>NW_027361706.1:30253333-31480000 GCF_039654945.1 Dendrobates tinctorius | reverse complement strand
GCACCTAAGCCCCGGTTCTGTAGCCCTCTGGTACCCCTACCTATTATTGAAGTCCCGTTTGAGAGGATTGGGATGGATTTAGTTGGGCCCCTTCCACGGTCTGCATGTGGACACCAACATATCCTGGTCATCTTGGATTATGCCACTCGTTACCCGGAGGCCATCCCTTTGCGTAACACGGCCACCAAGACGATTGCCAAGGAGCTGGTGCATGTGTTTAGTCGGGTCGGTATACCAAAACAGATACTCACCGACCAGGGGACCCCCTTTATGTCCAGGATAATTAAGGAGCTCTGCCGATTGTTACAAATCGAACCGTTATGCACATCCGTGTATCACCCTCAAACAGACGGGTTGGTTGAACGGTTCAATAAAACTCTGAAGCAGATGCTGAGAAAGGTGATAGACAAGGATGGGAAGAACTGGGACTATTTACTTCCGTATTTGCTTTTTGCCATCAGGGAAGTACCCCAGTCTTCCACGGGATTCTCGCCTTTCGAGTTATTGTACGCCCGACGTCCTCGCGGACTGTTAGACGTTGCAAAAGAAACCTGGGAGGGTCAGGTCACTCCATTTAAAACAGTGATAGATCACGTCACACAAATGCAGGACCGTATTGCGACTGTGATGCCTATCGTCAAAGAACACATGATACAGGCTCAAGCAGCCCAAAAAAGAATCTATGATAGGGGCGCCAAGATCCGTACGTTTGCACCCGGAGATAGGGTGTTGATCCTGGTCCCCACAGTGGACAGTAAGTTCTTGGCAAAGTGGCAGGGCCCCTTTGAGATCAAGGAAAGAGTTGGTGAAGTAAACTACAAAGTATACCAGGCAGGTAAACGGAAACCTGAACAGATTTATCATGTAAATCTGATAAAGCTCTGGAAGGATCGGTCTGCCTTGTCAGCGGAGCTGGCCCGTCCTGTCTGCTCGCATACCGTACCGGAGGTACGGGTTGCAGAGACTCTCTCGGAGCGGCAAAAGACGGAAGTCAGGCAGTTTCTACTTCACAACCAAAAGTTTTTCTCAGAAAAACCCGGGCAGACTATGCTAATGAAACATGACATCGTAACGGAACCTGGTGTCACAGTTCACGTAAAGCCCTACCGAATCCCGGAAGCGCGCCGTGAAGCCGTTTCCCGAGAAGTGAAGGCAATGTTAGAGTTAGGAGTCATTGAGGAATCGCACAGTGCGTGGTCCAGCCCGATTGTGCTAATTCCTAAACCGGACGGCACCATCCGGTTCTGCAATGACTTCAGGAAACTGAATGCGGTCTCAAAATTTGATGCCTACCCCATGCCCCGGGTCGACGAGTTAATAGATCGGTTAGGAAAAGCCAGGTATATTACGACCCTAGACCTAACAAAGGGGTATTGGCAGATCCCTCTGGTGGAGGCTGCCAGAGAAAAGACGGCATTTGCTACGCCGGAAGGTTTATTTCAGTATGTGTATATGCCGTTTGGACTGCACGGGGCACCGGCGACCTTCCAGAGACTGATGGATCGAGTCTTGAGGCCACATAGGCGGTACGCTTCGGCCTATTTGGATGACATTGTCATTTACAGCTTGGACTGGGAGACTCATCTCCAGAAAGTACAAGCTGTGATTGACGACCTGTGGGAGGCAGGTCTAACCGCGAACCCCAAGAAATGTCACATCGGGCTAGAAGAAGCCCGGTATTTGGGGTATGTAATTGGGAGGAGTGTTGTTAAACCCCAGGTTGATAAGATTCAGGCGGTTCAGGACTGGCCACAACCTGTCAACAAGAAGCAGGTGCAAGCCTTCCTGGGGATCGCCGGTTATTATCGCCGGTTCATACCCAATTTTGCAGCCATCGCTACCCCCCTGACGGATCTTACAAAAGGGAAAGACTCCGTCATGATTAAATGGAGCTTAGCGGCTGAAGAAGCCTTCCATAGCCTAAAACGGGCACTTTGCTCTCAGCCCGTACTGGTGACTCCGGACTTCCGCAGTGAGTTTGTGGTACAAACGGATGCCTCTGATACCGGTATCGGGGCTGTACTCTCACAAGTGAGGGACGGAGTGGAACACCCAGTCCTCTATCTCAGCAGGAAGCTGAATAAACACGAGCAAAGGTATGCAGTCGTAGAAAAAGAGTGCCTCGCCATTAAGTGGGCTCTAGAGGCCCTCAAATATTTCCTGGTGGGCCGAAAGTTCAGGCTGATCACTGACCATGCCCCTCTCAAGTGGATGCACTTGAACAAGGAACGGAATAGCCGGGTGACCCGGTGGTTCCTTGCCCTGCAGGCCTACACTTTTACGGTGGAGCACCGCCCAGGGGTACAGATGGGAAATGCAGATGCCCTGTCCCGAGTGCACTGTTTGGCGGGTGTCATTGCTCGACCGGAGTGGTCTGAGCAGAAGGGGGGGATATGTGAGAATCATGTGGGAATAGTGGATGAGGGCAGGTATATCTCGCCCAGATTCCTTTCCTATGTGGCCTAGTCTGGTCAGTATCGCACCTGCTTACTAATGGATAGTGGGAGGTGGATATAAAAGGATGCAAGGTGGTTGTGTGAGTGTCTCAGCCTGGGAACACAGAGAGCCTGTCTGTGTGAGAGACACACACGTGAGTGGAAGCAGTGCCCACTGCAACTGTGGTTTGGCTGGACGGGAGAAGCCCGCCAGTTGGTAGTTAGGTTGTACTTTGTTTAGTTAGTGCCGGACAGGCAAGGATTTGTTTTATGTTTTATTTCTTTGATGCATTGCTTTCACCATTAATAAACCTGACCCAGAGTCAGTTATACCCGAATCCCAGCTCTGCGCCTGAGTTTCATGCTGACTGCACGTGACCTTTGACCCCAGCAAAGGCGATCCCGGAGTGTTTTATCACAGTAGTAATAATAATAAGGGTATTTAATAAACATAATTTTGATCAAAAGAATGTACAAGCCATTATGTCACGTCAAGGCAACACTTGTGGGCCAGAGAGGGTGTGACCGCCCTGTTTCTGAGTTGGGAAATCCATCCTGTCTGGCCTATGCTTTTACTGGTGGTTCAGTCCCTCGGTCCTTGATCACATTTACGTCACTTGACAAGTGGAAAGATTTTAAATACAAGAGTTAGGACCGTCCTACAAGGGTTGCCTTGACGTGACGGGATGGATTGTACATTCTTTTGATCAAAATTATGTTTACGAAATATCCTTATTAGTACTACCTTAATAGTAACATAGTAACATAGTTAGTAAGGCCGAAAAAAGACATTAGTCCATTCAGTTCAGCCTATAAAATTCTGTCAGAATAAATCCCCAGATCTACATCCTTCTAAAGAACCTAACAATAACTGTAAGATACAATATTAATACGCTCCAGGAAGACATCCAGGCCTCTCTTGAACCCTTCTACTGAGTTCGCCTTCACCACCTCCTCAGGCAATTTATTTTTTACTTTTTTTATTTTAGGATATTTGTGGTGTTCTGTTTTTGGTTTTCTCTGTGTAAAGGTCATGTGTTTATATGCATTTACATTTGGCATACACATTAATTTACTTTCTCAGCTCAGACCTACCGTATAAGCCAAGATTTTCAGCCCATTTTTTTTGGCTGAAAGCAGGGCCGGACTGGGACTAAAATTCAGTCCTGGCATTTGAAGTTACACAGGCCCACTAGTCACATGGTGACTATATAATATCTTTGTACACTTGTAGTTTACAAGAAGTGAGAGGAGATTAACACGATTATATAACATGTAGTCACAGCTGTGCCCAGGATTTCAGCTCAGTCCTATTTATTGCTTTTAGGTACAGTACTCCTCCCAAATCTCTGTCCCCTTTTGTATGCATGATTACAGAATTCCTGGCAGAACTGCTCTCTATTGGGCAACCAGACCCCCTGGTCATAGCCACCCCTATCATACCTCCCAACTTTTGAAGAAGGGAAAGATGGACAAAGACTGCGGCGCGCACAGCGCGCCGCTGCAAATTTTGGACACGCCCAGCCACACCCATTTCACAACTAGTCACACCCATGTCCACACCTAATCGCACCCATTTAGCACTGCTGATCACACTGACTGGTACTGAGGGCACAGTGGCTGGCATTATGGGCACACTGACTGGAACTAAGGAAGAGAGAAAACAGAGAGAGAGAGAAGAAAGAAAACAGAGAGAGCGAGAAAGAAAGGGGAAAGAAAGAAAGAACAGTGAGAGACAAAGAAAGAACAGTGAGAGACAGAGAAAGAACAGAGAGAGACAGAGAAAGAACAGAGAGAGAAAGAAAGAAAGAGGGGAAAGAAAGAACAGAGAAAGACAGAGAAAGAACAGAGAGAAAGAAAGAAGTAAAGAAAAGAAAGAAAGAACAGAGAGAAAGAGAGGAAAGAAAAAGAAAGAGGGGAAGAAAGAACAGAGAGAGAAAAAAGAAAGATTAGAGAGAGAAAGAAAGAACAGAGAGAGAAAGAAAGAACAGAGAGAGAAAGAAAATGAGGGAAAGACAGAACAGAGAATGAAAGAACAGAGAAAGAAAGAAAAAGAGGGAAAGAAATAAAGAAAGATTCTACAAAGATACTATAGCAGCCCGGCTCCCATTGTAGTGCCCACCTGAGCCTCCCGGTGCAGGACATATCATGATCCGCTCACATGGCCGGCATCCCCGATTCCAAGGCGATCCTGCTGTCTGCGCTGTCGGAGGAGGACATGGTGATGGATCTAAAGCATTCCTGGTTCCGTCACAATCTCCTCAAGAAATTATCTAATTTCCGGTCAGCTTCCAGCACATCACTTCCGGTGGAACGTCATGTGTGAGTTTTAAAATGCTCCTCGGGGCTCCGCCGTGTACTCCTGTGTCCGTGGGAAAAGCCCGCTTTGTATGCTTTGTACACACTTGGCTCCGCTCCGTACATCCCGTACACATATGGCTCCACTCCGTATACCCCATACACACGCGGCTCCGCTCCGTACACCTTGTACACACACGGCTCCACTCCGTACACCTCGTACACGCGCGGCTCCACTCCGTACACCTCGTACACGCGCGGCTCCTCTCCGTCCACCTCGTACACACGGCTCCACCCCGTACACCTCGTACACGCGCCGCTCCGCTCCGTACACCTCGTACACGCGCGGCTCCACTCCGTCCACCTCGTACACACGGCTCCGCTCCGTACACCTCGTACACCCACGGCTCCGCTCCGTACACCTCGTACACAGGGCTCCGCTCCGTACACCTCGTACACGCGCGGCTCCGCTCCGTACACCTCGTACACCCACGGCTCCGCTCCGTACACCTCGTACACAGGGCTCCGCTCCGTACACCTCGTACACGCGCGGCTCTGCTCCGTACACCTCGTACACGCGCGGCTCCGCTCCGTACACCTCGTACACACACAGCTCTGCTACATCCACACTGTAAATCCTGACCCCACACATACTTACCTCAACCAGCACCATGACAACAGCAAAGCAGAGTCTTGCAGACGGTAGAGGCAAGGCTGAGCGCACAGGACCTGTGATGAGGTCACAGGAGGGGCGGAGTCAGGGGTGACATGATCGGGGGTCTGGACAAAGGCTCCTGATCATGTGACCTCCTGACTCCTCCCCTCCTGTGACCTCATCACAGGTCCTGCGAACAGAGCGAGCAGGCAAGCGAGTGCGACGCTGTGAGTGGCTGCGGGGGGGAGGGGGTCTCATGCTAAGGCGAGGATGGGCGGCGAGGATGGGGTGCGGGGGGGCGTGGCGGCTTATCTCCCTGCAGTGCGGGAGGAACTTGAAACTATCACCGCCGTGCCCGCAGAGGGCCGGCGGCAGGAGCAACAGTGGCCGCAGCAGCTGGCAAGCGGCCAGGTGATCGGGCGCTGCCGCCCGCGGCCCACGTGACAGTGGCCCACGTGACAGCGGCCCAGCGGGAAAATGCCCGGTTGGTTATATGGCCAATCCGGGCCTGGCTGAAAGTCCCCCTATCAGCTTATACGTGAGTCATATACCGGGGGTGAGCGGGGACGGGGGAGCGGGGGTGTCAGAGACCATACTCACCCCCTCCTGGCACGTCTCTGCAGCCCCTGCTTCTCCCTCGGTCGTCTTCTTCCTGCTTTCAGCGGTCACATGGTACCGCTCATTAAACTCATGAATATGCGCATATTCATGAGTGTAATGAGCGGGACCACGTGACTGCTGAATGCAGGAAAAAGACGACTGCTGGAGTAGCAGGGGCTGCAGAGAAGACTGTGCGCCAGGAGTGGATGAGTATGACGGGGGCAGAGCAATATTCACCTGTCCCCATTTCATCGCCGTGCACCGCTGTTTCTCCGGGTCCTCCTGCTGTGACTTCAGCAGAGGGTGCGATGACGTAGTCAGTGCTCACCCTCTGATGAACATCACTGCAGAGACCCGGGAGACACAGCGGTAGACAGCAATGGAACGGGACCGGTAAATATCGCCAGTGCCGGGTGCTCAAGACACCGGCACCTGGCCCCCAGCGACGGAGAGGTGAGTATGTCATTTTTTTTTATTGCAGCAGCAGCGGCAGCAGCAATATAAGGGGGGTATTTATGGAGCATCTCATGGGGCAGCATTAACCCTTGTGCAGCAGCACATGGGTCATATGGGTGTATTATGGAGCATCTTACGGGGCAGCATTAACCTTTGTGCAGCAGCATATGGGGAGTATTTATGGAGCATCTTACGGGGAAACATTAACCCTTGTGCAGCAGCATATGGGGGGTATTTATGGAGCATCTTACGGGCCAGCATTAACCCTTGTGCAGCAGCACATGGGTCATATGGGTGTATTATGGAGCATCTTATGGGGCAGCATTAACCTTTGTGCAGCAGCATATGGGGAGTATTTATGGAGCATCTTACGGGGCAGCATTAACCTTTGTGCAGCAGCATATGGAGGGTATTTATGGAGCATCTTACGGGGCAGCATTAACACTTGTGCAGCAGCATATTATGTAGCATTTTATTGGGCAGCATTAACCCTTGTGCAGCAGCATATGGGGGGTATTTATGGAGCATCTTACGGGGAAACATTAACCCTTGTGCAGCAGCATATGGGGGGTATTTATGGAGCATCTTACGGGCCAGCATTAACCCTTGTGCAGCAGCACATGGGTCATATGGGTGTATTATGGAGCATCTTATGGGGCAGCATTAACCTTTGTGCAGCAGCATATGGGGAGTATTTATGGAGCATCTTACGGGGCAGCATTAACCCTTGTGCAGCAGCATATGGAGGGTATTTATGGAGCATCTTACGGGGCAGCATTAACACTTGTGCAGCAGCATATTATGTAGCATTTTATTGGGCAGCATTAACCCTTGTGCAGCAGCATATAATGGGGGGTATTTATGGAGCATCTTACGGGGCAGCATTAACCTTGTGCAGCAGCATATGGAGGGTATTTATGGAGCATCTAACGGGGCAGTATTAACCCTTGTGCAACAGCATATAATGGGGGGTATTTATGGAGCATCTTACGGGGCAGCATTAACCCTTGTGCAGCAGCATATGGGGGTATTTATGGAGCATCTTATGAGGCAACATTAACCCATGTGTAGCAGCATAAGGAGGGTATTTATGGAGCATCTAACTGGGCAGCATTAACCCTTGTGCAGCAGCATATTATGGAGCATTTTATTGGGCAGCATTAACCCTTATGCAGCAGCATATAATGGGGGGTATTTATGGAGCATCTTATGGGGCAGCATTAACCCTTTTGCTGCAGCATATGGGGGGTATTTATGGAGCATCTTACAGGGCAGCATTAACTCTCGTGCAGCAGCATATGGGGGTATTTATGGAGCATCTTTTGAGGCAGCATTAACCCTTGTGCAGCATCATATTGGAGGTATTTATGGAGCATCTTATGGGGCAGCATTAACCCTTGTGCAGCATTATATGGGGGTATTTATGGAGCATGTTATGGGGCAGCATTAACCCTTGTGCAGCAGCATATGGGGGGTATTTATGGAGCATCTTATGAGGCAGCATTAACCATTGAGCAGCAGCATATGGGGAGTATTTATGGAGCATCTTACGGGGCAGCATTAACCTTGTGCAGCAGCATATGGAGGGTATTTATGGAGCATCTTATGAGGCAACATTAACCCATGTGTAGCAGCATAAGGAGGGTATTTATGGAGCATCTAACTGGGCAGCATTAACCCTTGTGCAGCAGCATATTATGGAGCATTTTATTGGGCAGCATTAACCCTTATGCAGCAGCATATAATGGGGGGTATTTATGGAGCATCTTATTGGGCAGCATTAACCCTTTTGCTGCAGCATATGGGGGGTATTTATGGAGCATCTTACAGGGCAGCATTAACTCTCGTGCAGCAGCATATGGGGGTATTTATGGAGCATCTTTTGAGGCAGCATTAACCCTTGTGCAGCATCATATTGGAGGTATTTATGGAGCATCTTATGGGGCAGCATTAACCCTTGTGCAGCATTATATGGGGGTATTTATGGAGCATGTTATGGGGCAGCATTAACCCTTGTGCAGCAGCATATGGGGGGTATTTATGGAGCATCTTATGAGGCAGCATTAACCCTTGAGCAGCAGCATATGGGGAGTATTTATGGAGCATCTTACGGGGCAGCATTAACCCATGTGCAGCAGCATATTATGGGGGGTATTTATGGAGCATTTTGCGGGGAAGCATTAACCCTTGTGCAGCAGCATATGGGGGGTATTTATGGAGCATCTTACAGGGCAGCATTAACCCTTGTGCAGCAGCATATGGGGGGTATTTATGGAGCATCTTATGGGGCAGAATTAACCCTTGTGAAGCATCATATGGGGGGTATTTATGGAGCATCTTATGGGGCAGCATTAACCCATGTGCAGCAGCATATTATGGGGGGTATTTATGGAGCATCTTATGGGGCAGCATTAACCCTTGTGCAGCAGCATATAGGGGGTATTTCTGGAGCATCTTATGGGGCAGCATTAACCCTTGTGCAGCAGCATATGGGGGGTATTTATGGAGCATCTTATGGGGCAGCATTAAGCCTTGTGCAGCAGCATATAGGAGGTATTTACGGAGCATTTTGCGGGGCAGCATTAACACTTGTGCAGCAGCATATGGGGGGTATATATGGAGCATCTTACGGGGCAGCATTAACCCTTGTGCAGCATCACATGGGGGGGATTTATGGAATATCTTATGGGGCACAATTAACCCTTGTGCAGCATCATATGGGGGGTATTTATGGAGCACCTTATGGGGTAGCATTAACCCTTGTGCAGCAGCATATGGGGGTATTTATGGAGCATCTTATAAGGCAGCATTAACCCTTGTGCAGCAGCATATGGGGGTATTTATGGAGCATCTTATGGGGCAGCATTAACCTTGTGCAGCATCATATGGGGGTATTTATGGAGCATCTTATGGGGTAGCATTAACCCTTGTGCAGCAGCATATTATGGGGGGTATTTATGGAGCATCTTATGAGGCAGCATTAACCCTTGTGCAGCAGCATATGGGGGGTATTTATGGAGCATCTTATAAGGCAGCATTAACCCTTGTGCAGCAGCATATGGGGGTATTTATAGAGCATCTTATGGGGCAGCATTAACCCTTGTGCAGCATCATATGGGGGGTATTTATGGAGCATCTTATGGGGCAGCAATAACCCTTGTGCAGCAGCATATGGGGGTATTTCATGGAGCATCTTACGGGGCAGCATTAACCCCTGTGCAGCAGCATACGGGGGGTATTTATGGAGCATCTTTCGGGGCAGCATTAAGCCTTGTGCAGCACAGCAGCATATGGGGGGTATTTATGGAGCATCTTATGAGGCAGCATTAACCCTTGTGCAGCAGCATATCGGGGGTATTTATGGAGCATCTTCTTGGGCCAGCATTAACCCTCGTGCAGCAGTATATAGGGGGTTTTTATCTATTGAGCATCTTCTTGGGCCACAATTAACCCTCGGTTTATATATGAGTCAATAAGTTTTCCCAGTTTTTTGTGGCAAAATTAGGGGGGTCAGCTTATACGCGGATCGGCTTATACACGAGTACAGCGTCGGACTGGAACACCTTGGGCCCACCAGAGAAAATCATTCTTGGGGCCCACTATGTAGCTGCATAGAGTTAAATACCAGACCACCAATTATGCGGTAAAACACGCTAATATCCGGGTATAATATAAGGTTGTACATGTCTTAATTATGTAGCAGGAGTTGGGGTAGCCCCCTCATAGAATATAAAGCAGCCCCCTCACATAGTATAATGCAGCCATCTCATAGAATATAATGCAGCCATCTCATAGAATATAATACTGCCCCCCTCATAGGGTATAATACTGCCCCCCTCATAGGGAATAATGCACCCCCTCATAGGGTATAATGCACCCCCTCATAGGGTATAATGCACCCCCTCATAGGGAATAATGCTGCACCCCCTCATAGGGAATAATAATACTGCCCCCCCCTCATAGGGAATAATGCTGCCCCCCTCATAGGGTATAATGCTGCCCCCTCATAGGGTATAATGCTGCCCCCCTCATAGGGTATAATGCTGCCCCCCATAGGGGTATAATGCACTCCCTCATAGGGTATAATGCTGCCCCCTCATAGGGTATAATGCTGCCCCCTCATAGGGTATAATGCACCCCCTCATAGGGAATAATGCTGCACCCCCTCATAGGGAATAATGCTGCCCCCCCTCATAGGGAATAATGCTGCCCCCCTCATAGGGTATAATGCTGCCTCCTCATAGGGTATAATACTGCCCCCCTCATAGGGAATAATGCCCCCCTCATAGGGTATAATGCTATATAGATATATAGATATAGAGTTAGATAGTTATAGATAGAAAGATAGATGTAGAAATAGATAGATATAGAGATAGATAGTAGATAATGGATAGATATAGATAGAAAGATTCATAGAGATAGATAGAGATAGATATAGAAAGAAATATAGATAGATAGATAGATCGATAGGTAGATAGATATAGAGATAGATAGAAAATAGATAATGGATAGATAGATAGATAGATATAGAGAGATAGCTATAGATAGAAAGATATAGAGATAGATAGATATATAGATAGAGATAGATAATAGATAGAGATATACAGATATAATAATAATAATAATAATAATAATAATATAGACATATATAGATAGATATAGAGATAAATATATATATAGATAGATGGCTATAAATAAAAATAGATATAGCGATATATATATAGAGATAGATAGATATAGAGATAGATAGATATAGAGACAGATAGATATAGAAAGATAGATATAGAGATAGATATAGAGATAATAGCTAGATATAGAGATATGTATAGAGATCGACAGATATAGAAGTTAGAAAGATAGATAGATAGATATAGAGAGATATATAGAGATAGATAGATAGAGATAGCTAGATAGATAGATGGATAGATAGATATAGATAATAGAGATAATAGATAGATATAATAGATAGATATAGAGATAGATGGATAGATCAATAGATAGATAGATAAAGAGATAGATAGATAATGAGATATAGAGATAGATATAGAGATATAGTGTTAGATAGAAAGATAGATATAGAGATAGATAGATAGATATAGAGATAGATAGATATAGAGATAACAGATAGATATAGAGATAGATAGATATAGAGATAGATAGATAGATATAGAGATAATAGATAGATAGAGATAATATATAGATAGCTATAGAGAGAGATATAGAGATAGATATAGAGAGAAACAGATGTAGATATAGAGATAGATATAGAGATAGATAGGTAGATAGATATAGAGATAATAGATAGATATAGAGATAGATAGATATAAAGATAGATAGAGATAGAGAGAGCGGTAGAGAGATAGATATAGAGAGAGATAGATACAGAGATCGATAAATAGATAGAGAGATAGATATAGATAATAGATAGAGATAGATAGATAAAGATAGATAATAAATATAGAGATAACAGATAGATATAGAGATAGAGTAAGATAGAAAGATATAGAGATAGGTAGATATAGATAATAGAGATAGCTAGATAGACATAATAGATAGATATAGATATAGATAGATATAGAGATAGATAGAAAGATAGATATAGAGATAGATGTAGAGATAGAAAGATAGATATAGAGATAGAGCGATAGAGATAGATATAGATAATAGATAGAGATAAATAGATAGATAGAGAAAGATAGATAGATATAGAGATAGATATAGAGATAGAAAGATAGATAGATATACAGAGAGATAGATATAGAGAGAGATATAGAGAGAAATAGATATAGAGATAATAGATATATATAGAGATAGATAGATATAGATATAGAGAGATAGATACAGAGAAAAGATATAGAGATAAATAGATAGAGAAAGATAGATAGATATAGAGATAGAGCGATAGATAGATATACAGAGAGATAGATATAGAGATAGATAGAGATATATAGATAGATAGCTATAGAGAGATATAGAGATAGATATAGAGAGAAATAGATATAGAGATAGATAGAGAGATAGATATAGATATAGAGATAGAGCGATAGATAGCGAGAGATATAGATATAGAGATAGATAGATACAGAGAAAAGATATAGAGATAGATAGCGGATAGATAAATAGATAGGTGTAGAGATAGATAGATAGATATAGATATTAGATAGAGATATATATAGATAAAGATAGATAGATATAGATGGTAGCTAGATAGATAATAAATATAGAGATAGATAGAGTAAGATAGATAGATAGACATAATAGATAGATATAGAGATATATATAGAAAGATATAGAGATAGATAGATGTAGAGATAGAAAGATAGATATAAAGATAGAGCGATAGATAGATAGATATAGAAATAGATAGATATAGATAATAGATAGAGATAGAAAGATAGATATAAGAGAGATAGCGAGAGAGAGATATATATAGAGATAGATAGATAGAGAGAGACAGAGAGAGCGAGAGAGATATAAAAAACAAAACAAAACACAATACTCACCTCTCCTCCTCGCTCCCACGCTGATCCCGGCTTCAGTGTCAGGAGCTGCCCCCTCTGCCAGACACACAGCGGGTGCGCGATGTAGTGACGTCATCGCGCACTGGCTGTGAGCCAGGAGCAGAGAGGACTGAGGGCGGGCGGCGCCGGCCCTGATGCAGAGCGGCTTACTGGGCTGGGGGCGGGGCCTCTGGGGGTGTGGAGACCTGAAATGATATTCACTGCTTCGCAGTGAATATTCATTTCTCTTTAGCAGCGGGGACAGGGGCTCCTGCCTCCTGACACCCGCTGCTGCTCCGCTGGCAGGGGCCCCCATAGCAGCTGCATGGTGTGCGACACACCACTGGCTGGGGGCCCCTGGAGCAGCGGGGGCCCTAGGCAATTGCTGGCCCTGTATGCCAGCAGGTGCCAGGGCCCACCAGATGCCAGGGCCCACCGGAGAATCCACCGGTTCTCCGGTGGGCCAGTCCGACGCTGCACGAGTATATACGGTAGTTTCTTATTCAGTTCAGTGTGCATTCTGTGCACTTATAAAATGTGTTGAAAGTGCTGCCCATTGTGTTGGATTGTCAATGCAACCCTCTTCTCCCAATCTTAACACACTGATAGCAACACCGCAGAAGAAATGTTAGTCTAAGGGGGTCAGATTCCTTGTGGGAATAAGGGAATAGGGAATAAGAGTCTTAGCATAGGTAGAGTTTGCATAGGGGTTTTCTAGATTGGGAGGAGTTACAGAGGGGTGTAGTGTAGAGCAGTAGGAGATAGTGATAGGACTTCCTGGTTAGAGGGCAGCTGTGATGCAGCAGTGAACAAGGACAGTCTGATAGCCATGGGGATAAGGTTGATTCGGCAAGAAGGGGCCCCAGGCTGAGTGGTGTGCAGGTGGTCACCAGCTTGAACGGTAACCATTCCGAAGAAGATCCGGTACCTACAGCCAGGACTAGGTGAAGCTGACGGCAAGCATTTCACCTTTTCCTTTTGAAACTGGACAAGGGGAATGGGAGGAAGCTGGTGGGCCTAAAGGCACAAACGGGACAGGAATTGTCCAGGAAGAGCAGTGTGACGTATGCTGTGATAACAAAATAGGTTACGTTCGAGAGTGGACCCTCTGGATCGCGGCACTGGAGCTCCCAGGGGTGAGCACGCCAGGTGGTGCCGACCCCTATACAGGGGCTGTTAGGGGCAGACCCTCAGAAGACAGATACCGCGACTGCTAGAACCAAGAGGGGCGGCTCGAAGGACTGAGTGGAGGGTGCCGGACTAAGAACTGGAGTATAGGACTGGGCACTGGAGTACAGGATGGAGACACGGAGTGCGGGACGGAGACACGAAGCACAGGACTGGGCAGTGGAGTGTAGGACTGGGCACTGGAGCACAGGACCGAGGCACGGAGTACAGGACGGAGGCACGGAGTACAGGAGGGAGACACGGAGTACAGGACTGGGCAGAGGAGTGTAGGACTGGGCACTGGAGCACAGGACGAAGGCACGGAGTACAGGATAGAGCAGAGGCACGGAGTACAGGACGGAGCAGAGGCACGGAGTACAGGACGTAGCAGAGGCACGGAGTACAGGACGGAGCAGAGGCACAGAGTACAGGACTGGGCAGAGGCATGGAGTATAAGGAGTGCGAAGGGGAGAAACCCCTAAACACCCAGGCCAGGATACCGCACGGAAGTCCACACGATAATCAGGCGTCTCCACCATGTTGGAGACGCCTGATATACTCTGCAGAAGTCGGCTGATTGGGCGCTCAGACCGCTGGGCGGCGCTGCAGGGTTAAAGGATATGGAGAGCGTGCGCCCGTGGCCTAAGGCGCCCGCAGGAGGCTGGCACACGCTGGACGGAGGAGAAGGAAGAGGAGGCGGGCACAGAGCGGCGCGGCGAGCGCAGGTAAGTAAAGGTGGCGCAGGGCCCCGCTGTTGCTGGGACGGCGGCGGCTACCGCCGCCGACGTGACAAGCAGTGATTGCCAGGACAGGGATTGTCCAGGAAGAGCAGTGATTGCTAGGATGGGACAGGGATTGTCCAGGAAATGCTTCATTTGTGGGGTGCCAGGGTATGGGAACACTACAGCTCATTGCCACTACTATATCGCCCTGGCTGCCTTACAAAATTTCGGCTATTTCTGGATCCGGTATCGTGGACACAGAAGACTGGGGTCAAAACCTGACGGTACTACAGCACAGACACACAACATGGAAATTGGCACACCATTTATTTGTAGGATGCCAGAGTGTGCGACATGACAGATGAGTCTAGCATCATTCTCAGGATTCAAAGAATCTGAAGGAGTTACATTGACAAGATGATGGACGAGACTTTAAATTGTCTGGAAAGTTTCTGATATGGCTGAAAATTAGTTTTTTGGGCCAATATAAAGTAGTTGTATCTCAGGCTCTGGAATACATGTGAAGGTAAAGGGTAAAATGAGTTCTGTAGAAAACATGGAAATCCTGAAGAAAATCTGCTGCAGGCGACAAGACGACTCGTGAGCAGATGTATCTTCCAACAATGTAAGAACTCCAAACATCTGGAAAACAACAATATGGTGAAGTCACTGACCAAATCAATGCAATAAAGGATGCGTGGATAAACGTGAAGCTTAAGTGAGGGTAAATGCACTCGATACTTGGTCGGCTCCTTTTGCATCAATTACTGCATCAATGCGGCATGGCATGGTCAGCTCCTTTTGCATCAATTACTGCATCAATGCGGCGTGGCATGGAGGTGATCAGCCTGTGGCACTGCTGAGGTGTTATGGAAACAGACTAAGGGACCTTTTAAATGCTTAAAAAACCTTTGCAGGTGTTTTTGTTAATTATTCTAATTTACTGAGATAATGACTTGGTTTTCATTGGCTGTAAGCCATAATCATCAACATTAACAACATTAACAGAAATAAACACTTGAAACAGATCACTCTGTTTGTAATGACTCTATATAATATATGAATTTCACTTTTAAGAACTGAAATTAACTTTTTGATGATCTTCTAATTTTGTGAGAAGCACCTGTAAATCAGGGGAACACACCGACCTCAATATATATTGTTAATATTGTGTCATATAAATTATTTTTCTACATAAATTACTGAATATTCTGTATAATTTGTTGCAGTAAATCTGTAATTGCTCTTTCTTATAGGTGGAGATTGTCTTACTGACCCCACAGCCCTGGTAAGAAGGGTGGTCTCAGAAGTGATCATCAAAATGCAGAAGGACTTTTTACGTGATAGTGGGGATGTTACCGCTGGGAACTCCAGGACACCCAACACCGGATCCAACTGGTTCCTGTGCATAAAAATTAGGTAGAGCCACATTTATGTAAAAGGGAGTCTATGGATAAAATGTATGGATCGAGACATGTTTTTCCTTAGATTGACCGTCATTCTTAGGTGTAACAGAATCACTGGTCTCCTTCTCCACTTTTGGTCAAGGTTTAGAGGATTAATGCGAGACATGGCACAGATATTCTGCGAATTTTAGCCCACCCATCAGACAATTATGAAGACGTATAATACTGATTTGCCATAAATGTCAGGAGGAATCCACTAAATGCAAAGGGACATTAATCAATTTGAATGTTTTATTTTTAAAATTAAGAATTGCATGGAAGGATGAGGAGATGTTCTTGGAGGAACCTCATTCTTCTTCTTCTTCTACAGATGTTCCTTGCAGGTCTGGAGGCCACAGGTGGATGGTAAAAAGTCCTCCCATACAGGTACAGCATTAATGGTGGACATGCTGTACTTTCCTCGTGGTGTTAGACGTGGAGTTTTTCTGCCCTCGCGATGTTTATGGAGCCGCGCTGACAGGCTGCAAATAGGCAGCTTTCTCTGATGGCATAAGCCGCCCTAGATAATCCTCGCCGGCAGGATGAGATCACCCGGCGGAAGATGGAACCTATGAGAAGAGACGTAACACTAATGTAAGTAACAGGACTCCATATCAGAGGATCCCGCTGTGCTGTCACTGTGGCCGGACGGCAGAGGAATCGTCCATACACAGGTACGGGGTGATTGTCCGCCATCATACATGTGACAATCCCACCACTGACAGATCTGCTCCATGGCAGACATCACACAACATGGAGCTTATTATCACACTCACCTCTTTTTCTTTCCCCTTCTACTCTCTCTTGTTTTTGTTGTTTTTTCTGTTTTCTTTTCCCCTGAACTGGAAATTCTAATAAAGAAAAGACAAGAAAAAGATGTTAATTATAAACTCCTAAAAGATGATCGTTGTGTCGTTCTGTAGGATTCTGTTCTTCTTGTGTCCTGTAGTCCTGGTAATCGATTATTGCCCCATAATGGGGAGAATATGTCACATATACATAACATCGGCCGAGGGGGTGAGAATTAGATTGTCCGGGGAACTGATTAATATGAACCTGTCCGGTGGTGTCTCGCCAAGGAGCTATGTCTCCTGATTAACATGACATTACTGGCAGCATACCACAGTGTTGCCCTATAATCAGTTACATAACACCTCAATGTAACATTCAGTATGGTCCCATATGGAGCCGTGGGCGCAGAGTCCAGGGACAGTTTGGCAGAAGACTGAATGACCCATTATATCTTATAATGCATAAAATAGTGAAGATTTTTACACAATGAATTCCTGGACTGTTCATCATTTTACAGGTAGAAAAATGTAGTAATTTTCTGATCGTTATGTGCACATTCACATCACACTTTTTGATCATAGGCTGTAATAAGATATCCTATAGACCTGTACATACCTGACAATGGGGAGGACTCACTGTCTTTAGCAGTCAAACACTGCTTGTCGCCATCAGATTGAGACGGGGAAGATTCTTGCTGGCTGTTCGGTTGAAGAAAAACATAAAAATTAGAAGTGAAAACAATACAAAAGGAAAGAACATCAGTCTGCAAGGCACGTTAGGCACTTTAGATAACTTGGAGGGGATGTCGTGCTCAGGATCCCCATGTACCAACAAGAATGGAGAATCACTAGTAATATTGGCCTGTAATAAACTTGGAGTGATTGATTGCTCACAATTATCAACTTTTATTGCTAGCGTTATGACAAGCCAGGACCACGGTGATCAGCCATCATTGGGTGGTAGGTGCTAGATTAGTACTGAGTTACACTTAGCTTACATTTGGTCTTCTGAACATATATCAGAACCAAACCCGATAATAATAATTTACTCACATGTCTGAGTGTTTTGCACTTTCTGGGGAACACAGTGGAGGTGACTGTGGTTCTTCATCGTCCATCACCCTGGTATTGGTGGAACAGAGCTAAAACATTGAGAAAAATAAAAATAAATATATATTTTTAAACATTTTTTTAATTATAGGTTTTATGGATCTTACCGACCAAACTCTTACTTTAGATAGCCTGTGAGAAGATGATATAAAGTTCAGGCTTTCTGGCCAGTCAATGTCCTCACTTGTGTCTCCTTCTTCTGAATCAATATGTTGGAAACCGCCACATGGAGCTGCAAAGTATAAGCGTTATTAGAGATTATTACTGTAAGACACGGTCGCAGACAGTCACCTATTTATTGCTAATCATTATGTGGAATGACTGGCGCATAAAATGAAAGACAAGACACACAACTGCTTTCTGAAGATGACGTCTCATTCTACTTACGGTCAAAGTGGCTGGTGTCCTCTTCAGACCGAAAATCAGGAATGAAATGTGGCTCCTTACTTAGAAGATTGTCAAAGTTTAAGTCACATAGAAATGGATGCATTTTGATCTCTTTAGCTCCTCCTAGAAAAGGGAGACAATAGAAAGTGGTACAGACATTATTAGATAGACGGTTCCAAATATGTAGTTTATGTTAATATGAACTGAAGAAGTAGGAGAGCTGAAGTGAAGAAAATAGACTGAAAGTCACAGCATGAAGAAACCATTACCTGTCCCAAGTCTATGTGCTGGATCTTTTCTCAGCAGCTCAGTGATGATGTCCTGAGCATCGGGTGGAGGAGTGCGATTATCAAAAGTCCAAGTAATGTCATCTGTTACATAAAAAGAAAATATTACTGAAGAGAAAACTTCCTCACTTCCTTACTTTATTAAAACAAAAATATTTTGCATTAACCCAAGTAACTAAGCCACAGAACTAGTCTAATCAACTAACTATACATAACATAGCATTCAGATTATTTTACTTACCATTGATAATACTACAGAAAGTCTCTTTTTTGGAATTCCCTTTAAATGGTACACGGTATAGAAGAAATTCATGGAGGATGATCCCTACTGACCACCAGTCCATTGGCCTTCCATAGCCTTCCTTTAAGATGACTTCTGGGGCTATGTATTCAGCGGTGCCCGCAATCTGGAAACCAATAGAAGAAGGAGATGAGGAGCAGAGAAAATAATTGTGACAACTAACATCAGTGGAAAAAATAATATATTAGCGAACGAGAAATAGATGAGATCAGTAAAGCACAAGATCCTGTAAGTAAAACCGACCTCATCATCATGAAACTCTCTGGTGATGTCCTCTATTGGAGTCTTGTAGGTGTCTGATGTTGGTCTGATGAGGCCAATCTTGGAAAGTCCAAAATCCGTGACTTTAATATGACCAGATTGCGATACCAGAAGGCTGTGAAAAAAAAAGACAGTGTCAGCTACATATAATAACCTGTACACTTTATGACAATTTCTAACTTTCTTCCTCTTTATTATACTACAGGGAGCACTTACTTCTCAGGCTTCAGGTCTCGGTGCACCACGCCATAGCTATGCAAGTATTCCACAGCCAGAACTGTTTCTGCAATGTACAGACGGGCCAAGGGGACAGGTAAACGCCCATGGATGTTCATAAGACTGCCACAGTCTCCTCCTACAGCAGAAAGCAAATATTACAGGAGAGGGTTTGTTACAGTGTACATTGTACGTAATGCGTGTGAATGACAAATAAGTAGAGACATTGGGGCGGGATGTCATACATAGAGATATACTGTATAATGATGCAAAAAAACAATTGTAGCATGCAGTAATAGTAATTAAGACTGCACTAAATGTCTATCCTCTTGTTTATTTCGCAATAAAATTCTAATCTACCGTGTTTCCACGAAAATAAGATTTAGCATGATTTTACATTATTTTTAGGGTAAGATTGAAATATAAGCCCTACACCAAAAATAAGTCCCAGTTTCAGTAAGGGCCAGATTTTAAATGGAGGAAATAAACTGGTAATTTGTCCAGACCCGCACTCTTTTAGGAGCCCCCAACATATCTATTGCGAGGTCAAAACTGATTAAGAACCTTTGGTGATATCACGGTTAGGTGATGATGATGTGACCAAGGGTCCTTTAATCATGGGTGTCTACAGGAACTGAAGGAGAGAGAGGCTGGTATGTATACTTTATACAGTGTGTGTATATACATGTGTATGTGCAGTGTGTGTGTGTGATGCCATGATTAATGTTTATTTTTCGTTCTAGAATAAATGTGGATTGTTGCTCATGCGGAAAAATATAAGACATCCCTTGAAAATAACCCTTAACCCATCTTTCAGAACAAAAAATATTTTGGGGGAAACTGTTAAAATTCAGTTAAATCCTTCTTTATCAAGAGTGGAAATTTCTGCCATGCTCTGTTAGGACATACAGTGGAAACTTCACAGAGATAATCATTTTTCTGGCATCTTGGTAACAGCTAACTTATATTAAAGCGCAGTGTGAACAACTAACCATCCATGTGTCATAGTCTGATTATGGATCAGGTGCTAGAGCTAAGCAGACTTGGACTGGATATAGATATAATGGATGTGTCCTACCTGGTACATACTCCATGACCATACACAGATGTCGTGTAGTTGGAAAAGAGCACAACATGGAGGCCACAAAGGGACAATCAGCAAATGTTAGGATGTCCCTCTCTAGAAAGGCCCGTTCAAGGTTTGATGGATTCTTTAGTTTCTGCTTGTCCAGTTTCTTCATAGCGTACACCTTGTTGGAGTCTTTATGGCGTACTAAATGGACGGTTCTGGAAAGGAAGAAGATCCGTGGGTTATAATGAATTCTTACAAACAGTCTGTCTATAGACCTCATCACATGTCTCCTATACTAATGGTCAATACTAGATGTACTGTCGTCACTACATAGATGATCACCTCTGGGAGGTCCTCACCCATGTCCCATCGTAACAGACTTAAATAATGACAATTAGATGTGCACAGAAGAGATGAGCGAATAATTTACAGTGGAATAGAATTCTAATCAAATTTTAAAAAGATCTGCATTCGCCAAAATGGTGGGGGTTTTTTTGCAACTCGCTTCATCACTCTTGGATTTAGCAAATGTTTGCTGTCAGAGCTGAAATCCAAAAGTCTCTGGGGCTGGGAAGGGACTTCCGTCATTGAAGAAGTCCAGGAGCATTCTGCGCAAATTCATGAAAGGTCATAATGTCAAGACGTCAGGATCCTTTCTGCATTTGCTTAGAATCCTCCTGGGCCTCCTCCAAACCAGAACTTCTGGCCTAGCATGAGCGGAGGCAATCTGAAGAAGCAGTGAGGATTGGACGGATGATGGTGAGGAGCAGAAGGGTCAGAGAGGTGAACAGTAAAGGAAGTAAAAGGGTGTCTTTTATTTTTTACATCTGACATTTATAAGGCTCTGGGGTCTGAAGAGACCCGGGAACATAATAAAAGAATTTACATTTGCAGAGAATGACTTCTCCATGAATGATAATTATGCCAGATCCGCTCTTCTCTAGTGGACAGTTATGTGGACTCCTATATTGCGTCTATGATAACATGGTGCGGGCTGGGCACCGAGACAGAGTCATCGTCAGAAGGAGCCCTAGGAAATGTATATTATGGCGACATAGAACTCACCCAAAAGTTCCACTGCTGAACAGTTTTATCTCCGTATAGTCACTCTTACAAGGATTTCTCCCTGGGGTCAATGATCCGATCAAGGCCTAGAAATAATTAGAAATCACATTAAAACATAAAATCTGCAGGAAAATAAAATCGCCGGATGCAGGAACTTCTCCTGTATATTATGTCCCCTCTGATTACACTGCAGCAGATGTACAGGATGTGATACACGCCCGACCCCCACAGACACAACTATATAGGGGATATCCCCTATACACAGACATCACTGTACTGCGGGGGAGGAGATGGGAGATCACTCAGAGGTGGCAGGAATAATAATTGCACCATCACACAGAGGAGGCAGGAATAATAATGCCGCCATCACACACAATAGATCTGATCTACATGAAGAATAGGGATATCCCTTTGTCATTTAGGGGATAATACTATATGAAACAAATTCCGCACCGCTGAGTACAGACTGTCACCACAGAGGATGGAGCTGCAGAGACAGGCTCTCATAGAATATCCTCTGCCTCCAACATCATAAATCTGCCCTCCTGCTATATGACTGCTGATCTGGAGATCAGACCAGGACATGTGCTATAGAAGAAGATGGATCCTTACCTGGCGCTCCAGGGAGCCGGCCGGACATTCCAGTACATACAGGACATTTTGGGCCAGTTGTGTAAAAATGGCCAATTTTCCACTCGTGGATTTTTCTACAGCCTATAAAGATGGAAATAAATAGAAAAGGAAAACATGAGAGAACATGAAGAAGGGAGGAGGCCGCTTATGTCACCACATTACTCCTGCTATCTGCTCTATAATCGCTACATGTCTGGTGACTTGGTGCCGGTAATATATCATACTAGCTGAAGAGCCCGGCGCTGCCCGGGCATAGTAACTAACTGTGGTTAGTTATAGCAAATTATAATTATCCTCCATCCCATAGTCCCATGCCCATACACCCATCATACATATTCGCCATCCCATAGTCGAGTGCCCATATACCCATCATACATATCCGCCATCCCATAGGCCCGTGCCCGTATACCCATCATACATATCCTCCATCCCATAGTCCAGTGCCCATATACCCATCACACATCCTCCATCCCATAGTCCCATGCCCATATACCCATCATACATATTCTCCATCCCATAGTCCCATGCCCATAAACCCATCGTACATATTCTCCATCCCATAGTCCCATGCCCATATACCCATCATACATATTCGCCATCCCATAGTCGAGTGCCCATATACCCATTACACATCCTCCATCCCATACTCCCATGCCCATATACCCATCATACATATCCTCCATCCCATAGTCCCGTGCCCATATACCCATCATACATATCCTACATCCCATAGGCCCATGCCCATATACCCATCATACATATCCTCCATCCCATAGTCTCGTGCCCATATACCCATCATACATATCCGCCATCTCATAGTCCCATGCCCATATACCCGTCATACATATCCTCCATCCCATAGGCCAGTGCCCATATACCCATCACACATCCTTCATCCCATAGTCCCGTGCCCATATACATATCCGCCATCTCATAGTCCCGTGCCCATATACCCGTCATACATATCCTCCATCCCATAGTCCAGTGCCCATATACCCATCACACAGCCTCCATCCCATAGTCCCGTGCCCATATACATATCCGCCATCCCATAGTTCCGTGCCCATATACCCGTCATACATATCCTCCATCCAATAGTCCAGTGCCCATATACCCGTCACACATCCTCCATCCCATAGTCAACCATTATGACATCATAATGAGCGGCGGTGGGGCTTGCGACCTATGATGACATCAGCATCGTCATGGCAACCGTTGTGACATCACAATGAGGGGCGGGGCTTGATAGGCACACACTGCTTCCCCAGTATGCAAATAGGGGCATTATGACATCACAATGAGGGGTGGGGCTTGACGCGCACACACTTTTTCCCCCAGTATGTAGATAGGGGCAAAATTGTTTGGTGAATTGGAACGTGCGGGGTTAAAATTTCGCCTCACAACAAAGCTTAGGACGCTCTCGGGGTCCAGACGTGTGACTGTGCCAAATTTTGTGGCTGTGGCTGCGACGGTGCGGATGCCTATCCCGGACATACACACACACATACACACATACATAAATATATACATACACACTTTGAGCTTTATATATTACATTAGTGTCGACCTAAAGAACAATTTTATGTGACTAAACTTATATATGTGCAGATTTCTACCACTTACCTGTTGCACCAAAGTCCTGATGTTCTTCTGTAAATGCTCAAGATATTCTGAGCTTATACGACCTTGTTGGTGTTTGGTCAGGCAGTCTCTCACTAGCTCCATAACCAGCCGGTAAGTGAAGCTGAGGACGCCATCGGGTAGTGGTAGCACAATGTCAGGGGCATAGGTGGTAAGAATCCCCTGGAGCTGTGCCAACACCTGAAAATTGTCTGGAGGAAGTTCAGACATTTCAAATAAATCAAATCGCATTCAGTATATCACTAGCTATAGAGCTAACCACTGAAAACAATGACACCGGAATGTCAAAGTGACACTTCAGCTGTAAACACTGGCATATGTAGGGGTGGTGCATTATGATGTCATAATAGCAGTGATGTCATCATGGAATGTTGAGATGTTACCTTATATGGAGCTTCTGACCATAAAAGGAAGTTGCCTAGCAACACAGGCAGCAACATCATAGGCTAAGCATTAGTACCAGATGCAGGCATGGAGGAAATAGCTGTGAGAGCTTTACCTCACTGACCACTTGGGAATTTTTATGTTCTTAGATAAATCATTTATATCTGTTCTACACAATAATTATTATATCATTATGTGTCTATAAGAAATCAGGATTCAGGTGCTAAAATAAGTATCTTTACTGTGGGAACAGGGACTGAAGCTTACAGGTCTCCGCCTCTTCCCCATATCCACTTCCCAAGATTGGGATAATTGCGCGGCTCTTTACAGCCACCAGGCAGTATTATCTAGTGCGTGTGACAGCCAAAATCAGTAGCAAAAAAATTCAAATAAAAATATAACTATTTTTAATTAACTAATAACTTGTCCTTTTCGTTGTCACTCATACCATACTATAAAAAAACAAACTGTAGCGCTGGTGAGTTCTGATGTCTTAATAGCAATGATGTCATCATGGAATCTTGTGATGGAATCTTAGATGAAACGTCACACCTTATAAGGACGTTGCCTAGCAACAGTGACGGTGTCAGAACCACAGGGAGGGCATCAGTGCTTGAATGTAAGAGCTGTGGGCGCTGTCCTCTTCTGATCAGTGGGGGAATTCATAAGCTCTGAGAGAAATTATTAATATCAGAAATACACAATAAAAATCATAATTACTTATTTATAAGAAATCTGGATTCAGGGGTTAAAAGAATTATCTTTACTGAGGGTCCAGGGACTGAAGCTCACAGGCCCACACCTCAGCAACTCCCCCAACTTCCCAAGATGGGGATCTCTATTACAGATATGTCCCTGCCTGACATTAGAGAAAATCTACATTTTATTACTTAATTATTATTATTAATTTTTATTACAAAACAGAAAGAAGAGCAGCAGGGGCGGGCTGGGCCGGGTGGCAGGCAGGCATTCTCCCCCCTGGGCCGGTTAGTTGGCATAAGACAGGGCCGCCCCGCTTGTACATACATATAATACTGTCAGCACTGCATCACAGCAAACATGGCCGCCGCCGGCGCAGCCATGTCAGAGGAGACAGGAGGAGAGCGGCCGCACTAGCTGACACAGGGTTGCTGGGCGGGCAGCCACATACACATAGGCTATGTGTGTGCGGAGGCATGGCCACCCGGCCCCCCTGTGTCTGCTAATGCTATGTGACATTATCATAGCATTAAGACACAGGTGGGCCGAGAGGGTGGGCGTGCCGCCGCACACATAGCATTAACTGACACAGAGGGTTAACTGACACAGAGGGGGGCGGGGCCTGGCAAGGGGCGGGCCGCAGCACACATGCATTAGTACTGTAGGTGTACAGACACATGGGGGAGGGGTGGGACCTGCCCGGGCAGGTGGGCGGCACTCAGTCACTGCAGAGTCAGACTGCAGGCTGACTGAGACAGCAATGACGTGGCACTGGTGTTGAGCGTGCGCGATGACGTCATCGTGCACGCGTCGGCATGTCCCGGACGACGCTGAATGCAGAGGCGCTGCTGGGGAGCGGGCTGGCTGTGAGGTAAGTATGGGGAACTTTTTTTTTTAATTTATAAAATGAATTCAATGGGGGAGGGGGTGACTGGGGGCTGTACAGGATGAAGGGGGTGAGTGGGGGCTGTACATAATGAAGGGGGGGTGACTGGGGGCTGTACAGGATGAAGGAGGTGAGTAGGGGCTGTACATGATGAAGGGGGGGGTAAGTGGGGCTGTACAGGATGAAGGGGGTGAGTGGGGCTACACATGATGAAGGAGAGGTGAGTGGGGCTGTACAGGATTAAGAGGTGTGAGTGGGGGCTACACATGATGAAGGGGGTGAGTGGGGGCTACACATGATGAAGGAGGGGTGAGTGGGGCTGTACAAGATGAAGGGGTATGAGTGGGGGCTACACATGATGAAGGGGGTGAGTGGGGGCTGTACATGATGAAGGCGGGTGAGTGGGGATGTACATGATGAAGGTGGGGTGAGGGGCTGTACATGATGAGGGGGGTGAGCGGGTGGCTTCACATGATGAAGTGGGGTGAGTCGGGGCTGTACAGGATGAAGGGGGGTGAGTGGGGCTGTACAGGATGAAGGGGGGTGAGTGGGGGCTTCACATGATAAAGGGGTGTGAGTGGGGGGCTTCACATGATGAAGGGGGTGAGTGGGGGCTTCGCATGATGAAGGGGGGGTGAATGGAGCTGCACATGATGAAGGGGGGTGAGTGGGGCTGCACATGATGGAGTGGGGTGAGTGGGGCTGTACATGATGGAGTGGGGTGAGTGGGGCTGTACATGATGGAGTGGGGTGAGTGGGGCTGTACATGATGGAGTGGGGTGAGTGGGGCTGCACATGATGAAGTTGGGGATAAGTGTGGCTGCACATGATGAAGTGGGGGATAAGTGGGGCTGCACATGATGAAGTGGGGGATAAGGGGGACTGCACATGATGAATTAAGGGGTAAGTGGGACTTCACATGATGAATTAAGGGGTAAGTGGGACTGCACATGATGAATTGGGGGTAAAATTAACTGCACATGATGATGGGGGAGTGGGGCTGCACATGAAGTGGGGGGAAGGGGACTGCACATGATGAAATGGAAGGGGGGGATAAGGGGCTGCAAATGATGAAGGGGCACTGCAGATGAAGTGAGGGGGTGATAGGGACTGTAATGGATGAAGTAAGGGGACTTCAAATTAAAGTGGGGACTGCAAATGATGAAGTGGAGGGAGAGGACGGAAGCTGCAAATGATGAATTCAGTGTGAGTGACGGGGTACAGCAATTTAATTGAAGGTGGGGGCTGAGGAGAGCAAATGATGAATTTTAAGAGTGGGGGAGTAAATGATGTATTGAATGTGGGGTAGAGCAGTTGATAATGAATAGAGGGTCAGAGAGAAAGACATGACAATGAATTGAGGCGGGAGGGGCATGTAAATATAATGAATCGGGGTTAGGGTTAGAGCGGGAGGTACATAGTGGGGGGCGTTGAGGATGACGTGCCTGGTAACGAACTGGGGAAAAAAGTATAGGTGCTAATTAATTTATATTATTATAATATTATATTCTGTATTCAGATGTGTAGTATAGTAGAAAGGGAAAAAGTGGGGAATTTGCTCTGGAAGACGTGGTCTAGGTAACTGTGTTATTTTATGCAGAGACAAGTCCTGGTTGGAAAAAGTGAAGGCGTTCTGTACGGGATGAAAAAGAAAAGTAAACATGAAGGACTTCAGCTAGAGACGTCACTGATGAGTCAGTGTGTTACCTGTACACTAATCCTATACACTGTATACTCTGTACAGAGCTCCTGTGTATAATGTCACTAGCAGTGGTGATCCCTGTATTACCTGTACACTGACCATATATACAGAGCTCCTGTGTATAATGACACTGGTGATCCCTGTATTACCTGTACACTGACACTATATACAGAGCTCCTGTGTTTAATGTCACCAGTGATCACTATATTACCTGTACACTGACAGTAAATTCAGAGTTACAGTATACAATGGCACTTAGTATTGTGTTTTTTTAATTAATGATCAGTATTGTAGTATTTAGTCACTATGTGGTAGTAATATGTGGTCTGGTCATGGTGTGGTGATTAGAGTTGAGGCAAACGGGTCGAAAAATTTCAAAAGTCGCCGACTTTTGGCAAAGTCGGGTTTCATGAAACGAAACCCGACCCTAGGATGAGGTCGGCCACGAGGTCGGCGACTTACGCGCCAAAGTCGCGTTTCAAAAGTTTGTTTTGCGCTCTTTTTCAGCCAATCAGGATCCACGGACACTGTGGGCAACGTGATGACATAGACAGGGGTCACCACCATCTTTCAGAAGGGCATGCAAGTGATTGGCTTGCTTTGGTGGGCATCACAGGGGTTATAAAAGGGCGTGCACGCCGACCGCCATCTTACTTCTACCGATCTTAGCATAGGGAGAGGTTGCTGATTCTGTAGGGAGAGCGTTAGGCAGGGAAGAAGAAAAAAAAACTGCTTCTGCTGCTAGCGATTTTGCCTGTACAACACACCAGTCACTGTGTGTGCAGTGCAAGGGGAGGCTATATTGTGGTGGATCAGCAGTGTTGGTTGTTAGGCTGCCTTCTAAGGCTTCCTGACAGCTGCATTGCTGTTTATCCACTGCTCTGCAAACTGCTTTTTTAAAAGCAATCCCAATTTTTTTTTTGTCCTGCTGAGGTACTGAGCGTGCATTTTTTCACACCATACAGCGTCAGTGGGCCTCACACAATCCAAAAGTGTCCAGTGTCCACTAGTGTCTGCAGAAATTCAAAATCTCCCTTATCCTGTAGTCACTTTTTTCACACCTGTGCCATCGAGCCTGTGACATAGCGCTCTGATATTCAGTGGGCCTCACACAATCCAAAAGTGTCCAGTGTCCACTAGTGTCTGCAGAAATTCAAAATCTCCCTTATCCTGTAGTCACTTTTTTCACACCTGTGCCATCGAGCCTGTGACATAGCGCTCTGATATTCAGTGGGCCTCACACAATCCAAAAGTGTCCAGTGTCCACTAGTGTCTGCAGAAATTCAAAATCTCCCTTATCCTGTAGTCACTTTTTTCACACCTGTGCCATCGAGCCTGTGACATAGCGCTCTGATATTCAGTGGGCCTCACACAATCCAAAAGTGTCCAGTGTCCACAAGTGTCTGCAGAAATTCAAAATCTCCCCTGTCCTATAGACACCTTGTACCTTGTTTTACATTACTATATAGTTTGTTGGATTTTGTCTACATTTCTACCAAAAATGAGGAAGGCTGGTGGAAGAGGCCGTGGAAATGGGCGGGGGTTGGCAGCTGGTAATGATGGTGTTGGTGGTGGATCTGATGGTAGTGGCAAAACTAAAATAGGACCGAATGCAGGAGGTGTTGAGCCTGCGTCATCGTCTGGCTCCACAAGGCCTCGAAGGCTTAGTTTTCTAGGAGTTGGCAAACCGCTTTCAAAGCCAGAGCTTCAGGAAAAAGTTTTGTCTTACATTGCTGACTCAGCCTCCAGCTCTATCTCCTCCTCTTCTGAAGTTATAAAAAATAAAAGCACTGAGTCGTCATTGGAGGCTCATGTTCATGAACCACACCTTTCCTTGTGTCCTTCACCCCAACCAAGATTGAAGGATGACGCAGGCCATACTACTGATTACTCCATGGAGCTGTTTTCACATACCATGCCTGGATTATCAAGTGAAATGGTGAATTACCCAGGCCAAGATGAATCTGACATGGAGTGCACTGATGCACAGCCGCTGATGGATGATTCTGCTGGTACATTCACTCAGAGCACTACATTGTCCTCGCAGTGTACAGAGCCAGATTCTGACCCTGATGAGACTCAGGTGCCCCTTCCCGCACACTATACCACCATACACGGTGACACAGAGGAAGGTGCACATGACATTGAAGAGGAGGTGATGGATGACCCAGTTGTTGACCCAGATTGGCATCCATTGGGGGAAGAGGGTGCTGCTTACAATAGCTCAGATGAGGAGGAGCATCCACAGCAGACATCGACATCGCAACAGCTGTTATCTGGCAGGCCCGGAGCACTCCAAAGACAGGTTCCAAAAATCAAAAGAGTTGCTGGACAGCTTATCCAGACGGTCAAAAGATCACAGCGTGCTAGGCCGCAAAATGTCTGCCAAAGTAGGAAGAGTGCAGTGTGGCACTTTTTTGAACAAAATCCTCATGATCAGGCCAAGGTTATCTGTAAGAAGTGCGCAAAGACCTTTAGCCGAGGGAAAAATCTGAAAAATTTGAATACCAGTTGCATGCTTAGACATTTAACCAACATGCACTTGCAAGCGTGGACACAACACCAAACCTCAAGTGCCACATGTGCAACTGATCACAAAGAAGGTAGTCAACAACGCTACATTGTTTCCCCCACTGTAAGCCCACCGGTTAGCACAGCAGCAAATGTTGAGGTGTCGTTGCAAGGCCACAGCAGTCAGGGAATCCCACTGTTATATCAACGAAATACTGAATCTAGGCCAATCAGAAAGAACACCAACTCCATCACCATCATCAACCCTCTCTCAGTCTGCCCTGTCCACCGCTACTTCCACCATATGCAGCTCTCAAGTCCAGCTCACCCTCCCAGACACTATGAGTAGGTCAAGAAAGTACTCAGTCTCTCATCCACATACACTGGGTTTGAACGCCCACATTGCCAAACTAATCTTGTTTGAGATGATGCCCTATCGGTTGGTGGAAAGCGCAGCTTTCCACGAACTCATGGCCTATGCAGTACCACGCTATGACCTACCCAGTCGCCACTTCTTCTCCCGCAAAGCCATCCCAGCCCTCCACCATCATGTAAAAGACCGCATTGTCCATGCACTCAAGCAGTCAGTGAGTGGAAAGGTGCACCTCACAACTGATGCATGGTCCAGTCGGCATGGCCAGGGCCGTTACGTGTCCATCACTGCGCACTGGGTTAATGTGGTGGATGCAGGGTCCACAGGGGACAGCGGTGGTGGTACAGTGCTGCCTAGCCCACGGTATAGGAAACAGTTGGCTGTAGGCGTTCGACCCTCCTCCTCCTCCTCCTCCTCCTCCTCCAGAAGCGAAAGCTCGTCCACAGAGCGCAGTCGTACGAGCACTCCATCTGCAGCTGCCACTGTTGCACACGAGGTGTCCCCCTATCGAGCAGCTAGTGGAAAGCGTCAGCAGGCTGTGTTGCAGATGATGTGTTTGGGCGACAGACACACCGCCGAGGTGCTGGCCGAGTACTTGAAGCGACAAACTGAGTCATGGCTGGGCAGTGTACATCTTGAGGCAGGCAAGGTAGTTAGTGATAACGGCCGTAATTTTGTGGCAGCCATAGCCCTTTCAAAACTCAGCCACATACCTTGCTTGGCTCACACCTTGAACCTGGTGGTGCAGTGCTTCCTCAAAAATTATCCGGAGTTAACAGCCCTGCTCCAGAAGGTGCGAAGACTGTGTGCGCACATCCGCCGGTCGCCTGTACACTCCGTTCGTATGCAGAAGCTGCAGCGATTGCTCCACCTTCCCAACCACCGCCTCATTATCGACATTGCAACAAGGTGGAACTCCACCCTGCACATGGTGGAGCGGCTGCGCGAGCAGAGGCAGGCCATAATGCATTTGTGGGAGGATACACGGCCAGGCACTTTGAGAGCAGACATGGAGTTGACAGGTGTGCAGTGGTCGAAGCTGAAAGACCTCTGTAAAGTCCTTCAGTGTTTTGAGGAATGCACACGGCTGGTAAGCGCAGACGACGCCATCCTAAGCATGAGCATCCCACTTATGCGTCTGCTCATGCAAACTTTGACGCACCTTAAGGAGCAGGCGTCTGCAGCCAATGTTGATGAGGAGGAAGAGGAGGAGGGAATCCTTGATGACATTCAGCCATTGTCTGCTCAGGGACCTCTCATGGACGAGGTGGAGGAAGAAGAGGAGGAGGAGGAGGATGATGATGATGGGGATGATTACTTAGGGGAGGAGGATGCATCTCGTGGGGCAAGTGAAAATGTTGGCATGCCAAGGTCTGGTACAGGGTTTGTGCGTGACTGGAGGGATGTGGATTTGCCAGAAAGTGCTCCTCCACCCAGCACTCGCAGTGCATCATTGACACCGGGAACATTGGCCCACATGTCAGATTATGCCTTGCAGATCCTAAAAAGGGACCCCCGCATTGTCAAAATGATGAACGATGACGACTACTGGTTGGCCAGCATCCTGGATCCACGCTATAAAGGCAAATTACAAAACATCATGCCACAGGAGAACCTTGACCTAATATTGGCTAATAAACAAGCAACTCTGGTAAATCGGTTGCTTGAGGCATTCCCAGCACACAGCAGCGGTGATGGTTCTCACACGAGCCGTACCGGCCGGGGGCAGCTTGGCAGAGGTGTTCATGGTGCACAAAGCAGAAGTGGCGTTGGAGACAGGGGTTTCATGACAATGTTGTGGACTGATTTTTCACGGACCGCTCACACAACTGGTAATACTGCATCGATGGAAAGTGACAGGAGACAGCAGTTGTCAACTATGGTTACAAACTACTTTTCCTCCCATATCGATGTTCTCCCACACAGGTCATTCCCCTTTGACTATTGGGCCGCTAAACTAGACACCTGGCCTGAATTGGCACAATATGCCTTACAGGAGCTCGCTTGCCCAGCTGCAAGTGTGCTATCGGAAAGAGTTTTCAGTGCAGCTGGATCAATCCTGACAGAAAAAAGGACCCGTCTGTCAACCCAAAATGTGGATGATCTAACCTTCATTAAAATGAACCATGCATGGGTTTCCAAGGATTTTGTCCCACCTTCCCCTGATGACACATAGGGTGACAGAAAAATGGCTTAATTTGGTCCACCTCTTCCTGGGACTTGACCTATTTCGCCTTTTGCATCAGCTGAATGTCCAACATCAACATATGCCACTTTCTAAAACTCCCTAACTGTGCTGCCTCCCCCCCCCATGGCCGGGGTCACCACCTAGCGCACGACAGCGTGCGAGTGCCGTTGCCCTGGACAGGTGGGTAGGCCAACTCTTGGGCGCGGGCACTGGCACAGGGTCCCTCATAGTGCAATCAAGTGTCTCTGACGGTGGTGGTGCACACCCGCCGTCAGACACACCGCCGTACTATGAGGGGCCCAGTGCCAGTTCCGACGCCCACGAGTGGGCCCCCCTTGCTTGGGCAGGGCCCCAGCATTTGCAATCTTTACCTCTCCCTGCTCCTCCGCTGTGTAGTCTGAGCCGTCAAATCCATACTGTGCCTGACACCGTCTGAGCCTGCCTCCTGATGTATAGACATATATTTTGAATGTGTACGCTATCCATACATGTTATCCGGGGATACGGTACCCTTTCTCACCTTTGTGCAATCACGTGCAATCCATACTGGGCCTGACACCGTCTGAGCCTGCCTCCTGATGTATAGACATATATTTTGAATGTGTACGCTATCCATACATGTTATCCAGGGATACGGTACCCTTTCTCACCTTTGTGCAATCACGTGCAATCCATACTGGGCCTGACACCGTCTGAGCCTGCCTCCTGATGTATAGACATATATTTTGAATGTGTACGCTATCCATACATGTTATCCGGGGATACGGTACCCTTTCTCACCTTTGTGCAATCACGTGCAAGCCATACTGTGCCTGACACCGTCTGAGCCTGCCTCCTGATGTATAGACATATATTTTGAATGTGTACGCTATCCATACATGTTATCCGGGGATACGGTACCCTTTCTCACCTTTGTGCAATCACGTGCAAGCCATACTGGGCCTAACACCGTCTGAGCCTGCCTCCTGATGTATAGACATATATTTTGAATGTGTACACTATCCATACATGTTATCCGGGGATACGGTACCCTTTCTCACCTTTGTGCAATCACGTGCAAGCCATACTGAGCCTAACACCGTCTGAGCCTGCCTCCTGATGTATAGACATATATTTTGAATGTGTACGCTATCCATACATGTTATCCGGGGATACGGTACCCTTTCTCACCTTTGTGCAATCACGTGCAATCCATACTGGGCCTAACACCGTCTGAGCCTGCCTCCTGATGTATAGACATATATTTTGAATGTGTACGCTATCCATACATGTTATCTGGGGATACGGTACCCTTTCTCACCTTTGTGCAATCACGTGTAATCCATACTGGGCGTGAGAATGGCTGGCGAGCTGTTAAGCAAGCTACAGCACCTGTGGTTTGCACACGTAAGTTTTTCATTTTTTCAGGAATGATGGTTAGGCCTAATTCCGGAACTGCGGTTGACCTGCACTTACTGGGAAATCATCGTTCGCGGGTAATAATTGTAATCAGTGATCCCCATCACTAACGTTGTTCAGCGGGTTATCTGCACCTGTAAGCGACAAACGCTGGCCTTTTCAGTGTAGCGCACATACAGCCACGGACATGTAAGGGCATGACACACCAGTTATTGGCCAACCTCATGTGCCAGAGCCTCACGTGTCCCTCTAGTAAGCCGGACTCGGACCGCGAGGCATGACGGAGTCTCGTTCGTTAACGGAATTAAGCTTGCAATGTGTGCATCTGTTCTGTAGCTGGCATGGTTGAGGTTTCCCAGGTGGAGTCGAATTTAACCGTAGGCTCCACTCCTGGTGGTGCCCTTCTGGACATTCCTTTAAGGTTCAGCTTTGCAACCATACTGCCCACGTAAAACAAACACTTTGCCTTCATGAACGCTGTTTGGAGGGTCATGACTCGTGGGAATAACGCCGCCCAATCAGTTAACCTGCTAGAGAGATCCTTCGTTGCTCCCAAGCATGACATCACACTCCCTAGGAGGAAGGTAATGCCACTGTGGCGACCGTACTCCTGGGGAGACACAAGTGCACTGATGCCCAGCCACTGCTTGATGAATCTGCTGGTACATTGACCCAGACCACCACTACATTCCCCTCGCACGCTACACGGCCTGAAACTGACCCTGATGAAACTCAGGTTACCCTTCCCATATACAGTTCCATCTTACACAGTGACAAAGAGGAAGCTGCAGATGAAAGTGCAGGTTCGGCCCACCCGCCATCAGACACACCACCGTACTATCAGGAGCCCTGTGCCAGTGCCGTCGCCAACGAGTGGGCCCCCCCTGCTTGCTCAGGATCACAGCACTTGCAAGGTTGAAATACTGTGCAGTGAGATGGAAGATGGGGACGACGAGGAGTCCAGACTAGTACAGGGATTCCCTAGCGAGGAGACTTATTTGATTGTTTTCAATGTTGGGACAGCAATTTTTGCGGAGCACTATGCTCTGGAGAATGATAGATGGGGCCCACCATACACTGGACCATTCCAAAGGTGGACATCAGACACTGGAGCAGCATTTACAGGGCCCATTATACACTAGAGCATTAGAAATGGGGCCCATTATGTTTGGAGCATTATTTGGGCCCATAAGACAGTGGAGCTTCATCCATGGGGACCAACATATACTGTAGCATTATGTGGAGCTCATTATATACTGTTTCAAACATTATATGGGACCAATGATTCTGTATGGAGAAATAGATGGGCCTCGTCATGAGATGTAAAAAGTGAAGTATTTTTCATTGTACTATACCGCTATTTCTCTGCCGTATCGGAGCATGATGAGTTGTGGTATGTGTTAAAGGGGCGCTCTTTCGCCCAGGGCACATGAAAACCTGGAGCCAGCCCTACCCCCCCACAACTTTAGCCAAATAACCCCCATTTTTCAGTGCGTAACTTGTATTATGAAGTTAATTAAGGTTGACAAGCTTAAGTAAGAAGAATTGATGCTTTTGGCATTCAAATGGGCACTGTAGGTGTGTTTCCTGTCCTCATCTCACTGCCGACTTTTATTCCCCATTGACTTACATTGGGTTTCGTGTTTCGGGACGACCCCGACTTTTCCCTATAATTGGCCGATCTTGCTCGACCCGACTTTTGGAAAAGTCGGGTTTCACGAAACGAAACTCGACCCTAAAAAACCAAACGTCGCTCAACTCTAGTGGTGATATTTGTCCCTTGTATGTGATATTAAAGGTTGATTAAAAAAAAATGTAAATGTATGTGACTCATTCCCTTAAAGAAAAATACATAAATATATACTTATTTTTAATAGTTTAGAGTAGAGTAGGGCCTGGCCGAAAGAGTCTACTGAGTCGTGGTATCAGCTTAAAAATTATTTTGGCCAAAACAAAAGCTGCTGGTTATGAATGTGATCTGGTGTTTGATGGGAACTGTTAATATCTGATCGGTGAGGATGTGGTGGTGAAGTTGAGTTTTTCCAAGAGTGGGTGGTGGGACGGTGGAGGTAGAGCTGGTGTGGAACCTAGGCTGAGTCTCAAGAGAACCCAAAAATTTTGCCAGTATGGGGCCCCAAAATATATAGTGGAAGCCCTGGTCTCTCTCATAAGCTGCAGACCGCAGCTTCCTGAGACTTCAGTGTGCTCACGCAGGCGGCGTGATGACAATATTGTCTCATGTCGCTCTGTGAACCGGAAGAGAAAATGGAGGCTGCAGTGCCGGGAATCAGGATGAGGTGAGTATAAACTTCATTATTTTTAATATTGAGAACTGGGGCCATCCTACTATATACAGTATATATATGGGAGAACTGGGGCTATTATACTATATATATGGAGATAACTGGGGCCGTCATACTATATATATGGGGAGAACGGGGCCATCATACTATGTATGTGAGGAGAACTGGGGCCATCATACTATATATATGTGAGGAGAAGTGGGGCCATCATACAAGATATGTGGGGAGAACTGGGGCCATCATAATAGATATGTGAGGAGAAGTGGGGCCATCATACTAGATATGAGGGGAGAACTGGGGCCATCATACTAGATATGTGGGGAGAACTGGGGCCATCATGCTAATATATATATGCAACTGGGGCCATCGCACTATATTTATGGTGGGAAGTGGGGCCGTCGCACTATATATATCCCATATCTCTATAGTAAGCTCTGTTCTGCTCCCATATCTCTGGATTAAGTTCAGTTCCGCTCCAAATCTTTGTAGTAAGCTCAGTTCTGCTCCCATATCTCTATAGTAAGCTCGGTTCTGCTCTCATATCTCTGTAGTAAGCTCGATTTTTGCGCCGACATCTCTGTAGTAAGCTCTGTTCTGCTCCTGTATCTATGGAGTAAGCTCTGTTCTGCTCCCATATCTCTGGAGTATGCTCTGTTCTGCTCCCATATCTCTGGAGTAAACTTTTCTGCTCCCATATCTCTGGAGTAAGCTCTGTTCTGCTCCCATATCTCTGGAGTAAGCTCTGTTCTGCTCCCATATTTCTTTAGTAAGCTCTGTTCTGCTCCCATATCTGCAGTAAGCTCTGTTCTGCTCCCATATCTCTATAGTAAGCTCGGTTCTGCTCTCATATCTCAGTAGTAAGCTCGATTTTTGCGCCCACATCTCTGTAGTAAGCTCTGTTCTGCTCCTGTATCTCTGGAGTAAGCTCTGTTCTGCTCCCATATCTCTGGAGTAAGCTCTGTTCTGCTCCCATATCTCTGGAGTAAGCTCTGTTCTGCTCCCATATCTCTGGAGTAAACTTTTCTGCTCCCATATCTCTGGAGTAAGCTCTGTTCTGCTCCCATATCTCTGGAGTAAGCTCTGTTCTGCTCCCATATTTCTTTAGTAAGCTCTGTTCTGCTCCCATATCTGCAGTAAGCTCTGTTCTGCTCCCATATCTCTGCAGTAAGCTTTGTTCTGCTCCCATATCTCTGCAGTAAGCTCTGTTCTGCTCCCATATCTCTGCAGTAAGCTCTGTTCTGCACCCATAGCTCTGCAGTAAGCTCTGTTCTGCTCCGATAGCTCTGCAGTAAGCTCTGTTCTGCTCCCATAGCTCTGCAGTAAGCTCGGTTCTACTCCCATTTCTCTGTAGTAAGCTCGTTTCTGCTCCCATATCTCTGGAGTAAGCTCATTTCTGCTCCCATATCTCTGGAGTAAGCTCTGTTCTGCTCCCATATTTCTGGAGTAAGCTCTGTTCTGCCCCCATATCTCTGCAGTAAGCTCTGTTCTGCTCCCATATCTCTGCAGTAAGCTCTGTTCTGCTCCCATAGCTCTGCAGTAAGCTCTGTTCTGCTCCCATAGCTCTGGAGTAAGCTCTGTTCTGCTCCCATAGCTCTGCAGTAAGCTCTGTTCTGCTCCCATAGCTCTGCAGTAAGCTCTGTTCTTATCCCATAGCTCTGCAGTAAGCTCTGTTCTGCTCCCATATTTCTGGAGTAAGCTCTGTTCTGCTCCCATAGCTCTGCAGTAAGCTCGGTTCTGCTCCCATATCTATGCAGCAGGCTCCTTACTGTTCCCATATCTACGTACCAGCCTATTTGTAAAGCCTGTTATCTCTGTTGCTTTAATGCAATGGCCAGAGATAAGCAGGGAAAGGGAGGGCCACCGCAACTCTACGGCCACTGCCTTGTGATTGAACCCAAGGCTGAAAAGTGCCAGCCAGCCCCTGAAGAGCAGGGATTATTAGATATTTAGCTCAATTTTTGGGAGCAAATGACAGATCCTCTTTAATCTTGGTGAATGAAACACTAGTCCTAACAACTGGAAGAATAACGATTCCAAAAGTGTCTTTCCACTATATACAGTATATATATATCTAGCATAAAGTCACGACACAACGGAAAATTAATAGTTTTAATGATTTTGTAATAAACATTTGTATAAATATGAGAAACATTTTCACAAAAATACAATAATAAATAAAGAAAGAAAGAAATAATTTTTTTTAAAAAAAATTATCAAAGTTAACAGTTTACCGCTATTTTGCCTCTTGCAGTGCGGAATCGATAGCTGGACTCTGACTGGATGCTACGGGCAACACATTAATATTCTCTACACTGTATATATAAATAATTCTTAAATCCTTGTTGCCAATAGCAACCGATTAGAATTCAGCTTTTATATTTGTAAATTATACAAGAAAAATAAATGTGACTTCTGATTGGTCGCTGGGAGTAAGAAGGACACTTCGTGACAGCTGAGGTTCCGTGACAATGGCGTCTGTTACTCCAGGTACTGGATGATGGGCCGGACACAGGTGCAGCCCACTGTGACCAGCTGCTTCTCCAGCCTATAGATGGGGACACATCCTCTCATCTCACGACGCAGGACCAGGATCTCCTGTCTGATGGGGACTGAGTTCATGCTGAGGTCCACATGACCCTCAGGGTCCAAACATCCACGGTGGAGACATCGGGCCTCATTGATGACTACAGGGATTCTGTTATTATCCACATTGGAGCTGGAGGAAGGAGATGAGAGAAATCAGGACACAGCAGTAGCCATGTTCAAGCCTAACACTCCGGCTTCCTGACCCCCATATATTATTATTATTATTTCTGCCATTATTCCACGTACACTTACCTGTATTCCCATGGAGAGATGGAGCGGCTCCTCACACTGTCCATTAGTTGTTCAGAACTCCCACCTCCGGCCTTCATATCCACCTTCACACGTGGAGGAAATGTGGTGTGCGGTGTGAAGGGACATCCCCCGCTGGACACTAAAGGGGTCTCCCAGTCATCAGCGCCAGGGACCTGCTCTTCTCTTCCATGGACACAAGAGATGAGAATTAGAAGAAGCAAAGTGGAGAAAACCTGAGGACAGAAGATGTCACATGTTATAGGGGACATTGTGGAAGTATCAACATTATGTTGTGGTATAAGTAAGGGTTAAATAATGGATCAATAATAATCAGATTTATACTGTATAATGCAATGGACGTTTCCCAAAAACAAAACAGTGCTCTAATCCACAGCAACCAGGTAGAGAATGTAACCAATAGAAGAAATTCCAGAATGTAAAGTGGAATTATTTCAATAATATATTATATTGTCAATGTCATTGTATTATACAGCAGCATAACAATGATAATGGTGGTGACCCCATGCAAGTCCTGCACTCACTATTCTGCTGGTGAAGTCACTGTGTAACATACATTACATTACTCATCCTGAGTTACATCCTGCATTATACTCCAGAGCAGCACTCACTATTCTGCTGGTGGAGTCATTGTGCACATACATTACATTACATTACTGATCCTGTACTGATCTTGCATTACCTCCTGTATTATACCCCGGAGCTGCACTCACTATTCTGCTGGTGCAGTCACTATTTACATACATTAGATTGCTGATCCTGAGTTACATCCTGTATTATACCCCAGAGCTGCACTCACTATTCTGCTGGTGGAGTCATTGTGTACATACATTACATTACTGATCCTCAGTTACATCCTGTATTATACTCCAGAGCTGCACTCACTATTGTGCTGGTGCAGTCACTGTGTTCATATATTACATTACTGATCCTATACTGATCCTGAGTTACATCTTGTATTATACGCCAGCGCTGCACTCACTATTCTTCTGGTGGAGTCACTGTGTACATACATTACATTACTGATCCTGAGTTACATCCTGTATTATACTCCACAGCTGCACTCACTATTCTTCTGGTGGAGTCACTGTGTACATACATTACATTACTGATCCTGTACTGATCCTGCGTTACCTCCTATATTATACTCCAGAGCTGCAATCACTATTCTGCTGGTGCAGTCACTGTGTACATACATTATATTACTGATCCTGTACTGATCCTGCGTTACCTCCTGTATTATGCTCCAGAGCTGCACTCACTATTCTGCTGGTGCAGTCACTGTGTACATACATTATATTACTGACCCTGTACTGATCCTGCGTTACATTCTGTATTATACTTCAGAGCTGCATTTACAATTCGGTTGGGTTTAGCTTGTTCTGGTAATTTACGTTCTAGCAGTTGTCATCTTTACATTGGCCTCTTTAAATTCATCTGATATAGTAAAAGTATTTCCTCTACTGATTTATAGGAGCTGTTAGGTCTGTTTCTGATTGAAGCTTAGAGAATTATGATTACAGCTCTGGAGTAATAATCCAGTTGTAACAATACAGTGAATGTAACACTTCTGCAGTAAGATGTCGCTCACAATTAGACAAACCCTTTATAACTTTCCCTTTTGAACCCTGGATTCATTGTTGCATTTGTTCCGTTACTAATCACAATGTAACATTTAATAAACCCCCGGTCTGGTGATCAGAGAGGGGCCGGAGTTCTTACCATTGATGGTGCGGCCATTGTTCTCATGGATGTGCTCTGCTGCCGTTCTGCTGCTGGACTGTGCGGTGACGCTGACTCCAGGACACATTATATAAGGTCACACTTGTTTCTGGACTTTCCTGAAATGCTCATTACTTTATATTCTGGTTTCAATGACTTTGTGTATTTCTTATGAATTTTTGTGATTTATTTCTCCTAATCTTTTGTAATGGGAAACACTGGGAGAGATAAAAGGGCCGGATCATCTCCCGCTGTGGAATCCCTTAATCACTAATTAACCTGCATAGTGGACACAGAAATAACATTCTCTGATAGAGATAAGAATCATAAACCCGAGCGCGGACTTGTAATAACCCGTGTGAGGAGCAGGAGACGTCCAGAAACCACGGGAGCCATATGCGGAGGAGGACATGACTTGCGGATGGGTGGACCTTTACTCCGGCAGCTTTTTTGGTATAGTGGTGTAGATTTTTAAGCACGAGGGATGTTGCTTTAAGAGTAAGAAGCCCAGTATGTCTGTGCCTGGGGGTCACTGTGAGGAGAGTGGGCTTATATAGAACAGGAAATCTGTGTCTCTCCCTCTATCTTGCACAGGATGAACGGGAAGAAGCATGTCTGCAGTGTCAGGGAGTATAATACTGGGGTTATCACCTCACATGACAGATGATAGGAGCACATTCACCTCAGACATCATGTGCTAGTGTAGTATCAGCTCCTACATTATGTATGGGATCAATATTACCTCAGAAATTCATGGAGCTGCCATGTCCCTCATGTGCATGCTACATATTCCTCACAGACTGTGAGATAACTTCTGTGTGACCTCCCTGCAGACATGTTTGATATACTACTCTGCATTCACCTCAGACATCATGTGCTAGTGTAGTATCAGCTCCTACATTATGTATGGGATCAATATTACCTCAGAAATTCATGGAGCTGCCATGTCCCTCATGTGCATGCTACATTTTCCTCACAGACTGTGAGACAACTTCTGTGTGACCTCCCTGCAGACATGTTTGATATACTACTCTGCATTCACCTCAGACATTGTGTAGTGTGTACTAGGGTAGTATCAGCTCCTACATCATATCTGGGAGCAAGATTACCTCAGAAATTCATGTAGCTGCCATGTTCCCTCACTTATTGCAGAGGCAGCTTTTGTGTGACCTCCCTGCAGACATTTCTGATATACCACATTACTGCTGTTTTATACAGAGTCTGCATGAGTTCTGGGTTTATGTATGATAGGACAGAGCAGGGACACATACAGTGTCTGCCATTACTATGGTGGAGCTGGGCAGTCACATGTATTAGAGACACTGGTGAGAGAGGAGCAGTCGGGGGATGGTATATGTATGATGATGAGAGGCTGCACTTCATGTCAGTGCACTGTATACTGACCCTGCTGTGTGCGGATTATCCCCCCTTCCCAGTTATGGAGTCTGATGATCTGTATGTGACCTCATCTCTGTTACATACTGTGAGGCTGGGTGTACAGATCCCGTGTAACCAGGTTACTCACTATATGTGGTATCTGTGTAAAGGCTCTATTCCTGTGCTGTATACTTAACCTGTACCACAGGTCTGTATACATGATATCACTCCTCACTGCTATATACGGATCATGCTGGGTATAGACATCCTGTGTCTCCAGGTTATTTTCCTGGCTGTACATGTAATCTGGACATGACTTCCAGCTTAGTGCTTGATTTCTGTAGCTATTGCTGCCTTTAGTCCTCCCTCTCGTATGTGGCATGATCAGAGTATACCCACCAAGAGCTTATTTTATATTACCTAAGATGGTGGATAGCACAGGCCTGAAAGGATTATGTTTTATCATGTGTAAAATAAATAATCGGGGAGTAAGGGTACCGTTACACATAGCGATGCACCAGCGATCCCGACAACGATATGGATCGCTGGTGCATCGCTAAGTGGTCGCTAGTGAGCTGCCACACAGGCAGATCTCACCAGCGACATTGCAGGGGTCGGGGGTCGCTACTTTCCTGTCAGACGCGGCGATCCTGACGTCCTCCCGCCCGCGTCCACGTGTCGCTCGTCGGCGCCACAGGAAGCGCCCGACGAGAAATGATCCAGGACCTTCTCGCGCGACCAGCGATAACCAGTGGGGGAGCCGGTCGCAGGTAAGTATCACAAAATCGGTGACTTTACAGCGATATTGCTAGCGATATCGCAGTGTGTAACGGGGGCTTAACTCGGCACATTTGAGTGGGCACTAATAACTCGGCACATGGCGGGCAGTGAGTGGGCACTAATAACTCGGCACATGGCGGGCAGTGAGTGGGCACTAATAACTCAGCACATGGCGGGCAGTGAGTGGGCACTAATAACTCAGCACATGGCGGGCAGTGAGGGGGCACTAATAACTCAGCACATGGCGGGCAGTGAGGGGGCACTAATAACTCAGCACATGGCGGGCAGTGAGGGGGCACTAATAACTCAGCACATGGCGGGCAGTGAGGGGGCACTAATAACTCAGCACATGGCTGGCAGTGAGTGGGCACTAATAACTCAGCACATGGCGGGCAGTGAGTGGGCACTTCTAGTGTGATGTTGCACATTGCTCTGGAAAACACCTCATGGGCCCAGTTTTCAGCCCTGTCTCTCGTCTATTGTAATTGTATGTAGTAGAGTGACTGACTGGGATACAGAACTTGCAGTTTTCTGCTCACACACCTATGGCTGCAGGCAGCTTATATTAGACCTACATATTTCTTACCATTTATGTGCAGCTGGTGATTAGAGTCTGTAACTGCTGTAGAGGAGCAGGCGGCTTCTCATTTATTGTTACAGCATATAACACAGCATTGCCCATCTCTGTCCATTTCTGGACCTTACGATGGGATATTTTCCATTATTAACCTGTTGTATACCTTGGTTGTAAACCTGCATGGTTTTCACCCTCACTTATCCCACATTTTTTGCGGTTGGAGGGGTCCTTGAAGTTGGTTAAATATGGTCTGGGGGATCCATTGGGATATGGTTTCCTCCTTTTGGAATTTAATATGGTTCTGGATCTGGTGAAAGGTGGAGGGGAGTTTCGGCAAGGGTTTGTCGGATCCCCAGGAAACTCAAGTGAACATTGGAACCCTTGCGGTTATGGTGCTCCCTAGCTAGTGGGGTAACAGCTGGGAGTAATTGTTGGTACATTTTATGTTCACTTTATGTTTGGTAATCACCAGATTTTTGGGAGCTTCAAGGACTCCTACCAGCGTGTTAATATTATTTATGCTTTCATGTTTTCTGGTATGTTTGTTTTAATAAAGGTGTGAATAATAATTATATTAAAAAAAAAAGGGGATCAGTGTATACCCACCAAGTGCTTATTTTATATTACTTAAGATGGCGGATAGCACAGGCCTGAGTGGATTACCTGGAGCCTGGTGGTTGGGGGGGTCCTTGAAGTTGGTTAGAAATTGGTTTGGGGGATCCATTGGGATATGGATTCCTCTTTTTGGAAGTTAATATGGTTCTGGACCTGGTGAAAGGTGGAGGGGAGTTTCGGCAAGAGTTTGTCGGATCCCCAGGAAATTCAAGTGAACATTGGAACCCTTGTGGCTATTGTGCTCCCGATCTAGTGGGGTAACGGCTGAGAGTAATTGTTGGTACATTTTATGTTTGGTAATCACCAGATTTGGGAGCTTCAAGGACTCCCCCAGGCGTGTTAATGTTATTTATGCTTTAATGTTTATTTTATGTTTATTTTAATAAGAACATGAATTTAAAATTTAAAAAAAACAGTTATTTGTTTTCCTTTTAGTGGGTCCTTGGAAGTTATTTATAAATTGGTCAGTAGGGGTAACCATATTAAGTATGGACCTCTGGGGTGGGGTTCTTGGAGTTGACGCTGAATCAGCGAAAAGGAATCGGAAGTTAAAATCCTGATCTGGCTTTTGGTTACGGCTCTGGACGGGCAACTCTGGATGGGTAACTCTGGACGGGGTGTTACTCGGGAGCTTTTGGTGGTTGGACTTCCTGGAACGGGATGTTTGGTGCCCTTGAGCTGGTGGTTTACGGCTGAGGGTAACGTGGATTTTTAAGTTCTTGTGTTTTTGCCAAATATTTAGCCAGAATTTTTGAGGCTCCAAGAACCCTCCCCTCATGTCGTATAAGATTGTGTATTTAATACTTATTGTAAATGTTTATGTTATTTGTTGATAAACTGGCCGCTGACCCCCCCTGGGTTTGGAAGGGTAACCATTTCAGGTATGGCACCCTGGTTTTGAGGGGTAATCATCTCAGGTATGGCCCCCTGGTGTGGAGGGTAACCATCTCGTGTATGGCCCCCTGGTGTGGAGGGGGTGACCATCACGGTATGGCCCCCTGGTCTCCAAAATCATTTATATTTTATAGGACCCTGTTAGGGTAAAGTCCCTGGGGTCATGGCAATCATATTTTGCATGCCTACAGAAGAAATTGGCTCCTCTGAGCCAGGAACAGCGGCTGGAGGGGAGAAGAGAACAAGGTTGTCGTCTGGACAATGCAGTTATCTAGTGCATGAAACTGAAGAGCAATGTACCTAATCTGTGTGCCCTTGAGTCAGTGGGAGTGACTAAGGGTAAAGTAATCAAGTACATTAACATGAAGGGCAATATGCCCATTCCCGATGCCCTTGAGCTGGTGGGAGCGGCTAAGGGTATAATCAAGTGCATTAACACAAAGGACAGTATGCCTACTCCCGGTGCCCTTGAGCCAGTGGGAGTGGCTAAGGGTAAAGTAATCAAGTATATTAACACAAAGGGCAATATGCCTATTCCCAATGCCTTTGACCCAGTTGGAGAGGTCAACAGTAAATGTTATCAAGCGCATGAAAAACAATTAACAATGGCGTGGCAGCTTTATTAATAATGCCTTTGTAGACTTTTTCTGCTTTAGGTTTATTTAAATTACTACTTCCATATGTTCTGAACGTTATTTTATGGTCGGTTATAATGTTGTTATATTGTGTATAGTTTTTAATTACTCCCTATTTATAATATCTTTCTATTGATATGTTCATCACTTTTCGGGTAGTGATAGTAAGTGGGTTTAAGAAATTTTACTGCACAGCTACTGTAAATAATGGTGGTTTCTAGAACTAAAATCTGTGATTTGGTGAATTATTAGAGCTGGCTACAATACGTGCGGTATAATAGTTTTTTGAGGCATGACAGATGTCATTATACAAGTAATCAGATTGTGGCTACGACCTTAATTATGGTTTACTTTCCACATTCCCCATTATGGGATCCTCATTGCAGGATGTTTAGCAACTGTTATTTTGCTGTAGTTAGCATATTATCAATCAGAACTTGGTAGCATGGCATTGATAAAATTAATCTGTCGGAGCTCTGGAATTTTAATTTTATTACTTGTGTGCACAGTCTTTCCATAGCATGTAGAAATGGTTGATGGCTTTATTAAGCATGGTTGATGGGGGTCGAGTCCATTTAAGGTGTCAAATGGCCTCTCTGGTGGCGGTTTATGAGTCAGGTGGAAGTTGCAGGCAAGTTAAGGTGGACTCATTTTAACCCCTTTCTGTCATGAGACGTACTATCCCGTCCATGTGCCCTGGGACTTAATTCCCAAGGACGGGATAGTACGTCATAGCGATCAGCAGCGCTCACGTGGTGAGCGCCGCTAATCGCGGCCGGGTGTCAACTGATTATCACAGCTGACACCCGGCACAATGTGTCAGGGGCGGTCACGGACCGCCCATGACACGTTAATCCCTTGTACACCGCGATCAAAGGGAAGCATCGGCAGGGAGGGGGCTCCCTCCATGCTTCCCTGAGCCCCCCACGGCAACGCAATGTGCAGCGCTGCTGCGGGGGGCTCTTTCCCTACAGGCCCCCAAATCCAAGATGGCGATGGGGACCTTTGGGGGCCTGTAGGGAGCTGACTTCCTCACTGCCTGCAAAGTGCAGGCATGAGGAAGTCTGCGTCTATGCCTGTGACAGATCGCTGATCTGTCACAGTGATCTGTGATGTGACAGATCAGCGATCTGTCACAGGACAGTGATGTCCCCCCTGGGACAATATAATAAAGTTAAAAAAAAAAGTGTAAAAATAATTTTTAAAAAATCGCTAAATAAATTAGTAAAAAAAAAATATATTCCCCAATAATTTTTTTTTTTTTCAAAAAATGAAAACAATAAAAGTACACATTTTTGGTATCACTGCGTCCGTAACGACCCGCCCTATAAAACTGTTCCATTAGTTAACCCCTTTAGCGAACCCCTAAAAAAATAAAAATAAACGAGGCAAAAAATAATGATTTATTATCATACCGCCGAACAAAAAGTGCAAAAACGCGCGATCAAAAAGACGCATATAAATATCCATGGTACCGCTGAAAACGTCATCTTGTCCCGCAAAAAACAAGCCACCATACAGCATCATCCGCAAAAAAATTAAAAAGTTATAGCTCGCAGAATAAAGCGATGCAAAAATAATTATTTTTTACATAAAATAGTTTTCATTGCATAAAACCGACAAAACATAAAAAAAGACCTAAATGAGGTATCGCTGTAACTGTACTGACCCGAAGAATAAAACCGCTTTATCAATTTTACCGCATGTGGAACGATGTACACGCACTCCCCCAAAAGAAATTCATGAAACGCTGGTTTTTGTTCATTCTGCGTCCCAAAAATCGGAATAAAAAGCGATCAAAAAATGTCATGCGCCCGAAAATGGTACCAATAAAAACATCAACTCGTCCCGCAAAGAATAAGACCTCACATGACTCGGTGGGTCAAAATACGGAAAAATTATAGCTCTCAATGTGTGGTGATGCCAAAACTATTTTTACAATAAACAGCGTCTTTTAGCGTGTGACAGCCGCCAAACATAAAAACCGCCATAAATAGTAAATAAAACCCCCCGTTATCACCCCCTTAGCTAGGGAAAAATAGTAAAATAAAAAAATGTATTTATTTCCATTTTCCCATTAGAGTTAGGGTTAGGGCTAGGGTTAGGGCTGAGATTAGGGTTAGGGGTGTGTTGGGGTTAGGGTTGGAGTTAGAATTGGGGGGTTTCCACTGTTTAGGCACATCAGGGGCTCTCCAAATGCAACATGGCATCGGATCTCCATTCCAGCCAATTCTGCGTTGAAAAAGTCAAATGGTGCTCCTTCCCTTCCAAGCTCTGCCATGCGCCCAAAGTGTTTTACCCCCACATATAGGGTATCAGCATACTCAGGACAAATTGCAAAACAACTTTTGGGGTCCAATTTCTCCTGTTACCCTTAGGAAAATAAAAAATTGGGGGCAAAAATATCATTTTTGTGGAAAAAAATGATTTTTTTTTATTTTCACGCCCAGGCGTTATAAACTTCTGTGAAGCACTTGGGGGTTCAAAGTGCTCACCACACATCTAGATAAGTTCCGTGGGGGGTTTATTTTCCAAAATGAGGTCACTTGTGGGGAGTTTCAATATTTTAGGCACATCAGGGGCTCTCCAAACGCACATGACACCCGCAGACCATTCCATCAAAGTCTGCATTCCAAAACGTCACTACTTCCCTTCCGAGCCCCGATGTGTGCCCATACAGTAGTTTTCTCCCACATATGAGGTATCAGCGTACTCAGGACAAATTGGACAACAATTTTTGGGGTCCAATTTCTCCTGTTACCCTTGGGAAAATAAAAAAATTGGAGACTAATTGATCATGTTTGTGGAAAAAATATGATTATTTATTTTCATGCCCGGGCATTATAAACTTCTGTGAAGCCCTTGGGGGTTCAAAGTGCTCACCACACATCTAGATAAGTTCCTTAGGGGGCCTAGTTTCCAAAATGGGGTCACTTGTGGGAGGTTTCCACTGTTTTGGTACATCAGGGGTTTTCCAATAGCGACATGGTGTCCGATCTCAATTCCAGCCAAAAACATCAAATGGAGCTGCTTCCCTTCCGAGCTCTGCCATGCGCCCAAATAGTCATTTACACCCACATATGGGGTATCAGCGTACTCAGGACAAATTGCACAATAACTTTTGCCGTCCAATTTCTCCTGTTACCCTTGGTAAAATAAAAAAAATTGAACCTGAATTATTTTTTTTGTGAAAAAAAGTTAATATGTTAATTTTTTTGTAAATATTCAAAAATTCCTGTGACACACCTAAAGGGTTAATAAACTTCTTGAATGTGGTGTTGAGCACCTTAAGGGGTGCAGTTTTTAGAATGGTGTCACATTTGGATATTTTCTACCATATAGACCCCTCAAAGTGGCTTCAAGTGTGATGTGGTCCGTAAAAATAAAATGGTGTTACAAAAATGAGAAATCGCTGGTCAACTTTTAACCCTTATAACTTCCTAACGAAAAAAAAATTTTGGTTCCAAAATTGTGCTGATGTAAAGTAAACGTGTGGGAAATGTTAATTATCAAATTTTTTGTGTGCATGGTTGATGTGGGTCGAGTCCATTTAAGGTGTTACAGAAAGCCTGAGTCCTGATTTCTCCACTCACAGAAAAAGAAAGCTTGTGAGTCCTGTTTATCCATCAACACATAGGGAAAGATTTTGATTCCTGATTTCTCCATTCAGGCATAGAGAAAGTCTGTGAGTCCTGATTGTCCCAATTATGCAAATTGTCTCTTCAGAGAGGAAGAGGACTAGAACTCTAGTGCCACCTATTGAAGGTAGCAATCCTAAAAGTCAATGTTGACCCTTTAACGAGCCTAGTTACATGACTTAGGATAAAAGCCAAGCCAGAATCTCCATTTGCAGACACTGTGTTTCGGGGTACTGCCCCTCATCAGTGCAAAGTGGGAGATCTGGTTTGGCTGTGAGAGAGGCATCTGACCGATATCCAAGAAGTATCATTTCTCCTTGCGGAGAATGACATGCTAAGCATGTCGAGGTGAGGAGACTTAAAGCCGCAATGCTCCTCTGGGAAATATGCTAATTATGCAAATTGTCTCTTCAGAGAGGAAGAGGACTAGAACTCTAGTGCCACCTATTGAAGGTAGCAATCCTAAAAGTCAATGTTGACCCTTTAACGAGCCTAGTTACATGACTTACATGTCCCATTCACACAAAGAGAAAGCCTGTGAGTCCTAATTGTTCCACCCACACATAAAAAGATAGCCTGTGAGTCCTGATTGTTCCACCCACACATATAGAAAGCCTGTGAGTCCTGATTGTTCCACCCACACATATAGAAAGCCTGTGAGTCCTGATTGTTCCACCCACACATATAGAAAGCCTGTGAGTCCTGGTTGTTCCACCCACCAATAGAGAAAGTCTATGCATCCTGATTATTCCACTACACACACACACATAGAGAAAGCCTAAAAATTGGCATTATTTGAATTTGTTTATTTATATCATGTGAAATAGCGTCCCTTCTTTCCATCTAGCACCTTTCTTTATTTATGTTTTTAATAATTTTTAATATTGACATTATTAAAATATTACTTTTTATTTGAATCTTAATGTTCTTCTTTTTTACCTGGGTATTAATTTATCATTGGTAATTTTGGTGGTGGTTTGATATAAAGTTACTTTAAAAAAAAGAAATGATGGTGATAGTGTTATTAGGAAACACCAAAGTCCTTCATGGCTGGGAGCTGTTATCTCTGTGGCCCCGGATAAGCGGAGAGTTCAGATAAATGATGGCCCTGATTTAGGGAAGTGCTGGGATCTTATACACTGGTTTCTCTCTCTTATGATGGGACATTACAGGGCAGAGTCGGACGGCCTCCATTCCTCACGGGTCACAGGGAACTTACAGAAACTTTTAGGAAAACTCTGATTCCTGGGATGGAGACTCCACCTGGAGCAAAGAGTGGTATAAATAGCGAGCGGGACAGGGATGGAAGGCTAAGACAGGAGATCCACCGGAATATAGACAGCGCCCAGAAGGAGAAGCAGAATGGTCCTTACGAGAGTTGAGCGAAACGGGTCGAAAAATTTCAAAAGTCGCCGACTTTTGGCAAAGTCGGGTTTCATGAAACGAAACCCGACCCTAGGATGAGGTCGGCCACGAGGTCGGCGACTTACGCGCCAAAGTCGCGTTTCAAAAGTTTGTTTTGCGCTCTTTTTCAGCCAATCAGGATCCACGGACACTGTGGGCAACGTGATGACATAGGCACGGGTCACCACCATCTTTCAGAAGGGCATGCAAGTGATTGGCTTGCTTTGGTGGGCGTCACAGGGGGTATAAAAGGGCGTGCACGCCGACCGCCATCTTACTTCTGCCGATCTTAGCATAGGGAGAGGTTGCTGCTGATTCTGTAGGGAGAGCGTTAGGCAGGGAAGAAGAAAAAAAAACTGCTTCTGCTGCTAGCGATTGTGCCTGTACAACAGTCACTGTGTGTGCAGTGCAAGGGGAGGCTATATTGTGGTGTATCAGTGGTGTTGGTTGTTGGGCTGCCTTCTAAGGCTTCCTGACCGCTGCATTGCTGTTTACCCACTGCTCTGCAAACTGCTTTTTTAAAAGCAATCCAATCTCCCTTATCCTCTAGTCACTTTTGTCACAGCTGTGCCATCGAGCCTGTGACATAGCGCTCAGATATCAGTGGGCCTCACACAATCCAAAAGTGTCCAGTGTCCACAAGTGTCTGCAGAAATTCAAAATCTCCCTTATCCTCTCGTCACTTTTGTCACAGCTGTGCCATCGAGCCTGTGACATAGCGCTCAGATATCAGTGGGCCTCACACAATCCAAAAGTGTCCAGTGTCCACAAGTGTCTGCAGAAATTCAAAATCTCTCTTATCCTCTAGTCACTTTTGTCACAGCTGTGCCATCGAGCCTGTGACATAGCGCTCAGATATCAGTGGGCCTCACACAATCCAAAAGTGTCCAGTGTCCACAAGTGTCTGCAGAAATTCAAAATCTCCCTTATCCTCTAGTCACTTTTGTCACAGCTGTGCCATCGAGCCTGTGACATAGCGCTCAGATATCAGTGGGCCTCACACAATACAAAAGTGTCCAGTGTCCACAAGTGTCTGCAGAAATTCAAAATCTCCCTTATCCTCTCGTCACTTTTGTCACAGCTGTGCCATCGAGCCTGTGACATAGGGCTCAGATATCAGTGGGCCTCACACAATCCAAAAGTGTCCAGTGTCCACAAGTGTCTGCAGAAATTCAAAATCTCCCTTATCCTCTGGTCACTTTTGTCACAGCTGTGCCATCGAGCCTGTGACATAGCGCTCAGATATTCAGTGGGCCTCACACAATCCAAAAGTGTCCAGTGTCCACTAGTGTGTGCAGAAATTCAAAATCTCCCCTGTCCTATAGACACCTTGTACCTTGTTTTACATTACTATATAGTTTGTTGGATTTTGTCTACATTTCTACAAAAAATGAGGAAGTCTGGTGGAAGAGGCCGTTGAATTGGGCGGGGGTTGGCAGCTGGTAATGATGGTGTTGGTGGTGGATCTGATGGTAGTGGCAAGAGCAAAATAGGACCGAATGCAGGAGGTGTTGAGCCTGCGTCATCGTCTGGCTCCATAAGGCTTCGAAGGCTTAGTTTTCTAGGAGTTGGCAAACCGCTTTTAAAGCCAGAGCATCAGGAAAAAGTTTTGTCTTACATTGCTGACTCAGCCTCCAGCTCCATCGCCTCCTCTTCTTCAGTTGTAAAAAGTAAAAGCACTGAGTCGTCATTGGAGGCTCATGTTCATGAACCACACCTTTCCTTGTGTCCTTCACCTCAACCAAGATTGAAGGATGACGCAGGCCATACTACTGATTACTCCATGGAGCTGTTTTCACATACCATGCCTGGATTATCAAGTGAAATGGTGAATTACCCAGGCCAAGATGAATCTGACATGGAGTGCACTGATGCACAGCCGCTGATGGATGATTCTGCTGGTACATTCACTCAGAGCACTACATTGTCCTCGCAGTGTACAGAGCCAGATTCTGACCCTGATGAGACTCAGATGCCCCTTCCCGCACTATACCACCATACACGGTGACACAGAGGAAGGTGCACATGACATTGAAGAGGAGGTGATGGATGACCCAGTTGTTGACGCAGATTGGCATCCATTGGGGGAAGAGGGTGCTGCTTACAATAGCTCAGATGAGGATCATCCACAGCAGACATCGACATCGCATCAGCTGTTATCTGGCAGGCCTGCAGCACTCCAAAGACAGGTTCCAAAAATCAAAAGAGTTGCTGGACAGCTTGTCCAGAGGGTCAAAAGATCACAGCGTGCTAGGTCGCAAAATGTCTGCCAAAGTAGGAAGAGTGCAGTGTGGCACTTTTTTGAACAAAATCCTCATGATCAGGCCAAGGTTATCTGTAAGAAGTGCGCAAAGACCTTTAGCCGAGGGAAAAATCTGAAAAATTTGAATACCAGTTGCATGCTTAGACATTTAACCACCATGCACTTGCAAGCGTGGACACAACACCAAACCTCATGTGCAACTGATCACAACGAAGGTAGTCAGCAACGCTACATTGTTTCCCCCACTGTAAGCCCACCGGTTAGCACAGCAGCAAATGTTGAGGTGTCGTTGCAAGGCCACAGCAGTCAGGGAATCCCACTGTTATATCAACGAAAGACTGATTCTAGGCCATCAGAAAGAACACCAACTCCATCACCATCATCAACCCTCTCTCAGTCCGCCCTGTCCACCGCTACTTCCACCATATGCAGCTCTCAAGTCCAGCTCACCCTCCCAGACACTATGAGTAGGTCAAGAAAGTACTCAGTCTCTCATCCGCGTACACTGGGTTTGAACGCCCACATTGCCAAACTAATCTCGTTTGAGATGATGCCCTTTCGGTTGGTGGAAAGCGCAGCTTTCCGCGAACTCATGGCCTATGCAGTACCACGCTATGACCTACCCAGTCGCCACTTCTTCTCTCGCAAAGCCATCCCAGCCCTCCACCATCATGTGAAAGACCGCATTGTCCATGCACTCAAGCAGTCAGTGAGCGGAAAGGTGCACCTCACAACTGATGCATGGTCCAGTCGGCATGGCCAGGGCCGTTACGTGTCCATCACTGCGCACTGGGTTAATGTGGTGGATGCAGGGTCCACAGGGGACAGCGGTGGTGGGACAGTGCTGCCTAGCCCATGGTATAGGAAACAGTTGGCTGTAGGCGTTCGACCCTCCTCCTCCTCCAGAAGCGAAAGCTCGTCCACAGAGCGCAGTTGTATGAGCACTCCATCTGCAGCTGCCACTGTTGCACACGAGGTGTCCCCCCATCGAGCAGCTAGTGGAAAGCGTCAGCAGGCTGCGTTGCAGATGATGTGTTTGGGCGACAGACACACCGCCGAGGTGCTGGCCGAGTACTTGAAGCGACAAACTGAGTCATGGCTGGGCAGTGTACATCTTGAGGCAGGCAAGGTAGTTAGTGATAACGGCTGTAATTTTGTGGCAGCCATAGCCCTTTCAAAACTCAGCCACATACCTTGCTTGGCTCACACCTTGAACCTGGTGGTGCAGTGCTTCCTCAAAAATTATCCGGAGTTAACAGCCCTGCTCCAGAAAGTGTGAAGACTGTGCGCGCACATCCGCCGGTCGCCTGTACACTCCGTTCGTATGTAGAAGCTGCAGCGATTGCTCCACCTTCCCAACCACCGCCTCATTATCGACATTGCAACAAGGTGGAACTCCACCCTGCACATGGTGGAGCGGCTGTGCGAGCAGAGGCAGGCCATAATGCATTTGTGGGAGGATACACGGCCAGGCACTTTGAGAGCAGACATGGAGTTGACAGATGTGCAGTGGTCGAAGCTGAAAGACCTCTGTAAAGTCCTTCAGTGTTTTGAGGAATGCACACGGCTGGTAAGCGCAGACGACGCCATCCTAAGCATGAGCATCCCACTTATGCGTCTGCTCATGCAAACTTTGACGCACCTTAAGGAGCAGGCTTCTGCAGCCAATGTTGATGAGGAGGAAGAGGAGGAGGGAATCCTTGATGACATTCAGCCATTGTCTGCTCAGGGACCTCTCCTGGACGAGGTGGAGGAAGAAGAGGAGGAGGAGGATGATGGGGATGATTACTTAGGGGAGGAGGATGCATCTCGTGGGGCAAGTGAAAATGTTGGCGTGCCAAGGTCTGGTACAGGGTTTGTGCGTGACTGGAGGGATGTGGATTTGCCAGAAAGTGCTCCTCCAACCAGCACTCGCAGTGCATCATTGACACCGGGAACATTGGCCCACATGTCAGATTATGCCTTGCAGATCCTAAAAAGGGACCCCCGCATTGCCAAAATGATGAACGATGACGACTACTGGTTGGCCAGCATCCTGGATCCACGCTATAAAGGCAAGTTACAAAACATCATGCCACAGGACAACCTTGACCTAATATTGGCTAATAAACAAGCAACTCTGGTAAATCGGTTGCTTGAGGCATTCCCAGCACACAGCAGCGGTGATGGTTCTCACACGAGCCGTACGGGCCGGGGGCAGCTTGGCAGAGGTGTTCGTGGTGCACATAGCAGAAGTGGCGTTGGAGACAGGGGTTTCATGACAATGTTGTGGACTGATTTTTCAAGTACCACTCACACAACTGGTAATACTGCATCGATGGAAAGTGACAGGAGACAGCAGTTGTCAACTATGGTTACAAACTACTTTTCCTCCCATATCGATGTTCTACCACACAGGTCATTCCCCTTTGACTATTGGGCCGCTAAACTGGACACCTTCGCCTGAATTGGCACAATATGCCTTACAGGAGCTCGCTTGCCCAGCTGCAAGTGTGCTATCGGAAAGAGTCTTCAGTGCAGCTGGATCAATCCTGACAGAAAAAAGGACCCGTCTGTCAACCCAAAATGTGGATGATCTAACCTTCATTAAAATGAACCACGCATGGGTTTCCAAGGATTTTGTCCCACCTTCCCCTGATGACACATAGGGTGACAGAAAAATGGCTTGCTTTGGTCCACCTCTTCCTGGGACTTGACCTATTTCACCTTTTGCATCAGCTGAATGTCCAACATCAACATATGCCACTTTCTAAAACTCCCTAACTGTGCTGCCTCCCCCCCATGGCCGGGGTCACCACCTAGCGCACGACACCGTGCGAGTGCCGTTGCCCTGGACAGGTGGGTAGGCCGACTCTTGGGCGCGGGCACTGGCACAGGGTCCCTCATAGTGCAATCAAGTGTCTCTGACGGTGGTGGTGCACATCCGCCGTCAGACACACCGCCGTACTATGAGGGGCCCAGTGCCAGTACCGACGCCCACGAGTGGGCCCCCCTTGCTTGGGCAGGGCCCCAGCATTTGCAATCTTTACCTCTCCCTGCTCCTCCGCTGTGTAGTCTGGGCCGTCAAATCCATACTGTGCCTGACACCGTCTGAGCCTGCCTCCTGATGTATAGACATATATTTTGAATGTGTACGCTATCCATACATGTTATCCGGGGATACGGTACCCTTTCTAACCTTTGTGCAATCACGTGCAATCCATACTGGGCCTAACACCGTCTGAGCCTGCCTCCTGATGTATAGACATATGTTTTGAATGTGTACGCTATCCATACATGTTATCCGGGGATACGGTACCCTTTCTAACCTTTGTGCAATCACGTGCAATCCATACTATGCCTAACACCGTCTGAGCCTGCCTCCTGATGTATAGACATATATTTTGAATGCGTACGCTATCCATACATGTTATCCGGGGATACGGTACCCTTTCTAACCTTTGTGCAATCACGTGCAATCCATACTGGGCCTAACACCGTCTGAGCCTGCCTCCTGATGTATAGACATATATTTTGAATGTGTACGCTATCCATACATGTTATCCGGGGATACGGTACCCTTTCTAACCTTTGTGCAATCACGTGCAATCCATACTGGGCCTAACACCGTCTGAGCCTGCCTACTGATGTATAGACATATATTTTGAATGTGTACGCTATCCATACATGTTATCCGGGGATACGGTACCCTTTCTAACCTTTGTGCAATCACGTGCAATCCATACTGGGTCTAGCACCATCTGTGCCTGCCTCCTGATGTATAGACATATATTTTGAATGTGTACGCTATCCATACATGTTATCCGGGGATACGGTACCCTTTCTAACCTTTGTGCAATCACGTGCAATCCATACTATGCCTAACACCGTCTGAGCCTGCCTCCTGATGTATAGACATATATTTTGAATGTGTACGCTATCCATACATGTTATTCGGGGATATGGTACCCTTTCTAACCTTTGTGCAATCACGTGCAATCCATACTGGGCCTAGCACCGTCTTTGCCTGCCTCCTGATGTATAGACATATATTTTGAATGTGTACGCTATCCATACATGTTATCCGGGGATACGGTACCCTTTCTAACCTTTGTGCAATCACGTGCAATCCATACTGGGCCTAGCACCGTCTGTGCCTGCCTCCTGATGTATAGACATATATTTTGAATGTGTACGCTATCCATACATGTTATCCGGGGATACGGTACCCTTTCTAACCTTTGTGCAATCACGTGCAATCCATACTATGCCTAACACCGTCTGAGCCTGCCTCCTGATGTATAGACATATATTTTGAATGTGTACGCTATCCATACATGTTATCCGGGGATACGGTACCCTTTCTAACCTTTGTGCAATCACGTGCAATCCATACTGGGCCTAACACCGTCTGAGCCTGCCTCCTGATGTACAGACATATATTTTGAATGTGTACGCTATCCATACATGTTATCCGGGGATACGGTACCCTTTCTAACCTTTGTGCAATCACGTGCAATCCATACTGGGCCTAGCACCGTCTGTGCCTGCCTCCTGATGTATAGACATATATTTTGAATGTGTACGCTATCCATACATGTTATCCGGGGATACGGTACCCTTTCTAACCTTTGTGCAATCACGTGCAATCCATACTATGCCTAACACCGTCTGAGCCTGCCTCCTGATGTATAGACATATATTTTGAATGTGTACGCTATCCATACATGTTATCCGGGGATACGGTACCCTTTCTAACCTTTGTGCAATCACGTGCAATCCATACTGGGCCTAACACCGTCTGAGCCTGCCTCCTGATGTACAGACATATATTTTGAATGTGTACGCTATCCATACATGTTATCCGGGGATACGGTACCCTTTCTAACCTTTGTGCAATCACGTGCAATCCATACTATGCCTAACACCGTCTGAGCCTGCCTCCTGATGTATAGACATATATTTTGAATGTGTACGCTATCCATACATGTTATCCGGGGATACGGTACCCTTTCTAACCTTTGTGCAATCACGTGCAATCCATACTGGGCCTAACACCGTCTGAGCCTGCCTCCTGATGTATAGACATATATTTTGAATGTAAGAACAATAGGTAGCAAGATGCGGTGGAAGAATTAGTCAACCACATGTTCATAATGAATGTACTGGGGACCACAAACAAGATTCCAGCACATCATGGGACAGTGCAGGACACACTGTATATGTAACTGTACAAACACCAAGAAGAACCAGTGTAAAAAGTCCAGTATAAACGTAAAAATCACAGTCTTTATTATAAACAAATGAGGCACAATACAGCTAAAAAGTGACACTATAAAATGGCAATGTATAGTGGGCCACAAGTATAGGGATGGTATAACAGTGCAACAATACATAGATATTGTGAACACCAATAGTGAAAAGGCAAAAGTACTATATAGGAGGCCATCAAAATCAAGGGAAGAATCCCTGGCTAACCATTCAAGGATAAAATTATTGCCTAGACATAAGTGGAAGGTCACATACCTATAGAAGAGTGTGGCACAATAAACACAGCCGTGCCCCAACGCGCGTTTCGGAAAGGTTCCTTCCTCAGGGGGCGTGTGTAATGGCCGTTTTAAGTTCAATATATAGTGTGTAGGTAAAGACCATTAGTGGTGCCCGGTGTGTATACACCCATCCCCCCCATCCCGACATGGCGACCGCCGCTGACGCTGGCACACAACGGGGCCCCGTGGTGTCAGACGTCAGACAGTGGGCGGAAGGGAGGAGGAGACCGATGACAACATCCGGGAATAGGACCCGCGCATGCGCAAACAAACTAAGAAGAGGTCGCGGCCATCTTGGAAAGGGGCATACCGGTACAGTAATGCTGAATGATAGCGATGTATGGAAACATCGCTAAACAGGAAGGAATAATTAGAGGGCGGGTGTCTAGGATGCGATTGCAATAGTATGTAAAATATAATTAAAAATAGTGCACAGATGGAAACATGCAACCACATTTTGTATATCAAAAAACCGCGCATATGTAAAAACGCGATATAATCAGATAAATAATCTGCAGAGGGGCTATTCTAAAAAGAACAACATAATAATAACAAATATATAGAGGAACAAAGTAAAGGGGAATAATCCTGCAGACTATAATAATGATAGTGATAAATGACAATGGCATAACAGTGGAACAATAATAGGGGCACAATATATTCATAATCCATATTTAATAAGTATTAGATGAGTACAAACAACAGTACAAGTATATTGTATCCACAGAAAAAGACAAGAATAGTGTGGTATAATATAAAAATGTCAAGAGTAAAATATACATATGATCACTATCAGATATATTTGTTAATACAAGTAATGAAGCAGACATGAAAGTAGTGTTCACAAAAATATACGAGTATGCCACTTGAAGACGACACACTGGGCCAGATTTTCCAAACTTCAAAGAGTAAACTTGGGGAGCAACAAAAATGTAGAGATGGGTCCATCACCAAATTGAACGAAAGTCGGCCAAAATAGAAGCAAAAAGTCACTAGAATGAAAACAACACATAGTTAAAAACACACTAAAAAGTGTCACATAAATACACAGATGGACAAAGGATTATAAGAAAGGAGCAAAGGAAAGGCATTCATTAAGTCCATATGGATGGACTGTCTTAAGTTGCCATATCCATTTAGATTCAAGTTGGCCAAGTCGCTTGGAAAGATTGCCACCCCTAATGTCGATGTTTAGGGCATCGATGCCCCTAACCATAAACTGGGTAGCATCACAAGCGTGATGGTCTTTAAAATGGCGTGGAATGGTCTTTAACGTAGTGGAGTCCTCATGTGTGGACGCTGACAAAATCCCCAACACGTGTTCCCTAACCCTCACCTTAAATTGACGCGTAGTAAGGCCAACGTATATCAAATCACAAGGGCAAGTAGCGTAATAGATGACATACCTTGTGGTACACGTAATACGTTGGCGGATAGAATAGGTTTGGGAACCACTAGAATTAGAAAAAGAACTGCTACGTAGTATATTTGGACATGCCACACAACTCCCACATGGGACACACCCAACCCTAGGGGTAAACATATTCAAAAATGTAATCGGCTTATCTACAGAGTAATGGCTATTAACCAGATGATCCTTAAGATTTTTGGCACGTCGAAAAGACATGGCAGGCTGATCAGTCAAAAAATTCTTAATAATAGGATCAATCTGTAAAATAGGCCATGCTTTCTTTAGTGCCTGACGTACAGCATCAGATCTAGAACTGAATGTCGTCACGAATCTGACCGTCTGACTTGTATTAACAGAACTGGTCGGATGGGAACGATATAGTAATTCCTGACGAGAGGTGTATTTCACCCTATTATAGGCCTTCTTAATAGACCTGCGGCTATATCCACGCTCCAAGAAGCGTTGACGCAGGACTTCTGCTTGCCTAACAAAATCAATGTCTGTAGAGCAGATCCTACGAAGCCTTAAAAATTGGCCTACTGGGACAGCCCGAATAATATGTTTAGGATGACTGGAGGATGCGTGTAGAACTAAATTAGTGGCAGTTGTCTTCCTATAGATGTTGGTCTGTAACACCCCAGCACAGTCCCTCTTAATGGTAATGTCAAGGAAATCCAAAGATTTGACATTATAAATAAAAGTGAGATGAATGTTGCGGTCATTGGTATTCAGGAAGGTTATAAGTCGGTAAAGGTCGACGGGAGTGCCTTGCCAGACGAAGAAAATATCAATGTACCGCGTCCAAAGAGGGACACGGTACATTGAGATACCCTCGTCTGACATAAAGAGGTCCCTCTCCCACAGCCCCAGGAAAAGGCCAGCGTAGGAGGGCGCATAGGCCGCTCCCATCGCGGTCCCCTGGAGCTGTAGGTAGAAGGACCCCTTGAACACAAAGAAATTGTGTGTGAGGGCGAACTCAAGTAGTTCCAGCAGGAGGTCCCTCAACCCTAGTGTAAGGTTAGATGTACCGAGAAAAAATTTGACAGCTTGAAGGCCATCTGTGTGTTTGATGTTAGTGTAGAGGGACTCTACATCTGCTGAAACCAAGAGAGATTCGCCCTCAAGACAAAGCCCGTCGACCCTGCGCAACAGATCACCAGTGTCCCTAAGGAATGAAGGAAGGTTCATTACTAGGGGTTGGAGATGGAAGTCAATCCATCTATTGACATTCTCGAGAAAATTCCCCCGTCCTGAGACAATGGGTCTACCAGGCGGCATGGAGGGATCCTTGTGAATTTTTGGAAGGAGGTACAGGGTAGAGATCCGAGGTTCAGGTACCAATAGTGCACCAAGCAGATCCTTGGTGATAATGCCGTCCTGAGCTGATCTTTTCAAAATAGTTTCCAAATGAGTGGAATATGCAGAGAGAGGGTTATATGTGAGTTTTTTATAACAAACATTATTGTTAAGTTGGCGAAAAGCCTCTCTCTCATACATATCCACTGGCCACAGGACGACATTACCACCCTTATCCGCTGGTTTAATGAGAATCCCCGGTAGTTCCTGGAGTGTTCTCAGTCTGCACCTCTCTTCACTGGTCAAATTGTCTTTCACTATAAAGGTAGGAATCTTATATAATTCATCCGTGACTAATCGTACAAACATATCGATGCTTGCACAAGAAGTCAACGGGGGAAATTTTCTGGATCTCGGGCGGATAGAGGGAGGAATCTTACCTCCATCATTCTCATTTCCAGACGCCAATTCCTCCAATATGTCTAATGCCGCTTGCTCCTCTTCTGTGGGAAATAAGGATCGAGTGTCATTAGAGTGAAAATAATGCCTGAACAACAATGACCGCGCAAAAAGGTGGAGATCCTTAACGGTATCAAATAGATTGAATTTAGAAGTAGGAGAAAAGGAGAGACCTCTGCTGAGGAGACGCAGGTCAACATCAGAAAGGCAAAAATCACTGAGGTTAATCACCTTATTGTCGTATTTAGACATGGAGGGCCCCAAATTCCTTTTATACGGATGAAATGTATGGTCACGGAGTCTTGCCATCTCATGGGTTGTGGTGGATGCAGCAGAAGTAGAGGACAAATCAGAACGTCCACTCATAGAGGAAATGGATAGGGCAGATGAAGCCTTATGAATGGAGGAGTGGTTGTTAAGATTATGTTTCCACATGTATACTTTCTTTGATTGATAATCTTTGGAGTCACGGTTGAATTTCAGGATTTGGGTATCCTGAATTTTTTTAACCATAACGTCCATGGATTTATCAAAATCCATTTCAAATTTCTGCATCCTTTCCACCGGACAAATAGCACGGAAATCATTAAGCGCTGTGTCAATCAAGTTGTCAAGATTGCTAATGACTGAGGTGTTGTGATCAATTAATAGTTGAAGGAAAGATGCAGAACAAGTATTACATACTTCTTCCCATTTAGTGATAAAGTTATCATCGTCAATGGGAAATGACGGGATTACCCTAACCCTGAGGCCCCTTGGTATCATGTTACTTTTCATATATTTATCCAGAAAGGACCTGTTCCACCATAACTTTGACCTTTTATTGAGTAGATTTTTGATCGTAGAGAATTTATCTTCCAATCCTATGTCCAAAGGTTGTGATGTATCAGCTGTATTAGTGCCATACACCTGATCTATTTGAGAGAGCCAGGTTTTTTCTCTGGCACGAAAGTCCATGATGCAAACCCAGAAACCTGTGCATAACTCAGTAAAATTGAATAATAAGAACAATAGGTAGCAAGATGCGCTGGAAGAATTAGTCAACCACATGTTCATAATGAATGTACTGGGGACCACAAACAAGATTCCAGCACATCATGGGACAGTGCAGGACACACTGTATATGTAACTGTACAAACACCAAGAAGAACCAGTGTAAAAAGTCCAGTATAAACGTAAAAATCACAGTCTTTATTATAAACAAATGAGGCACAATACAGCTAAAAAGTGACACTATAAAATGGCAATGTATAGTGGGCCACAAGTATAGGGATGGTATAACAGTGCAACAATACATAGATATTGTGAACACCAATAGTGAAAAGGCAAAAGTACTATATAGGAGGCCATCAAAATCAAGGGAAGAATCCCTGGCTAACCATTCAAGGATAAAATTATTGCCTAGACATAAGTGGAAGGTCACATACCTATAGAAGAGTGTGGCACAATAAACACAGCCGTGCCCCAACGCGCGTTTCGGAAAGGTTCCTTCCTCAGGGGGCGTGTGTAATGGCCGTTTTAAGTTCAATATATAGTGTGTAGGTAAAGACCATTAGTGGTGCCCGGTGTGTATACACCCATCCCCCCCATCCCGACATGGCGATAAATAATCTGCAGAGGGGCTATTCTAAAAAGAACAACATAATAATAACAAATATATAGAGGAACAAAGTAAAGGGGAATAATCCTGCAGACTATAATAATGATAGTGATAAATGACAATGGCATAACAGTGGAACAAAAATAGGGGCACAATATATTCATAATCCATATTTAATAAGTATTAGATGAGTACAAACAACAGTACAAGTATATTGTATCCACAGAAAAAGACAAGAATAGTGTGGTATAATATAAAAATGTCAAGAGTAAAATATACATATGATCACTATCAGATATATTTGTTAATACAAGTAATGAAGCAGACATGAAAGTAGTGTTCACAAAAATATACGAGTATGTCACTTGAAGACGACACACTGGGCCAGATTTTCCAAACTTCAAAGAGTAAACTTGGGGAGCAACAAAAATGTAGAGATGGGTCCATCACCAAATTGAACGAAAGTCGGCCAAAATAGAAGCAAAAAGTCACTAGAATGAAAACAACACATAGTTAAAAACACACTAAAAAGTGTCACATAAATACACAGATGGACAATCCATACATGTTATCCGGGGATACGGTACCCTTTCTAACCTTTGTGCAATCACATGCAATCCATACTGGGCCTAGCACCGTCTGTGCCTGCCTCCTGATGTATAGACATATATTTTGAATGTGTACGCTATCCATACATGTTATCCGGGGATACGATACCCTTTCTCACCTTTGTGCAATCACGTGTAATCCATACTGGGCGTGAGAACGGCTGGCGAGCTGTTAAGCAAGCTACAGCACCTGTGGTTTGCACACGTAAGTTTTTCATTTTTTCAGGAATGACGGTTAGGCCTAATTCCGGAACTGCGGTTGACCTGCACTTACTGGGAAATCATCGTTCGCGGGTAATAATTGTAATCACAGATCCCCATCACTAACGTTGTTCAGCGGGTTATCTGCACCTGTAAGCGACAAACGCTGGCCTTTTCAGTATAGCGCACATGCAGCCACGGACATGTAAGGGCATGACACACCAGTTATTGGCCAATCTCATGTGCCAGAGCCTCACGTGTCCCTCTAGTAAGCCGGACTCGGACCGCGGGGCATGACGGAGTCTCGTTCATTAACGGAATTAAGCTTGCAATGTGTGCATCTGTTCTGTAGCTGGCATGGTTGAGGTTTCCCAGGTGGAGTCGAATTTAACCGTAGGCTCCACTCCTGGTGGTGCCCTTCTGGACATTCCTTTAAGGTTCAGCTTTGCAACCATACTACCCACGTAAAACAAACACTTTGCCTTCATGAACGCTGTTTGGAGGGTCATGACTTGTGGGAATAACGCCGCCCAATCAGTTAACCTGCTAGAGAGATCCTTCGTTGCTCCCAAGCATGACATCACACTCCCTAGGAGGAAGGTAATGCCACTGTGGCGACCGTACTCCTGGGGGCGACACAAGTGCACTGATGCCCAGCCACTGCTCGATGAATCTGCTGGTACATTGACCCAGACCACTACATTCCCCTCGCACGCTACCCGGCCTGAATCTGACTCTGATGAAACTCAGGTTACCCTTCCCATATACAGTTCCATCTTACACGGTGACAAAGAGGAAGCTGCAGATGAAAGTGCAGGTTCGGCCCACCCGCCATCAGACACACCACCGTACTATCAGGGGCCCTGTGCCAGTGCCGTCGCCAACGAGTGGGCCCCCCCTGCTTGCTCAGGATCACAGCACTTGCAAGGTTGAAATACTGTGCAGTGAGATGGAAGATGGGGACGACGAGGAGTCGAGATTAGTACAGGGATTCCCTAGCGAGGAGACTTATTTGATTGTTTTTAATGTTGGGACAGCAATTTTTGGGGAGCACTATACTCTGGAGAATGATAGATGGGGCCCACCATACACTGGAACATTCCAAAGGTGGACATCAGACACTGGAGCAGCATTTACAGGGCCCATTATACACTAGAGCATTAGAAATGGGGCCCATTATGTTTGGAGCATTATTTGGGCCCATAAGACAGTGGAGCTTCATCCATGGGGACCAACATATACTGTAGCATTATGTGGAGCTCATCATATACTGTTTCAAACATTATATGGGACCAATGATTCTGTATGGAGAAATAGATGGGCCTCGTCATGAGATGTAAAAAGTGAGGTATTTTTCATTGTACTATACCGCTATTTCTCTGCCGTATCGGAGCATGATGAGTTGTGGTATGTGTTAAAGGGGCGCTCTTTCGCCCAGGGCACATGAAAATCTGGAGCCAGACCTACCCCCCCACAACTTTAGCCAAATAACCCCCATTTTTCAGTGCGTAACTAGTATTATGAAGTAAATTAAGGTTGACAAGCTTCAGTAATAAGAATTGATGCTTTTGGCATTCAAATGGGCACTGTAGGTGTGTTTCCTGTCCTCCTCTCACTGCCGACTTTTATTCCCCATTGACTTACATTGGGTTTCGTGTTTCGGGACGACCCCGACTTTTCCCTATAATCGGCCGATCTTGCTCGACCCGACTTTTGGAAAAGTCGGGTTTCACGAAACGAAACTCGACCCTAAAAAAACAAAAGTCGCTCAACTCTAGTCCTTACAAGAACATCTCTCATACTTGTGAGTATTATAGAGACCATGTTATACTATTGTGTCCGGTAAGGGAGATTATAACAGAATTCCATAGAGCAGCAGATTGGAGGTTCGGTGGGTGCCGGATTAACCCTTTATAGTAATAATCCCACAGATAAGACTATGAGAATATTGAATTCAGTGAAATCAGAAGGGAAAACGGATTGTACCCTGTTCAGTGAATGGTTATCTTAAAGGGATTTTTCACTCTTAGAGCAATAAAACTTAACCCTTTCACCTCCAACCCCAATTTCACCTTCATGAACAGGCCAAATTTTTACAATTCTGACCAGTGTCAGTTTATGTGGAAAGCACTCTGGAACGCTTTGATGTATCCTACAGAATATTTTTTCTTGACGTTGTACTTTATGATAGTTATAAATTTTGTTCTATTAGTCTTATGTTCATCTTTGAAAGGTTTGCAATTTTCAAAATTTTTATTTTTATGCCCTTAAACCAGAGAGATATGTCAAACAAAATATTTAATAAATAACATTTCCCACATTTATACTTTACAAATTTTGAAACATATTTTTTATTTGTTAGGAAGTTAGAAGGGTTTAAAGTTTACCAGGGATTTCTCATTTTACCAACAAAATTTACAAAACCATTTTTTAAGAACCACCTCACATTTAAAGCGACTTTGAGGGACCTATGTGATAGAAACAGCTAACATAGAAAAAAATTCAAAAAAACTCACACCACAAGATATGGCCTTCACAAAACCCTGTCTGATGACAAAATGCACATATAGCAGGATGCAGCAGGCCTCCACTAATAAAGGCAAGGGGCAGCTCAGGTGCAAACTACTGATGAGAATAACCACCCCTCACCTACCAAACCATGGAGGGGTTGGCTGCCTAGTAGAAAAAATGCACACAGATGAGGCTTGCATAGGATGCATGTAAGTGTGATGCAAAGTGTCTGGCTTCCACCCTGTTAGGCCTCTTTCACACATCAGGTTTTCGGCTTCAGGCGCGATCCGGCGCTTTTGACTAAAACCGGATCCGTCGAAATGCAATGCCGGATCCGGTTTCCCCCCCATTGACTTGCATTAGAGCCGGATCGAGCCGGATGGCCATGCGTTTCATCCGATTTTCGCCGGATCCGGCAATGTGACGCGATCCGGCGTCTGGAAAAAACGGAGACTGTAACGTTTTTTGTATCCGTCGAAAAAGCCGGACACGCCGGATCCGGCGTGTCCGGCTTTTTCATACAATGAAAGCCTATGAGCGCCGCAATGTGTCGCCGGATCCGGCGGCCGGATCCGGTTTCTTTGGTCTGAGCATGCTCAGTAGCTCTGCCCACAGGACATATATAAAAGCAAGACAATGGGACCCTCAGCCACACCCAACATGCCACCCAAGCCAAGAACCAGGAGCAGGAGAAGGCAGCAGACATCTGCAGCAGCAGCACCATCAGCACCACCCCAAATGGAGCAGCATGCTGAACAACGGGAGGGGAGTCCAGCAGCAGATGAGAGACGGTAATTATCAAATCCCCCATTCCTCCAAACTAGGGCTATGGAATATCAAGATATTCATTGGCCCTTTGTTTCTCTTTATTCAACAGCCGCCCAATAGATGCAGCAGCAGCAGCAGCAATGGCAGCAGCAGAAACACCACCCACAGCCATGGAGTCTGGCCATGAGGAAGACAGCACATCTGGGAGCCCTCCCTCGCATCGTCAGCGTTTGACGGTAAGTTTTTATTTCCAAAATCCATCATCTCTGTAATATATGTGTATTCATTGCCTTTTATTTCAAAACAGGAATCACAAGATGAAGAGGAGCTCCCAGAAGAAGAAGGAAGGGGTGGACAGACACTTGGAGTGGGCTCACAATTGGTAAGTTTTTTGCATCAAACGCAGAAACACAACATCACACTACACACAACACATAGAAAACAATGTTCTGCAGACCACACACAGCAAACAAATGCCTACATCCAAAGACATAACATTTTTTGTTTTCTTCTCTAGTCTTCCCAATCTGGTGCTCGGCCAAGAGGTCCTTGCAGTGCCTCCCAGGGTCGTCGGCGACAGCAACGCGGCGGTCACCAGCGTGTAAGTATAAATATTTTTGCTTTGTTTTTTTTGCACTTTCATTTCTTTTGTGGAGGCTAATTATGTTATTTTTGTCTTTTTCTTTAACAGCCTTCACAGCGTGCTCCCGACTCTGACGGTGAGGATGGAGGGATTGATGTGGACCGCCTCATCGATCTCGTCAGAGAAAGGGAGCCGCTCTGGAATATGGCTGACCGACGCCACGCTGACCTGATCGTTACCCGACGACTCTGGGAGGAAATCTGTTCGCTCCTTGTGGACCGCTGGGAGGACCTCGAAGCTCGGGCACAGATTAAAGAGCGTAAGTATATACAGTACCGGTTGCTTGATTTAAACCAGTGTTTCCCGAACTCCAGTCCTCGTGGTCCCCACGGATCATGTGTTCAGGATTTCTATTTACTTTGGAAATCCTGAAAACATGACCCCTGGGGACCATGAGGACTGGAGTTTGGGAAACACTGATGTTGTATACTAACCACTTTGTCCTTTCTCGTTTCAGGGGAGAGAATTGTGAAGCGGTGGCGGTCTGTGAGGGATCGTTTCAAGAAGGAGTTCAATAAAGAGATGCGGGCCCCGAGTGGATCTGGAGGACGCAGGAGCAAGTACAAGTACGCACGAGCCCTGTTGTTCCTCCGGGAGACAATGCTCACCAGAAGGTAAATATTACACACCACATGTGACAAAAAAATGTTTAGATGTAACTTTTTTTTTTCAGCCAGGGCCATACCATGTCACTATTTTAATTGTTTTTTTTTCTCTTTATTCCACAGCACGGTGAGCAGCACTCGGGAGCCTGCACGATTGGACCCTTCTGAGGCGATCCCTGAGGAGACCGGCACCGAGGGACACTTCGACCGCCCCGGTACATCTGCACCTTCCCAGCCTTCCCACACATTCGACCCATCTGTCCCATCCACCAGCACAGGAGCATCGTGGCCGCCTACATTACATGAAGCTGCTGGTGAGGAGATCGCTTTCCCTTTACCCCACCTTTCTGCCCCTGCCACCTCTAGTACACCTGCGGGTACTGGGCGGCAGCGGCAGAGGGGTCAGGAAAAGACTTATGCGCCAGAGTTCTTGCATCTGAATGCATCTTTCCAGAACTGTCTAAAAGTCTTGTCAGAGCAAATCTCCGCAGGCTATCAGCAGATCAACTCCAGCATTCTGGAGGTGAAGACACTTCTGCAAACCATGCATTCAGAAGCAAGATCTTCGCCAAACCACACCTTTTTCAGGTCTGTTGTGGAGCGCATGGAAACGCTCTCTCCTGCCCAGCAGATGCATGTAATGCATTCATGCCACGCTGCTCTCCAGCAAGTTACCTCCCAACCTCCTCCTCCCACCACAGTAGTTCCTCCACCTGCACCCCCTCCAGCCACTTTCCATCCTCCCCCTCCTATTACATCTACACCCCCTCCAGCCACTTTCCATCCTCCCCCTCCTATTACATCTACACCCCCTCCAGCCACTTTCCATCCTCCCCCTCCTATTACATACCATCCACCTCCCCAGCACCATCCACCTCCCCAGCACCAGCAACCTCCCCAGTACCAGCAACCTCCCCAGTACCAGCAACCTTCCCAGTACCAGCAACCTCCCCAGTACCTGCAAACTCCCCAGTACCAGCAACCTCCCCAGTACCAGACATCTCCCCACTTCCAGCAACCTGCCCCGTACCAGACATCTCCCCACTTCCAGCAACCTGCCCCGTACCAGACATCTCCCCACTTCCAGCAACCTGCCCCGTACCAGACATCTCCCCACTTCCAGCAACCTGCCCCGTACCAAACTCCTTCCCCATACAACTTGCCATCAACATCATCTGCTCCTACAGTCCCTGCCCAACCCTCCACTCCACCACCCACCACCTCTTCTGCTTCCCACATGTCCACCCATTCTGTAGTTTTTTCCACACCTTCACCTCTAACTGTTCCTTCCCCACCACGATCCCAGTCCTCTCTCCACACTCCCAGTGTCGAAGTGTCCCACAGCCCCTCCAGCAGTATTTCCACCACACACTACACAGATTTATAATGTGTGTATTTAAATAAAAATGACCAGTTTTATGGTTTCAAAGCTTTATTAAACAAGTTTATTAAAATTTTAAAAAAGTTTACTAAAAAAAACATTTTTCAATAAAAGTTAAATTATTTTACACTGGTTGTCTGTCATTTCTTTCTGCGGCGAAAAAGGTTAAATACAGGGTATTTAAAAGGTGAAATGGTATTCAAAACTAGGTATATAACTGTGGGTAAATTTTAGCTTTTTGCCACAGTTGTGTTCCTGGTTGTGTTTGAAGCAAAGTATTTCACCTAAAAAGTTGTGTTTATTGTTGGTGATTTCATAACAATGTACACAACTTTTGTTAAAAGGTGAAATACTTTGCATAAAACACAACCAGGTACACACCTGTGGCCTAAAGCTAAAAATAGAGACCATGACAAGATAGCCAACTTTGGTTGGCAAAGGTATATACTGTTGGTACAGAAGGTACACAAGTTTGGTTGGGCACAAATCTTTCACACTCTGTCATCCTGCCAGTGTACTCTGCCTTGAGGTGACATAAAGTATAGTGCAAAATTGTCCCTCATTACTGAAACCGTCACAGAACTTCTAGTGGTAATGTCCTGGTAATCTTGCAAGGTGGTTTCTTCAGAGGTGTCCTCAATGGAAATGGGTTCCTTGCAGATAACAAAATTGTGGAGTACCACGCACGCTTTGATCACCTCGTCCACAGTTTCTGTCTTGAGGTTGATCGCAGTCAATAGGACCCGCCATTTGGCGGTCAGAATACCAAAGGTACATTCAACCATTCTTCTTGCTCTTGTGAGGCGGTAATTAAAAATGCGTTTTGGTCTTGTCAATCCTCTGCTAGAGTACGGTTTCAAAAGGTGTTCTGACAGCTGGAAGGCTTCATCCCCTACACAGACAAATGGCATAGGTGGACCAGATGTTTGCGGCAGCGGTCTAGGTGGTGGGAACTGGAAGGTGTTTCCATACAGTTTACGCCCCATGGTAGAGAGTTTGAAAACTTGAGAGTCATTGGAGCGGCCATAGGCCCCAATATCAACCGCAATAAATTTGTATTCCGCGTCAGCGATGGCCATGAGGACAATTGAAAAATATTTCTTGTAATTGAAATATTCCGATCCGGCTGGCTTTACAATGCGGATATGTTTCCCGTCCACAGCGCCCAAGCAGTTGGGAAACTGACATATCTGTTGAAACTTGTCAGCAATTTCAATCCACCTCTCTGTTGTGGGCTCTGGTAAAAACTCTTCAGCTAAGGAGTCCCACAGTGCACGGCATGTGTACTTCACTATTCCAGATATGGTGGAAATCCCGAGTCTGTACTGGAAATGCAGTGACGAAAGGGATTCTCCAGTTGCAAGAAATCTGTGGGGAATTAAAAAACAATAAATTAGTTTTAAATCACAGCATTACATACCAAAACTGAGCTATAACACTTGGAGATACAAACTACCACCAACAAGATTGCAGTGAAAGTCTGCTCTGATGCGATCACATCCAATAAATGTGGCTTACCTTAAAGTCACCATCAGACGCTCTGCGGGTGAAACAGAGAAGCGGCAATAGGTGTCCGCTTTTCTTATGAGGTGTGCAATGCGCTCCACCAAGTAATCAAAATTCTCCATTTTCATCCTAACATATCCAAAAAATTTATCCGGGTTTCGTCGAAGGTCCATGCAGAGTGTAGAATAGACCCCACGCGTCATTCTCTTGGCTGTGATGGGGTGGATCCACAAACGTCGTCTACGATGCCTGATGCGCTGCTGTCTCGCTCTCTCCTTCTCCAGAACAATCACCCTCAAACGATTCGCCTCCGCTATAAAATCCGCCAAATTCTTAAAAATATTTCCAATCACAACATCCATCTTCGCCAGTAACTTGCTCTTCTCTCCAACCTGCACTTTCTCCTCTACAACCTGTCAAAGAAGGGCTGTAGGAACATGCTATATATAGTTTTCCAGTAGCCAATCCCGTTCGGAAGGCCACAAGGGTCAATTTTAAAAACCGGATCCGGCGTAATCCGTCGAAAAACGGATAGAAAAACGGATGAACCGGATGAGACGGATCCGGTTTTGTCTGTCAAGAAAAAGACGGATCCGGCAGAAAACCGGATCCGTCACATCCGGTTTTACTAAACATTTGCCGGATCCGGCGTTCCGGCACGACGCCGGATCGCGCCTGACGCCGAAAACCTGAAGTGTGAAAGTAGCCTTAGTGACGCCCATAGTATTCTCAGGCGGGCTGCTCCAGCATTATAATATGCAACACACTGTGACAGACGCCCCAATAGACCAAGCCAACAGAAAGAGGCCCAGCCGCATCCTAAAAAAAATGATATGATAAGTGCAAAAAATAATGCATACAATGAGTACATTAAATGAGGTATTGGTTAATATTTTGGCCAAAATAAATAGAGCCTGCAAGCCGCGTCACGGCTCCTCATCATTTGCAGGTCCCTAACACTAATATCAAAACAGCTAACATAGAAAAAAATTCAAAAAAACTCACACCACAAGATATGGCCTTCCCAAAACCCTGTCTGATGGCAAAATGCACATATAGCAGGATGCAGCAGGCCTCCACTAATAAAGGCAAGGGTATATGTCAAACAAAATATGTAATAAATAACATTTCCCTCATTTATACTTTACAAATTTTGAAACATAATTTTTTTTTGTTAGGAAGTTAGAAGGGTTTAAAGTTTACCAGGGATTTCTCATTTTACCAACAAAATTTACAAAACCACCTCACATTTAAAGCGACTTTGAGGGACCTATATGATAGAAAACACCAAAAAAGTCATCATTTTAAAAACTGCACCCCCCCAAAGGTAGTTAAAGCCACATTCAAGAAGTTTGTTAACCCTCCAGGTGCTTCATAGGAATTAATGGAATGTGGAAAGAAACAATGAACTAAACTTTTTTTCACAAACATTTTATTTTAAACCCAAATTTCTTTATTTTCACAATGGTAACAGGAGAAAATTGATACCAAAATACATTCTGAAGTTTTTCCTAAGCAGGCTGATATCCCATGTATGGGGGGAAATTACTGTTTAGACGCATGGCAAGGCTTGGAAGGAAAGGGGCACCATTTGACTTTATGAATGCATAATGTATGTATTCAAGAGTGGACTCCATCTTGCATTTGGAGTGTTCCTGATGTGCCTAAATAGTGGAAAACAACTACTTCCTTAAGGAATGTATCAAGATGTGTGGTGAGCACTAGTGATGGATGAGCACTGAAATGCTCGGGTGCTCGCTGTTCAGGTAGAGAAAATTGGAATACTTGGGTACTCGGACAGAACAACGAGCCCAATGTAAGTCTATGGGAGACACGAGCATTTTTATTGCGATGCCCCCCGGGGGTCCTTTTAAGGTCTAAAAATGTCAGAAAATGATGGAAACACTACTAAAATGACACAGGGACATCATGGGGATCACCCCTGGAAGCATTCCTGACTCCTAGTTCACAGCTTTAGACAATTGTTTCATAGTTTCGTGCAGGGCTGTGGAGTCGGTAAGCCAAACCTGCGACTCCGACGCCGACTCCTCAATTTCCCTTACACCGACTCCACGACTCCGACTCCCACATATATTGCTTATATTCAAGTGAAAAATTTATTGTAGTACAATGTGAACATCAGACACTTAATCATTTTTAAGATGCAATAATCAAGATATTTAGATAGAACATAATATATATTTATTGGAATACAACTTTAGAACACAAAAAAACGTAATAAATTGTAAATATCTAATACACTATGTAATATCGATTACATATATAGCACTGTGTAATAAACTATGTAAGTGGCAAAAAACAGATTTCAACAAAAACATACTAAATAACATTTGTGCAGTCTATGAATTTGTCCTAAGAAATAGAATTGCCTCCATCAGATCCTCCTTCATAGATGACCTCAAATCTGACCTAATAATTTTAAGGCCAGAGAACAACCTCTCTACACTAACTTGGGTTGGTAACCCACTAACAACATGGGCGACATCTCTATCAATTTCTGGGTATAAAGGAATTGCCTCATGCACAGTCAGTTTTGATGAACGGTTGAATTTTTCTATTTCTTTGAGAGCAAGTGAAACATTTTGCTGAAATATGTTTAATCTGCTTGCTATAGGAGACGGAGTGAAGTCTTTTTCCTTGCAGCAACGCTTTGCCTGCTTCATGTCATCCAAATACTTGTCAAAGTCAAACTCCTCATCTGATGGGGATGAAGATACGGCAGCAGTAGCTCTGTCAGGACCCAAGTCCTCTTGCACCTGGCAGTCCTCCTGTAGGCCACTCATCCTAACTGCTACCTCAGTCAGAGCTTCTTTTCCTTTAGTAAGCTGTTGATCATCAAGCAGTATACGATGACTTGGGTCCACATAAACAGCTGCCAGAAAAATTTTATTCTCCAATAGCTGTGTCTCTCTCCATTTCATTGAAGCAGAAATGCCATCAGCGATTAAACCACCTCTTTGGGACAAGCAAAATAGCAAGTTCTTCCACTCCCTTATGAAAATGCCAGGAGTTAAATCCTCAGCTTGTAATAATTTTTTAGTCACGGTAAATGGATGGTTAAGCAATTCCTTCAATTCAGCCACCTGTGGCCATTGACCTTCATTTAGGGTTACCTGAGGGTTTGCCATATCTGTAAGAAATGGTTTTAGTTCAAGCAATCGCTCGATCATTAAATAAGTGCTGCCCCACCGAGTGGCTTGATCAACAATTGCCCCTTTCCCAGCACGTCTCTTCAAGATGGAATCAATTTTAGGGGTTCTAGCGGCAATAGCCAATTTCCTCACTTTTCCAATCAAATTTCCAGCAGGTCCCTCTTGCAGACTATCTCTTATTGCCAGCTGCAGCGTGTGCACAACACAACGCATGTGATGAATAGGAAAGTGTTTTGAAGTAGCTTTAACAAGATCATCTATTTCTAAAGTATAATTTTGCTGTTCTTCTGTTGTAATATCTGTTTGTTCCTCAGTTACATGAACAGCACTGTGGCCTACCATGTCAAACATACTGAGTCCTAAATTTTCTTCTAGCTGTTGTTCATTACTCATTCATCAGTTTAATTGTACTTATCATGTTTGAAGCATCGTCCGTTACAATAGCGAGAACCTGTTCTTTTTTGAGTTCGTAATCTTGCAGAACTTTTTCCACTAAGGCCTGGAGAAACTGGCTGCTGTGATGAGCTTGAGTATCTTTTACTGCCAATGTCTTGGTAATAATTTCTTTGTTGTCACAAACATATCAAACATTGATGGCAAAATAGTTCACTCTGTGACGTGTGCAGGCATCCATTTTAAGAAACATGAAGCATCTTTTGAGAGTCTTTTTAAGATCTTCCTTTTGTTTAAGGGCTTCTTCAATCACTAATTTTCTAATACTTTCTCTTTCCAGAGAAACACCAAGTTTGCGGGCCATTTCTCCATTAAGAGCTGTAAAAGCTGGTTGTGCAAATAGTGATAATAGTACACCGTCCTTCACAACAAGCTGTATGAGCTGTCTTTTAAACATATCTGCTGTCATTGTTACAGTAACTTTGTCACTTACAAAATATCTTGTTAATAATGTTTGAGATGCTCTTTCCTCCTCATTTGCCTGGCAGGAAGTGCTGGGCACGGGTTTCTTCATGCTGCTGGAAGTGTTGTAAATGTCTTTTTAGATTGGAAGCTCTTGTAGGAGCATTTTTAGCACTGCCTGAGTATGCGCTGATTTTGGCATCACAGCATTTGCTTTCCTCTAGGTCACTTGTCATACATTGACACACAAAATATTTTTCATCTTGAGTCGCTGTGAAATGCTCAAATACAGCTGACTTCATGGGGAGCTTCTTAGACGTTTTGTAATCATATAAATTCACTCTCAAAATAATTTTGTCCTATAAAATAAAATAATGTATATTATAATTCCAGCAAGAACAGGGAACCATGTACAGTGGGGAAAATAAGAATTTGATACACTGACAATTTTGCATGTTTTCCCACTTACAAAAAATGGAGAGGTCTACAATTGTACACTTCACCTGTGAGAGACAGACTAAAAAAATCCAGAAAATCACATTGTATGATTTAAATAATATGCATTTTATTGAATGAAATACGTATTTGATACAATAGAAAAACAGAACTTAATATTTGGTACAGAAACCTTTGTTTGCAATTACAGAGGTCAGACATTTCCTGTAGATTCTGTTTCTCTCAGTTGAAGTGTACCTATGATTAAAAATTTCAGACCTCTCCATTCTTTGTAGGTGGGAATCGACAGTGTATCAAATACATACTTTCCCCACTGTATAATTTTAGATAGAAATAAAACAAACTTTGCATAAATCAATAGTACATATGACAAATATAAAGTTTGTAAAATATGTTATTAGATAGCTTTACTTTGAATTTCCAAAGCTTTTCTTATTAGGGTACTGCTCACTAAATGCTTCACAGTCTATGAAGAGGGGAGGAGGGAGGCAGCAAATTTGTTGTGTATCATACTCCAGGAACAAAGAAACTGATAACAGAGCTAATAACTTGATGTTTTGGCTTCTATACCTATACAAGTCCTCATATAAGTCCTCATCAATCCTGTTGCTGTATTTTCCCTGTATATTGTATGTATATTGTATAAAAGCTAGCTTCCCAAAAGTATATGAGCTCAAAGAAAAAACAAACAAGCATCAAGCATACAGAGAGAACATACAGTATACTGGACTATTGATTTATGCACAGTTTATTGAAAGTTTAAATATGCTTTAAGAAGTAATTACCTTAATCTTGTTATCCTGTTCACTCTAGCAATTCTTCTGAGATAAGTGCCTTCCTTCTTTCTGAATATGTTTACTTGTCTGTGTTGTACCCTTGTCTGTAGAAGAGGAGCTTCATTGGTGCTAGAGTTAACCACTGACACCTCAGCTGCTGCGAACCTCATACTGCACACCCCTACACTTGAAAATAAAGCCTGCACCTTAAGAAGATGTGGTGAATGCAGTCTATTTATTCCAACTATCAATTGATGTGTTACTGAAGACGAGCAATGCCTGTCCTGGGCGTCCTTTTGGGCAGCTATGAGGTGTACCTGACTGGTGCTAAAAAAAAAAAAAAGAGTGTTAGTCTCTGTGCTATCCGGCTTTCATTGTTTTTGGTACAGATAAGACATGGACAGACAGATATGGATAAATGGACTAATATCTAATAACTTACTGTAGCTTACTGTAACTAATAAGTCATGTCAGACTAACTTAATTTCCTTCTATGACGGAATCACTGATTGGGTGGATCAAGGAAATGCTGTAGATATAGTATATCTTGACTTCAGCAAAGCATTTGACAAGGTATCTCATACAATCCTTATTGAAAAAATGACTAAGTATGGAATGGACAAGGCAACTGTTAGGTGCATTCATAACTGGCTTAGTGATCGGACCCAAAGAGTGGTCGTAAATGGCTGCACATCCAGTTGGAAGAATGTCTCAAGTGAGGTACCACAGGGCTCTGTCCTGGGCCCTGTATTGTTCAACATCTTTATCAATGATTTAGATGAAGGAATTGAGGGTAAACTGATTAAATTTGCTGATGACACAAAGCTAGGAGGGATAGCTAATACTAGAGAGGATTCAAAAAGATATAAATAAACTGGAGAAGTGGGCAGCAACTAATAGAATGGTTTTTAACAGGGAAAAATGCAAAGTACTAAATCTGGGCAATAAAAATGAAAAAACCATATACAGAATGGGAGGAATAGGGCTAAGCAACAGCACATGTGAAAAAGACTTGGGTATACTAATAGATCACAGACTGAATATGAGTCAACAGTGTGATGCAGCAGCAAAAAAGGCAAATGCAATTCTAGGATGTATTAACCCCTTACCTACAATTGACGTAATATTCCGTCCATGTGACCATGGACCTAATTACCATGGACAGAATATTACGTCATCGCGATCAGCGGCGCCCACATGGTGAGCGCCGCTGATCGCGGCCGAGTGTCAGCTAATTATCATAGCTGACACCCGGCACAATGTGTCAGGGGCGGTCACGGACCGCCCCCGACACGTTAACCCCTTGCACACCGCGATCAAACGCGATCGCGGTGTACCGGGGGTTAAAGGGAAGCATCGGCAGGGAGGGGGCTCCCTCCGTGCTTCCCTGAGCCCCCCACGGCAGCGCAATGTGCAGCGCTGCTGCGGGGGGCTCTTTCCCTACAGGCCCCCGGATCCAAGATGGCGACGGGGGCCTGCAGGGAGCCGACTTCCTCACTGCCTGCAAAGCGCAGGCATGAGGAAGTCTGCAGCAGTGCCTGTGACATCGCTGATCTGTCACAGTGATCTGTGATGTGACAGATCAGCGATCTGTCACAGGACAGTGATGTCCCACCTGGGACAAGGTAATAAAGTAAAAAAAAAAAAAAAAAGTGTTAAAAACAATTAAAAAAAAATCGCTAAATAAATCAGTAAAAAAAAAAAAATATTCCCCAATAAATCCATTTTTTCAAAATAAAAAAAAACAAAAACAATAAAAGTACACATATTTGGTATCGCCGCGTCCGTAATGACCTGCCCTATAAAACTGTCCCATTAGTTAACCCCTTTAGCGAACCCCTTAAAAAATAAAAATAAAAAACGAAGCAAAAAATAATGATTTATTATCATACCACCGAACAAAAAGTGCAATAACGCGCGATCAAAAAGACGCATATAAATATGCATGGTACCGCTGAAAACGTCATCTTGTCCCGCAAAAAACGATCCACCATACAGCATCATCCGCAAAAAAATAAAAAAGTTATAGCTCGCAGAATAAAGCGATACAAAAATAATTATTTTTTATATAAAATAGTTTTCATTGCAAAAAACCGACAAAACATAAAAAAACGACCTAAATGAGGTATCGCTGTAACCGTACTGACCCGAAGAATAAAACCGCTTTATCAATTTTACCGCACGCGGAACGGTGTAAACGCACCCCCCCAAAAGAAATTCATGAAACGCTGGTTTTTGTTCATTCTGCGTCCCAAAAATCAGAATAAAAAGCGATCAAAAAATGTCACGTGCCCGAAAATGGTACCAATAAAAACGTCAACTCGTCCCGCAAAAAATAAGACCTCACATGACTCGGTGGGTCAAAATACGGAAAAATTATAGCTCACAATATGTGGTGATGCAAAAACTATTTTTACAATAAAAAGCGTCTTTTAGCGTGCGACAGCCGCCAAACATAAAAACCGCCATAAATCGTAAATCAAACCCCCCGTTATCACCCCCTTAGTTAGGGAAAAATAATAAAACTAAAAGAAAATGTATTTATTTCCATTTTCCCGCTAGGGTTAGGGTTAGGGTAGGGGTAGGGTTAGGGCTAGGGTTACGGCTAGGTTTAGGGCTAGGGTTAGCGCTAGGGTTAGGGTTAGGGCTAGGGTTAGGGCTAGGGTTAGGGCTAGGGCTCAGATTAGGGTTAGGGGTGTGTTGAGGTTCGGGTTGGAGTTATAATTGGGGGTTTCCACTGTTTGGGCACATCAGGTGCTCTCCAAAGGCAACATGGCGTCTGATCTCAATTCCAGCCAATTCTGCGTTGAAAAAGTCAAATGGTGCTCCTTCCCTTCCAAGCTCTGCCATGTGCCCAAACAGTGTTTTACCCCCACATGTAGGGTATCAGCCTACTCAGGACAAATTACAAAACAACTTTTGGGGTCCAATTTCTCCTGTTACCCTTAGGAAAATAAAAAATTGGGGGCAAAAATATAATTTTGCGGAAAAAAATGTTTTTTTTATTTTCACGCCCAGGCGTTATAAACTTCTGTCAAGCACTTGGGGGTTCAAAGTGCTCTCCACACATCTAGATAAGTTCATTAGGGGGTCTAGTTTCCAAAATGGGGTCACTTGTGGGGGGTTTCCACTGTTTAGGTACATCAGGGGCTCTCCAAACGCAACATGACACCCGCAGACCATTCCATCAAAGTCTGCATTCCAAAACGTCACTACTTCCCTTCCGAGCCCCGACGTGTGCCCATACAGTAGTTTTCTCCCACATATGAGGTATCAGCGTACTCAGGACAAATTGGACAACAACTTTTGGGGTCCAATTTCTCCTGTTACCCTTGGGAAAATAAAAAAATGGGGACTAAAAGATGATGTTTGTTGAAAAAATACGATATTTTTATTTTCACGCCCGGTCGTTATAAACTTCTGTGAAGCACTGGGGGGTTCAAAGTGCTCACCACACATCTAGATAAGTTCATTAGGGGGTCTAGTTTCCAAAATGGGGTCACTTGTGGGGGGTTTCCACTATTTAGGTACATCAGGGGCTCTCCAAACGCAACATGACACCCGCAGACCATTCCATCAAAGTCTGCATTCCAAAACGTCACTAGTTCTTTTCCGAGCCCCGACGTGTGCCTATACTCAGGATAAATTGCACAATATCTTTTAGGGTCCTGTTACTTTTGGAAAAATAAGAATTGAGGGTGAAAAGATCATTTTTGTGGAAAAAATATGATTTTTTAATTGTACTGCTGTACGTTATAAACTTCTGTGAAGCCCTTGGGGGTTCAAAGTTCTCACCACACATCTAGATAAGTTCCTTGGGGGGTCTAGATTCCAAAATGGTGTCATTTGTGGGGGGTTTCCACTGTTTTGGTACATCAGGGGTTTTCCAATCGCGACATGGTGTCCGATCTCAATTCTAGCCCAAAACGTCAAATGGCGCTGCTTCCCTTCCGAGCTCTGCTATGCGCCCAAATAGTCATTTACACCCACATATGGGGTATCAGCGTACTCAGGACAAATTGCACAATAACTTTTAGGGTCCTGTTACCCTTGGAAAATTAAAAATTGGGGGTGAAAAGATCATTTTTGTGGAAAAAATATGATTTTTTAATTGTACCGCTGTACGTTATAAACTGTGAAGCCCTTGTGGGTTCAAAGTTCTCACCACATATCTAGATAAGTTCCTTGGGGGGTCTAGTTTCCAAAATGGGGTCACTTGGGGGGGTTTCCACTGTTTAGGTACATCAGGGGCTCGCCAAACGTGACATGGCGTCCGATCTGAATTCCAGCCAATTTTGCATTGAAAAAGTCAAACGGCGCTCCTTCCATTCTGAGCTCTGCCATGCGCCGAAACAGTGGTTCCCCCCCACATTTCAGGTATCAGCGTACTCAGGACAAATTGCACAATAAGTCTTGCAGTCCAATTTCTCCTGTTACCCTTGGTAAAATAAAGAAAATTGAACCTGAAGTATTTTTTTTGTGAAAAAAAGTTAAATGTTCATTTTTTTTTTAATATTCAAAAAATTCCTGTGACGCACCTAAAGGGTTAATAAACTTCTTGAATGTGGTTTTAAGCACCTTAAGGGGTGCAGTTTTTAGAATGGTGTCACTTTTGGGTATTTTCTATCATATAGACCCCTCAAAGTGGCTTCAAATGTGAAGTGGTCCCTAAAAATAAAATGGTGTTGCAAAAATGAGAAATCGCTGGTCAATTTTTAACCCTTATAACTTCCTAACAAAAAAAAATTTTGGTTCCAAAACTGTGCTGATGTAAAGTAAACATGTGGGAAATGTTATGTATTAAGTTTTTTGTGTGCCGTATCGCTGTGATTTAAGGGCATAAAAATTCAAATTTGGAAAATTGCGAAATTTTCAAAATTTTCGCCAAATTTCCGTTTTTTTCACAAATAACCGCAAGTTATTTGAATGCAATTTTACCACTAACATGAAGTACAATATGTCACGAGAAAACAATGTCAGAATAACCGGGATCCATAGAAGCGTTCCAGAGTTATGACCTCATAAAGGTACAGTGGTCAGAATTGTAAAAATTGGCCCGGTAGTTAACGTGCAAACCACCCTTGGTAGTGAAGGGGTTAACAGAAGCATACAGTCTAGATCACGTGAAGTCATTATTTCCCTCTACTCCTCTTTGGTCAGACCTCATCTGGAATATTGTGTCCAGTTTTGGGCACCACATTTTAAAAAAGACATCAACAAACTGGAGCAAGTTCAGAAAAGAGCGACCAGAATGGTGACCGGTCTGCAAACCCTGTCTTATGAGGAAAGGTTGCAAATTCCTATGAAAAAATATTCAGCACATTCTGCATTGAATTACTGTACCCAATTTATTATATATTTTAGGAGTCGGAGTCGGTCCATTTTATACCGACTCCGACTCCACCAAAATGAGCTCCGACTCCACGATTCCGACTCCGACTCCACAGCCCTGGTTTCATGCCATTTTTACCGGTGCACCAAAAACACACCAAAACGGATTTTGCTGGGAAATCTGTTAAGGTTCATCCTTTCCAGGTTAAAGACTTGTATATAAGGCAAAATAAATAACCCCAGACCAAAATGTTCCTCCATCACTTGGGCTATGTTCATACGCAGCATTTTTGAAGTGTTTTTCAACTTTAACATTGCTTTCAACCAAAACAAATGCATTCACTGGGAAATGTCATTGTAACATTTACCAACCCTAGCTGGCCATGTGGTGTATGACACATAAGCAGAAATATCTTGTTTCAATTATGAAGGAGGGACTCTTAAAGTCACAGAGCCTATTTTTACAGGGGCATCAGGCAGCATTAATCTGCTTAAAGGGCCATTATTAAACAGTGGGTCTTCTAAACTGTTATAGCCAATGCAGTGAGTGGATGGGCTGCCAAGAATTACAACGCATCCCAATACCCCTTTCACGAGATGTCCATGATGGCTTCCATAAAAATTGTTGCATTGACTTCAAGGCCTGCCCTGCTACCAAGTCATATGCACTCCAAAAGCCTCAATCTCCCTAATCTCCCCTTGGAAGAAACATGGAGGAGGGCCTCTTAACTTGTAATGCCCATACACTATGTGTGTTGGCTGGTAAACATGTTCCCCTGTGTGGTAGAACTCAACCTTTTCCATAACAAGTATTTTATGCCCAGCAAAACCACCCACCCTTGTTCGTGTGATGACTCCTGGAGAGGACCCTCTGGGACGTGATACCAACCCACCCCGGGTGAGCTGACCTAGTGAGGACCACCCCCCTATACATGGAGCATCAGGGGCAGGCCCAGGGGAATAAAGTACCACGACTGCTGGAACCAGGTGGCCGACTCGAAGGAGGCACGAAAGAACTTGTTTAGCAGGGTGAAGACGGGGGCACGCAGGGTACTGGAATATGTAAAAACGTGAATTCGGGGCACGCTGGGTATGGAAGTGCGTACAGCGTGTACACGTGTGGTGTTTGCAGGTATGCAGGATGCAGTGACGAGTTGCGAGACAATTTGGTGCTTTCTATATTAACGTTTATAAGACTAGAGGGAACTTTCCTCAGTCACGGCCTGATCAACAAAAGGGGGTAACACGGGTTGCCCTTGCAGGGGCACTATACAAGCCAACACAAACGGGTAGAACACGACTACTTCCTGCAATAGTCGATCACTATAGGGCCGCGGTATGGCCGACTACGGGTCCTTAATTATATAGTTAACTTAGCCGTCTAGACGTCCCTCGCCGTTCGGGATGGTGGTCCTTCGGCGAGAAGTCGCTGGGCCCAGTTGCTGAGGCATTGACGAATTCTTTGCGTGCTCTGGCGCGCTGATAACACTGGAGCCCCACAGGCACCGACGGAGTCCTTGGACAGATGGGCCGCAGTCCCCGGACTGGGGCAAGCGGCAGCGATGTAGGGTGGCGAATCACAGGCCACCTGTGCAGCTAACGGCTGTGACGGGGAGTCCACGGCCAGCAGAGGCTTGGCCCCTGCTGCGGACCGGAGCGGGACAGTGGTGGCCGCCTACGGCACTGTACTTGCCGCGGCCACTGGTGAGAGCAGGGCGGCTGCGGGTGGCGGGGAACAGGCCGCAGCCGCGGGCTGGAGCGAGATGGCAGCGGCCACGGGCGACCGCGGGTAGGCCGCAGCCGAGGGCTGAGGTGAGGCGGTAGCGGCCACAGGTCGAACTGGGGCCGCAGTGGCCGTGGGCTAAAGCGGGGCAGCAAGTCTCGGATGATCGCCTTGGCGCCGTCCCTCTGGAGTCCTCAGTGAGAGTCTTCCCTGGCACTGGTAAGTCGCTCTAGCTTGCAGTCGCTCCCACGGTCTCCTGCTGCCTCTGTCCCAGTCTGCTGAATCATCGTTCTGGGAATTCCCCGCCTCTTTTATACTGGTCCCTCCCCAGCCCATCTGTCTGTCACAACGGTCCGTCCCCGAACTCTGTCCCCCGGGGACAGTTTCCCCCGGAACCCAGATGTCGGCTCCCTTGGTTAGGGCCCGGACACTCGAATGGGGGGCCGTTCCTCCCACACTCCCCTGCCCTGTATGCTCGCCAGTCCTCGGGCGTGGGTTTTGGTAGACTCGGGTTAGTTTTTTGGGACGACAGTCCTTGTCGCCATACGAACTGGTTCTGTTTGTAACATTCAGGGGGTTTGCCAGCTGTTGACCGCTCGGAGCGTCGAAGCTCGGGTGTAGTGGAGTCTTCTGGGGTGGTGGAGGGTGGTCGAATAGTTAGTTCTGGTGGGATTCCCGGGTCTACTGCAGTGTCACTACTGGAGCGACCCGCGGCTGTGACGGGGAAGTCCTCTTCGTCATCCAGGTCCCAGACCGTGGGCGGAGGGTCGGGGACCTCGAGGGTCGGTTCGAGTCGTGGGGGATCGGTAGACGTACAAGGCCGTAACATGTTACGGTGCACAACCCGAGTGAGGGGCGCGTTGTTTCCTTCAGATTGTATTTCGCACACAGGCCTGTCGGGGCTTATTCGGCGCAACACTCGGTACGGGTTCACCTCCCACCGTGGTTCTATCTTGTTTTGGGGATGTTGATCAAGTACGAGTACCCGATCCCCAGTCTGAAAGTCAATGGGTGGAGGCAGTGTTCCCCCTTCGTCTTCTAGATCCTGGAGCTTCATATGGACGATATGGTGGAGGGTCTGCAGCTGGTGCCGGTGGTTGTGTGGCGCCCCTGAGGCTCAGTCAACACAGAGGTACTGCACTTCCTCCTGAGGTGTGGTACCCCACCATCCAGGTAAGGTGGGAACTCCTGACCACGCTCCAACACTCGCACCCCACACAACAGGGTAGTTCAGCAAAGCCACATTGCGGCTCTTTGCTTGGAGTGTAGCAGAGCACCTTTGGTGGCTCCCTGCTTGGAACACGAAATGTGCTGGGAGGTGGGTGGAGTTGAGAATACATAAAAGAGTGGGAAGGTTTAGGATTACAGGTCAGTCAGTAGAGGAAGTCATTCAGAGAGGAGTGAGGGAAGGAGATCCCTGGAAGAGTGATGGAGGAAGGAGTACTGCAGCTGCCTCAGTGATCTGAGCCAGCTGGCACAGGAAAGGAAAGCAGGAGAAAGACGTTGAACTGAAGCCTGCGCTTCCATAGGAAAGAAAGACAAGTACGGAACGTACGAGAAAAAGGGAACACAGAGGATGTGGGTTAGAGGAAGAACCCTGCCTAGAAATTCTAAGCGCAAGGCCGGGGCCCGGTCCCCGAGGTTTTATGGACACTAACGGTTCTGCAGCAGACACCGGTGGAGTAGTGGGCTGTAAATGCACTACGCCCATCTAAGACTTGGGGGCACAACAGCAACATGGATAGAGATCCGGTACTCAGGAGTAAGGAGTCCCCGAAGTAGGCTACAGCTGTCTGCCGTACAAGTAGAGTTCTTGGGAACATCTGATAGGAGGAACTCCAGTGTAACTCAGTACTAGGAGATTTTCACACTAAAAGGCGCTATAAGAGGAGACGTTCAGAAAGGCACATGTTGGCGGAGCGTTGGAAGGGAGCATTCCATCTTGCCTGGAGGTTGGCTGGGTCCCTGACCCAGAGGACACAGCATGGAGGCCGGCACCTGTGTGTACTACAGACTGTGAGTAAAGCTTTGGAACTACAAGCCCTGGTGTCCTCCATTGATTCTTGCGCCAACACATCCAGCACCGCTGCATCTGGGTAACAGCTCTACACCGCTTGCGCCTCTCCTCTTCCCCCTACATCTACACTGCCCTGGGGCTACAGCTCCACCTGTGGGGAGCTTCACCATCTTGGCTGCAACACACCACCAGCCCCAGAGGATCTGCAAGCAGCGTCGGCCTAACATCTCACTTGCCAAACACCACAGGTGGCGTCACGAACTATTCCATTCACTACATTCCACCATTCAAATTACCCCGCCATTAATTGGGCGCCCAGGGCCACGGACCGGGTCACCGTTGCTGTGACACATCCCGCCGACACCGGCCCGGTACCGAGTACCCCATGGCCCTGGGAGGGCGACCCAACTTGGTGTCACGAACAGGATGACGAGACCCGATGCCATCGGGTTCTGTGTGCCTGAGATTTGTGGACTTTTGAGAATGAGCAAAAGACCCAATTTAATAGACTGTAAAATGAACATTAGAAATGGCCGCTGGCGTGGAGAAGAAGGGCGTGACGATATGGGAGGTCCTAGGAAAAGACCGCAAACAGTCTTGGGCCTCCCCTGCCTGAATTACTATGTGACAGCAACATGGCCCACCCCCCGAGGGGTTCGTATACTGGCTTGGTATGGAGGCGCTGGAAGAAGACGCCGCGCAAAGAAGGAGGGGCAGAAGCCAGTGGCGGGAACGGGGCCGAGGCAGGAAGAAGAATGCCATTTTGGAAGAAGACGGGAGGAGGCCTGCGGAGCGCAAGGAGGTTATACTGAATCTCCCTGGCGCCATGGCTGAAGGCTCCAACCCAGTATCGGAGATGAATCGCCAGCAGCTGGAGGATGAAATTGCCCAGCTTATGTGCCGCCTGCAACTGAGGCAGGAAGCGCTTTGGATATTGAACTGGCAGCGCGTCCAGGAGGGGCCTACACCTGCAGTACCCGCGACACCGGTAACCGCCGCTGCTGCACCGGAGCTTCCCCAGGCAGATTCCGTGGAGCCTGCTGCCGCCATCACACCACCGGCAGCATCCGAAGCCCCCTCGCTGCCGCCACAGGAAGAATTGTACAAGGCCCTGGGAGCCAAAGCGGAGGAAGAGAAGCCCCCGTCCGGACCTGACGCGGCTACACAGGTCCCTACAGAGACCCCCGCGGATCCGGAGCCGCCGTTAGCTCCACCGCCATCCCCGGTGTCCCACCGAGCAGCGTCCACTGCTACTACGCCTGCACCGGAGCAGAACCCACACCGCCAGGAGGCCCCAGGTATGTCTGATGTCCCTGCACCTGGGAAGGCCTTGGGGTGTACCGCGGTCGCAGCGGCTGGCCAGGTTGTGCTAGATCTGGTCTGGGACCGGGATGCCTGTCCCCGGGGGGGAACACCGGAACCCCTGAAGGTGGCGCCGTAGTTCCAAACCAGCCTGGAGCTGTCCCGGGAGGAAGATGAAAACTGGGCTAGTTGTCAAGCTACCATCCAGCAACTGGCAGCTGAACACCGGGAGAGGGAGCAGCGCCGGCTAGCAGTACTAGGCCCAGATTTGGTCCGGAAGGAGAGGGTCCGTGCTGGTCATTATGGTCCCAGAGATGCGGCAGGTTGGGGCCACGTTCTGAACGTGAACCATGAGAGGGGGTTCGGCTTCATCCATGACCCTAGCCGAATCTGATCTGTTCTTTAACCAGGGAGATGTGGAACCTCACTTGAGAAAGGGGCACCCTGCCAGGAACCTGAGCCCGGGAGATCATGTGACCTTCACCAGACATGAAGGATTGAGAGGCTGGTACACCATGAATATTAGGCGAGTCCCGGAGGATCTCATCCAGACCTGCAGGCAGAAACCACCTACTGCCCCTATGTGCCAAGGTGTACCAAAGGTACGGAAGACCTCAGGCTTCACCCCACTGGAGGAAGAGTACCTGAGGACTGCACATGAGTTCCTTTCATCTGGTAGCAGTTCCCAGTCACCAGCTTCCAGAACACCAGAAGGGGACCACCACTAGTAACCTGCAATAAAATAATTCTCGTTACCCAGGAGGGTATTTGCACAGTTGTGCCATTGTTTTCTATTTTTTTGCACCAGTTTCCCTATTTTTGGATATCATGTCCTAGTTTATTTTCCAAGTTGTTGCCCTGTTTTATTGGCAACCTTCCTATTTGAACTGCAGAGATCATGAACGCTGAATGGTCCAGAACTGTGTTTGTAAATAGTTGCACCTCTTTAGGTGCCCTCTCTTGGTTTTTCATAGACACTTTGCAAAGATAACGTCTACCTCATGTGGAGAGAGACTCCAATCAAAGGACACTGCAAGAGATCCCGGCTGGGAGCGGTGTCCAGCATTTACAAGAATTATTGAAAGTTTTAATGTGAAGTATTTGATGATATGTCTTATGATAACTGTTTTCTAAGATGTAGGAATGTTTTAATAAAGAGATGAGAGATTTGAATAAAGACTGAGGACTTGGAAAATGTAGATGGTGAACCGAGTATCCATGGTTGTCACTTTGAGCTAATGATAGAAAAGTAGAAAATGTGAAAAAGGAAAGATGATGAAGAAATATATTGATGAAGAATACTGAAGTGATAGTGAGCAATAGGTAATAGCACTTTGAATTACGTATGGTATTGACAACTGCACTTTTGAATTAAGGCATTAGATAGTTAATTAAGAATTGTTTGCAACGTTCAAGAATGAGTACCTCCCACATTGGGAAGTTTAGTATAACAAATGGTTATTCAGCATTGCAAAAAGTTGTATGTTCCTGTTTTGTCAACTTAGTTTGCCTTGCAGCCCGCGGACGTGCTGTGTTTAACGGGGGGTATGTGGTGCCCCTGAGGCTCAGTCGCCACAGAGGTACTGCACCTCTTCCTGAGGTGTGGTACCCCACCATCCAGGTAAGGTGGGAACTCCTGACCATGCTCCAACACTCGCACCCCACAAAACAGGGTAGTTCAGCAAAACCACATTGCGGCTCTTTGCTTGGAGTGTAGCAGAGCACCTTCGGTGGCTCCCTGCTTGGAACACGAAACGTGCTGGGAGGTGGGTGGAGTTGAGAATATATAAAAGAGTGGGAAGGTTTAGGATTACAGGTCAGTCAGTAGAGGAAGTCACTCAAAGAGGAGTGAGGGAAGGTGATCCCTGGAAGAGGGATGGAGGAAGGAGTGCTGCAGCTGCCTCAGTGATCTGAGCCAGCAGGCACAGGAAAGGAAAGGAGAAAGACGTTGAACTGAAGCCTGAGCTTCCATAGGAAAGAAAGACAAGTATGGAACGTAGGAGAAAAAGGGAACACAGAGGACGTGTGTTAGAGGAAGAACCCTGCCTAGAAGTTCTAAGCGCAAGGCCGGGGCCCAGTCCCCGAGGTTGTATGGACACTAACGGTTCTGCAGCAGACACCGGTGGAGTGGTGGGCTGTAAATGCACTACTCCCATCTAAGACTTGGGGGCACAACAGCAACACGGATAGAGATCCGGGACTCAGGAGTAAGGAGTCCCCGAAGTAGGCTACAGCTGTCTGCCGTACAAGTAGAGTTCTTGGGAACATCTGATAGGAGGAACTCCAGTGTAACTCAGTACTAGGAGATCTTCACACTAAAAGGCGCTATAAGAGGAGACGTTCAGAAAGGCACATGTTGCCGGAGCATTGGAAGGGAGCATTTCATCTTGCCTGGAGGTTGGCTGGGTCCCTGACCCGAAGGACACAGCATGGAGGCCGGCACCTGTGTGTACTACAGACTGTGAGTAAAGCTTTGGAACTACAAGCCCTAGTGTCCTCCATTGGTTCTTGCGCCAACACACCCAGCACTGCTACATCTGGGTACCAGCTCTACACCGCTTGTGCCTCTCCTCTTCCCCCTACATCTACACTGCCCTGGGGCTACAGCTCCACCTGTGGGGAGCTTCACCATCTTGGCTGCAACACACCACCAGCCCCAGAGGATCTGCAAGCAGCGTCGGCCTAACATCTCACTTGCCGAACACCACAGGTGGCGTCACAAACTATTCCATTCACTACATTCCACCATCCAAATTACCCCGCCATTAATTGGGCGCCCAGGGCCACGGACCGGTTCACCACTGCTGTGACACATCCAGCCGACACCGGCCCGGTACCGAGTACCCCACGGCCCTGGGAGGGCGACCCAGTTGCGGACCCACGAGGATACCCCGGTACAGGGTTGGGGCTCCTCCGGGTTCAATTCCACCTCCGTAATTCCTTTGCCTTCCCGTACGAACAGCAATGAGTAGGGGGTGTAACCAGTCACTCAATGCACCCGATTGTTATGTACCCACATCAGCTCAGGGACATATTCAGGCCAGCGAGCCTTGCGGTCGCTCTCCAGGGTGCGCAGCATTTGGATTAGTGTACGATTGAATTGCTCGCAGGCTCCGTTTCCCTGCAGGTGGTACGGCGTAGTCCGCGATTTATCGATACCGTAAAGATGGTGTAGCTCTTCCATGACTTTTCCTAAGAAGCACGCTCCTTGGTCCGAATGTATTAGTTGTGGACAGCCATACACTTGAAAAAAGTTCTTACAAATCGCATAGGCGGCCGACTCCGCTGTTTGGTCTCGAGTGGGCCGTGCGAGAACCCCACTGACTTAGGGTCTCCTGCGTGGAATCGTTGAGGAGTAGATTGCCGAAATCCTGCAGTATGTTCATGCCCAATATGATCGGATGACGGTCGTTAGTCTCTCCTTTGGTTAGGACCACTCCTCGGCGGCCGAGGGATATACCACACAATGTCATCTGAAGCCACACTACTCCTGCGACAGGTACCGGCAGTTGGTTTGCGGCCACTAGTCGTATCATGGGCCCCCACTGGGGCCTTGCCGCTTCCGGGAAATGCTGCCGGAAGTACGCTGCCAGCATGGTCGTTACTTGCGACCCTGTATCCACTAGGCACCGCACAGCACGACCCTCGACTTCGGCCCATACTATTGGGCACTTAGCGACCAGTTCTTCGGGACTTCCACCACCCCTTGTTGTGGCTTCCAGCTCTGAGCGGCATCCCCCATGCCCGGAGCCCTCTAGTTTAATGTCCGCCAGGGTGGGTATTTCCCAACGCCGCGGACACTCCCGTGCGAAGTGGCCCAGTTCTCCACACTCATAACACCGGGGCGGTGAGGCTTGGCCACCCCGGGTATTGCGAGGCCCCCAGGGCCCGGAATTGTAGCCAGGTCGGCCAGGCGCGGGCTCCATTCTCTTCTTCACTTCAGCCAGCTCGCACCGGATACTCTTCAGTTCTTGTCTCATTTCCTCAATCCATTGAGGTTCGTCGACAACGCTTACGGAAGACTCCATGCTCCGGGCCTTCCCCACAGGAGCCGTCATCCCCTGCTCTTGCTCTCGCACCCGGGCCTGACTCCTCACTCCGGAGAAGGCTAAACGTGGGTTCATTCGGACCTGTTCCCGCATTGCCTGCTTGATTAGCGGGTCCCAGAGTCCAGTCACTATCAGGTCACGCAGGGTGATGTCGATGGGCCCTACCCCTATTCCGTCCTTCCTTTCTATGGCGGGGTATAGCTTCTGGAGGGCGTTCATATACTGGGTGATGGTCTCCCCCTCCCCCTGCATCCGACTAAACAACCGGGTTCTCAACTCCCCCACGTCTGTTGGATCCCCGTGGGTCTCTTCCAGGATCTGCAAGACCCTCGCGAAGGTGTTGCGATGCCCCGGGGGTCTCATCATTACCAACTTCCGGGCTTCCCCATCTAGCGCCATAAGGGCCACCTCAGCCTCTAAATCGGGGGTCATGGGGTGCATGCGGAAGAGGCCCTGCATACGTTCTGTCCAGCTCCACAACAGCGTATCGGAGAAAACCGGGGCAAGTTACTTAGCATAGCCCCCAGGGAGATGCTGGAGTGGGGGCCCCCATCATCAGCAGCGCCAGCAGCCCCACTCTGATCAGGCGCACCGCCGTCTGCGCTCAGAGACTGCATCCTGCCGACTACGCCAAATGTCGTATTTGCAGTGACGAGTTGCGAGACAATTTGGTGCTTTCTATATTAACATTTATAAGACTAGAGGGAACTTTCCTCAGTAACACGGGTTGCCCTCGCAGGGGCTCTATACAAGCAAACACAAACAGGTAGAGCATGACTGCTTCCGGCAATAGCCGGTCACTATAGGGCCGCGGTATGGCCGACTACGGGTCCTTAATTATATAGTCAACTTAGCCGTCCAGACGTCCCTCGCCGTTCGGGATGGTGGTCTTTAGGCGTAGAAGTCGCTGGGCCCAGTTGCTGAGGCATTGACGAAAACTTTGCGCGCTCCGGCGCCCTGATGACACTGGAGCCCCACAGGCCCCGACGGAGTCCTTGGACGGATGGTCCGCAGTCCCCGGACAGGGGCAAGCGGCAGCGATGTAGGGTGGCGAATCACAGGCCACCTGCACAGCTAACGGCTGCAACGGGGAGTCCGCGGCCAGCAGAGGCTCGGCCCCTGCTGAGGACCGGAGCGGGACAGTGGTGGCCACCTACGGCACTGTACTTGCCGCGGCCACTGGTGAGAGCAGGGCGGCTGCGGGTGGCGGGGAATAGGCCGCAGCCGCGGGCTGTAGCGGGATGGCAGCGGCCATGGGCGAACGCGGGTAGACCGCAGTCGCGGGCTGAGGTGGGGCGGCAGCGGCCACGGGTCAAACTGGGGCCACAGTGGGCGCGGGCTGGAGCGGGGCAGCAAGTCTCGGATGATCGCCTTGGCGCCGTCCCTCTGGAGTCCTCAGTGAGCGTCTTCCCTGGCACTGGTAAGTCGCTCAAGCTTGCAGTTGCTCCCACGGTCTCCTGGTGCCTCTGTCCCGGTCTGCTGACTCATTGTCCCAGGAATTCCCCGCCTCTTTTATACTGGTCCCTCCCCCAGCCCATCTGTCTGTCACAACGGTCCATCCCCGAACTCTGTCCCCCGGGGACAGTTTCCCCCGGAACCCAGATGACGGCTCCCTTGGTTCCGGCCCGGACACTTGACGGGAGCCGTTCCTCCCACACACGGGGGCACGCAGGGTACAGGATGGTGCAGCACGAGTACTGGGAAGCACGCCTCGGTACAAGACAGAGCGCGTGCTGGGAAGCATGTCTGGGTACAAGGGATATCACCTGAGGAAGGTGCCAGGAAGGGCGCCGAAACGCGTAGGAGGAAATAAAGGAGTACACTGCTACAACATCTTGCATCCCAGGTGATTTGTTAATCTCGGCAGCGCGGACTGTAACACACCCTGCTTCCCACAACTTTCTGAAAGTCTCCTAGCCTTGGAATGCCCATACACTAAGTGTATGGGCTGGCAAACATATATAGGTAATTCATCACAACACAGTAAATGATTAGTAGGTGCTGCAGAAAAAAAAACGGATTGTATACGATTGGCACACGGATGACAAGTGAGAAAAAGTCATCCAAATTTTCTGGATGAAATTTTGAACAATTTTTTATACACTAGTTAATGTTCATTGTCATCGCCAAGTTTCGCTGAACGCAGCAACTGTTGGCGGCTCTGATGAGCGTGGCAGTCACTATCCGGAACCGGTGAATAGCGGTCACTTTACCGCTATTCACAGACGCAACAGACATATTCCAGGAACGTGGACTACATAGGACCTGTGTGGCAACATTTTGGGGAATAAATTGGTGAAACAGGTCTGTCTATTGTCTTTATTTCTGCCTTTGTATGTCTTTCAGGTTTCCTTTTCTGACCTAGTTCAGATTCGTTAAATTACTTCTGAACTGCACGGGCCTTTTTTTTTCAATAAATTGGAGAATGAGTGATAGTGTGGGCTTTAATCAAATAAAGTATTTTTTTCTGTGTGTTTTTAATTTTTATTACAGGGTTAGTAATGGTGGTGTCTGATAGACACCTCTCCATTACTAACCCCAGATGTTGATGGCACAGCTGTGACTTTTGACAAGTCACAGCTGTCATCAACCCCAACTACCATTACCCCGATTGCCACCGCATCAGGGCAATCGGGAAGAGTAGGTCACATCTAATGTGATGCGCCAATTCTGGGGTGGTTGTGGGTTTTTATTTTTATGCTGGGAAGGATCCAATAGCCAAGTACCTTCCAATCCTGATAATTTCAGCCCGCAGCTGTCTGCTTTACCTTTGCTAGTTATAAAAAAAGGGGGGCCTCCACTTCATTTGTTAAATTATTTATTAGGTTAAACCAGCCTAAACACCAGCATAAACGCACATACGATGCATGGGCTTTTTTCAACTGCGGATTTACAGCATCTAATGCAAGTTTATGGGAAAATTCCGCACAGAACACTGAGCGTTCATGCAAGAGAAATTGATATGCTGCACCTCGGAAACCAACACCAGAGGTGATATTATGTAGCGTGAAAAAGAACAGTGGGCATGGGATTTCTATTAAGTCCATCGACTGTGCTTGTACTGTACAATGCAGTGTTTTGGATGCAATGCAAATATGCACACAGCTTTAAAAGGAATCTGTTAGGTTTTTCCTACCCAATCTACAGTAAAAGCAGTATTAATGCAGGGGTAGGACCCTTAAGTCCAATCACTTACTAGGCTGCTTGCTGCAGTTTTGATAAAATCACGGTTTTCTCTGCTGTAGATCTACCAGTTCTCTTAATGCTGCGCTCTGTATAACCTCGCCCACAATACTGATTGGCAGCTTTCTGTGCACACTGTGCATAGGCAGAAACCTATCAATCAGTGGTGGAGGCGTGGTTATACAGAGCTAATTAATATGGAGGACTGCATGGCAGCAGGATTCCTAGTTCTCTAGTGATAATATTCTGTTGATATAAATATAATTTTATCACAACTACAGCAAACAGCCCAGTAAGTGACACATCACAGGAATCAGAGTCTCTACATTGTGCCACTCTCAGAGTAGGTGGCAAACCCTGGTGACAGATTTTCTTAAAGACATTCTAGTGAACAACAATCTGCCGGGGTCTTGGAAACAGCTGTTACTCAAATCCTGTGGTATGGGCGACTGTACTTAGGGTCTGAAACCAAACTAAACCCATCCATGAAAATGACTGAGATACACAACAAAGCCATATTCTTGTGCAATTGGTGCTGAGGGTTCGAATGTAGACGAACCAGAAGATAAGGGTTTGGCCACTGCTACTCTCTCCCTCATAATTGAGCATTTATTCAAGCATTCCTGCCCTGCACTAAATGTTTAAATATATGCAAGTATAAATGCATTTGCACACAATGGGTAAATGAAATATTACTGTTTACTACAAAAAAACCTTTTGAACTGAAGCATCTAATGAGCGTGTGCAAAGGTCATTATGAAGAGAAAGGGAGCAGTGTAAGCTGTGACATTGCTTACTTTCACTGATGTATCCAGTTTTATCAGCTGTGTATAGAGCTCTCAAAGGGGTTGTCTACTACTCGGACATCACCTTTTAAATTACTATTTGTTGCAATGTAAAATAAAAAAAGCTTGTACTTACCTCCGTTGCCAGCGACGTTCCAGTGATGTTGGGTCTCCTGTGACGCTATATCATGTAAGCCCTGCAGTCAATCAGCAGACGCTTCACACTCACTCTGGACGCAACTGACATTTGGGAAAAAGTCAGAAGCGGTACTTCATTTTCTGGAACAATTTCAAGGGTGCCAACACTTTCACGCATGACTGTTGTGAGGCAGTGACCCCTGTTACAGCTAGGGGGCGCTGTATGTTCTCCTCAAGATATGCACAGAGGCGTATTGAGGCCATGGGAGTGCATGGCAGTCGCAAGAGTAACTATGATGGTGAGGCAGTGACTGGCGTCATTGTGAATGGCCGGCATGTGTCGCAGAGATGGAGGATGTCCTCTGCGCTGTAAGCCCGAAATGTTGTGGCTCTGGGACCTGAAGTCCCGCAAGTGTTTAGTTTTAAGGGGGGCTTACAGGGCTAGTCGGTGAGCTTGGCGGGACTGGCTAACCACACACACCTCCCACCTATGGGGGTGGCTACAGTGATAAAGTGTGACTGAGGTCTGGTCACATGGTTAGTGTGTAAGGTCCTGGATGGCCTGTGTGTTGGAAGGTCCTGGGAGTAGGATTGGATTCCTGAATAGCACATGGAGAGGCCATGGACCTGAAGGCTTGTGTGTGTTGGAATGTCCTAGGTGTGGACAGACTTCCTGAAGAGGACATGGAGAGGCCATGTATGTGCAGAGTCTGTGACGGCACTGCGTTAGGGAAGCTACCGTCCTTCTGAGGGTCTGGAACTGTCGGGTGGTCTGGTGAGCAAGGCATTGTCCAGGATGGTGATCCCGGTTCGACAGCTTCCCTGGGAACCAGGACTGTCGAGGAGTCAGCGTGTGGAGCAGGAGCTCCTGGAAGGTAACTCCAGACAAAAGGGGTTACTATGAACTGTACGGTCACCCACGGTAACTGGACGAAGTGAGGTCCAGCGTGATTAGAGACTGCGATTTATTGTCGGGTAATGCTATGTGAGTAGAGACATTAATACGGTGCACGAACACCCCTGAGAACTAGTCAGAGGAGGACTGGCGGGTGTAGTGTCTGTCTAAATGAAGGAAGTCATGTATTATGTACTATATGTTACAGTGGTCTATGAGTGAATAACAAACCACATGGACTGTTTAATGGAGAAAATCGTTCCAGTGTGACTGAATCCTGTTGCCAAACGAGTTTCCCCCAATGCACGCAGTAAGCGCTATCTTACACTGTATATATATAATTGCAAACATTTTTTACAACATGCATGTAACACAAAAACTTTGTTTTAAACAATAGGTAATTTTTTGATGATTTTTTAAGGCTAAAAAGACTAAAATTGAAGCTGAAAAAAAGGATCAAACAGGATTTGTCCGCAAGAAATGGTCTGCACACCAGTGTAGGACACAAGCTCCCTGAGACTATTGACGGACAAAAGTTAGCGTAAAAACAATGAGCATATACCCTGCAGTAAGTAAATAGTAATAGTACAAGTAAATAACAGGGATCTTGTGCTTTTACTGCAGGGTATTTGCTCATTGATTTTATCCTAGGTTATATCAGGAAAGGGTTGAAGCAGATCAAGTAGATCATCATTAAAGGAGTTTTGATACTTTCTTGAAGCAATACACATGTATTACTAAGATTAATAAAATTATTTATTTCTTGCCCCTCGCCTCATCATTCTAGTTTTACTTGTTGGAGGTGTTATATGACTTTTAGATTGCTAGGATTCCTTGCTCTTGGACATTGGACAGTTTCAACGCAATCTTCGTAGATCAGTGTGTGACAACGGTGGGTGTGGACCTACTTCGCTACTGGTCGGCCTTACCCTGGTGGGGCGGAATAAGTGATTACCTTGTCTTCAACAGAGTCTCTGATGGAAAGGATTAGAGATGGTCAAACCAGAACAGTAAAGGGCGATGAACACCGGCGGCTCTGATTAGCGATAAGTTTGTTATTGCAGGTCAGAACGCGGCAGTTCCCACGCTGTTAGAGGACAGTATGTGAGCCAGCAGCTCTGACCAGCGGTTATAAGGTTACCACAGGTCACAGGCGTCGGATGATGAGAATACCACTCTTATCATCTTACACCTGCTCAAATTGATAGCATCGAGAGTAGGCAGGACTGATGAGATTATTCAGGGCTGATGAAAGTCTCTTCTATTCTTGATAACCAGTGCAGGCAAAACCAACAGCTGCAGGCTGAAACCCCTATCTGTCAGCTCTATATTGGCAAAAATAGAGTGGTCCCCAACACTTATTTTTTAATTATTTAAATAAATAATTTTTAAAAATGGCATGAAGTTTTCCACATTTTTGACAACCAGCCAAGCTATAGCAGACATCAGGGGGCTGATATTCTCATACTGGGAAGGGGCCATGGATTTTATACCCCCAGCCTAAAAATAGCAGCCTGCAGCTGCCCCTAGAAGGGCACATCCATCAGATGCACCAATTCTGGCGCTTTGCCTCGTTCTTCCCACTTTCCCTGGTGCAGTGGCACATGGGGTAATATTTGTGGGATTTATATCAGCTTTGAAATGTCAGCTGACATGAAGCCCAGAGGTTAGTAGTGGAGAGCCATCTTCTGATGCTTAATTTTGTGGTGAGGACGCAGTAGAGGTTTTCTTCTGATGACTCTTCCACGAAGGCCATATTTGTACAGGTGTCTCTGAGCAGTAGAATAATGTACTTCAACTCCAGAGTCTGCTAAATTTTTCTGAAGGTCTTTTGCAGGCAAGTGGGAGTTCTGATTTTCCCCTCTAGCAATCCTACAGACAGCTCTCATTGAAATTTTGCTTGGTCTTCCAAACCTTATATTGACCTCCACTGTTCCTGTTAACTGCCATTTCTTAACTACATTTCAAACTCAAGAAAGGGCAACTTGAAAATGGTTTTCTGTCTTCTTACAGCTGTCTCCTGCTTTGTGGACTTTCATCATTTTTCAGAGTGCCAGGCAGCTGCTTGGAAGAGCACCTGGCTGCTATTTTTGGCACAAGGTTAAAGGAGGCTGGTTTTTTTTTCTAAGCTGGGAAATTTGCATCACCTGGCCTTTCCTAATGATGATAGTGAGCAATCCATAACAGGATAATTAAGGTCTGAAACCCTGGTCAAATTTATCTGAGAACAGAAATATTCAAGGGTGCCCAAACTGTTGCATTGGTCCATTTTCTTTTTTGTCATTTTTAAAATATTAAGGATTAAAGCTAAGTGCACACGTAGCAGAAAATTTCTGCTCGAAAACCAGAAACCGCGCGTTTTTGCTGCGTGTTTTCCGTGCGTTTTTACAGCGATTTTTGCGCGTTTTTTATGCTTTTTTTACACGCGTTTTCTAAACGCATAGAATCAAAAACACTGAAATATCCGCGAAATTAATGAGCATGCTGCGTTTTTTACCGCGATGCGTTTTTTTCACGGTAAAAAACGCATCAATGTGCACAAAAAGTGGAAAATGTATAGAAATGAATGGGAAGCTTATTTTTCGGGGTTTTATAGCGGATTTATTGGAAAATCCGCCGTAAAAACCACGAAAAAAACGCTACGTGTGAATACAGCCTAAAATATCCATATGTTTTGCAGGAAATGTGTTATCTTTAAAGGAGTGTTCCCATCTCCAAGAGCCTATCCCAATATGTAGTTGGTGTAATAATAATGATAATATTAGCAAATATCTCCAATTAGAAATGTAGTGTCGTTTTTCTGATTCGCTATGTCACTTTCCTCATGTGAAGACATTGCAGGAACTTAGGTATCCATGGTATCCAGCAACTAGCTGTCTTTATATCACTGGTTGTAACCATGGATACCTAAGTTCCTGCAATGCTTGCACATCAGGAAAGAGACCTAGTGAATCAGAAAAACTATACTACATTTCTAATTGGAGGTATTTGCTAATATTATTATTATTACACCAACTACATATTAGGATAGGACCTTGGGCATGGGACTACCCCTTTAACTCTAAGGCTTTTAGAGATCATTTCATCTTCAACTTGCTTAACTGTTCACAATAAGAGCAATTTTGACCAGAGGTGCCCAAACTTTTACATTTGATTGTATACTTTAATCATCCAGAGCTATAACACTCCTCTAGTCTCTCAGATGGTAAGCATTTATCTGGCTTAATCACTTAGTTTAAAGTAGAAAATAGGACTGGCCATACACAGCCAAGTTCTCCCATGCTCTCTATGACGAAGCCATCTACTGACACGTCTACCGGCAGCTTATCTCAGAGAGAGCAATGTGATCGGTAGTCCAAAATTAAAAATAATTGATCACTGATATGGTCTAGCTGCCATTTGTCCTGCTGCATTTTAAATACATATATTCTTCTCTATTAATGCACTAGAGAGCAGCAGCAAGACACCACAATATTTAAAAAAATAAAGAAAATTAAATCAAGCTTGGTCATAGAAGGTGTACTTGCTTGTCACACAATTGTGATGAGTTTTGCATTTCTTGTGCAATCCTTTTTAGGAAGCGGGAATCATTGTTTATATTAAAATACAACAAAAAATTACTCAAAGATATCTAAAGGGTAATTGTACTTTCAATAAACTTTTCAGAATAAAGAGTCCTGTGTGTGTACATGAAGATTAACACTGTTTCTGCCCATTATGTGACTTGTTCATTCTTCGCCAGTTTTCTCCTCTGCAGGCTCTATCTGTACCTTGCAATCCACTGTTTGCTGGGTGGAGGAGACGAGATGGAGTGATCTCTTCCATAAACAGCACAGAGAGGGGACTGCCTGCCCTTCTTCCACTTTTTAGCTCACAGAGACAAGGTGTGTATTTATCTGAATCATCTCTGATGTCGGGTGCAACACTTGTTACAGAGCTCTGCATGATGATATTCTGTTCCTTCCCTGATGCTCACTCTCCTCTCCATAGTTTCTTACAATCGCGTGTACTATTGATTTATGCAGAGCTGGCTGAAGGTATAGGACCTTTTTTTTTTTTTTTTTTTTAAACCAGTTATTTTTATTTAGGTTTCAAAAGATTTTAAACAATAAACAGTGGATATCAATATACATGTACCAATTCACATATCTTGTAGTAATACAATTAAAGCCATCCCCCCCTCCCCCAATACTCCTTATGCCAGGTATACTTGAGAGTCTTAGCAATCATATCACCGCCATCCAGGCGGACCATATTTTTTTGAAAGTGCTTTCACCATGCCTTCGTCTGTAAATGCTTTCCTCTAAATGCATTACCGTACGTGTCTGAGCAATAAATTCCCTCCTAGTGGGGGGGTTCCGAATCCTTCTATTTTCGTGCTATTAGTTTGCGTGCCACATACAGCAACCTCGCTATTGCCACTTTGTAATGTTCTGAGACAGGTATCCCATCCACCTCCCCCAAAACACACAGCACTGGATTCCTGTCGAGCGTACATGCATAAGCTCTCTCAATTTTGTTGATAACGACCAGCCAGTATGCCACCAGCCACGGACACGACCATAGCATGTGTAATAGTCCGGCCTGGTCTGTGCCACATCTAGGGCAGCTAGAGTCTCCCCTCAAGCCCGCCTTGAATAGGACCAGCGGTGTTTTGTATGTTCTATGTATTACATATAATTGGGAGAGCCGTGCCTGCTCGCTTAGAGAGATCTTCGGGACATATTCAAGAATAGTCTCCCATTGTTCTGTTGTGAGGGTACCCACCTCCCTTTCCCATTTACTCTTTGCAGTGAGGTGATTGTCCCCCAGATAGGAGTGTAGTAGATCATGATATATGCTCGATATAACTCCCCTCGTCCCTCCCTTCATACACACAAAGTCTAGTACAATGTCGCCCTGAACCGTCATGGCTCCCAATCTACACTGTGCCCTCCAAGCATGTCGAAGCATATAGTATTGAAACCCCCATACCGAAGGCAAATCAAATTCCTCTCTCAATGTCTCAAAGGTCTTCAGGTCCGTTCCACTCTGCAGCTGGCACACATATCTTACTCCTTTCGCCTTCCAATTGCCCATTTGACGCAGCTTATTAAGTTCCGACAGATGCTCATTGTCCCACACCGGTGAGTACCTAGTCAGCTCATCCACCCCTCTGATCCTTTTAATGGTGTCCCATACCTTCTGAATCATGCCTATGGTAGGATATGGTGCTCCCAGTTTCTTAAAGGTACCATCCTCTAGACCCTGGATAAGTGGGCGTCTCCCCGTCACATGTACCAGCACCCGGTGAGCTGCTCCTCCACAATCGAGCTCTCTCCATCCCCTGACATGCTGGCTCTGTACTGCCAAGAAATAGACCCATGGATTTGGTGCGGCCAGTCCTCCCTCTTCCTTTCCTTTTTGCAGAGTTCCAAATTTAATCCGTGCCTGCTTCTTGCCCCATATCAGGGATCTGAAGATAGAATCAATGCCCTGAAACCGTTTTTTTGGTAGCCATATCGGAGAATTGTGCAAAACATACATTAGTTGTGGCATAAGGACCATCTTAATCATTTTAGTTCTACCCGTTACCGTTAAAGCCAATTTGCACCATGCACCTATTTTCCCTTTAAATTTCTCTAGCAGAGGAACCAAATTCAGACCCGTGAATCGGGACAGCGGAAGAGCTACCCATATCCCTAGGTATTTAAACTGTGAAACTAGCTGGAGTTGTTTCCCCCTCTCATCTATCTCCTCCGCTTCTATTGCTCTATCCACAGCCATGACATAAGACTTGTGCCAATTTATCTCCAGTCCCGAAATGCTCCCAAATTGTTTAATTACATCCATCGCGCACCCCAGTGTCTCTCCTGCACTTTCCAAAAACAACAGGATGTCGTCGGCATACAATGATATTTTTTCTTCCAGCTTCCCAAATTTAAATCCGACCACTCCCCTCTCAGCTCTGATCTTGGCCGCCAGGGGCTCCACTGCCACCGCGAACAATAGCGGGGACAGCGGACACCCCTGCCTTGTGCCCCTATGCAAGTCAAACATCCCGGACTGTTCTCCATTCACCCTAACTACCACCTTTGGGGATGAGTACAATAACTTCACCCAGGCCATGAACGCGGGGCCGAATCCCATCAGTTCCATGATTTTCCATAAGTATTGCCATTCCACGCTATCAAATGCTTTCCTAGCGTCCAATGACGGTATAGGACCTTTTTAACTGTGACTGTCTACCTTACAAAGTGTGCCTGTCATAAATCATTTTTTTGGTGCAAATTTTACATTTATCATGCTACATGAATAGCGCCCTATCATAGCGACCTGTCAGTTTTTATTATGTCCTTTTTTGGGAAGGGATTTGAGTTTTGTAAAAAAAATTTAAAAAATAAAGAGAAAAAAAATAATTTACATATTTACAGTAACTGTATATGCCTATTTTGTGCACCTGTTTTATTAGTCAAAGTTGACAACCGTACACTCCTGTACATTTACCTGCCTGCCTGGCACTTCATGTTACGTCACTTTTGGGAATGTGGGTTAAATTCTGTTAAAAAATAAATTAAAAAATCTAAAAAAATATTCAGAATTGAGAGTCCTCAGTGGTTGATATCTTTTAATGGCTAACTGAAAAGATGGTAACACATTGCAAGCTTTTGAGACTACTCGGGTCTCTTCATCAGACTAGACTAATACAACATCTGAAGACTAATAAAAAATCTAGACATCTAACTGTTCATGTCTGTGTTTGCACACATTCTAGAATTGATCAAACTGGCACACCAATACAGCGGACCTGTTGTTGAATTAGTCTTTTTGGTCAAATAACTAGGAAGTCTTGTTCAGTTCTTTTTGGTAAGGCCGGGATCACACATGCGAAAGAGAAACACGGCCGAGTCTCGCATGTTAATACCCGGCACTGCTGCTGGCACTCGGGAGCGGAGCATTCAGCTCCATCTATTGCTATGCGGCCGCGCGCTCCACTCCTGAGTGCCGGCGGCAGTTCCAGGTATTAACATGTGAGACTCGGCCGTGTTTCTCACATGTGTGATCCCGGCCTAACGTTGAATAATTGTGTTTGGAAAGATTGTCAAAGGTTAATTATAAAATTGTATAAATGATAAAAGAAAAAGTGGTAATGGCAGCAGACAGCGGAGTGTAAACCGCCCCCCCAAAAGAAAAAACTACCTTGGCTAGGAACGTGGGAGACCCTGGCAGAAAATGCAGGTCATAATTGGCTTCCTTTTCTCTAGGGAAAGCGTATTCCTAGGGAGGAAGTGGAGTGTGTTATGAAATATATGGAACAGCTCTTGTCAGAGTCACAACTGGATATGTTACCTCTGACAGCGACACCATCAGTTTTTGTCAGTGTCCTACACAGTAGTCTTCCTCCACTGCCGTAACAACTAATCTTTACATTTCGGACTTTCAATCAAACAATAGCACCGTTATCTATTCCTTAGCCTCCTAAGCAACAGCACTTTAAGTTAACAAAACTTGATCCGGCTGATTTATTGGATGAGATGAATAGTATTCGAATTACATGGGAGATCTGAGAAGATGGAGGACACGATTCAAAAACCCAGCTTTGTTAGTGGGTCAGCCATGGTGGCAGGAGAACTAGCAGCTGAGAAGGTAGTGACAATCAGAGCAATCTGGAAGTGGGAAGAAGTTGGGAATGGAGCTCAGGCAACTGTCAGCTGAGTCAGTGATGATGATTGGGTGATGAATAAGACCTGAGAAGTTGCTTTTCAGGAGTCACCTAGACCTCTTAAGGGCCCGTTACACAAAGCGATATCGCTAGCAATATCGCTATAACGTCACTACTTTTGAGACGCAGCAGCGATATTGCTATATGTGATACTTACCGCCGACCGGCTCCCCTGCTGATAGCATGAGAAGGTCCTGGGCCGTTTCTCATCGTCAGCTTCCTGCTGAGCTTCCTGCTGTGGCGACGAGCGACGCGTGGACGACGTCAGGATCGCCTGGTGTGACAGGTAAGTAGCGACCCCCGTCCCCAGCGATGTCGCTGGTGAGATCTGCCTGTGTGGCAGCTCACTAGCGACCACTTAGCGATGTACCAGCGATCCTGACCGCGTCATATCGTGGTCGGGATCGCTGGTGCATCGCTAAGTGTAACGGTACCCTTAGTGCTAGTGAAGGGAAATTTGAATGCTTCAGCAAACAAGACACATTGGCTAAAGGCCCTTTTACATTTAGCGATGCACCAGCGATCCGACGAGCGATCCGACCCAATCAGGATCGCTGGTGCATCGCTAAATGATCGCTAGTGAGCTTTCACACAGAAAGATCTCACAGCGATGCAGCAGCGACGCAGCGGACGATACTCACCTTTCACACACAGCGATCCTGACGTCCTCCCGCCCGCCTCCACGTGTCGCTCGTCGTCACAGCAGGAAGCGCCCGACGAGAAATGGAGCCGGACATTCTCGCGCAATCAGCGATGGATAGCGGGGGAGCCGGTCGTTGGTAAGTATCACACATAGCGATATCACTAGCAATATCGCTATAACGTCACAAAACCGGTGACGTTTTAGCGATATTGCTAGCGATATCGCTTAGTGTAAAACCCCCTTAACTGTAGCCTCCAGCTTTGTGGGAACAGTTTGGGGAAGGCTCTTTTCTGTGCCCCATGACTGTGCTTAGTGCACATGGCCCATAAAGCCATGCTTGAGGAGTTTGGGGTGGAAGAACATGGCTGGCTGTGCAGAGCCCGGACCTCAACCCCATCCAACACTTTTGGGGTGAACTAGAATGCAGATTATGAGCCCGGCCCTCTCCTCCAACATCACTCTGACTTCACTAATGTCCTTCTGGATTCCCAAAAGAGTCTCAGATGCCTCCAAAATCTTGTAGAAATTCCTACCCGAAGACTGGGAACTGTTATATCTTCAATGGGGCCGACTGTATGTGATATACACTATGGAGTGACATGGAGGTATGCAGGGAGAGCTGCGGCACCATGATAATGGCACTAAGTGCTACCCAATATCTCCTGCTGGATATTGCCATGTTCTACCCTGTGCAATGAATCCACGTCCCTGAAAGAACACTTGGGGTGAAATTAATGTTTAATGCACATTTCACAGCTGCAGGACCTCGTGGTGGAGGCCATTGTGCTCTATGTGCAACCGCACACATAATCCCCTCATATCACCAGAGCCCCCCACGTACTCCAGCCCCCACCGACTCCTCACAGTCACACTGACTTATCACGTGGTACTGCCTCCTTGCCCGGTCTCCCCGGAACATACCACTGAGGTACTAGGGGGGTGCTTATGTCGTTAATATTGCTCGGTATCTTTAATTGAGGTTTATTTCTTTTTCAATGGAATCACTATTACCCCCTCTATTACGCAGTGAGTGTGTCCTCTGAGTCTGTTCCGTGTACTTCTGTCTCCTCCACTGTCCCCCCCGGGTGGTTGGGTCCGGAGCAGTGACAGCGGCGGAGCGGACGTGCGGTGCAGCAAGAAGTGAGCGGGTATGACCAGGACTGGGCGTGTCTCCTGCCTGCGGCCTGAGAGGGCGGGGCCCGGGAATGTGACAGGAAGGACGGCAGCTGACAGAGGTGAGAGACGGCCAGGAGGACGGGACGTGCAGGTGAGGGCCACAATGTCTGCTATTCTGCTGCTGTGCATCGATGTGGTGCGTGTGACGACAGAGCTGCTGGCACAGGGGGGCTGTGCATGTGACCTGGGACTTGTAGTCCTACATGGCTGCTGGCACAGGGGGGCTGTGCATGTGACCTGGGGCTTGTAGTCCTACATGGCTGCTGGCACAGGGGGGCTGTGCATGTGACCTGGGACTTGTAGTCCTACATGGCTTCTGGCACAGGGGGGCTGTGCATGTGACCTGGGGCTTGTAGTCCTACATGGCTGCTGGCACAGGGGGGCTGTGCATGTGACCTGGGACTTGTGGTCCTACATGGCTGCTGGCACAGGGGGGCTGTGCATGTGACCTGGGACTTGTGGTCCTACATGGCTGCTGGCACAGGGGGGCTGTGCATGTGACCTGGGGCTTGTAGTCCTACATGGCTGCTGGCACAGGAGGGCTGTGCATGTGACCTGGGACTTGTGGTCCTACATGGCTGCTGGCACAGGAGGGCTGTGCATGTGACCTGGGACTTGTGGTCCTACATGGCTGCTGGCACAGGGGGGCTGTGCATGTGACCTGGGACTTGCGGTCCTACATGGCTGCTGGCACAGGAGGGCTGTGCATGTGACCTGGAACTTGTGGTCCTATATGGCTGCTGGCACAGGGGGGCTGTGCATGTGACCTGGGACTTGTGGTCCTATATGGCTGCTGGCACAGGGGGGCTGTGCATGTGACCTGGGACTTGTGGTCCTACATGGCTGCTGGCACAGGAGGGCTGTGCATGTGACCTGGGACTTGTGGTCCTACATGGCTGCTGGCACAGGAGGGCTGTGCATGTGACCTGGGACTTGTAGTCCTACATGGCTGCTGGCACAGGAGGGCTGTGCATGTGACCTGGGACTTGTAGTCCTACATGGCTGCTGGCACAGGGGGGCTGTGCATGTGACCTGGGACTTGTAGTCCTACATGGCTGCTGGCACAGGAGGGCTGTGCATGTGACCTGGGACTTGTAGTCCTACATGGCTGCTGGCACAGGAGGGCTGTGCATGTGACCTGGGACTTGTAGTCCTACATGGCTGCTGGCACAGGGGGGCTGTGCATGTGACCTGGGACTTGTAGTCCTACATGGCTGCTGGCACAGGGGGGCTGTGCATGTGACCTGGGACTTGTAGTCCTACATGGCTGCTGGCACAGGAGGGCTGTGCATGTGACCTGGGACTTGTGGTCCTACATGGCTGCTGGCACAGGGGGGCTGTGCATGTGACCTGGGACTTGTGGTCCTACATGGCTGCTGGCACAGGAGGGCTGTGCATGTGACCTGGGACTTGTGGTCCTACATGGCTGCTGGCACAGGAGGGCTGTGCATGTGACCTGGGACTTGTAGTCCTACATGGCTGCTGGCACAGGAGGGCTGTGCATGTGACCTGGGACTTGTAGTCCTACATGGCTGCTGGCACAGGAGGGCTGTGCATGTGACCTGGGACTTGTAGTCCTACATGGCTGCTGGCACAGGAGGGCTGTGCATGTGACCTGGGACTTGTAGTCCTACATGGCTGCTGGCACAGGGGGGCTGTGCATGTGACCTGGGACTTGTAGTCCTACATGGCTGCTGGCACAGGAGGGCTGTGCATGTGACCTGGGACTTGTGGTCCTACATGGCTGCTGGCACAGGGGGGCTGTGCATGTGACCTGGGACTTGTGGTCCTACATTGCTGCTGGCACAGGAGGGCTGTGCATGTGACCTGGGACTTGTGGTCCTACATGGCTGCTGGCACAGGAGGGCTGTGCATGTGACCTGGGACTTGTGGTCCTACATGGCTGCTGGCACAGGAGGGCTGTGCATGTGACCTGGGACTTGTGGTCCTACATGGCTGCTGGCACAGGGGGGCTGTGCATGTGACCTGGGACTTGTGGTCCTACATGGCTGCTGGCACAGGAGGGCTGTGCATGTGACCTGGGACTTGTGGTCCTACATGGCTGCTGGCACAGGAGGGCTGTGCATGTGACCTGGAACTTGTAGTCCTACATGGCTGCTGGCACAGGGGGGCTGTGCATGTGACCTGGGACTTGCGGTCCTACATGGCTGCTGGCACAGGAGGGCTGTGCATGTGACTTGGGACTTGTGGTCCTATATGGCTGCTGGCACAGGGGGGCTGTGCATGTGACCTGGGACTTGTGGTCCTACATGGCTGCTGGCACAGGGGGGCTGTGCATGTGACCTGGGACTTGTGGTCCTACATGGCTGCTGGCACAGGAGGGCTGTGCATGTGACCTGGGACTTGTGGTCCTATATGGCTGCTGGCACAGGGGGGCTGTGCATGTGACCTGGAACTTGTGGTCCTACATGGCTGCTGGCACAGGAGCGCTGTGCATGTTGCATGTACACAGGTGTTAGGTCTGCGGCACACCAGCCCTTCTCTGGCTTCCATACTGATACATTGTTATCCCAGTCACTGCCTTTTTTTTGGGACGCCCGGGGGGAGTGGTCTTTATTCCGCACTTCGCGCAGCTGATTTGCCTAATCTGCGTAAAAAAACGCGTCGGGTCTTACACAGCCCTCCGTGTGCCGTGCATTTCTGTGGTGGTTTTTTTTTTTACGCTGCTTATTTTCGAAAAAATGCAAGTAAGTTAGTAGGGGCAGAAAATCTGCAACTTGAAAAAGTCAGCAACGCCGCACTGTGGGTTCATCGCCTTAGAGTTGCGGCAGGGCGGCACCTCACCTTCACATTTTATTAACCATTTCGTGCTCTATGTAGATTAATTATTACTTTGGGGGGGAGTGAGGGGAAAATTTTTTTTTTTTTTTTTTGGCTCTTACTATTTATGTGTAATATTTTATTTGAATTGTTAATTTCTAGATTTTATAGCCTTCAATTACTTGTACAAAACACTTCATGAGCGTTGTAAGAGACACTTTCTCCTATCTCCAACATATTAAAGCGCTACTCCAGCTCCTTTTTTTTTTTTTTATTATTATTGCAGTGCTGGAGTGGTGCTACCACTGTAGATTCTGTGCTAGCGATGAGTGAGCATGATTGGATAAGGTGCTATCCGAGCATGCTCGTGTCCTAATCGAGTATTTTCGGCGTTCTCAAGTCGCTGTGGCTGTTCGACAGTCGCAATACATGCATTATCAGTACTGTCCCTATTGGGGCTCACAATCTAAATTCCCCATCAATATCTCTTTGGAATGTGGGAGGAAACTGGAGTGCCTGGAGGAAACCCACGCAAACTCGAGAAGAACATACAAACTCCTTGCAGATGTTGTCCTTGGTGAGATTTGAACCCAGGACCTCAGCGCTGCAAGGATGGCAGCTGGTAAGTATAATGCTAGGGACAGAAATGAGATTAAGGCTGGGGTCTAACTTGTGAGTGCAATGCGAGAAACTCGCGCCTCAGTACCCAGCACTGCCTCCCGGAGCGTTCAGCCACATAGAAATACATGCAGCCGCACACTTTGGTCCCGAGTGCCAGGTATTGAGGCGAGAGACTCGCATGAGTTTCTTGTATTGTGGCTGCAAGTGTGATACCAGCCTAATGGCACCACTCCAGTGCTGAAATGAAATAAAAAACCAAAAAACCTTTTCAGTGGATTTTTTTTTTTTTTTTTTTAAGTGAAAAGAGCACCCCCTTTGCCACTGCTTTATGAATTCTGGAACAGTTGTGTTTTTCTTTCTTTTTTTTTTTTTTTTTTTTTCCACATGCCCATCTGTTGCAGAGTTATGCACGTAATAATGATGCAAATTTTCCCTCCAGCCAGCTGGGTATGTCCCGCAGAACTTTACAGAAAATATGTAGCTTCTAGTTCAAATGCAATGGGGCAAATTCATCAAAGCTTTTAAACCAGAAAAAGTGGCGTAAAGGTGCAGACATTTTGCAGCTTTTGGCGTTCTGAATCACAGCTGGTGAGGAGATGCGGTGGCAGAACTGCTGCTCTAGTCATTGACTGGAGTATCATTTCTGATATGGTGATTCCCACGCAGAAGGTGCAGCGAGTGAATTAAGTAGTGTGAACCTCCTAATTAACTAGGTGCCTTGTACTCCAGCGACATGAGCATAACGCCTCGCCAACCTGTTGAATCTTTTCACATATTTGGCCGGCTCCCTAGTGTCTCATCCAAGGTGGCTTTAACTAGAAAAATGTCCCCAAACCATTTTTAATTGTTCCAAAGCAAAACCAGATTTATCAACTCTTGGTGCATGGGGCAGAGTCTCGCACACCGTCATTAATGGTATAATTATCCTGGGATGTTCGTGCATAAAATAATTTATATGAATGGATGCTGCAGTGAGCAGCTCCGCTCCATTAGATTTTTATTCATGGGGTCCTTGGTGTGATTGAAGGTCCCCGTCTTGCTGTATTCATCCACCTTCATAAATGGCTCCAATCACGGCCGATTAATGGCTTTAGCAATGCTTTGTATGAGCTCCTTTGCACTTTAGCACTCCATTAGTTGCTGATGCCAATGCACACAGTTGCTGATAAAGTCCATAAAGGTTGTCTGGATGATGCTTTGTTTTTATGGACAGGACATTGCTCCTCGGTGACCGCACTACATCTGCGTGTGTGCAGATTTCATAACAGTCCTAGACGCTTTATGATCCTCCAAATCCAGGCTTTTGTAGTAAATGGATTAAAGATCCAACACTGAGGAAGAATGAAATGGGTTTGGACTTTTGCACTTTTCAATGATTAAATAGATAGGTAGCCCCTTGTTCTTTCTGTCTAAGGGTATGTGCACACCATATCTTTCAGGTGAGTCTGCTCTGAAACCTGCCTGAAAGTGCTCCAAAAAATAAATGCAAATCTCGGCAATGAGATCTCGTCCCCCGAGATCTCGGGACGAGATCTGAACCTGCGCATGCGTCGTCCCCGGACCGACGGCCATCTTCCTGGCGTCCATGTTCCCGGAGGCCACCTCAACATGGCGGCGGCCAGCAAGGGATGTGCGGGGGCCTCCGGGCTTGGAGGAAATGCCAGCGGAGCCGCCGCCCCTGTACCGGAGCACAGAGAGCCGCTACCCCTGCATCGGAGCACAGCCCGCTGCCACCCGCACCGGCCTCCAGCCATGATCGCGGAGGTTAGTAAATTGCGACCATAAGACGCACCCCCCACTTTCCCCCCAAATTTTTTTTGGGAAAAAAGTGCGTCTTATGGTCCGAAAAATATGGTACTTCTGGGACATATAAAGCAATAGCGTATGTCGGCGCATGCGCATTACTGATTTTCGGCTTTGCCTACACTTGGGCAAAGCATATGGAGCAAGATACCTTTCAAACGTGTACCCGCAAAAAATGTACGCCATCGCCGAAACTCACTGCAAGGAATGCGTTGACCAAGCGAGGAGGGGTGGAGAGACAAATGAATACAGGCCCATCGGACCGGACCGAACAATTAACATACAGCGCGATAAAAAAAAGTATTTCTGAATGATAGATGACGGGTTCCCTTTAAAGATAACACATTTCCTTTTGTATTGTGTATATGTTATATATTTAGAAAATGGGCCGATGAAAAAGTTTGGACACTGCATGGTTAGTACCTAGTTGCATCCCCTTTTGCTTTTTGTAGTCAGACAAGAGCCGTACAATTCTTGTTTGAAGGCTTTTCATCCATTCTTTATTGGAAAAATTATTCCAGTTCTGTGAGACTCCTGGTATGCCTTGTATGCACTGCTATTTTGAGGTCTAGCCACAGATTTTCAGTGATGTTCAGATCAGGGGACTGTGACGGCCCGTTGTAAAAGCTTAAAGGGAATCTATCACCACTTTTTTTTTTTTTTTTTCCTTTTTGTAATTTTTAAAATGTAAAAGATGAAAATATGTACCATATATACTCGTGTGTAAGTTGACCCCCCCCTCCCTAATTTTGGCACAAAAAACTGGGAAGACTTATTGACTCGCGTATAAGCCTAGGGTGTAAAATGGAGCAGCTACTGGTAAACTTCAAAAATAAAAATAGATACCAATAAAAGTAAAATTAATTGAGACATCAGTAGGTTAAATGTTTTTGAGTATCCATATTGAATCAGGAGCCCCATATAATGCTCCATACAGTTCATGATGGGCTCCATACAAACTATTCCCCATATAATGCTGCACAAAGGTTAATACTGCCCCCATAAGATGCTCCATAGAATAATATGCCCCATATAATGCTCCATAAAGGTTATGCCCCCATATGCTGCCCCATAAGATGCTCCGTATATTATGCCCCCATATGCTACTGCTGCAAAAAAAAATGCCATATTCTTGTCTCCTGCTCAGGACCCAGCACCTAAGATATTCACCTGTCTGCCACGTCATGTCAGTGACTGTTCAGCCAGCAGAGGGCGCGGCGTGCACTAACAACGTCACCGCGCCCTCTGCTGGCTAAACATCACTGACATATGACGCAACAGACAGCGGTGAGCAGCGTGGGAACGGGGACAGGTGAATATCGCTATACTTACCTCGCCTGGTGCGGTCTCTGCAGCCCCGCTTCTCCACAGTCTCCCTTCCTGTCTTCAGCGGTCACGTGATACCGCTCATTACACTTATAAATATGTGCACATTCATGAGTTTAATGAGCGGTACCACGTGACCGCTGAAGGCAGGAAGGGAGACCGTGGAGAAGCGGGGGAGCTGCAGAGACCGCGCCGGGGGGGTGTCAGTATGATCTGACTCCCCCCTCCCCCGCCGACCCCCAGGTATATGACTTGTGTATAAGACGGGAAGGGGGACTTTCAGCCCCAAAAAATGGGCTGAAAATCTCGTATGTACAGTAATTTTTTTTGCCTAAAATACAAAGGAAATGTCATCTTTTTAACCTTATTCCTTTTAGAGATCATATAATCTTCAACTGGATTAACTGTTCACATTAACAGTAATTTTAACCAGGGGTCATCAAACTTTAATATTCCACTGTATGTTCAGCCTTTTGAGTGTCATGTAATCGCTTCATGTTTCCAAAGATGCCAAGTGTTTTAAAAGTAGTGAGCAGAGTATTGTAAGATCTCACTGACACTGGCGTACAGCACGGCCGAGTGGTATCTGATGTTTTATCGGCTAACACTCAGCCCAGTGTTATACTGTGGGGCAGCTCAGATCTGTGATTTTCTCATGCCGATTCGGATCATGCGCACCCATACAAGTCTTTGGGTGCTGGTAAATCATCGTTCACAGCAGATGAAGAAATTAAGTTCTCCGTCTTCTCTGCGCCTGTGATAGGATTCTATCATGCAAGAAAATCGGACCGCAGTAAGATGACGCATTGCATCAATCTCTGACTGAGTTTGAGCCTTTTGTCTTTGGCTCAGTTCTCTCGTGTGAGGCAATGTACAGTGGAGTGAGTGTACCCTAAGGGTGTTCTCTGCTCTGAACACTGTCCATACTTGCAATACAAGTCAATGGAAAGTCTCCTGGGTGTGTTTTTAGGCCCCCTTCACACGTCCGGCGCTTGTGACATCCATTTTCACACGTGCTGGAGACACATAGACACGCACACCCATTGTAATATATGGACCTGCCCACATGTCCCTGTTTTCACATGGCTCGTGTGTCTGTGACCCACACGTAGACATGTTCATTTTTTTTTTCTGGCAGCACAGATGTCAATAGGTACCGCATACAAATGACAAAGTATGCCATCCATGTGACACGTACCAGAATAGAAACGAAAGATTTTCAAGTGTTAAAGATGTGCAAAGATACGGATAGATGTCTTAATTGTTGACTGGTGTTTAACACCTTCACGAGGTGACCAATTTTCAAGAGATTGGTTCTTCCCCGAGCCATAACTTTTTTTTTTTTTTTTTCTCTTCGTCTTCTTCTGTCCACATAGACATATGAGGACCTGTTTTCTGCCGGCCGAGTTTTGCTTTTGAATTACACAATTCATTTTGCATCATAGAGAACTGGAAACTGGCAGAAATCTTAAACAAACAAAGAAAAAAAAAAAACGCAATTCTGATAGTTTTTTGGGAATTGTTTTTAAGGTGTAAATTTGTGATAAAAATGAGGTTGCAATTAGAGTTGCGAATTTGCTCAGGTCCATGTTTATCCGGCAAGCTGTAGCGCTTACCAAATAAACTGCAGAGAGAACGCGGCTTCCTGGATCACTCCGGCTGATCGGCTCCGCAGCTTGGGCTCTCCATGCATGTGTCGTCACTGTCACACAGCCGCAACATGTGAAGCCGAACAGCCGGTTTGATACAGGAAGCCGGTTTCCATCTGCAGCTTACTCGGTAAGCGCTATAGCTTGCCGAATAAGCAGGGACCCCAAGAAACTCGCTCATCTCTAGTTGCAATATGATTCTGCTCATCAGCACGATTACGGCAATACCAAAAATGTCGTTTTTTTTTTTTTTTGTGGAGGGGGAAAAAAAAGCTTGCAACAAAAATTTTTTTTTTTCTGTATGTGTGTTTAAGTTACCAATTTTCCGAGTCCCATAACGTTTAATTTCCAGTCAGTGGAGCTGTGTGATGGCTTATTTTTGAGGGGCGAGACTACATTTTTATTGCTACTGTTTTGGAATAGATAAGACGTTTTGATTGCTTGTTACAGCATTTTTTTTTTTTTTTTTTGTAATATTGCAGCAATCCACAAAAAACACACAATTTTGGTATTCTTGAAATTTTATTTTTTTTTATTTATTTTTTTGGTCTCCTGTCCTTTGCAATGTAAAATCCAGACAGCAATGGTACACTGATGCCATCTGTGTGCTGTACGTGTTTTCCATGGACCCATAGACTTGTATTGCCCCTTGTCATCCATGACACATCTCTGAGTTTTGCATCGGCATGCAGTACATGAAAAAGACATCCCCATAGATTATAATGGGTATGTGTTGCATTTGTGAAAAAAAAAAAAACAAAACACGTATGTGTGGATGAGGCCTTAGGTTGGTTTCACGCATCTGTGAAACTCATGACTTTCAAATGGACCACGGAGTGATTTCTGTCCTGAACTCAAGACTTTTGAAGGCATAGATGAAGTTGTTGAATTCCGGTCAGGAGACCTGTGGCCTGGTCATACTACGGTCAGTGATAGATGAGCAGTCTCTAGAAAGTTTTCGAGGGCTAGTATAAGAGAACTCACACATTGAAGCTAATCTCCCTCGTATTTGCAAAACATTTTTTGTTGAAGTGCTCCCACGGTCCTCCGCCACAACCTTTGTTGTCCCTGTAGCTTGCTGTGCGTAATGATGGCACATCAGGTTCCCCCCACTTCCATAACTGCTGCTGTGGAAGGTCCTCACCGTTGGTTGCGGTGTTTGGGACCTTCTTCACACTGTCTATTTGATCTGATAGTACAACCTCTTCAATACCTGTTAGGACGTGTGCACACGTTGCGGATTCTGCTGTGGAATTTTCTGCGTGGATTTGTCTAAATCCGCAGGTCAAAAGACCTGCGGTTTTCCCCTGCGGTTTGACACCTGTCATGGAGCAGGTGCCAAACCGCTGCGGAATCCACACAAAGAAGTGACATGCTGCAGATTCTGCACCGTGGGCACTGCGGTTTTCAATTTACATAGACTAGAAGAGTACTGCAGGTCCAATTCCGCTGCGGATCAGCAGAATCCGCAACGTGTGCACACACCCTTAAGCTTTGCTGTTTTAATATGCCCTTGTAGGGAATGCTGAGCAGATAGGTGGGGACACTACTTTTAACCATAGTTATAGCTCATACCCCCCCCACCACGGAGAATCACCAGCCACACTTAAGATCGGTTTGTGCCTCAAGCAAATGAAGCGCTGCTTCATATCCGTATACTCCATCCCATCACCACATGATCGGCTTTACTGCTGGAAGCCCAGAGAATAAAGCTCCACCTAACATAAAATGAACTTTGTCTTAGCTTAATCAGTGTAAATATCTTCAAGGATTCACATACTGATGAGCCGGATTTGCTGACAGTGTGAATTCATTAGGTCTCTGTAGGGAGGCTTCAAATCCAGATAAAGCCACCTTTACTGCAGGTCCAGACTCCTCATTGGTGCAATTTATCATTGTCGCATAGGGACCCGAGAGGTAAGGGGGCCACGGCGACTACCAAAGCAGGCAGAATTGTGATGAGCTGTTGGCCTGCACAGAGGCCCGTCTCTGTGTCCGTGATGGCTGACCAATCCAGTATTGGAAATAACAGAGCAGTGATCCTGTGTCCCTCACCTGTGGAAAGCGGCACAATCACTTCCAGGCCTGTGGACTTGGTAAGCCAAACCTCCAACTTGCCAATGACGCCGACTCCACAGTACTGGTCACTACTGAGCATGTGCGTAAAGTGCAGCACAGATTCATCTCCACTACGACCCCACAGCACTGGTCACTACTGAGCATGTACATAAAGTGCAGCACAGATTCATCTCCACTACGACCCCACAGCACTGGTCACTACTGAGCATGTACATAAAGTGCAGCACAGATTCATCTCCACTACGACCCCACAGCACTGGTCACTACTGAGCATGTACATAAAGTGCAGCACAGATTCATCTCCACTACGACCCCACAGCACTGGTCACTACTGAGCATGTACATAAAGTGCAGCACAGATTCATCTCATCTACGACTCCACAGCACTGGTCACTATTGAGCATGTACATAAAGTGCAGCACAGATCCATCTCCACTACGACCCCACAGCACTGGTCACTACTGAGCATGTACATAAAGTGCAGCACAGATTCATCTCCACTACGACCCCACAGCACTGGTCACTACTGAGCATGTACATAAAGTGCAGCACAGATTCATCTCCACTACGACCCCACAGCACTGGTCACTACTGAGCATGTACATAAAGTGCAGCACAGATTCATCTCCACTACGACCCCACAGCACTGGTCACTACTGAGCATGTACATAAAGTGCAGCACAGATTCATCTCCACTATGACCCCACAGCACTGGTCACTACTGAGCATGTACATAAAGTGCAGCACAGATTCATCTCCACTACGACCCCACAGCACTGGTCACTATTGAGCATGTACATAAAGTGCAGCACAGATTCATCTCCACTACGACCCCACAGCACTGGTCACTACTGAGCATGTACATAAAGTGCAGCACAGATTCATCTCATCTAGGACTCCACAGCACTGGTCACTACTGAGCATGTACATAAAGTGCAGCACAGATTCATCTCCACTACGACCCCACAGCACTGGTCACTACTGAGCATGTACATAAAGTGCAGCACAGATTCATCTCCACTACGACCCCACAGCACTGGTCACTACTGAGCATGTACATAAAGTGCAGCATAGATTCATCTCCACTACGACCCCACAGCACTGGTCACTACTGAGCATGTACATAAAGTGCAGCGCACAGATTCATCTCCACTAAAAGCCGAGATCCTTAGATCAGGAGCAGAACAGACATTTATAGGGCAATTCATAAATTTCCCAAATTATGAAAAATTGTACAGCACATCCTGCACTGAACTACTGAATCCAATTATATATCCGGTATAATATATTTTTGGAGTTAGTCCATTTCATACTGACTCCACAGCCCTGACGCTACTTTTCACACCACATCCACAGTGGTGATAGAGCTTCACATGTCTCCACATCACCCCATATGAGTACTGTAAAGAAAAATATACTGTCATGTGTGTGCGCGCAAGAGTGTAAATATTTTTGTCTATATCTACGTATATACCGCCTAATACACTTCAGCTGCTTGAAAACCTCAGTCTTTAGTGGTGTGTGTGTGTGTGTGTGTGTGTGTATATTACAAACTGTCAGCACTCTGCAGCCTAGGTTTACATACATTATACAGAAAGCCCAGACCACCCCTTCAACAGAAAATACTAAAGAAGGTATTGTCTGCTGTCTCTAACATAATATAAAATGCAGCTGAAAATTTGCAATAACGCCTTGTGTGAACTTAGCCTCTTTGTACATGCCCCCTCTTAATTGTAAAGCACTGCAGACTTTGTTGGCTCTGTATAAATAACCTACAATAAACATACTAATTCTGCATGATGCTTGTGATGTGAGGCTGGGTTCTGATGTATTTGGGTTTCCGGAATCAAGCTGACCAACTGCCTTCCGAGAGCTCAGCACAGAATACAGCACCCCAGCTAGTCTGACGCTTCTTATAAAGGACCTATCGTCGGCTTATTTGCAACATGTTGATTTTTTTTTTTTTTTTTCTCACCCACAGAAAGCAATAAGAAAGTGTTTCACTGGCTTACACTAATCACTCATTTATTAACTGCTCTTCATTTATCTGTTTTGTGCGTTAGTATTATCATCATGACCCACCAACTACTACCACGTGCCCTGGTGTCTCCTCGATGGCTGTGGGAATCCATACGGCCTGGCTCATCTCTGCAAGGAACCCTTCGTATTCTTGATGCTTCATGGCATCTTCCTAAAACTGGACGTGACGGATGGCGCGAATACAAGGAGCGCCATATTCCTGGCGCTTACTTCTTTGACATTGATGCTTGCAGTGATCGTACCTCTCCTTATGACCATATGCTGCCAAGCGCAGACCAGTTTGCTGAATACACAGGACGGCTTGGTGTATCCAACAACAGTCACGTAGTCGTCTACGATGCAAGTGATTTTGGCTCTTACAGCGCTCCTCGGTTGTGGTGGATGTTTAGGGTATTTGGACATCAACGAGTCTCTGTGCTGGATGGTGGCCTTAAAGCCTGGCTCAGAGAAGGACATCCAGTAAATTCCGGAAAGGAACCACGTCCACAGATAACAGAGTTCCAAGCAAAGCTGGACACGTCCCACGTTGTGGGGCACGAGGAAATGGAAGAGAACGTGGAAAAGAAGAGAGTTCAAATGGTGGATGCCAGAGTGGAGGGAAGATTCAGAGGACTGGAGCCTGAACCCAGAGAAGGTGAGATTGAGATGTGGTTATTTCATGACTTTGTTGTATCAGTTATATAGCTGATATTTTTGCTCTCTTCCACCTCATATGATAAAAATGAGACTTTCTGAAAAATGGCAAATTGTAAATTGTGTTCCTTTTTGTTTTTCCTATTCTTTATCTTGTGAAGTTCAGGATCCACCATTTGGTCATCTTTGTTTTTGGCCATTAACTGAAGTGTTAAACATTCGTATATCAAGTTTTTTTTTATTTTTCTAAACTGGAGAAGATACAGATTAGATATTAGAAAAAAAACTTTGACAGTGAGGGTGATCAATGAGTGAAACAGGCTGCCACGAGAGGTAGTGAGTTCTCTTTCAATGGAAGTCTTCAAACAGAGGCTGGACAGACGTCTGTCTGAGATGGTTTAGTGAATCCTGCATTGAGCAAGGGGTTCCTTCCAATGCTAACATTCTATGATTCTTTTCCCTTTCCTAGTGCAGGATCACAATATCAAATTAATAAATTTGAAAGGTCTAGCAGCATACGGGGGGGAGATATAATATACCTACACGTATGCACCATTTTGTCTGTGACAACTGGATAATATTGTGGTGCTCGTCATGATAATATATGTCTATACATGGCACTCTCTACTGTAGTTTTTGAGTTGCACAAACTACAGCGCAGATAGCGACATGGGCATCTCCACCTCCTTTACTTGTTACTGAAGTACTAGAGAGAGCTTAGACGACTCCATTCTGTTGGAACTGTATGTTTGGTGGTTTTTTTTTTTTTTTTTTTTTTATCTCCATTCTTTTTTACGTTGTCCACCACACTCAGTAAGTGAAACGTCTAGGTAACATTTACATTTTATTGTCTCGTGTACGGTCTGTGCTTAATCTATTCTGCATATGTCATCCATATTTATCCTTTTATTCCCACTTTGTCTACATCATATAGGGATTGAACCTGGACACATCCCCGGATCAATAAATCTCCCTTTCCCAAGCTTACTTACGCCAGATGGTAATGAGAAATCCCTGGAAGAGCTGCGAAGTCTGTTCCAAGCAAAAGGCATTGATCTGTCTCGTCCTCTGATAGCCACGTGTGGCTCCGGAGTCACCGCCTGCCACATCGCTCTGGCTGCGTTTCTCTGCGGTAAAGAAGACACTGCCATATATGATGGATCCTGGGTGGAGTGGTACATGAGGGCAAAGCCAGAAGATGTGGTTTCAGAGGGCAGAGGAAAGACACTGTAATTAACATGATTTGCCTATTTTTGTCTGATGACCTGTGATGATTTTTTTTTTTTTTTTTCTTCTTCTTTTTGTCCACTAGCTTATTCAGCGTTCGGTCTTGCAATGTTTAGACAGCGTATCCGTCAGTGCCTTAATTCTCTTACATACTACAGGTGTAAGTGTCTGGTCATGGTGGTCGTCCTCTGCAACGACCACCTGACAATCACACAGGACTTGCCACATCTCACAGTGACTCTGGGCACAAGCAAAAAAAACCTCTGTACAGTCATCATCCAAAGGCAGCAGGAGTTGTCCGCAGTAATTCTCCAGAATTTTATCAGTTGGAACTTTGTTTGACTGTCTCGTCTGATTACCATCTTCTGTCTAAATCCTCTCTGGGGTAACATGTGAGTCAATGATTTTCGATGGAAAAATGGATTGCAAGCCGATGCATCGGGTGATGGGGGGTTTTCTTCGTTTTTGGTGGGGAGAAGAATCAACTTTTTTCTATTATGTTGCAGCGGTTATTTTAGTATTGGTTGACAGTGTTTGTTGGAATGAAGCGATTAAGACGTGAATCATGAATGTTGTTCGATATTTCCATTAAATATTTTAATTCAATGTGTAAACAGTGGTGTTATGAAGGTTATATTGGATATGTTTTATGAAAAACTTTTTTTTTTTTTTTTTCCTCCCCTCTTCCTTACCTCTTCCTTCTGTGGCTAGGTGCTGATCGGTGGCTTTCTGACTGCTGGGATCTGCACGATTTGCACAGTGCAGAATTTATATTGACATTGTAAAATGGAGAGACAGGTCAGACGCCCGACCGCCACTCAATATGGTTTTGGATGGGAATGAATGCGCTTCGCTCGAACTGATAAAACTTCCCTGTTTTGCCTGTTGGTGCAGGTTTCAGAAGTCGCACACCAAGTTATCAAGCGTCAAAAAGTTACCCTTTTGGATTGAGAGCTTGTTTTCACCGCGCAGTATCTTTACATTTTTTAAAATGTACCAATACTTTTTTTTTTCTTGTATTGACCAAAAAAACAGCCTGAAGAAGAGTCCATTAGCTTTTAACTGATTGGCATCTTTGGAATCAGTTCATAGGAATCTGTCAATAGGATAACCCCCCCCCCTAAGCCAATTATATGGACACATACAGTGGGGAAAAAAGTATTTAGTCAACCACCAAATAAATGTTTTTGAATAGCCATATTGAATCAGGAACCCAATATAATGCTCCATACAGTTCATGATGGCCCCATAAGATGCTCCATACAAAATACACCCCATATAATGCTGCACAAAGGTTAATAATGGTCCCATGAGATTCTCCTTAGAATAATATGCTCCATATGCTGCTCCATAAAGGTTATGCCCCCATATGCTGCTCCATGGATTATGCCCCCATATGCTGCTCCATATATCATTCCCCCATATGCTGCCCCTGCTGCAAATAAAAACAAAAAAAATTACATTCACCTCTCCGTCGCTGGGTGTCAGGTGCCGGTGTCGCTGCTGGCTCGGGACCCGGCACCTGAGACATTCACCTGTTCTGCGTCCATCGCTGCTGCTCACCGCTATCTGCCACGTCATCTGTCAGTGACGTTCAGGCAGCAGAGGGCACGGCGCGCACTAACCACGTCACCGCGCCCTCTGCTGTCTGAATGTCACAGAGAGGACACATCAGACAGCAGCAAGCAGCGATTGAGCGGGAACAGATGAATATAGCCTATACTTAACCCGTCCTGGCGCGGTCTCTGCAGCTCCGTTCTCCCACTGTCTCCCTTCCTGCCTTCAGCGGTCACGTGGTACCGCTCATTAAACTCATGAATATGCACATATTCATGAGTTTAATGAGCGGTACCATGTGACCGCGGAAGGAAGGGAGACCGTGGGAGAAGCAGGGGAGGCTGTAGAGACCGCGCCAGGAGGGGTAAGTATGACCTGACGCCCCTGTTCCCCCTCCGACCCCCTGGTGTATATGACTCGAATATAAGCCGAGAGGGGGACTTTCAGCCCAAAAAAATGGGCTGAAAATCTCGGCTTATATTCGAGTATATACGGTATTTGGTCATTAAAAAAAAAAAAAGTTCATCTCAATATTTTGTTATATATCCTTTGTTGGCAATGACAGAGGTCAAACGTTTTCTGTAAGTCTTCCGAAAGTTGGCACACACTGTTGGTGGTATGTTGGCCCATTTCTCCATGTAGATCTCCTCTAAAGCAGTGATTATTTGGACCTGTCACTGAGCAACACAGACTTTCAAATCCCTCCAAAGGTTTTTCTATGGGGTTTTGATCTGGAGACTGACTAGACCACTCCAAAACCTTCATATGCTTCTTACGAAGCCACTCCTTCGTTGCTGTGGCGATGTGCTTGGGATCATTATCATGCTGAAAGACTCATCTATGTTTCATCTTCAATGCCATTGCTGATGGAAGGAGGTTTGCACTCAAAATCTCATGATATATGGCCTCATTCATTCTTTCATGTACATGGGTCAGTTGTCCTGGTCCCTTTGCAGAGAAACAGCCCCAAAGCATGATTTTGCCGCTCCCATGCTTAACAGTAAGTATGGTGTTCTTTGGATGTAACTCGGCATTCTGTCTCCTCCAAACACGACAAGTTGTGTTTTTTTTTTTTTTTTTCTACCAAACAGTTCTAGTTTGGTTTAATCAGACCATATGACATTCAGATGGGCCCGGACATGTACTGGCTCATGCAGGGGGACCCGTTTGGCACTGAGTCCCTGGCGGCGTAGTGTGTTACTGATGTTAGCCTTTGTTACGATGGTCCCAGTTCTATGCAGGTCATTCACTAGGTCCCCCCGTGTGGTTCTGGGATTTTTGCTCACCATTCTTGTGACCATTTTTACCCCACGCGGTGAGATTTGGCGTGAAGCCCCAAATCGAGGGAGATTATCAGTGGTCTTGTATGTCTTCCATTTCTTATTATTGCTTCCACAGTTGATTTCATCACACCAAGCTGCTTGCCTATTCCAGATTCAGTCTTCCCAGCCTAGTGCAGGGCTACAATTTTGTTTCTGGTGTCCTTAGACAGCTCTTTGGTCTTCACCACAAGGGTTCAATTTGGTGGGCGGGGCCCCTCAGGGTCCGGTTTGGTGGGCATGGCCACTCTGGGTCCGATTTGGAGGCCGGGGTCGATGAGCCTCTGATTTGGAGCCTGGGGTCACTCAGCTTTCGATTTGGCGCGCCTGCCCTTTAAGACTCATTTTGGTGCGCCGGCCCTTTAAGAGCTAGTTTGACGCACTGGGCTTCTAAATCCACTTTGGCGCACATTCTCTCTCAGGGGCATGCGTCATGTGATGAAGCTAGATTTGCATTTGTGCTGTGGGTTTCGCTTTAAGAGCTGAAATCTGGCAGAAACTGTGTCCTGGGGGCGTCATGTGAAGTTCATAGGTGTTGGCATAGTAACTGGGTGTGCCTGCGCATATCAATGAGCTTAACTGTCATTTCAGTCGCCTCAGGGCACGTTTTCCCTGTGGCAACATTTCCCCATTGAAAAGCATTGAGACAATACATTCCAATGACGAGAAAATGTTTTTTCAAACGCAAATTGCGCAAAAACTACAAATCCGATCGACACGAAAAATACTTAGCACACCACTCATGGACGCTGGCTTCGAAACGACACCTCACATTTTGTTTTTTTATTTTGAAAAAGTGTCTGTGTGGCCCTGAAACACTTTGGTTGAATATAAACCTTTTTAGTTTACGCTGAGTGACTTCGGGGTCCTCGAAAAATGTGCTCGAGTCCCCGCGGCTGCGTGTCTCATGGCTGTTTAACAGCCGCAACACATGCAGGGGATTGCCTAACAAACAGCCGCGAGACATGCAGCCGCAGGTACTCGAACATGGTATTCGAGCACGCTTAAGACACTGTTAGCTCCCGATCATGCTCGGATAACACCTTATCCCAGCATGATCGCTCATCACTAGTCTCTAAACAATGCCCCCAGGTGAACACCACCATCACTCTCGCCTTTTTTTTTTTTTTTTTTTTTTTTTTCTGGTATTGCCCTGTTGTGGAGTTCAGTCCCAAACTGACCTTGACCAATAGATCTTAACAGATCATTTACATAGTAAGAAAATGGATAAATAAAATATGTTACAATTTGGTCACCATGTTTTAAGAAATGTATTTTATTTTGCAAGTTTCTGAATTTCTTAAATTCTTTTCACTACTTCAAGAAAAAAAAATAACCCTTTAAAAGTTTGGTATCTCGGTATTCATACTGACCTGGAGCATTGCATTACCAGATCCTTTTTTGTCTCAGAATGAACACCTTTAAATCAAAATTCAGCCATTGTGAAATTGCTGTTTTTATTTTTCACAATCTCATTGCATTTTAAAGTTTTTGTTTTATTTTTTTTTGTTCCTGTTTTTCATTACATTGTGGAAAGGTGAATGGATATTGTTCAGAACTACAACTTTTCCCACATAAATAAGTCCTTGTTTGGCTATGTTGATAGAAAATAAGTGAAAGTGGAGTTTAAAAAAAAAAAAAAAGCTGGTTCTGAATTTTGATTTAAAAAAAAATCAAAAAAAAAATTTCACTAGAAACATTGTGAAACTATATTCGAGTTCCCGCAGCTGTATGGCATGGCTGTTCGACAACCGCAACACATGCAGGGATTGACTAACAGCCACGAGACGTGCAGCCGCAGGGACTCTCATATTTTCGAGCACCCCAAAGTCACTTGATTAGCACCCAAGCATGCTCAGATAACACCTTATCCCAGCACCTTCACTCATCAGCATTAGTGATGAGCGAGAATACTCGTTGCTCGGGTGATCTCCAAGTATTTTGGCATGCTCAGAGATTTAGTTTGTGTTGAAGCAGCTGCATGATTTGCGGCTGCTAGACAGCTTGAATACATGTGTGGCATGCCTGTTTGTTAGGAAATCCCCACATGTATTCAGCCTGTCTACAAGTCGCAAATCATGCAGATAAGACGACAAAAACTAAATCTCCGAGCATGCCAAAATACTCGGAGGACACCCGAGTATACTGGCTCATCACTAATCGGCATCCATCGTTCAAACCAGACATAATAGCTCAGCAGACTGAAACAAATGTCATGTGAAACTAGTCTTAGATTGGCAGCTGTTTATAAGCATAATCTCTTTATGAACTAATTGGAAAAAAAAGACAAGTTAAAGATTTGAAGCAAAAAGTCTATCTGGGTAAAACCTCAGGTTAAGCATTTAAGTGAAGCCTAAGACAATTGGCAGTGTAAAAACAACACTTCAACACCTTCCTGACATTTTCAGTATATATATACACAAGTCCTTGTTGGGAAGGCTTCCCGACCGATGAAGTATATGTACGTCATGTCAATCATGCGATCACCGTGACTAAGTGCATGGTTATCGCGTGTTTCTCACAGCAGAGAACATGGTGTCTTCATTCCAGGGGGTGGTGAGGCTCCTCCTCCTCCTACTCCGACGCTGACATAAAGCGCAGAGACACAGTGATGGACCTGTACTTCCTCATTCTAGCTGCGGATTTGTACAGGGCGGTCACTGTGTCCCTCTGAGCTCCGTGCTGGGCCTTGTGGTGCTCAAAAAGAAAGCGTTTCTGATCCTTTCCTTATCAGTCCCTTCCCCCTCCTGTTGTTGAGCACTGATCGAACTTGATTGCTCCATTTTTGTCAGTTTTTTTTTGTCCTGCAGCTGCCGAGTGTTGATCACAAATCACTGATCTGCACTAGTGCTCGCTGTTTTCCAGGATTTTTTGTTTTGTCCCGTCCCTGTCCATTCCAAATATCCCTCCACCCCCTTCCCTTTGCACCACCTCCGTGCATGCATCCTGCAGCCGCCGAGGATTAAGCAGTGACGCAAATCACTGGTCCGTGCTCTTGCTCGCTGTTTTCCACAACTTTTTTTTCCCCCCACCTTTGCATCATTCCATGTTTAGATGTGCACCACTGATTAGTGCCCATGCTCGTTCGTTTTTGGCAAGGACTTTTTTTTTTATTTCCCTTTTTGCACCATATCCGTGCGTGCATCCTACAGCTGTCAAGCGCTAATCGCTAACTCGCGTCAATGAATGGGCTTCGGTTGTTGACCTTTTTTGTTGGGAAAAATTGAGTCAGGCTTAGTATCAGTTGCAGCTGCTTAGTGATTTGATTTTTACTGACCTCTGTTTAGTAACTTTGTTTTCTATTTTACATTTTTCTCCCCCCCCCCCTTTCTAAATAAAAAAAAAAAAAAAAGTTTACACCAAGCGCGCACACATAACTAAATAAAATTTGGTACACACACAAACACCACATATGTGAAAAAGTGTTGTGCTGCTTTTAAACCTGGTATTCAGTGGAGGAGGCATACACTTTTCTTACCGCAAACATTGAGGGAGAGGATCCCACCATCCTTTTATTTTTCCAATTTCTCCTCTAGTGATACCGAACCACCACGCAACGCTCTAGGACAAAAACTGAACCAGCACTCACTGTTGCTGACTCCTGATTGACCTTACCTCCCAAAAATTGTGAGCTACAGATTCCTGATTTTGTGGTGCCTTCAGGAATTCAATTTGACACCACTCGCCCCACAGAAATTGACCCTTCAAAAAGTGTTTTTCTCTGAAGATTTTGTAAATCTCATGGTGTTGCAGACCAGTTTGTACGCACAACAATTTTTCTCCCAAAATCTGACTTCATCATTTGCCAACTGGATTCCTGGTAGACACAGTAGAAATTATGTTTTGGGGCCTGGTTCTTCACATGGGGATAGAGAAGAAGCCAGAAATGCGTCAATATTGGAGTGCTGACATTTTGTATAACACTTCAGTGTTCCACATGGCTATGGCATGGACATGGTTTGAGACCATCCACAAATTCTTGCATTACAGTGATAAAGCATGGTGTCCTCCGTGAGATGGCCCCCACTTTGACCGACTTTTCAAAGTTCGGCTGGTCATTGAGCACTTCAGCAACAAGTTTACTGAGGTGTACAACACCAAAGGGACATATGCATGGATGAGTCCCCTTTTCCTGAAGCATCTTTTTTGCTTGGGAAAATGCGGCCGCTTCACCAGCGTCTAAAAAACATTGCACATAGGCTTGTATAGCCAGTATCTGCCTGGAAGTGCAGTGATCGGAGCAGCACTGATCGCTGTTGTTTACCTCTGCTTATAGTCATAGCCAATGTGTTGGCACCCTTGAAATTGCTCCAGAAAATGAATGATTTCTGCCAGAAAATTATTGCAATTACACGTGTTTTGCTATACACACGTTTACTTCATTTGTGTGTATTGGAACAACACAAAAAAAAAAATTAAAGGCAAATTGGACATAATTTCACACAAAACTCCAAAAATGGGCTCGACAAAATTTTAACATCTTTCCAAAATTGTGTATAAAAAAAACTTTGTTTCAAGCATGTGGTGCTTGTTCAAATTCTCATATGGCAAGTAACAGGTGTGGGCAGTATGAAAATCACAGCTGAAACCAGATAAAAACGCGAGAAGTTGACTCAGTTTTTGGCTATATGCACACGTTGCGGATTCTGCTACATTGTACAGTACCATTGTTTTCAATGGTAATACCAAAAACGCTGTGCACATGCTGCGGATTTTTCAGCGGGTTACAATCCGCAGCATGTCAATTCTTTGTGCGGATTCCGCTGCGGTTTCACACCTTCACCATTGTGAGGTGTGAAACCGCAGGCTAATCTGCAGGATTTTTCAAAATACGCACGGAAATATCCGCAGCACTTCCAACTACGTGTGCACATGGCCTTTGAATCGTGTGTCTCTCAAATATGTTGGGGCTGTTTTGGATGCTTTGACTGTGTGCAAGACATCATGAAATATGAAGATTACCAACAGATTTTCGGTCACAATGTAGTGATCAGTGTCAGAAAGCTGGGTTTGTGTCCTAGATTATGGGTTTCGCAGGAGGACAATGACCCCAAACATATTTTAGGAAGTCCCCAGGAATGAATGGAAACAAAGCGCTGGAGAGTTCTGAAGTGGCAGCAATGAGTCCAGATCTAAATCCCATTGAACAGCTGTGGAGAGATCTTAAAATTGCTGTTGGGAGAAAGCAACTTTTGGCCATAACTATAAATGTCTCTTCAATATTGAAAAAAGAAACGGCACTCATCATTACGTGTCCAAAATGAAACAAGTTTTGGACCTGCAGAAGTGCTGGAATAGGTGTATAACAGCTATTGTCCTTCTTTTCCCTGCTCCCCCTGCGTATTAAAGGATTGTCCCGCCACATGGAATAAAGGAGAGTTCTGTTTCTTTTAAGAAGCAATGGAGAGTTCTGTTTCTTTTTTCAGTATTGAATGCACTTGGTCTACAACACATTTTTCATGCACCACCTTTCTAATCAGGTGGCATGCTTTATACTAAGGACTGATTCAGACTGCAAGCAAAAAGAAAAATAGATCCACAGCAACTCATAGCATCACAGGGTTAACTTTACCCACAATAGGAACGCACGTCAAATCCAAGGAGTCCCTCTTGGAATGCGTTCAAAGACCACAAAAAGAGTAGAGACAGTGCTTCACAGGTTGGTGGTTTTTACATCTCCTTTATTCTGCCTTCTGCGGCGACGTTTCGATCACACAAGATCTTTTTTGGCGCTGTAGAGTAAAAGTCCTCTTTCTCTCTGAAGAGGCAATTTGCATATTAAATTTCCCAGAGGAGCATTGCACGGCGAATAAGCCTCCTTACCTTGACAAGCCAGAGCTGGTATGTCACTCTCCGCAAGGAGAAACCTTACCCCTTAGCGTTTTCCAAGTGATCTATAGCATCACTTGGAGAACTGATTGACAGGCTGGTCACACTCGTCAAACATTGTGTTTGACGAGTGTGACCAACTTTTTACTATTGAGGCTGCGTATGCAGTATCAGTAGTAAAAAGATCTAATGTTAAAAATAATAAAAAAAAATAAAAAATCAGGTTATATTCACCTTCCGGCGTCCCGCGCAGCCTTCCCAGGTCTCAGCAATGCTCCCGTTCCTAGTAATGCCTTGCAAGACCTTTGATGACGTCACGGTCTTGCGATGCTGTAGCGATCTCTCGAGGAATAGGGACTGCTACAGTATTGTGAGACCACGACGTCATCAAAGGTCTCGAAGGCATTACTGGGAACGGGAGCATCGCTGAGACCCAGGAAGGCTGCGCGGGATGCCGGAAGGTGAATATAACCCGATTTTTTTTTTTTTTAATTCTATTTTTTACAGGGATATGGTACCCACAGCCCGGAGGACAGTCTCCTACTCCTCCACCCCCTGGGTACCATCTGCAAATGTTCTGCTTTTCGCATGGTGGGTACAGCCACATGCGGAAAGTAAGCAGAACAATGCATTCCTATGTGGGCGGAATCCCCGCGATTCTGCAAAATTAATGAGCATGCTGCATATTTTTCCGTGATGCGATTCCGCTGCGGGAAAATCCGCAGCATTAGCACAGCATTGCGGAATCCCATAGGAATGCATGGGACGCTGTTTTTTTGCGTTAAAAACCGCCGTGAAAACGCTAAAAAACCGCAACATGTGGACGCAGTCTTACAGGGACAGGAAACACATGGAGAGGTTAAAGGCCCCTACCCACCCAGCTCCCTCAGTGTTTTTCCAATTACCACACCAGGATTGATGCAACTAAATTTTATTAAATTCCCATACAATGTTAAGACAATAGGAATTTTATCAGGGAGGGAACTAACCAGGCTGTCAGGATGGACTCCTGGAAATATTATTACCGGTAGGTCTAATACCCTTTTTCCATGATATGCCTCCTGACATCACCATGGAGAATACCAAAGTACCTCCTTGGGGTGGGACTCCTGCCTGGAGAAATTTCCTTACATAAGCAGTCTGAACACATTTTGTAAACACTATAAATACAATCTGGCCCAGGTTGCGGCTCTACAGATAAGATTGACTGATGGAGACTGCTCTAGTCGAGTGGGCCTTTAAGAACCTCTGAAGGGGAAATCCCTTCTGAACTGTATGCTAGGGATATTGCCAAAATGATCCACCTTGCTATAATGGGCCTGGAAGCTTTTTTCCTCCTATTTTTGCCCCGTACTGAACAGATTAGAATCCTGCCTCTTAGGGGTAGGGAGTGCAATGGCGGGGGGTTCCCTTATCCTGAATAGTACAGAAAAAGGGGAGAGAATAATCAGGATCCTGAATTACGGTACAACTGACACTGCGTAGATATAACTCAACAAGCAGTCCTGCTCTCCTCTGCATGCTTCCTCCATTGTGCCTGGCAGCATGCAGTGTGACCCCCCTTAGAAATAGGCAATGTTTTGTAACCTGTCTTCCTTCTTTTGCATTCCACCGTGGAACGGACTCCGAAACCTGAAATATGCCGGTGGATCTATGATGTCACCAGATGTGCGCCCGTCCCTCATACCGCGCCAGCTCGGAAGAGGCTGCACATCGTCTGCCGGCGTTGGAGCCGATAGCCCTCCATCGGAGGGTAGCGGCTTCACCCAGGAGGTCCTCCGCTTGACTGGTCTTTGTGGCAGAGAGACCCCTCTTTGGGGAGTGTCAGCCGCGACCTTTTGACCGGGGAAAGGAGAAGCTGTGCCGTACGATCCCCCTGAGCCCAATCCGGTAAGCTTTGTGCTCTGCTCTTCTCTCGCATATCCCTCCATGCAGGGACAGGAAAAACACTGAGGGAGGCGGGTGGTAGAGGCATTTTAACCTCTCATGTGTTTCCTGTCCCTGTAAGGATAAAAAGGACGCCCACCATGGTGCTGTCAGGAGGGACGTCCTGGAAAATAAGGTGATAACCAGTAAATAAAAAAAAAAGTTAATTCAAATGTTAAAGGTGTTTTTAATCCCTCTTTTAAATTTAAAAAAGTATTTTGGCTGCATCAGTAAAAGTCCATCTATCACAATATAAAATTATTAAACCATATGGTAAACACCATAAAGAAGAGAAAAAGGGAAAAACACCATAATTGCTGGGGGGTTTTGGCCTTCGCAGATCGCTATATGGCCAGGATCACACATGCAAGGAATACGGCCGAGTCTCTCATGGTAATACCAGGCACTCGGATCGGAGCGTGCGGCCGAATAGCAATACATGGAGCCACACGCTCCGCTCCTGAGTGCCGGCGGCAGTGACGAGTATTAACATGCGAGACTCCTGCGTATTCCTCACATGTGTGATCCCGGCCTATCTCTTGGATAAAGAGGAGGAAAGAAACTAAAGTTGAAAATAGACCTAGTAAGTAAGTGGCTAAAATCTATTAGAATTGGGTCCCAAACCATAAGATCACAGGGTGTCTCTTAAGAAAACAAGAGATTATTTTGGGAAACCTGGCCAGAAGTTTTTAAAGGGAAAACAAATAAAAATCATTTCAATCAGAATTCTGTCTGCGTCTCACAACCCTTTGCCTGTTATAAGTTTGTGATTTTACTACATTTCACTATGGCCTTATGTCACAGCACTGCTGCTGAATGCTCCCATTCCCTTGTGACACTCCATGTCACAGTTCAGGGGACATGGATTATGTCTTAGGCTAGTTTCACACTTGCGCCTTTTTGCGCAGCGTATCGAGCGCACATGAAACGCATGTCAAAAGCGCATGCAAACGCTTGTAAACGCTGCGTTTTTTGTAGCATTATTGTGCGCATTACGACAAAAAATTGCAGCGTTTTTATGTGTTTGTAAGCGGTTTTCATGCATTTGCATTTTTTTATGCGCAATAAACTGGAGAAAAAATCCTTGAAAAATTCTTGCAACAGACTCCACCAATGGGACACCAGTGGGTGTGTCTATGGAAATTCTTTATATAGCCCCTGTTTACAGCTGAATTCTTCACATTTGCTTGCATTTGCCTTGATAAACATGGATCTGCGCTGGAAGAGTTTTTACTTTGACTTGGATCTGGACATGAGGACGGCTCAGGCTTATGCCGTTGCTTGCCATGAACAGAGGGAGAGAGAGAGGCAGCGAAGACGGCAGCAGCGGCGTATGTGGATACATCCCATTATTGAACTCCAGGAGAGCCGTGGAGCGCATATATATATATATATATATATATATATATATATATATATATATATATATATATATAATTTTTATTGAATTTTTGGTGTGTACAAAAATCCCTATACACAAATATTAATTGGTTTTTTTTCTTTGTGTCACAGATTCCTGGCTACTGGAGAGACCCTCTCTTCACTGCACTTCCAGTACCGGATTGGAATCTCCACGTTGTCTAGAATTGTAGCGGACACCTGCCGTGCTCTCTGGAACGTTCTTTGTCCAGAATTCATGCCCCTGCCCACCGCACAAAAGTGGTTGGAAATCGCTGAAAGATTCTGGACTGTCGTGCAATTTCCCTAACTGTTTGGGAGCGGTGAACGGGAAACACATCCGGATTATCAAGCCCAAAAGAACAGGCTCCGAGTACTACAACTACAAAAAGTACTTTTCTACTGTACTCATGGCCATTGCGGATGCAGACTGTATGTTTATTGCAGTGGACATTGGTGCATTTGGCCGTGGGAATGACTCCCAGGCTTTTAAGAACTCGGACATGGGCAGGAGGTTGTATGGCAACCAGTTCAATTTTCCCATGCCACGGCCTCTTCCCAACACGAAGGTCCGCCACATCCCTTTGTAATGGTTGGTGATGAAGCATGCCAGATGTGCCAAAACCTGCTCAAACCCTACTCCAGCCGGGACTTGGACCACAACAAAAGAATTTTTAATTACAGGCTCACCAGGGCCAGAAGAACAGTAGAGTGTGTCTTTGGTATACTTGTCTCCAGATGGCGCATTTTTGGCACAGCTATTAATCTGAAACTGGAAACAGTGGATGAGGTGGTCAAGGCGTGTGTCGTTCTACATAATTTTGTAATTGCTAGAGAGCACCCGAACTTAGATCTTGATGATGCTGCTCCTAACCCATTGCCTGAATTTACTCAGTACCCTCTCAGGTCATCCGTTGAAGTTGGCCAAATGAGGGACCAATTTGCGGCCTACTTCAACTCAGATGTAGGACGGGTGGAATGGCAAGAGCAAATGGTGTAAAAAAATTGTCTTGTTGGTATGTTAATAAAAAACACTGTTTTGATACCTGTACTGAGTGCATTCTGTGTTTTAACACTCCCAATACTATTAGCAAGTAGCCAGGTGTATCAGTGAATTTATGATGCTGTGTTTTGTGCATCATGAATTCACTAATACTCCTGAGTAGGTAACTATACATACACACACAAGTTGTATTACCTTTATAATCTCTACAGTGTGTTCAATTAACAGCGACTGTGGAGATAATACAACTAATATTTGTGTCACATGGGGCGATTTTACAAATAGTGATTTTTGGATTCACTGGCATACTTCACTTTTTATGCCACCGAAACATGTGGCTATAAATATTATTTGTAGTATCAGCACTGTGGCTTGGATTTTGAAAGCACACTGGTAAAATACCCAGGCCTTGGGTCATGCTGAAGTGACGAATACTTCACAAATTTATCACAAATGGGCAGAATACACCTTAAACTGCAGCATCACTACACTGTTCTTCAAATATATGGAGAGTTAAGCAAAGCTGCAGGTTCAAACTCGTGTATTCACCTGCCCAGGTGTGATAGTGATGATGATACAAGGCCAGGGTATTTGTGAAGTATATATAACATTTATTTTCACCATCATTAATCAGTTTCTTCAACATACACGTAATAGAGTGTGTGGTTAATTACAAGGTATATCTACAGTTCCTTGCCTTATCTCTAATAGTTAAATGATGATGGTACAAAATAGGCAAGGTAACAATAGACATGCCTTGCACTCAACACCATCCTCTATGCCAGGGTTTCCAAAATCTAGTCCTAAATGTCCACCAACAGATCATGTTTTAAGGATTTAATTTTTTTTTTTTTCCTCAGGTGATGTAGTTATCACCATAGTAATGGAATTACTTAAAACATGATTTGTTTGTTGGCCTTGAAGACTGGAGTTGGGGAACCCTGCTCAATTCAGTCTGTGCAATACACCAGATATCTCCATTACTGATGTTTCTTGTGTCAGTCTAGAACTATATTGTTGTAAAATTAAAAAAAAACAATCTACATGACTTGTCTTTTCCACAGCAGTCTCTACATTCTTGGAGTATTGCACAGACTGGATCCAGCAGGGTTCCCCAACTCCAGTCCTCAAGGTCCACCAACAGATCATGTTGTAAGGAAATCCATATCTCCGTTGATAACTGCTTCACAAGAGCAACATAAAAAAAAGGAATTCCATACAACATGATCTGTTGGTGGCCCTTGAGGACTGGAGTTGGGGAACCCTGCTGGATCCAGTCTGTGCAATATTACAAGAATGTAGAGACTGCTGTGGAAAAGACAAGTCATATAGATTGGTTGTTTTGACAACACATATCTCCAAGACTGACACAAGAATCTCCAAGACTGACACAAGAAACATAGGAGAAAAGTAGCCAACAGCACACGAATTAAATAGGATGCACGTTCAAAAGGTCCCAGGACCCAGAGGAACCAACGTATGGCCAAAAGACGGAAGGAGAACAGCATCCACTCCAGGTGAAGAGGTAATATCTTTTATTCTGCCAAAAAGAGATACGATGTTTCGACCAAAAGGTCTGTACTTGATAAAGACCTTTTGGTCGAAACGTTGTATCTCTTTTTGGCAGAATAAAAGATATTACCTCTTCACCTGGAGTGGATGCTGTTCTCCTTCCGTCTTTTGACACAAGAAACATGTCTCAGTAATGGAGATATCTGGTGGCAAAAACACTAAGTGTACGGCGCAGTGTGTAGTCGGCGATTGACACAGTAACCAATCCAAATATTTTGAAAGCAGAATTGCACATTTATTTTTACAAAAAAAAAAAAAAAAGATTTAATTAGGAATGACGTTTGGGGGAAAATTGGGATACTTTGGGGGTGTGGAGAGACAAGGAACAGCTGGAGGTTGAGGAAGGGGTTCAAGGAGAAGGGGCGACGAAAGTACTGGGGGAAGGGAGCTCTGGAATGGACATGGAGGCAGGTTGAGACACAGGAGGAGAGGGTGGATGGACGAACAAAGTTTCTTTTTTCTTTTCTTTGGCGCAGGAGTATCCTGCCTGGACTGACTTCCACCGTGTGACCGCCTTACTTTGCTCGACCGCTTGGAGATGGTGAACCGTGGCGTTGACCTGTAAAATATCGAATGCGGGTCACCACTCTGCTGCTCTGTGGTGGCGGTGGCGGTGCTCCTAGAAGGGGACAAAGTTGTGTCGGTGCTCATAGAAGTTGTGGCGGTGGATGTCATACGAGACGAAATCGTGTCGGTGCTCAAAGAAGTGGCGGTGATCCTTGGAGATGTAGTCGTGTCGGTGATCTGAGCAGAAGTTCTGGTGGGACTCCGAGAAGGAGAATTGGTGGTGGTGCTCTTTAGATGAGGAGTGCTGGTGGTGCTCCTTTGATGAGGAGTGCTGGCAGTGCTCCTTTGATGAGGAGTGCTGGCGGTGCTCCTTTGATGAGGATTGCTGGCGGTGCTCCTTTGATGAGGAGTGCTGGCTGTGCTCTTTTGATGAGGAGTGCTGGCTGTGCTCTTTTGCTGAGGAGTGCTGGCGGTGCTCCTTTGATGTTGACTGGTGGTGTCGGTGGCCCAAGCAGGTTCTGTGGTGGTTTTACTCCAAGCAGGTGGTGCTGTGGCGGTGGTGGTGCTCCATACAGGAGCAGCGCTTGCCAGAGTGGTGGTGGCGGAGGAGTGTCCAGCAGCACTCAGTCTTGGGGTGGTGTAGTGGTGTCCGGCTTCGCTGGGAATGCAGGTGGCCGTGCAGTGGTATGCAGCAGAAGTCGGTAGGGAGGTGTAGCGAGTGAGCGGTGGCACTGTTGGAAATGACACCACTGACTGCTGCATAGCCTGACTGCTGCATAGCCTGCAAGTAAGCAGTGTTGCAGGCCTGTAACACGCTCAGCTGTTGCTCATGACTAAGGTGTTCCGCCATGCCCTGTTCAATTTTACTGAAAAAATGGTGCGCTGGTCTGTTGAGGTTGGCCTCCAGACGGTCAAGGCGCTGGTCGACAGAGTTGAAGCGGTGTTCCATGTGGTTAAAACCACGTTCCATCAGGGAAAAAACGCTTTCCATTCTGGCGGACAGCGCCTTGAGGCTGGCCTAAAAGGCCTCGCTCAAATACATGAACTCGGGCATGACAGGCCTGTCCGAGGTCCTCTGCCTCTGGCTGGTAGTGCCCGCATAACCAGTGACAGAGACCTGGGACAGGGGAACACCTGATGGACCAGCTTCATGGTCACCAGCTGTCTGTGTTGCTGACCTGCAAGATGCTTCCTGGCTGTCGGATGGCTGGGACGGGTCCGAGGTCGATTGATGAAGAACCGCTCCCGGGACAGGTTGCAGGGTGCTGCTCCAAGTGCTGTGGAAAGAAAGGGAAAACATTAGTATCATGCATTAACAAGAAGCATCAGCTGTGGAATAGAAAAGCACATAGTAATTTAAAAAAAAAAAAAATACGCTCTGCTGGCAAGGACCGGTCTCAGGAAAGCCAACTTGCGATGATACCGGTACTTTCTTCTGCACCTTGCCGCTGAACCACTGCGAACCTGTCCCTCAGCATGAACATCAGTGTTGAAGCGGTCCTTCATCGAGCGCCAATGAGTGCGGATTTTGTTCACTGTTGGGAAAAAAAAAGAAAAAATGTTAGACAATGCACTTAAGGCAACATAATTATCAGCACACACACCTGATAGAACTTTGCAAACAGTCAATGCTGCAGCACAAAAAAATTCTATACACAATGCAGTCACTGTTGATCCTGAGGACAATGTTATGTTTCCTGCAAGAATCACTGTTTTCCCGAAGGCATTGGTGTGTTTGATGCAAGAATATATCTTCCACAAACACACCAGCACCATCAGGACCATAAATCAATGCAGCTTCAAGACAGCAGTTCAATACAATAAGCAATCACTGTTATCCAGAAGGCATTGGTGTGTTTGATGCAAGAATATATCTTGCCACAAACACACCAGCACCATCTGGACCAAAAATCAACTCCGTTTCACAGCATCTTTATACTTACTGAACGCCCTTTTCAAAGTTGGAGAGGCGCTGTCCCAGCCATCCATCATCGCTGCAGCCACCCCATTCCAGAGCTGCTGGGTCACCACTGTGTCTTTGTACTGCTGGTCACGGCTGTCCCACAACGGGATACGCTCCTCAACAAGGCGGATCAGGTGCTCGTTGTCGATGTACACTTCTTCGTCATCCCGTTGTGGAACCTAGAAAAAAATAATTAGAATCTTTGTAATTTTGGAGAATGAAAAAGATAGAAAAATAAACAGAGAAGAAGATGAAAATAAAGACAGAAAAAAAAAGGAAAGACTATATGCTAACGTTGCGTCTCCTCGCTACGACTTGGCTACGCTGCTCCCGCTCAGACTGCTCCCGCTCAGACTGCTCCCGCACTTCACCTTCACTGGCCGTGTCCGCTGTCTGTACAAGAGAAAAAAAAAATTAAAACACATTTCTATTATATTCTATACTCTATATTATATAATATATATATATATATAATATATATAATATATATATTATATATTATATAATATATTATATATATTATATTCTATTATACATTATAGGCAGCTAAATTTACCCAAAGGCAGCAACATCCTCACCTCACGATCAGCTTGGGCCAGTTCTTGCCGAGATGGCGAATAGATCGATCCAGAGGAAGACATGCTGAAATTTAAACAAAAAGTACATTAGTACATTATAAAATTGTACAGGACACACAGACATTATGTTGAAGAATACTCACATTTTGGCTTCTGAAGCTTGAATCCACAGTTGGGAGGCTGTCTTGTCTCTTCAAGGCTGTCTGTAGAGCATTGGTCTGGCCCTGAAGACACCTTTTATCTACAATCCTCCCAAACAATGTTGCTTGTTTAGGGGGAGGTTTAGACAAGTGTCTAGACATTGTTTACTGAAATCGCATGCACGCACAAAGCGCTGACGTGCGCGCATCCAAGCGCACGTCAGCGACCCCATAGACTAATGCTATTTTGGGGCGCACACTTGCGCGCGCGATTTTTTTAAAGATGTAGGCGGAGCAAAAAATGCAACCTGTAGCGTACGGCGCGTCTGGGCACACACCTGTAAAATGCGCAGCGCACACTAAACGCTGATGAGCGCGTGCAATCGCAAGACCCTGCAATCACCATGTTAGAGATAGGGGAACATTGCGCGTGCGCCCGATAGCGCGCGATGCGCTGCGCGATAAAACGCTAGTGTGAATCCAGCCTTACTCACGCAAATCAGCCCACTTTCTAAGGCACTCCCTGCCTGCACATTCACAGCTTGCATATGACCTGTCATTTCCCTAATTTTGCTTTGCCAGCTATCACTACACGCTCCTTAACAGGTCATAAAAAAGTTGGCAAGTGCAAAACGAGAGTGGCGAGGGACATCACACATTGTGATAAGCCTTGGTCAGAGGGCTAATATGCATGAACAGCAGGACATAAGCCACACTCCCTGATGAAGGGTCCCAGAAGGAAGGAGGCACACTCAGGAGCAGTAGCGGTGCTGTGATGTGAAGTCTTAGTGAGAAGTTGTAAAATTACATGATGTTACATATAACAACAGGCAGAGGCATGGGTGGACACACCGCATGTGCAGCCGGTGCGGCTGCACCGAGGCCCAGAGGCTCCAGGGGGCCCCTGCAGGGCGGCTAATAATGAGGGAAATCTGGCCTGTTTATCCGGCTCCGAGGGGCCCCTGGCCAGATTGCCCTCATGTGCAGCGGGCAGGGAGAGATCCCTGCAGCTCCGCTGCCTACAAGAGTAAATGGCAGCAGAGCTGCAGTGATCCATCCTGCTCCCTGCCTGCGCTTCCTGTCTCTGTCACAGCAGTCAGCGGCGCGGCTGGATGACATCATCCAGCACCACGGCTGACGGCTGTGTCAGAGAGCGGAAGCTGCAATGCAGGCGAATGTGATGCTGCGGGAGAGCGTGCGGTGAGGTGATTAAGTGTGTATATGTTTGGCTGCACGCGAAGGTGATGAGGAAAAGCGTGAGGTGAATGAGTGAATGTGTGTACAGTAGGAGAGGGGAATGATGGGGGTGATTGCGGAGAAGGCAATAATTGGGTGGTAGGGAAAAGGATATGATGGAGGTGGTGGAATGGGCAGTGATAGAGTGGTGGAGGAGAAGGCAATGATAGATGTGGTGGAAAGGGTAATGATGGGAGTGCTGGGGGTGAAGGCAATAATGGGATGCGGGGGAGGAGGTGTTGGGAAGGGAGGAAGGGGGATTTATAATGGATTTAGGAACAGAGGGAGGTGGAGGAAAACTTTATTGGGCAAAGCAAAGCATAATGCACATGCACTGAGATACTCCTTCAATGCGCACATGCGAAATCTGTGTGCGATCTCTGATATTAAAGGCAAAGAATGCGTACAGCAAGCCGAGGAGGGGGTGGAGTGACGGAACAGAGGCAACACCCATCGGAGCAGATCGAACAGATTACCATATAAATAAAAAAGGTTTTTATGGGTGATACATGAGGAGTCAGGGGGTTTCAGAAGTAATTGTGGAATGCATAGCTGACACCGAATTAACTGATGTTGTAGCTGGTAGGCAAAAAAAGTGGTGACAGGTTCCCTGTCAGCTGTTTTGGCCACTATAAGATGTAGCCACTGCCTTTCAGGGCTTATCTACAGCATTCTATAATACTGTAGATAAGCCCCCGGTCCAACCTGCAAGATAAGAAAAATAAGTTTTATTATACTTACCCGGGGGGGGTCTGGTGTGGACCGGACTGATGGGTGCCGCAGGTCTGGGTCCCTAGCCTCCCATCTTCTTGCGATGCCGCCCTCCTGCTTGGTTTCTGGCTCCCCGGCATTGTGCTCCGGCGCAGGCTTACTTATCTGCCCTGTTGAGGGCAGAGCAAAGTACTGCAGTGCACAGGCGCTGGACCTCTCTGACCTTTCCCAGAGCCTGCCGGGGAGCCATGAAGCAAGCAGGAGGGCGGCAAGAAGATGGGAGGCGCCGGACCCAGACCTGTGACACCCATCGGACCAGTCCGCCCCCCAGGTGAGTATAATAAAACTTATTTTTGTTATTTTTCAGGTCAGATCAGGGGCTTATCTACAGCATTATAGAATGCTGTAGATAAGCTCTGAAGGGCAGTGGCCACAGCATATAGCGGCCAAAACAGGTGACAGGTTCCTTTTAACACAGTCCCTTAGTATATAGTGTACTCACTTATACATAGCACAGGCCCTTAGTATATAGTGTACTCACTTATACATAGCACAGGCCCTTAGTATATAGTGTACTCACTTATGTATAGCACAGTCCCTTAGTATATAGTGTACTAGCTTATGTATAGCGCCATCCCTCAGTATATAGTGTAGTCACTTTTTATGTATAGCATAGTCCCTTAGAATATAGTGTACTCACTTATTAAGTATAACACCATCCTTAGTTACATAGTTTCCTCTTTTGTAATGTATAACACCGTCCCTTATTACATACCATCCTCTCTAGTTATATATGGTGCCGTCCCTTATTATATAGCTTCCTCTGCTGTTATGTACAGTGCTGTCTCTTACATAGTGTATTCTTGTTATTTTTGTTATTCACAATGCCCTCTTTTATTACATAGTCCGCTCTCTTGTTAGATATAAAATGACTGCTGATGGAGGAGCCGGTGACCAGACTACCAGTCCATCATCTGCATTAGAAAAGAAGCTTTCCCATGCTCCATCAGCCATAATTGCATTATATATCTAACAAGAGAGGAGGGTATTTAATAAAAAACAGGGCTCTATATAATCCAATATGTAAGGGACGGTGCTGTACATAGCAAGAGAGGGCACTATATAAGGGACGGCAATATACATAATAAAGGAGACTATGTAATATATATACATGTATGTGTGTGTCTCTCTCTCTCTCTCTCTCTCTTTCTCTCTCTCTCTCTCTATATATATACACACACACACACACACTATTTGGTTTCCAGTACCATCTCTATGCTGATGACACCCAATTATGTGCTTCTTCTCCTGACATCACGCCAGGCTTTCTAGAAAACACCGGCGACTGTCTAAATGCTGTGTCTAACATCATGTCCTCACTATATCTGAAACTGAACCTGTTAAAGACTGAACTCCTTATGTTTCCTCCCTCTACTAATGTACCTATACCTGACATTGCCATTTCTGTGTGTGGTTCCACTATTACTCCCCAGCAACATGCCTGCTGTCTTGGGGTCATACTTGACTCCGAGCTTTCTTTTACCCCCCACATTCGATCACTGGCTCGCTCTTGTCATCTGCACCTCAAAAACATTTCTAGAATTCGACCTTTTCTTACTTTTGACTCCGCAAAAACTCGTATTGTTTCTCTTATTCATTCTCGTCTCGACTATTGTAACTCTCTTCTAATCGGTCTCCCTCTTACCAATCTCTCCCCTCTCCAATCTGTCTTTAATGCTGCAGCCAGCATCATATTCCTCGCCAATCGTTACACTGATGACTCTACCTTGTGCCAGTCATTACACTGGCTTCCCATCCACTCCAGAATTCAGTATAAGCTTATTACCCTCACCCACAAAGCCCTCCAAGGCTCAGCACCACCCTACATCTCCCTTGTTTCAGTATACCACGCTACCCACGCCCTCCGTTCTGCTGATGACCTGAGGTTAGCATCCTCAATAATCAGAACCTCCCACTCCCATCTCCAAGACTTTACACGTGCTTCGCCAATTCTTTGGAATGCACTTCCCTGGTCAATACGATTAGTCCCCAATCCCCACAATTTTAAGCGTGCCCTGAAAATGCATTATTCAGACTGGCCTACCGCCTCAACACATTAACCTAATCTATCCCTGGGTGGCGCAGTCAAAAGTTTTACCATAACCAGGTTCCCCGCATCATGTTCCCACATGCTTTATGCATCTATTAGCCCTCTGTGTCTGTACTGTTACACACTTAACATTATGGCTGGTCTAAACAATCAGGGCAATTGTTTCCACCCACCTTTCGTGTCTACCTCTTTCCTCATAGACTGTAAGCTTGGGAGCAGGGCCCTCATTCCTCTTGGTATTTGTTATAATCTATGTGATTATTGTTATGCTGTAATGTCTATTGTCTGTACAAACTCCCTCTGAAATGTAAAGTGCTGAGGAATATGTCGGCGCTATAGAAATAAAATGTATTATTATTATTAATTTATTATATATATATACAGCGCCTTGCGAAAGTATTCGGCTCCCTGGAACTTTTCAACCTTTTCCCATATATCATGCTTCAAACATAAAGATACCAAACGTTAATTTTTGGTGAAGAATCAACAACAAATGCGACGCAATTGTGAAGTTGACCGAAATTTATTGTTATTTTAAATTTTTGTGTAAATGCAAAAACTGAAAAGTGTGGCGTGCAATATTATTCGGTCCCTTTAACTTACTTTGTTGCGCCACCTTTTGCTGTGATTACAGCTGCAAGTCGCTTGGGGTATGTCTCTATCAGTTTTGTACATCGAGAGACTGAAATTCTTGCCCATTCTTCCTTGGCAAACAGCTCGCGCTCAGTGAGGTTTGATGGAGATCGTTTGTGAACAGCAGTTTTCAGCTCTTTCCACAGATTCTCGATTGGATTCAGGTCTGGACTTTGACTTGGCCATTCTAACACCTGGATACGTTTATTTGTGAACCATTCCATTGTAGATTTTGCTTTATGTTTGGGATCATTGTCTTGTTGGAAGACAAATCTCCATCCCAGTCTCAGGTCTTTTGCAGACTCCAACAGGTTTTCTTCAAGAATGGTCCTGTATTTGGCTCCATCTATCTTCCCATCAATTTTAACCAGCTTCCCTGTCCCTGCTGAAGAAAATCAGGCCCAAACCATGATGCTGCCACCACCATGTTTGACAGTGGGGATGGTGTGTTCAGGGTGATGATCTGTGTTGCCTTTTTTGCACCAAACGTATCGTTTTTCATTGTTGCCAAAAAGTTCAATTTTGGTTTCATCTGACCAGAGCACCTGCTTCCACATGTTTGGTGTGTCTCCCAGGTGGCTTGTTGCAAACTTTAAACAACACTTTTTATGGATATCTTTGAGAAATAAATGGCTTTATTCTTGCCACTCTTCCATAAAGGCCAGATTTGTGCCGTGTACGACTGTTATCCTATGGACATACTGTCCCACCTCAGCTGTAGATCTCTGCAGTTCATCCAGAGTGATCATGGGCCTCTTGGCTACATCTCTGATCAGTCTTCTCCTTGTTTGAGATGAATGTTTAGAGGGACGGCCGGGTCTTGGTAGATTTGCAGTGGTATGATACTCCTTCCATTTCAATATGATTGCTTGCACAGTGCTCCTTGGGATGTTTAAAGTTTTGGAAATCATTTTGTATCCAAATCCGGCTTTAAGCTTCTCCACAACAGTATCACAGACCTGCCTGTTGTGTTCCTTGGTCTTCATGATGCTCTCTGTGCTTCAAACAGAACCCCGAGACTATCACAGAGCAGGTGCATTTATACGGAGACTTGATTTCACACAGGTGGATTATATTTATCATCATTAGTCATTTACGACAACATTGAATCATTCAGAGATCCACAATGAACTTCTAGAGTGAGTTTGCTACACTGAAAGTAAAGGGGCCGAATAATATTGCACGCCCCACATTTTAGTTTTTGTATTTGTAGTTCCACAAAAATGTAAAATAACCAACTTCACAATTGTGTCCCACTTGTTGTTGATTCTTCACCAAAAATTAACATTTGGTATCTTTACGTTTGAAGCATGATATGTGGGAAAAGGTTGAAAAGTTCCAGGGAGCTGAATACTTTTGCAAGGAACTGTATATATATATGTATATATATATATATATATATATATATATATATATATAAAACTTCATTCTTACTCCTCACCCTCCTCCTCCTCCTGGTCTTTGTTACCCTTTCACATTCTCGGTTCCCCTACCAGAGGCCTGGGAGTTTGAGGGTTCTGCGCAGGATCTTAGTTGTTCCCAGTATTGCGCATTTCTGGACAGAGAGCTCAGATGTTGCTCCTAGGATCCATTGTAGCCATTCTCTCAACTAAGGGGTCACTGCTCTAAGTGCTCCTATCACCACTGGAATCACTATTGCCTTCACCTTCCACATCTCCAGTTCTCCTTTGAGGCCCTGGTATTTATCCAGCTTCTTATATTCCTTCTTTCTGATGTTGCTGTCACTTGGCACTGCCTCATCTATTATCATTGCGGTCTACTGATCCTTGTCTACTATGACAATGTCTGGTTGGTTAGCCAACACCTGCTTATCCGTCTGGATCTGAAGTCCTACAGGATTTTAGCCCTTTCATTCTCCACTATTTTTTCTGGGGTCTCCCACCTGAATTTAGGAGGACTTAGCCCATATGCTGTGCAGATGTTCCTGTATACAATTCCCGCTACTTGGTTGTGTCGTTCAGTATACACTGTCCCTGCTTGCATTTTGCATCCTGCCACTATGTGTTGAACGGTTTCTGAGGTTTCTTTGCATAGTCTGCACCTTGGGTCTTGTCTTGTGTGGTAGATGCCTACTTCTGTGGATCTGGTACTTGGTGCTTTCTCTTGTGCCGCTATGATTAGTGTCTCTGTGCTGTCTTGGAGTCCAGCTTTCTCCAGCCATTAGTAGGATTTCTCCATGTCAGCCACCTCCATTATCTGTCGATGGTACATCCCATGCAGCAGCTTGTCTTGCCATGGCATATCATGTTCCTGTTCTTCCTTCCAGATCTGTTGTTGTTGCTGCCTTAGGCTTTCTCTCAGCATCTAATCTTTTGGCGCCATTCTTCTGATCTATTCCTGGATACTCCTTGTTTCATCCATGATGGTGACTTAGATGCTTATCAAGCCTCGACCACCCTCCTTTCTGTTTGTATACAATCTTTGGGTGCTAGACTTAGGGTGGAGACCTCCATGCTTTGTGAGGAGCTTTCGTGTCTTCACATCTGAAGCTTTCATCTCTTCTTTTGGCCAGCACACTATGCCAGCAGGGTATCTGATAACTGGCAGGACATATGTATTGATGGCACGAATTTTATTCTTCCCATTGAGCTGGCTCTTCCGGACCTGTCATACCCTTTGATGGTATCTGGATGTTGCTGCTTTCTTTGCCTCCTCATCATGGTTACCATATCCCTGTGGGATGCCGAGATACTTGTAGCATGTCTGTACATCTGCTGGTAATTCCACTCCATCGGTCTTGACTACCTTGCCTCTCTTTATTACCAACTGGCCCCATTTCTCCAGTCCGAAAGACATCCCGATGTCTTCACTCCTTGTCAGGTGGATCAGTGAATCGATGTCTCATTCATTTTTCGCATACAGCTTGATGTCTTCCATGTAGAGGAGGTGGCTGTTGGTGCTTCCACTCTTGAACTTGTATCCATAGCCAGACTCTGTAATTATCTGACTGAGGGGGTTCAAGCCTATGCAGTACAGCAGCGAGGACAGTGCATCACCTTGGTATATGCGGCATTTGATGGCCAGTTGTGCTAGTTGTCTTGAGCTGACTTCCAATGTTGTTCTCCGTTTCCCCATTGAGTTTCTGAGGAAGGTTCTTAATTTCCTGTTAATAATAATAATAATAATCTTTATTTTTATATAGCGCTAACATATTCCGCAGCGCTTTACATTCCTGTTGACATTGAAGAGAGCCAAGAGTTCACAGATCCATGTGTGTGGCATTGAGACATAGGCTTTCCTGGATACAATCCAGGCTGTGCTGAGATTGGTCTGGATCTTGAGTCTTGAGCGACTGCTCTATCTACTAGGAGCTGGTGCTTAGAGCCTCTGGTGTCAGTCCCGATGCCTTTCTGAGCTGGATTCATGTACTGGTTCATATGGTTCTGTAGCTTGGTGGCTATGATGCCTGACAGGAGATCCATGTTGTTGTAAGGCAGGTTATTGGGCGGTAGTTGGATGGAACTGTTCCTTTATGAGGACATGCCCTGATGAAGTGAGCTGGGACTGGCTCAGGAAACGCGTTGGCAATAAAGATACCTTGAATTCTACCACAGCAGCGCAGTCTCTTATTGCACTACCAGCTTTCCCTTTATGAGGATCGTTCAAGATCAGCACTGTTCTATCTTGTGTTAGCCAAGCTGGGTGGTGGCCTTTTTCTAGCAGTTGGTTCATCTGCTTTGCCATGTGTTCATGCATCGCTGTTAATTTCTTTAGCCAGTAGGTGTGGATCATGTCTGGGCCAGGTGCTGTCCAGCCCTTCATGTTCTTGACCCGCTGTTGGATTTCTACTTCTGTAATGGTGACTGGTTCTTGCTCTAGGTGGTTGCTGTGTTACATTCATAGATCTGGCAGCCACATTGCACTGGTGTTGTGTGTTTTTCCTTCTCCCATATGTCCCTCCAGTATTGGTGGAGTTGCTGCCTTTGTGCTGTTGTTCTGTAGTTGGGAGTACACTTGGGATGTAGCTTTGTCGCCATAAAAGGAGGGGGGCCCCAAACACACTTCTTGCACATGGGCCCCAAGCTGTCAGTGTCCGCCCCTGGGTAGAGGGATATTAGCCTTTATAACTTTTGACAAAATATAGATTGAAATGTATTATTTTCTCTACCCAGAATACCCCTTTAATTCCACTGCAGCATTACCAGAAGTGAAGTTACAAGTCATCCGTGAGGTTCTTGGCTTCGTATAAATAAAATCGCCTTCAATATTGATTACTTATTCAATCTTGTAAGATGCGACCTGCTGTTTCCCACTGTAAGCAGAAATGAGATTTTCCATGAAAAGATTAAAATTACCTTGACAAGACATATAATGTATGCAAGCTTTTATTTTAATATTTATGTATCCTTTGTTGCCTAAGGTCATTATCTAATGTGAATTAAAATAGAATAACCTAAACTTTTTTTTAGATACTTTAGTAGTATATTTTTTTTCTTTTTTATGGCCTGTAACTTTTCCCCTCCCCCATGTAGGTAAATTGGAAAATTGATCCCCATATTGTCAGTCTTCTCTTTACACTTCATCCATTCACTTGCAAGTTGTTTTGCAAAGAACTTGCAATTAGGGATGAGCGGATCAATGGAAGTTCAAGTTCTAGTACCCGACCAAACTTTAGTCCAAAGTTCAGTTTGTGTACCAGACCTGTACTTGAACTTGAACCCAAACCCCATTGAAATCAATGGGGACCTGAACTTTGGAGCTCTCTCTCCCTCTTTCTGTCTCTCTCGCTCTCTGTCCCTCTCATCCTCGGACTCTCGAACCCCGAACTTTACAGTTCAGTCATCCTCACCTGCTACCATCTTCACCTTTTATCGCTGTCACTTCTGTGTGCATTGCTGAATCGCTCCAATATTTGCTGGACAAGTCGGAGTTAATTTTTCAATGCAAATCAATGAGAGCCTCCTTCTGTCTCTCACAGACTTTCATTGGGAGCTTGTTACACTTTTTTTCTGACTTCCGGGCCAGTCAGAGGTTGCGGTCACTAGATGGCGCCAAAAGACTGGAGTGGCGCAGGCAAAAGGTGAAGAAGGCAGCGGGTGAGTAGAAGACTACAATCAGGGACCTTAGATTAGAAGCACCAGTCCAGTGTTGGAAAAAAACATATATTATATATAGTATTTATATAGTGTTTATACAGTAAGTTGCAAAGTTGCGTGTATTTTTGCATATATTGCAAAGTTGCTTCTGTAGAATAATAATAAACTTCATTTATATAGCGCCAACATATTCCGCAGCGCTTTACAGTTTAACAGTTTCAAAACACAAGTCATAAGTAACAACGTTAACAATACAATAATTAAAGCAAAATAAGAAGACCCTGCTCGTGACAGCTTACAATCTACAATGAGGTGGGGGAGATACAAGGTACAGGTGTGTATTTACAATGGTGTATTTACAATGATGGTCCAGCCATCTTGAGGGATTGAGGGATGGATGGAGATAGTGAATGGGCTACACATGCACACACATAGAATGACTTTGATTAGTGAACGTGATAGGCCGCTCTGAACAAATGTGTTTTGAGGGAGCGCCTGAAACTATGCAAATTGTAGATAGTCCTAATTTCTTGGGGTAGAGCATTCCAGAGGATTGGCGCAGCACGGGAGAAGTCTTGGAGTCGGGAGTGGGAGGTACGGATTAGTGCAGAGGTTAGTCGAAAGTCGTTTGCAGAGCGCAGCGGTCGGTTAGGCCGATAGACAGAAATGAGGGAGTAGATGTAGGGGGGTGCTGCACTGTGGAGAGCTTTGTGGGTGAGAACAAGTACTTTGAATTGGATCCTATAATGAATGGGCAGCCAATGTAAGGACTGGCGAAGAGCGGACGAGTCCGAGTACCGATTAGCCAGATAGATGACCCTGGCTGCTGCATTAAGTATGGACTGGAGAGGGGATAGTCGAGTAATGGGGAGGCCAATTAATAAAGCGTTGCAGTAATCCAGGCGGGAGTGGATCAAAGCTGCAGTGAGGGGTTTTGTTGTTTCCATGGTGAGAAAAGGGCGAATTTTAGAGATGTTCTTTAGGTGTAGGTGGCAAGAGCGGGCAAGAGATTATATATGGGATGTGAAGGAGAGATTGGTGTCAAACATAACACCCAGACAGCGCGCCTGCTGCCGGGGTGTTATTGTGGTGCCATCCACGGAGAGGGAAATGTCAGATTTAGTGAGGTTAATAGACGGCAGGAGCAGAAGAAGTTCAGTTTTGGAGAGGTTGAGTTTCAAATAGAGAGCGGCCATGATGTTAGAGACTGCGGACAGACAGTCACTGGCGTTCTGTAGTACAGTGGGGGTAAGGTCGGGGAATGACGTATATAGTTGTGTGTCATCAGCATAAAGATGATACTGAAAGCCAAATCTGCTGATGGTCTGTCCAATTGGGGCTATGTAGAGAGAGAAGAGAAAGGGGCCAAGGACTGAGCCCTGAGGTACCCTGACAGCGAGAGGAAGAGGAGATGATGTGGAGCCAGAGAACAAAACACTGAAGGAGCGGTCAGAAAGATAGGAAGAGAACCAGGAGAGAGCAGTGTCTTTAATGCCTAGTGACTGGAGCCTAGAGAGTAGGAGATGGTGGTCAACAGTGTCAAAAGCTGCAGATAGGTCAAGAAGAATGAGCAGAGAGTGGTCACCATTATATTTTGCTGTCAGAAGGTCATTGGTCACTTTGATGAGTGCAGTTTCGGTCGAATGTAGGGGGCGGAAGCCGGATTGTGAAGGGTCTAGAAGGGAGTGAGTGGAGAGGTAACGGGTAAGGCAGGAGTAAACTAGATGCTCCAAAACTTTAGAGATGAAGGGGAGATTGGAGACTGGTCTGTAGTTGTTTGTGCAGGATGGGTCGAGAGCGGGTTTCTTAAGTAATGGAGTAACAATGGCGTGTTTGAAGGAGGATGGGAAAATGAGGAGAGGGAGAGATTAAAGATTGCAGTTACGACTGGAGAGAGAGACTGGAGGAGATGTGAGGGAATGGGGTCGGTAGTGCATGTGGTCGGACGAGAGGAAGAGAGGAGTCTGGAGACTTCTTCTTCTGTGATGGGATAAAATGTTGAGAGTGAGCTAGGGGAGATGCAGGAAGAGATGGGAGTCCAGTACTTGGTGGTTGGGAGAAAATTTCCTGACGGATATTATCTACTTTTTCTGAAAAATGGGAGGCCAGGTCATCAGCACAAATGTCTGTGAAAGAGGCTTGTGCTTTCGGCCTGAGGAGGGAGTTAAAGGTGTCAAAAAGTTTCTTGGGGTTGTTGGCTAGTGATGAGAACAGGGTGGTGAAGTAGGTCTGTTTGGCGAGGTGAAGGGCAGCATCATATTTTCTTAACATAAATTTGAAGTGGATGAAGTCTTCTGGTGTTTGGGTTTTTCTCCATAGGCGTTCAGCACTCCTAGAGCATCGCTGGAGAAGTTGAGTTTGCGACGTGAACCAGGGCTGTTTTACTCTGTGCTTGGAGGTTATGAGGGTGAGGGGAGCTACTTGGTCAAGGGTGCTTCTAAGAGTGTCGTTGTAGTGATGAACAGCCAGATCAGGACAGGAAAAAGAGGAGATTGGGGACAGTGATGAGTGCAGGGAGTCTGAAAGTGTCTGAGGGTTAATGGCTTGTAGATTTCTGACTGTGTGGTAGGTGGGAGTGAGCTGGGGTGGGCGAGAATTTGTGAGCATGAAGGAGAGAATGTTGTGGTCAGAGAGTGGAAGCGGTGAGTTATTTAGGGTGGAGATTGAACAGAGCCGGACAAAGACCAGATGAAGGGTTTTACCGTCCTTGTGTGTCTCAGATGTTGTAAGCTGCAAGAGGCCTAGAGAGGTTGTTAGTGATAGAAGCTGGGATGCAGATGTGGAAGTAGGGCTGTTAATGGGGATATTGAAGTCTCCCAGGATAAGAGTTGGTAGTTCTGAGGACATGAAGTGCGGCAGCCAGGCTGAGACGTGGTCAAGGAAGTGGGTGGGTGAGCCTGGGGGCCAGTATATGGCCCCTACTCTGAGAGAGAGGGGACGGAAGAGCCTGATGGTGTGGACCTCAAAAGAAGTGAATATGAGTGATGGAACTGGGGGAATGACCTGGAAAGTGCATTGTGGGGACAGGAGTATGCCAACTCCACCACCACATCTGTTTGTGGATCTCGGGGAATGAAAGAATTGTAAACCACCATAGGAAATGGCAGCAGGAGAGACAGTGTCAGAATCCTGAATCCAGGTTTCAGTGAGGCCCGACAGATTAAGAGAGTTGTTCAGAAAGTAGTTGTGCAGGAAAGGAAGCTTGTTACATACAGACCGTGAATTCCAGAGGGCACAATTAAAAGATGGAGATGAGGGAGTGCAAGTAATATTAATAAGATTATTATGGTTTCGATATGAGGTAGGGTAGGGGTTGAGGTTGGGGGATGGTGGACCAGGGTTGGTGGAGATGTCCCCTGAAATCAGTAGGAGTAGGAAGATAAAGAGCAAATAGTTGTTGGAATTGTAAGTAGTTTTTTTCTGGGATGTGTTTGGGCAAGATGGGCTGAGGTTTCTCAGGAAGGGAGCTGTATATGGGAGAGGGAAGTATACAGGGGCTGATGTGTATGAGTCGTGATGGAGGGGGGATGGGGTGGTGAATGTGGATGGCAAGGGAGCACAGGAGGATAGAAATAAAGCAAATGGTTAAAGGGGAGAGCAAAGTGTGGGTTACCTGATTCCTGCCCTGATTAACTGCCGTTTTCTTGATGCTTAGCTTCAGTGATGCTTTGCTTATGGGATACTTGCGTTCTGCACCCCACACTGCATGCTTCCCCTTAGGAACTACTACATATATAGGCCACACTACAGGGTCAGGAGAGAGGGATTGTGGGAGCAGGTTTGGGATAATTTGACAGCTAAGGCCAGCACACCAGGGGATGGTTGGATGATCAAAGGCACTAGACCAGGCTGCATCTATATGCTATAGCACCTTTCACCTGATAAGATCTAGAGAGGCCCCAGTCACGGATATAAAGCAGTAAGTATTAAATACAGTACAACAAATGAATTATACCAAAGCTTTAGCAGGCACTTTAAAATATGTCGCAAAATGGTAAAGCAGCAGAAGACAGACAGCAAGCAGAAGTATGGACTTGTACCATTCAGGCTGCTTGCTATCAGTGAATGGAGTGAATAAATGCAGGGTGGATCAGTTGATTACCATTTGGTTGTATTGCAGCAGAAATGACAGCCAGCAGAGGTGGGGAGTTGTGCCATTCAGGCTGCTTGCTATCAATGAATGGAGTGAATATACTCCATTTATAGTAAACAGTAGACTGATATTCCCTAATGCTAGGTTCATATTTGCGTTGAACCCCCACTGCAGGGTGCAAAAGAGTTAGTTTAATTTCTGTTTTTGTTTTAATCAGCACATGCTTTATGTCTGGTCTTTCCAAGTTTCCCCATAGGCTTCTCTATTCGAAGTAAGAAACCCATGAAAGAACAATTGATCCAGGTAAGATCTGCCAGCTTTCTTTGGCGCAACGTGACTTCCTGGAAGATTTCTGGTTCTGTGCAGTTATTCTGCAACTGTTTTGTTTTCGTTGAGTTTCTCACCACTAGTCAGTGTAAGCCGATGTTCACATTTGGGCTTTTAGTTCTGATTTTTTTTTAAGAACCAAGAAAGAGAATTAATGTACAAAATGGATTTGTTATAAAACAGATGCAGAACTTTTTGTTATGCTTAAAAAAAAGGAATACAAAATGGGAATGAGAAGGACAACTTTACAGTCAGTGGGGCCCTTAAGTTTTAGATTTGCATCCATTTTCAGCGCTGGGCTCTTCAGCTAGTTCTATTTAAATTTGGTATTACTGTACAGTAATAGGAGTTACCCACCAAAAAAAGAGTAATGGCACTCATGCACAGAGGACATTGTAATACTTTCATGGCCGCTATTTTATTCTTTCTCTTCCTTCAAGGGTCAGAATTTTTATATTTTTCCATTGACATAGCCATATTGGGCTTTTTTTTGTACAACTTGACATTTTGAATAACACATATTTTTTTACCATACAATACATTGTAAAAAGGAAAAAAATCAAAGTCCAGTGAAATGGTGAAAAAAAACCGAAAAACCCTGTATGCCGTATCTTGTCAAAATGACATTTTCCCATGAGGCTCAGCCACAGATATGCTTATATGAGGACTGAGAGTATTTTCACACCAAGTTTATTGAGCTGTTAAAAATTCACGAGTTTTTCCAGCTGAAACTGCTTCAGGAAACTCTCCTTTTTGCGTGAGGCTTTGGAAGAATTTTTTTTTTTCCTGAGGTGGTTTAGAAGAGGTTTCCCTTAGGATCCTCTTCAAAGAAGGAGCATTCTTTTTCTCCACCAGGAGTTTTTCAAAACCTCTTTGGAAAAACAAAACACCTGTCCTCTTCAGATGTCATCTACTCTTATCTTCTTCTGGCATCTAAACTCTCCTGAAGCTGTCCAATGGCTTTCTGTGATGATCCCACCTCTTCCTCCTCTCCTATCGTTGGCTTGGCTGGGCTGCGACACAACCATTTATATTCTCACAGATCCTCAACATACCATTGCTCCTCTGATAAACTGTCACAAGTAGGCTCAAGGTTGACACTTTTATGTACACAGCTTCTCACCAAGAATTGTCCCTCCAATCCATTGACGTTGTCGGGGCAAAGCAGTCTTCCTTAAATGACCAGGCACTGGAAGAATTGACATCAAGGCATGGAAACCAATAATCAAAGCATGCTGTTAGACATCGCTGACCTTGCATTGAATTCTACATATGTCGTTACACACCAAGGAAGAAAACAGGAAGGTTACAAGGCAACACCACCAACAAAATGGCTCCAGAACACCATGGCAGTAGACCAAACAATAAGGGCTCGCGCACATGACCGTATTTTTGGTCCAAGTGCAATTTGACAAAACATCAGATCACACTCGGACCAAAGTACGTTTATGGGATCGTGCACATTTCCAATTTTTTTTTTCCTTGGACAGAATGTATCCATGGACAAAAATAGCAGCACGCCCGAAATTGATCCGATATTCAGATCGCACTTGACTATGTAAGTCAATGAGTAGGTGGAAAACGTCGGATGACATCTGAGTGCATTCCAATTGCCACACACTATCAGCATGGAGAAGATGGAGAATTTTTTTCTTTTCTCCATCGTCTCCTCTTCTGAAGGAATTGGATCACACTCTAATCAGAGTTCCATTTGCATAATTGGCCTGATTGTCTCTCAGTGAGATAATATATGCTCATGTGACTCTAGCTTAAAGGCCCTGTCACACTAAGCGATCTCGGTAGCGAGATCGCTGCTGAGTCACAACTTTTGTGACGTAACAGCGATCTCACCAGCGAGATCGCTGTGTGTGACAGCAATCAGCGAGCGGCCCCCCTGCCGGTATCGCTGATCGCTGGAAGAAACCTCTGGACATTTCTTTGGTCGCTGGTCTCCCGCTGGCCAGCACGCATTGCTGTGTGTGACAGGCGGGAGACCAGCGATCAGGTGTAAAAAATAATAAAAAAAAAATAAAAAATATAGTTATTCTCACCTTCCGACATCCCGTTCAGCCATCCTGCCTCTCTCCACGTTCCGGTCCCAGTGATCCTTTGCACGAATGACCGTGAGACTTTGTTATCCCTCGAGACCGTGACATCTCGCGGTCATTCTCGCAAAGGATCACTGGGACCGGTGCGTGGAGAGAGGCAGGATGGCTGAACGGGATGTCGGAAGGTGAGAATAACTATATTTTTTATTTTGATTCTATTTTTTACAGGGATAGCCAGCGATGCCGGGCGCTCGGCATTGCTGTGCTGATCGCTGGTGAAGCTGTCTGTGTGACAGCTCACCAGCGATCACATAGCGATTTACTAGCGATCCTGACACCTTGATATCGGTGTCGGGATCGCTGGTAAGTCGCTTAGTGTGACGGGGCCTTAACATCTTATAAGCTATCCATAGGATTGGTGATAAGTTGCAGATTGTTTGGGTTCTTGCTGTAGGGACCCCACAGTTCCTGAAAATTGGACTTTGTAGTCCTCCATTTGATTATTGCGATGGACATGCATACGTGGCATACAATGGAGCCATTTTTTGTCTAAGGCTGGAGTCACACACAATGTAAAAAAATACGGACCATATTGTATGGCCGTTAGAGTTGAGCGACTTTGGTCGGATCAGGTTTCATGAAACAAAATTTGTTTCAGATGAAACTAGTCCGACTAGGGCAAAAAAAGTCGGCGTTTCGTCCGAAACCCGACCCCAATGCAAGTCAATGGGGAATAAAAGTCGGCATTGAGCGGATGACATTCATCCATTCAATGCCGACTTTTATTCCCCATTGACTTGCATTGGGGTCGGGTTTTGGACGAAACTCCCGACTTTTTTTTGCCCTAGCCGGACCAGTTTCATCTGAAACAAATTTTATTTCATGAAACCCGATCCGACCAAAGTCACTCAACTCGGCCGTAATACGCATAAATGGTCCCTAAATATTGCTCCGTATGGCATCCGTTGTTAGGGTGTGGCCGCGTATTTTTCTCATGTAAGCATCCGTATGGCATCCTTATACCGTTTTTTTCTCGCAGGCTTGCAAAACAGACATATAATGGAGCCCAATGACAGATTTTCAAATCCAAACGAAAGAATAGATTTAGACACATAGAATATATACAGTGCCTACAAGTAGTATTCAACCCCCTGCAGATTTAGCAGGTTTACACATTCGGAATTAACTTGGCATTGTGACATTTGGACTGTAGATCAGCCTGGAAGTGTGATATGCACTGCAGCAAAAAAGAATGTTATTTCTTTGTTTAATTTTTTTTTAAATTGTGAAAAGTTTATTCAGAGGGTCATTTATTATTCAACCCCTCAAACCACCAGAATTCTGTTTGGTTCCCCTAAAGTATTAAGAAGTATTTCAGGCACAAAGAACAATGAGCTTCACATGTTTGGATTAATTATCTCTTTTTCCAGCCTTTTCTGACTATTTAAGACCCTCCCCAAACTTGTGAACAGCACTCATACATGGTCAACATGGGAAAGACAAAGGAGCATTCCAAGGCCATCAGAGACAAGATCGTGGAGGGTCACAAGGCTGGCAAGGGGTACAAAACCCTTTCCAAGGAGTTGGGCCTACCAGTCTCCACTGTTGGGAGCATCATCCGGAAGTGGAAGGCTTATGGAACTACTGTTAGCCTTCCACGGCCTGGACAGCCTTTGAAAGTTTCCTCCCGTGCCGAGGCCAGGCTTGTCCGAAGAGTCAAGGCTAACCCAAGGACAACAAGGAAGGAGCTCCGGGAAGATCTCATGGCAGTGGGGACATTGGTTTCAGTCAATACCATAAGTAACGTACTCCACCGCAATGGTCTCCGTTCCAGACGAGCCCGTAAGGTACCTTTACTTTCAAAGCGTCATGTCAAGGCTCGTCTACAGTTTGCTCATGATCACTTGGAGGACTCTGAGACAGGCTGGTTCAAGGTTCTCTGGTCTGATGAGACCAAGATCGAGATCTTTGATGCCAACCACACACATGACGTTTGGAGACTGGATGGCACTGCATACGACCCCAAGAATACCATCCCTACAGTCAAGCATGGTGGTGGCAGCATTATGCTGTGGGGCTGTTTCTCAGCCAAGGGGCCTGGCCATCTGGTCCGCATCCATGGGAAGATGGATAGCACGGCCTACCTGGAGATTTTGGCCAAGAACCTCCGCTCCTCCATCAAGTATCTTAAGATGGGTCGTCAGTTCATCTTCCAACAAGACAACGGCCCAAAGCACACAGCCAAGAAAACCAAGGCCTGGTTCAAGAGGGAAAAAATCAAGGTGTTGGAGTGGCCTAGTCAGTCTCCTGACCTTAACCCAATTGAAAACTTGTGGAAGGAGCTCAAGATTAAAGTCCACATGAGACACCCAAAGAACCTAGATAACTTGGAGAAGATCTGCATGGAGGAGTGGGCCAAGATAACTCCAGAGACCTGTGCCAGCCTGATCAGGTCTTATAAAAGACGATTATTAGCTGTAATTGCAAACAAGGGTTATTCCACAAAATATTAAACCTAGGGGTTGAATAATAATTGACCCACACTTTTATGTTTAAAATGTATTAAAATTTAACTGAGCAACATAACTTTTTGGTTTGTAAGATTTATGCATCTGTTAATAAATCCTGCTCTTGTGTGAAGTTTGAAGGCTCTAACTTATTTGCATCTTATCAAACCTGCTAAATCTGCAGGGGGTTGAATACTACTTGTAGGCACTGTAGATATATACATGTCATTGAGACACATATATTTATATATTTATATTTCACAGAGTTCTTCATAGCAGAATAGCCGCTAATTTAATTGCCGGCTTCTGTCAAATCATTCCCCAACCCGACATGAAACTTGCGTTTATTTGTGAAAAAATGGAAATTTGGCGAAAATTTTGAAAATTTCGCAATTTTCCAACTTTGAATTTTTATGCCCTTAAATCACAGAGATACGGCACACAAAAAACTTGATAAGTAACATTTACCACATGTTTACTTTACATCAGCACAATTTTGGAACCAAAATTTTTTTTTGTTAGGAAGTTATAAGGGTTAAAAATTGACCAGCGATTTCTCATTTTTGCAACACCATTTTATTATCTAACTTTTTTTCACAAAAAAAATACTTCAGGTTCATTTTTTTTTATTTTACCAAGGGTAACAGGAGAAATTGGACTGCAAAAGTTATTGGGTAATTTGTCATGAGTACGCTGATACCTGATATGTGGGGGGAACCACTGTTTCGGCGCATGGCAGAGCTCAGAAGGGATGGAGCGCCGTTTGACTTTTTCAATCCAAAATTGGCTGGAATTCAGATCGGACGCCATGTCACGTTTGGAGAGCCCCTGATGTACCTAAACAGTGGAAACTCCCCACAAGTGACCCCATTTTGGAAACTAGACCCCCCCAAGGAACTTATCTCGTTATGTGGTGAGAACTTTGAACCCACAAGGGCTTCACAGAAGTTTATAACGTACAGCGGTACAATTAAAAAATCATATTTTTTCCACAAAAATTATCTTTTCACCCCCAATTTTTATTTTCCCAAGGGTAACAGGACTCTAAAAGTTATTGTGCAATTTGTCCTGAGTACGATGATACCCCACATGTGGGGGTAAACCACTATTTGGGCGCATGGCAGAGCTCAGAAGGGAAGCAGCGCCATTTGACGTTTTTGGCTGGAATTGAGATCAGACACCATGTCGCGATTGGAAAACCCCTGATGTACCAAAACAGTGGAAACCCCCCACAAATGACACCATTTTGGAAACTAGACCCCCAAGGAACTTATCTAGATGTGTGGTGAGAACTTTTAACCCCCAAGGGCTTCACAGAAGTTTATAACGTACAGCGGTACAATTAAAAAATCATATTTTTTCCACAAACATGATCTTTTCACCCTCAATTCTTATTTTTCCAAGGGTAACAGGACCCTAAAACTTATTGTGCAATTTGTCCTGAGTACGCTGATACCCCACATGTGGGGGTAAACCACTATTTGGGCACATGGCAGAGCTCGGAAGGGAAGCAGCGCCATTTGACGTTTTTGGCTGGAATTGAGATCTGACACCATGTCGCGTTTGGAAAGCCCCTGATGTACCAAAACAGTGGAAACCCCCCACAAATTACACCATTTTGGAAACTAGACCCCCCAAGGATCTTATCTAGATGTGTGGTGAGCACTTTGACCCCTCCAGTGCTTCACAGAAGTTTATAACGCCCGGACGTGAAAATAAAAAATCATATTTTTTCCACAAACATGATCTTTTAGTCACCAATTTTTTTTATTTTCCCAAGGGTACCAGGGGAAATTGGACCCCAAAAGTTGTTGTCCAATTTGTGCTGAGTACGCTGATACCCCATATGTGGGAGAAAACTACTGTATAGGCACACGTCGGGGCTCGGAAGGGAACTAGTGATGTTTTGGAATGCAGACTTTGATGGAATGGTCTGCGGGTGTCTTGTTGCATTTGGAGAGCCCCTAATGTACCTAAACAGTGGAAACCCCCCACAAATGACCCCATTTTGGAAACTAGACTCCCCAAGGAACTTATCTAGATGTGTGGTGAGCACTTTGATTCCCCAAGGGCTTCACAGAAGTTTATAATGCCCGGGCATGAAAATAAAAAAAATGTATTTTTTCCACAAATATGATCAATTAGTCCCCAATTTTTTAATTTTCCCCATGGTAACCGGAGAAATTGGACTCCAAAAGTTGTTGTCCAATTTGTCCTGAGTACGCTGACATCCCATATGTGGGAGAAAACTACTGTATGGGCACACGTCGGGGGTCGGAAGCGAAGTAGTGATGTTTTGGAATGCAGACTTTGAAGGAATGGTCTGCGGGTGTCATGTTGCCTTTGGAGAGCCCCTAATATACCTAAACAGTGGAAACCCCCGACAAATGACCCCATTTTGGAAACTAGACCCCCTAAGGAACTTATCTAGATGTGTGGTGAGCACTTTGAACCCCCAAGGGCTTCACAGAAGTTTATAATGCCCGGGCATGAAAATAAAAAAATCGTATTTTTTCCACAAACATGATCCCCCAATTTTTTTATTTTCCCAAGGGTAACAGGAGAAATTGTACCCCAAAAGTTGTCCAATTTGTCCTGAGTACACTGACACCCCATATGTGGGAGAAAACTATTGTATGGGCACACGTCGGGGCTCGGAAGGGAAGTAGTGACGTTTTGGAATGCAGACTTTGATGGAATGGTCTGCGGGTGTCATGTGCGTTTGGAGAGCCCCTCATGTACCTAAACTATTGAAACTCCCCACAAGTGACCCCGTTTTGGACACTTGACCCCCCACGGAACTTATCTAGATGTGTGGTGAGCACTTTGAACACCCAAGTGCTTCACAGATGTTTATAACGCCCGGGCGTGAAAATAAAAAAATCATTTTTTTCCACAAAAATGATAATTTTTGCCCCCAATTTTTTATTTTCCTAAGGGTAACAGGAGAAATTGGACCCCAAAAGTTGTTTTGCAATTTGTCCTGAGTAGGCTGATACCCTACAAGTGGGGGTAAAACACTGTTTGTGCGCATGGCAGAGCTTGGAAGGGAAGGAGCACCATTTGATTTTTTCAACTCAGAATTGGCTGGAATTGAGATCAGACGCCATGTTGCATTTGGAGAGCCCCTGATGTGCCCAAACAGTGGAAACCCCCAATTCTAACTCCAACCCTAACCCCAACACACCCCTAACCCTAATCTCAGCCCTAGCCCTAACCCTAGCCCTACCCCTAATGGGAAAATGGAAATAAATACATTTTTTAAATTTTATTATTTTTCCCTAACTAAGGGGGTGATAACGGGGGGTTTGATTTACTATTTATGGCGGTTTTTATGTTTGGCGGCTGTCGCACGCTAAAAGACGCTTTTTATTGTAAAAATAGTTTTTGCATCACCTCATATTGAGAGCTATAATTTTTCCGTATTTTGACCCACCGAGTCATGTGAGGTCTTATTTTTTGCGGGACGAGTTGTCGTTTTTATTCGTACCATTTTTGGGCGCGTGACATTTTTTGATCGCTTTTTATTCCGATTTTTGGGACGCAGAATTAACAAAAACCAGCGTTTCATCATGAATTTCTTTTGGGGGGTGCGTTTACACTGTTCCGCGTGCGGTAAAATTGATAAAGCGATTTTATTCTTCGGGTCAGTACGGTTACAGCGATACCTCATTTAGGTCTTCTTTTATGTTTTATCGGTTTTATGCAATGAAAACTATATATAATTATTTTTGCATCGCTTTATTCTGCGAGCTAAAACTTTTTTATTTTTTCGCTGATGATGCTGTGTGGCAGCTCGTGTTTTGCTGGACAAGATGATGTTTTCAGCGGTACCATGGATATTTATATGCGTCTTTTTGATCGCGCGTTATTGCACTTTTTGTTTAGCGGTATGATAATAAATCATTATTTTTTGCTTTGTTTTTTATTTTTATTTTTTAAGGGGTTCGCTAAAGGGGTTAACTAATGGAACAGTTTTATAGGGCAGGTCGTTATGGATGCGACGATACCTAATATGTGTACTTTTATTGTTTTTTTTTTTTTTATTTCCAAAAAATGGATTTATTGGGGGAATTTTTTTTTTTTTTCTAATTTATTTGACGATTTTGTAAAAATTATTTTAACACTTTTTTTTTAACTTTATTACATAGTCCCAGGTGGGACATCACTGTCCTGTGACAGATCGCTGATCTGTCACATCACAGATAACTGTGACATATCAGCGATCTGTCACAGGCACTGCTGCAGACTTCCTTGTGCCTGCGCTTTTCAGGCACTGAGGAAGTCAGCTCCCTGCAGGCCCCCGTCGCCATATTGGATTCGGGGGCCTGCAGGGAATGAGCCCCCCGCAGCAGCGCTGCACATTGCGCTGCCGTGGGGGGCTCAGGGAAGCATGGAGGGAGCCCCCTCCCTGCCGATGCTTCCCTTTAACCCCCGGTACACCGCGATCATGTTTGATCGCGGTGTGCAAGGGGTTAACGTGTCGGGGGCGGTCCGTGACTGCCCCTGACACATTGTGCCGGGTGTCAGCTTTGATAATTAGCTGACACCCGGCCACGATCAGCGGCGCTCACCACGTGGGTGCCGCTGATCGCACTAGAAGTACTATCCCGTCCATGGGCATAGGGGCCCGGGTCCCATGGACGGGATAGTACATCTGATGTCAGAAAGGGGTTAAGGGTTTAATTCATTGTAAAAAAAAATGCGAGGGCTCCCGCGGTAATGTCAACCAGAGAGGTTAAGCATGTGAGTGAGGGCAGATTTTAATAGCCATGAGAAGGACCATTGTTTTTGGCCCCCCCACCTGGCTACAAAAATCTGCCCCCAGACACCCCAGAAATGGCGCATCTATAAGATGTGCCAATTCTGGCACTTATCCTCTCTATTCTCATTGCCCTGTAGCGGTGGCGAATGGGTTAATATAACAAAGGGTTAATGTCACCATTCCATTGTAAGGTGACATTAAGCCGATTAATAATGGAGAGGTGTCAATAAGACAGCGATCCATTATTAACCCTATACTAAGAAAGACATTAATTAAAAAGTCTTTTAATGAAATAAATACAAGTTTTTGACAAATTTTTATTAGTCTGGTAATCCAAAATAAACCATGACCTGCAAAAAAAATAACATAAAAAATCACCAATCTCCTTACCTCTCCGCCTTTCAGTCATGCCCCATGCTGCAATCCATCAGAAGGGGTTAAATAGTTAACAATGAGGACCGGTGCTAATGCGACCAGCCTCACTGTAATCTACTACAAAATGAATTGATTCAGCTCTGCACAGCCTCACTGGCTGCCTGGAGATGAACTAATTACCGTGGGAAAGTTTCTGACTTTTTCCCACGGTCATTAGTTCATTCACAGATCAGCCGGGGACTCCCGGCAGTCTCAGTGACATAGTACGCTGACAATCGCAGTATGCTGCGATTGGCACGGACCGTAGAATACGGATGAGAAATATACGGCTGGTGCGAGGGACCCCATAGGGAATCATTTGTCCGTGTGTAATGCGTGCTTTTAACGCCTCTCACTCGTCCGTATTCCTCTCTAGTGTGACCCCGGCCTAAGAATTGCACTCAGTCGTTTCCTTTCCTCAGCTATCGATCAGCAACTTATCCTCTATCCTATGGATGAAAAAAAGATTGCAAACTGCATATCAAGAGGTCTGTAAATCAATGAAAAAATGAATCAAGACTGCAACCTGAAACTGGTTTTAACTCAAAGTATTCCCTGGCACACTTTGTGAAATATTTTTTTGCGCATAAGAAATGTTAATCTTACATGTTGCTGTATTCTCATAGATGTCAATGGACAGTATTTGATGTGTTCTTTTGTTTTAATCCATATAATAACTATTATTTTAGTATTAGGACTGGTGCTGATGAACGTATGTTCTCCTATTCGAGAGAATTGGGCCGATGATACAAATAGCACTCTGGTCAAACTCTGCTCAGAGTGTGATTCAACTCTCTTGGATTAATATAAGATGGAGAAAAAAAAAGTCTCCATCTTCTCCATTGTGCCAAAGCATGGAAATCAAACTGCACTCAGATGTCATCCAAGTACAGTCCAATGTTTTTCACAAACTCATTGACTTTCATGGCTGAGTGCGATCCAAATATTGTATCAAACTCGAATGTGCTGTAAGTTTTTTTCCCGGACAGGAAAAAATCGGACATGTGTATGACCCCATGGAACAACATAGGTCTGAGTGTGATCCAATGTTTTGTCAGATTGCACTTGGACCGGAACTATGCTCGTCTGCAACTGTTCTTATGGGTAGAAATGATTTCTGTGGTCATCATACCATAAGTTGAGGAACCGATCCTGGGAAGCTAGCTACAGCTGGACCAGTGGGAAGTGAAGGGTCTGCAGCTGGACAGGTGTGGGACAACTCCTGAGGTCAACTAATATTGTAGAAGCCACGCTTCTGTAGTCTATGTATTGCATAACATTTCCAAGACTTTTTTTTTCTCATAATCTTGTTATATTCATTGTGGTTTTACAATTCTAGAACGAGGCAAATTTCATTTGGCATTGAAGGGGTTTCACATTGAGAAATGAAAATCAGAGAACTGCACTGGCAGGGTGAGACTCGCTGCTGACAGCTTGTTGTGGAAGCGAGAAACATGATCCAATGACAGATGGGACTCAGAGAGTCAATGAGATAGGTATCTGAGCAAAGCACACCTGTGGTGGCAACCTATCCCACGAGAGAGGGTGTGGTGATCGGGACGACGACCGTGGAGCAGGAGCAGGAGCAAGAGACGCGACAGGAGTAAAAAGGAAAAGATGTCACGGTTTAAAGAGTGATTAGTGAACGCATTGTTGGAGCGAAGCAAGCGAAGAGTGAATCATGAACATCAACGATAGCTGCGCTGGAATCAGACAGGGGCAACGAGTTCTGTAGGAACTGGAATTACCGTAGTTGCCTGAATAGATCCCGGACTCTGTTTTGGAAATTATTTGGATTTGCCATTACTAGAAACGTGTGCATGATACACGTAAATGAAATAAGAAGATGGAGAGGTCACCACCACCTGAGGTTCTGGATGACCTTGCCACACAGAGACCAGCTTCTGATGGAGGAAAGTGGGTGCGTCTGAACGTAGGAGGCACGGTGTTCCTCACTACCAAGCAAACCCTCTGCCAGGAGCCCAACTCTTTTCTTTGCCGTCTCTGCCAGGAGTCCCAGTTGTTGTCTGAGACGGTGAGACATTCAAGCTTCATCGTTCTACTATCTGATCATTCCGGCCTCATCATGTTGTTGACCTCCCCCTCAATGTTTAGCTTCTGTTTTATCATTGAGAACATTTCTATATTATTTAACATTCCTTCTGTTCTTTGCTTTATCTCCTCTTTTATCTTTTTAAGGATGAGACTGGGGCGTTTCTTATTGACCGGGACCCGTCGTACTTTGGTGCAATCTTACGGTACTTGCGATATGGCAAACTGGTCATAGATAAGAATATATCCATAGAAGGTAAAAATATTCTATTTACCAGTTTTCTTATCTTTTTCTTCTGTTAACATGAGTACTCATAATGTGAAATACAGCACAGGAAAGTTTACTGTTTGGTATGAAACTTTATTTTTCGACATTGGCTCCAAAAACATACAAAAATGTATACCGTGCGAAAATTAGAGGATAAAGTAGAGGCTAGGCCTTTAGAGATGACTTTGCTTCTCGTGGAGGACAGATGGATCCACACTCTTCTATAAGCCGCGCCGTCATCTCTAAACGCCTATCCTCTACTTTATCAATTTTTATCTAGAAGAAGGGAATCTTCTACCTGTTGGCGCGACTCTGCAGTCTTATTAAATCACAGGATTTCATTGGGGTTGCGACAACTCACAATTCCACCAAGTGAGCACCCACCCACCCTCATTTATCCCTTAGTGTCACCCTATGTGCTCTTGTCTCACCTCCATTTCAGATGCTAAAAAAGTGCTGTGCTGCGATAGTATATAAAGATACCTGCCAAATTATATAGAATTATTCTGCACCGCGATTGCAGCAAAGGTGACCTGCTAAGTACTATATTGCAGAGAGTAAGGAAAATGCCTAGAAAGTAAACTATATGGGCAAAGTCTTGGGCACCACATTTGCTTTTCTTCTCTACTTTGCAGCTATGGCAGTTTCCACTATTTTAGGAAGGCTTTTTTACAAGAATCTGAAGGTGTTTGTTGGAATTTTTCGCAATTAATCCCGACAAGCATTTGTGAGGTCGGACTCTGATGTTAGAGGAGAGGACCAGGCACACAATCTTTAGTTCATCCCAAAGGTGTCGGATGGGGTTGAGGTCAGGGCTGTGTGCAGCCGGTCATATTCTTCCTTGCCAAACTCCTCCAACCACGTCTTTATGGCACGGGAACAAAAATGGTCATTCCTCAAACTTCCCACAATGTTGGACTAACATAATTGTCCAAAATATCTTGTATGCTAAATAATTAAGGTCTCTCTTCAATGGAACTAAGGGGCCAAGGCTGAACCCTGAAAGACTACTCAATGGCATTATCCCTGCTCCACCAAACTTAACAGCTGGCACAATACAGTAAGGCGGATAATGTTATCCTGGCATTCACCAAACCCAGCCAGATAGAGAAGTGTGACCTTTCACTCCACAAAACACATTTCCACTGCTCCAGAGTCCAGTTTTGGTGGCTTTACACCACTCCACCTGGTGATTGGCATTGTGCTTGGTGATGTAAGGCTGAATGCCACTGCTCTGCAATGGAAATCCAAGTTATTAAGGTTTTGGCACAATTTTTGTGCTGATCTTAATTCCAGAGGACTTTACAGTTATGGATTCAGTGGAGCATTGGCAACTTTTATGCCCAATGCTCCTCAGCGCTCAACGTCTCAATTTGTAACTTTACGTGGTTTGCCCCTTAAAGAGCTTCATGCGGTTCATTCCACTTTTCAATAATTCCATTCTCAGATGATGGTAGTATATTTAGAATGGGAGACATGTCACAAACTGACTTATTGCACCGCTGACGTCCTATCACAGGACGTCATTGGTATCAATGAGTCATTCTCGCACAAATGTCAGTAAAGGCAAATGGGACTGAGCTGGGACTGAGTAATAAACCTGAATTAAGTGAGTAAGACTTGTGTCCCTACACTTTTGTCCTTATAGAGTGCAGTGGTGTCGGATACACTATAATAACGTGCAGGTCGACATTTATTGGCGGTAATGTAAAGCAATATGAGAACCCATAGGAACTACATAGACAAGCTAAAGACTCGCAAAGTGTTGGTTTAACCCCTTTGCACACTATGACGTAACTGCTGAAGGCCTCCTCGCTGCCATGTTGGTCCTCCTTCTGAATTGTCTATAGACTTGCAGTATACACTCACTGGCCACTTTATTAGGTACACCATGCTAGTAACGGGTTGGACCCCCTTTTGCCTTCAGAACTGCCTCAATTCTTCGTGGCAGAGATTCAACAAGGTGCTGGAAGCATTCCTCAGAGATTTTGGACCATATTGACATGATGGCATCACACAGTTGGCGCAGATTTGTCGGCTGCACATCCCTGATGCGAATCTCCCGTTCCACCACATCCCAAAGATGCTCTATTGGATTGAGATCTGGTGACTGAGGAGGCCATTTGAGTACAGTGAACTCATTGTCATGTTCAAGAAACCAATCTGAGATGATTCGAGCTTTATGACATGGCGCATTATCCTGCTGAAAGTAGCCATCAGATGCCTGTTCTTAGCTGAGAGGAGTGGTACCCAGTGTGGTCTTCTGCTGCTGTAGCCCATCTGCCTCAAAGTTCGACGCACTGTGCGTTCAGAGATGCTCTTCTGCCTACCTTGGTTGTAACGGGTGGCAATTTGAGTCACTGTTGCCTTTCTATCAGCTCGAACCAGTCTGCCCATTCTCCTCTGACCTCTGGCATCAACAAGGCATTTCCGGCCACAGAACTGCCGCTCACTGGATTTTTTTTCTTTTTCGGACCATTCTCTGTAAACCCTAGAGATGGTTGTGCGTGAAAATCCCAGTAGATCAGCAGTTTCTGAAATTCTCAGACCAGCCCTTCTGGCACCAACAATCATGCCACGTTCAAAGGCACTCAAATCACCTTTCTTCCCCATACTGATGCTCGGTTTGAACTGCAGGAGATTGTCTTGACCATGTCTACATGCCTAAATGCACTGAGTTGCCGCCATGTGATTGGCTGATTAGAAATTAAGTCTTAACACACAGTTGGACAGGTGTACCTAATAAAGTGGCCAGTGAGTGTATAGTATAAGCAATCAAATCACCGCAGGTTTAAGTCCGCTACGAAGGTGTAGAAATAAAACGAAACGTTCTAAACAAAATATATGAAAGTTTAAATCATCACTCCTTTTTTCCAGTTCAAAAAAATAAAGAAATAAAAAAATATACAGCTTTTGGTATTATCGTGTCTGTAAGAGTCTAGTCAAAATATAAATATATTCAAACTGTAACTTAAATGCTGAAAACACAAAAAAGATGAAATTACGATAATTGTCACTTTTGAGACAAAAAAAGCAACAACAAAAATGCATATATGTAAGGCTGTGATAGGCTTCTTTCTCCTCCTGAGTGGATCAGATTTTCCTGTTACTGAGATAGGAGATAACGGTTGGTGCTCATAAAGTTCTATGAACTGTCATTTCAGGAAAACAAGCAGAAGAATATCTGGTTCTGACTCTAGCTCTTCCCTGCTCCATAGAACTTTATGAGCACCAACGGTCTTCTCCTATATTAGAAATGGGGAAATCTGTATTCAATAAATACAGATTTTACCCATGAATTGAGAATGAAATATCAGTCCAGGAGGAGGAAGTAAAACTAATTTCTCTGATAAGATATATTACAAAACATCTTATTGTAATGGGTACTATTGATTTAGTCTTTCAGAAGTTCCCTTCGTCTACTGACCAGCCCTCGTTGCAGGCCTTTGAGAGCCATAATCCCATGTCCTTGCTTACTCCAACTTTGTAGAAGTTTAGGCTTTGGAGGCTCTTAGCACGCCATGCTTCTCACAAGCAAGAGACCCACCTGTCACTATAGACTGTGCACAGTGACTATACCCCCGTCCTCCTCTTGGCGCCAAACCCCCCTTCCTTTGTCTGCACCGCCAAACTTCTCCTAGCAGGTCCCTTATAAGATCGTGGTGGTGAAGACCATCCATGTTACCACATACTCCGCCTTCTTGTGAGGGTCGGGCTCTCCCTACTCACCATCTGCATCTCCCGCCCTACTAATTAGTTGACAGTCAGGAAGATCATCATTCCCGCTACCAGACAATGCAGCCAGTCATGGCATCACTGCAGGGCATTGCCATCCATTGTCTGGACCACATGCAAAATAAGTGCGTCCAAAAAACATATTTACAGTTTAAACAATTGCATTTGTACATATACACAAAAAAAATTAATGAAACTACATAGCAGTCTCTTAGCCAACTAGTAAGTCTAACGGACCGCGTCCTGAGCTCTGCTGTGCTGTGGAGTTATCCAGGGTGGGCTCAGGAACTAAACTTACTCCATACACTGCAGAATAAGGGGCTCTTGCTGCAATGCAACAGGTAAGAAATGAGGCTGAGCTCAACTGTTTAACCCCTAGGGTACCATGGTCAATATCAACTGTGGCAGTGGTGGCGAACCTATGGCATGCAGAGCCCTCCCGAGTGTTGTTGTGGTTTTTTTATATGCGTTGGACAACAGTGGCGCCGACAGGATGGGGGACATATACCAGGATGGGGACAAAAATACAAGAATGAGAGCCATATACCAGGATGGGGACATATATACAAGGATGGCGGGCATATACCAGGCATATATGGGGGCATATACATGGATTGGGGTGGATACAAGTATGGGGGGAGCATATACAAAGATGAAGGCATGTACAAGGATGGGGGGGCATATACAAGGATAAGGGCATATACAAGAATAGGAAAGCATATACATGGAATGAAGGGCATATACAAGGATGGGGGGCATATATAAGGATGGGGGCATATATAAGGATGGGGGCATATACATGAATAGGGAAACATACATGGATGAGGGGCATATACATGGAATGAAGGAGCATATACATGGATGGGGGCATATATAAGGATGGGGGGCATATACAAGGTTTGGGGGAGCATATAAAAGGATGAGGGGCATATACAATCTTAAGTATGTCACCACTCATCACTGCAGCTGCGTTCTCATGCTAAGCTCAATGTGTTCCAGCTGGCGTGGTGAGCGGTTACATTACTGATGTCACTGCCCTCGCTACACCATCCGAATGTAGGAGAGTTGGGGATTGTCGTGGGACCTTATCATTATATATTAATGTCAGACAGATTAGGAATATTTTTATTTTTTATTGTTAGGTTAATAAATGGGTAAAAGAGGGTAATTGTCGGGAAGTGATTTGTACAGTCAAAGAACTTTGTGTGTCTTTATTAATTTTGACTACGAGGTTATGCAAATTGCCTTTTCAGAGAGGAAGCGGACTAGAAATTTAAAGCGCCACCTGTTGGAAGCAACAATATTTCAAGTCACTATCAATCCTTTAAAGTGAACCTGTCAGCAGTATTTTGCTAAGTAAACTACAGACACTGTCAGGCTGGCCGTGTTAAACTGATTAAAATTATACCTGGGGTAAATACAGTAAATCTGTCTTGTGGTTCTTGTGTAATCAGTGTTAGAAGTTTTCAGATAATGATATGCCCATACTCTGGGGTGGGACTGTAACCAGAGTCTTATCTTCCTGCTCTAAGCCAGAGAAACCAAAGAAAGATCTGCCCACAAGCCTCCCCAAAGCACAAGCATGTTCCTCATTATAGAGACAGACTGTTTGGGCAGATCTTTCCTTGGTTTCTCTGGCTTAGATCAGGAAGATAAGACTCTGTCTCCAGTCCTGCCCCAGAGCACAGGCATCTCATTAACCGAAAACTCCTAACACTGATTACACAAGAACCGCAAGACGGATTTATTTACACCAGCTATAATTTTAATCAGTTTAACACTGCCAACCTGACAGTGTCTGTAGTTTACTTAGCAAAATACTGCTGACAGGTTCACTTATAACTCCAGCCCCCAGCTGTTTGTTTTCCCTCAGCTACTTAAGAAAATTATGTGGGACCCCACGCCAATTTAAAAAAAAAATGTATTTATTTAATAAGCACGATATACAGATGGTGGTTGCTGACTACAACTCTCATCAGTGTTGCCTGGTCGCGCTGATCACATGGAGACCAGGCACCTGGGAACAGTGCTAACTGTAAAGCTTTTCCCAGACTCAGGTACATGTAAAATTGATGACACTGATGTCATCCGTGTGTCATGAGTGTGCACGTGTGCGAGACATGTTGCAGACTGTGTTGCCGGCAAAAAATGGACATGTCTAAGTATTTTACACACGGTCTGTGGAAACACACTGACATGTGTGCAGACCCATAGATTTGAAAGGGTCTGCACATAGTAAGAGTCTCCAGTACATGTGAAAATTGTCACCGCACATACTAGAGACACTGACGTGTGAAGGGGGGCTTAGTATGTACCCTTTTGTAAAATCTCAAATTTTTCTATCATGGTTAAGGTGTTGATGACATTTACAAAAAAAAGTTGCTTTCCCCACTGTTGAACATATTTGTGTTTGTTTTTAATAAATATTCTTCATTTTTTATTTTTATCCCTCATTTATGGCGCTGTATCCGTTGCAGGAGTGTTAGAAGAGGCCGAGTTTTACAACATTGCTTCTTTGGTCAAAATAATTCATGGCAAATTGGAGGAGGCTGAAATCAATAAGGTAATTCAGAGCACTATAATAGTGATAGGACTGTACACTATCCCAGCAGTTAATTCTTAGAAAAATATATGTAGAAAGCAGTGGTGTAACTTGAATGTAATGAGCCCCAATGTAAAAACTCCAAGAAAGCCGCCATACATATTTATTAGTACTTATTAGCATTTGTTTTCTTATATGGGTCAAACTGATCTTTTGGCCCACTTAGGCTTCAGGACCTGGGTTCGATTTAAGTCCTGCAAACACTATAGATATGCATCTTACGAACAGTGTTTCTAGCAAAATATACTTTCAGAGTCACAGGTAAAGATAAAATAGAGTCCAAATTACCTTCATTGTAGCGTTCAAATCTAAGCTTATGGCTCAGTGTCAAACATAATTCTGCTCTATTCTCGTTTAGCCTTCACCAAGTCAAAATGAAGTAGACACCAGATAGTGTGTTCATGAAGTCTGTGTCGAAACCATGCTGTTTTTTGCAGACCTATCAAGTACAGATCACTTGTCACACTAAACACATCAAACCATTTTCATGGGGCATTTCAATTAACTGCCTGACCCTGAGTTTCATCATCTCCGCTTCTTCAGGGGCATTGATTCTAAAAAAAACTGCTTGCTACATTATGGTGACTGAGTGAAGAAATGATTTGGTAGAAAGTATTCACAGCACCAATCTAAGGGCTCATACTTATCTGCAAGGAAAACGGGCGAGTGCAATCCGATAAAAAATCAGATTGCACTCTTACCAACATTAACCCATGAGTCACAGCTCATCTGCGATTTTTTTTCTTAGCTGACATTGGACTAAGAAAAAAAATCGAAGCATGCTGCGATTGTCCGCGTAACTTGGACGAGACTCGTTAATGCAAGTCAGTGAGTGTGAGAAAAAAATTGCATGGTAATCGGATCATGCGGGTGCTGTCTGATTTTTAGACGCCAATGTCCTTTGAATAGCCGGCAATTCATCTGCCGCATACAGTAAAATCACAGTGTGACCTGACAAAATTGAATGGATAGAATAGATATATCTACAGTATATAGAATATATAGCTATAAAGATGTCAGTGACATACAGTGCCTTGTGAAAGTATTCGGCCCCCTGGAACTTTTCAACCTTTTCCCACATATCCTGCTTCAAACATAAAGATACCAAATGTGATTTTTTGGTGAAGAATCAACAAGTGGGACACAATTGTGAAATTGAACAAAATTTATTGGTTATTTTAAATTTTTGTGGAAATTTAAAAACTAGAAAGTGGGGCGTGCAATATTATTCGGCCCCTGTAACTTAATACTTTGTTGCGCCACCTTTTGCTGCGATTACAGCTGCAAGTCGCTTGGGGTATGTCTCTATCAGTTTTGTACATCGAGAGACTGAAATTCTTGCTCATTCTTCCATGGCAAACAGCTCGCGCTCAGTGAGGTTTGATGGAGATCGTTTGTGAACAGCAGTTTTCAGCTCTTTCCACAGATTCTCGATTGGATTCAGGTCTGGACATTGACTTGGCCATTCTAACACCTGGATACGTTTATTTGTGAACCATTCCATTGTAGTCAGGTCTTTTGCAGACTCCAACAGGTTTTCTTCAAGAACGGTTCTGTATTTGGCTCCATCCATCTTCCCATCAATTTTAACCATCTTCCCTGTCCCTGCTGAAGAAATGCAGGCCCAGACCGTGATGCTGCCACCACCATGTTTGACAGTGGGGATTGTGTGTTCAGGGTGATGAGCTGTGTTGCCTTTACGCCAAACATATCGTTTGGCATTGTTGCCAAAAAGTTCGATTTTGGTTTCATCTGACCAGAGCACCTTCTTCAACATGTTTGGTGTGTCTCCCAGGTGGCTTGTTGCAAACTTTAAACAACACTTTTTATGGATATCTTTGAGAAAAGGCTTTCTTTTTGCCACTCTTCCATAAAGGCCAGATTTGTGCAGGGTACGACTGATTGTTGTCCTATGGATAAACTGTCCCACCTCAGCTGTAGATTTCTGCAGTTCACCCAGAGTGATCATGGGCCTCTTGGCTACATCTCTGATCAGTCTTCTCCTTGTTTGAGATTAAAGTTTAGAGGGACGACCGGATCTTGGTAGATTTGCAGTGGTATGATACTCCTTCCATTTCAATATGATCGCTTGCACAGTGCTCCTTGGGATGTTTAAAGTTTTGGAAATCATTTTGTATCCAAATCCGGCTTTAATCTTCTCAACAACAGTATCACGGACCTGCCTGTTGTGTTCCTTGGTCTTCATGATGCTCTCTGTGCTTCAAACAAAACCCTGAGACTATCACAGAGCAGGTGAATTTATACGGAGACTTGATTACACACAGGTGGAATATATTTATCATTAGTCATTTAGGACAACATTGGATCATTCAGAGATCTAAAATGAACTTCTTTAGTGAGTTTGCTGCACTGAAAGTAAAGGGGCCGAATAATATTGCACGCCCCACTTTTCAGTTTTTGTATTTCCACAAAAATATAAAATAACCAATAAATTTCGTTCAACTTCACAATTGTGTCCCACTTGTTGTTGATTCTTCACCAAAAATTTACTTTTGGTATCTTTATGTTTGAAGCATGATATGTGGGAAAAGGTTGAAAAGTTCCAGGGGGCCGAATACTTTCGCAAGGCACTGTATATAAATAGTACAGTGCTTGTGTAGCTTACTGTACATGTATTTTTATTACAGAATAAATAATTTTTTGGAAAAAATGTTATGGGATCCTCCATCATTTTATTAACCATCAGAGGGAAAGTGGACAGCTGGGTAGATGTTTATAGCCAGAGAAGGGGCTAATACCCTTGGAGTTTCCCAGGCTATTAATATCAGCTCACAGCTACATATTTAGCCTTTCCTGGTTATTAAAATAGGGGAACCCACCAAAAATGATGTAGGGTCTCCCTATATTTAATAATATAGGCAGACAGCTATGGGCTGATATTAATAGCCTAAAAAGGGGCCATGAATATTGTCCCCCTCCCTGACTAAGAATTAAGCTCTCAGCCTTCTCAGAAAATGGGCATCCATAAGATGTGCACTTATCCTCCCTCTTCCCACTTTCCCTGGTGCGGTGGCAAATGGCATGATAGTTGGGTGGGTTGATGTCACCTTCGTATTGTCAGGTGACATCAAGCCCAGAGGTTAGTGATGGCGAGGTGTCTATAAGACATCCCAATTACTAACCCCATAATTATATTGTAAATAAACACACACCCAGAATAAAGTCCTTTAATTGAAAGAATGACACAGACTTCTTTAATGAATCTAAATTAAACCATACTCACATCATCGTCCTGTCCACTGAAGCCAATGTCCCCTGTAACAGAATAAAAATAATAAACAACCATATTCCTCACCTGTCCGCCAAGAAGATACTAATCCATTTTGTCCCATGACGAGTCTACCTCTGCTACACCTAGATAGCAGACAGAGTCAGGTAGGCGACTTCAAAGGGAGTGCCAGGCTAGCGTTGGGAGTAGATACAATGGGGATGGTCCGCTGCAGCTCTGGCCGGGTACCTCAAGAGAGGATCAGACAGGATAAAAGTAAAATAGACCGGGACGCAGTTCAGCTGGTATTAAAAGTCTTCATTTATTAGTTTTCGCAACGCGTTTCAACGGAATGGCTCCGTCTTCCTCAGGTGGCAGTGATAACATATTTATTAATCCACATCTCAGTCCGCTTTTATTCATTGGTGTTCTGTTTTCTGTGTTGACGATCAGTGCGTCATCCATTTTCATTTTACGGGAAAAAAAATAATCAAATGGGTGTTTTTCAAACATCTCCTAGCGCACAAGAAACAGAGTTGGTGCAAAACCATTTGCAAGACTTGGTCTATCAGCCAAATCGGTAATCTGTGACCGCCCAAGGGGAGCCTTGAGAGCCACCTCCTACCTCCCTGGCATCCATGGCTCTTCTTTTGATTAGCCTGGCCAGATGCAATTTCATCATTGCAGCATGAGGCACATGTCATGTTGCTCCAGGCAAATAAAAAAAAAAGAGCCACGGCTGTTAGGATGTAGGAGACGTTATTTTTAAGGACTCCTGTCCAGCGACCACAGATTACTGATGTGGCCAATGGACCGGGTCTTGCGAATCGATTTGCACCAACTCTATAAACCAACCCTCATGTCTAGACTTTTGTTTCTTAATTGTGTTTCATTAAACATGTCTGAATTGTCTTTTGCTGAGGTTTGAGTATTGGAGTGCTGTGGTCTTCTCATACATCATTGATATCCAGAACCCGTCCAAAATATATTAATTTGCAAAAAAAGTGTCTGTGATGGAAGCAATATAGATAATGAGAGCATCCACCTCCTAGGTGCTCTTATGTAGTCTTACAGCTGAATCCGTGCATCCTTGTGACTGTCACAGAGCAGCTGCTTATATCTGAATAAATCATAGGGAACACATTACACAGTTCACAGAACAATCCAAAACATTCTGCTTTTATCAGGCAGCAAAATAACAGGGTTAGCGTAATGTGACTGCAGGAAACTGCAAAATAAGGCATAAAAGACTAGATATGAGAAAAACCCGCAACGGGCTGCAACTGCATTCATAATATATAAATGATAAAATAAATACTGTATATATATATTGTGTATGTAATGAAAAATAAATTGGGTTGCGTTTTTGCTGCTTGAAAAATCTTTCATATTAGGTCTTCTTTAGTTTCTCTAAGAAGGTTTCTAGCACTGACTGACAGCCGGTCCTAATGCTGATCCTGCTGTCAATCAGTCCTGGGGGCGGTTACAGCTGCCAGTCACTATGCACAGAGCTGCGACTGAAACCCAGCCGGCGCCATCCCTATGACTGAAAGTGCAAGGCTGCCAGGGGGACTACAGTTCTTTTCCTCCTAGCAGTGGGGCTCTCAGTCCAGGCGTCGCATGGTGTCAGAACGCTAATAACCTGCAGATTAAAGGGGGCGTCACACATAGCGATATCGCTAAAGCGTCACCGATTTTGTGACGCAGCAGTGATATTGCTAGCGATATCGCTATGTGTGACACTTACCTCTGACCGGCTCCCCCACTGGCTATCGCTGATCGCGCATGAACGTCCTGGGCCGTTTCTCAGCGGCGGCTTCCTGCTGGGTTTCCTGCTGGCGCCGACGAGCGTCGCGTGGACGCGGGCGGAGGATTTCATCATCGCCGCGTCTGACAGGTAAGTAACGATCGCTGCTGCGTCGCTGCATCGCTGGTGAGATCTGCCTGTTTGGCAGCTCACTAGCGACCATTTAGCGATGCATCAGCGATCCTGACCGGGTCATATTGTTATCGGGATCGCTGGTGGATCGCTAAATGTAACGGGACCCTAACCCTGTGTCTGCGGGTTAATAGCATTATTTTAAAGATCCTTTTAAAAGGGCTTGTTAGAAAGGGTACAAAGATAGCAATAAATACACGGTGGCGGTTTGGGGGCCTCAGGGAAGATGTCAGGCTCCTTTTAAAAGAAAATTGTGAAGTATGATATACTGTCAGTATTAAGCTATGTGCACACGTGCGGAATTGCTGTGGAGATTTCCGTGGCAATTCCGCAACTCCCTGCCGTGGGAAATACGTGAGAAATCCGCAAGCGTAATTCCCGCGAAAAACTAGCATTTTGCAAGAGTAATTAGATTGCAGAATGCTAGCTTTTTCCAAGTGATCTGTAGCATCGCTTGGAAAACTGATTGACAGGTTGGTCACACTCGTCAAACACAGTGTTTGACAAGTGTGACCAACTTTTTACTATTGAGGCTGCCTATGCGGCATCAGTAGTAAAAAGATATAATGTTAAAAATAATTTAAAAAAATAAAAAATCGTGATATTCTCACCTTCCGGCAGCCCCCGCAGCGTCCCCAGACCTCAGCGATGTTCCCGGCATCCCAGCGATGCCTTGCGACAATGACCCCAGATGACGGAGCCTCACGCGAGACTTCTACGTCATTACAGGTCATTGTCGCAAGGCATCGCTGGGATGCCGGGAGCATCACTGAGGTCTGGGGACGCTGCGGGGGCTGCCGGAAGGTGAGAATATCACGATTTTTTACTTTAACTCTTTTTTTAACAGGGATATGGTACCCAGAGCCTGGAGTAGAATCTGCTCTCCTCGAGACCCTGGGTACCATCCGCACATTTTCCGCTTACTTTGCGCATGGTGTGCACAGCCACATGCGGAAAGTAAGCGGAACAATGCTTTCCTATGTGTGCGGATTTTCCCGCGATTCCGCACAAAGAATGAGCATGCTGCGTATTTTTCCGCGATGTGATTCCGCTGCGGAAAAATACGCAGCATTAGCACAGCATGTGAGGAATGCTATTGAATTCAATGGGTTGCTTTTTTTATGCGTTTTCGTGGCGAAAAAAATGCGGCAAAAACGCATAAAATCCGCTGGAATTCCGCACGTGTGCACATAGCCTTATATAAAAAAATATGGTTTACCCCTTTTTTTTTTCTTTACTAGACATCATTGCATGGGATAACACAGCCTGCCAAAAATGATTGAAGCCTTGAACTATACCGCAGGAAAGAGGCCAAATTGGGGCTCTATCCATTTAATATATGTTGTAGGACCCTTTTGCAAGCACATTAGAAACAGAAGTAAACGTACGGTATTTGAAAATCCCCAAACACCTGATAATTAGCTGATATCGAAGGGAGAAGCCACATATGGCTGTACATTTCTTTTGCAGCATTCACTGCATATATATGTAAGCAATATGTGCAGGAATTGAAATCTTTGCATGGCTGCATAATGCATGGTTGGGCCAGGTATGACAGGCCGAGAGCCGTGCTTTCATTCCTGAAACTGAAAGGGAGAAGATATTAGATTAGATGTTAGAAAAAACTTTTGACAGTGAGGGTGATCAATGAGTGGAACAGGCTGCCACGAGAGGTGGTGAGTTCTCTTCCAATGGAAGTCTTCACACAGAGGTTGGACAGACATCTGACTGGGATGGTTTAGTGAATCCTGCTTTGAGCAGGGGGTTGGACACGATGATCCCGGAGGTCACTTCCAACTCTACCATTCTATGATACCGCCTACCTGCTCTGGCTCCCCGAGGTTGGTCAATATACTCTGAAAATGCAGAAACTATGGAGAGGAACTGTTGTTGTGAGACAATTCCTTTGATAGATGGTCGCCACATGAATAGTTTAGATATAAGGAAGGTGACAATATCCAATGTTGCCAAACATTTTGGCTAAAAGAAAACACCATGTAATCAAAAATGTCAAAATGATTTACAAAGTTAATCAACTTTTTATATAGTTACTCTGTGGCATATTGTCAAGAAAGCCCTTAATGGAGGCTTGTGTTTCCATGGTAGCAGACTACAAACTTTGTGTAGTCTGATCCTGCAATCATGCTACCTTCAATCTGTCCCCATCACGTTAGTTAGCAAAAAATAGGGTGGTGGTAAAATGACAGGATCAGACTATACAGGGTTTGTTTCCAACTTTTGCAAAGTTGCTTTGCATTCTATGTTAGTTTTATTGTAATAATGTATTCAATTGGTGTAATAAGGTGTACATTCCTTAAAGGGGTTGTCCACTACTGAGACAACCCCTTCTCAATCCGTATGTTTCCCCCTTAAAAAATAATAACACTTATACTCCCGGTAGCAGCGTCGTTTCAACGGTGTTGGCACTGGCTCTACCAGAGATCGCAAAACCTTGTTACGTCACACAATCCCTGCTGTCAATCAGCTGCTGTGTCACTCGCCACTCCTCAGGACGTATCACGTACGTCTGGATGAAGTGAGAGACCAAGTGCGGACACCTCCAAAATAGCGCCGACAACGGGAATATGAGGGCTCATACTCAACTGTGAGAAAAACGGACAAGTTCATTCCGATAAATAAATCAGATTGCACGCTGACCAATGCTAACCTATGAGTCTCAGATTGGACTGAGAGAAAAAAAATCGCAGCATGCTGCTAGTGGCCACGTATATCGGACGAGACTTGCCAATGGAAGTAAGTGGGTGTGATAAAAAAATAGCACGGTACTCGGACCATGCAAGTGCCATCTGATTTTTACACACTCACAGTAAAATCACAGTGTGACAAGTCAGAATAGAATAGATAGAATAGATACAATATATACACATAGAATAGATAGATATAAAAATGTCAGTGACATATATAATTGTTACGTTGCTTATGTAGCTTACTGTACATGTTTTTAATTAATAAATAATCATTTTGAGAAAAAAATGGCGTGGGATCCCCTAAAATTTTTATAACTATTAGAGGGAAAGCGGACAGCTAGTGGCTGATGCTTATAGCCAGGGAAGGTAGTAATACCCATGTAGCGTCCCAGGCTATTAATATCATCTCACAGCTGTATACTTAGTCTTTACTGATTATTAAAAAGGGAGACCTCAGGAAAAAAAAATATGGGGTCCCCCTATAATTAATAACCACCAAGGCCTAGACAGACAGCTGTGGACTGATATGAATAGGCTAGGAAGAGACCATGGATATTGGCCCCCTCCCCTCATCCGTAAGTTGCGCCAAATCTGGCACTTAGCCTTGCTCTTCCTACTTGCCCTGTAGCAGTGGCAAGTTGGGTGATAGGGTTGGGGTTGATGTCACCTTTCTGTTGCAGGTGCCATCAAACCCCGGGGCTAGTAATGGAGAGGTGTCTATAAGATGCTCCCATTACCAACCCCATAGTCAAATTGTAAAAAAAAACCCAGAATACAGTTCTTTATTTGAAACAGTGACACAGACTCCTTTATTGAATTAAAAATACAAAAAACATTTATACTCACCTGGATGCCCAATCCATTGAAGCCCATGTCCCCTGTACAAGACTTAAAAACAATAAACAACCATATTGCTCACCTCTCCGAGATGATAATAATCCATTTGTCCATTGCCGACTCTAGCTCTGCTACATATACTTGGCACATTAAACGCTGGCATGATGCAAGAGCTCAGCATGTCAGGAAGCAGAGACATAGAAATGAGCGTGATTGCACACCTCATTGCCTCGCGTTTGCGGCAAAAAGGTGAGCGGGGTTCACATCCAATGAACTCCATTCCACTTACTGATGTCACCACGAGCTTGAGAAACTTCTCACACTCGCGGTGCCGTCACAAAGGTCAATGAACTCCTTTCACCTCAATGATGTCAGCGCGAGCGCTGTGAAAACTTTCACACGGCGGCGGCGCCTACATTGACTTCATTGAGGTGAACAGTGTTCATTGGGCATGAACGCAGCTCACCTTTTCCCATCACCACAAGACACTGAGCTGCTCAACCATGTCCAGCTCAGTGTCTCTGATGATTGACAGGATGAACGCTCGCATCGTAAAGGTGAGTATAAGTATTTTTTATTCTTCAATAAATGTGTCAGTGTCATTATTTCAAATAAAGGACTTTATTCAGGGAGTTTTTTATTTACAATATGTCTATGGAGTTAGTAATGGAGGTGTCATATAGACGCCTCTCCATTAGTAACCCTTTGGCTTGATGTTGCTTGACAATACAAAGGTGACATCAACCCCAACCCTATTACCCAACTTGCCATCGCCATAGGGCAAGAGGGAAGAGTGAGGCAAAGTGCTAGATTTGGCTCATCTTATCGATGCACCATTTCTGAGGAGGCTGAGAGCTGATGCTTTTAGTCTGAGATGGAACCAATTTCCATGGCCCCTTCCTAGCCTATTAATATCAGCACGCAGCTGTCTGCTTAGCTTTTGTTGGTTATTGGGTGACCACATGTCATTTTTTTTTTATCCCGCATCTTAATAACTAGTAAGGGCTAAGTATACAGCTGTGAGCTGATGTTAATAGCCTGGGAAGCTACATGGGTATTACCCCTTTCCCTGGCTATAAACATCTGCCCCCAGCTGTCCGCTTTCTCTCTGCTGGCTATTAAAATTTTGACATGTACAGTAATCTACACATGCAAAGCATTGATTATATATCTCATTCAATCACTCACATCTATCTATCTATCTATCTATCTATCTATCTATCGAAGAATATTTCCTTGGAAAACTATCTTGAAATGACCATAGAGAATTGCTCTATGTAAAAGCTCATGTTAAAATTGCATTGCATACGGATTACATTCGCTTGTGATTTGAATTTCAATCAGATGATAGGTGTTAAAAATCGGATTGCACTCGCCTGAAAATCGCATGACACTCGTTCAACTTTTCAGGAACAATATCAGACCTTTTTTTTTTTTTTTTTTACAGTGATGGGTATGAGCCCTAAGTGTTATTACTTTACATGGGGAAAACATTCAGATTGAGAAGGGGTTGTGGACAACCCCTTTAACCAATGAGTGCATTACTCAGGATGTGTCCATAGGCTAGATCTTACTTCTCTGATCAGGCTACATATCTTAAGTCTTATCTAAACCCCTAATCTACTTTCCTAACATCAAATAATTCTATCCAGTCTCAACAGAAACATGTCTACCGGGTATTACAGTGTCAAGAATCAGAGTTGGCTCAGATGGTTTCCACCATGTCTGACAGTTGGAAATTTGAGCAGGTAAAGGCCACCACCATAAAATTAATCAACTAAAATGGAAGATAACTTGTTTACAACCAACTTTATTATATGTTGTAGATATAAATTTACTTTATATTTACATTGTAGGAATTTCTCATTTTCAGAATATAAAGAAGCAGATTGTGAGCACAGTGACAGTACCCGGTAGAGGTGCTGTCACTGTGCTCACAATCTGCTTTTTTATATTACGCTGTTTTTGATGTACTGTGGAGTCGGCTGTCAGTCAGTGACGGGACGTGGTTACAGTCCATGCTCACTATGTACTCATCTGCCCAACCAATCTGTGACTGATGCAGCTCATGGCTGCGGCTGGTGTTCGGCTGATCAGGCATTTCTGGTCAGTCACGGTGTTTTGAGAACGGGATCAGGAGGCAAAGATGAGTTAGGACTGGGTGGGCGCTGGTGAGAGATTTTCGGAGGATCAGTACTGGCGAGTGCAACATTTATTATTTTTAACCAGTCTAAACACTGTTAAGCACATTTTTCACCAGCTAAAATCTTAAGGTAAAAGTATAATGCATATGTGCTTTTTTTCCTTTTTTCCTACAAGCTGGTGAATGTGGGGTCTCCATACAGTTACGGTAGCGAAGGACAATCAGAATTTCTTTGTGTGGTATCCAGAGAGCTCCAGAGCAAGCTGAAAATATGTGGAAGTGAGGCGTGCAGTACGGCACAGGTACACACTCATGATAATTGCTGCATGCTTCACATAGGTTCTTGTCACATCGTTAGGGCCACATTTTTTTTTATTTTTACATTTTGGTAAGCATACCATATATTATATCTCAATACTAACTGTGTATATCTTACTAGACTACATAAGAGCTACAAGCCGTAAATGGCCGTAAAATTCTTACAGGATACAATCTCACTTAAAGGGAATCTATCAGCAGGTTTTCTGCTACCTCATCTGAGAGCAGCATGATGTAGGCAAAGAGACCCTGATTCCAACGATGTGTCATTAAGATTACTTGGTTAACCGTTGTGAAACAATCAGAGCTTTGAAATTTAGAATGAAGCAGAGCTGAGGAAGCTAACCCCGCCTGCACCACTGCTAACCCCACCCACACCACAGCAGGCTCTCAGTGTACATAGCTATAGACAGTCGGACCACAGCAATGATAAGCTACTGGTGCTAAAACAATCATTGCAAGTGAACCAAACCACTGAGCTTGATAAGAGAGGCACCCCTGAAATCTGTGTTTTTTAACAACTACAGCGTGCGGTCTTAAGTTTATACAGTAAAAACCTGTTGACAGATTCCCTTTATGCTGTACTGAACATGTTCTGATCTGACATAGTAACATAGTTTTGATGGCTGAAGGAAGACCTTATGTCCATCTAGTTCAGCCTATTTTTAGTGCAGCTGTTCTGCATTGTTGATCCTGGGGAAGGCAAAAAACCCACAGAGTAGAAGCCAATTTTCTCCATAGGGAAAAAAATTCCTTCCCCTAAGCTGGGTCAACCATCTACCTATAATATTCTGTTATTCGTAACCTTCTATACTGTTACTCACAAGAAAAGCATCCATTCCTTTCTTAAATTCATTCAGTGAGTCGGCCATCACCACTTCCTCAGGAAGAGAATTCCAGAGCCTCACTGCTCTTACCGTGAAGAACCCTCTTCTATGCTGGTGCAGAAATTGTCTTTCCTCCAAACGAAAAGAATGCCCCCTTGTTCTTGTCACAGTCCTTGGTACAAACAGTTCATTGGAGAGATCTCTGTATTGCCCTCTGATATACTTGTACATATATATTAGGTCTCCCCTAAGTCTTCTCTTTTCTAGAGTAAATAGACCTAATTTTGATAACCTTTCTGGGTAGTGAACCAACTCCATTTATCATTTTAGTAGCCCGCCTTTGAACCCTTTCAAGTTCAGTAATGTCTTTCTTGAGCACCGGCGTCCAAAATTGCACACAATACTCCAAGTGTGGTCTGACGAGTGATTTGTACAGAGGGAGAATTATGTTTTCATCTCGTGTCCCCAGACCTCTTCTAATGCATCCCATGACCCTATTTGTTTTGGTGGCAGCTGCCTGACACTGGGCACTCCAATTGAGCTTCTTATTGACTAAGATGCCTAAGTCTTTTTCCATGTCTGATTTCCCCAGCAGTTTCCCATTTAGTAAGTAATTATAGCATCTGTTTCTCCTTCCCATGTGCATAACCTTACACTTATCTGTGTTAAACCTCATTTGCCATTTTTCAGCCCAATTCTCCAATTTACTCAAATCTGTCTGTAGTTGCAAACTGTCCTCCTTTGTGTTAACTACCTTACATAGTTTTGTATCATCTGCAAATACTGATATTTTACTGTGTAAGCCATTCACTAGATCATTAATAAACATATTAAACAGTAGGGGGCCCAATACAGAACCCTGTGGTACCCCACTAGTAACCCTGGCCCAATCTGAGTATGCCCCATTAATAATCCCTCTTTGTTTTCTATCACTAAGCCAGCTTACCTACCCATCTACACACATTTTCCCCTAGCCCAAGCTTTCTTATCTGACTTACCAATCTTTTATGTGGGACAGTGTCAAATGCTTTAGAGAAGTCCAGATAAATGATATCCAATGATTCTCCTTGGTCCATTTGAAAGCTTACATCCTCATAGAAGCTGATCAGGTAAGTTTGACAGGAGCGATCCTTCATAAATCCATGTTGACATGGAGTTAAACATTTATTAACATTGAGATATTCCATAATGGTATCCCTTAGAAACCCTTCAAAAATTTTACCCACAACAGATGTTAAGCTTACCGGCCTATAGTTTCCAGGTTCCCTTTTACACCCCTTTTTGAATATTGGTAACACATTTGCTTGCCGCCCATCAAAAGGAACAGACCCTGTTTCCATAGAGTCTTTAAATATAAGGAATAGAGGCCTGTCTATCACATTACTTAAGTCCCTTAATACCCGAGGGTGAATGCCATACATCTTCTTTTAAATTGTAAAATGGAGCAGAGCTCAATTTATAAGGGGTGGTTTACACCAGACAGGCACTGGCTATCATAAAGTCCACAGATGGAGGACTCGTTTAAAGTGAACCTGTCACCAGGTTTGGCCAATCTGAGGTTAAGGCCATCACCTTTCAGGCCTGATATACTGATATAATGCTGTATATCTGTCTCAAACTGCCCTGAAAGATAAGAAAAAGACCTTTTATTATACTAACCTGTCGGGAGGTCCATCTGAGGGGTGTCTAGGTCCGGCGTCTCCCTTCTTCTTGCGTTGCCGTCATCCTTGCTTCCTGTAGATGACACGTCCCTGAATCACCCACACAGTCTCCCTGGCATTGCGCTCCTGCGCAGGCGTACTTCTCTGCCCTGTTGAGGGAGAGCAAAGTATTGCAGCGCGCAGGCGCAAGGAAAGGTCAAAGAGCCCTGACACCTGCGCACTGCAGTACTTTACTCTGCCCCAGTCAGTAGAGAAGTACGCCTGCACAGAAACCCGATGCAGGGGAGACTGTGTGGGTGATGCAGGGATGTGTCATCCACACGAAGCAAGAAGGACAGCCTAGCAAGAAGAAAGGAGGTGGTGAACTAAAACCAGCGACACCCCTAGGACCGGACCACCCCACATGTGAGTATAATAAAATGTCTTTTTCTTATCTTTCAGTTCGGATTGAGGGCATATATACAGTATTATGGAATGCTGCATATCAGGCCTGAAATGTGGTGGCCTTATCTCATATCGGCCAAACCTAGTGAAAGGTTCAGTTCAAGAATATTTTTCTCACTGTAGATCTCCTCTAATTGCAGAGTTTAGATGCCGAAAAGGATGAAGAGAATGTGCTAAACCCTGACTATATCGTCTTCCAGGAAAGGGACAGAGAAAGCGGACATTAACTCCAGTGAGTCTCCCATATGGACATGTGCATCCGACCCCATATGTTACATGCATTGCTCTGTCTCTTCCATAACTCCTTTCATTCCTCTATCTCCATTGTGTTAATTGGCGCTAATGGTTTTTCGATAATTGGCGTACGCTCTAGACTTCCCCTATATAAGACCATGAGGACCGATGTGTCGTTCCATTTCAGTCTCTATTGTCTCGACCTTTCATCTTTTAGTTTCTTATTATTAAAGTGATGTCTCTACTCAATTTGGCCATCACCTTCAAAACGGTTCACTGTTGTGTTGTGTGTCTTGGGTCATTTTAACTCTTTCTCACCTGCATATTCATCTTTCTCCCTCTTTTTTCCAGACATTATGATCATTGCTCTACAGTCTTCTTTTGTCAATCAATACCTCAAATAAAGCAGACTTTTTCACACCAGTGTGTCTCTTTGTTTATTGATATGCGCTCATGCAACCCCACAATACAGAGTACGCACTACGTTACACCTAGTAGCCCTCCCGAAAGGCCGACAATCAAGATATTAGTATCTTATTCTCTTAAAAATAATTCACTGATATGAAGTGCATGTCTCATCATGGATGAATTTGTTTTACTAGATTTTTATAGCAAAGTATAATTAAAACTTTTTTTGCTGAAAGAACCTGATCAGATTTATATCGTGCTGTATTGGACATCCATCCTGTGTATGGGAACCGTGGTGTAGCGACCACTGTGTCCGCTAGGGGGCGCTGTGTGGGTGTCCCAGGACAAACGGATATCCTTGTCCAGAGTGGTAACAGGAGCAGGGTGCTAAAGGATCGTTATGTATCTCAAGGTGGGTGGCCTTGGGATGGAGGCTTGCTTATGTGCTGATCAGCAGAGCTGATCTTTCATTCCAATGTGTCAGGGAGAAGTCTCCAGGTAGCTGGTGAGACAGGCTGGACCAGTTACCTACAAACCCACCCAGGGGGTGTGTTTAAGAATGCTATTGTAAAGTGTGTATGAGTGGTTGAAGGACCTGAGATAAGGTCATAGCCATGTGACCCGGTGGGCGTGGCTACAGACCATATAAGGTGGCCAGGGTAGGTCACAAGGAGTGAATGCTTGGACCCGGTTGGTCTGTTGTGGAAGGTCCCGCTGGGAGATGGGGCTTCCTGCCTGACAGCACGTGAATGCTGTGTGTAATGGCTGCAAGCGTCTGACAGTTCCCAGGGAGAGGGAATGAACGTCTTCAGTGAGCTGAAGCAGCCATGAGGTAAACTCGGACAGGACATATCTGTGAGGCTAAAGAGCCTGAGTACTGGATGTTGCGTAACCTGTGTGACCACAGGCTTAACAGAGGGAAGCTCTGTCATGGACGCTATGCTGTTTATATGAACTTTCTGTTGCTGTTCCTGGTTTATGATGCCTGAATAAACCGCATGGACTGTTATTGTTTTATGGAAAACCTGTGCCGGACGTGATTATTTGGCTGCCAAGCAAGTATCCCCTACCCGAATGACAGCGCTACCTTACAGAACATAAAGTGAATTGTGCGGTACGGGACGGACATAGACAACAGAGCGGTCCTGTTTAGGAACAGCATATGGATCATTTTCTTTCCAGCCTCTTATCATATGGTGCAGCTCTTATGTAAGTATTGCCCTATAGGATAGTGGGAAGCCATTAGACATGCTGGGATCGTTCTGACCGGATTCCTCCTGGGGAATCAGATCTATTATAGCCCTTGATTCAGCAGTTTTATTCATTTTTATTAAGCCACATATTTAGAAAAAAAATAAAATATTTAAATAATGTATTTTATGCATAGTTCTCGTTTAAAGGGATTCTGTCAGTGGGATCTACCTTTTTAAGCTGTCTATATGGGCATGTAGATCATAGGAAATTGAATAAAATGATACCTTGCTACTTGCATTCTGTTGCCTTATTACAGAATAATCCATCGTTTTCGTAATACGTAAATTATCTGTTAAGATCTATGGGCCGGACATAGATCTCCCTGAGAATTTGCGTCCAGAGATTATTATAACTGAAAGAGGGAGATACCAGTGTGAGACATGTAAATCAGGAGAGCAGACTGTCAGTCTTTACATGTCTCACACTGGTAACACTCATAGATCTTAACAGCTCTTTTACATATGGAGATAAACATGGATTTCTTTGAAAAAAGACACTGGATCACAGATATCAAGGTATCATTTTATTCAACTTCCGATGACGTTCATGCCTATGTAGACTGTTTAGGATGGTTATTCCCACTGACAGATTCCCTTTAAAGGGGTTTTCGGAACTTAAACATTGATGGCTAATCCGTACGAATGAGACCATTGCTGTTCAGAAAACCGAAGGAGGCCAAGTAAATGAGACTGAATTACAATACCAGGCACTGCAGTCCCTTCCCAAGAGCAATTATTCCTGTGTAAACAATGACATGGCATTCCACCTACCAGAGCATCATGGCCTTTTGAAATGACTGATTGCTTAGGTTGGCTCCCCGCCATTCAGGCCAGGCCAACAATGTTTACCACCGATGGGGACATTTTTTTACTTGAATGCATTTATAGGAAGATTCGCTTGAAAGAGGCCCCGAATATTCTGTGATTACTCTCGCTAGAATGATGAAATTTGAACGAAGTGACAAGCACTGAGCTCCGCAGTATATGGAGCTGCGAACAAGACGGGAGAAATGAGGTAGGCGCCAGACACTCATGTATGAGCTGCTGAAAATCCCTTAGTTACTCGCTAAACACTCCATGATCAACAATTCGGTGTATGACATCCAATGTCTCAGTTGTACATCTTAGGCCCAAGTGTCTTTGACACCACCTTGAACATTGATGTGTACCTGGACATTTTTTAACAGTTTGTGGATCAACTGGATGATTATGAGTCAAGGAAAGTTGACTTCCAGCAAAATGGGACAATGTGTCATGTAATGGCAAGGATCATGGAAAAAATTGAGTCCTCTTTCGGCAACAGGATAATTTTAAAGGGGCTTGAGGCTGGATCTGATAACTCCAAACTTCTTCCTTTGGGGTATGCTCAAAGGAAAAGTCTATTGGAACAAGACTCATACCGTGGAAGATTTGAAGACAAACATCCAACTTGAAATTGGCACTATTCCCTCTGATCTGCTTGCCGATACGCTCAGGAACATGTGGCGCCGTGGGTGAAAATATGTCTGAAAACAGAGATCACTTCCAGCATCCCATGTAATGCATTTCATTACACATATGGCAAGAGATACAGTATAATGTATTTTTTTTTGTTTATATTTGGTTTAGAATATTTGGGGCCTCTTTTTAGTGAATCTCCCTGTATTATCCACAAAAGAACGCCAATTTTGCAACAGGGTTTGTTTAAAAATTTTAGACTGTCTACTTGAACAACATCAGAGTATGAAAGTACATTGCAGACTACAGAATGTTTTACCAGCAAATCAGTCAAGAAGCTCCTCTGAGGTAGAATCTTATCTCTCTTCTCCTGAACATCTTCTAAACTGATTTGACCACATCAAAGTTCAACTTATATGGTCATACCTTACCTTAGAAGAGTGTTCAGGAGAAGAGAGATAAGAGTTACACAGTATATTGATAGAACAGACCAACATAAAAATACAGCGGTGATGTCTCCTGTAACTCCAAAGAATATCCTCGGAAATTATTTTTCTCCATTTAATAAGAAATTGGCATCCATCAAATAAACTCATGACACCCATGTTTTAATTAAATCTGTTCCCTTTCTTCATTAATGTGAAATATCATTATAATCCTTTTTGGGCAGAACATTTGATTAATTTCAAATTGCAGGACTCAGCTCATGTTGGCCTTCATGTATCATTGTTCTGATTTCTCGAACAATGCATTGCTATTTTTTCAATGAGTAGAACAAAATGTTAGCATTGATAATAATAACGTTCTCTATAATTCTCTACAGTCCTGGGATTAGATGCACTTCACGATCTTTGATAGTCTTCAGTAGTAGGAGGAAATCCTTGACATCAAGTTAATGTTACTATTGGAGTAATATTTGTTTGCTTAGCCTGTGATATTGTGGATCCACCCAACAAATTTAGTAATCCGACTGTATACACCATAATATTTCGGAGTGGCACAGCTTGCGCCCCAGCTTACCAGTCCAGCCTGGAACCAGCGCCCCCTTGGTTCTTTACATACAAGAGGACTGCCAGAGTCACCCTGCAATAGAAGAAGTTGGTTAGTAAGCTCCCCTACAATCTATGTTATTATAACTGCTAAAAGTGTAATAAAAGAAGATTGCATCGTGCTGGTGAGTGTCATCATTCACATGTTCAAGAGCTCCTTTATCAGAGTTCAAAATGGCCATTGCAAACACTTGGGGAGTGCTGTAGAAGTTCTGAGCTATGGCTCTGCAAGCCCTCCACTGCATTGGGATGGACCTGCACTGATCCTATGAACAGGACCTTGGGTTATGTTTATGGGTTATGGTTTGTTATCCCCCATTTGGCGTATTTGCTGAAAACTTTTTTTGTTGTTTTGTGACTGAATGCTAACCCTGAAGATGTGCGACTGTGTATTCCATTCAAAAGCTTTAGACATACTGTATACTGTATGTTGAGTAAATGTGTGTTTTTGATTCCATGGGCAGACCCCAAAGCTGAAATTCTTATTTCAAAGATAACCACCTATCCCCAAGAACACGGCTCTGCAGAGCACCATCTTGAGCAGGTCAGATGTGTATGCTCGGCTCTTAGTCAGTACACAGACAGGAGTAGTGCACCAGGGGAGCAGGGGTAAGGTGAGTAGCATTTGCTTGGGTTTTTTCATTCACTTGTGGGGGGAGTACATGGAGCCATCATTATGTATTTGGTGTCTGTGGCGATTATACTACGGGACTGTGGGGGTTCATCATAATTAGGGTTGGGTGGGTTGTGGAGCCATCATGCTGTGTTCGGGCCTGTGTGGTATCATGATCTGGAGGTCATCATTCAGCGTCTGGGGGTTGTTGGGGATTGTATTGTGTTTGGGAGCTGTGGGGGGTCATCATTCTGTGTTTGAGGGCTTTGGGGGATCATACTGTGTATATGAGGCTGTGGGGACCATAATAATGTCTGGGGCTGTGGTGGACATAATTTGTTGGGTGATATGTGGGATCATACTGTGCGGGTCATCATTCTGTATAAGGGAGTTGTAGGGGATCATACTGTGTTTGGTTATAACACTGTTTGGAGAGCTGTGGGAGCCATCATACTTTGTTGAGGGGCTATCGCGGATAATACTGTGGCGTGACTATACTGTGTGGGCAATCATACTTTAAGGAGACTATGTGTCTGGTATCATACTTTTTGGGTGGCTGTGGGATTTCATTCTGTGTGTGAGGTTGTGGGGGTCATCATACTGTGTTGAGGCTGTAAAGGGCATCATACTGTGTATTGGGGGGCTGTGGGGTTCATTTTACTTTGTGTGGGGTGCTGTGGACTATCATACTGTGTATTATGGCTTTTGAAGACATCATACTGTGTATTGGAGGTTATGGGGTCCATTATACTGTGTGTGGGGAGCTGTGTGACCATCATACTGTGTGTTGGGGCTTTGGGGACGTCATATTATTTTGGGGAGCAGTTCATCATAGTACACGGGCTGATTAACAGGAGCAGTATGATTTACTACTTTTAATGAACTTTATGAAAATCACTAAATTTGATCTGACATAAAATTAATATAAAATAATAATATGTTAATATTGAGCTTCAGAACTAATTTCAACGCATTTATTTGGCCTTCTGCAACAGTCACTGTTCCTCATGTGGCCCCTCGGGAAAATTAATTGCCCACTTCTGCTATAAACAATACATAGAGAAGAACATGAGCATGCACCACTATTCATGATGGGGCTGCAGAGCTTGTTCGCGTGGCACCAGAGGTCTGTTCTCTAGATGGGAGTACTAGCAAGTGGTGCTCTAGTGATGAGCAAGTTCTCGTATTTTATGGATAGGGGATAACTTGCTATTTTGGGACTGACCCTGATTATCATGCTTCATATGACCCGGTACACATCTTATGTTGCTGTTGCTAAATGGATGATAAGACACAATGCTTAGTATTATTCCGTTCCTCATGGATGGATTACACTGGACTTATCCTTGATCTAAACCAGAGCTTCTCAAATTGTGAGGCTGGAGTTTATTTCCACAAGAGCGGTCATTACGCCTGCAGCACAGACTCTGACTGCAGCAATCAGACCCTGCAATGTTACTGTGTTCTGGGTCCGGGAGACAAATTAGCATTCACTATAGCACTGGCTTTGACTCTGATCACGAATGAGGACCGGGGATTACCAGCTTCTGGTCCCAGTAGACAAAGCTGAGACGCTCTGGTCTATGCCATTTATCAAACAGACAGTTCTGGTATAACAATGGGATGTGAGCAGGTTTTTAAACTGGTATATAATACTCGGCCTGATATCCTAACTTCTAAATTACATTCACTAACTAATATATTAAATCATGAAATATCTGTTTAAGGGATTTTAGTGCAATTTGTCAGTACTCGAATCCATAGACACAAATATCAAAGGACTAAGATCTAATGAAATGGTGAACTAACATTTAAAGCCATTGCGTAATGATGTACCTGACACGTATCTTTAGTCCCATCAGAATACCCTGCGCAGAACATCCGTGGACTTATGCGATATTGGTAGAGGTCGGAGCAGATATCTTGAGAAATTAACTTAAGATCAACCTTCAGAAGAACGTCACTATTAGGTCCTAAAATACAAAGTATGGTTTGCATATGCACTGATGACATACTCTGCTTTCTAAAGAATTACTGCTGCACTTGGCTGGTCAGATGCTATAACATTGCTGTTAATCTCTGACAGTTGCATTTAAATGGAAAGTACAATCAGTGTTCTATCAGCAACAGATTATCACTACTACAAGACTAGGTGTCATGTGCCAGACAGTCCAGCTAATTAGTGTAATCCCGCCCCCACCACTGATTGGCAGCTTTCTGACTGTACACAGGAAACTGCCAATCAGCGGTGTGGGAGGGGTTACACCCAGCTCAGTATTCTGATCACTGCTACAGCTACAACAGAGAAAACAGGGATTCTATCAAAACTGCCCCAAGCAGCCTAGTAAGTGACTCTTCCTGAGAATCAGAGTCTCTGCCTACATCCTGCTGTTTTCAAATACATAGCAAAAGTTGCTGTCAGACTCCTTTTAAGGTGTGCAGTTTAGGGCGATCAACACCCCTTCCCAACAAGATCGCAGAGAGCGAATGGGTTGTCATGGCACTCAGTGGCCTGCTAAAGCCGTAGACTTGGTGGCACTACTAATATACAAATATATATATATATACTAGCTGAAGAGCCCAGCGTTACCCGAGCATAGTAACTAACTATGGTTAGTTATAACAAATTATAATGATTATATCTATATATAAAATAAACACAAAATTAGTCCCAAAATAATATTGAACAATTGGCACTTCAAAAGACATAAGCACACAAAAAGGGTAACTGATGTAATGAAACAGCAGACCCAAAGAAGAGAACCAAGAAAAAATACATAATAATAAAATGTAAATTTTATCAATGGTAAGTTAAAAAATGTATAAAATTTGGCACAAAATACATACACAAGCAGTGCAACCAGAAGGGGGCACCAAAAACTCACTCCATATTGTAATTACTCGGGCTAGTTAATCTCTTTATGAGAAATCTTAGCACCATTCTATGTATCACAATTAGGGATGAGCGATATTGCCCGATATCATATCGGAATTCCGATTTCCGATATTGAAAAAATATCGGAATTTCCGATTTCCGATATCAATGCAAATCAATGGGAGAAAAAAAATCGGAATTAGAAAATTACCACTACAGTGCTATATAATGGATAAAATGGAGAGGCAACACCTCAGGATAATGGGGAAGGAGTTTGCAGAGGAGCAAAAAAATCGCTAGAAAAATGCACAGAGCGAAAGCTGTAGCAGGAAAATATCTTCTTAACAGCGGTGTTTTTTCTTTGGGTTAGGATTAGTTGGGGTAGGGGTAGGGTTTATGGTTAGTAGGGTTAGGGTAAGGGTTAGGGATAGTTAGGGTTAGGGTTAGTGATTTTACATTATTAAGTTAAAACTGCCGGTGGTGGTGTCAATATGCCCTTTGACTGACATGTGTCCGCGTTCAGCTCACCTTGCTTTGCAGGGAGTTTCCAGGAGCACCACGTGGAGGAACGGATACACTCCCTTTAAACCATGCTTAGTCTTCTTCTGCTAATTATATTACTGTTATTCAGTAATTCTGCATATTGATATTCTGCTTTTGGTTCATGTACATCTGCTCCTACTGCTTCCTAAACCTCTGTCTATGGTTATCCTGCTATTGGCTGGTCGCAGAATGTCCCAAACCCAGAGGAAATACACAGAAGTAACAGTAGGCACAGGAACTTGAGAGAACCAGCTGGTGAGTCTGGAACCCGTATAGGCAGCAGAAATCAGCAAAAGAGCCAATGGAACTAACGGGCACCAGCTGACGTTATCGGAGGCCGATAACTAAGCAGGAGGTAACCTGTGCCAGAATGCACTACCAAGGACCAGCAGACGTTACTGGAACTCGGATACCACAAAGGAGGGACCTAAGCCATTGACTCTACTGAGAACCAGCTAACGTTACTGGAACCCAGATAAGCAGCAGAAGGTAAAAGTGCCAGTGGCTGTACTGGGCAACAGCTGACATTACTGTATCCGGGATACCACAATGTAGTAGTGACATAAGCCAAAAGCACTGCCGAGAAGCCCAAAAAAACCCCACAAAGATGCAAGTTCAAGAGCAAAAAGACTGGAGTCCGGGGACATCTCCATCTGTCTTCTTGTCTTGGGTCTTCTGCATTTGTCTTCCTGTCTTGGGTCTTCTGCATCTGTCTTCCTGTCTTGGGTCTTCTACCGGAGTAATGTCTTCTCGGCAGAAGGTGCAAGAGCCACATTTGCCCCCACAACCCGGACACAGTCTTCTTTACTCCGCAGTCGCAGCAGGGGAGGAGGAGGGCCTACTGGCACTGTCGAGACCAGCCTTGAGCGCCAGGTCCTGGAGTCCACGTAGGGGGCTCCTACACTGCCGACACCATGGATAACAGCAAACTGAGCCGGAATGATGTACGGCGGGGGCGTGGAACAGTGCGGCGGACACAACCGTGTAACGGCGAGCGTTTGGAGCAGGAGGTACCCGTGCCCTTGGGCACTCCCGAGAAGCAGCTGGTGATGCTGGAACTTGGTTTGCCCCTCGGGGGAGTCACCTGTGTCCGCACTTCACTGCCAGGAAACAGCCGGCGTGGCTGGATCCCGCCTCTTGTGCTTCTGCCTATAGGTGTTTGGCATCTGTCGTCCTTTTTTCCCACTTTGGTCTAACGAGGTACAGCTGCCGTTACTGCTGCCCAGAAACACAGCATGCTGTGAAAGTGGCAGTCACGGAAATGGGCACTAGCTGGCGGTACTAGAGCCCAGAAACACGGCATGCTGTGAAATCAGCAGTCACGGAAATGGGCACTAGCTGGCGGTACTAGAGCCCATGGAAAACAGTATGAGGTGAAAGAGTCAGTCACAGAACCAGGAGCTAGATGTTGGTAGTAGAGGCCAGAGCACTGGCATAACAGATGACGCTGTGCGCAAAATAGGCACATGACAGAGCATGCATACTGCTACCAACCATGCATGTAACCTGTCTACCCTGGCCCAGGGCAGCAAAAGTCACCAGAAATCCAAGCCTGGTTCATTTTTAGGAATGTAAGCCGGTCCACATTTGCAGCGGATAGTCTGGTACGTTGGTCTGTCAGTACATTACCAGCTGCACTAAAGACACGTTCAGAAATCACACTGGCACCAGGACAAGCCAGGACCTCCAAGGCATACTGGCTAAGCTTGGGCCATGTATCCAACTTGGAGACCCAAAACTTGAAGGGGGCAGATCCATCCTCAAGCACACTGACAGGGGTGGAGAGGTATTGTGCCACCATGTCACGGTAACGTTGCCTCCTAGTGCATTGCACTGTCTGTGCTGATGGTGCCCGAACTGTTTTCGGGTTCAGAAACCGTTGGAACAGGTTGGGTATACTGAACCTGTCAGCAGCAGATGTACTGCTTCTGCTACCGGCTTCTGAACAGATTCCGCTGGGCCCAGGACGCACTGAGGTGCCTGCTAGTGCACGCGCATCACTGCTATGCGGTGGAAAAGAGTACATGAGTGAATTAACCAGTGCATCTTGGTACTCCTGCATTTTACGCACCCGGTTCAATGGTGTAATTAGGCTTTGAAGGCTGTCCCAGTAACGTGGATCTAAGAGGGTGGCCACCCAGTAGTCATTTGTGTGGAGAATACAAGCCACGCGTGGGTTGTTTCTCAGACACTGCAGCATGAAGTCACTCACGTGCTGAAGGCTGCCAACTGGCCATGCATCGCTGTCACCAGCTGGAGGAATGTGCTCTGGCTGCTCTGCATCACCCCATCCACGCTCTATCTGGTGACTACTAGTAGAGTGCTGTGTACTTTCCTCCTCTGGCTCATCCTCATAGTCCTCCTCATCCTCCTCACTTGCTGTGTCCTGCCTGGACCTTTGTGAGGCACCCACAGAGCTTTGTACCAACCGGGCCGATGAAGATTGCCTGGTTGGTCCAAGTGTCTCATCATACTCCTCCTCCTCCAGAGAAACCTCATCCCTTAGTCCTTTAAGTGATGATTCTATAAGGCATATAAGGGGAATAGTCAGGCTGAGTAGGGCAGCATCCGCGCTCACCATCGGAGTGGAGTCCTCGAAGCACTTCAAAATGGTACATATGTCCTTCATGGATGCCCACTCTGTGGTTGTAAAGTGGGAGGGCTGAGATGTGTGTCGCCTACTTTGCGCCTGCTGCAGCTGCAACTCCATAATTGCAGGTTGCTGCTCACACAACCTCCGCAGCATATGCAAAGTCGAATTCCACCTGGTGGGGAGGTCAACAATGATGCAGTGCTTGGGCAGGCCCAATCTGTGCTGCATGGCTGAAAGGCGCGATGCAGCCATGCTTGAATGCCGCAAATGAGAGCACTCGTATCTGACTTTGTGCAGCAGCTCCTCAAGGTCAGGATAGTTCCTAAGGAAACTCTGCACCACCAAGTTTAGGACATGGGCAAGGCATGGAATGTGAGTCAGGCCACCTAGGCCCAGAGTCGCGACCAGGTTTCGGCCGTTGTCACACACCACCATACCTGGCTGGAGGTTGAGCGGTGCAAGCCACATGTCGCTCTGCTCCTTGAGCGTGTTCCACAGCTCGGTTGTGGTGTGGCTAACATCACCCAGATAAACCAATTTCAACACGGCCTGTTGATGTTTGGCCGATGCAGTGCTGAAATCGGTTGTTGTGGTACGTCTGGGTGCAGGCGAGTCTGACGAGGAGTATGAGGAGGAGTCAATTTGTACGGAGGAGAGGCCTGCAATCCGTGGAGTTGGCAGGACCCGTGCACTTGCACTGTCTACTTCAGTTCCAGGCTCAACTACATTTACCCAATGGGCGGTGATGGAAATGTAGCGTCCCTGGCCATGCTGACTGGTCCACGCGTCGGTGGTCAGGTGGACCTTGCCATTAACTGCATTTTGTAGCGCATGCTTAATTTTATGCTCCACATGCTGTTGCAGGGCGGGGACGGCTTGCCTGCTGAAGTAGAAGCAGCTGGGAACGCTGTATTGTGGGATTAAAAACCCAACATATAGATAAAGGCTGGCTTGCTCACCAGCCAGAATGGTAGCATTTCCACTACAAGCAGTTTGGCAATGCGAGAATTCATGCCCTGTGCTCGTGGGTGGTTTGCCGAGTATGGGCGCCTTTTCTCTCACACCTGTGTGACAGATGGCTGCACACTGGATTGGGAGTGTGAGGATGCCAGCGATTGGGATGCTGATGCTGACGAAGTACACACAGTGTGCCGCCCTACAACACTGTCTGCAGATGCACCCTGGTATTCTGGCGAGGAAGTGGGAGCAGCTGTATGCAAGCTGGAGTAAGAGGTGGCCGCTGTGGCTGAAGAGGTGGAAGGTGGGGAACCAGCTGCAGGTGGTGAATCATCTTGGGTGTGATGCTGCCACTCCACAGGTTGCCTCTTCCTGACATGCGTCAACATATTGGTGGTATTAAGGTTGCTGATGTTCTTCCCTCTCCACACAGTTTGTCGACAAAGCTTGCATCTGACTACTGTAACGTCATCTGCAACTTGGTCGAAAAAGGCCCATGCACCACAACTCTTGGGCGCACCCCTTGTGTTCTTTAAAAGAGCCCTGCTCCTAACGGGTGCTGAAGTTGAGGGAGCCGACAACCAATTTTTCCCTCTTCTTCTCCCACGTGGACGGCCACGCTGCGCCACACCTGCAAGCTCTTCTTCTGAGCTATCCCCACTTGCTTGCTGCCCCTCAGCATGCCATGATGGGTCAAGGACCTCGTCATCCAATACACTTTCGTCAGCAGAAACTGGCAGCTGAGTTTCATCATCATCTGCTGACTGGGGTCTGGTCACTGCTGGCACTGGCCCACCCTCCACTTCTTCCTCAGACGGACACAGTGGTTGTGCATCTGTGCACACTACCTCTTCTTCAGCTGCAGGAGTGCTGTCTGGATGGCACACAGATTCCAAGCCAACAGATTCTGAGAAGAGGATTAAGGTTGGCTCCTGGCCCTCTGAATGTCTGGGCAATTTAGTGGGCGGTGAAGAAGCAGATGGGTGCTGCTCTTCAGTGGCCTGACCCGATGTGGTGGAGAGGTCCTGGGAGGATGCTGTGCTCATTGAGGTGGATTCCTCAGCTGCCATCCAACCAACAACGGTTTCTACTTGATCCTCTCTTATGAGCCTATGGCCCTGCGCTCCAAACAAGCTGCGCATAAATGACTGCTGACGGGTGAAAGTAGGTGCTGAGTGACTTGTGCCTGCTGCTTGCTCTGGATGTGCACCATGTCTAGCTGCTGATGCACCTCTTCCGCGGCCGCCGCGGGGACGTCCCCTACGCCCTGCCTTCTTCATCTCTATCGATGGATTCAGAACGGCAAGAAAGTAATTATTAGGAATTAGTGTGCTTATTCCTGTAGGACTACAAACAGGTATAAGAAACACTAATGGCACTGTATGATGATGGTGTGTCTGCTACACTTTATTTGAATCTAGTGTGGCCTACACAAAGAGTAACGTGTGTTTGTGGTATTGGTGTACACGTCGGATGTCACAGCGCAGTAAATGACACTGCTGTGATACCAAAAAAAAGAGGATTCTCCGGGACTGGGCCAGGTGCTGTGTGGCACCATCCACAGAGGTTGTTTGGGTCCTTCACAGCACAATCCCTATATAGTGTTTAACTTTTAGGAAAAAATAGGGGAAGGGGATTTAAGGGATGAAAAGAAAAGGCAGTGAGGCACACACCACACAGTGCTGCAGCAAGAGGAGCTGCAGCAGCTGCAGTGAATGTGCTCTGCACTGTCTCACTAAGCACCTCACTGAGAGCCTGCACAGCACAAAAAATGAAACTGAGCGGGGTCAGTGAGGAAAAAGACTGCTTCTGTAACACACAGGGGCTGCTACAGTCACTGAAAAACAATTTCTATCGCTATTAGATCCAAGATCTCTCCCTATCTCCAACAGCAACCTATCCCTATCTGCTTTCACAGTAGAGTGAGGCTAAAATGGCAGGCGCAGCCTTTTATACTGCCTGATCACACCATCCAGCCAGCCAATTGCAGCGCAGCCTCTAGCTAGCAAGCTTGGACGCCTCCTACCAAGCTTAGGGGAGTTATACAATGTTGTCAGCAATTCTTCAGCTCCTGATTGGCTCCACGGAGCGCTCAGAGGCTGAAGGATTATGGGATTTCTGATTTCCGATTTGCAATATGAAAAAAATATCGGAATCGGAAATCGGAATTCCGATATCGCAAATATCGAGCCGATTTCCGATATTTCAATATCGGAAAGCTCATCCCTAATCAGCCTATTTTTATCACCTCTTGTGAATATGGACCTGGCTTAACATGTGACCTTATACTATGTGTGATTTATATTGGTATGCCTTATATTAAAATTTTTGTGATTTACTTTCACATTGTAATTACAATATGGAGTGAGTTTTTGGTGCCCCCTTCTGGTTGCACTGCTTTTGTATGTATTTTGTGCCAAATTTTATACATTTTTTAACTTACCATTGATAAAATTTACATTTTATTATTATGTATTTTTTCTTGGTTCTCTTCTTTGGGTCTGCTGTTTCATGACATCAGTTACCCTTTTTGTGTGCCTATATATATAAAGCTGAGAGTAGAGCCCCAATCACTCCACATAGCCCCATTCACTATAATATCCCACACCATCCCGTCAGTCATCCCTTCAGAGTGAATCTACAATTTTCATAGTCATGAAAATAAAGAAAACTCTTTGAATGAGAAGGTGTGTCCAAACGTTTGGTCTGTACTGTGTATATATATATATATATATATATATATATATTTATAAATATATATATATATATATATATATATATATATATATATATATATATATATAAAACTAGCTGAGGAGCCCGGTGTTGCCCGGGCATAGTAACTAACTATGGTTAGTTATAACAATTATAACAAACTATAATGATAATATCTATATATAAAGCTGAGTGTAGAGCCCGCCCACTCCGCATAGCCACATTCACTATAATGTCACACATCTGCCAGAGCTACCGGACTACTACCACTAATATTCCACATCATCCCGTCAGCCAGAGCTGCCAGACTACTACCACTAATATCCCACATCATTCCGTCAGAGCCACCAGACTACTACCCCTAATATCCCACATCATCCCATCAGCCTGAGGCACCTGACTACTACCCCTAACATCCTACATCATCCCATCAGCCAGAGCCACCGAACTACTACCCCTTATATCCCACATCTGTTGTGAACACTTTTGACCTTCTGAGTTTGGGCTCCCTCTAGTGGTTGCTGCTGGTAATGGAGCTGGTCTCGCTGACAGAAGTCAATCATCTGAGGATGATTGGAGGTCAGGTGTTACAGACTGGAGAGGTTTAAGTGAGCATGCTTCCCTCAGTTGTTGATTGTGATTTGGTTTTCTTCCTGAGCATTTTGGAAGTCTGCTTTCCTCCTGCCTCGTCCTGCATCTTTCAGATAAGTTATTTGTATGCTTGAATCTTTTTGCATTTGAACCATTTTTTGCTTTTCTCTGATTTCTGCTTTGCTGGTGTGAGTTCAGCCTTTTTCCCTGCTGGGACCTGTGCGGGACTCTGTTCCATATGCCACAGCTCATGTCAGTCTTTTCAGTATTTTTATTCCCCTGTTATATCAGTATCTTTTGTTTTGCGTCCAGTTCACACCAGAGTTCTGAGTTAGTGGGGAGAGGTCGTGTGGCCTCAGTATTTTTGCATATCAGACGTGTTGGATTTTTTCTTAGGGTTTTTTGCGTGATTGCAGACAGTATCCTTTCCTGTTCTGTTCTATCTAGACAGCTTGGGCTCCATCATTTGCTTAAAATGTAGGAGTTAATATGAAAAAGTAAGGTCAAAAATCAATTATACTATCCAGGAGCCTTAAATCAGCTTAATGTCAGATATAAATTATGTAGAATATAACTTTTATTGAACCTTTTAACTAAAACAAGACAACCAACAGGGAAACAACCAACCGTGCCACCTACCATGGCCCTAGATAGAAGTCCTATTGTAGAACTACCTGACAGCGGAGGTTGGCACCCTAAACACAATCGAGATTGGCACCCCCGCTCCACGGCGGCTGTACCCTAAATCTCCTATATACCCCTGGGTTAGTGCAACATACGGTCACTCAATTGTCCAGGAAAGGAGCTTTATAGAGGTTGCCAAGATAGAGGTAGTTGGGTAGGCAAGAAGAAGAAAGTGTAAAATGAGTGCAAGTGACACAGACATTAACGTGACATGTGCAAAAACAAATGAGCACCTAACTATACTGTTCCCTGTGACTGAAAGCCTTCCTGTCAGCGGAGGTTGGCACCCTACTGGTCAGCGGAATGGTGCCCCCACTCCACGACGGCTGTCCCTTGGAATACCTGTTATCTCTAATGATGCTTAACAAGGGCAGCACAGCAATACAATAATATGGAAGGCATAAATTATGCCAGCAACATAATTTTGACAGATGCGGCAGAAAAAATATTGATAACAGTAAGAAGATAAAAGGGTACTCAAAGTTGGTGGTTGATAAAAGAAGACCTCAACTCGTTTCTCCTAACCGGATCATCAGGAGGTAGATAATCAGATGATCACAGCCGCCATGGAGTGGGGGCGCCAATCTAGATTGTGTTTAGGGTGCCAACCTCCGCTGTCAGGTAGTTCGCACGGTTGGTTGTTTCACTGTGTGGTTGTCTTGTTTTAGTTAAAAGGTTCAATAAAGGTTATATTTTATATCGGACATTAAGCTGATGTAAGGCTCCTGGATAGTATCCATCATTTGCTTACTCTATTTTCTGCCTGTGTTTTGTGCCTCATCTTGTCTCACCAGCAATATATGTTTGGGGGCTATCTATTCCTTTGGGGTTCTACTCCGGGGCAGTTTAGCTTTTCCCTTTCTCTCTTTAGGCTTAGTTAATTATTTGGCTGGGCCGAGGTGTCTAGGGCATCGTAGGTACGTCCCACGGCTAATTCTAGCTGTGTTGTCAGTTTAGGGGTCTGCAATCTGCTAAGTTACCAACCTCTCTGGTTATCTGGTTGCCTATCTTAAACCCCTGCTATCCTCCTGTTAAGCGTCAGGTTCCGGCCGCTGCACAGCAGGAATCCCGAGCCTTGCTTTCGGCAGTCTCCCATTCCTCTCCGGCCGCACAGGAGGCTGCTCAGCAGACTCGTTGATCCAGGTGCTCTGCTCAGACCAGCTTTGTAGGTGTAGTTGCTGCTGCCACCTCTGGTCCAGCTATAGCAATGCAGGCTGGTCAGCAGCAAGTTACTCCAGGGACTAAGTCCTCCTTTCGGTCCACTGAGCATGCCCGTGGGATGATCTCTCATTGGAGATCGGAGGTCACATGCTCAGGTCCTACTCCAGCTCGGATTGGACCATCAGGAGGGTCATGAAGGTCCTGGAGGGACGCTGCTGTAAAAGAGCCGCATGGCTTTTGTTTAGACTTGTGTGTATGATGATGGATGCATGTATCTGGTGACTGACTCATTATATAACCCCCCTTTGATACGTATGAGTTAGGGTTAGCTTAGTTTGGGTCAGCGCCTTGTAGTGACAAAGCATGTGCCACAGTGCTCCAGTCACAGCACAAGTGCTAGCTAAATAGTGCTGCCATATCTAGTGTACCTCTGGGCGGTACGCGTCTCGCCACCGGACTACTACCCCTTATATCCCACATCATCCCATCAGCCTGGGGTCAGAACCAGAGCACTGAGTGGAACGGTCCTAACTTCCATACCGGGGATCCCTTTAAGAGAGGCATGGCATCAGAACCAGAGCGCTGAGTGGATTTGCCCTGACTTACATACCAATGATCCCTTTAATAGAAGCCTGGGGTGAGAATCAGAGTGCTGAGGGTTTTACCCTAACTTCCATACAGGAGATCCCTTTAAGAGAGGCCTGGGGTCAGAACCAAAGCGCTGGATGGATTTGCCCAGACTTCCAAACCAATGATTCCTTTAATAGAAGCCTGGGGTCAGAATCAGAGCACTGAGGGATTTGCCCTAACTTCCATATTGAGATCCCTTTAAGAGAGGCCTGGGGTCTACCAAAGCGCAGAGTGGATTACCGCTTACTTCTGTACCGGGGATCCCTTTGAGGGGCCTGGGGTCAGATCCAGAGCGCTTAGTGGAATTGCCCAAATTTTCATACCAATTATCCCTTTAAGAGACCCTGGGGTCAGAACCACAGAGCTGAGTGGAATGGTCCTAACTTCCATAACAGGAATCCCTTTAAGAGAGGCCTGGGGTCAGGACCAGAGAGCTTAGTGGAATTGCCCTAACTTCCATACCAATGATCCCTTTAAGAGAACCTGGGGTCAGAATCATAGCGCTGAGTGGAACGGTCCTAACTTCCATACCAGGGATCCCTTTAAGAAAGGCCTGGGGTCAAAACCAAAGCGCTGGATGGATTTGCCCTGACTTCCATATCAATGATCCCTTTAATAGAAGTCTGGGGTCAGAATCAGAGCGCTGAGTGGATTGGCCCTGACTTCCATACCAATGATCCCTTTAATAGAAGTCTGGGGTCAGAATCAGAGCGCTTAGTGGAATTGCCCTAACTTCCATACCAATGATCCCAAGAGATCCTGGGGTCAGAATCACAGCACTGAGTGGAACGGTCCTAACTTCCATACTGGGGATCCTTTTAAGAGGGAAGATGTGCCTATGGGATGGAGGATGTGTGATGGGTATATGGGCACCAGATGGGGTGATTCATTTCTGTCATGTGCTCTCTGCTCCTTTCTGGGGGGCAGACAATGGCTTGGAGCTTATGTTCCTGGGGATGCTAGATTTCTCCCACCCGGTCAGTGTCTCCTGAGGTGTTGTGGAGTGGGAAATCTGTTGCTCATAGCAACCAATCACAGCTCAGCTTTTTTTTAAACATCTCTGGTGAAATGAAAGATGCTTAGTGATTGGTTGCAAGGAAAACTGTTGCTCATAGCAACCAATCACAGCTCAGCTTCTTTTAAACAGTTCTGGTGAAATGAAAGATGCTTCGTGATTGGTTGGTGATACACACATACACACATACATTCATTCGCTCTGGTTCTGACCCCAGGCTGACAGGATGATGTGGGATATTAGGGGTAGTAGTCTGTTGGCTTTGGCTGATGGGATGATGTGGGATATTAGGGGTAGTAGTCTGGTGGCTCTGACAGAATGATGTGGGATATTAGGGGTAGTAGTCCGGTGGCTCTGATTGGATGATGTGGGATATTAGTGGTAGTAGTCCGGCGGCTGTGACGGGATGATGTGGGATATTAGTGGTAGTTGTCCGGTGGCTCTGGCTGACGGGATGATGTGGGATATTAGGGATAGTAGTCTGGTGGCTCTGACGGGATGATGTGGAATATTAGTGGTAGTAGTCCGGTGGCTCTGACGGGATGATGTGGGATATTAGGGGTAGTAGTCCGGTGGCTTTGACATGATGATGTGGGATATTAGGGGTAGTAGTCCGGTGGTTTTGACAGGATGATGTGGGATATTAGGGGTAGCAGTCCGGTGACTCTGACGGTATGATGTGGAATATTAGTGGTAGTAGTCCGGTGGCTTTGACAGGTTGATGAGGGATATTAGGGATAGTAGTCCGGTGGCTTTGACAGGATGATTTGGGATATTAGGGGAGTAGTCCGGTAGCTCTGGCTGACACGGGGTGATGTGGAATATTAGTGGTAGTAGTCCGGTGGCTCTGACGGGATGATGTGGGATATTAGGGGTAGTAGTCCGGTGGCTTTGACATGATGATGTGGGATATTAGGGGTAGTAGTCCGGTGGTTTTGACAGGATGATGTGGGATATTAGGGGTAGCAGTCCGGTGACTCTGACGGTATGATGTGGAATATTAGTGGTAGTAGTCCGGTGGCTTTGACAGGTTGATGAGGGATATTAGGGATAGTAGTCCGGTGGCTTTGACAGGATGATTTGGGATATTAGGGGAGTAGTCCGGTAGCTCTGGCTGACACGGGGTGATGTGGGATATTAGTGGTAGTAGTCCGGTAGCTCTGGCAGATGTGTGATATTATAGTGAATGTGGCTATGCGGAGCGGGCGGGCTCTACACTCAGCTTTATATATAGATATAATCATTATAGTTTGTCATAACGAACCGTAGTTAGCTACTATGCCCGGGCAACACCGGGCTCCTCAGCTAGTTTTATATATATATATATTTATATATATATATATATATATATATATATATATATACAGTACAGACCAAACGTTTAGACACACCTTCTCATTCAAAGAGTTTTCTTTATTTTCATGACTATGAAAATTGTAGATTCACTCTGAAGGCATCAAAACTATGAATTAATACATGTGGAATTATATAATTAGCAAAAAAGAGTGAAAAAACTGAAAATATGAAAATATGTCTTATATTCTAGGTTCTTCAAAGTAGCCACCTTTTGCTTTGATTACTGCTTTGCACACTCTTGGCATTCTCTTGATGAGCTTCAAGAGGTAGTCACCGGAAATGGTCTTCCAACAGTCTTGAAGGAGTTCCCAGAGATGCTTATCACTTGTTGGCCCTTTTGCCTTCACTCTGCAGTCCAGCTCACCCCAAACCATCACAATTGGGTTCAGGTCTGGTGACTGTGGAGGCCAGGTCATCTGGCGTAGCACCCCATCACTCTCCTTCTTTGTCAAATAGCCCTTACACAGCCTTGAGGTGTGTTTGGCATCATTGTCCTGTTGAAAAATAAATGATGGCCCAACTAAACGCCAACCGGATGGAATAGCATGCCGCTGCAAGATGCTGTGGTAGCCATGCTGGTTCAGTATGCCTTCAATTTTGAATAAATCCCCAACAGTGTCACCAGCAAAGCACCCCCACACCATCACACCTCCTCCTCCATGCTTCATGGTGGGAACCATGCATGTAGAGTCCATCCGTTCACCTTTTCTGCGTTGCACAAAGGCACGGTGGTTGGAACCAAAGATCTCAAATTTGCACAGATTTCCACCCATCTAATGTCCATTCCTTGTGTTCTTTAGCCCAAACTAGTCACTTCTGCTTGTTGCCTGTCCTTAGCAGTGGTTTCCTAGCAGCTATTTTACCATGAAGGCCTTCTGAGTTGTTGTAGAGATGTGTCTGCTGCTAGAACTCTGTGTGGCATTGACCTGGTCTCTAATCTGACCTGCTGTTAACCTGCGATTTCTGAGGCTGGTGACTCGGATGAACTTATCCTATGCAGCAGAGGTGACTCTTGCTCTTCCTTTCCTGGGGCGGTCCTCATGTAAGCCAATTTCTTCATAGTGTTTGATGGTTTTTGCCACTGCACTTGGGGACACTGTCAAAGTTTTCCCAATTTTTCGGATTGACTGACCTTCTTTCTTAAAGTAATGTTGGCCACTCGTTTTTCTTTACTTAGCTGCTTTTTTCTTGCCATAATACAAATTCTAACAGTCTATTCAGTAGGACTATCAGCTGTGTATCCACCAGACTTTTGCACAACACAACAGATGGTCCCAACCCCATTTATAAGGCAAAAAATCCCACTTATTAAACCTGACAGGGCACACCTGAAGTGAAAATCATTTCCGGTGACTACCTCTTGAAGCTCATCGAGAGAATGCCGAGTGTGCAAAGCAGTAATCAAAGCAAAAGTTGGCTACTTTGAAGAACCTATAATATAAGACATATTTTCAGTTGTTTCACACTTTTTTGTTAATTATATAATTCCACATGTGTAAATTCATAGTTTTGATCCCTTCAGAGTGAATCTACAATTTTCATAGTCGTGAAAATAAAGAAAACTCTTTGAATGAGAAGGTGTGTCCAAACTTTTGGTCTGTGCTGCATATATTATATATATATATATATATATATATAGTGTATATATATACACTCACTGTGTCCAGATGTTTGCAGATTTAAGTACCCTACGAAAGGAGTTAAAAAGTTGAAAAAAATTTTAAATATGTAAAAAAATTAAAAAGTAACATAAAAATTCGCACTACTCTTTTCCTCAATTAAAAATAGACGTTCAGAAATTAATAAACATATTTAATATCATTGCATCCAAGCTATCAAAATCTAAAATTATGTTAAGTGTACAGTAATATGGTAAACACCATTAACAATAAAAAAAATTGAAATGCCAGGGTTACCGTTAATCATTAACGACACATCCCCTCCAAAAATGCAATAAAAAGTAATTAAATCATCATATGTACTCCAAAGTGGTATCAATAAAAACATCAGCTCACAATGCAAAAAATAAGCCCTCGCCCTGCTCCTGCGACAGAAAAATAAGAAAGTCACAAGTCTCAGAAAAATGGGCACAGAAATCAATTTTTACAATTTTGCTTCCTCTACTAAAATTAAAAAAGAAACTACACAAGTTTGACTTTGCTGCAATCCAACTTTTGGGAAAAAGTTGAACATTTTTTCCCATTTTTCAGTTGTATGGTAAAATTAATGGTGCAATTTAAGGCTACTAAAAAAATCCCTTACCCATACTCATGCGTTGATGAAAAATGAAATGAGTTAGGCTAGGTGCACACGGTGCGGATTCTGCTGCGGATCCATTATTGCCTATGGAAATTTTCAAATATGCAGAAAGAATTGACATGTCATTCTTTTCTGCGGATTCCGCAGCGGTTTGCCATCTCCTCCATTGTGGAGGTGATAAACCGCAGGGCAAAACCGCAGCCTAATCCGCAGGTAAGCCGCAGGTCTTTTGACCTGCGGATTTACCTTCGGATTTTGCAAAATCCACGCGGAAAATTCCACAGACCAATCCGCAGCGTGTGCACACAGCCTTAAGGTTCTTGGAAGAAGGGAAGGAAAGTACAAAAAATGAAAAATTGGAAACTGAGTGAAGGGGTTAAAACATCCTTGACTTACCGTTCTCACTTGTTGCTCCCCAACCTGCCACCCAACATGTTGAACCAGTAGGGAAATGGTGGGTTCTGGCAGGAAGACAAATTGGTTGGATGTGTGAAGAGGTGAGGGGAACAGGATGGTCCAGCTGGACAAGGGCTATGTCGTAGTCAGGCATGTACTGCTCGTGGTAAGGATGGATGATCAGCTGTGTAACTTTGAATGCCATCTCCTTCTGGCTACTTCTGCTAAGGCGCAATTTTCCCAAAATGACGGTCCAAACTTCCGGAGTGGAAAGACTGAAATGTTCAGACAATAAGGAGATGTATAAATTAAACAGTGTGTGAAAATAAGGTTATGTTCACAAATCCAATAGTTATTTCCAGTTTGGGATATTTTTGGGGATGGCAAACATAGAAATAACATGTTCCAAGACCGGATCCATCCTTTTGTCGGGATGAAAGTCATAATAGGTCCCGTTTCTCTATAATCTGTTTTTTTAGCTCATTCAAAAAAAGTAGTTTGCACAACTTTTTTGTCTGCCCCCTCCAAAAAAGGATAGCAACTGGATAAGTTTTTTTTTAAAATTGTCTATGGGAAACCATTCATTTTCTATGTCATCTATTAACGGATCCATTTTTTTAAATCTAGGCACGCCCAGAACACCGTGACCCCAATTCATCATTGCTTTTGTGCCTGTTTTTGTCTGACTTTGTGCCTTCTCTAACTCTTTTATATATGCTCACCTATTTTTTTTCTACTTTAGGCCCCGTTACACTAAACGATGCACCAGCGATCCCGACAACGAAACGACCTTGTCAGGATCGTTGGTGCATCGCTACATGATCGCTGGTGAGCTGCCAAACAGGCAGCTTCACCAGCGATCAGCACCAGCGAGGACGCTGGTATCTAAGGTAAATATCGGGTTACTAAGTGGCGTGCGTCACTTAGTTACCTGATGTGTACCTTAGATACCAGCTTGCCGGGAGCAGCGAGCACGCTGGTTTCTAAGGTACACATCAGGTAACTAAGTGACGCACGCCGCTTAGTAACTCGATATTTACCTTAGATACCAGCTATCAGCGCCTGCTTAGAGCGCTGGGAGCCTCGCTGATCGTTGGCTCCCGCTGCCACACGCAGCGATGCGCGCTGGCCAGCGGGAGAGCAACGATCAAAAAACGGCCGTGCACGATAGTGCACGATCAGCGATACCCGGCGGGGGGGGGCGGTCGCTGATCCCCGTCACACACAGCGATCTCGCTGGTGAGATCGCTGTGGCATCACAAAATCAGCGATCTCGCTAGCGAGATTGCTGTGTGTGACAGGGCCTGTAGTGGACAGCGGTTAGTGATTTCAGAAGTTTTCAGCTGATTCATCAATTATGACTTTCTCAAAAGTTGCAAAATTTGGTGCAACTCCACTCCAGTCACCCCCCTCCCCCCGGTGTGTTTTTGAGTGCGCCAATATTTTGGCATACGTGTGACTATCTTCACCAAAAAAGTAGCAAACACAGTACAAAACAGAAAAAAAACACAATTTGTTGACTTTGCACCGAATTCGTGAACTTTGTGCGGAAGTTTGAAGAATTTTCCTCCAAAACAGCAACTAATATCGCCGAGAAAAAAAAGTAAAGTGACTTTAAAAATGCAAATTATAAATCGGACGCTGTGTATATTCAGAGATTCTTTTAGTAAAAAGCGTCACTATAAACGTAACAAACACGGATGCAAAATGAAAACCTACATGTGCATCTGTTTTTGCTCCGATTTTAGCGGATTCAGTTTTTTTGGATTAATGCTGGATTTGTTCAAAAGGATGACAGCTGGACATGTGAACAGAGCCTTAATAAGTAGATGATCATAACTTGCATCTAAGTGCTCAGAGACCAAAAGTCTTAAAAATGGTTACACTACACCCAATGATGGATCGTCTTCAAATCCAGCAATGATAATCTGTAATTACTACAATTAAAAGGTAACTAAATATTTTTATATGTTGTAGACCCTCTTTAGTAGTGTTGATCATGGGGATCTGGGCTCCGAGACCACCACTTTTCACTTACACCAAGTGGCAGACCTTATATTAGAGAGCAATGTGCAGGATGCACTTTCAGTTGAGCCCAAATTCCACTTTGACCATCTTCAGGAATAAAATTGAGCTCAAAGACCCCAATTAATCAGCACTACTAAATTAATTTAAAAAACGTATGAAAAATATTGAGAAGTTTAGTTCTGTTCTAAGTATATATGTTCTATCTCCAGTATTGTAAGATATTCTGATGGATGGTGTTGAGTGATATGTGGGAAACAGTAAGGGAATGCACTAAGCTAACTGGTAATGTTTAGCAGTTTTGTTAGGGTGGTCAAGTGCATAAAACTGTTTTCAAGCAATAGGGGATGAAGATGCTGCCAGACAACTTTTCTGATAGAAGAAAAAGCTTGGATCTGTTGAAAATCTGCATCTCAACCTTTTCCCTCATTAGGTATGACTTGCAAGCTAGACGTTTGGGTGCCAAATCGGTTGTCAAGTCAAATGTATGACGCCCGGTGTGTGAGCTATCTGTGATAATTGGTAGTCCTCGGTCTTTATCACTGTATTCTTGTGTGGTACTTTATGTGAAGATGCAGTTCATGACTTTTTAGTTTCTGTCTACCTTATAAATATTTAACAGGTTCACTCATTTTTGATAACTATCATCAGAAAGTTCCTAGGTCGTTACAGTAAGTATTCTACTGAAAATAAATTGGCCTTCAGATTATTTAGCCAAAAAAACACAGTCTGAGGGAAAGAATGTCTTTTGCTATAATCTGTATTCAGTTATCTGTTTCTATTTTTTGAAACTGTCACCCTGATTATGAGCCACAGCTCGGAGCTGGGTAGTAAAGCCATAATGTTATGGATTTATCCATGTAATGATTATTACAATGCATGGAGTCTTTAATGAGACCTTTTTTCTTTCTACATTCAAATGCAGCAAAAAAAAGAAAAGGCAAAATCTGCAATTATTAAAGTGTAATATGTGATCAGAAAATGAGCTGCTATAATTTTTTCTTATAAATATGCCATTTTTTCTTATAAATATGTAAAATATTACTATCACAATATTTCTCCTGGATCGTTGGGAGAAGTTGCTCTTGGAGGATGTGTAGGGAGATGGACCGGGCTAGTGGTACCTCTCTCGTATTAGGGCCGGAACTATTGGGGCTGTCACCATTATTGCTGGGGGGAGCACTTTCTGACCTGGACAGACCTTTGCACTTGACTACAGGGGGTGGGTCATATATAAAGGGACGGAGCATGCTAAAACAGGCTCTTTGGCGGGAAGTCAGCGTGCGCAGCAGGAGAAGGTTGACTCACTCTCCGCAGTGTGATGCCAGGAGACCAGGCTGCTTTTCTGATGAATGACACACGTGCAGCCAGACTGCGAGCAGCGCATGACTGTGTGCCCTCTCACCTTCGACACTGGGGAGACATCCCGTACAGTACCGCTGTCTGTCTACCGTGAGTGCCGTAGGCCTGATTGGGGTAAACGTGCAGAGACTGCCAGGATATTCCCGTCCCCACCGCTGACCTCCATCCTTCTGCACCGGCACCACAGACGCCTCCTCCATGAACACTTTGCCCCGGTACCGCAAGGCTACGCCTAGCAGAGCCAGGATGCATCGCAGCTGTCAGGAGACAGTGCCTCACATACCTCCAAGACCAGGCTAGAGACTTCACACGTCTCCTACGAAGCCATCGCAGGATTTCCAAGCCTCCATCCTCTGGAAACATCAGACTGATAAGTTTACCCATTATTTGAACACTTATTTTCGTCCTGAACCTTAACCTCCCATACCTCCCTTATTCTCTCCCTGCATGGAGTATTCCCTGTATTAAACACCAGTTAACTCTTTATCTGCCTCCTACTTGTCACTGCACCCCGCGTTCCTGCTTAACCTCACAGATGTCCCAACCATCCAGGAGAAATTTGTTGATGAACAATGCTATTTCCAACATGATGGAGACCAAGCCACAAGACAAAAGTAATAACTAAGTGGCTCGGTGAACAAAGCATACATTTTTATTCAATGGTTAGGAAACTGACCTGATCTCTATTTTATTGAGAACCTTTGGTCAATTCTCAAAAAGTAGGTGGACAAACAAAAACACAGAAATTGTGAAAAACTCCATGCATTGATAAGCCAAGAATGGCCGGTCATCAGTCAGAATTTGGCTCAGAAGCTTATTTAAAAGATCTATATTGTAAACCTTGAGATGAGGTGTGACTATAACCTGTCCGTAATGCTTCCTGTTATGGGAACATGACCACACTCTGTATATTACCTCTCGAGAGTGAAGCAATGAGCCGCAGTCAGAATCCACTGGCTTGCCACTAAGGATCCTCCACAAATATGTGATCCTCCTACTTGTAAACTCGCCTGCCATGGCCATTCCCCTACTTGTGACTGAGTTCCTCCAACAATACGATTCTGCAGCGACTGCATACCACACTCTAAGGAGGGAAATAGGAGGTCAATGTCATGTGGGCTTTAACAAACTCATGCTTTCTACAGATTTGTATGACCTTGGACTTTGCTGTAGGATGAAGGGCTCTGACGTAGAGTATAAGTCCAAAATACCCTACGTTTTTGTGTATACCATGTTAGAGTGAATGTCCATTTGGGTATTTTTCTGGTCCTTTTATTGATAGGTAGAGGACCTGATTTTGATATGTATTGAAAATGCATTCTGTTCTTATTTTTGTGTATGCTAGGATGAGAGGCTCTGTAGATCTCCTGAGCACAATCCCCTTTATTAGATTGGAACCTCAGAGATAATATTGATGATAAATTCATACTAATGAAAGGGATTATTTTCTACCAGGAGTCTTAGAACATCGCCATAAATATATAAATTTTTTTCACTCTTCTAAATGCAGCTGTAGTCCCGAATCTGATGATGTGTCTCTTTTTTGTGCCTGCTTCTCTCAATTCCTGAGATATGGGCCCATCTTTCCTGCATTTAATTCGACTCTTATTAGCCAAAGGGACTTTGGTGCTTAAAAAGACACTCTCAGTGAAGAATTGACGATTGCACCCACTTGGCTAAAAAGACTAGATTTATATATAGAGAATAGGGGGGCTATATCTCAAGAATGGAGAAGTACAAGAACAAATGATAGACAATGTCAGATTCAGGAAAACACTGGGAAAAAATTGAAACCAAATAATATATTTGCAGCAAACTGTTATGTGACCGGTGCTCTTTTATTACCCATGGAACCTGTTCTCATTTCTTACAAGATTCAGAAGCCCGTTAAAACCAGTAGTCTAGGACAGACATATTGCTTCATTTAGTGGTTCTTCAGCTTTAGGGTATCAAATTCTTGAAAAGATTGTACTATGTATGGCCATATAAAACAGGTCATTACAGGCAGAAACTTACTGCACTTGATCTACTCATCTCCTACTGCAACCATTGTTGCTCCATTATAAAGACCCCCGTACACTGTAGACTGCTGTTTGGCTGATAGCTATGAATCGTGTCTCTTCCGTATATATGAGCACTCGGCTCACCCAAGCTCTACTGGTGGACCGAGAATAAAAATCGGCAACTCCAAATTGTACAAGCCGGATCCTTAATTCCCCATCTATCATGGGAGAGCCGGTAGGCCCCCATACACATTGCCGATATAGAAGAATTCAGTCTAGTGTGTATTGGGATCTTAAGGGTGATCATAAGAAAGGTCTCCTTTCAGGGTTTGGAGACAGAACATAGAGCCCACTTACAATTAAAACACAGGGGTCTACTCTGTCACTGAGTCACTTACCGCCATTCATGCTTTTTTATTTTATTATGAAGAGTTATTTTGTCATTTGTTACATTTAGATCTGATTTTAATGAAACTCTACAAAATGACAAGGATGTTGTTAAAAAAATGACTTTTCTAGCTATTTTTTGCTCAAAAATGGCAAGTGATTAAAAGACAACCTCATCTTGAAAAAAAGAAATAAATACGTAAATGGATAACTCAGCCCTGCACAGTAATAAGCCTGGGATTCACAAGTTCATAAGTCGGAGGATTCTGTTAGGTCTTCATTCTTGATGAGTTCTCACCACAGTTCCTTTGATCAGAGCTGTCCGCACAGTCTCTTACAGAGTCACATTCTGGATTAGTCTTTTTCACACAAGTCCCATCTGCACATCTGTAGTTGAAGGCACCACAAGGAACAGCTATGTAAGAGGTGGAAAAAAAATGACACTGCAAATCAGAATCATCCAAAGTGTTCACTAATGTTTGACGATCCATGCCACAGAATATAACCAAACTGACCATAAAAGAGAGCAAACAAATGTCATAAAGTAGAGCAAACAGGTCTACACTTCAGTAAAGAGTCAATGTACTGAGAATGTGGATGTGTTGATGCGGAGCCAAGATACTGCGCAATGTTCCTGAACATTATAACTTATGTTAGTTTTGGTCTGTTTGAAACTGTATCAAAACTTTTAGCATATAATAATAATAATTATTATTACTACTATTATTATTACTGCTATTATTATTACTATTATATATTAATATTACTATTCCTATTATTGTTATTATTATTAATAGTAGTAGTAGTATTCATACTGCTCCAACAAATGAAGGGAACACTTGCATGTGACAGAATAACCCCAAATCAATGAAACTTCAGAGGTATCACAATCTGTCCAGTTAGAAAACACAAACGACTGTGAATATCTTTCATGTGCTTTGGTGCAAGTGAAAGTGATAACACGAGCACTGGAGAGGAACAGCAATAGACCCCCAAAAAGAGAATGGTTGTGGCCTCCGATAATCACTCTTTTCTTCTGTTTCCTGTCTAATTCTTCTCTAGTTTTGTTGGTGTCCTTGTCACTACTGGTAGAATGCCTGTGGCCCATTCAGGTTGCACAGATAGTCCAGCTCCTCCAGGATGGCACAGAAAATTGTGCCATCACAAGGAGGTTTTTTGTGTCCCCTGGCACAGTCTAAGAGCATGGAGCAGACACCAGTACATTGGTCTAATAGAGTTGGACAGGGACATAGAATGGTATCTGTTAGGAACTTGGATTCTCCCACTGCACTGGGTAGATCCCTGGCCTCGTCTGTTTCTGCAGTCTCCCATTCTGCTTCGACCGCAGTGGAGCCTGCTCAGCAAAGACGTCAGTCTCAGCATCTTGCTCAGACTCGTGCTGTTTGTCTAGTTACTGCTGGCTCTCCAGCTACAGCTAAAGTAACTAGCGATAGGTAGCGACAATCAGATGTTCCTGAGGCTAAGTCCAGGAATCACGCTACTGAACATGCTTGTGAGGTGGCGACCTCTCATTGGTGGTAGTGTAAAGGAGGTTAAGCAAAAAATCTTCCTTGTTGTATTTATTACTCTTTGCTTAATGGTACTGCTACCCCTTCTGGGTATTACCATTGTTTTGTCCTTACGTTTTACTGTATTATTGCGTTTACTTGCACATAGTTTTGATAATGTATTACTGCATTTCATGGTTTGTCATGTATAGTATAGGGAAGGCGCAATGCTCTTTTTGGGACACTAGAGGGGGCATTCTAGTGTATAGAAATCATAGTAAGTAGGATAGGGTTAACTGTAGGAGGGGCTGCCAGAAGTTAAGGTTAGAGCAGAAGGGAAGCTAGTCAGGCGGGGCAAGGTTGCCTGAAGTGTCCACATGGGCTGTAGGCCCAGGAGGGCACGGCAGCCACGCAACGTTAAGCAGCGACAGCCCACGTTATCCATGGCCACTGGACATCAATACAGTGGGCCAGTACAGTAGAGAGAGAAGATGTGGCGACTCATAGCCTGGGTGGACGCCTTTAGGGCAGGAGTCGGTTGGAGTGATGAACAGAAGGAAGTTGAAGCTTCACAGGGAATGGTACAGACGGGTCGTATGCTTTTCCAGAGGCGACCAAACCGGGTGGTTGATTTCATGTCTGGGGCGAAACAGGCAGAAGGAATTGTCATCTTGGCAAGGTTTGGCTGGGAAGCAGTCTAAGATGGTCCGGTCCAGAAGTGTGCCATACAGAAGCGTCAGCAAAGTAGGGAGAGCTGAGGAAGCAAGTGAAGTTGAATGTGTATCCCATGATGTACCAACTATGGATATAATGTGTGAAGTTATAAGTAAAGAAAACATTCAAGTTACTCTGCACTGTATCTCAATTACTGGGAGTCGCCTCGGAGAAGGGCCAACGCTGCTTGGGAAGTGCCCAGGGGGACCTGAACCTGGAGACGCAGGTACGCTGAACAGTGAAATGCAATTCTCTGTGAGGGAAGGCCGGGACACAGAAGCTTTAGTGTCTCTAGCCACGACTATAGTCCTGGCCTCTCCTTACATTTGGCGTAGTTGGCAGGATGCGACTACCTCACAATGTGGTAAACCCGCGGAAAGAAGAGTTGATGATGATGTGTGTGCGACTGCTGTGCTCCTGGAAAGTGACCGGGAAAAGAAGCAAGTGGTCACTGGATCTGGAGAAGAAATACTGGCTTTGCCTACTAAAGATTTTGTGACAACACTGGACTTGACTACTGAGTTGAAATTGGCTTACTTGATGAGAAAATTTGACACCATTACTGTGACCAAAATGGAGAAGTAAACAACGAGAACCGCGTCCTTCATGGGCGTTGCCGTCGTCCCCTGGCAGCAAAACCTGCCTGTCAGTATGCCCTGGTCCGTCCCTTGTGGGTGCAGATGAAGAAGGGAGATGGAATGGAGAAGTGGGGACTAGAATATCGGTTGAGAGCAGAACTTTCCCTGGCGGAGTCCAAGTTTTTTCAGCCACCGGAGCCATCGTGGAGGGGTCTAGAGTCTTCCCTTCAGCAGCTGGAACTGAGTTGCCGGGTGTCGAAGAGTAGAGAGCTAGAAGTGGAGAACACCTCAGAGGGGCTCGCACCGGAAGGACAGAGCGGTATGGTGCTGCGCCTTTGAGAATATCGTTCGGCCACCAATGTGGAAGAAGACAACAGCCGTGGAACCAGGGTGTGCAGTATGTTCTACAGGGAGGTGGTGAGTACACCCCGGCTCTTGCTCTGCCAGACTTGGCCAGTCCCGCCCCCATGCGAAATGAAGAGAGGTCCACTAGACCTGACACTCAGTCACCCGGTGCGGGGAACCGAAACCGGGGCCGATGCTGGGGTAAGAGTTGGCATGCCCTGTTCTGCCCAAGTGGAAGAAAATCCACTCTCGTTGGTGTTGCAGACTTGCGCTGCTGCTGCCATGCTGGGATGGACTGTGGACTCTGCGGCTGTGGAATCCTCTTCAGCCCATACCAGAATATGGGAAACAACAAAGAAGACATGGAAAGTATGCCATTGAAAATTTTTTGTCCTTTCTACAGGAGGTGTGTTGCGCAAGTTGCACTATTCATGTAATGTGTTGAAGGACTGTTCTGTGTCCTTCAGGGTGGAGGAAAAACCTGAATGTTTACTTTTCAAGGGGATGGGAAATTGTTCAGCCAAAACTGGCCATGAAAGACAGTTCTATTAGTTCTCTTATATTTGTTCATCTTGGCCTGGAGGACTAAGATCTAGGTTGTTATATCTGGAGACCATGGACTCTTATTGTTTTTTTTTTATGCGCCCGTTGCGCCCATTCTGCTGGAATAGCGGAGACTGTCTTCTTGGTTGGAGACCACCGGGAAGAAAGACTGTATTTCTCTCAAAGGAAGGGGGAGCTTACTCTCAGGATTGCTGTCTCATGCGTAGGACAAAAACTTCAGTGCATACCGGATGTGACTACCTCATATATTCTGCCTGCGCAGAGTATATGGTGTAAATATTAGTTTTGAAAAGTGTGTGGTCAGGGACGACCAAATTTAAGGAAAGCTGGAGTGTAAAGGCGGTTAAGTAAAAAATGTTCCTTGTATTTATTACTCTTTGCTTAATGGTACTGCTGCTCCTTCTGGGTATTACCAGTGTTTTGTCCTTACGTTTTACTGTATTATTGCGTTTACTTGCACATAGTTGTGATAATGTCTTACTCCATTTCATGGTTTGTCATGTATAGTATAGGGAAAGCGTAGTGCTCTTTTTCGGACACTAGAGGGGACATTCTAGTGTATAGAACTCGTAGTAAGTAGTGTTGTGAATTCCCTTGCGCAGACTTCTGAGCCAGAGCTCCCTCTGGTGGTTACTGGGAGTAGTGGAGCTGGCTAGTCTGATGGAAGTTTGCCACCTGATGATGATGATTGGGAATCTGGGATTACTGGCTGGGAGCATATAAGTGAGCAGGCTTCCCTTAATGGTTGCTGGTGATTTCCGCCTTGTGCATTTTTGAGCTCTTCAGTCTCCTGCTTGATCTGCATGGTTCAATTAAGTGATTCTTTTGCTAATCCTTTGAATCTTGGTTGTGCCTTTTCTTTGCTTTCTGCTTTGTTGCAAGGGTTCAACATACTCCCTGCTGGGGGCAGCGCTGGGCCCAGCTCCATATGTTACAGCTTGTGTTAGTTTGTTCAGTCCGCTGTTATGTTAGTATCTTTTGCTTTGCTTCCAGTTCACACCAGAGTGCTGGTCTAGTGGGGTGAGGTTGTGTGGCCTCAGGTTTTTTGCATATCAGATGTGTTGGATTTTTTAGGGTTTTGCGTGATTGCAGACAGTATCTTTTCTGTCCTGTCCTATCTTGACAGTTTGGGCCCCATCATTTGCTCAGTCTGTTTTCTGCATGTGTTTGTGTTTCATCTGATCTCACCGACAATATATGTTTGGGGGCTGTCTGTTCCTTTGGGGATCTGCTCCGGGGCAGTTTAGATTTCACCTTTCTGGCTTTAGGCTTAGTTAGTTCTCCAGCTGTGTTGAGGCGTCCAGGGAATCGTAGGAACGCTCCACGCCTGCTGCGAGTTGTGTTGTTAGGATCAGGGGTCTGCAATCTGCTGAGTTACCAACCTCTCTGGTTTCCTGGTGGCTTAGCCTGTTCCTGCTATCCTCCTCGGTGACCCATTCATAACAAAGTAGGATAGGGTTAACTGTAGGAAGGGCTGCTGGAAGTTAAGGTTAGAGCAGAAGGGAAGTTATTCAGATGGGTGGGGCCAGGGTGCCCGAAGTGTCCACAAGGGCTATACACCCAGGACGACTCGGCAGCCACGCAACATTAAGCAGCGACAGCCCACATTATCCACGGCCACTGGACATCAATACAGTGGGCCAGTACATTAGAGAGAGAAGATGTGGTGACTCATAGCCTGGGCAGATGCCTTTAGGGTGGGAGTTGATTGGAGTGAGAAACAGAAGAAGGTTGAATCTTCACAGGGAAAGGTACCGACGGGTCGTATGCTTTTCCAGAGGCGACCAAACCGGGTGGCGGATGATTTTAAGCCTGGGGCAAAACAGGGAGAAGGAATTGTCATCATGGCGAGGTTAGGCCAGGAAGAAACTGGGAAGCAGTCTAAGACGGTCCGGTCCGGACGTGTGCCGTATAGAAGCGTCCGCAAAGTAGGGAGAGCTGAGAAAGCAAGTGAAGTTGAATGTGTATCCCATGATGTGCCAACTATGGATATAATGTGTGAAGTTATAAGTAAAGAAAACATTCAACTTACTCTGCACTGTATCTCAATTACTGGGAGTCGCCTCGGAGAAGGGCCAACACCGCTTGGGAAGTGTCCAGGGGGACCTGAACCTGGAGACGCAGGTACACTGAACAGTGAAATGCAATTCTCTGTGAGGGAAGGCCGGGACACAGATGCTTTAGTGTCTCTGGCCACGACTATAGTCCTGGTCGTCAATTACTCAGGTCCTGTGGCGGTTCCGGATTGGTCGACGAGCAAGGTCCTGTCTGAATGGACATGAGTATAAAAGGGCCTCAGGTGCGCTCGCCTAGTATCATTCATGTTGCATGTATCTGTGTGAACACAGCATCTGTGTGATCCTTCTCAGGGTGTGCTCAGGGCCGGCTTTACGCCGCTAGGAATTCTGGCTTATCCGGGAAGGAGCTTGCTTGTGTGGATACAGGGCTGGCTACTAGTGTTTATGTATCTGGCATGAGGACTGGATGTCTTGTATTGGGACCTTTGGTCACAGCCCAGCACCGTGCAGCTTCATTGGTCCGCCCTTGGCGCCCCGTTCTCTTCACAGATTAGAGTAGGTTGATGCTGAAAATGTGACAGACGTGAAGGAGACTAAAGTTGCTGTGGTGAACATTATACCACCTGTAACATCAGCCAGCACAACAAGTTTAGCGGTGGATCAGTCTGGAGAGGAATGTACCTTGCAGGCTCAGATAATCATCCAATTGATAGCCACCGTCACTTTGACTGATGTTTGGTTGCACTGGTGCAATGAAACCTGGATTCCTCTTTGTGCAGGACAGCGCCCAATCTCACATGGCCAGAGTATGTGGGCAGCTCTTAGATGAAGAAGGCATTGATGCCATTGACTGGCCCTCACAGTCCCAATACCTGAGTCCTATTAAGAACTTCTGGCAGTTCATGTACAGTATTAATGCACTTGATGCCACCAAGTAGTGCTAAGAGTGTCCAAGAGCTCACTGGTGCCCTGATCCAGGTCTGTAAGGAGATACCCAGGACACCATTTGTTGTTCTCTCATCAGAAGCATGCTCATACCTTCCCAGGACTTCATTCAGGTAAATGAGAGCCAAACATATTACTGAGTCACATTGTGAGTCACCACGATAAAATTTACTCAAACTGGGTACACCTGTGATGTAAATAATTTATTTTGATTTTTGGAGTGACTTAGAATCCAGCCCTCGGTTGAAGATTTTGATTTCCAATGACTGCATCAGTTTCTTCTCATTTTTTATTATCTAAGTTTCAGAAACTGTGATTTTAAATACATATTTTTGTTTTAGGGTATAATAATGAATTTACGTTAAAAATCCATATTGTTTTAGGCCGGGGTCACACTAACCGACGCAAAATACGGTCCGTATTTTACATGCGTAATACGGATGAATGACCCCTAAACAGTGCTCCGTATGTTATCCGTAAGCAAGGTGTGGTCGCGTATTTTGCACATGTCAGCATCCGTATGTAATCTGCATGTAATCCGTATGGCATCCGTATGGCGAGATTTTCTCGCAGGCTTGCAAAATGGACATTTAACGGTTTTGAGGCCTGCAAACTATTTAAATCATTAGCCTGCACCCTATTTATTGGTTCAGGAACAGGTGGCTGCCTCTATTCTGTCCATTTGTGACCTTGCCTTGACTAGGGGTGTTGGTGTTGTATGTGCAACATGGCAGACAGTCTGAGTTACAACACAACTGAGCAGGTTCTCTTCAACTGGCTTTTGTCACGCCGCTTTGGTCAACCATACCCAGTGATAGAGGATCCGCGGAGGAGGAGACGCATGTGGGTCCATCCACTTTTGAGGCAACGATTCACAAGAGGTCATTTTCACGGCCTCTATTCTTCTCTGCGGGAGCATCCGGAAAAATTCTTCCAATACTGTCGCATGAGCCTTGCAACATTTGATCTACTATTGGAGACAGTGCGCCCTGGGATAACCTTTCAGGACACAAGGATGCGCAAAGCTATATCTGCAGAGGAGCGACTTCTACTCACATTACGGTATGTACTACACAACCACATTCTCTATGTTCATGATGTGTTGCCCAAAGTATGTATTTTTTGCTTTTAGAAATAAGTTTAATGCCCTCATCTTATTCCAGATATATTTAAACTTACAGACCAGAATGTTATGTGTAGTATGTACTGAATATCAAGTAGTCATTGTGCGACCAAATATGTGTATGTTAGAAGAGCTGAATCACTAACAAGTTTGGTATGTATGTACCTGGTGTTTTGTTAATTTGTGCATTCTAAAATGTTCCATTTCTGTTGTTCTTCAGCTTCCTGTCCACTGTCTTATGCCGCCCTCCACCATGAGTTTCTCATTGGAAGATCTACCATTTCTGGCATTGTCAGGTCGACATGTAGTGAAATATGGTCAAGACTACATCAACTCGTCATGCCCGAGCCCAGGATGGAAGACTGGTTGAGGATATCAAGGGACTTTGAGGAGGAATGCCAGTTTTCTAATTGTATTGGGGCCCTTGATGGCAAACATATCCGGGTGCATAAGCCGCCGAACTCTGGCTCCCAATTCTTCAATTATAAACAATACTTTTCTGTTGTATTGTTGGCTCTGGCCAACCCTTAATACAAGTTTATAATTGTTGACATTGGGGCCTATGGAAGGACGGGAGACTCTCAAGTCTTCAATACTTCCATTGTGGGTCGGCGGCTACGCACCAACCAGTTGGATCTACCACCACCACGCCAGCTACCAGGCTCCACTCAAGAATCAGTCCCTTATGTCCTTGTGGCAGATGAGGCGTTTCAGTTAATGCGCAATGTCATGAGGCCATATCCCCGGCGCAACCTGGACCACCGGCGCAGAATTTTTAACTTGCGCCTATCAAGTGCTCGGCGACTGGTGGAGTGTTCCTTTGGCATTCTTTGTGTCAAATAGCGGGTACTCCAGTCTGCCATTCAGCTGAGTGAACAAAATGTTAATGAAGTTGTTAAAGCCTGTGTGGTTCTTCATAACTTCACCAGGATACATGATTGTTCCTCCTCTGCTGGTGTTGTGCGTGGGTCGGACAATGTGCGTAGGGCGAGACCACCTATCAGCCCTCAACGTAGACCACTCTCTGGGCTCAAAGTGCGTGATATTTTCACAAATTACTTTATGTCACCTGAGGGGGAAACTTCTTGGCAAGAGCATGCTGTGTCTATGTTATAATTTTTTGGTTTATGTCTGTCTAAATATATATATTTAAACCCCTCATGATTCTATGACTGTTTAATTGCATTGATAAGCGTATGTTAGTATGCTGACACCTTTTTTTTTAGAATTGAGACAGAGACGTAAAATGTAGTAGACAAATGTTTACTTTTGCCTTTTTTTTTAAAGAAAAACATATTATTGCCGTTTGATAAATGTGGCAATGGACCAAATTGGCCTTTGTGCAGATGTGAAAATTGGGTACAAATAACATTTTCTGACAAACAAAACAACCACAAAACCATTAGGCAATACCAAAATGGCAACATTATAAATTTTGGTAGGTCGGGGGAGGAGAAGGTGGAAGACCAGCCTGTGTTTGCTGCTGGCTACTTTGCCCAACTTGGCCATCGCCCTGTGTGGGGGCATACTGTTGCCCATGATGTGGGTAGTGTACTGTCTCCTGTGATTGTGGTTGGTACTGGCCAGAGTGATACTGGAGAGGGGCCTCTTGTTGGGGCTGGTAGGCCCGTGTCTCATACCCACCAAAATATCCATGTCGTCCCCAACCAGGTTGGAAGCAGCCTCCAACACTGGGTGAGAACAAGTGGCCATATTGGTGAGGTTGGCTAGAGCCAGACATATGTGGCTGCTGTTGGAAAGGTTGGGTAGGGGGAGGAATAGGGTGAGGTGTAGGCCCACGTATTTGAGGATCCTCAGAGCCTGCTTTTGCAAGCATGTGTGTAGGGTGTCTAAGGCGCATCAGATTCCTGGGTGAAAGCTGCCACCTCTCCAGATATTCAAATACCTCATATGGGGTATTGGGGTGTGTGCTTGCATCAAGCAGGATCTGAAAACATCCTCGAATGCGTAGCCTCACCTCACGGGAAAGAGCACAAAGATAAAGGGCCAGGCTGCGTGAGTATGCCTCCTCGCCATCATCATTATTGACTCTAGCCAGTTAGTTCAGTACCCCTGAGTCAACATTGGTACGGGTATCTTGGGCAGGGATATGGCGCCTTCTTCTTCCTCACCGGAATGGTCCAGCAGGCTGTGGGGAGCCCCGGATATGGGCAGTTGGGCTGCTGCTGATGTTGCCCTGCTCCTCCTGTATGGCTGATGGTGCAGCAGCAGACCGTCCTGCTTGTGGATGTGGTCCTGGTGGTGGGGTTTGTTGTGCAGGCACTGGGTTTTCCTGAGAGGAATCTTCACCCATGCTTCTTGGAGGGGGAGAAGATGGGCCAGCCACCTCTTCCCCTACAGACCCAGGATCTATGATGTGCTCGGTATCTGAGCCAGTTTCTCTCTCCGTAAGGTTGGACTGAGTTCTGTTATGAAATAGAACAGAGCCAAAAATAAATCAATATTTTTGGCCCTGTAAAGAATCTGTGTAATGTGGTGTGAGGTATCTACTTACGGTCTCAGACCCAGAATAGGAGCGAGGAAGGAGAGGCGATCATAATAAATATATTTTCGCTTTGTGTGGCCCGCATCACCACTCCTGGCCCGCTGCTGACATTCCCGCCTGTATTGATCGCGGATGCTGCGCCAGCATCTCATCACATCTTCCACTGCAATGTGACAGGAAATATTCTCAATTTCACATATTTGCTAGGTCAAATTTGCTACCAGTAGCCTAGGCATGTGGCCTTCTAGGGTGTGCTTTCTACCCAGGGTGGCATATATAATTGGGGCATCCAGGCCAGATACACATGGTCACAATAGTTCAGGTATCAAGTAACTACACTTAATAACTTGGTTAGCTAGGAGGATGAGGAGCTTGTGGCCTGGGCCAAATTATGTCAGTGTAATACCATGGGTCACATAAAAATCTACCCGCCTCATGAGGCAAAAAGTCCAAGCACAGGAAGGGGGGGGGCCTGATTCTAAATGCCTTTTTTGATGTGAGGTAATTTTAAACACTTTTTGGGTTGTACTTACTCATTTGCTGCTGCTCCTCACGTGGCCGATCATCAAAAAAGTGGAACATCTGGCGACATATGCGCCTCCATGACGCCTCCTTTCTTGCTCGGTTGGCATAATGGGCATCACGTTGGTCCCAGATTTCCGGTCGCTCCTGCACTAGTACAATCAGCATCTCCACATTGAGGAAATATGGCACCATGACGCTGCAGGACTCCGTGGAGGCGTACTTCCTGGACGTCTGGAGCGCTTTTTGAGCTAATTAGCATGTTTAAGCTTCCTGATGATCGATTGGCCCATTTCCTGTCACCTGCCAAAAGACCTGCGTATTTCTCGCAAGTCACACGTGTGGTCCGTGTGTAATCCGTATTTTTTGCGCACCCATAGACTTGCATTGGTGTACTACGAGCGTAGTACGCTGACAATCGCAGCATGCTGCGATTGGAACGCACCGTACAATACGGGCAAGAAATATACGGCTGTTGGGAGCTGCCCCATAGAGAATCATTGGTCCGTGTGTAATGCGTGCTTTTAACACCTCTCACTCGTCCGTATTCCTCTCTAGTGTGACCCCGGCCTTACTCAAATCCTACTCATGCAACTTCATCCCAATATCTGTTACCATGGCACAATCAATATACACCTCATCCTTGAAAAGTTACATGACAGGATCAAGCTTTTTTCTGAATTGATGGGTGTGTTTTTTTACCAGGATATTTTCAGAAATTAAAGGGTTTGTGTCACAAGTGTGCCACGTCAACCTGGGAGATCTGGGGGCAGATTGTGAATTGTAGATCTTCCATTTAGCTTGTGTGTTTGGATCCCATATTAAATGAGTTTGGTTTTCCTTTGGTGCTCAAGAGGTTAATGACCCTTTCTATTCTGGTCAAAAACTTGCAGTTCCATTTCCGCTACTTCTGATCTGGTCATTAACTCTTCCTATAAAACCTGGCCAGACCCTCTCTGTCCTGCCAGTGAAAGCTCTGCTTCCTTGCTCTTAGGAGACGCTGTGATGAATAGGAGTTCGTTGTTGCTATTGGAGATTCGTCTTCTTGTGCTGTGTGCTAAAACTAAGTGTTTTGGAGAGAAGTTGTTGTAGAGGTGTTCTATTTTACGTGTGTGTTTATCTATTGGTCCCTTTCCCTGTTTACTTTATTCCTCCCTGTCCCTATCCTCCTTCCTATTAATGGTTGGTGTTTTGGTATGATAGAGGGTTTCTGATATCCCTGTTTTATCTTCTGTGTCTTGTTCACATTACATTTTTCGGTCCTAGGCTCCATAGCGTGGGGGAGGGAACAGATCAGGGATTGACAGGAGCATAGTGAGGTTGGAGACTTGACCCTGTCTACCATCAAGAGAACCCCCAGGACAGGGAAAGTTAGGGTCTCAGTTCCAGTTCCTCCTCTACCTAAGACCATCACAGTGTGACATTTTCACTGGCCCCACATTTTGTCCCTCGGTATGGATCCCATTGTAGTCCTTGCCAAACACTTGCAGGGCCTGTTGCCTGAAGTGTCAGACCTGCAATCTAGACAGTTTGATGCCCTTCTCCTCTACCTAAGACTGTCTCAGCGTGACAGTTTGTCCCATTTCAAAGATTACTGCTACATAGGCTCAGGAATACAAACCTACTCCCACCAGACTAAGCTTTTAGTCATTCTCCCAAAGTCCAGTGCTGCTTATCACCATTTTACCAGGCTTTGTTGATTGGCTGCAGTAGTGAGTCACGTCAACAGAGCTGTAATTATTGAGCTCAGCAGCTTGTGCCGTCTATACCAGCGGGGCTATTAATGCTCAGTGATTGGCTGCAGATCTGTTGACTTGAAATTAACACTGCAGCTGATCAATGAAGACTGGAGCTGCAGCTGCAGGCTGAGCTGTACCCTGGAAAGTTGAATAAAAACTCAGTTATTTGTTTAATTTTTGTGTCCCTGAGCTTATGTAATAATAATCTTAGAAACGGGACAACTCTTTTAATTTTTAATTCATTTATTCTAAGACACAAAGCTTTTCTATTAGCCCCTGTCTAAGTTGCTCAGATCCTTACACTTTGCCATCGTTCTTGCTTCCAACACATTAGCAAACAATTGTTCACTTACTGCTTCATATACCCATCCTCTTCACAGGTGGCATTGTCATGAGACTTCACCCACCCGTGGCTTTTAATGGTATGATTGATTGTGCCCAATGAAAAGGGGATGTCCATTACAAACCAACTAAATAAAATGTATTTCATATATTTCTTTGTTTTATTATGGCATACAATAAAAATTTTATTGTGCTAACGTTTTAGCCAGAAAAATTTATGTAAATACTTTTATGCTCAAAAAAACCACAAAAGTATTATAAAAAGGATGCCTTTATTGACTAAGCAGAAAAAGTATATTTCATCTAAAAACCTGCAAACTTACATTTTTGGGTTATCCATTAAAATTATTGTCTTTTTTGGGCAAAAATGTGTTTATGTAGATTTTAGTGATGAGTGAGCGTGCTGAGATAAGGTGTTATCCGAGTATTCTCGTGTCCTATTCGAGCATTTTGGCATGCTTGAAAAATAGGCTTGAGTCGCGGTGGCTGCATGTCTCGCGGCTGCTCGATGGCTACAACACATGCAGGGATGCCTGTTTGTTTGGCTACCCCTGCGTGTGTTGTGGTTGTCAAACAGCCACGAGACATGCAGCCAGGGCGACTTGAACATTTTTTTTCTAGCATGCCAAAAATACTCTAAAAAAAACAAACAAAAACAAATCCATAAGACGGAGAAGAGAAAATATTTGGAGGACCCCTAGGTGATGGTATGGTTAAGATGCTACCTTCACGACATTGCTCTTCATCTGTACCGTTCACACAGTCATTGTTGCCATCGCAGATCTGCTCGGAGGGGATACACTGCCCTTCTGGGCACTGGTATTGGGCAGGACATACTAGGGTAAATAAATGAAAATCTTACAGTGGCTGGTATACAAACTGGCAAATAAAAAAATGTCTAAAGTGATTGCTGTAATTATACTGACCACAGTTCCTCTCATCCAAGCCATTGGGGCAGTCCTTAACCCCATCACATAGTGGGACACACATCCCATCTACTATGCACAAGAATTCCCCAGGACAGGCTGTAAAGAAATATAGCTTTATAGATGTTCAGAAAAGTTTATACGTTTGTTATATGTTTTAGAGAAAATGCTTAATTATATAACTCACGATCCGTCTTGTTGTAGAGGCGGTAAGAGGCTTGGATCCCTGGTCCAGTTGGTGATCGGGGGCAGGAAAAAGTTATGGTGATGTTATTCGTTACTCCTTCTATTCTCTCCGTGTAAGGCTGGAGCACCCTCATGCCACACATCCTGTAGGACGTAACATGTCATAACTCTGATCATGCTATATACTTACTATAGGTATACAATCTACATATCATCTACAATTTAGTGGATATGGAGTAGTTCATGATTTATGAAGTTTAGAAAATGATTTGGTAACTTAAAGGGTTGTTTAACTTTTATAGAAATTTTTTTTTATTACTTAAATGACTGTATTTGGGCTTAAAAATCATTTTTGTAATTGGGTTTCCTTAAAATTTTGGGATCTAAGGAGTAAGGTTTCTTCTTGTGGAGAGTGACAAGCCAGACCTGGCATGCCAGAGTGAGGAGACTTATACGCCATGCATGCTCCTCTAGGAAATTAAATATGCAAATTGCTTCTTTGGAGAGGAAGAGGAACTCTAGGGCCACCTATTGGAAGTAGGGATCCTAGAAGTCACTATCGAACCTTGAACGAGCCTTGCCATATGACTTAGGCTGGTTTCACATTTGCGTTTTTTTGCGCTGGAAAAAAACGCATATGTGCGCATGCGTTTTTTCCCCTATATTTAACATGGGTGCGCATACCTGCGCACTGGTAAGCGCATGTATGCGATTTTCATGCGCTGCGTTTTTTTGGGGTGTGCGTTTGTATTTTCCAGACGCAGCATGTTGCATTTTTTGGCCCTGCAAAAAAGCGCATGCGCACATATGCGCACGTTTTGCGCTAAAAATGGCCATTATAGCCTATGGATGCGCATATGTGCGCACTGGCATGCTCATGTATGCGTTTTTTTGCACATGCGTTTTTTTTTGTTAACCATGGAATTTAGGGGTTTGGGTTAGAGTTAGGGTTAGTTAAGGGGGTTAAGGGTTAGGGTTAGGGTCAGGGTCAGGGTTAGGGTTGGGGTTTGGGTCAGGGTTAGGGTTAAGTATGGTTTGGTTAAGGGTTAGGGTCAGGGTTAGGGTCAGGGTTAGGGTTAAGTATGGTTTGGTTAAGGGTTAGGGTAAGGGTTAGGGTCAGGGTTAGGGTTAAGTATGGTTTTGTTAAGGGTTAGGGTCAGGGTTATGGTTAAGTATGGTTTGGTTAAGGGTTAGGGTAAGGGTTAGGGTCAGGGTTAGGGTTAAGTATGGTTTTGTTAAGGGTTAGGGTCAGGGTCAGGGTTAGGGTCAGGGTTAGGTTTAAGTATGGTTTGGTTAAGGGTTAGGTTCAGGGTTAGGGTCAGGGTTAGGGTTAAGTATGGTTTGGTTAAGGGTTAGGTTCAGGGTTAGGGTCAGGGTTAGGGTTAAGTATGGTTTGGTTAAGGGTTAGGGTTAGGGTTAGGGTTAGGGTCAGGGTTAGGGTTAGGGTTAGGGTCAGGGTTAGGGTTAGGGTTAGGGTTAGGGTCAGGGTTAGGGTCAAGTATGGTTTGGTTAAGGGTTAGGTTCAGGGTTAGGGTCAGGGTTAGGGTTAAGTATGGTTTGGTTAAGGGTTAGGTTCAGGGTTAGGGTCAGGGTTAGGGTTAAGTATGGTTTGGTTAAGGGTTAGGGTTAGGGTTAGGGTCAGGGTTAGGGTTAGGGTCAGGGTTAGGGTCAGGGTTAGGGTTAAGTATGGTTTGGTTAAGGGTTAGGTTCAGGGTTAGGGTCAGGGTTAGGGTTAAGTATGGTTTGGTTAAGGGTTAGGGTTAGGGTTAGGGTCAGGGTTATGGTTAGGGTTAGGGTTAGGGTCAGGGTTAGGGTTAGTAAAGTCATGGTTTGGGTTAGTGTGAGTGGCCACCTAATGTTGGAAAAAAACGCAAACGCGGTAAAAACGCACTAAAAACGCATACAAACGCTTAAAAACGCTGCGTTTTTTTCATGCATGCTCATAAAAATGCTTGAAAAAAACGCAGCAGTTGTATGCTTTTGTATGCGTTTTTTCAATGCGTTTTTTTGCGGGAAAAACGCGCTGCAAAAAAAAGCAAGTGTGAAACTAGCCTTAGGATAAAAGCCAAGTCAAAATCTCAATTTGTAGACACAGTGCTACCCCTGCTCAGTGTAAAGTATGAGATTTGAGTTGGCTGGGTGAGAGGCTTAAGAATTCCTTAAGGGGTAAGGTTTCCCCTTGTGGAGAGGGACAAACCAATTGGTGGCACTAGAGTTCAAGTCCTCTTGATCTCTGAAGAGGCAAGTGCGCATGCATAGCGTATAAGTCTTCTCACTCTGACATGCCAAGCTTGACATGTCACTCTTCAAAAGAAGAAATCTTACCTCTTAGAGCCCAGTTTTAAGCCTCAACAGCTTGACAATGGATGGTATAATTTATCTCCAGGTCAAAGTAGTGGTGCTTCTGTACATGGTCACATATGCCTATTAACATTCTAGGACAGGCTTCTCTCAGTATAACAAGTGGCAGCAATTTTGATGTTCTATAGCGATGACCTACCTGGACAAAACAAATGTGATTTGCTGATTTATAGGTATTTTGGAATGTAATTATAATAACATTTATTTCTCTATTTGTTCCTTTTACTATAGAACCTGTGACAGAGTCACTGTTAAGGTGATGGAGGGGAGATATGTGTCACTGTGCTTAACAGCGTCGGTGATATGAAACCAGAGTATTTTTTGTCCAGCACACTACGTGTTGTGAGGGTTAATTTGCATAAAAAGGGTGGGTTTTAAGTGGACCTTCATAGAATGGGTGGGAGAAGGTCCACTTTATCTCCACTGGCAGAGCTGCCAGGACCCATGTGATGTCATGATCATGTGATCAGTCGCATGATGGGGAAGTCACAGGCTTGAGTTTAAGTAACCGAGCTCTACAGGCAGTCAAGCACAGACGGAACATGTGCTGCTCCAGAGCGGGGTGCCACCTGCAACATACGGACTGTGCTGCAGCATTTTGTTTTTCTTTTGTTGTTTTGTTCCTGTTTTAGCCATAAAGGCTGAGTTTCTTTTCCCCATGAGTTGGTCTATGCTACCTTACAATAAACCAACGAGGATTTAAAGAGACGGTATTCCCATTTTTTCTACCTCTGTGCGCCGCCACGTGAGTGAACTACGACAAAGTCCTTTAACTGCAATGCTCTTATTTCATTGGATTTAAGATAAGATGCTACATTTGCTGCTTAGCGACAGCCTTACAACTATGTTTCTTATGTCTTCATTAAATGCAAACTAAAAGTAGTAAAAGAAGTCGTACCTCTGATTTTGGATGATCCACTGTCCTTGTATACAAGGGGCAAATGCGTACTGTCCTGTTAGCTTGTAGCCTTCGAACCTCAGAGCAACCCCATACTCTGAAGAGGGAACCTGTGATGATAATAGGAGACCAAATTATAGCATATATATTAATCAAAGAGTAGAGGGCAAGTAGGTCATAGTGTCTGAAATATATAATACCATCTTAGGCCTCTTTCACACTTCCGTTTTTTACAATCAGTCACAATCCGCCAGGTTTTGAAAAAAACGGATTCTCTCTCTCTCGTGCTCTGATGGTTCATCTGTGCTACTGAGCAATTTATTAGCCATTAACAACTTTTCATTGTCTGTCATGGTGGGATCAAAAAACGATAATCCCACCAACTCTGCATTCAAATACCACAAATGGTTCGAAAATTTGGTCAGGGCTATTTCTGCAATGTTGTTGTCACATTCTTTATAGTCTAACAGACTATGCAAAATACCGAAATCTTAAAATACCTCAATTTGGATTTTTTCAAACTTTGAGCGACGAGCGGCACGGGTTAACGTCGTTTGATGGAGCTCAAATTTTGGCTCTCTCAATATCTGGAAAGGGGAATCGTTTTGTGGGGTCCAGACGGACAAAATTCCGACATCGATTTTTTGCGGTCACCCTAGTATATATTTATTCTTTCGTTTCTTTATTAAACCTGTCAGTGTGATTTTACTGTATCGCAAACTGAATTGCCGGCTTTTTGGTAAAGGACACCGGTGCATATTTCTCGCAAGTCACACGTGTGGTCCATGTGTAATCCATAGTTTTCTCGCCCCCATAGACTTGCATTGGCGTATTACGGGCGTAATACGGTGACAATCGCAGCATGCTGCGATTTTCTCAGCCCGTATAATACGCCGGAGAAAAAAATCGGCTGATGGGAGTTGCCCCATAAATTAACATTGATCCAAGTGCAATGCGTTTTTTTTTAGCGCATAGCACTTGTCCGTATTTCTCGCTAGTGTGACGCCGGCCTAAGTCCTATACTCACTGTTATGTTCCAGGTGCAATATGGATAAGGTGGGTAGTAGAAGGGGTAATACGGTGTCCTCAGGTGACCCTGGACATGGAATCCATCCTTCAACACAATGCCCTCTTCACAGGCTGTTAGTAAAAATAAATGGCCAATTTTACCATTACAGAACAGAACATGTCCAGAAATGTAATAATACCAAAAAGTACTTTGCTCGACGATAAAATCGGGTTAGAGTAATGAAATGAACAATTTGCCTGGATATAAATTTAATGTTACTTGGTAATATCACCAGCTAGTGGTACTGTGAAACAGAAAAAGAGATGGAGAGAGTGAAATGTTTAAAAGGTAGAAAGTACTCCCTGATAAGGGGTCTGCATTTAGGGAACTTATTTTTAATTGCTTCAGTTAATTAAAAACCTAAGCAACTTTTTATTAGTTTTTGTTGCAGATAGTCTACTTTTGTGTCTACAGCTCTTACACATATGGATATGATCAGGGGCTGTCTGGGACAATGATAATCCATCCTTAGGAAAGGTTATCAATATGAGATTGGTGGAGCTTGGCACCTGTCATCTCCACCCATCAGCTGATATCTGTTCTGGAAGTGGTTGGATGTAAGCAATGTATGGAGTGTTGCACAGCAGTTCTGTACATTGTCTACTGGCCACTTCCAAATACTGCAAGTTTCCTCCTTGTTACACACCTGTCCCTGCTATCCCGGGCCCTGCTTCCTTCACCTCGGTCCTCTGCCCTCTGCTGTGCTCCACGTCATATTTTGCAGGTTGCCCGGCGAGGCTCAGTGACGATGTGACGTGGTTTAGGACTGAGTCTCAAGACTTTTGTCTGGTGTATTCCACCTTTTGCACCGTGCTTTAACTTGTTGCTATTCCCACTGGGTTCCACTGCATCCATCCTGCTGCTCCCAAAATTCCTGAGTGTGCCAAGACCTCGCTTGCCGCACAAACGCCTTGTGCCCACCCAGACCAGTGCCTTAGAGGATTCATCTCTCCAGGTGAGCCTAAACACTCCTATCCAAAAATCACCACTGATGGAGCAGATATCAGCTGATTATGGGGGACAATCAGACCCCCGCAGAATATTAGTAGCATCTTTACTAATATATTAATTAACATTACAGTAAGGTAACTGATCATGAGTTGCAGTCTGTATTATAATCCAGAGCTGAATTCACAATTCCTCTGGCTTCAGAGCAGACATCCATGAATATCGAGGCTAGAATATAATGGAGGCTACATCAATATTGGTAAAATATTATTAAATATGCAAAGCGTGTGGGCACGGGCTATAAAATATTGTTTAGAGATGGACGTACCCCAAATATTCTTTTAACTACATCTTATACCATAGATGGGACGAGACCACATTTTAAAAGAATTTCAGGCATTTTTCTGCTTTGCAAAGTGCAATAGAATAGACGGCTTTTTACATGACGTTACTGGTGTCAGACATGGAATGTCTCCATGGAGAAAGCAGATTGATCTAGTTAAAGGTCACATATAAAGTTTATTGACAACTTTAAAGGCAAATGACTGGAACATAAGTTGTGAAAGGGCAAAACTAGACTGGTTCAGCAGAAATAGCCTTGTTTTATAAGGGGTCACATAGCGTGAACTGAACAGGTTCTTCTGGTGCACTCTGTATCCACCTGACGGGTAGTGGATTGCGCTTTACAATCTGTACTCGTGAAATACTGTTAAAAGAACCTGCTCTGGATTTGGTATGCCTTTTTACTTACATCTGTGTGCCTAGACTACAAGCACATGCTATGTAAATACCTTCCAGTTCTTCTAAGAGGGTACGCACAGAACTCCTAATGCTTTATTATGTGGCTAAGTACACATAATGGTATTTTGCTGAGTTTTTGACACTGCATATTTTTGCTTTGCAAAAAGCGCAATGTCTCATGCATGGGACCACCTGGGGCAGACCCTGTCCGAGGAAAAAATATCAGCATGCCCTAGTTTGATGTGATATTAGGATCGCACTTGGCCATGCAAGTCAGTGAGCGCATGGAAAAGATGTCGTCCAAGTGCAGGCCGATTTCAATGCACTGACACTATGGAGAAGATGGAGATTTTTTTTCTCCATCTTCTCCTCATCCCTGAGATGATATTTTTCTGATTCCACAAATAGCATAAAGGGGTAATATTTGTGATTTTTTTTTTCTTTACTTTAGATGTGTTCCTAATACAATGATACAGTATGTGCTAGTTTTTTATTTTATCTACATCAATATGGTTCTAGGTCTCAGCAGCTCCACTTCTGCTCTGCAATCAACAAGAAGAGCATTCCGACGTTTTCATGTGACCTGTGCTATGTGTAAAAGAGGCTGGCTGATTGGCTTGAGTTACTTGAGTATCTAAGCCACACCCCTTTTATATCACAGGTGATGTATGGACAGAGAGTGGGGCTGACTTATTCAAATGAGCAGTCAGCCAGCCCCCTTTACACACAGTACTAATCAGGTGCCAAGACAGAAAACTCTCTTCAGAGAGAGAGAATGACTCAAAAGTTTGGGTCGCCATTGTTTTCAAAGGGGTTAGGGTTTGGAATAAAGTTTGGGTCAAGCACCAGAACCAGTGTCCGCTGATCTCTAGTGCCCCTCCTTCTCTTACCTGACAATCATCAGTCTGGGGCCTTTATGCACATTAGACTGGCTGATCCCACTGATATCGGTAGGTTCGGTCAACTTTAGTCTAATGTGTATGGGGGACTTAGGCTAGTTTCACATTTGCGTTTCAGGGCGCAGCGACGGCCTGCGCACGGCCACCACTAAGCCCTGCCCCCTGCCATGCCCCCTCCGATAGCTCCGCCTCCAGGCGCATGATGCTGCATGCGTCATGCGTCCCCTATCTTTACCACTGAGGACGCAGGCCATGCGCAGTATGCGTTTTGGCGGCGCCTGCGTCCTTTTGACGGTGCGCTGACCAGCGCCAAACGCAACCTGTTGCAATTTGGTTGCGCTCGGCGCACCGTCAAAAGGACGCAGGCGCTGCCAAACGCCTACTGCGCACGGCCTGCGTCCTCAGTGATAAAGATAGGGGACGCATGACGCATGCAGCGTCATGCGCCCGGAGGCGGAGCTATTGGAGGGGGCACGGCAGGGGCGGGGCTTAGCGGCGGCTTTGCGCAGGCCGTCGCTGCGCCCTAAAACGCAAATGTGAAACTAGCCTTAAAGGGAACCTGTTACATCTCTGGCTTTCAGTCATGATTTGATTGACAGCTCACTCTACACAGATGCACTGCAGAGCCGGCTGTCAATCAAGGTGCAAACCGATACTTACAGCCAGTGCTCACAGTATAGTGAGCGGTGATTCTGCATGCACGCCCCCATGACTAAAAGCCGGCGGCTCCCAGTGGCAAATAGGATCATTTTTTCCTGGTAGCCCACTTTCAGTGTGGTGGCTGGGCAGTATTGTAACACTATTTACCTGCAGATTGACCCTATATCTGCCGGAAAATAGCATTTTCTGAAGAGACAGGTTCCCTTTAAGTTCTATATTGTTATATTATTAACACATCTAAAGGGAATGTTTAACAAGGACTATCCCTTTTTAAAGTCTCTCCACTTTTTGCAGGTTCTATGCCAGGAAACATTTTCATAGGCAGTACACACGGTGACCCTTGCATATATTACTGCAATTGCTGAAGAATACCCAATACACCTGAATGATAAGGGGCCCCATATGCAATAGACATCTGGTGTCTGAGCCCGCCGATATCGATGGGTTTGGCCGATGGTAGTCTAATGTGTATAGGGGCTTTAAGGCTCTGTTCACATGGCCGTTTGGAAGTTATATTTTTGTCTTGTATTTTAGGAACAAACAAAAAGAAATAAATGGCCAAAAATGTATCTGGTGCATAACTGATGCAAACAGAAGCAGAGGGTCCGCACTGATTATTGTGGGGTCTGTTAGATGTCAATTTTTAGAACGGAAGAAAAATTCCGGCATTTTGTGCTTTTTATTCACTTTCTTTTTCCAGAACCTGACACGTAATGATTTCTGTTGTCCTCCTGATTCTGTTTGAATCCATTCCAGACATTAATTCCTTTTGTTTGTTCCTAAAATGAAAAAGCTAAACTGAATGTCCAAACACAAAAGTAACCAAATAACAGAATATTCAAAATGTTTCTCAATATGTCATTGACTGAAAGGCTAGGATGGCAGTATTTCATAGTTGCGAATATAGATGTAGTAACAGATGCAAAATTGTCCTCCATAATGGCCTTTTGTAAAAGTAAGGTGAATAAACTATTTGTATCCTCAGAATGTCAGCGTGCAGCCATCAGGAATCAGAAGAACACTTCTTAATTACCGTTACATAGAGGTGCGAGGTCGTGTTGTGCTGTTTTGCAATGAATGTCATGAATACAGGGGACAATTGCAATTACTTTCTACACTTCTGTTATTTCTTTGCCTGAATAGAAGCCACTGTTTAAGATTCCATTATACATTGTTAGCATATTTCACTACCTTCCAGGAAATGTTGTTGGTACTTTTCATACCTGGAAATGTTCTTTTTTTTTAATTGGGATCAATAGCATGGCAATAAAAACATCAGCTAAAAAATTCAGCTATTCCTGTTCACTAACTTGTTTTGTATACTGAGCATTAACAATTAAAATGCAACACATGTAGCAAAGTACTAAATGCCGAAAACAAACTTCTACATTACACACAATTAGAGTTGAGCGACTTTTGGTTTTTTAGGGTCGCGTTTCGTTTCGTGAAACCCGACTTTTCCAAAAGTCGGGTCGAGCAAGATCGTCCGATTATAGGGAGAAACACGAAACACGAAACCCAATGTAAGTCAATGGGGAATAAAAGTCGGCAGTGAGAGGAGGACAGGAAACACACCTACAGTGCCCATTTGAATGCCAAAAGCATCAATTCTTCTTACTTAAGCTTGTCAACCTTAATTAACTTCATAATACAAGTTACGCACTGAAAAATGGGGGTTATTTGGCTAAAGTTGTGGGGGGGGAGGGCTGGCTGCAGGTTTTCATGTGCCCTGGGCGAAAGAGCGCCCCTTTAACACATACCACAACTCATCATGCTCCGATATGGCAGAGAAATAGCGGTATAGTACAATGAAAAATACCTCACTTTTTACATCTCATGACGAGGCCCATCTATTTCTCCATACAGAATCATTGGTCCCATATAATGTTTGAAACAGTATATGATGAGCTCCACATAATGCTACAGTATATGTTGGTCCCCATGGATGAAGCTCCACTGTCTTATGGGCCCAAATAATGCTCCAAACATAATGGGCCCCATTTCTAATGCTCTAGTGTATAATGGGCCCTGTAAATGCTGCTCCAGTGTCTGATGTCCACCTTTGGAATGTTCCAGTGTATGGTGGGCCCCATCTATCATTCTCCAGAGTATAGTGCTCCCCAAAAATTGCTGTCCCAACATTGAAAACAATCAAATAAGTCTCCTCGCTAGGGAATCCCTGTACTTGTCTGGACTCCTCGTCGTCCCCATCTTCCATCTCACTGCACAGTATTTCAACTTTGCAAGTGCTGTGATCCTGAGCAAGCAGGGGGGGCCCACTCGTTGGCGACAGCACTGGCACAGGGCCCCTGATAGTACGGTGGTATGTCTGATGGCGGGTGGGCCGAACCTGCACTTTCATCTGCAGCTTCCTCTTTGTCACCGTGTAAGATGGAACTGTATATGGGAAGGGTAACCTGAGTTTCATCAGGGTCAGATTCAGGTCGTGTAGCGTGCGAGGGGAATGTAGTGGTCTGGGTCAATGTACCAGCAGATTCATCGAGCAGTGGCTGGGCATCAGTGCACTTGTGTCGCCCCCAGGAGTACGGTAGCCACAGTGGCACTACCTTCTTCCTAGGGAGTGTGATGTCATGCTTGGGAGCAACGAACGATCTCTCTAGCAGGTTAACTGATTGGGCGGCGTTATTCCCACGAGTCATGACCCTCCAAACAGCGTTCATGAAGGCAAAGTGTTTGTTTTACGTGGGCAATATGGTTGCAAAGCTGAACCTTAAAGGAATGTCCAGAAGGGCACCACCAGGAGTGGAGCCTACGGTTAAATTCGACTCCACCTGGGAAACCTCAACCATGCCAGCTACAGAACAGATGCACACATTGCAAGCTCAATTCCGTTAACGAACGAGACTCCGTCATGCCCCGCGGTCCGAGTCCGGCTTACTAGAGGGACACGTGAGGCTCTGGCACATGAGATTGGCCAATAACTGGTGTGTCATGCCCTTACATGTCCGTGGCTGCATGTGCGCTACACTGAAAAGGCCAGCGTTTGTCGCTTACAGGTGCAGATAACCCGCTGAACAACGTTAGTGATGGGGATCACTGATTACAATTATTACCCGCGAACAATGATTTCCCAGTAAGTGCAGGTCAACCGCAGTTCCGGAATTAGGCCTAACCGTCATTCCTGAAAAAATGAAAAACTTACGTGTGCAAACCACAGGTGCTGTAGCTTGCTTAACAGCTCGCCAGCCGTTCTCACGCCCAGTATGGATTACACGTGATTGCACAAAGGTGAGAAAGGGTACCGTATCCCCAGATAACATGTATGGATAGCTTACACATTCAAAATATATGTCTATACATCAGGAGGCAGGCTCCGACGGTGTTAGGCCCAGTATGGATTGCACGTGATTGCACAAAGGTTAGAAAGGGTACCGTATCCCCGGATAACATGTATGGATAGCGTACACATTCAAAATATATGTCTATACATCAGGAGGCAGGCTCAGACGGTGTAAGGCCCAGTATGGCTTGCAAGTGATTGCACAAAGGTTAGAAAGGGTACCGTATCCCCAGATAACATGTATGGATAGCGTACACATTCAAAATATATGTCTATACATCAGGAGGCAGGCTCAGACGGTGTTAGGCCCAGTATGGATTGCACGTGATTGCACAAAGGTTAGAAAGGGTACCGTATCCCCAGATAACATGTATGGATAGCGTACACATTCAAAATATATGTCTATACATCAGGAGGCAGGAAGACGGTGTTAGGCCCAGTATGGATTGCACGTGATTGCACAAAGGTTAGAAAGGGTACCGTTTCCCCGGATAACATGTATGGATAGCGTACACATTCAAAATATATGTCTACACATCAGGAGGCAGGCTCAGACGGTGTTAGGCCCAGTATGGATTGCACAAAGGTTAGAAAGGGTACCGTATCCCCAGATAACATGTATGGATAGCGTACACATTCAAAATATATGTCTATACATCAGGAGGCAGGCTCAGACGGTGTCAGGCACAGTATGGATTTGACGGCCCAGACTACACAGCGGAGGAGCAGGGAGAGGTAAAGATTGCAAATGCTGGGGCCCTGCCCAAGCAAGGGGGGCCCACTCGTGGGCGTCGGTACTGGCACTGGGCCCCTCATAGTACGGCGGTGTGTCTGACGGCGGGTGTGCACCACCACCGTCAGAGACACTTGATTGCACTATGAAGGACCCTGTGCCAGTGCCCACGCCCAAGAGTCGGCCTACCCACCTGTCCAGGGCAACGGCACTCGCACGGTGTCGTGCGCTAGGTGGTGACCCCGGCCATGGGGGGGGAGGCAGCACAGTTAGGGAGTTTTAGAAAGTGGCATATGTTGATGTTGGACATTCAGCTGATGCAAAAGGTGAAATAGGTCAAGTCCCAGGAAGAGGTGGACCAAAGCAAGCCATTTTTCTGTCACCCTATGTGTCATCAGGGGAAGGTGGGACAAAATCCTTGGAAACCCATGCGTGGTTCATTTTAATGAAGGTTAGATCATCCACATTTTGGGTTGACAGACGGGTCCTTTTTTCTGTCAGGATTGATCCAGCTGCACTGAAGACTCTTTCTGATAGCACACTTGCAGCTGGGCAAGCGAGCTCCTGTAAGGCATATTGTGCCAATTCAGGCCAGATGTCCAGTTTAGCGGCCCAATAGTCAAAGGGGAATGACCTGTGTGGGAGAACATCGATATCGGAGGAAAAGTAGTTTGTAACCATAGTTGACAACTGCTGTCTCCTGTCACTTTCCATCGATGCAGTATTACCAGTTGTGTGAGCGGTACTTGAAAAATCAGTCCACAACATTGTCATGAAACCCCTGTCTCCAACGCCACTTCTGCTGTGTGCACCACGAACACCTCTGCCAAGCTGCCCCCGGCCCGTACGGCTCGTGTGAGAACCATCACCGCTGCTGTGTGCTGGGAATGCCTCAAGCAACCGATTTACCAGAGTTGCTTGTTTATTAGCCAATATTAGGTCAAGGTTCTCCTGTGGCATGATGTTTTGTAATTTGCCTTTATAGCGTGGATCCAGGATGCTGGCCAACCAGTAGTCGTCATCGTTCATCATTTTGGCAATGCGGGGGTCCCTTTTTAGGTTATGCAAGGCATAATCTGACATGTGGGCCAATGTTCCCGGTGTCAATGATGCACTGCGAGTGCTGGTTGGAGGAGCACTTTCTGGCAAATCCACATCCCTCCAGTCACGCAAAAACCCTGTACCAGACCTTGCCACGCCAACATTTTCACTTGCCTCACGAGATGCATCCTCCTCCCCTAAGTAATCATCCCCATCCTCCTCCTCCTCCTCCTCTTCTTCCTCCACCTCGTCCAGGAGAGGTCCCTGAGCAGACAATGGCTGAATGTCATCAAGGATTCCCTCCTCCTCTTCCTTCTCATCAACATTGGCTGCAGACGCCTGCTCCTTAAGGTGCGTCAAAGTTTGCATGAGCAGACGCATAAGTGGGATGCTCATGCTTAGGATGGCGTCGTCTGCGCTAACCAGCCGTGTGCATTCCTCAAAACACTGAAGGACTTTACAGAGGTCTTTCAGCTTTGACCACTGCACACCTGTCAACTCCATGTCTGCTCTCAAAGTGCCTGGCCGTGTAGCCTCCCACAAATGCATTATGGCCTGCCTCTGCTCGCACAGCCGCTCCACCATGTGCAGGGTGGAGTTCCACCTTGTTGCAATGTCGATAATGAGGCGGTGGTTGGGAAGGTGGAGCAATCGCTGCAGCTTCTGCATACGAACGGAGTGTACAGGCGACCGGCGGATGTGCGCGCACAGTCTTCGCACCTTCTGGAGCAGGGCTGTTAACTCCGGATAATTTTTGAGGAAGCACTGCACCACCAGGTTCAAGGTGTGAGCCAAGCAAGGTATATGGCTGAGTTTTGAAAGGGCTATGGCTGCCACAAAATTACGGCCGTTATCACTAACTACCTTGCCTGCCTCAAGATGATGTACACTGCCCAGCCATGACTCAGTTTGTCGCTTCAAGTACTCGGCCAGCACCTCGGCGGTGTGTCTGTTGCCCAAAAACATCATCTGCAACACAGCCTGCTGACGCTTTCCACTAGCTGCTCGATAGGGGGACACATCGTGTGCAACAGTGGCAGCTGCAGATGGAGTGCTCGTACGACTGTGCTCTGTGGACGAGCTTTCGCTTCTGGAGGAGGAGGAGGAGGAGGAGGGTCGAATGCCTACAGCCAACTGTTTCCTATACCGTGGGCTAGGCAGCACTGTCCCACCACCGCTGTCCCCTGTGGACCCTGCATCCACCACATTAACCCAGTGCACAGTGATGGACACGTAACGGCCCTGGCCATGCCGACTGGACCATGCATCAGTTGTGAGGTGCACCTTTCCGCTCACTGACTGCTTGAGTGCATGGACAATGCGGTCTTTCACATGATGGTGGAGGGCTGGGATGGCTTTGCGAGAGAAGAAGTGGCGACTGGGTAGGTCATAGCGTGGTACTGCATAGGCCATGAGTTCGCGGAAAGCTGTGCTTTCCACCAACCGAAAGGGCATCATCTCAAACGAGATTAGATTGGCAATGTGGGCGTTCAAACCCAGTGTACGCGGATGAGAGACTGAGTACTTTCTTGACCTACTCATAGTGTCTGGGAGGGTGAGCTGGACTTGAGAGCTGCATATGGTGGAAGTAGCGGTGGACAGGGCGGACTGAGAGAGGGTTGATGATGGTGATGGAGTTGGTGTTCTTTCTGATGGCCTAGAATCAGTCTTTCGTTGATATAACAGTGGGAATCCCTGACTGCTGTGGCCTTGCAACGACACCTCAACATTTGCTGCTGTGCTAACCGGTGGGCTTACAGTGGGGGAAACAATGTAGCGTTGCTGACTACCTTCGTTGTGATCAGTTGCACATGTGGCACTTGAGGTTTGGTGTTGTGTCCACGCTTGCAAGTGCATGGTGGTTAAATGTCTAAGCATGCAACTGGTATTCAAATTTTTCAGATTTTTCCCTCGGCTAAAGGTCTTTGCGCACTTCTTACAGATAACCTTGGCCTGATCATGAGGATTTTGGTCAAAAAAGTGCCACACTGCACTCTTCCTACTTTGGCAGACATTTTGCGGCCTAGCACGCTGTGATCTTTTGACCCTCTGGACAAGCTGTCCAGCAACTCTTTTGATGTTTGGAACCTGTCTTTGGAGTGCTCCGGGCCTGCCAGATAACAGCTGTTGCGATGTCGATGTCTGCTGTGGATGCTCCTCATCTGAGCTATTGGAAGCAGCACCCTCTTCCCCCAATGGATGCCAATCTGGGTCAACAACTGGGTCATCCATCACCTCCTCTTCTATGTCATGTGCACCTTCCTCTGTGTCACCGTGTATGGTGGTATAGTGTGCGGGAAGGGGCACCTGAGTCTCATCAGGGTCAGAATCTGGCTCTGTACACTGCGAGGACAATGTAGTGCTCTGAGTGAATGTACCAGCAGAATCATCCATCAGCGGCTGTGCATCAGTGCACTCCATGTCAGATTCATCTTGGCCTGGGTAATTCACCATTTGACTTGATAATCCAGGCATGGTATGTGAAAACAGCTCCATGGAGTAATCAGTAGTATGGCCTGTGTCATCCTTCAATCTTGGTTGGGGTGAAGGACACAAGGAAAGGTGTGGTTCATGAACATGAGCCTCCAATGACGACTCAGTGCTTTTACTTTTTACAACTGAAGAAGAGGAGGCGATAGAGCTGGAGGCTGAGTCAGCAATGTAAGACAAAACTTTTTCCTGATGCTCTGGCTTTAAAAGCGGTTTGCCAACTCCTAGAAAACTAAGCGTTCGAGGCCTTATGTAGCCAGACGATGACGCAGGCTCAACACCTCCTGCATTCGGTCCTATTTTGCTCTTGCCACTACCATCAGATCCACCACCAACACCATCATTACCAGCTGCCAACCCCCGCCCAATTCCACGGCCTCTTCCACCAGCCTTCCTCATTTTTGGTAGAAATGTAGACAAAATCCAACAAACTATATAGTAATGTAAAACAAGGTACAAGGTGTCTATAGGACAGGGGAGATTTTGAATTTCTGCAGACACTTGTGGACACTGGACACTTTTGGATTGTGTGAGGCCCACTGATATCTGAGCGCTATGTCACAGGCTCGATGGCACAGCTGTGACAAAAGTGACAAGAGGATAAGGGAGATTTTGAATTTCTGCAGACACTTGTGGACACTTTTGGATTGTGTGAGGGCCACTGATATCTGAGCGCTATGTCACAGGCTCGATGGCACAGCTGTGACAAAAGTGACAAGAAGATAAGGGAGATTTTGAATTTCTGCAGACACTTGTGGACACTGGACACTTTTGGATTGTGTGAGGCCCACTGATATCTGAGCGCTATGTCACAGGCTCGATGGCACAGCTGTGACAAAAGTGACGAGAGGATAAGGGAGATTTTGAATTTCTGCAGACACTTGTGGACACTGGACACTTTTGGATTGTGTGACGGCCACTGATATCTGAGCGCTATGTCACACGCTTGATGGCACAGCTGTGACAAAAGTGACGAGAGGATAAGGGAGATTTTGAATTTCTGCACACACTTGTGGACACTGGACACTTTTGGATTGTGTGAGACCCAATGAATATCTGATCGCTATGTGACAGGCTCGATGGCACAGCTGTGACCAAAGTGACTAGAGGATAAGGGAGATTTTGAATTTCTGCACACACTTGTGGACACTGGACACTTTTGGATTGTGTGAGGCCCAATGAATATCTGAGCGCTATGTGACAGGCTCGATGGCACAGCTGTGACCAAAGTGACTAGAGGATAAGGGAGATTTTGCATTTCTGCAGACACTTGTGGACACTGGACACTTTTGGATTGTGTGAGGCCCAATGAATATCTGAGCGCTATGTGACAGGCTCGATGGCACAGCTGTGACCAAAGTGACTAGAGGATAAGGGAGATTTTGAATTTCTGCAGACACTTGTGGACACTGGACACTTTTGGATTGTGTGAGGCCCACTGATATCTGAGCGCTATGTCACAGGCTCGATGGCACAGCTGTGACAAAAGTGACGAGAGGATAAGGGAGATTTTGAATTTCTGCACACACTTGTGGACACTGGACACTTTTGGATTGTGTGAGGGCCACTGATATCTGAGCGCTATGTCACAGGCTCGATGGCACAGCTGTGACAAAAGTAACGAGAGGATAAGGGAGATTGGATTGCTTTTAAAAAAGCAGTTTGCAGAGCAGTGGGTAAACAGCAATGCCAGCCTGTCAGGAAGCCTTAAAAGGCAGCCCAACAACCAACACCACTGATACACCACAATATAGCCTCCCCTTGCACTGCACACACAGTGACTGGTGTGTTGTGCAGGCCAAATCGCTAGCAGCAGAAGCAGTTTTTTTTTCTTCTCAGCAGGACAAAAAAAAAAAATTGGGATTGCTTTTAAAAAAGCAGTTTGCGGAGCAGTGGGTAAACAGCAATGCCAGCGTGTCAGGAAGCCTTAGAAGGCAGCCCAACAACCAACACCACTGATACACCACTATATAGCCTCCCCTTGCACTGCACACACAGTGACTGGTGTGTTGTGCAGGCCAAATCGCTAGCAGCAGAAGCAGTTTTTTTGTCTTCTTCCCTGCCTAACGCTCTCCCTACAGAATCAGCAGCAACCTCTCCCTATACTGAGATCGGCAGAAGTAAGATGGCGGTCGGCGTGCACGCCCTTTTATACCCCCTGTGACGCCCACCAAAGCAAGCCAATCACTTGCATGCCGTTCTGAAAGATGGTGGTGACCCCTGCCTATGTCATCACGTTGCCCACAGTGTCCGTGGATCCTGATTGTTTTGCACTCTTTTTCAGCCAAACTTTTGAAACGCGACTTTGGCGCGTAAGTCGCCGACCTCGTGGCCGACCTCATCCTAGGGTCGGGTTTCGTTTCATGAAACCCGACTTTGCCAAAAGTCGGCGACTTTTGAAATTTTTCGACCCGTTTCGCTCAACTCTACACACAATATCTGTGTTCCTTAAAGGGGTATTCTTAAGTTGTTTCTTGAACACTTCAGATCAAAACAATTTCCTTACAGTCTCCTTACTTAGTGGTTTCTGGAAGGGAAGACTCTACTCATTGAGTGACAGTTCTGATGATTAGCAGAGTTGTAATTTTATTAGTACTATAAAGCTCGGCACAAGTTCTGCTGTAACACACTTAGTGCTTTGTTCTGGAGTCTTCATCGTTATGACTGTATTTGCATACACATAGAAAAGGACATTTGAACAAGCACACGGCTTAGGACAGTGAGAGCTGTGAGGAGCAGAGCTGTAGTTTTAGTAGTATTATAAAGCTCAGAACAAATTCTGCTGTAATGCATTCAGCGATCAGAAGTTTGTTCTGAGTCTACACTTTTACCACTGGATTTTCAATTAGAGATAAGAGGGCATTTGAACAAACACATGGCTCAGGAAATGAGAACAGTGATTAGAAGACCTGCGCTGGGAAAAAATGATGCTGCGAGTGAGTGATTTTGAAATATTTATAACAGCAGCTTGTCAGGAGCTGAGAGGGATTGGGAGGGAGGTGAGTAGCTATCTGCTATATAGAAATCAATGGGCTGAAGAGCTGACTGGGATGATAGAAGTTAATTCCTCTCCCGGAATGTAACTGTGCTCTCTTGTCCAAGGTCTGGGCAAGCAGTAGAGCTCCATGGAAACTAGCTGTACACCAGAAAAGATAAAAGCTCTCATTGCAGGAGAATGACAGCAGATAGGAAAATCAAGTCCATTGCAAACTTGCTTGTTTTCATTCTGTCTAACTAACTAAAGTAATTTAATAAATTGAGAACTCCCCATTAAAATTAAATATGTCATTGTTTAAATCAAATTTTTATAACAAATGATTTTATAAAAATTTGGGGTAATTTTTTTATATTTTCCACATTGCCTTCTATATATAAAAAAAATCTTAAAATAATGCAATTTTCAGATTAGTCACTAACTTAGTATTAGTCTGATACTTCCTGTGCTGTAGAGGATGCTTTTCAGTGGTCTCATTATTATCACAGACAGAATTGCAATGACAGATATCAGCTACTAGATGTGATGCAGTAACATCACGATGTGGGCAGCTTTGTGGTGCTGGGGGTGGCGGCCCACCCACTTCTGTGCAGTCACAGTGAGTATTTAGTGAGTTCTTGATGTTACAGGTTTTCTGCACCATTTTGGCACCTATTATGTAAATTAGGTTGAGTTTTTTCATTGTGTTTTTGTGTGCGTTTTTTTACATGCTTTTTTATTACGTTTTTCACTTTGCGTTTTTTATTGGTATGCCCTGTTTTAAATAAAGCTGCTTTGTTTTTGATGCTTCCTGATATTTGCATTTTGACAAAACTTTATTGATAGTCATGTGCGGATTACATTCATTTTTAGTGCGCTTCTGCAGCGGAAACACACTAATGCCAATGCAGTTTTTATTTGCAGATTTTGTGCGTCTAATGCATTTCTGTGGTGAAAATCTGCACATAGAACTCAGCGTACCCGCAAGACAAGTTGAGATGTTTTAGTTCTGAATCACGCACCACAGGTCAGTTTCCACTGAGTAAAAAGGAGCATGGTGGGAATGAGATTTCTATAAATCCCATCCACTTTGCGGGAACTGTAAGACGCTGCGATTTTTACAAAATACGCAGTGTCAAAACTTCATGGTGGGAACACAGACTTATTGATCAGTATCAGTTTGCACCCTCGACACATTAATAAACAAAGATGACATTTTGGGACAATACTTCTAGTAAGGGCTCGCTGACACGAGTGTATACATCAAACGAGTGCTATGCGATCTCTTATCAGCTAACACTCAGACCAATGTTATACTATGGGGCAGCGCTGACCAGAGTCATACTGATTAGACATGAGAAAAAAAATCACAGCCTGCTGTTACCTGCAGCACAAATCGGATGCCACTCACCCATTCAAGTCTATGAGTGCTTGGAAAACATTGGACTGCACTGGGATGACATCCGAGTCAGTCCAATTTCCGAGGACTCACATAATGGAGAAATTTTGTTCTCCATCTTATCCTCACAGTGTGCTCTGATTGTCTCATTCGAGAGAATCAGATCACATTAAACTGACACTGAGCAAACTCTGGCAGAGTTTGATCAGAATGTCATCAACTTAATCAATCCGATTCTCTCGGAGGAGAGGATCTACGCTCGTGTGAGCGAGCCCTAATTTTAAGACTAGAATAATTGAGATCTTTATAATTCTCCATCCCTGGTTACCAGAACTAGTAATGCTGCTTGTCTCTGATACACAGGAGCACGCAAAAATAAATTTGCAGCAACCAATCAGAATGAGCATCTCATCTCGAAATGAAATCATTTCCCTGACTACTTGCTCCGGGCATCTTCTTTTCTTAATGCTCCAGTTTTCACAAATTACGCCGGCTGCCCTGGAGCTTTCTCTTGCATTACACAATCTATTAATGACATTTTTGGCCGGCACGGGGCGGGTGATGTGGCCTTCACCGAGCATCTGTTTATCAAATGCAAAGCAGAGCATGATGAATTTTAAATATGCCTGGCAGTGTTTTAATTATGAAATCGTGCCCTCCGCCCGCTTGTTTAATTGTCAGCCATCTTCGGCTGCACCGGGAGATGTTGGCACATTAGTCATCATTACATTTCCTTCTATCCACTGGTCTCGATAAGCCTAGATTTGCCATGTAACTCAATTACAATTTCACGGTATAACCTTGCACTTTTACTCGTCCTCCCCCCAGTTTATACTCCCTGGTCTTCCTCACTTGTGATCGGCAGAGGCAGCGCTGTGAGCACAAATGGATCATAGTAACTGTACATTCCCTGCCTCCAGACAACCAGCATCGCACTCCCAGATGACAACACTTCAGACACAGGCTCCTGTCGACTGCAGCCGTAGTGTCTGTAAGAGAGGAGCAGAGAAGCACATGTCACATTTTACATGTCACTACGCATTTCATATCACGCCAGTAGATAAAACCCATCACAAGAAAACAAGGCTACAATAACAAGTGAATAACGGAATAAAAGGAGCTAAAATAGTTTCAACTCTAAATAGTAAAACTAATGTGAAACCATACACGATGATTAGTAACTTAAACACTAATGCTTTTTCCAACTTATGTTTGATAGTTTTGAACCCCTTGAGACCATCCCAAAAAGTTATTTTTATTTCCTCAATTTAGTTATAAGAACCTCTGTTTTTCTTGCAGGGCTAGGTGTACTTTTTCCTTACTTTCAATTTCATTATTTTTTACTTTATACTCCATTACTTTATACGTGTTTATAGATTTAAGGAGAACCTGTGAAAGGGTCTAAAGTCACCAGTTTTTGGCAGTGGTGGAGGCTGATGGATTGCTCTCTGGCAATCCAAAGGTTAAATGCATTTGAGGTTCATGTATGTTATGAAAGGATGATACCCACTGGGGCTGTACACTGTGTTCCAAATTATTATGCAAATGATATTTTTCTATGATTTTCCTAAATATTCGGTACAAATGACAGTCAGTCTAATAAAAGTCATCACCCGTTAGAGTATACATCAAATTTTATTGAAGAAACCTCCCAATGATAACAGTATAATCTCCAAAATGAATAAAAACTCAAATTGCACTGTTCCAAATTATTAGGCACAGTAGAATTTCGAAACATTTGATATGTTTTAAAGAATTGAAAATGTTCATTTGTGGAATTTGCAGCATTAGGAGGTCACATTCACTGAATAAAAAAGCTATTTAACTCCAAAACATCCTAACAGACCAAGTTATATGTTAACATAGGAACCCTGCTTTGATATCACCTTCACAATTCTTGCATCCATTGAACTTGTGAGTTTTTGGAGAGTTTCTGCTTGTATTTCTTTACATGGAGTCAGAATAGCCTCCCAGAGCTGCTGTTTTGATGTGAACTGCCTCCCACCCTCATAGATCTTTTGCTTGATGATACTCCAAAGGTTCTCTATAGGGTTGAGGTCAGGGGAAGATGGTGGCCACACCATGAGTTTATCTCCTTTTATGCCCATAGCAGTCAATAACTCAGAGGTATTCTTTTCAGCATGAAATGGTGCAGTGTCATGCATGAAAATGATTTTGCTCCTGAAGGCACATTTCTGCTTCTTATACTATGGAAGACAGCTGTCAGTCAGAAACTCGATATACTTTGCAGAGGGCATTTTCACACCTTTAGGAACCTTAAAGAGCCCTACCAGCTGTTTCCCCATGATTCCGGCCCAAAACATGACTCTTCCACCTCCTTGCTGATGTCGCAGCCTTGTTGGGACATGGTGGCCATCCACCAACCATCCACTACTCCATCCATCTGGACCATCCAGGGTTGCTCGACACTCATCAGTAAACAAGACTGTATGAAAATTAGTCTTCATGTATGTCAGGGCCCACTGCAACCATTTCTGCTTGTGAACACTGTTTAGGGGTGGCTGAATAGTAGGTTTATGCACCACAGCAAGCCTTTGAAGGATCCTACACCTTGAGGTTCGAGGGACTCCAGAGGCACTAGCAGCTTTAAATATCTGTTTGCTGGTTTGTAATGGCTTTTTAGCAGCCGCTCTCTTAATCCGATGAACTTGCCTGGCAGAAACCTTCCTCATTCTGCCTTTATCAGCACAAACATGTCTGTGCTCAGAATCAACCACAAATCTCTTAACAGTACGATGATCACGTTTAAATTTTTGGGAAATATCTAATGTTTTTATCTCTTGACCAAGGCATTGCACTATTTGATGCTTTTCAGCAGCAGAGAGATCCTTTTTCTTTCCTAAATTCCTTGAAACCTGTGCCCTGCTTAATAATGTGGAACATCATTCTTAAGTAGTTTTCCTTTAATTGGGCTCACCTGGTAAACTAATTATCACAGGCATTTGAGATTGATTTCAGTGATCCAAAGAGCCCTGATACACAATACCATGAGTTTATTTGAAAAACAAAAAATTACATCTTTATGACACTTAAATCCAATTTGCATAATAATTTGGAACACAGTGTAGTTAGCTGAGACAGGGTTAACTATAATGGACGGCTCAGTTTGGGAGGGGGGAACTGAGAGTTGGTAGCAGGTTCAGGAAGTGACAGGGGCCAGTCAGAATGTGGACAGCAGTGAGTGAAGCAGCAGGCCCAGGACAAGAGGCTCCTAGGGACAGCGTGGGCCTAAAATTGGGGCAGTGGATTGCCAAAAATACCCTTCTGTGTGATTCCATCTAATGGCCTGAGGCAACCTAGAGATGGACGTTGGTGGCCTGGGGCAAGCTCAGCTTGTAATGCTACAGGGAAAGATGGACTCAGACTACATGGGGCAGAAGATATTGCAATCTGGATATAATGCTAGTGGTGGAGAAGATTCCCTAGGGATAGGAAAGCCAGTGAGAGGGAACCTATCTACCTATACCGAGAACCAGGGTTGAAATTGTATCCGGTACTTCTGGGAAAGATGACAACCCATTGGGCCTTATCCTCGATATCTGACTGTAAATACTGTATATACAGCCATTCAACAAGTAAAAGTTTGGTTGTTTTTATGAACCTCATATCTCCTGGATTAATTGCTGCCCTGGTTCCATAAGTGGGATGACTGGACTCAGAAAAAGAAGAGGCATGCAGCCCCAAAGTAAAGGCCCCTTTACATTTAGCGATGCACCAGCGATCCCGACCACGATACGACCCGGTCAGGATCGCTGGTGCATCGCTAAATGGTTGCTAGTGAGCTGCCACACAGGAAGATCTAACAGCGATGTAGCGATGCTCGGCAGTCGTACTTACCTTTCTGACGAAGCGATGACCGCCGTCTTCCACCCGCGTCCATAGCTCGCTCGTCGGTGCCAGCAGGAAGCCGACGATGAGAAATGGACGTGGACGATCCCGCGCGATCAGCGATAGCCAGCGGGGGGAGCTGGTCGGAGGTAAGTATAACACATAGCGATATCGCTAGCGATATCGCTGCTGCGTTACAAAATCAGTGATGCTTTAGCAATATCGCTATGTGTAAAGCCCCCTTAAGTGTGATGCCTATCACACATAGAAGCACAGCGGGACTGGGACATGACATGTCTGTAGAATGCCAAAGCGAGTGGGACGGAAGGACGCCCGCGACTCCCTCGCTTGGGCATCTTGCAATCCATTATTTTAGACATGGTTGTAGATTTAAGGAGAACCTGCGACAGGGTTAAAAGTCACCAGTTTTTGCTCTTATTTAATTCCTGCTGTTCCCTTGAGTTTTCATTTTACTTTAAGGAAAAAAGAGGAAAACGAGCTCACCACGCTGTCAACATTCAAAACACGCAAGAACGATGGTGAATGGGTGCCAGTTCTGCTGGTATAGAACAGCCTGTAAAGAAATTGCAATGGGAAAAGGAAAGCGGCACGGCCATCCAATTGATACCAAAGAGTCTTTATAGAAGAATCATTAAAAAAAATTATTTAAAAGAAGAGGGATCCGCTGTACAAATTGAATTCCGACGCATTTCTGGTGTGAAGAACGCCCTTAATCATAGGATGTGCAAGGAATCATGGGACCAGACTATATGGGAAAGGATGTCTAGTGTTGAAAATGAAAGCCTCCTCCCACTATGCTATATGCAAAGACACTAAAGATGGGGAAAATTTTGATCCCATCGGGGCACCGTATTGTGGTTACTTTATTGTATGCAAACCCTGCAATTTGAGATATGTGGGCTGCACCACAAGAAAATTAAAAAATCATATAGCTGAACATTAGCAGGGGAAATACTATTTATTCTGGTGCAGAAAAACATTTTTTTTACTATACATAAAGGCGATATTTGGCACTTTCAATTTCATGCCCCTCTTTGAGGAAGCTTGTGAGGCGAAACGGCGCTGTCGGGGTGGCTGTGATAGACCAGACCAGTACCTGTAACATATGTAAGTTCAGGAGATCATTATGCCCTTAGGTGACTGCGTTTTTTATATGCAACAAAATAAAGAGATTTAACCCCTTAGCGACAGAGCCAGGTTTCAGCTTAATGACCAGGCCAATTTTTACAATTCTGACCACTGTCCCTTTATGAGGTTATAACTCTGGAATGCTTCCATGGATCCCGCTGATTCTGAGAATGTTTTTTCGTGACATATTGTACTTCATGCCAGTGATAAAATTTATCCGATAAGTCTTGTGTTTATTTATGAAAAAAATGGAAATATGGCGAAAATTATGAAAATTTTGCAATTTTAAAACTTTAAATTTGTATGCCCTTAAATCAGAGAGATGTGTCACACAAATTTCTTAATAAATAACATTTCCCACATGTCTACTTTACATCAGCACAATTTTGGAAGCAAAATTTTTTTTTGTTAGGAAGTTATAAGGGTTGAAAGTTGACCAGCGATTTCTCATTTTTACAACAAAATTTACAAAACCATTTTTTTTTAGGGACCACATCATATTTAAAGTCATTTTGAGGGGTGTACATGACAGAAAATACCCAAAAGTGGCACGATTCTAAAAACTAGACCCCTCAAGGTGCTCAAAACCACATTCAATAAGTTTATTAACCCTTTAAGTCATAGAATCATAGAATCGTAGAGTTGGAAGGGACCTCCTGGGCCATGTGGTCCAACCACCTGCTCAAAGCAGGATTCGCTAAATCATCCCAGTCAGATGTCTGTCCAGCCTCTGTTTGAAGACTTCCATTGAAGGAGAACTCACCACTTCTCGTGGCAGCCTGTTCCACTCATTGATCACTCTAACTGTCAAAAAGTTTTTTCTAATATCTAATCTGTGTCTCCTCCCATTCAGTTTCATCCCATTGCTTCTAGTCTTTCCTTGTGCAAATGAGAATAAAGTTGATCCTTCTACAATGTGACAGCCCTTTAGATATTTGTAGACAGCTATTAAGTCTCCTCTCAGTCTTCTCTTTTGCAAACTAAACATTCCCAAATCCTGCAACCTTTCCTCATAAGACAGGGTTTGCAGACCGGTCACCATTCTGGTCGCTCTTTTCTGAACTTGCTCCAGTTTGTTGATGTCTTTTTTAAAATGTGGTGCCCAAAACTGGACACAATATTCCAGATGAGGTCTGACCAAAGAGGAGTAGAGGGAAATAATGACTTCACGTGATCTAGACTGTATGCTTCTGTTAATACATCCTAGAATTGCATTTGCCTTTTTTGCTGCTGCATCACACTGTTGACTCATATTCAGTCTGTGATCTATTAGTATACCCAAGTCTTTTTCACATGTGCTGTCACATATCTCCTGGATAAATTGCTGCCCTGGTTCCATAAGTGGGATGACTGGGCTCAGAAAAAGAAGAGGCATGCAGCCCCAAAGTAAAGGCCCCTTTACATTTAGCGATGTAAACTAAACAATGTGGAAGGAAAAAATTAACATTTAACTTTTTTTGCAAAAAATTTACTTCAGAACCAATTTTTTTATTTTCACAAGTGTTAAAAGAGAAAATCAACCACAAAATTTGTTGTACAATTTCTCCTGAATACGCTGATACCCCATATGTGGGGGTAAACCTCTTTTTCAGCACACAGCAGAGCTCGCAAGGGATGGAGCGCCGTTTGACTTTTTCAACGCAGAATTGGCTGGAATTGAGATCGGATGCCATGTTGCGTTCGGAGAGCCCTTAATGTGCCTAAACAGTGGAAAACTCCAACAAATGACCCCATTTTGGAAACTAGACCCATTAAGGAACTTATCTAGATGTGTGGTGAGCACTTTGAACCTTCAAGTGCTTCACAGAAGTTTATAATGTAGAGCCGTGAAAATAAGAAATCCATTTTTTTCCCACAAAAATGATCTTTTCGCCCCCAAATTTTTATTTTTACAAGGGTAACAGGAGAAATCATACCCCCACAGTTATTGTGCGATTTGTCCTGAGTACGCTGATACCCCATATGTGGGGGGGAACCACTGTTTGGGCGCATGGAAGAGCTTGGAAGGGAAGGAGTGCCATTTTGGAATGCAGACTTTGATGGAATGGTCTGCGGGCATCATGTTGCGTTTGCAGAGCCCCTGATGGGCCTAAACAGTGGAAACCCCCAACAAGTGACCCCATTTTGGAAACTAGACCCATTAAGGAACTTGCTAGTTGTGTGGTGAGCACTTTGAACCTTCAAGTGCTTCACAGAAGTTTATAACGCAGAGCCGTGAAAATAAAAAATCCATTTTTTTCCCACAAAAATGATATTTTCGCCCCCAAATTTTTATTTTTACAAGGGTAACAGGAGAAATCATACCCCCACAGTTGTTGTGCGATTTGTCCTGAGTACGCCGATACCCCATATGTGGGGGGGACCACTGTTTTGGTGCATGGGAGAGCTCGGAAGGGAAGGAGTGCCATTTTGGAATGCAGACTTTGATGGAATGGTCTGCGGGCATCATGTTGCGTTTGCAGAGCCCCTGATGTGCCTAAACAGTGGAAACCCCCCACAAGTGACCCAATTTTGGAAATTAGACCCCCTAAGGAACTTATCTAGATGTGTGGTGAGCACTTTGAACCCCCAAACGCTTCACAGAAGTTTATAAACGCAGAGCCGTGAAAATAAAAAGTCTTTATTTCCACAAAAGTGATTTTTTAGACCCCAATTTTTAGACCCCCAAAGTTGGTAAATAGTGGAAACCCCTCAATTCTTGCTCCAACCCTAACCCCAACACACCCCTAACCCTAATCCCAACCCTATGTTATGAGTGGCGGAAGGCACTAAAAAAAATAAATAATTAAAGTGCCTTCGCCACTCGGGGTCCACCGTGCGGCAGATGGCAAAACCGCTGTTATGGGAGGCAGTGCATTACAGCGGTAGTGTGCACAGGGTTCTAAATCACCCAAGTGCAAAAGAGGCAGTCTCTGTTATGGGACACTGAGCTGCACAGAAAAATAATAAAGAAAAGGTAACGCTGAGCCCGCACAGGAACACAGCGGCACACGTGCGGTAGCCGAGCACAGGAGTAGTTAAAGTGGCACTACAACCAAACGGACTTACCGTGAATGAGCGTGTGCACAGCGTCGCAACTGCGAACGCCACAGAAGTCTGCAACCGCAATAACGCAAGCGCGATGCAGGACGCTTTGCTGCTGAGATGGCTGAAGCTTGAGCACGCTGGCGCTAGCGCTGCTACTGGCTGACCCAATCACTCACACACTCGTAATAACCGAGGGAAGGGGTTTCATAATAAGTCATACACCAGACCAAGCATCCATCAACAAACATACAGCAGCAAGTATCAGAAAATACTAGCGCATGGCATAACAGCCATGCGCACTTTTTATAGTGATCGGGACCTTCCGGAAATCTCCAGAGACCTGAGCTGAACCAATGGAATCAGGAGCAGGACCTGAGCACCTGACTCCCGAACTCCAATGGGAGCTCATTCCAGGAGCATGCTCAAAAGCTGGCAGAAAAGACTTAGCCCCTGGAGATGAATGTGAGGATCTGGATCTCTGCATTAGTATGGCAGGACACAGATTCCTAACATTACCCCCCCTCCTAAGGCCCCCTCCTCTCCGAGCCCTGGTAGGAGTTACAGTAACCCGAGACACCTGGAAGGCATCCGAGGAACCGAGGTCACCAGGTTTCAAGAGGGATACTTGGGAGATAGTAGGAGCGGGAGTGACAGAGGCACGCTGCCGCATGTCGGCAGATGTCGCCACCCTCTGTCTAGGAGGGTTAGGCTGAGCACACAAGGTGCAAGTCTGAATATATCTTTTTATGTCCCGAGCTCTATGGGGCCACCAATACGCACCAGCCAACAGTTTTGAGACCTGCATATAGCCCCGGTGGTGGTGCGTGTTAGGCGCATGCGCCCAGGCGAGCACCTGAGCCCTAAGATGAGGAGGAACAAAGGTCTCGATAACCGGTTCAGACTCCAACCTTTGCGGGGAGCCGGCTTCCGGAGAAACCGCACAGACATGATGACAACCGCAGATGGATTCCTGGTCGGAGTCTGAATTAAGGTTGGTACGAGATATCTCCATGGGCTCAGGAGGTAGAACCTCTGGCTCCGCCAGCTCAAGAGGTTAAAAAAATTTGGGAGCTGAAACGGATTTGCACTTGGAGTGCGCCCGCTCCATACCGCGCTCCGAAAAACGGAGGTCAATCCGTGAGGAGACGGAGATTAGCTCCTCTAAGCTGGTGGGGATCTCTCTAGTAGAGAGCATCCTTCACATGCTCCGCTAGACCTCGCCAAAAAACGGGGATTAGGGCCTTGTCGGACCATTCCAACTCGGACGCCAGTGTCCGAAAACGGACGGCGTACTGGCTAACCGAGAGTGACCCCTGAGTAAGGGCGAGTAGCTGCAGGGACGTATCATGCGTGACCCGAGGACCGAGAAAAACTTGCCTGATGGCAGTCAGCAAGTTAGCCGCGGACCGAATCTCGGGGTCACCACGCTCCCACAGAGGCGTAGCCCATTCCAGCGCCTTGCCCGACAGTAGGGAGATGACAAAAGCCACCTTAGCCCGCTCCGTAGGGAATTGCGCAGCCAGCAGCTCTAGGTGTATCGAGCACTGGCTGATAAAACCCCTACAGGAGGCGCCATCCCCAGCATATTTATCGGGCAACGGGAGGCGGGTAACTGTCGGCGGAAGGGCGGACATGGACAAACGCCCTACCGCGTCCGTAAGTGCCTGGACGGCAGCATCAGTAGCCTGCGCAGCTGCGAGAGACCTCTCAAGGGTAGCAAGACGAGCCTCGAGCTGACGCACAAGCTGTAACAGTTGCTGCTGGTCCGCCATCTCTAGCCAGACCCGGGCGCTAGTATTATGTTATGAGTGGCGGAAGGCACTAAAAAAAATAAATAATTAAAGTGCCTTCGCCACTCGGGGTCCACCGTGCGGCAGATGGCAAAACCGCTGCTAAGGGAGGCAGTGCACTACAGCGGTAGTGTGCACAGGGTTCTAAATCACCCAAGTGCAAAAGAGGCAGTCTCTGTTATGGGATACAGAGCTGCACATGAAAATAGAATCATAGAATCGTAGAGTTGGAAGGGACCTCCTGGGCCATCTGGTCCAACCCCCTGCTAAAAGCAGGATTCGCTAAATCATCCCAGTCAGATGTCTGTCCAGCCTCTGTTTGAAGACTACCATTGAAGGAGAACTCACCACTTCTCGTGGCAGCCTGTTCCACTCATTGATCACTCTAACTGTCAAAAAGTTTTTTCTAATATCTAATCTATGTCTCCTCCCATTCAGTTTCATCCCATTGCTCCTAGTCTTTCCTTGTGCAAATGAGAATAAAGTTGAGCCTTCTACAATGTGACAGCCCTTTAGATATTTGTAGACAGCTATTAAGTCTCCTCTCAGTCTTCTCTTTTGCAAACTAAACATTCCCAAATCCTGCAACCTTTCCTCATAAGACAGGGTTTGCAGACCGGTCACCATTCTTGTCGCTCTTTTCTGAACTTGCTCCAGTTTGATGATGTCTTTTTTAAAATGTGGTGCCCAAAACTGGACACAATATTCCAGATGAGGTCTGACCAAAGAGGAGTAGAGGGAAATAATGACTTCACGTGATCTAGACTGTATGCTTCTGTTAATACATCCTAGAATTGCATTTGCCTTTTTTGCTGCTGCATCACACTGTTGACTCATATTCAGTCTGTGATCTATTAGTATACCCAAGTCTTTTTCACATGTGCTGTCACTTAGCTCTATTCCTCCCATTCTATATATGCTTTTTTCATTTTTATTGCCCAGATGTAGTACTTTGCATTTCTCCCTATTAAAAACCATTCTGTTAATTGCTGCCCACTTCTCCAGTTTATTTAAATCTTTTTGAATCCTCTCTCTCTCTTCTCTATTATTAGCTATCCCTCCTAGCTTTGTGTCATCAGCAAATTTAATCAGTTTACCCTCAATTCCTTCATCTAAATCGTTGATAAAGATGTTGAACAATACAGGGCCCAGGACAGAGCCCTGTGGTACCCCACTTGAGACATTCTTCCAACTGGATGTGCAGCCATTTACGGCCACCCTTTGGGTCCGATCACTAAGCCAGTTATGAATCCACCTAACAGTTGCCTTGTCCATTCCATACTTAGTCATTTTTTCAATAAGGATTGTATGAGAGACTTTGTCAAATGCTTTGCTGAAGTCAAGATATACTATATCTACAGCATTTCCTTGATCCACCCAATCAGTGATACCGTCATAGAAGGAAATTAAGTTAGTCTGACATGACTTATTAGTTACAAACCCATGCTGACTCTGTTTAATCACTTCATTCTTATCCAGGTATTGACATACATGTTGTTTAATAATTTGTTCAAAGATCTTTCCTGGTATAGAAGTCAGACTCACCGGCCTATAGTTGCCTGGGTCCACCTTCTTCCCCTTTTTGAAGATAGGAACAACATTTGCTCTTCTCCAGTCTTCTGGCACTTCTCCTGTTCTCCAAGAATTTTCAAAGATTATGGAGAGGGGTTCAAAAATTTCTTCTGCTATCTCTTTCAGTACTCTGGGGTGTAATTCATCTGGTCCTGGAGACTTGAATTCATTTAGGTTAGCTAAGTGTTTCCTCACTATCTTTCTGTTTATAGATATCCTGGATTCTTCTATTCCCTTAATAGGACAGTGAATAACAGTTGATGTTACATTTCCTTTCTGAGAGAAAACAGATGCAAAATAGGAATTTAAAAGTTCAGCCTTCTCAATATCCTGTCTTACCATTTCATCATTTTCATCCTGTAAAAATCCTATAGCATCTTTGACTTTTCTTTTACTTTTGACATATCCCCAAAATCCTTTATTATTGCATTTGACATCTCTTGCAAGCCTCAATTCATTTTCAGCTTTAGATAATCTGATTTGTGCCCTGCAGGTTCTGCAGACAGCATTATATTCTTCTTTAGATATGCCTCCCTCTTTCCATTTTATAAACATTTTTTTCTTCCTTTTTAGCATGTGCTTAAGTTCTGTGTTCATCCATCCTGGTTTCCTTAAATGCTTCCTATTCTTCCCTCTTTTCGGAATTGTTAACAACTGTGCTTTGAGAATTTCATTTTTCAAGATTTCCCATCCTTCCTGGACATTTTTGTCTTTAAGGATATCCAGCCATTGGATCCCTCCAATTCTCTTTCTGAATCCCTTAAAATCTGCCTTTCTGAAATCTAACCTTGACGTCTGAGTCTTCACAGGTCTTCCGCCTCTAGTTATCCAAAATTCTAAAATAGCATGGTCGCTACCTCCTAGGGTCCCAGCCACTTTTACCTCCTCAACCATTTCCTCCCTGTTTATAAGGATTAGATCCAAGGTAGCAGTTCCCCTTGTTTTCTCCCTTACCTTTTGGAAGATAAAGTTGTCAGCAAGAGAGGATAAGAATTTCCTTGACCTGTTAGTTTTGCCTGAGAGAGATTCCCAACAAATGTCTGGATAGTTGAAATCTCCCATGACAACTATGTCATATTTTTTGGAGAACTTGGCCATTTGATGCATAAAGATTTCATCCATATCTTCAGCTTGCACAGGCGGTCTGTATTAAATGCCTACAATGGTGTCCTTTCCATTGTTCTGACCTTGTATTCTTACCCAAACAGTTTCCACAGAACTCCCAGTCTCTGAAGCTTCAATCTCTGTGCAGATATACGCGTTTCTAACATACAATGCGACACCTCCTCCTCGTTTATCAAGTCTGTTTCTTGCAAATAAGTTGTATCCTTCTAGTCTTGTATTCCAATCATGTGTATTGTCCCACCAAGTTTCAGTGATTCCAATGACATCATATTTCTTTTCCTGTGTTAGTAGTTCCAATTCTCCTTGTTTGTTGCCCATGCTTTGTGCATTAGTATAGAAACATTTTATTTTGTGATTGGTTTCTCTTTCTCCAATATTTTTATTAATTAGAATCTTTCGTCTTTGTTCTTCCTTTCCACTTCTGTTAGCAGAGTTCTCAATAGCATTTGTCAGGTGTATGGCTTTTTCTGGTCTTTTGCTTCCCTTCCCATGTTGTTCTAGTTTAAAGCTCTCCTTACAAGTGTAGCAAGGCGACTTCCAAATACATGCTTTCCAGTCTTCGTAAGGTGCACCCCATCTCTAGCAAGTAGTCCATCATATAAGTAGTTCACTCCGTGATCCAGAAATCCAAATTGTTGCTGACGGCACCATCGACGTAACCAGTTGTTCACTTGCAGAATCTTATTCCACCTCCTTGTTCCATGGCCATCCACTGGGAGGATGGAAGAGAAGACCACCTGCGCTCCCAGTTCTTTCACTTTCTTGCCTAAGTCTTCAAAGTCTCTGCAGATGGTTTCCAGGTCGTTTCTTGCGGTGTCATTTGTCCCCACATGTAGTAGCAGGAATGGGTAGTCATCTGTAGGTCTGAAGAGTCCTGATATCCTGTCAGACACATCTTTAATTTTTGCACCTGGAAGACAGCACATTTCTCTTGAAGTTATATCCGGTCTGCAGATAGCGGCCTCTGTTCCTCTCAACAGGGAATCCCCCATGACCACCACTCTCCGTTTCTTCTTCACAACATTTTTCTTTGTCCATCCAGGAGGACTCTGAAGGCGTACAAGGTTGCTGTTTGTTGGCAAAGTCTTATCCTGATGTATTTCTTCATCGTTTTCCTGCGTGAGAGCCTGGTACTGGTTTCTGACCAGTATGGGTGCTGACTGCCTCCTGGTCCTCCTGCTTCTCTGGGTCACATGTCTCCATTCCTCTGTCTCTTCAGGTGCACTTCGAATCTCTTCTCTTTCTGTAACATGAAGAGATAATTCTGCTCTATCCAAGAACTCTTCACCTTCCTTAATGATCTTCAACGTAGCTAACTTCTCTTCGAGATTTTGCAACTTTTCCTCCAACAGGGACACAAGCTTGCATTTGTGGCATGTGAAGTTTGGCTTTTCCACTGGTAAATCTGTGAACATGTAGCAAGAAATGCAGCTCACCAAATGGCTCCTGGCCTCTTCCATCTTGAGATTTCTTAAAAACGCTGAAAGATGAGCCAAAATTTGCGCGCCGGTTTTCCGATTTCCTCTTTTCAGCTGCAACGGCCAAAACCCAGTGATCGTTGAGCTCGCGGAGACTCTTCACTTATCCTAGAAGTCTCTGCAGATGGTTGAGCTCTTCACTTATCCCAGAAGTCTCTGCAGATCGTTGAGCTCGCGGAGACTCTTCACTTATCCCAGAAGGCACTGGGAATATGTAAATGATCTTCCCCTGGTTTTCCGATTTCCTCTTTTCAGCTGCAACGGCCAAAACCCAGTGATCGTTGAGCTCGCGGAGACTCTTCACTTATCCCAGAAGGCACTGGGAATATGCAAATGATCTCCTCAAGACTCTTCCCCTGGTTAGCAAATAATAAAGAAATGGTAACGCTGAGCCTGTTAAACGCACAGGAACACAGCGGCACACGTACGGTAGCCGAGCACAGGAGTAGTTAAAGAGGCACTACAACCAAACGGATTTACCGTGAATGAGCATGTGCACAGCGTCGCAACTGCGAACGCCACAGAAGTCTGCAACCGCAATAACGCAAGCTTGATGCAGGACGCTTTGCTGCTGAGATGGCTGAAGCTTGAGCGCGCTGGCGCTAGCGCTGCTACTGGCTGACCCAATCACTCACACACTCGTAATAACCGAGGGAAGGGGTTTCAAAATAAGTCATACACCAGACCAAGCATCCATCAACAAACATACAGCAGCAAGTATCAGAAAATACTAGCGCATGGCATAACAGCCATGCGCACTTTTTACAGTGATCGGGACCTTCCGGAAATCTCCAGAGACCTGAGCTGAACCAATGGAATCAGGAGCAGGACCTGAGCACCTGACTCCCGAACTCCAATGGGAGCTCATTCCAGGAGCATGCTCACAAGCTGGCAGAAAGGACTTAGCCTCTGGAGATGAATGTGAGGATCTGCATCTCTGCATTAGTATGGCAGGACACAGATTCCTAACACCCTAATTCCTAATCCTAATTCTAACTCTAATCCTAGTTCACTCTAACCCTAATTCAAACCCTAGCCCTAATCCGAGCCCTAACCTTAGCCCTAGCCCTAACCCTAGCCCTAACCCTAGCCCAACCCTAACCCTAGCCCAACCCTAACCCTAGCCCAACCCTAACCCTAACCCTAGCCCTAGCCCAACCCTAACCCTAGCCCAACCCTAACCCTAACCCTAGCCCTAGCCCTAACCCTAACCCTAATGGAAAACTGAAAAAAAAATATTTTCTTTATTTCATTATATTTGCCTATATAAGGGGGTGATAAACAGGGGGGGGTATGTACTATTTTTTTTTATTTTGATCACTATGATCGTTTATTATAGTGATCAAAATAATGAATGGAATCTGCCAGCCGGAGCCGGCAGATTCCCGGCGGACGCACTGCACATGCGCCCGCCATTTTCAAGATGGCGGCGCCCATCGGAGGACGCCGGCGGGACGCGGGACCACCGGGAGGGAATTGAGGACCACGGAGAGGTACCGGGGGGATTGGGGGGATCGGGGACCCTATTTCTCTCTCCTCTGATGTGCGATCACATCAGAGGAAAGAGAAATTTAATGCATAATTGCGGCTTTTTTTTTTTTGCGGTCGCAGTTATAGGGTTAATAACGGCGATCGCAAAAGCGGGGTCGGTAAAAACCGACCGATTCATATTCTCTGGGGTCTCGGCTACCCCTGGCAGCGGAGACCCCGGAGAAAATCCGACACTGGGGGACGCTATGTACTTTCTCCACAGCGCCGTGAATTAATGGCGCTGTGGTTTTAGTACCCTTAATTACCGCCGTTAAAAGGTGTATCGGCGATCGTTAAGGGGTTAAGTGGCTAGCGGCTTTTCATGCAGCAAGTGGATGAACATTCCTAATGAATCTGAATCACCTTTTTTCTCTCAGTTGTGACTTGGTAGGTGCACTGAATATAGGACTGTGCTTTTTTCAATAGGGTGGCTAGCATTTTATATGCAGCAGACAATTATTGGCACCTCCTTGCATGTAGCACTTTTTTCATTGTGAATTTTGCATATAATCTGTCTATTCCATCAAGCATTTTATTATAATTTTTGCTATCTATCAAACAATAAGTTTTTGATTACATGAGTTTTATGGTGTTTTCTTGTCATATTTTCCGATTTGGTTTCTGGTCTGTGTATTATCATGGCATTTTGTGCATATTCCCTTGTTTATTTTATGTATTGAGTAAATAAATTTTGAAGAAATGTTATCATGCTTTTTGCCTCTTTTTCTGCCATTTACTAATGGTAGTTATGGTTTATACATAGAAAAAGTATGTATGGTACTGGTATCATATAGCTACGCACGCGGAACTGCGGCTCAATACTACGATATTACAATGTGATGAAAATCCCACATGCCGTTATTGAAAGCTTCTTCTTTCTAGATAATGTTGCATGTTTTGTTTTAAATCTCTGCATATCTTATTTATGGCAATTTTGTATTGTTCATGCTGGCATTTCTAGGGCTGGAGGAAATTTTACCACTTTTAAGGCTATGTTCACACATTACGTCTTTGCTGTGTTTTTTATTGCAAATTTTAAACTGCATTTTAAAGTACCAGCAAAGTCTATAAGATTTCAGAAATCTCATGAATACACACATTAGTTTAATTTCCTAACTGAATTGGAAAACTGCTGCGTTTTTGCAAACTGCAGCATGTCACTTCTTTCAGCGTTTTTGCAGTGCTTTTTCATCCACAGGAAACAAATGGGTGAGTGCAAAAACGCAGATATCAGTTTTTGCCTCGTTTTTGTTGCCAAAAGGAATAGTGATGGGTGAACCTGCGGATGTTTGGGTCCGGCGGGTAAAAAAAAAAAGTTTGGTTTGGGTACCAGAACGGTATCCAAACTCGAACCCAAATGGCTTTCAGATGGGGGGCCCAAATATCCATTGTTTCTCATGCTGTCATCTGTGTGATATCGCGAGAAACACCGCGGCTCTGATTGGTGGCAAATTAGTTAGAGTTCTGCAGTTCATAGAATCATACTGTAGAATGTTAAGGTTGGAAGGGACCTCCAGGATCATCGTGTCTAACCCCTTGCACAATGCAGGATTCACTGAACATCTCAGACAGAAGTCTGTCCAGCCTCTGTTTGGTTGGAGCGCCCCGCAGGGCCTTAGGATACTTGGTTTGGGCCGGTCAGGCTCTTAGAAGGGGATGTCACGGTGGCAGTGACCCGATCCGTGGCCCTGGGTGTCCACTAATTAAATAGTGGAAAGTTGTGTGATGTTTAATTGTGACGCCACCCATGGTGTTCGGCAATGAGTGGCCGACGCTGCGGTTTTAGTCCTCTGGGGCTGATGGTGACGCAGCAAAGATGGTTCAGCTCCCCATGTGTAGAGCGGGGCCCCAGGGCAAATATATTTGATTGATTGTTCAGATGGTGGTGAACGTTGGGGTGCAGAGAATAAGAGAAGGACACAGAGAGGTGCAGTTTCTTTACCTTTTACTTGCAAGTGGTTGCAATCCGGGGTACCACATACAGATGATGGATTGAGTCCGGTTCACCTGGAGGCATTCAGGGGATCTACTCTGCCAGGTGGGGTTTGGGACCTTTCTTCTGCGCTCTGTTTTCGGGTCTCTGCTGCTTGTAACTAAGCTGAGACCCTCTCCAGCGTGATGGTTTCTAACCTGTATGGCTGACAGCGTGAGCCTATATCACGGGTACTGTCCTTTTCACTGTCAGCCCTGGGCTCTTGATCTGCTGCTGTGCCTTCAGGTGTTCAGTGTCGCCAAGTAACTTGCAGTCCCCTGTACTCCAGATTTAGCTGTCAGGGCGTACCGCTCCTGCCCAGCCAAGGACTCTAGCGTCCTTTTTTATTTCAGCGCTTCACTCTGGGGTCTCCTATATGCAATTTTAGTTCCCCCAGAGCCTCTTGTCTCCGCTCCTGTCCTTTCCCTCTTCACAGATCAACTCCAACCGTCTAACTATCTTGTTATCAGCTCAAGCTGCTCCCGTTTCCATGACAACTCCCTTGTTTACTCTTGCAGCTGACTCCTTACTGACTCACTAACCCCATCTGCTGGCCAGAATTTATAAGGAAGCTTCCCTTTTTGACCTGCAGCAGGAATTGTCATGTAATCTGTGTTACCTGGCATGGGAGCCCCCTCCTGTCTTCAGGCATGACTTCACCCCTTAGAGGGAGGCAATGTCACTGTGACAACCGGACTCTGGGGTGTCACACTTCCATTGAAGGAGAACTCACCACTTCTCGTGGCACCCTTTTCCACTTATTGATCATCTCACTGTCAAAAAGTTTTTTCTAATATATGATCTGTATCTTCTCCCTTTCAGTTTCATTCCATTGCTTCTCCTGTTTCCACATGCAAATGTGAATAAGGATGATCTACATTGTGACATCCCTTCAGATATTTGTAGACCGGTATTAAATCTTCTCAGCCTTCTTTTTGGCAAGCTAAACATTCTCAAATCCTTTAACCGTTCCTCTTAGGATATACTTTGCAACACACAAAAAAAGTAGCAAATGAATTTATAAAATGAACGAACGCTGCAGGCGTGTTCATGGTGGATGGCTCTACAGTAAATGGTGCCATCCTGGGCTTATTTTATTGTGTACAGTAGGGGGAGCAAGAGTGTCACCTTGCAATCTAATTCTATAAGTGTAGCTGCACTGGGAACGTCATGTATTGTTACTGCGGCCATTACATATGTAACCTTGTTCTATTATAGTCATGAATATCATCAAAGACAAGAACAGCGTGTACCGGGAATTCTGAGTGTGTGTGACATATAGCTGTATACAGGTGGGCCTCCTCCCAGGACGCCTGCGCTGCCTGTTGTTTGCAATTATTTTACAATTCTTCTATTAGTCATTAAAAAATAATGTCACTTTTATATTCACAATGGCATTTTACGGAAGCGAATCCAATTGAATTTCAATTAAATGTTATGAAAGGATAAAAATCAAATGGAATAAATTTCTGTAGAGTTGTAAAGCAGTATAAAATAAAATTGATATAAAATAATAAATAAATATTTGCACATTCCTGGCCTTTAAACGATATTTTAATCTTTGCAATGAATCTGCATTGTGTTTGAAAGCTAAAACATTTTTTGTAGTCTTCATTAAAATTGTCTACAGCTCTTGTGCAGTCCTATGTATCTCCATGATTACAGAATATATTAGTCCGAGCCTGCAGTTGTTCTCCCTTCCTTCTGTCTTTTACTCCTTTCTAAGGGTGCATTTAGACTGCCTGACCCACGGCAATGCTGATCAACCACATTGAAGGCCAAAAGAAAGGCCAACCGCACATTTATTGGCACAGAATGATTGTTAATGCGATCGTTCTGTGTGCGTAGAGTTTCAATGTACTCGGCAACAAATGTCCATCCATGGATCATTTCACCCGACGAACGAGCGGGGGTGATAGTCAGCCAGTTTAGAAAAATCGATTTGTAGGAAACGAGAGTTACTACATGCTCAATAATTGGTTAATCTAAATTGTGAGACAGTGACCGGCGTTATTGTGAATGGCCGGTATGTGTCGCAGAGGCGGAGGTCCTCTGTGCTGTAAGCCTCGAATGTTGTTCTGGGACCTGTAGTTCCACGAGCCTTGTTTAGTTTAAAAGGGACTGGGCTTGCAGGTTAGCTGGAGAGATGGGCGGGTCTGGCTAACCACACACCTCCCATCAATGGGTGTGTCTCATAGGATATAATGAGACTGTTGTTTGGTCATATGGTCTCTGTGTTGGAAGGTCCTGCAAGAGTACAGGTTTCCAGGAAAGCACATGGTGGAGGTCATGTGCCTGCAGAGTCTGTGACGGCTATCTGAGTTGGGGAAAGCTACCATCCTTCTGAGGGTCTGGAACTGACGGGTTTGAGCTTGTCGAGAAAGTCATTGTACGGGTCAGTGATCCCAGTAAGGCAGCTTAACCAGGACTGACAAGAAGTCATCGTGTGGAGCGGAGTTCCTGGAAGGTAACCTCGGGACAAGGGGGTTGTAGGAAAGGCAGACAGGTGTATCTGCTATTGGAACAGACTGGTGGCCATAACAGGTTCCGTTGATGTAAAGAAATGGATTATACTTTATGCAGTTTATGCTGTGTAAATAAACCGAATAGAATGTTTAAATGGAAAATCGTTCCTGTGTGCCGTAATCCCCCTGCCGAGTGAGTGTTTGTATATTCTGAGTTTGAATTTTTGTTATTTTCCACCTTTGTTTTATTTTGATTCTGGTAATGCTCTTTTGAGGCCTTTGGATTTGGACAATATCCATCCCATGATTTTTGTGGTTGAGGCCTTTTAGAGATGCATAATCTGTCTATCCGCTTGTTTAATATCGGCTCACGGACTGATTTAAGCGCGCATGACGATATTGCCTTCTGGCAGTATTGCGACCCTTGTCGCATGTTTTACTTCCGCCCTGCTGGCACTGATGAAACATGAGTGCGCATGACCGGAAGTATGGCGGCCATTTTTCCTGCTGGCGCCGACGAGTGCGCATGACCGGAAGTGTGGCGGCCATCTTGCTTTTGGGCAGTATGACGCAACCGGAAATAGGGCGGCCTTTGCCGCGGGATGCGCCGGCGTTTACACACCATTGCTTAGATTTGAATGAGGTATAGGAGGTTGGCATTTCTTATTAACACACTCATCATGTGCCTGCGTCCCATAAGGGGTAATGGTGGACGGCGTGCGTTCCAAGTCATCTCAGGTGGATGTGTTCTATTTGATTGGCAGTTTATTTAAGTGCCCTCCTCATCAGTCTGCCTCACTCCATTGTCATCTTAGGAGGCAGCCTGTATACTCTGTGATGATGCCCAATTTGTGCTAATAGGTCCCCTGAAGAGTCATTAAGTGACGAAACGCGTCGGGATGCACAGGGACTTTGTAGGGCTATGGTTTATAGGGATTAGATGTGGACTGCCCTTGTTAGGGCGGGAGTCATGGGTGTCAGAATTTGTAGCTCAAACAGGGCTTGTATAGGGTGAACCCCCTTTTCTTCCTGACCTGATATGACTCTGATGGGACATCTGATCCTGGACATCCTCCATCTTCATGTGGTGAGATCTTTCCTTTTCACATTATGTTGATGGCCTTATTATTTTGATGTCTTTGTTATATACATGAATAGGCATATTCCTTGATAACCTTTACAGGGTAGAGGTCTTTTTAGTTCCTCTAATAAGGAAACTGTTCATTTTTTACTTGGCCTTTTTTTCATTGATTTAGTCCAAGTATCTTTTTGGTCCAATCTCTTCAAATTTTTGGACTTGGAATAGCCATATTTATATATTGGTAGTAATCTGTTACAGAGACTTATACAGTTACCCCCATTATGATCTGTGGCATTTGATCTAGTGATTTACTTGCACTATTATCTTTGGTAGCTTTTACATTAATTATTAAAAGTTATGTTTTATGTTATTTCTCTATTGCTGATTTGCTGCCGAGTGAGTGTTCCCCAACATATTCAGTGAGCGCTATCTCACAAAATACAAACAAATCATACATCACATTGAGTAGAAAGCAAAAAGTCGACGACCCATGGATGTAAAACGACAGACGAATCAGACTAAATACAGGGCTTGCAAACAGTAAGTTACTTTTAATTAGGTTGAAGGACTATTTACCTAGTTGCTTTATCTTTTATTTTAGATTTTAGATGCATTGGAGGGATGAAAATTGTTGCAGAGATGCTTTTAGCCTTTATGAGAGGTGCTTCTTCAGGACAACCGATGCTCATGTACATGGACATCACATAAGAATGGAGTCACCTGCATTCCTGTTGCTCCTCTATAAAGCTCCTGGAGCACAGTTTCTGTGATGATATTAATGTCAGAGAAGGTGTGGAGTCAAAGATATACTATGTACTGCTAATAGCATTATATTACGCATTTGCTATGGGGCCCATGAGTTGACTTAGCCTGGTACACCATGTCTCTCACTTCCCGCCTTGTATCACCATTTCAATAGTATCTGCATCCTTTTCTATTGAGTCCTCCGTTCTGTCTGTGAGTATGAGTCCCAGCAGAACAGGCATGATGACACCACTAGATCGTACCCGCTGCACAAAGCTTCGGACAGCGCAATGCACAGAGCAAAGCAGTGCATTGGGGAAATGGGGCTAGGTGAGTAGTTTTTATTTTGTGATCAGTCAGTAGTTTTAGGAGTCTGTGGGGGCCATCATACTGAACTGGGTGTCACTGGGGGTCTCATAATGTGCATGGGGAAAGATTGGGGGCATCATTTTATGGGTCAGGGGTCACTATTGAGGCTTTGTAATGGGAACTGTGGTGACGGCATAATGTGTGTGGGCACTATAAGGGCATCGTATATTGCTGGGACACTGTGGACTCAATATTCTGTGCATATGGAGGTTACCATGGAGGAAGTCACTGTAGAGGTATCTGCTGTGCGTTGGGTGCATTTTTGAAGGCATCATCAGGGTTGCCAACTCTCCAGAAATACCAAGACAGTCCATACAAATAGAGCAGTTTTTTGTCCTGTCCTCAAAAAAAAAAAAAACCAAGACGTTCGTGATATTTTTTAAGGCTGATGAAACTTATTCAGATTATGTTGTTTGTAATAATCATCCTCATGTTATAGTTCACCGTGAACGCAACGGATGTCTTCTTATTACAATTATGGGCTGTAGACGTGTATGAATTACACTCTTAATGATTTGTTATGGGTTCTTCAATATGTCCATAAAAAATATTGAGTGTCTGTGATGGTTTGATAAGTTGTCCAGGAAAAAAAATAAAAGTCAAATTGCCAACCCAGAACATCATGTACTATGGGCCGTCTTATTTCAGGACATGTGTCCCAGGACTTTTGCCCAAATACATGTAGTATAACTCAGATTTTGGCTAGTGGGTAGCCAAGCTGTCGGCCCACCATCAGGGATGTGTCAATATTTTCTGAGTTAATGGGGTATTCCCATCTCCAATATCCTATCCCAATATATAGCAGGGGTAATAATACTAATATTAGCAAATATCTCCAATTAGAAATGTAATATACAGTAGTTTTTCAGATTCTCTAGGTCTCTTTCCCCATGTGCAGGCATTGCAGGACCTTAGATATCCATGGCTGCACCCACTGATATAGTGACAGCAGGGACGGTTCTGGGTATTCATGGGTCCCGGGCGATAGAGTCTCAGTGGGCCCCTTTAACACATACCACAATTCATGATGCACAGATACGGCAGAGAAATATAGGTATAATACAATGCCAAAGATTTCACTTACTTCTTACATTACATGGCCTCTATTGTAAATTCTACACTAGCTCAGAAAACGGACAGTATAGTCCTCCATACAGTATTATGGGCATGATATATTGCTCCATAGAGAGTAATGAGCCCCATATAGTGCTCCATACTGTATAATGAGCCATATATATTGCTCCATAGCGTATAATGAGCGACATATATTGCTCACTACAGTATATAATAGGTCCCATATATTGCGCCATACAGTATAATGAGCCCCATTTTGCTTCATGCAGTATAATGGGTCCCTTATAATGCTCCAAAGAGTATAATGAGCCCTATATAATGCTCTATACAGTATAATGGGCCCAATATATTGCTCTATACAGTATAATGGGCCCCATATATTGCTCTATACAGTAAAATGGGCCCCATATAATGCTCCAGACAGTATAATGAGCCCTATATAATGCTCTATAGAGTATAATGAGCCCTATATAATGCTCTATAGAGTATATTGAGCCCCATATATTGCTCCATACATAATCTTCTCCATATAATGCTGCATACAGTATATGATGGGCCCCATATAAAGTTCCATACATAATGGGCCCCATATAATGTTCCATACAGAGTATGATGGTCCCGATATAATGCTCCATACAGAATGGGCCCCATATAATGTTTCAGTATATAATGGACCCCATATAATGCTTCATATATAATGGGCCCCATGTGATGCTCCATTTATAATGGCTCCATGTAATGCTCTAAATATAATGGGCTCCACATTATGATCCATATATAATGGACCCCATTTGATGCTCCATATATAATGGGCCCCATATGATGCTCCATATATAATGGGCCCCATATGCTCTAAATATAATGGGCCCCATATGATGCGCCATATATAATGGACCCCATATGATGTTCCACATATAATGGGCCCCATATGATGTGCCATATATAATGGCCCCATATGATGTTCCATATATAATGGGCCCCATATGATGCTCCCATATATAATTGGCCCCATATGATGGTCCATATATAATGGGCCCAATATATGATGCTCCATATATTGCTCCAAACATAAAAAACCTGAATTGTCACAGTTAGGAGACACTGAAGATGCCACTGCAGAGGAACGGGGTGAGGTAAGTATTGTAAGTGCCGGGGCACCGGGCAAGCGGGGGGCCCCATTCGCAGGTGTCGGCACTGGGCCCCCATAGTGCGCAGGTGTCCCCGAGCACACTGGGTGCTGGCACCAGCCCTGACAGTGAGTTAGCTAGTTGCTAGTGGTCATAACCATGAATACCTAACATCCTGCAATACCTACACATGAGGAAAGAGACATAGTGAATCAGAAAAACTATACGACACTTCTAATTGGAGGTATTTGCCAATGTTATTATTATTATTACATCTACTACATATTGGAGTAGGATCTTGGAGATGGGAATACCTCTCTAACTACAGAATCAAATCAGCTTTGTTTGTGAGAAGTTTCCATTCAGTGAGCTACAATGAGCGAGTCTACGTCTGCTTCACAATAGATAATGGAAGGATACATAATGGGCCACACGTTGTGTGGCCATACAATAGTTATATATAGCCAACCGAGCCGCAATCTCATCCCCTCCATATCTCCTCATTTCATACCACTCTCTTCATTTGTATAAAATGGACGACAATGACTTTAAAAGCTTTGAGCAGATGAGTCATAAGAGAAGATCTGAACAATGCAGAAAATGAAGGATATTCTGAATGATCTTGAATGAAAGCTCAATGAAAGTTGTAGAGAGAATGCATGTATTCTCCAGTGATGACATGATGGGGATCAGCGTGCACAAATGAATGAACGATAACAGTAATACTGTAAAGGTGCATTTAAACTGGCCAATCTGCGGCAATAAACTTGCTGGAAACAATCTGGAAGCTGTGCAGAGCCACCGTTATGTTGGGGGTACATGGAGACTTTGGCTGAGACACAGTCTCATGCATGACCCAAAATCACAGTATGCAACTTCTACATGGCAGCATAGTGCAAGTGGATGGTGTCACATTTCCCCGACCGAGACAAGCAAGTATCAAAAAGTCCAACTGACATCCGACTGCAGTCCAACGTTTCACACGCATCCATAGATTTGCATGGGTGCGCATGGTCTCATCGGATGCACTTGCAGCATCCGATAATAGTAGTTCATCATAACCTGCATGCTGTTGGGTTGCACGGCTCCTGCCCATGTGGCAGTCTACCACCTCGTGTCCGCAATGTGTGTAGCCAGGCCAACTGGACTTATTAATCATACTAGTATATTGTTTTAATGTTTTCTTTTCCAGGGCTTTTAGAGAACACTGTTGATCACCTGGTCTCTTGTATGCATATATAAAAACTAGATGTGGCCCCGATTCTAATGCATCGGGTATTCTAGAATATGTTCAGTAAAGATGAGTGAACTACGCGCTGTGAGTGAGAGTTAGAGTACCGTTACACTTAGCAATGCACCAGCGATCCTGAGAACGATACAACCTGGTAAGGATCGCTGGAGAGTCACTATATGATTGCTAGTAAGCTGTCAGACAGGCAGATCTATTCAACGGCGCAGCAATGATACGGCGATCCTCGGCGGTCGTTGGGACATTGTTACACAGCAGCTATTCTGACAATACAGACCTCGATACACATGCTTCAATGAGGTCGCTTGTTGTTGTTACGTCATCAAACACAGCGATGCGCGCTGGCCAGCTGGACACCGACGATCAAAAAATGGCCCAGGACATTCGAGCACGATCAGCGATATCCAGCGGGGGGCCGGTCGCCGCTGCATGTCACACGTAGCGAGATCACTGGCGAGGTCGCTATTGCGTCACAAAATCTGTGACGTTTCAGCCATCTCGTTATGTGAAACGGGGCCTTTAAATTCTGTGCAAATATCGCTGATTGGTCGCCAGGCGTGACCAATCAGAAAAGCGTGGTTCAAATCCCACGGCAATTCGCGGGCAGACTGCACCTGTCACTGATTGGTCGCGCCCGGCCGTGACCAATCAGGCTAGCGCCGGTCATCTCCCGGCTGCGTCGCCGCTGACCTCCGTGCGGCAGGAGATGACCTGTGGCAACCGCTGATCTCCCAACGGTAGGGGTGGCATGCGTCGTTCGAATTCCGCGCCAATTCGCGGCCAGCCGATACCAATCAGCGATGCGGGATTCCCGGCCAGACTGCGCTTGTCGCTGATTGGTCACAGCCGGGCGCGACCAATCAGCAACGCGGGATTTCTGTTACAAACAGACAGACAGACCAAATTAGACAATTATATAGTAGATTTATCTCTTCTCTTTCTTAACCAACTATTTGCGGCAGTCTTCTAGACAATGACCAGAGCAGAGATTGATCATGCGCACCTTGGCTCATTCAAGATGAGTCTCTGCATAAGTCTCATGTCTTGAGATCCCACTGCCCATTATGGTGGAACTGGGAAGAGCTAGTATGAAGACGCCGGAAATTGCGAAATTTAGGTGCAGCACTGAGTTGCGCCTAAATTTTGTGACTTTTGAAAGCTTTTATACCAGGTTTCTGGCGTGATTGCTTTGATGCATTGGGTCCATAATATTTTGCTTCAGCAGATCAGTGGGGTCCATAAGGAATCCAGGAAGCACTCTGATCAGCTGCTTCCAGTAGACTCACTCATGGTCTCCTCAGTAAGTGGTTTACATTCCATCTGAGCAGCAAATGTTTGGGAAGACTGACAAAAATATTTACTAGGATCTTCTGGTGGCCACAGTCAAAGGAGGGCTCCTGTGTAAGAACAGTATATGGGCCCTTTGCAGCCCAACAGCTCATTATAATGCAGAGTTCCACCAACTTTGGAGGTGGAAATGGGCTCTCTGACCTCTTTTGGGTGCCTGTTACACCAATGATATGTCCACCCCTGTTAGGTCTGTTTCTATAATGAGATGGATCAAGATTTGCCCTGCATATTACTGACACAGATTCTCACTGGACATGTCAAGGTCTAAAAGGGTTGTCAGGTCTAAAATTAGCGTTTCAGTGAGGCTGCACTCACTAGGAGGATTCTAGCTGGTATTTAGCTTATTGCATACTTGACCGCTGTTCCTTGGGCAAGCAACGGTGAATCCCAGTGTGTATGATGGGAGGATTCACACTCTGTGTGACTGCCGACTTTTCATTTTAAACCGGACAACCCCGGACAACTTGTGCATAACCAACATAAAGATTGACCATTCTTTAAATGGGCTCTTTAAAGCCACACATAACTTTATGGATTCATTCATATATGTTTACTGGGCCCTACTTTGCTGACCTGATCCTCCATTGTAAGGAACTTATTGTATGTATATAATGATTATACTCTGATGTTAATACCTATCTTCCTTTGTATTATTCCCTTTATAACGAGGTGGATTTCCCTGTGAAGCTTTTTTTTTATCATTGTGGATACCTTCATTAAATATTTTTAGCTGTCTGTGATTTATGATCCACTTTTTGGCTGATTTTATGATATTCTTGTCCTTCTTTTAGCCCATATTTTCCAGGATTGTTTGGCAGCTATACAAGTCTTTGTCAAAAGTTTTGAGACTGACTCAAATTTTGGCTTTCACAAAGTTTTCTGCTTCAGTGTCTTTAGATTTTTTAGTCGGATGTTTCTATGGTCACTGAAGTACCGTACAATTATCAGCATTTCATACATTTTTAAACTTTTATTGGCAAATACAACAAATTTATGCAAAGACTCAATTGTTATAGTGTCAATTTTCTAGACTTCTTCCCATTGCCCTGGCAGCGGGATATCAACATCTGGGCAAAATCCTGACTGATGACAACACAATTTTGCCTAAACAGTGTTTGGTGTTTATCACAATTTCTGTGTTTTTGTTTGTCCACCAACTTTTTGAGGATTAACCAGAGGTTTTTGATGGGACTAAGATTTGAGGAGTTTCAACAGACCTTAAATTTAAATGTTTTGTTCAACGAGCCACTTTTGCTTGTGACATGGTGGCCCATCAAGCTGTACAAAAGAAATTGTTCTTGGACAATGTTTAGATCCCATTCTTTATTCATGGCCTTGTTCTTAAGAAAAATTGTGAATGAGCCCCCTCTATGGATGTAAAGCCCTCACATGAATGGTCTCAGGAAGCATTAACGTTGGCACGAAACAGGACTCATGGTAGCGCTCACTGTTCTTCTCAAGACAATCATTCTTCCAGATGTCCCAAACAGTGTGAAAGGGGCTTCACTAGAGAAAATATCTTTATACCAGTCCTCTGCAACCCAATCCCTGTACTTCCTGTAGAATGCCTGTTCTTGATATTTTTTTCTTGGAAAGAAGTGGCTTCTGTGCTTCCCTTCTTGACACTAGGTCAGCCTCCAAAAGTGTTTGTCGTGATATGCGAGCATATGCACTGACACCTGCCTGATGACATTTTTGAGCAAACTATGAACTGGTGTTGAACTGATCCCAAAACTGAATCCTCTTAGGATAAGGTCCTAGCACTTGCTGGACTTTCTTTGGAGTCCTGAAGTCTTCTTCACAACAGTTTAACCTCTCTCTTTGAAGTTCTTGATGAAATGGTTTTTACAAACAGCGATGTCCTTGCTTGTGAAGCCCTTTTGATGCAAAACAATGATGACTGCTCATATTTCCTTGGAGGTAACCATGGTCAATAGAAGAAGACAACAATTTCAAGCCCAATTCCCCATTTAAAGCAATCGGTCTGGTCTTATAATTCAATCAGCATGACATAGTGATATCAGCTTCCTTGTTCTCGTTAACACTTTCTCCTGAGCTAGTGAGAAGATCACTGAAACAGTGTAAGCAGGTCATTTTGTGAAAGGGCTAAGATTTTGTGGAAGTGGGGTTTTGTATGATTAAGAAAATTTTCATGGAAATAGCTTTGCAATATTTGTCCCTGCTCCTGGTGAGTTCGCGGTTAAAGTGCACACGACTGCAACAGTACTGGCAAATATACAAAGCAAAATCTGTTAGGTCCAGGGGTTCAACTATAGTGGGTGCAGAGGTTGAAAGTTGGGTGGGGGGGCACAAAATGTCCCTTTAACTTACGACCAATACTATCACTTGATACTTGAAACTTAATAGTTGGAGCCCTATTGGAGATTGTACAAGTTACATCATGGGATACAACATAGCAGTAAGCAAGTATATTAAATTAACAAATTAGGAGATAAAAAAGAAATAAATATTCTACCCGCATCAGAAAAGGGTAACAGACTTTGAAGAAATTCCTTACAAATTAGTAATTGGAAAAAGATAAAAATGTATACTACTGGATTTGCTAAGAAATAAGAATAACATTGAAATAATATTGTAGGCATTGATGCTACATGAACAATTAGGTGAGTATAGTTAGTAATGAAACATCAGTTCCACTTTACATTCATGTTTCTGGTGAACAGAAAGTTCTTAGGTTTTACTTTAGGAACTTTCTTTGTCACGGCAATGGTGGTTAAGACAATTTCATTTCTCACACCAACGTAGTTTCCTCTGAACCGCTCTATAGATGTAAAGTTCAGTTTTCTTACCAAACGGTGCTCAGGTGTCTTCCACAATATAGATATGTGCTGAACAATTTCCTTTAAAGGGAAATTCATTTTATAACAGATTTTGCCTATTAATCACTATACTCATCCACCTTTCAGTTGGTAAGATCTCATGTTGCCCAGCTATAATATCTAGGCTGTGATGGTCTTCAGTAGGGAATCGAACAGTCATTGGTGCCTACTGAAAATGTCAATGTAAGGGGGTGAAGCATAAGAAGGACAAGAAAGGTTTTACCTCCTCTGCTCCATGCCCGGAACCATATAGCTGCGCAGTAGGGTTGCCAGGGGGAAGACTCTTGGACCTGGACCGACTGCATCATGGGCCTGTCAGTAGCAGAGGGGAGGAGGAAGTGATGCTGCACAGGAAGGAAGCCAGGCAGAGAGTGGGAAAAGCACCTGTGTAGACCTCAGAGCAGCATGGGCAGCGGTCAGGACAAGACGCAGCCGCAGACCGGGGTAGAGAGAGAGCTCCTGTTCAGAAGGCAAAGACCATGGGAATGCACAGAGAGACCGTAGCCCGTGACTACGTGAAGCCGGAGTCTCCAGTGACAGTTGAGGTGTGTCCTGACCCCCGTGCAGAGACTGTGCCCCGTGCAGAGATAGTGGCCTGTGCAGAGATAGCCGCCCGTGCAGAGATAGTGGCCCGTGCAGAGACAGCCGCCCATGCAGATAGTGACCCGTGCAGAGACAGAAACCCGTGCAGAGAAAGTGGCTTGTGCAGAGACACGCGGTATTAGTGCAGAGCCCCTGATTCCTCTAGAGAGACTTAACAGTAGTGTTGGAGCAACGGACACAGAGCAGGGGGATCCTGTTTGCCTCGTACCCCCTCTGGCTCCTGCAGTAACCCCTGAGACCACGGCTGGGGATTATTAAAGACCACAGAGTACAGAGAGACTTTAGACGACAAGTGCCGCTGGTGATTCAGCGCCAACATGGAAGAAGTTCGACCCTTCAAGCAAGTCCCCTTCAGACTGATAAGTTCTTTCACAGAAAACACCGTCTAATACTGTTTAATACTGTTTATGCCTTTTGCCTGTTTTAGAACTTGTTCTCATATTACCAATACTTGCACTGTTATTTTGCCAGTGTTAATCCCTGTAAATAAACCTCCCTTTAACTGTTGGTCTGTTTGTTCCGGTGACATACCCAGCACCTGCACTTTGTAACATTAGTATTGTTTGTAAAGTCTGGTGCATATATAGGGCCTGGTAACTATATCACTGGGATTTTTCATTTATGATTTCCAATACATGCATATATCTGGTGGTTGTTGATCAGTGGGGTACTCTGCTCAGGTGTCTTCCACAATATAGATATGAGCTGAATAACTGATCGTACCCCCACAATCTTAGGCTAGTTTCACATTTGCGGACGGAGGGCTGCGGACTTCCTCCGTGAAGCCCCGTCCCCTGCCATGCCTCCTCCAGTCAGCTCCGCCTATTTCTGCATGCGGCTTCATGCGGCCTGCGTACCTATCTTAAACATTGGGTACGCAGGCCATGCAGCAGTATGTGGATGCTGCCGCATGCGTCGTTAAAGATAAGTATGCAGGCCGCATGAAGCCTCATGCAGAAATAGGTGGAGCTGACCGGAGGAGGCGCGGCCGGGAGCGGGGCTTCACAGAGGAAGTCCGCAGCCCTCCACCCGCAAATGTGATACCAGTCTTATATTGATGATGATAGATAAAAAAGACAGCGCCTCAGACAATGGAGAAAAAAACCCATACATTTTATACTGTCTCCTGTGGCGACGTTTCGGTCCGAAGACCTTTATCAAGGAGGCAGAATAAAATGTAAGGCTTTTTTTTCACCAATGTCTGAGGCGCTGTCTTTTTTATCTATTGCTATGGAACTTGCTCCAGGATGGGCTCCCTGGTTTTGACATGCGCCTCTACAAATCGGTCTTAAAGACTTTGACGCTTATAGGGTGCGGTTTAACTTTTTGTTTTTTTATATTGATGAGCTGACCTATCTTACGGCTGTGAATTGAACTCTCTGCCACAGGATTCTGTACTGGTTGATTCACTACTAAATTTCAAGGAGAGCCTGGACCCCTTTCTTGAAAAATATAATACTACAGGTTATGGGCACTGGATTCTGTGATGGGGCGTTGATCCAGTGAACTAGTCTGACTGACGTATGTGGAGTCGTAAAGGAATTTTTCCCCTAATATGGAGCTATCAGTGTTTGCTTCATGGGGGTTTTGCCTTCATTACATACATTGTATTGTTTAGTGTTCCTTTAATTTTTTGAGCAGTATATTAGGCAATATACAAAAAAAAGCTTGCACATGTCAATGTGAAATATATGAAATATGAATAGCAATATGGCTTTTGAATATTAGGAAAATATGAGATGCCTTGCACATAATTTGGCCATTGATATGTAGGGAGTCGGGACCCATCAGTTATTTGAGAACACCTTGACGTTGGATGATGGGCAGGCATGATTTGGCCAAATTATGTGCAAAGCGTCTCATTTTTTCTTAATATTCAAAAGCCATATTGCTATTCATATTTCATATATTTCACATTGACATGCTTAGCATGATAGAATGCAATCTTTTTTTGGATATTGTATATGGAGGTAGCTGCTCCTAGTTATGCACCTATTCACACTATGGATGTGCCAGTCATTCTTTTGTTATTTGTATATTAGGCTATAGTTTGCACTTGATGGACCTCCAGTCTACCCTCATCTTTAAAAATTATGAATCCCCTTTTAACCACTTTTCAGCATTGGGCATAATAGTACACCAATGTCTGACTCCCCGTTTGGTGCGGGCTCTGGCGTTGTGTCCGCACCTTTCTGGGCACATGACAGCTGATATATACAGCTGACATGTGCCAACAACAGCCACTGGTGGAATCGCGATCCACCCGCGGCTGTTAACTAGTTAAATGCCTCCGTCAATCTCTGACAGAGGCATTTAACTTGCGCTTCCGGTAAGTGCGCCAGAAATCCTGCCCATCGGTGACCCCGTCACGTGATAGCGAGTCTCTGATGAGCATTCATGACAACCAGAGGTCTCCAGCAGACCTCTATGGTTTTCATAGCTAGATTGCTATGAGCGCCGCCTGGTGGTCGGCACTCATAGCAAGTGAGCATTTCTGCTACATACAGGTGATCTGATCATCGCAAGTATGTAGCAGAGCCGATTGGACTAGTGCATCTACTAGTCTGACATGGAGACTTTGAAGCATGCATGAAGTTTTAAAAAAAATTTTTTTAAATCTAAAAAAATAAAATATAAAAGTTCAAATCACCCCCTTTTGCCTCATTCAAAATAAAATATACACATATTTGGAATCGCCACGTTCAGAATTTCCCGATCTATCAATATAAAAAAAGAACAACAGAAGTTTATCACTACAGGACATCTGGCTTTGTGCCTCCTGGTCCATCCATGCCCCTAGAACTGATTAGCAGCTTTCTGTCACTATACAATGTACACAGAAAGCCGGGTTATAGTGCTCAACATTCAGAGCTCTGCTAGATCTGCAGCAGAGAAAACTGATTCTGTCACAACTGCTGCACACAGTAAACTAAGTGACACGTCACTGGAATCAGTGTCTCTACATCATCCTGCTCTCGGATTACATAGCAAAAACCTGCTGATTGATTCCCTTTTAATATTGAGCAAATATAAATGATTTATCTTTACAGCCATAACATGAGATCATCTGTATTAGCTATGGACCATTATCTAACTGATTATTCTTGGTCCAATTAATTTTTAAGGGGTAAAACATTACCAAAGACATTAACAACATATGTATAAAGCAAAACTTACAAAGTGATGATGCGAGTGTCAAGTGGGGCAGCTGCATCATACATGGCCAGACGGTCCCTGCAGTCGGGACGTGTCCACTTGAGTCGAAGTTTCAATAGGTGACCAGGAGGACCCTGTATTTGCCATACACAGGTCGGAGAGGTGTAATCAGGACCTGATAATCGTAATTCTTGGCCAGCCCGTACATAGTTGTACCTGTAGCAGGCTGCAGGATATGGATGCAGAGAGGACAATATAATGCCGGAAGAATAGGAGAAAGGAATACAACAGAGTCAGTACAAAAATGGGAAGTATAACAACCAACTATAACATAAGTGGTGCAATTTTGCATCTGATTTCTTCCAGTGCAAAGATCCAAATTAATGTTGGCCCTGTAACTAAATACCATGGCAAAGGTAAAGGGGTAAAGGGGCTTGTTAGTGCCCCAGTCTGACTCTGCCATAGTACAGTGAAGGAAATAATTATTTGATCCCTTGCTGATTTTGTAAGTTTGCCTGCTGACAAAGACATGAACAGTCTATCATTTTAAGGGTAGATTAATTTTTAACATTGAGAGATAGGATATCAAAAATAAAATCCATAAAATCACATTATATAAATTATATAAATTTATTTGCATTTTGCAGTGAGAAATAAGTATTTGATCCCCTACCTACCATTAAGAGTTCTGGCTCCTACAGACCAGTTAGACGCTCCTAATCAACTTGGTACCTGCATTAAAAACAGCTGTCTTACATAGTCACCTTTCTAAAAGATTCCTGTCCACAGACTCAATCAGTCAGACTCTAACCTCTACAACATGGGCAAGAACAAAGAGCTTAATAAGGATGTCAGGGACAAGATCATAGGCCTGAACAAAGCTGGAATAGGCTACAAAACCATAAGTAAGACGCTGGGTGAGAAGGAGACAACTGTTGGTGCAATAGTAAGAAATGGAAGAAATACAAAATGACTGTCAATCAACAAATCTACATCGATCTTGGGCATCATGCAAAATCTCACCTTGTGGGGTATCCTTGATCATGAGGAAGGTGAGTGATCAGCTTAAAACTACATGGGGGGAACTTGATAATGATCTCGAGGCACCAAGAAAACCATTTTAAACCTTTATGCCGTAAAGGTATAAAATCTTGCAAGGTCACCCAGCTCAAGAAGGCACATATGCAGTCCCGTCTGAAGTTTGTCAAGAACACCCGGATGATTCTGTGAGTGATTGGGAGAAGGCGCTGTGGTCAGATAAGACAAAAATTGAGCTCTTTGGCATTAACTCAACTTGCTGTGTTTGGAGAAAGAGAAATGCTGCCTATGACCCAAAGAACACCATCCCCACAGTCAAGCATGGAGGTGGAAATATTATGTTTTGGGGGTGTTTCTCTGCTAAGGGCACAGGACTACTTCACCACATCAATGGGAGAATGGATGGAGCCATGTACTGTAAAATCCTGAGTGACAACCTTCTTCCCTCTGCCAGGACATTAATAATGGGTCATGGCTGGGTCTTCCAGCAAGACAATGACCCAAACATACAGCCAAAGCAACAAAGAAGTGACTCAAAAAGAAGCACATTAAGGTCATGGAGTGGCCTAGCCAGTCTCCAGACCTTAATCCCATAGAAAACTTATGGAGGCAGTTGAAGCTCTGAGTTGCCAAGCTACAGCCTCAAAATCTTAATGACTTAGAGATGATTGGCAAAGAGGAGTGGAACAAAATTCCTCCTGACATGTGCGCAAACCTCATCATCAACTACAAAAAAAGTCTGACTGCTGTGCTTGCCAACTAGGGTTTTGCCACCAAGTATTAAGTCTTGTTTGCCAGAGGGATCAAATACTTATTTCTCACTGCAAAATGCAAATAAATTTATATAATTTATGCAATGTGATTTTCTGGATTTTATTTTTGAAATTCTATCTCTCAATGCTAAAATTAACCTACCCTTAAAATTATAGACTGTTCATGTCTTTGTGAGAGGGCAAACTTACAATATCAGCAAGGGATCAAATAATTATTTCCTTCACTGTATGTCCCTGATATAAAGATCTATCTCAAATATTTACTACCCAGTTTATGAAATCTTTTCTTTAATATTATAAGCTATCTCACCTAAAGGATGAATTATGTTTCCATACCCGACATGGCTCATACACATTGAAATGTACAACGTTGGTTCCTTCTGTATATAATTATTCCCAAGGCAATAAACTGTATATTTGTATCAATGCTGTGCAAGAAGCAGTTAAAACAAATTAATTAATTAAAAAAAAATTAGAATAAAAAAAAATAAAAAAAAGAAATTAAGGAAAATTAAACCAGAAATTAAGTGAAAAGGACTTAATGATAGTAGAAGGCGGGTCTAAGAGCACATGGAAGGGGCTTGAAAACTGTCTAAATGTACGGGTAAGGGTATAAACTGGAGTTGAGAAAGATTTTCTCTGTATTGATCTGGTCTGGCTAGTGACTGGACTTCACATGACATCATGACCTCATGGTGAGGCTTAGTAAATGCCAGAGGTAGCTGGGATGCTGTGCCGAAAAAGCCAGATACGGAAGAGGACTGGACGGGATGCAACGGAGGACTTGATAGATTCCAGGACCAGGGCAGCGTGTATTATTTCGCTCAACTGTAATATGAACTATTTTCTATGTGGACAATAATATAATTGTATGTTCTGTATATAAAAAAGTCAGAAAATCACTTTTTTAAAGCTAAATAAAATTGACATGACATGTGCATACTCATATGTGTTATATATTGCCATTTTATTTTTTGCCTTACTGCAATCAATTTTACGTTGAGCTATTATATTATTCTGAAGTTGCCTCTGCAGCAACTCACATCTCTGCAGTCTCCTCACTTCCTGGCTTCTGGCAGGGCAGGCTCTCCTCCTTGAGTGACAGTTCTGGTGAGTAGCAGAGCTGTAGTAATAGTAGATCTATAAAGCTCAGAACAAGTTCTGCTGTAACACACTCAGCTATCAGTGGTTTGTTTTGAAGTCTACACTGTTATCACTATAAATCAATATAGAGATGAAAAGGTATTTGAACAAGCACATGGCTTGGGACAATGAAAGTTGTGATGCTGGATGCTATGGTGGTTGTGAGGGGATTGTAATTCTAAAGCACTGAAAAGAGCCCTGCCAGAAGCTGAGACTGAGGGAGAAGCTGGTGAGCAGCTAACTGTGGGATTGAAATCAATCGGCTGGAGAGAGCTGACTGGTATGTTATGAGTTCACTTCTCTCCTGGAATGTAACTACTACGTACTGTCAGCCACATGGAAACTAGCTGTGCACTATGAAAGATAAAAGCTCTCATTGCAAGAGAAGGAAAACATGTAGAAAAAGCAATTTACGGTAGTTACAAACTTCCTTATTTTCATATTATCTGACTAATTAAAGCAATTTAATAATTTTGGAATACCTATTTAAATAATGTTTGTTATTTAGCCTTAGCATAACTTCTGGGGTTTATTTTCTGACATGTAAGTCTATACGTGAACAACCAAATTTATACTTAAAAGGTGTACTTTTTTCCTACTGTAGTCAGTGTACATAGGCATATATGTTTTGAAGGCAGACACCTTTTTGCGGGAAAAAGGAAATGTTCCAGCTTCTGGAAAAAATGTCAGAGTAATCTGAATTCCATCAAAAAAACAATTAAAAGTAAAATGGACAAGAACAGAAGCAAGCGACGCGTTTCGAACACGGTTGTTCTTCATCAAGCTTGATAAAGAAGAATCGTGTTCGAAACGCGTTGGTTGGTTCTGTTCCTGTCCATTATATTTTTAATTGTTTTTTTTGATGGAATAAAGATTACTCTGAAAATTTTACCAGAAGCTGGCACATTTCCTCTTTTGCCTGCACTTGCTATACATGAGTGGTCAGCTCGTGGTTCTGTGCACGCTGGACTCCTATAAACTTCAACGGTGAGCTGGCACTATTCTTTTCTGTTTTCAGAAACCTTTTTGCAGGCTTACATTTGGTAATATCTGGCACATTTGGTTGGCCTTAGAGCCTAAACAGGTGAAAATTACTTCAGTCAATGATGGGTGATGATCAGTGACAATATTTAGATGACTACTGAAGTCATATCAGATTTGTTTGCACGTCTGTGATCCCTGTATATTAAAACTGTGGGCACAATTATTAGGCAAGTGAGTATTTTGACCATATCATCATTTTTATACAGATTTTCCATGTTGCATAAACTTGAATTCTTATTGAATGAAGCAGGTCAGGTGATGTGTATTTTTGTAATGAGGGAGGGTGAGGCTTAATGATGAAACACCCTTTATCAAGGTGTGTAGAATTTTTAGGTGCCTTGTTCCTCAGTCAAAAAAAGGCCAAAAAAGAAAAGTAACTGACTGAAAAGTCACAAATTCTTATGAGTCTTAAAGAGGGATGCAGCACTTAAAATTGTTAAGATATTGGGGCACGATCACAAAACAATCAAAAGTTTTGCTGCAAATACTCAACAGGGTCACAAAAAATGTGTTGAGAAAAAAGGCGCACATCAATTGCCAAAAATAGGAGAAGAATCAATTGTGAAGTGACCAGGAAGATATTATCCTCCAGTGGTGTCATATTCCTGAGCTGCAACCCCACTGGAGACCCAAAAGTACAAGGTGTTCACTGCACAGAGACATGACCGAGGTAAGGAAGGATGAAACCTGACCACCACTGAACAAGACACAGAAGTACAAGGTGCTTGGTGCTCACAGACATGGCCGAGGTAAGGAAGGCTGAATCCCAACCACCACTGAACAAGTCACAGAAATGGAAACAGACTAGGTCAAGAAATATCTGAAGATAGATTGTTCAAAGGTTTTATGGACTGATGAGATGAGAATGACTCTTGACAGACCAGATGGATGGGCCCATAGCTGGATCGGTAACGAGGCCAGACCTCCACTTCGACTCAAACACCAGCAGGGTGGAGGTGGGCTACTGCTATAGGCTAGGGTTATTAAAGATAAACTGGTTGGGCAGTGTCAAGTTGAAGATGGACTCAAAATCAATTCCCAAAGCTACTGCCTTTTTTTTTTGCAAGACACTTTCTTCAAACAGTGGCACCAGAAAAAAGTTTGCATCTTTTAAGAAAACCATACTTTTTCTGCAGGTGAATGCTCCGCTTTAGCTTTAGCATTGAAGCCTCCACTGCTCGGCTGCCAGAAAAAGCCTTAAAGATGAAAGAATAATGGCACGGCCCCTTCCACACGGGACCAAAACCCTGGTGAGAACTTGTGGGTCCTTCTTAAACAGGAGATTTACAGTGAAGGTGAACAGTCAGCAGTCTGATCAGTGTCGCAGGAGCTGTGGTTGGTGCTACCCAAAATTTTGATCCTTATTGTCAACAGATTTGAAACTGACTGACTCCATCGATTTAAGGCTTATGACTGTTATTGAAAAGAAGGGAAGAAATATTGGCCACTGATACTTTCTGTGACGTCTGCCTGCGGTCTGGACTGCAGCCAGACAGCACCCCGAGAAACACTGAGACCCTTTACCCCTATACAGGGATCTGGATTTATAGCAGAGCCCAGGAGGCGCTGTCTGAATAGGAGCAATGACCAGAGCAGGACGGTCGCCAGAAAGGTGTTCCAATACAGGACACAGAGGCAATGATATCCGAGACTAAACCAGTCAGGCAGAAATGGTATAAAAACAGTAGACAGTAGCAGAGTCAGATTCCAGGTCGTAGCCAGAGTCATAAACCGGGAGGGCAGCAGAGGTACAGAATCGTTAGGCAAAAGCAGAGTCAGAATCCAGGCCAAAGTAAGAGTCATAAACCAGGAGGGCAGCAGAGGTACAAAGTCGTTAGGCAGAAGCAGAGTCAGAATCCAGGCCGAAGTCAGTGTCATAAACCAGGAGAGTCGCAGAGGTACAGAATCGTTAGGCAGAAGCAAAGTCAGAAGTCCAGGCAAAAGTCAGAGTCAGTCAAACAGCAATTCACACAGTAACACGCAGGGGAACCAAGAATATATCCGGCGGCCTGCAAGAGCAGTCCCAAGGTATTTGAGGGATCAGGTCATCCCTTACAGGCCCGTGGCCCGATGATGTCATCCGGACTGCCCCCAGGACCAGGCTGGATGGTAATGCACCAGCCCCTTCATGACTGACCGAGGAGCGAAGCCTGCGTCCAGCGGACGCCTGCGCAGGAGCCTCATGACTATCGCCGCCACCACTCGGGGTTGAAGCACAACGCCTCCCAGAGACCAAGGCCGAGACTGCAGGCCACGGGTCAGACGGTGATAGGACAGTCCGGCGCCTCCTAGTGGTCGAGGCCGGAACAGCAGGCCCTGAGTCTGACGGTGATGTGATAGTCCGGCGCCTCCTACTGGCCGAGGCCGGGACAGCAGGCCCTGAGTCCGGCGGTGCCGTGACAGTACCCCCCCCTCTAAGAGGGGCCTCCGGACCCTCAAAACCCGGTTTGTCAGGGTGGAGGAGGTGAAACCTGCTAATCAACCGCTTTGCACGAATGTCACTAGCGGGGACCCAGGACCTCTCCTCTGGGCCGTAGCCCTTCCAATGCACCAAGTATTGTACCGAGTTTCTCACTAGACGGGAATCAAATATGCCTTGGACCTCGTACTCTAAGGCGCCCTTGACCAAAACTGGAGGAGGAGGGGACCGGACGGGACGAATTGGGGAGCGGTATACCTTGAGGAGGGACTTATGAAAAACGTTAGGAATTTTAAAAGACTGCGGGAGTTTTAACCGAAACGCTACTGGGTTAATTACCTCTAATATTTCATATGGTCCGATGAACCTGGGACCCAGTTTGGCTGACGGTACCTTAAGTTTGATGTTTCTTGTAGAGAGCCAAACCTTGTCACCAACTCCCAGGTGCGGCCCCTGGGATCGTCGTCTATTGGCTGCCGAAGTCTGTCTAATTTGAGCCCCTTTTAAATTAGAGTTTACTTCGGACCAAATAGTCTTTAGACGATGTATACTTTGCTCAACCCCTGGGATTTCCGACATCTTGGCCGAAAATGATCCAAAGCGCGGATGTAGACCGAGGTTACAGAAGAAGGGGGTGGTTTTGATGGAGTCTTGGTATCTATTATTGAGAGCGAACTCTGCCAATGGCAAATGTTCCACCCAATCTGACTGATGTGCTGAGACATAGCAGCGGAGGTATTGCTCCAGCGTTTGGTTGGCACGCTCAGTTTGACCATTCGTCTCGGGATGGTATGCCGAGGAAAAAGACAACTCAACACCAATACGTCTACAGAACGCCCTCCAGAACTTCGAGACGAACTGGGTACCCCTGTCGGATACGATATTTGCCGGAACGCCGTGCAGACGTACAACGTGAAGAACAAACAACTTGCTTAAGGTTTCAGAGTTGGGTAAGCCGGACAGGGGAACAAAGTGAGACTGTTTACTGAACCTGTCCACCACCACCCAAATACAAGTTTTCCCCTCGGAAGGTGGCAGGTCTGTAATGAAGTCCATGGAGATGTGGGTCCATGGACTTTCAGGGGTGGGCAAGGGCTGAAGCCAGCCGGCAGGACGGTTATGGGGGGACTTGGCGCGGGCACAGACTTCACACCCTGAGACGTACTCCTTGCAGTCCTTGGCCACCGTTGGCCACCAAAAGTTCCTGGTTACCAGCCTAGTGGTATTATTAAGACCAGGGTGGCCTGCCAGGACGGAGTCGTGAGATTCTTTTAACACTCGTAAGCGAAAAGTAGCTGGGACGAATAATTTTTTGGGGGGCGTAGAGTCAGGAACTTGTTCTGATGACCTACGGATCTCCTCCAGAAGGTCCAGAGATACTGCCGACACAACAATGCCATTTGCCAATATGGGAGCTGGTTCATAGTCCTCGGTGTGTGTGACAAAAGCTGCGGGAGAGGGCATCTGCCCTCACATTTTTGGTTCCGGGGCGAAAGGTGATTAAAAAATCGAACCTGGAGAAAAACAAGGCCCACCTGGCCTGCCTAGGGTTTAGTCTTTTAGCCGACTCTAGGTAGGTTAGGTTTTTGTGATCGGTAATAACAGTAATTTTGTGTTTGGCGCCTTCGAGGAAGTGGCGCCATTCCTCGAAGGCCCACTTAATTGCCAATAATTCTCGGTTGCCGATGTCATAGTTTCTCTCCGTGGCAGAGAATTTGCGGGAGAAAAAGGCACATGGACGAAGCTGAGTGAGGGATGCAGAGCCTTGTGAGAGCACTGCTCCCACTCCGACTTCGGAGGCATCCACCTCCACAATAAACGGGTGGTCCAAGTTTGGTTGAATCAACACCGGGTTGGCCACGAAGCACCCTTTTAGTGTGGAAAAAGCCCTGGTTGCCTCAGGATTCCAATTAGTCACGTCCGCCCCTTTCCGGGTAAGGTCCGTGAGTGGCTTGGCAATCTCTGAGAATCCCCTGATGAATTTGCGATAATAATTCTCAAATCCCAAAAATCGCTGGAGTGCTTTCAGCGATTTGGGTTGTACCCAATCCTTAATGGGTTGAATCTTGGCGGGATCCATGCGGAACCCCTTGCCTGAGACCATGTATCCTAAGAACTGCACCTCTTCGGCAAAAAAAACACATTTTTCAAATTTCGCGAACAAAGAGTTTTCGCGCAGTCTTTGCAGTACTGAACGGATGTGTTGAGCATGAGTCACAGGATCAGCAGAATAAATCAAAATGTCGTCCAGATATACGACGACATACACCCCACAAATATCTCTAAAAATATCATTGACGAAGTGCTGGAAGACTGCAGGAGCGTTACTGAGTCCGAAGGGCATTACCAGGTACTCAAAATGGCCAAGGGGTGTATTAAAGGCCGTTTTCCATTCGTCCCCATCTCTTATGCGGACCAGGTTATATGCCCCCCGGAGGTCAAGCTTAGTAAACCAGCGAGCTCCCAGTAACTGGTTAAACAGATCAGGAATGAGTGGCAGCGGGTATTGATTCTTTACCGTTATGGCGTTCAGCTCACGGTAGTCAATGCATGGTCTGAGTCCACCATCTTTTTTCTCTACAAAGAAAAACCCAGCTCCTACAGGTGAGGTGGAAGGTCTAATGAAGCCTTTTCGAAGGCTGTCTGCAATGTATTCCTTCATGGCTACACGCTCAGGACCAGAGAGGTTGAATATTCTCCCCTTAGGGAGACGGGCACCAGGGACCAGTTCGATAGGACAATCGTATTCTCTGTGAGGAGGTAGTTTCTCCGACTCCACTATAGAGAAAACATCTTCATAATCCCTAAACGCATATGGAATAGAAGGTGTTTTAATTTTAATCTGGTTCACTGAAAAAGACATACAGTTACTCTGACACCATGGACTCCAGCGTACAACGTCACCTATGCGCCAGTCAATAATCGGATTATGTTGGTGCAACCATGGCATGCCTAACACCACTGGATCTGACAAATTGTATATAACAAAAAATGACATTTGTTCGTTATGTAACGTCCCCACTGACATAGAAATTTCGGCAGTAACGAATTCCACGCCTCCTTGGAATATAGATGTACCATTAATAGCAGTAGTCTGAATAGGCGCTTTAAGCCTTGACAGAGGTACACCAAGGCTCTTAGCAAATAAAAAATCCATAAGGTTGACGGCAGCACCACAATCCACATAAGCCTTCACACACAGACGTTTCTTAGCAAAAGAAAGGGAAACTGGTAACAACAGTTTGGCCGCATTTGCGGGCAATACCTGACCCCCAACGCTGTCCAGGGGGTGATGGTCCAGGAATGTGGATTTCCAACAGCCAGCATTTTCCTTGAAGCTTCCAGGCTGCAGCATGTTTGAGCCTGAGAGTAACCTTCCAGGCTGTGCAATGTAACAGGTGTTTGGGCCAAGAATCAGCTCAGTCAAGAGGAAGGAAAAAAAAAGGTGAGGAAAACTGCTTTTATCTGTGTTAAGTATAGACACAAAAAGCAGTTTTATTTTTATGGCCGGATATAATGTGACGTCTGCCTGCGGTCTGGACTGCAGCCAGACAGCACCCCGAGAAACACTGAGACCCTTTACCCCTATACAGGGATCTGGATTTATAGCAGAGCCCAGGAGGCGCTGTCTGAATAGGAGCAATGACCAGAGCAGGACGGTCGCCAGAAAGGTGTTCCAATACAGGACACAGAGGCAATGATATCCGAGACTAAACCAGTCAGGCAGAAATGGTATAAAAACAGTAGACAGTAGCAGAGTCAGATTCCAGGTCGTAGCCAGAGTCATAAACCGGGAGGGCAGCAGAGGTACAGAATCGTTAGGCAAAAGCAGAGTCAGAATCCAGGCCAAAGTAAGAGTCATAAACCAGGAGGGCAGTAGAGGTACAAAGTCGTTAGGCAGAAGCAGAGTCAGAATCCAGGCCGAAGTCAGTGTCATAAACCAGGAGAGTCGCAGAGGTACAGAATCGTTAGGCAGAAGCAAAGTCAGAAGTCCAGGAAAAAGTCAGAGTCAGTCAAACAGCAATTCACACAGTAACACGCAGGGGAACCAAGAATATATCCGGCGGCCTGCAAGAGCAGTCCCAAGGTATTTGAGGGATCAGGTCATCCCTTACAGGCCCGTGGCCCGATGATGTCATCCGGACTGCCCCCAGGACCAGGCTGGATGGTAATGCACCAGCCCCTTCATGACTGACCGAGGAGCGAAGCCTGCGTCCAGCGGACGCCTGCGCAGGAGCCTCATGACTATCGCCGCCACCACTCGGGGTTGAAGCACAACGCCTCCCAGAGACCAAGGCCGAGACTGCAGGCCACGGGTCAGACGGTGATAGGACAGTCCGGCGCCTCCTAGTGGTCGAGGCCGGAACAGCAGGCCCTGAGTCTGACGGTGATGTGATAGTCCGGCGCCTCCTACTGGCCGAGGCCGGGACAGCAGGCCCTGAGTCCGGCGGTGCCGTGACACTTTCTTTAAATGTCAGAAATGTATTTTTTGTACATGATGAGTTGTTTGGTTTAACAGATGAAAATAAACAATTGAGAAAGGAAAATTTTCATTTTTCATTTAGTTGCCCAAGAATTCAGCACACGTAGATGTCCTCCTAAGAAAGACGAAACCTCACTTTTACTTTCTTAGATATTTAGGTTTCAGGTTTATTAACCTTTTGGATTGACCAACAGCGCTGTAGTTGTAGGAAAGAAAATGCTAAAAGCCATAGCCAGCTCACCAACAACCACACTGGTGCGCGGAGCTTCATCTCGACAGGACGTAGAATGCATCAAAAAATGGAACATTGGAGTTGTAGCTCCTGGAACGCCAATCTTCCATTTTTTGAGCACTGTAGTTGGTCAATAATAAAATTAATCATCTACAATACAAATTTCCAAATAATTCTGCACATATTGTTTTATGCAAGAGCGCAGAAGAGAATCCAGCTGCTTGTACTAGTAGATCATGCTTTCTCCATGGTTCTCATAGGAATCACTAGAAGTACGGTATATTTGAAACTTAAGTAAAACCTTGCCAACATCAGCTAACTAGAGAACCTCTTTAAATGTAGTGTGGAAGTGGTTATAGTGGTTTCGAGTGGAAATTGTGACAGTCACCGACAGATATATGCTGAGAGAACAGGACATCAGGAGGAGCTTTCACGAACAAAGTAATTTCCCAGCAGACACTTAATGATTTTTATTTTTGCAATTTTTCATTTTCTTTTCATTCATGGAAACCCTTTGTAAGCAGCAGATGAGGCGGACAGCCCTACCAGTACTGGAGGAGAGCAGCTGCATGTTCTGTATTGTGCCTTCTGGAAACATAATTCAAAGGAAATAAAATAAGGTCAAACATATATAAAGCAAAGAACGAAACACTGGCATGTTTCCCATGAAAGCTGCACGGGTTGTCCATGGGAACAGGGCTAAAAAAATCTTTTTTTGCAATTGGGTTTCATTACAAATTGTGTTCCATTTGCCTTCTATAATCTCTGTGTTGTACTTATCCCATTGGTGGCTGCAGAATGAGTTAACTTAGAATAGTCAGTGAGCTCGCTATGACATTCTGATGAGAGAGTTTTTCTGTCTTTTCCTGGGCTTCTCTCAGCTGATTTATGACCATAGACCACAACAAAATTGAATGTTCAAGAAAACAAAGTCTGTAAAATCCAAATGATACATTTTTTTTTATAAAACCCAGTTGCTAAAATGATTTTTAGCCCCAAATGCATGCAATTTACATAAAAAATATAAACTTGTCCCCAAAGTTGAACAGAATAGCGCACAGTGGTGAAAATTTTGCAATGTACATTACTTTTTGAGAGGAGAATATGTCATACACAGGAAAATATAAGTAAGGGATCTTGTGAATGACTGTATTTTTGGTCTGAGTGCTATCGAACCAAAAATAGTATCGCATTCGGACCAGTGTTATTCTATGGGGCTGTGCAGAGTCTGTTAATTCTTTCTGAAGGTTTTTTTTGCAGTGAAATGGGCGTTCTGATTTGTTTTTCTAGCAATCCTATGAGCAGCTCTCGCTATAATTTAGCTTGTTCTTCCAGACCTTATCTTGACCTCCACTGTTCCTGTTATCTAACATTTCTTAATTACATTTTGAACTGAAGATAGGGCAACTTGAAAATGCTTTGCTATCTTCTTATAGCCTTCTCCTGCCTTGTGGGCTGCCACCATTTTCTTTTTCAGGGTGCTAAGCAGCTGCTTAAAAGAACTCATGGCTGTTTTTTTGGCACAAGGTTAGAGAAAGCTGAATTCATATAAAGCAGCAAGATTTGCATCACTTGGCCTTTCCTAACAATGATAGTGAACAAGCCATAGCCCTAACAGGCTGAAACCATAGTCAAAGTTATCTGAGCAAACAAATCTACAAGGGTGCCCAAACTTTTGCATCCGCCCATTTACCTTTTTTGTAATTTTTAAAATGTAAAAGATGACAATATACAGTATATATTTTTTTGCCTAAAATACAAAGGAAATGTGTCATCTCTAACTTTAAACCTTTCAGAGGTCATTTCATCTTCAACTTGCTTAACTATTCACAATAACAATAATTTTGACCTGAGGTGCCCAAATTTTCTCAAGCCACCGTATAATGTAAATCACGTACTTACCTAATATGTCCGTTGAATTTGGGTCCACATGGTACTGATCATATATGTAGGTCCCCTTGGCTTTAGACTTACGTTGCATGACACTAGTGAGTGCTGCCTTCACTGAGTCCACAGTAACGTCTTTGCTATGAGAATTAGGCACATCCAGGATAATCCAAAAATAAACTTTCAAGCTGCCCTTTCTAAAGAAAAAGATAAATGGTAAGAACAGCATAAGACATTGGCCAACACTGACTTAACACATATAATAATAACATTTAGAATTGAGAGTCCTCAGTGGTTGATACCTTTTAATGGCTAACTGAAAAGATGGTAACACATTGCAAGCTTTCGAGACTACGCAGGTCTCTTCATCAGGCTGGACTAATACAACATCTGAAGAATAACATAGTCTAGTCTGATGAAGAGACCTGCGTAGTCTCGAAAGCTTGCAATGTGTTACCATCTTTTCCGTTAGCCATTAAAAGGTATCAACCACTGAGGACTCTCAATTCTAAATATTCTTCTATCTACTGGCTAACACGGTACAAAGATATATATCTTTCCTGTAAGGGAAAATATATCACCCCAGTGTATACTCAAGGCACATGCAACAACACTATGAAAAAAACAAAATGTTGCCTAACTAGGGTTTCAGTGCTTAGAACATAGGGTAGAATTGCCCAAATTGTCAAGAAACTCTTCAAACAGAGGCGTAACGATCAGTGATGTAGAAAGTATAACCGCAACTAGGCACATGCGGGAGAGAGGCTCACTCATGCCAAAGCCTACTTGATCTGGATGTGCATCTGAGGACACACAATCATCTGAAGTGTATTACCCAGTGGCTCCCTGCACTTCAATACATGGCGCCGGCCAATCAGAGGCTGGCAACTGAACTGACGTTATGAAGAATCATTTATTTTTTTAATGTGCCAAAAAAGAGCGACATAATGGATTTTATACCAAAAAGGGGACCAGAATGGGGGTCATTATACCAGGAATGGGCATAGGATGGAGGACATTCTTTTAGGATGGGGGACAGAAAGGGGAACTTTATTACAGCAAGGGGCCCAGGATAGGGCACATTATACGAAGAGGAGATCCAGGAAGAAGCCCAGGACAGAGGACATTATAACAAGAAAAGGCACAGGATTGTGGACATTATACCAGGATGGGGCCAGATCTCATGGTCAGTCTGTGATCTATTAGTGTTAGGCGTCAGGTTTCTGCGTCTGCTCTGCAGGAAGCCAGAGCCTCACATTCTGCGGTCTCCTGCTGTCTTTCTACTGCAGAGGAGATTACTTTGCTGCGGACCGCTCCAGAGACTAAGTCTCTCTGTGCTCCTACTGGGCATGCTCACGAGACGATCTCCCATTGGAGATCGGGAGTCATGTGCCCAGGTCCTGTTCCAGATCTCATTGGTCCATCTCGGAGATCTGGAAGGTCCCGCTCGGCTATAAAAAGCGCGCATGGCCGTTCCGCCATGCGCTAGTATAGACTAAACTTGGTATGTGTGAATGGTGACGGATGTATGATTCTGGTGACTGACTTATTATAAAACCCCTTCCCTCTGATATTACGCATGTGGATAGGGAATTAGTTTAGCAGTCAGCGCCAGTCAGTGGCAAGTCTTAGGCCTCTGTGCACACCGCACCTCTATGCTAGCGTCCGACATTGCGTTTGCTTTCTGGCTTTGTCATCGAGCGGCAGTGTCCTACGCCGCGCTGCAGTTGCAGCCCTTCTTGGCGCTCGCAGTAGTGACGCCGCACACACGGTAGGTCTAGAGGGACGCAGCTCCTCTGTCTTAGGTCCTGCTCCTGTGACCTGATACTGTGTGTGCATTTACCTGAGGCCTTTGGCCTGTTTCACACTTCCGTTTTTGACCATCAGTCAAAATCCGCCTTTTTTAAAAAAAACGGATCCGCCATTTTTTTTGGCAGATCCGTTTTTTTCCCCATTAAGTTGCATTACCGGCGGATCTTGATGGATGGCCATCCGTTGGATCCGTTTTTTTGCCGATCCGCCAAATTTTTTCCGTCCGCCGACATGCCTGGACGGACCATGCAACTTTTTTTAGCTGCAGGATCCGCATTTTTCATTGCGCATGCCCGGAGGAAGGAAGTCAGCAGGAAATTTAACCCTGAAATCCTTTCTGGCGGACGGAAAAAATTCTCTCTCTCTCTCTCCTGCGGTTCCTTTAAAATACTCCATTCAACGGATCCGTCAAAAAAACGGTCCGGTGGCATCCGTTCACATCAGTTAGCACCGGATCCGCTTTCCGCCATTTTGGCGGATTTTAACTGACACAAAAAAAATGAAGTGTGAAACAGGCCTAACAGGCTCAGTGTTTTTGTATGTTTATGTTGCGGCGCCTCTGTGTGTGAACAGAGCCCGCTCTGCGCACTTCGGGTGAAGTTGAACCCGTGTGCATTATACCGCCATATTGCTCCTCTGTCATTACCTAGCAGCGGTGTAACACCTACTGCACAGTGGACCCTGAGCGGCGAACGCACTTTATTATTACTTTTATTTAGTGCGTTCCGCCGTTCCTAATATTATACTAGCGCCAGGGTCTGGCTAGTGATGGCAGAACAGCAGCAACTCTTACAGTATATTCGGCAGCTGGAAGGCCGATTGGCTACTCTTGAGAGTGCTATCTCTGCTGCAAAATCCACTGAAGCTGCTGTACAGGCAATCGCAGACACGGTTTCACGTATGTTCCCGTCCTCCCATGCGCCGACAGTTACCTGCCTCCCGTTGCCCGATAAATTTTCTGGCGATGGCGCCTCCTGTAGGGGTTTCGTCAGCCAGTGCTCTATCCAGCTGGAGTTACTGGCTGTGTGATTCCCTACGGAACGGGCCAAGGTGGGGTTTATTGTTTCCCTTCTGTCGAGCAAGGCGTTGGAGTGGGCTACGCCACTATGGGAGCATGGTGACCCAGAGGTTCGGACCGCTGCTCAGTTTTTAACAGCTATTAAGCAGGTCTTCCAGGGACCACGGGTCACGCACGACACCTCTCTACAGCTACTTGCTTTGACTCAGGGATCCCTCTCGGTTAGTCAGTATGCCATTCGTTTTCGGACACTGGCTTCCGAGCTGGAGTGGTCTGACAAAGCCCTCATCCCTGTGTTTTGGAGAGGTTTAGCTGAGCATGTTAAAGATGCTCTTTCTACCAGAGAGGTTCCTGCAAGTCTGGAGGAGCTGATTGCCATTGCCACCCGTATTGATCTCCGTTTTTCGGAGCGCGGGCTGGAGCGTGCTCAATCCAGACGGAGGGTTACTTCGGCTCCCAACCTCTTTGAACCTCTGGAATCACCCGAGCCAGAGTGTTCACTCCCAGAGCCCACGGAGGTGTCTCGCGCCAGTCTCGGGTCGCGTCTGGCACTAAGCTCCACTTGCGGCTGCTTCTGTCAGCACTCTGTTCACCCGGATAACGGGGCCCCGCAATGGCCAAACTCTGTGCCGCCGGGCAAGACCTTTGACCCCCTCGCCTTCGGCCGAAGGTTCTAGCGTGGGCACACGCGTCCAGGGCGGGTGGTCACTGTGGATACATGCAGACCACAAAACTCCTGGCAGGGTCGTATTGGTGGCTGCACAGGGCTCGGGACATTAAAAAATATATTCAGGCATGCGCCTCGTGTGCTCGGGTAAGCTTCCTTAAACAGAGAGTGGAGACGTCCGCCGACACACCGCGGCGTCCCACTTCAACTTAAGCTTCGGGCGGTTTTGCCGCTCCCGTTGTCTCCCACGTGTCCCTTCTTAAACCTGACGATCTTGCCGCCTCTGATACCTTCCACGTGTCCCGGTTTTCAGTGTCACCTACCGGGACATCAGACTTGCCTTCAGACAAGTCTGAGGCCTATGCCTCTGATGGGCACAGGGTGGTGGATTGGAAGGCTCAGAGAGGAGGGGGCCCTAGGAGGGGGGTAATGTTAGGCGTCAGGTTTCTGCGTCTGCTTTGCAGGAATCCAGAGCCTCACATTCTGTGGTCTCCTGCTGTCTTTCTACTGCAGAGGAGATTACTTTGCAGCAGACCGCTCCAGAGACTAAGTCTCTCTGTGCTCCTACTTGGCATGCTCACGAGACGATCTCCCATTGGAGATCGGGAGTCATGTGCCCAGGTCCTGTTCCAGATTTCATTGGTCCATCTCAGAGATCTGGAAGGTCCCGCTCGGCTATAAAAAGCGCGCATGGTCGTTCCGCCATGCGCTAGTATAGACTATACTTGGTATGTGTGAATGATGACGGATGTATGATTCTGGTGACTGACTCATTATAAAACCCCTTCCCTCTGATATTACGCATGTGGATAGGGAATTAGTTTAGCAGTCAGTGGCAAGTCTTAGGCCTTTGTGCACACCGCACCTCTACGCTAGCGTCCAACATTGCGTTTGCTTTCTGGCTTTGTCATCGAGCGGCAGTGTCCTACGCCGAGCTGCAGTTGCAGCCCTTCTTGGTGCTCACAGTAGCGATGCCACACACACGGTAGGTCTAGAGGGACGCAGCTCCTCTGTCTTAGTTCCTGCTCCTGTGACCTGATACTGTGTGTGCATTTACCTGAGGCCTGTGTCACTAACAGGCTCAGTGTTTTTGTATGTTTATGTTGAGGCGCTTCTGTGTGTGAACAGAGCCCGCTCTGCGCACTTCGGGTGAAGTTGAACCCGTGCGCATTATACCGCCATATTGCTCCTCTGTCATTACCTAGCAGCGGTGTAACACCTACTGCAAGGTGGACCCCGAGCAGCGAACGCACTTTGTTATTATTTTTATTTAGTGCGTTCCGCCGTTCCTAACAATTAGTATACCCAAGGTTTTTTCACACATGCTGTTGCTTAGTTCTATTCCTCCCATTCTTAGATGTAATTTTCATTTTTCTTACCCAGATGTAGAATCTTGTATTTCTTCCTGTTAAATACCATTCTAGTAGTCACTGTCCACTGTTCAAGCTTAGATCCTTCTGAATCCTTTCTCTGCCTTCTCTAGTGTTAGCTATCCCTCTTAGCTTTGCATTGTCTGCAAATTTGGTTAGTTATACCAAGATGTGGTACATATATACTAGGATTGACCAAGTTTTTGGGGCATATACCAGGAAGGAGCCAAGGATGTGCGGCCTTACTACATAATGGGGAAGGGAGTGCAACTCGTATATCTTCATAGGATTTAGAACTCTTCAAGGGCCCATATCTCTGACCAACATGTGGAGACAGATTGGGTGTGTGGGCGTGGGTGTTTGGGGTCACATGTCCAAATTTTGCATCAGGGCCCATCGGACACTAGTTACGCCACGCCTCTGCGCACAACCCTTTAATTTATCGCTCAAAAATCACTCTGCTTCTATTTATCTCACCCAAAAGCATAGACCATGCTGGAGTTGTGATATGCAGCCAGTTCTGAAGCCAAGACAAGAGCAGTTACCTAAAGATAGAAAGCAATGGTAAGAGAAATAGAAATATAGAATATAAAAAACATAATTTAAGACAAAAGAAATCTGAACATAACCCCATTCAAAATTGTCTAGCCTGATGTTCTGTTTAACTAAATGTACAAATCAGAATGCATAAGACAGAGTAATAACTATAATCATAGTAACAAATGCATAGGACTGCAGGGGTGATCCAGAAGTTGCTGGTGGGCCAGAATAGCCCTTAGGGGATGTTTTTGTTTTTGCTAAAATGTATTGTTATTATTTGTTTTTGCATGCTACTGCTGCTAGTACATATTAGTAGGGCATGTATTTGTGGTTAAAAATTATCCTTCATGCAACTGGGTTTCTTAAAAAATGTTGGTATCGGTTAGCTCTTTGGTCAGGCCTTTTGTTTTAATACACATTCATCTTTGATGTGTTCTGTGGTCATAAGTCAACTGAGAGGAGCTCAGAAAAAGACAGACAAAAGAGTTACAAACTACATATCAGAAAGTAATAGTGGGCTCACTGACAGATTTCCAGTTAAGTCATTCTGCATCCAGTAATAGACAGTGCAACACAGTTATAGAATTCAAATGATGTGAAATATTTAATGAAATGCAATTGTAAAAACGATTTTTATCCCTAATTACATTGGATAAAAAAAAAAATCCCCTATTGAGTTCGCTCTAAATTTTTATATCCACAACTCCAGTGGGCCTACAGTAAAGGAAACACTATACTGAAACAGAATGGATTTATTTCATACAGTGGACAAAAAGTCATTGTTACAGGATTATATACTGTAAGTCTCTAATATTGAAATGTAGCAACTATCCACAAGATAGAGCCGAAACTTTCTGGCTCCAGATGCAGATTCAACACCGATCTCAAAAAAAGACTCTGAAATTAATGACATGAATGTAGATTGTGCTCCATCAGTATTATTTTTCTATGAATCTGCTTTAAAAAGCTGAGTGTTGAGCTTTGTTCCCAAGACTAGTGGGTGTCCCAGTAGCAAACTCCCACTTTTCAGAAAGCTAGCACCAATCTTGCGGATAGTTGGTAATTTAACTTGGGGAATTTCCCTTTAAGGGATAAACTATAAGATTGTTGCAGAAATTTTTAGGAACCTTCCAATCATTTGAATTGCAAAATTGAACATGATACAATCTCTTTTTTTTGGGGTGGGGGGGGGTGTGTCATCAGAAAATGACATATATATTATATTTCAATTATACAATGAAAAGTAGAAAAGTTAATAAAATGAGGACATTAGACCTCAAGACATAGCAAACAATAACAAACTAGATAGTGTCAAGTGTGGACAAAGCAGAAAAAAATACATGAGATCATGAAAATGATGATAATAGAAAAACAAGAAGAAAAAAATCCATTGCACTGAAATGAGACTTTGTTATGTAAATTAGAATATGTGGATTTAATTAGAATATATGTTAGGGCATGACCAGCAACTCCAAAACCCCAAAAATCACTTACTAAATATGAGTACCTCCTACACCCTGATCTTCCATGAATCAGAGCATAAGAAGTTACCAGAAAGCTATAAAATAAAAAGAACAGGACAGAGTATTCCTCTGATCCCCAAATTCACAGGGAAAATCACCTACAATTACTGAAATTTCTTTAATACTCTGTGCAAAAGTCTTTCTTGACTTCAGGAAGCTTCAAGATGCTTCCTGTATGGAGAAACTAGTCACAGGCATTGCTCAGGGGTGATTTTATCCAATTGTTCCACACAAACAATCTTTAAATCCTGATGTCCCGTGGGTGCCTTCTAAGAACTCTGAGCATTTGTTCCTTCCATACATTTTTTATTGGATTTATGTCCAGTGATTGGCTCGGCCACTCTAGCAGCTTTATTTTATTTTTATGAAACCAATTGAGAGTTTCCTTGGCTGCATGTTTGGGATCATTGTCTTAGTGAAATGTCCACCCTTGTTTCAACTTCATTATCCTGGTAGAATGGCAGGAGATTTTTATCAAGAATGTCTCAGTACATTTGTCCATTCATCCTTCCTTCAAATCATATGAAGTTTGCCAGTGTCGTACACTGAAAAACAGCCCCACACCATGATGTCCCACCTCCAAACTTCACTGTTGGTATGGTGTTTTGGGGGTGATATGCAGTGCTTATTACACTAGCTGTATGTTAGGTATTTGTCATATATGCCCTTGGTTTCGAGAGGAAGGTCCCCAATTTGTGACTCGGGAGCCACATGTGGCTCGCTGTCCCATGACTTGTGGCTCGCACTGGTCTGCCAACTTGGGGCACTAGCTCCAGATCTAACAAGCAGGTAAGAAGAGAACATCTCAAAATGGTGAACTTTGTGTGTATCCCTGCACAGAAGAACAGATCTGGATGCACATTTACTGGTCTCTGGCGGGCAGTGAAAATTTGAGTATGGAACGCTGGAGACAGGATGACACTACCTGTCAGAGGAGGTGCTTGAAGCTGGATGCAACAGTGTGATGGCAGTGCTTAATGGGAGAATACTAAATGGGAGTATTGTGTGAACCCCTGGATCTTGGTAATTTGCTTCAGGGTGATTTCTGTGGAAAAGCTTTGGTTATTATTATATCCATAATGCAGTCTTTGGTTGCCACTACTGTGAAGGGGGTGGGAGCTGGAAGTCGCTCGTGATCCTCTCTCGGAACTGGAAGTGGCTCGTCACCCTCTCTCGGAGCTGAATGTGGCTCTCAAGGTCAGAAAGGTTGGGGACCACTGGTTTAGAGTAATCATTATGACAAGTACACTAAGGCAATGTTCACATGCAACATTTTTGCAGTGTTTTTTTCCTACTTTTTTCTGCAAATTTAAATTTGCTCTTTGCAGTAGCAGTAAAAGCTGTGAGGTTTCAGAAATCTTACGCATATACTTGTTTGTTTTTCTGACTGAATTTTAGAACTGCAGCATTTTTTAATTCTCTAGCATGTAAACTATTTCAGCATTTGCGCAGGCGTACTTATCTGCAATGTTGAGGGCAGAGGAAAGTACTGCAGTGCGCAGGTGCCGGGAAAGGTCAGAGAGACCCAGCGCCTGTGCACTGCAGTACTCTGCTCTGCCCTCAACATTGCAGATAAGTACACCTGTGCAGAAGCGCTATGCCGGGGAGCCTGTGAAGCAAGCAGGAGGGCGGCATCACAAGAAGAAGGGAGGCGCCGGACCAGGACCTACGACACCCATCGGACCAGACTGCCCCCCTGGTGAGTATAATAAAAGTTATTTTTATTCTCTTGTAGGTCGGATCGGGGGCTTATCTACAGCATTATAGAATGCTGTGTATAAGCTCTGAAAGGTGGTGGCCGTAACTAGCATTAGCCAAACCTGGTGACAGGTTCCCTTTAACAACATAATATTTGAACATGCCCAAGATACTCGGATAACACCCGAGCATTCTCAGATAACACTTTATCCGAGCATGAACACTAGAAATTACACAAATGCGCTAGTACATATCACCCAGTATTACCATTGTGTAATAAAAAACTGCTCCCCTCTATGATTAAAGAATACAGGGTGGGCCATTTATATGGATACACCTAAATAAAATGGCAATGGTTGGTGATATCAACTTCCTGTTTGTGGCACATTAGTATATGGGAGGGGGGAACTTTTCAAGATGGATGGTGACCATGGCGGCCATTTTGAAGTCTGCCATTTTGGATCCAACTTTATTTTTTCCAATGGGAAAAAGGGTCATGTGACACATCAAACTTATTTAGAATTTCACAAGAAAAACAATGGTGTTCTTGCTTTTAACACAACTTTATTTTTTCATGAGTTATTTACAAGTTTATGACCACTTATAAAATGTGTTCAAAGTGCTGCCCATTGTGTTGGATTGTCAATGCAACCCTCTTCTCCCACTCTTGACACTCTAATAGCCACACCACAGATGAAATGGTAGTCTAAGGGGGTATTTATTTATTTTTATTTTACTCATTTATATAGCGCCATTAATTCCACAGTCCTTTACAGACATTATCATCACTGTCCCCATTGGGGCTCACAATCTAAATTCCCTACAGTATTTCTTTGGAATGTGGGAGGAAACTGGAGAACCCAGAGGAAAGCCACGCAAACATGGGGAGAATATACAAACTCCTTGCAGATGTTGTCCTTGCTGGGATTTGAATCCATGACCCCAGCTAACCACTGAACCACTGTGCCGCCCGCCACAGATTCCTTGTAGGAATGCTCAGACCTGACACCCATAATGTGGTGGTGCACCATCTTGCTGGAAAAACTCAGGGAAGGTGCCATCTTCGGTGCATAAATAGGTCAACACATCATCATGTAGCAATTTCAGATATCCAGTGGCATTGAGGTTTCCATTGATGAAGAATGGCCCAACTATCTTTGTACCCCATATACCACACCATACCATCATTTATGGGTGTCAGGTCCGAGCATTCTCACATGACCAGTTTCCTGGAACATGGATTGGTCATCATGGGCCAGTTGAATGGCCACCAAGGTCTCCTGATCTGCCCCCTTAAACTTTTATCTTTGGGGTTATCCGAAGACAATTGTCTATGCTGTGAAGATACGAGATGTGCAGCATCTGAAACAATGGATACTGGAAGCCTGTGCTAGCATTTCTTCTGCAGTGTTGCTAGCAGAGTGTCAAGAGTGGGAGGAGAGGGTTGCATTGACAATCCAACACAATGGGCGGCACTTTGAACACGTTTTATAAGTGGTCATAAACTTGTAAATAACTCATGAAAGAATAAAGTTATGTTAAAACCAAGCGCACCATTGTTTTTATTTTGAAATTCTGAATAAGTTTGATGTGTCACATGACCCTCTTCCCATTGAAAAAATAAGGCTGGATCCAAAATGGCCAACTTCAAAATGGCATCCATGGTCACCACCCATCTTGAAAAGTTTCCCCCCTCCCATATACTACTGTGCCACAAACAGGAAGTTCATATCACCAACCATTACCATTTTATTTTGGTGTATCCATATAAATGGCCCACCCTGTATATATTTTCCACAGGACAGATAAAATGTTACCAGTTTATTCAGGTGAGCTGCTTCCCTCTTAAATATATTGCTTTCAGGCTGGGCGAGGTCTCTTGAAAATTCATGGCTCACAATCCGCAGGTTACAGGCAAATATTTTATTGGTTGTCATTTCTGTTGTGATGTCCACCTCTGCAGTAAGAAAGAGACATATATTTGTGATAAAGAAAATGGTGACAGTAAGAACGGTCAAAAAAAGAACAAAAAAATGGCAATACGTAGTTGACTGATGAAGGTCAAAAGGACACTGTTTGGTCTCCATCAGGTAAATAAAGCCTTAGGCCTCTTTCACACTTCAGTTTTTTACAATCAGTCACAATCCGCCAGGTTTTGAAAAAAAACGGATCCTCAAATTTTTTTTGAGGATCCGTTTTTTCCCCCCATTGACTTGCATTAATGGCGGATTGTGAAGGATTGCCGTCCGTTGCATCTGTTTTTTTTGAGGATCCGCCAAAAGTTGCTGTCCGTCACCATCCTCAAAGATTTCAAAACGGAGCTTGTAACGTTTTTTTCTCTGGCGGATCCTCCAGAGACTCATTTAACCCCAAATTCTTTCTGGGTGCCGGATCTCTCTCTCTCTCTCTCTCTCGAGCAACGTTTCCTTAAATTTCCTCATTTTCAGGATCCGTCTAAAAACGGATCCTGTGCCATCCGTTCACATCAGTTGAGAACGGATCCGCTTCTATGACTTTTTGGCGGATTTGAACTGATGCAAAAAACTGACGTGTGAAAGAGGCCTTATGGATATGTTGAATGTATAGACCAGGAGCTTTTTTTAAAAATAAAGATTAACAGGAAAGTAGTACTATCTGTGCTCATATTATTTTCATGTAGATACCTTGAGGAAGTACCATCTGTGCCTATATAATGTACATTGATAAAAAAACAAATCAGGAAGCCTGTACATTCCATGCATTTATCATTTATCAATACAGATAGATAGATAGATAGATAGATAGATAGATAGACATTAAAAATGAAGGCAGCACTCCATGTTATTTGAGGTGAAAAAAAGTGGAAGGTTTTGTTCAGACCCACATGTCTGGCCGACGTCACCCAGACATGTGGGTTTGAATAAAACCTTCCACTTTTTTTCACCTCAAAGAGCAAGGAGTGCTGCCTTCATGTTTAATCTTTGTCTAAACTTGGGGCAAGTATTGGACTTTTTGCCTGTGAGGCCTGGCACCCAACAGTAAGCAGTGTGCTGTTCCATTTTTCTTAGATAGATAGATAGATACTGTAGATAGATGGATAGATAGATAGATAGATAGATAGATAGATAGATAGATAGATAGATAGATCCACCATTTACAAGGGGAGAATAGGAGTCAGTATTATCTCTGCTTTCATGATTTACATGGAAATACACTAAGCAAGTACTATCTGTGCCTATATAAATTACATGGCGATATAGTAAGCTTCTACTATCTGTGCCTATATAAATTACGTGGATATACAATAAGAAAGTACTATCTGTGCCTATATAAATTACGTGGATATACAATAAGAAAGTACTATCTGTGCCTATATAAATTACATGGAGATATAGTAAGCTTCTACTGTCTGTGTGGGTCGCCCTCCGTACCAGGGCTGTGGGGTACTCGGTACCGGGCCGGTGTCAGTGGGATGTGTCACAGCAGCAGTGAACCGGTCCTTGGCCCTGGGCGCCCAAATCAATGGTGGTTTGTAATATAGTTTATGTGATAGTTCGTGACGCCACCTGTGGTGTTTGGCAAGCAAGATATTAAGCCAACGCTGCGTGCAGATCCTCTGGGGCTGATGGTGTGTTGCAGCATAGATGGTGTAGCTCCCCACAGGTGAAGCTGTAACCCCAGGGCAGTGTATAGGTGCAGGCGATGTGAGGAATGTTGGTACCCAGATGTAGCAGTGCTGGCGGCGTTGGCGCACATTTGAATGGAAGACACCAGGGCTTGTAGTTCCAAAGCTTTACTCACTGTTCGTGGTACACACTGGTGCCTGCCTCCATGCCGTGTCCTCCGGGGCAGAGACTCAATCAACCTCCCGGGCAAGTCAGGCTTTTCCTCTCCAACACTCCGCCAACATGTACCTTTCCTGAACGACTCCTCTATTGCGCCTTTTAGTGTGAAGAGCTCCAGTACCGTGGTACTCTGAAGTTCCTCCTGTCAGATGTTCCTAACAACTCTCCTTGTACGGTAGACAGCTGTAGCCTACTTCGGGGACCCCCTTTATCCTGAGTCCCGGCTCTCTATACAGATGCTGTTGTGCCCCAAGTTTTGGATGGGAGTAGTGCATTTACAGCCAACTACTCCACCGGTGTCTGCTGCAGAACCATAAATGTCCATACAACCTCGGGGACCGGGCCCCAGCCTTGCGCTGAGAACCTATAGGTAGGGTTCCTCTTCCAACCCACAACTCCTCTCTGTTCTCTCTACTCCTTCGTTCCGCGCTGTTCCTTCTCTCTCTTATGGAAGTTTAGGTTGCAGTTCTACGTCTTTCTCCTTCTGTTCCTTTCCTAGGGAGCTCGTTCCACTAAGACCAGTCCTCAGCCTCGCCTGACTGACTGTCTTCCTCCGCCTTGAGCTCCCCTCAGGCTGACCTCTTGTCAGCCTGCTCTCTGACTCAGACTCCCCTTCTGACTGACCTCCAGACTGACCTCCAGAATGGCCTCTAATTCTAAACCTTCCCAACCTTTTATATATCTCAACTCCACCCACCTCCCAGCACATCTCGTGTTACGAAGCAAGGACCCACGAAAGGTGATCTGCTATCCTCTAAGCATGGAGCCGCAATCTGGTCCATTGCTGAACTATCCTGTGTGTGGGTGCAGGTGTTGGAGTGTGGAAAGGAGTTCCCAACTTACCTAGTTGGTGGGGCACTACACCTTAGGAGAAGGTGCAGTACCTCTGTGGCGACTGAGCCTCAGGGGCGCCACATGTGCCTATATAAATTACATGGAGATACAGTATGAAAGTACTATCTGTGCCTTTATAAATTACATGGCGATATAGTAAGCTTCTACTCTCTGTGCCTATATAAATTACATGGATATACAGTATGAAAGTACTATCTGTGCCTATGTAAATTATGTGGATAGTAAGCTACTACTATCTGTGCCTATATAAATTTCCTTGAGATACAGTAAGAAAGTACTTTCTGTGCCTATATAAATTACAGTACCAAGCAAGTACCATCTGTGCCTGTATAATTAACATGGGGATACAGGAAAGCTGAACTATCCTTAGATAAAAAATTTTATGGGAAAAAATATGTACTGCTCCCTCCATTACAATATTAGACTAGTAATTAGATACAGATAGAGTGATCATTTTACTGTGACAGAAACTCTTCCTGCCATTAAAAAAGGAAAATAGTACTTCTATAAAACATTAATTAGAGTGCTGAGAAAAATTGTCAGTTTTTCTTTAATTTGCGGAGTCAGCATTGACAGGTCGAGCTGTAGAAGAATGAGCTAAAATAGCTTGTCGTGCAATAATGGAACAATAATATAACAAATTAGTGTATTTTCCTGTAGATTGCAATCTAGGCGACAGATATAACTACCTAAAATGAACCATATAATTCCAGCTGCCGCAATTGCAATCACAATCACCCAGAGAGGAGCAAATCTCAGCCAGTCCCGTGATGTCCACGAACACTTCTGATACTCGACCAGAGACTCTGAATCCTGCCAGAAAGATACAAAACTGAGTAAGTTCCAATAGATGCGATAAACCTAAAATAAGAAAAAATAGTCATTTATGAGAAAATCTGCAACATATTCTGCTATACCCTCAAATAAGACATACACTGCTTTGAAAAAGTATTCATACCATGTGAGCTTTTCCACATTTTTTCATGTAAGGCTGGGGTCACACTAGAGAGAAATACGGACGAGTTAGAGGCGTAAAAACCACGCATTGCACACGGACCAATGATTCTCTTTGGGGCAGCTCCCATCAGCTGTATATTTCTCGGCCGTATTTTACGGGCCGAGACAATCACAGCATGCTGCGATTGTCAGCGTATTCCACCCAAAATACGCCAATGCAAGTCTATGGGTTTGCAAAAAATACGCATTACACATGGACCAGACGTATGACTTGCGAGAAATACGCAACCGTGTCCTTTAACAAAAGCCGATAATTCAGTGCTTGCCCTGAGATGAACTAATAAGCATGGGAAAGTTTCTGCAGTTTTTCCCACGCTCATTAGTTCACCTCAGGTCAACCAGTGACGTCAGCGAGGCTGCGCAGAGTCCCCTGGCTGACCGGAGGTGAACTGACAACGTGGGAAAAAATGCAGAAACTTTCCCATGAGTATTAGTTCATCTCAGGGCAGCCATGGAGGCTGCGCAGAGATGAAATAATTCATTCTGGCAGTAGTTTACATTGGGCTGTTCGCATTAGCACCGATCCATGTGTAAATCACTTAACCCCTTCTGATGGATTGCAGCGGGGGACGTGACTGAGCAGCGGAGAGGTAAGGATAGTGTTGCTTTTTTGTTTTATCTTTGTTACAGGTCGATGGTTTATTTATGGATTAGCAGAGGAATAAAAATGTTGTCAAAAACTAGCTGTCTTTATTTCATTAAAATAATTTTTTGGTAATGTCTGTGTGTGTTTTTTAACCGTTTAGTAGTCTAGGGTTAATAATGGATAAGTCTCTAATTGACACCTCTCCATTATTAATCGGCTTAATGTCACCTTACAATTGCAAGGTGACATTAACTCATTAATATTAACCCATTAGCCACCACTACAGGGCAATGGGAATAGAGAGGATAAGTGCCAGAAAAGGCGCATCTTATAGATGCGCCTTTTCTGGGGTGTCTGGGGGCAGATTTTTGGAGCCTGGTGGGGCCAAAAACAATGGTCTCTCTCAAGGCTATTAAAATCTGCCCTCACTCACCTGCTTTACCTCTCTGGTTGTGATTTTGCCGCGGGAGCCCATGCATTTTTTTCCAACGAATTAACCCCTTAATTTAACACCTAGACGTCCCAAATTTTACACACAAACCCTAATTTAATTATTATACAGGGACATAAAAAAATACATGAAATGAAATGGTTTACTGTATGTAAACCATGTGTCATTTCATGTTGGGTTTTAGAATGATTTTACAGAAGCCAGCAATTGAATTAGCGGCTATTATGCTATGTAGAATTGTATGAAATATAAATATATATATATGTGTCTCAATGACATGTGTATATATATATATATATATATATATATATATAGCAGACCAAAAGTTTGGACACACCTTCTCATTCAAAGAGTTTTCTTTATTTTTATGACTATGAAAATTGTACATTCACCCTGAAGGCATCAAAACTATGAATTAACACATGTGGAATTATATAATTACCAAAAAAGTGTGAAACAACTGAAAATATGTCTTATATTCTAGGTTCTTCAAAGTAGCCACCTTTTTCTTTGATTACTGCTTTGCACACTCTTGGCATTCTCTTGATGAAAACCATCAAGCGCTACAAAGAAACTGGCTCACAAGAGGACCGCCCCAGGAAAGGAAGACCAAGAGTCACCTCTGCTGCAGAGGATAAGTTCATCCAAGTCACCAGCCTCAGAAATCGCAGGTTAACAGCAGCTCAGATTAGAGACCAGGTCAATTCCACACAGAGTTCTAGCAGCAGACACATCTCTACAACAACTGTTAAGAGGAGACTTTGTGCAGCAGGCCTTCATGGTAAAATAGCTGCTAGGAAACCACTGATAAGGACAGGCAACAAGCAGAAGAGACTTGTTTGGGCTAAAGAACACAAGGAATGGACACTAGACCAGTGGAAATCTGTGCTTTGGTCTGATGAGTCCAAATTTGAGATCTTTGGTTCCAACCACCGTGTCTTTGTGTGATGCAGAAAAGGTGAACGGATGGACTCTACATGCCTGGTTCCCACCGTGAAGCATGGAGGAGGAGGTGTGATGGTGTGGGGGTGCTTTGCTGGTGACACTCTTGGGGATTTATTCAAAATTGAAGGCATACTAAACCAGCATGGCTATCACAGCATCTTGCAGCGGCATGCTATTCCATCCGGTTTGCGTTTAGTTGGACCATCATTTATTTTTCAACAGGACAATGACCCCAAACACACCTCCAGGCTGTGTAAGGGTTATTTGACCAAGAAGGATGGGGTGCTATGCCAGATGACCTGGACTCCACAGTCACCAGACCTGAACCCAATTGAGATGGTTTGGGGTGAGCTGGACCGCAGAGTGAAGGCAAAAGGGCCAACAAGTGCTAAGCATCTCTGGGAACTGCTTCAAGACTGTTGGAAGACCATTTCTGGTGACTACCTCTTGAAGCTCATCAAGAGAATGCCAAGAGTGTGCAGAGCAGTAATCAAAGCAAAAGGTGGCTACTTTGAAGAACATAGAATATGACATATTTTCAGTTGTTTCACACTTTTTTGTTAATTATATAATTCCACATGTGTTAATTCATAGTTTTGATGCCTTCAGAGTGAATCTACAATTTTCATAGTCATGAAAATAAAGAAAACTCTTTGAATGAGAAGGTGTGTCCAAACTTTTGGTCTGCACTGTATATATTTATTCTATGTGTCTATATCTATTCTTTCGTTTGGGTTTTAACCTGTCATAGGGATCCATTATATGTCCGTTTTGCAAGCCTGCGTGAAAATCTCAGCATACAGATTACATACGGATGCTTACATGAGCAAAATACGTGGCCACACCTTGACAGCGCATGACAAGCGGATCACTATTTAGGGGACATTTCTCCTTATTACGCATGGAAAGTACGGACCGTATTTATCATCAGTTAGTGTGACCCCAGCCTTACACCTAAAAACCTAAATATATTTCATTGGGATTTTATGTGCACAAAGCAGCAAGTTTTTCTGAGGTGTTAAGCAAATGATACATGGTTTTTGAAATATTAAAAAATATAAATCTGAAAATTGTGACGTGCATTTGTATTCAGCCCCCTGAGTTAACACTTGTAGGATCAGCTGGACTTTAGGAGGTATGTCTCCATCAGCTGCACATCTAGAGGCTGACATTTCTGCCCATTCTCCTTTGTGCACTCGCTCTAGCTCAGTGAGATTGAATGGACCTTGAGAGGGCCATTCACACGCATGAATATGCTTTTCTCTAAACCATTACACTGAAGCTCTGACATTATGTTTAGGGTCGTTGTCCTGTTGAAGGCAACCTATGCCCTATTCGCAAGTCTTTTGCAGCCTCTAACAGGTTTTCCTCCAGGATTTCACTGTATTTAGCTCCATTCATCTTTCCATTAACTCTGACCAGCTTCCTTGTCCCTGCTGAAGAAAAGTATCTTCACAGCATGATGCTGACACCACTATGTTTGACTGTGGGGATGGTGTTTTCAGGGTGATGTGCAGTGTTAATTTTCTGCCACAAGTTTTGAATTTAGCCCAAAAAATCTTTGGTCTCTTCGACCACAGCACTTTCTCACATGCTAGCTTGTGTCCCCTAAATGACATTTATAAATTAATATCATATCAGATTAATCCTAACATTCAATGTCCACCTAAAACTACTATACAATGAATGTCTCAATAAATATTCCATACATTGGCCACATCATCGCTCAATACCATGCTCCAATACTTTTTATCATACAGTATATTACCTCAATAATACCAACATGTAGTGCCGTATAGTATGTTGCTGCAGAATGCTCACATAATAGTTCTGCACACTGCTTTATTAAAATATTATTCCCATCTTCATAGATGGATGTTGTTGAATAGTGGTTGTAAAAACAAACACAGTTACAATTTGCTGCTCATTAAAAATTGCAGCTGTTCTTGAAATATTAAAGGGAATCTGTCACAAGGTTTTTGCCACCCCAGCTGATAGCAGCATGATGTAGGGGCAATGACCCTGATTTGAGTGATGTATCACTTACCGGGCTACTTGCTGCTGTTTTGATAAAAAAACATTTTATTTGCTTACAATCTTTCAGTTATCTGAATGCTGAGCTCTGTTAACCTCGCCCATACCCTTAAATGTCAGCTTTCTCTTTACACTGTGCATAGGCTGAAATCTGAAAATAAGTGATAGGGGCAGGGTTATACAGAGCTCATGACTATGGAGAACTACATTGTACCAGGTTTATGAGTCCACTGCTAATAAAACAGTAATTTTATTAAAATTATAGCAAGCAGTCCAATAAGTGACACATCACTGGAATCAGGGTCTCTGCCTCTATATCATGCTCCTATCAGTTTAGGTAACAAAAACTTGATGACAGATTACTTTCAACATTTTTCTTTTATTTACACCTCCTTGCCTAGGAGACCGACAACTGCTGTTATCCAGCCTGTAAGAACTGGCTGATTATTAAAAATAGGGGGGACCCCACAATATTTTTTTTTCATTTATTAATTAACAAGTAAACTACACACTCAAGGCACTGCTCCACTCCTGCCTCCTGGTGATGGAGCAGTGCTCTGCATGTCTGGTTTACTTTACTTGTTAAATAAATAAATGAAAAAAGCAACATGGGGTCCTCCCTATTTTTAATAACTAGCCAAGGGAAACCAGGCAGCTGGTCTTATGCTGGAAAGGGCCAATATCCACGGACCTTCCCAGCCTATAAATATCAGTCCTCAACTGTTTTCTTTGCCTTTGCTGGTTTTTAAAAATGGGGGATCCCCAAAAATGACATGGGGGTCACACCTATATTAATTATCCAGTTAAAGCAAAGCAGACTGATGGGGGTTGATATTAATAGGCTGAGAATGTCCATGGATATTCATCCCTTCCCACCCTAATAAGACCAGCCATCACCTGTCCCAGAGATGGCACGTCCATTAAATGCGCCAATTCTGATGCTTAGCCTTGGCTCTTCCCGATTTCCCTGTTGTGGTAGCAATTGGGGTAATAGTTTTTGTGGTTGATGTCAGCTGACATCAGACACCCCCATTACTAACACCGTATCTAGAAGCTGCTGTAGAAATCGCAGGAACGTGGGATGTCGCCACGGACAGGAGACAGATCAAGAGTCAACAGCATTTTATTAACAACAAATATACTCCACGCAGGGAGTAACGGGGCATGGAGGGGTAACAATAGGACAAAGAACGGGAAAGAGAGTTTGGATGGGGTAGAAAAGAGCTTAAACTTATCGGAATGTAGTCTTCAGACATAGGAGGGTTCAGGGTTCCAACGGTGGCACTGGTAACAGCGGTGCCAGTCGTCTCGACAGAGTCTCTACTTGGCGGGAGTCCAATGGTGGCACCGACAACAGCGGCACAAGTCGTCTCGTCGCAGTCTCTGATTAACGGGCAGTTTTTCCGCGCCTTACGATATCAGGCACGGTACTGGGTCCAACGTGAAATGCCACTAGAGCGAGCCTTTGCTCCGCGGCATTTGACAGTTCTGACCTATTAAGACCTGGCACCGCCTGGAATTCTGTCACTGGTCCGGTCAGTGACTTCACTTCAGAAACTGTCAGGGAGAAGGACGGAGGTCTGTCTGTGGATCGCCTATCAGTCGGGTGTACCGCTGCAGCGGGTCAGTCAGGGTGCTCGGCATCCACTAGATACTCTGCCTTCTCAGCAGTGGCAGCACTGGATCTGCCACTTAGCTTTCCCGTGCAACGCGCTGTATGCCTGCCTCCCACAAATCAGTCACATGACCTGGTCTGTCCTGCACTTATAGTCTCCCCCCCTGCAAGATGGGTGACAGTCCCGGCAGTTCTGGCACCGGCGTGTAAAAGGTACCCGGGTCTGGCACTTCTCCTTGCACTGCTTAATTCTCATCCAGAAAATTCCCACATAAATAAAGTGAATAAAGTGCTATAAAGCATAGTTTATGCTTAGTTACTATCACAATCAGAATCATGTAACAAATATCCAAGTAAGTAGGGGAAAAAAACTGTTCTTAAAGTCCCCAAAGCTTACCTTTACTGTCCGTAGAAATTGGAACCCTAAATTCAGCATGCCAGTTTTGCCCTCACTCGCCTGTCTTCTGTACTCTAATTTCCCTATAAGTCCTCATAGTTTTTACCTATTTACTTTCTGTCGACTTTATATCCAAACAATATATCTCACAGAGAGTGTGGGTATCCAAATACAGTGATTTGATAGTTTAGGATGTTTCAAAAATGTTGGCCACAAAGCATTTCAGACCGGTTTATAGATAAGATATAACCAATCAGAGGGAGGCATTGTTTTACTACACTCTACTTTCCTTTACAGTTACCCTTCCTGGCTGTGGAATCTGGCACCCTATTACTACATGTCAGTGGTGCCCCCACTCACCAGTCATCTAACCCTCAGTTTCACTATTTGCCCCTAATCCCAATAATTGTGTGGACACACCTAGGGCCAGGGTTTGATAGCATGAAAAGGTAGGTATTGTCAGTATTATTATATAGTCAAAAGTAGGCCAAACCATAGGATTATGCAGGATAGATGAAAAGACTACCATTAACAGTTGCTTATATTGACCAATTCCTCCAGGACAAAAATATATGTCTAGATATTTAGAATGGGTCTCATAATTATAGGTCTTTATTAGAGTTGAGCGATACCGTCCGATACTTCAAAGTATCGTATCGGATGGTATCGGCCGATCTTTAAAAAAAGTATCGGTATCGCCGATTCCGATACCGGAAGTCCCATTCAAGTCTATGGGACTTCCGGTATCGGAATAAGAAAAACCCTTTCCTGCCCTTGTACAGCCTCTCTGGGGTCTGTACGGGCCTTTCGGGGGGCTGTGCCGGCCTGCCAGGGGGTCTGTGCAGGCTCCGGTGGTCTGTGCCGGCCTGCCGGTGGTCTGTGCAGGCTCCGGGGGTCTGTGCCGGCCTGCCGGGGGGCTGTGCCGGCCTGCCGGGGGGCTGTGCAGGCTCCGGGGGGCTGTGCCGGCCTGCCGGGGGGCTGTGCCGGCCTGCCGGGGGGCTGTGCAGGCTCCGGGGGTCTGTGCAGGCATCGTCCGATGGGACTACAAGTCCCATCGGGCGATGCCTGCTACCATGACAGTGATTGACACATTAGCCAATGATGGGACAGTAGTAGTCCCATCATCCGGCTAATGTGTTAAATGTAAAAAAAAAAAAAAAAAAATTACATGCTACATACATACAACATGCATACTACATACATGCTACATTCATACTACATACTACATACATGCTACATTCATACTACATAAATACTACATGCAACATACATACTACATATATACTACATGCATGCTACATACATACTGCATGCTACATACATACCACATATATACTACATATATACTACATGCATGCTACATGCATGCTACATGCTACATACATAACACATATATACTACATACATACTACATGCATGCTACATACATACTACATACATACTACATACATACTGCATGCTACATACATACTACATACATACTACATACATACTACATGCATGCTACATACATACTACATATATACTACATGCATGCTACATACATACTACATGCTACATACATACTACATATATACTACATACATGCTACATACATGCTACATACATGCTACATGCATGCTACATACATACTACATATATACTACATGCATGCTACATACATACTACATGCTACATACATACTACATATATACTACATACATACTACATACATGCTACATACATACTGCATGCTACATACATACTACATATATACTACATACATACTACATACATGCTACATACATACTGCATGCTACATACATACTACATACATACTACATACATACTACATGCATGCTACATGCATGCTACATGCATGCTACATACATACTACATGCATGCTACATGCATGCTACATACATACTACATGCTACATACATACCACATATATACTACATACATACAATACATTCATACAATACATACATAGACATACAGTACATATAACATAGAGTAACATACTTACCAATACTTGTCACATTGTTTCCCGAAGCCATTGTCTTTTCCGGGATAAATATTAACATAACAAACCACAAAAATACTCACCCACGATCCGAAGCAGTCCACGAGTGTGTCCCACGACGATCTTGGGTAGAGAACTGCAGCATCAGATGATGCTGCCGTTCTCCACGGGCTGCAGGAATCCAATGACGGAAGGTAGGTATCCTTCCGCACTGTATTCCTCCGCCACTTAAAAAAAAAAAAGTCCCTAGTCTCACTTTATGCCATTGCTGTGTGGGAAATTCCCACACAGCAATGGCATAAAGTGAGACTAGGGACTTTTTTTTTTTTAAGTGGCGGAGGAATACAGTGCGGAAGGATACCTACCTTCCGTCATTGAATTCCTGCAGCCCGTAGAGAACGGCAGCATCATCTGATGCTGCAGTTCTCTACCCAAGATCGTCGTGGGACACACTCGTGGACTGCTTCGGATCGTGGGTGAGTATTTTTGTGGTTTGTTATGTTAATATTTATCCCGGAAAAGACAATGGCTTCGGGGAACAATGTGACAAGTATTGGTAAGTATGTTACTCTATGTTATATGTACTGTATGTCTATGTATGTATTGTATGAATGTATTGTATGTATGTAGTATATATGTGGTATGTATGTAGCATGTAGTATGTATGTAGCATGCATGTAGCATGCATGTAGTATGTATGTAGCATGCATGTAGCATGCATGTAGCATGCATGTAGTATGTATGTAGTATGTATGTAGTATGTATGTAGCATGCAGTATGTATGTAGCATGTATGTAGTATGTATGTAGTATATATGTAGTATGTATGTAGCATGCAGTATGTATGTAGCATGTATGTAGTATGTATGTAGTATATATGTAGTATGTATGTAGCATGTAGTATGTATGTAGCATGCATGTAGTATATATGTAGTATGTATGTAGCATGCATGTAGTATGTATGTAGCATGTATGTAGCATGTATGTAGTATATATGTAGTATGTATGTAGCATGTAGTATGTATGTAGCATGCATGTAGTATATATGTAGTATGTATGTAGCATGCATGTAGTATGTATGTAGTATGTATGTAGTATGTATGTAGCATGCAGTATGTATGTAGTATGTATGTAGTATGTATGTAGCATGCATGTAGTATGTATGTAGTATATATGTGTTATGTATGTAGCATGTAGCATGCATGTAGCATGCATGTAGTATATATGTAGTATATATGTGGTATGTATGTAGCATGCAGTATGTATGTAGCATGCATGTAGTATATATGTAGTATGTATGTAGCATGCATGTAGTATGTATGTAGTATGTATGTAGCATGCAGTATGTATGTAGCATGTATGTAGTATGTATGTAGTATATATGTAGCATGTATGTAGTATGAATGTAGCATGTATGTAGCATGCATGTAGTATGTATGTAGTATTTTTTTTTTTTTTTTAACATTTAACACATTAGCCGGATGATGGGACTACTACTGTCCCATCATTGGCTAATGTGTCAATCACTGTCATGGTAGCAGGCATCGCCCGATGGGACTTGTAGTCCCATCGGACGATGCTTGCACAGACCCCCGGACATCAGCACAGCCCCCCGGCAGGCCGGCACAGCCCCCCGGCAGGCCGGCACAGACCCCCACAGGGTGCACAGACCACCGGCAGGCCGGCACAGCCCCCCGGCAGGCCGGTACAGACCCCGGGCAGTCCACACAGCCCCCCGGCAGGCCGGCACAGCCCCCCGGCAGGCCGGCAGAGACCCCCGGAAGGCCCGAAATGACGGCGCATCATGATGCGCACACACCGCGCATCATGATGACGTCAGGCCGTCAATCAACTGAACTTCCGATTCCGATGCCGAATTCCGATATTGAAAAAATATCGGAAGTCGGTATCGGAATTCCGATACAGCAAGTATCGGCCGATACCCGATACTTGCGGTATCGGAATGCTCAACACTAGTCTTTATAAAGGGTATTTGAAGGGTCTAAGCAATGATATAGTACCAACATATACACTACCGTTCAAAAGTTTAGGGTCACTTAAATGTAACACATGCACAGGGAACTGTTAGAGCATCTACCGAAATGCTGGAGCTTACAGACTCTAAGAAGAGTTTTGCAGTTACTGTTAAACAGGGACCTACAGACACTAATCGTTTTTCTCCTGAGTGGCAGAAGACTACAACTCCCAGGGATGCTTGTTCTAGTGAGATGATAGAAGAAGGGAGGAGGAGGGACTTGGGGGAGGACACTGAGGAGAAAGTGAAAGTAAATGTGCAGAGGAGAGAGAACGTGGCTGCTGCTGGTTATGAGAAACAGAGTGGTGTGGATCTTAATTCCCCTAAGTTGCAGAGTGTGGGGGACCCCACGGAGATACCAGTGTTGCCGGAGAGAGCAACGATCCAGAGAGTTCTGCCGGCACTTCCATCGGATAAAGGTCTAAAACCTGCAGCCCTCAGCTGGAGTCTAAAGAATCCTCCGAATGTTGGAGACACAGTGAGTGTTCTGCTGAGACTTGTGATTCTATCAGCGTGACTTACAGTGAGTACACTGCAACTGAGACTATTGACAGCCACATTCATTTAAGTGCACCTTCATTGTCTACTCTGCGCGCCAACCTTCCTTTGCGTGCCAACATCCGCAGCAACTGGGCCCCAACAGTCGGACTGAGTAAATGCAAAAGAGGGGGAATTGGCCACGTTATATTTGCAGGGTGTAGGTTTAATTAGTCTGTGATGGGTATATGACTTTTATAGAGCACAGTTAATCGCATTGTATGTTTATTCCTGTAAATCCATTTTAATTCTGTTTCATAGCAATAAATCTGTTAAACTGTTTTACTCCTGCTTCATGAGTGTGTACCGAGCTGTGGCAGGGGTTTCCCGAATCAGCCCCTGGCAGAAGATAACTGTCCTTCTGCAGCCCAGAGACAGAGCTCCAATCAAGATTCGGGTGGAGGCACTGCGTGCAGAAGAGGTGAGACCCTCCATAGCACCCAGGGTACAGTGGTAGCCATAAAGGGGTGTTACATAGAAATGTCCGTATTTTTGAAAGAAATATGCTTTTCCCAGAGGAGCATTGCGGCTTTAAGTCTCCTCACCTCGACATGCTTAACATGTCATTCTCCACAAGGAGAAATGATACTTCTTTGAAAGAAAAGCACAGTTTTTTCCAATGAAGCTAAAATTAAATGATTCAGAAATACACTCTATACATTTGATATAGAAGAGTTAATGGTTTGCTATTATATCCTTTTAATTGCCTTTAATTCTCCATTTGCCTTTTGCCTTTCATTCATTCTTATGACACTGCAGTTTTGCCTATCTCCTCTTCAAAGAGAAAATGCTTCTTATCATATATGTTCTAAAAAGTCAGCCACAGCGTGTTCTGGGTACATTGTAAACACAGTATGACCCTGAAGGTGATGGTGGGTGATGTTGGGGGCCACATGAGCTCCATAGAATTACATATTGTTGTAAATGGTATAAAAGATTGCCTTGTATTTCATTATGTCAGATAAAGTGATATGTCCACGGCCCGTGTGTGTGTGAGCAGTTTCTTTTGTCTCCAAGCGCTTGTAAATTAAGGGCGTAAAACTCCTAATCTGGACTCACTGGTGATCTAGCTTACCTGACTTTGGGTCAGAACAAAAAGCAGCTACGACACATTGTTAATGTGGTAAATGACTATTCTAGTTGCAAACGTCTGGTTTATAATGCAGTATCTTCATAGGTGTATCGAGGCCCATTTCAAACAACCATCACTCCAGTGTTCTTATGGTACTTTGTGTTTGCTAACTGTGAAAGAAGACTAATGGATGGTTAGAATACCCTTGAAAACCCTTGTGCAAGTATGTTAGCACAGCTGAAAATAGTATGGCTGATTAGAGAAGCTATATGTAATGTCACGTGTGACTGGATACACTGTCTCCAGCAGGCATAACACCCGTGACCCTGGATACACCGCCTCCAGCAGGGCGAATTTAAACAGAGTTAAGGGAAACAGTTACAACGGAGGGCCCTGCAATACTGACGTGGAGACCCCCTGCACTCCCCTGAGTCAGTGTCTCTACACTCCTGACAGTCCCTATGCAGGTTTCGCACCTGGCGTCGAGAAGGATACCTAAAAACCCTAGCTTGCCCTGCACCTATACCTTTCTAGTGAAATGGACGGTGCAGAAACTAATCCCACCACTGCACTGAAACACACAAAAGGAAAGTTACAAACAGGGGTAACACCACTTAGCTTTGCTCTGTTGCTATTGCTCCCAGCAACAGAGTCCAGCACCTCAGTACAACTTTCCTCCAGAATAGCTGCTACTTCACCAAGCTTTGTCAGAGCTGCAAGGAACTCCTCACTGTGGCTCCTTCCACCCCAGGACTCTGACTTTGCTGCAAGGAACTCCTCTCTAGCTCCTTCCTTCACCAAGGATGGTTGGAAATGCCCAATATCACCAACCGTGAGTGAGACCACTTGACACTCCTTTATAGGTAAGCCAGAGCAATCACACCTGTTAGTGTTTCCCGTGTAATAACGCTAACCACCACCAGGGGCAAACTAGAACTAAAGACCCCACTGTGTAATAACCCTAATGGCCACCGGGGGCAAAACTAACTTTAAGCAAACTGTTATGATGAGTCACCGAAAGAGGAAAAAACAAAATACTAGCTAAGTCCAGAAAAACCAGAGAGGTTGGCAGTTATCGGATTGCAGACCCCTGAACCTATCCACAACTAGCAGTAGCCGTGGGGGGTTCCTACGGTGCCCTAGACCCCTCGATCACAGCCGGAGAACTACATAGCCTAAAGACAGAAAGGGGAAAAACTAAACTGCCCCAGAGCAGACCCCAAAGCAATAGGCAGCCCCCAACATATAATGACGGTGAAGCAAGATGAAAACACTAACACAGATAGAAAGATAGGTTAAGCAAATGATGGGGACCGAGCTAACTAAATAGGACAGGATAGGAAAGCTGCTGTCTGCCATCCGCAAAAACCCTATCCAAAATGAGCCAACCGACTGATAGGAAAAACAGGCCCTGAAGTTGCTAGGCTTCAAAAGACTATATCAGCACTCAGGTATATTCTGAAGACAGAGCAAAAGATCAACAGATCAGAGACAAAAATGGAATTCAGCTCACCCCCAGCCGGGGATGACAGAACTCCCAAAAAACAAGGCAAAACAAAAACAAAACTGAAGAGTACTAAGCAGAGCAGAAAAACTTAGCTTTGAGACGCAGGAATCAGACTGGTCTCCAAGAATCCAGCAGGATCACCAGCAAGGCAGAAGGGCGTCGGCTGCCTTATATCCAGTCCTCAATTCCAGCCACCCAGTCATCATCTAGCTGCCCAGGTGTTTGGTAATCAGCCTCACTACCTTCCTTCACCAGAGGAGGGAGTTCATCAGACCTCAATGGTGAAGGGAAAAATGAACTCACAACTGTACCTCCCCCTTGAGGAGGGGTCACCGAACCCTCATCCATGCCACCAGGGCGATCCGGGTGAGCCCGATGAAAGGCACGAACCAATCTTTCGGCATGAATATCAGAGGCAGAGACCCAGGAATTATCCTCCTGACCATAACCCTTCCACTTAACCAAATACTGGAGTCTCCGTCTAGCCAGACGGGAATCCAGTATCTTCTCTACCTCATATTCCAAGTTACCTTCAACCAATATAGGGTCAGGAGATGCCACCACAGGAACTACTGGTTCAACAAACCTCTTCAACAAGGACTTATGAAACACATTATGAATTTTAAATGTGACAGGAAGAGCCAGCCGAAAAGAGACCGGATTAATAATCTCCAAAATCTTGTAAGGTCCAATAAATCTAGGCTTAAACTTAGGAGAAGCCACCTTCATAGCGATATTTTTTGATAGCAACCAAACCATATCACCCACCTTAAACTGGGGACCAACGGTCCTACGCCGGTTGGAAAACCGCTGGGCCTTTTCCTGGGAGAGAGTCAACTTATCCACCACTTGGTCCCAGATCTGGTGCATTCTCTCCACCACAGTGTCAACACCTGGGCAGGCAGAAGGCTCCACCTGACCTGAAGAAAATCGAGGGTGAAACCCAAAGTTACAAAAAAAAGGTGACATCAAAGTGGCAGAACTAGCTCTATTATTAAAGCAAATTCGGCCAAAGGCAAAAATGAAACCCAATCATCCTGATCGGCAGAAATAAAACATCTCAAATACGACTCCAAAGTCTGGTTTGTTCTGCCCATTGGTCTGAGGTGAAACGCAGAGGAGAAGGACAACTGAATTCCCAGCTTGGAACAGAAAGTCCTCCAAAATCTAGATACAAACTGAACTCCTCTGTCAGATACAATGTTCTCAGGAATCCCGTGCAAGCGAACCACCTGTTGCAAAAACAAGGGCACCAACTCAGAGGAAGATGGCAACTTAGGGAGTGGTACAAGATGGACCATCTTAGAGAATCTATCACAAATCACCCAAATAATAGTCATTCTCTGAGAGACAGGCATATAAGAGATAAAATCCATTGAAATATGGGTCCATGGCCTCCTGGGCACCGGCAAAGGCATCAACAAGCCACTAGAGCGAGAACAAGGTTTAGACTGGGAGCAAGTCCCACAGGACTGCACAAAATTCCTGACATCATGAGACAAGACGGGCCACCAAAAAGACCGACTCACCTGATCTCTAGTACCAAAAATACCTGGATGACCAGCCAATGCAGAGCAATGAACTTCAGACATCACTCTCTTCCTCCACTGGTCAGGAACATACAACTTTCCACTGGGACAACGCTCAGGTTTGTCCTCCTGAAACTCTTCCAGAGCACGTCTCAAATCGGGCGAGATGGCAGAAAGATCTACCCCCTCGCCTAAGATGGTAGCAGGCTTAGTCACAACAGGAGAATCAGCAAGGAAACTCCTAGAGAGGGCGTCTTCCTTGACATTATTAGTGCCCGGAAGAAAAGAGACCACAAAATCAAAACGTGTGAAAAACAAGGCCCACCTAGCCTGTCTAGGATTCAAGCGCTTGGCCGACTTCAGGTAAATCAAATTCTTGTGGTCAGTAAGGACCACGACTTGGTGTTTGGCTCCCTCCAACCAATGTCTCCACTTCTCAAATGCCCATTTCATGGCCAACAGTTCCCGATTCCCCACATCATAGTTACGTTCGGATGGGGAGAACTTTCAGGAAAAGAAAGCACAAGGATTCATTTTAGATGTCACAGGATCTTTTTGGGACAACACCGCTCCTGCACCAATCTCAGAAGTGTCCACCTCCACCTGAAACGGGAGTGAGACATCAGGTTGCCGCAAAACCGGAGCAGAAGTGAATCTTCGCTTCAGCTCCTGAAAGGAAGAAACAGCCTCTGGAGACCAATTCAGCACATCAGCACCCTTCCTAGTCAAATCCGTCAATGGCTTGGCAATACCAGAAAAATTAGCTATAAATTTCCGATAAAAATTAGCAAAACCTAAAAACTTCTGGAGGGCCTTCAAAGAAGTGGGCTGAACCCAATCATAAATGGCCTGTACCTTGGCCGGGTCCATTTCAATAGTTGACGGAGACAAAATAAATCCCAAAAATGAAATCCTCTGTACCCCAAAAAAGGATTTCGATCCCTTGACATACAGGGAATTCTCCCTCAAAATCCGGAACACAGTCCGAACATGTTCCACATGAGAGTCCCAATTTTTGGAGAAGATCAAAATATCATCCAGATAGATAATCAAACATTTATCCACAAAGTCTCGGAATATATCATTCATGAAGCACTGGAAGACAGAAGGGGCATTAGTGAGCCCAAAAGGCATCACCAGGTACTCAAAACCAGGTACTCAAAACTCCCTCCGGAGTATTAAACGCCGTCTTCCATTCATCCCCATGCTTAATGCGAATAAGATTATACGCCCCCTGAGGTCAAGCTTGGTAAACCAGCAAGCACCTTTAACTCTGGAGAATAGATCAGAAATCAGGGGTAACGGATACTGATATTTAACAGTAATTTTGTTGAGGGCACGATAGTCAATACAAGGCCTTAATGAACCATCCTTTTTAGCCACGAAAAAAAACCCAGCACCTAAGAGTGAAGAGAATGGTCTAATATGACCCTTCTCCAATGACTCCTTAATATAGGATCGCATAGCCTCGTGCTCGGGTACAGATAAATTGAAGAGCCGACCCTTGGGAAATTTACACCCAGGGCTCAACTCAATTGCACAGTCATAACTCCTATGAGGAGGCAAAGACACAGACTCATTCTCACTAAATACATCATAAAAGTCAGCCAAATAGTCAGGAACATCATGCGACTGGGGAGAGGAGGAGAAAACAGGAGCATCACTAAGGGCACACCGACAACCCCAACTCACCACAGACAAAGATTTCCAATCCAGAACTGGATTATGGATTTGCAACCAGGGAAACCCCAGAACAATGGTATCATGCAAATTATGCAACACCAAAAATCTGCAATTTTCTTGATGGTCTGGGGCGACCCGCATTACCACCTGGGTCCAAAACTGAGGTTTATTCTTCGCCAAAGGAGTAGCATCAATACCCCTCAAAGGGATAGGCATCCGCAGAGGTGTCATAGGAAATCCACAACGTTTAGCAAAATCCAAGTCCATCAGGTTCAGAGCTGCTCCCGAATCCACAAAAGCCTTGGCGGAAAATGTGGACAGGGAGCAGATCAGAGTAATTGCCAGAAGAAACTTAGGTTGAACACCACCCACAGAAAACGTGTGTGCACAACGTTTCTCTCGTTTAGGGCAGACAGAAATAATATGCGAGGCATCTCCACGAAAAAAACACAGCTTATTACGCCTTCTGAACTCCTGACGTTGCGCCTTAGACAAAACTCTATCACATTGCATAGGTTCAGACATTTGTTCAACAGGTGGCAACATCTCTCGTGTAGTTTTGCGTTCACGTAAACGCCGATCCACCTGAATGGCTAATGACATAGAATCGTCAAGACCAGAGGGAACAGGAAATCCCACCATAGTATCTTTTACAGTTTCTGACAAACCCTTCCGAAAGAGGGCTGCCAAGGCACCATCATTCCAGGTAGTAAGGACCGCCCACTTTCGGAATTTTTGACAGTACAACTCTGCCGAATCCCTACCCTGGCTTAATGCCAACAGGGTCTTTTCAGCCTGATCAATAGCATTAGGTTCATCATACACCAACCCCAAGGCTTGAAAAAATGCGTTCACATTATTCAGAATAGGATCATCAGGTTTCAAAGAAAACGCCCAATCCTGGGGATCGCCGCGCAGCAAAGAGATGACAATCTTAACCTACTGCGCGGAGTTCCTCGACGAATTAGGCTTCAAGGCAAAAAATAATTTACAATTATTCTTGAAATTCAAGAATTTAGACCGATCCCCAAAAAACACATCAGGAGTAGGAATCTTTGGTTCAGCAGTATGTGAATGAGCAAGATAGGCGGAAATTCCCCGCACTTCAGCAGCGAGCTGCTCCACACGATCAGACAATTGCTTCATCTCCATTGAGAGAAAAATTCCCCCTACGGCCTCAGAGATATAGAGGAAAAAATCTGCACAAAAAAAAAAATTCTGACACACTTTTTTTTTTCCTTTTTTTTTTTTACAATTCTCTCCTGCTATTGAGTACCCTAGGATCTGCGGTATGGCTGGTGATTCTGTTATGATGAGTCACCGAAGGAGGAAAAAACAAAATACTAGCTAAGTCCAGAAAAACCAGAGAGGTTGGCAGCTATCGGATTGCAGACCCCTGAACCTATCCACAACAACTAGCAGTAGCCGTGGGGGGGTTCCTACGGTGCTCTAGACCCCTCGATCACAGCCGGAGAACTACATAGCCTAAAGACAGAAAGGGGAAAAACTAAACTGCCCCAGAGCAGACCCCAAAGCAATAGGCAGCCCCCAACATATAATGACGGTGAAGCAAGATGAAAACACTAACACAGATAGAAAGATAGGTTGAGCAAATGATGGGGCCCAAGCTAACTAAATAGGACAGGATAGGAAAGCTGCTGTCTGCCATCCGCAAAAACCCTATCCAAAATGAGCCAACCGACTGATAGGAAAAACAGGCCCTGAAGTCGCTAGGCTTCAAAAGACTATATCAGCACTCAGGTATATTCTGAAGACAGAGCAAAAGATCAACAGATCAGAGACAAAAATGGAATTCAGCTCACCCCCAGCCGGGGATGGCAGAACTCCTAAAAAACAAGGCAAAACAAAAACAAAACTGAAGAGTACTAAGCAGAGCAGAAAAACTTAGCTTTGAGACGAAGGAATCATACTGGTCTCCAAGAATCCAAGAATCCAGCAGGATCACCAGCAAGGCAGAAGGGCGTCGGCTGCCTTATATCCAGTCCTCAATTCCAGTCACCCAGTCATCATCTAGCTGCCCAGGTGTTTGGCAATCAGCCTCACTACCTTCCTTCACCAGAGGAGGGAGTTCATCAGACCTCAATGGTGAAGGGAAAAATGATCTCACAACAGCAAACAGCTTAAAGGAAAAAAAAGGTTACATATGCTTTTATCTGTCATAATCCAGCATGGATCGTGACACTACCCTCCCTCAATGTGGGGCCTCTGGACCCTCAAGACAGCTCCTAATCAGGGAGCCACCTACAGAGGGGATGCCCAGATCCAGAGTTCACCCCAGCCAGTACCTGAACTTCAGGTTTATGACAAACGAGTACCGCCGGTATTGGCAATGTATGTTCTGGAGGCACCACACATCTCCAAAGCGCCGACCTGGTGAACGAGTTGCGTATGTGCATGTTTGGGGGAAACTTGAGCTGACAAGACACCGCAACATACTTCCACTGGATGTTTTTTGTTGGCCACCCATACATGCTCGTTCACACACAGGTCCGGACCTGAACATTTATTGCCAACCATTCGTTTGTCACTATATGGTGAACTCTTACTGGAACTGACACTCACTCCCCCGCAATTCACCAAGGGGTACACCACCCTCCAACCCCTTCCACCACGAGGTCTGCGCCTCCCAGGGTTGGCTAATGGCGAGGGTTGAGACTTGCCCCTACTCTCCTGCAGCACATCTGCTGCTTCCGCAGAAGAGGAAGGGGACGCTTGTAGAGAGACGGCAGAGACAGTAGCCCCTAGGCAGCAGCCCTCACACGACTGCCCCCAGCTGACTACTTCCCTAGCCCGCCAATCTATTACCGGGTTGTGTTTTTTCAGCCAAGGGAGGCCTAAAACGATAGGTACTGGCATTCCCTCCAAGACGTAGCATGACAAGGACTCCTCATGATGTCCTATACGTAGATGGATATTTTCTACGACTTGGGTCAAGCTCCCCTAGCTCAGTTTAACAAAGTTTATGGCCTGGACGCTTATAGGTTGGGCTAGCGTCCTACACCTTAGGCCATGAGTCTGGACAAAGGGAGCATCCACCAGACTAACTCCTGCTCCGCTGTCCACAAGTACCGGTATCACCTCCGATACCCCGCCAGCCAACACCTCTGCTGACATAGTACCTTGGGAGGGCAAAATGGAGGAAATATACACTCCCTGGTCGCCTCCCTCCAAGCGACCAGGGGAATGCGGCTTCTGAGATGGCACAGATAATTTGGCGCGCGTTGGGCAAGCTTTCAGGACATGACCAGTCTGCCCACAGTAAAAACATGCCGACACCACTCCCCGAACCGTAGGCAGCTCCGCACACAAACTAGCTCCTCCTACTTGCATGGGTTCGTCTGGAGACTTGGCATGTACTGGGCAGGCTCCCATGAAATGGCCCGGCTTCCCACAGGAAAAGCATACCCTCCCACCACGGCGAGCCGCAGACACCCCCTTTTTTGTACCAACAACACCGGGCTGTCTGGGTTCCTCCGTCCGCACTGGTGGGTCCTCATACCTAGCAAGGACAACAGGGGGCACATTTTTTGTATGTCTCTCCCTAAGGCGTCTATCCACCCGGATGGCAAGGGACATGGTGGCCTCCAGCGACCTGGGGGTGGCGTACTGCACCAGAGTATCCTGCAACTTTGGAGACAGACCCTGCACAAATTGACTCCTAAGTGCAGGGTCATTCCACTGAGTGTCAGTAGCCCACCTCCTAAACTCTGGGTAGTACTCCTCAGCAACTTGGGCTCCCTGTTTACATCTACGGAGTCGGGATTCCGCCAGGGAGATGCCATCAGGATCCCCATACACTAGCGCCAAAGCCGCAAAAAACTTCTCCACGGACTCTAACGATGGTGAATCATTCGGTAGGGAGAAGGCCCAGGATTGGGGACATAATGATTTCCACCCGTTGCTCTTCACTCCCTGATGAACGAGGGCGCAGCCTGAAATATAATTTGCAGGCTTGCTGAAATGCCAAGAATTGATCTCTACCTCCAGGAAACCTGTCAGGGAGGGATATCTTGGGTTCTGGCTGAGCCTGTGCCTGAACCAAACCTCCAAAGCCCACCAACAGCTGCAGTTGCTGCACCATCTCACCGCTCAGCCCCCTAATCTCATCAGTAAAGATCTGCAGCATTTGGGCAAAGGTCTGCATTGAGTCCATGGCTCAGCAGAAAAAAAAGTTTGGTTGGTGATAACGTGATGTCACGTGTGACTGGATACGCCGCCTCCAGCAGGGCGAATTTCTATAACACCCGTGACCCTGGATACACCGCCTCCAGCAGGGCGAATTTAAACAGAGTTAAGGGAAACACCGGGGAAACAGTTACAATGGAGGGCCCTGCAATAGGGAACGGGGATGTGGAGACCTGCTGCACTACCCTGAGTCAGTGTCTCTACACTCCTGACAGTCCCTATGCAGGTTCCGCACCTGGCGCCAAGCAGGATACCTAAAAACCCTAGCTTGCCCTGCACCTATACCTTTCTAGTGAAATGGACGGTGCAGAAACTAATCCCACCACTGCACTGAAACACACAAAAGGAAAGTTACAAACAGGGGTAACACCACTTAGCTTTGCTCTGTTGCTATTGCTCCCAGCCACAGAGTCCAGCACCTCAGCACAGCTTTCCTCCTGAATAGCTGCTACTTCACCAAGCTTTGTCAGAGCTGCAAGGAACTCCTCACTGTGGCTCCTTCCACACCAGGACACTGACTTTGCTGCAAGGAACTCCTCTCTAGCTCCTTCCTTCACCAAGGATGGTTGGAAGTGCCCAATATCACCAACCGTGAGTGAGACCACTTGACACTCTTTTATAGGTAAGCCAGAGCAACCACACCTGTTAGTGATTCCTGTGTAATAACGCTAACCACCACCGGGGGCAAACTAGAACTAAAGACCCCACTGTGTAATAACCCTAATGGCCACTGGGGGCAAAACTAACTTTAAGCAAACAGCTTAAATGAAAAAAAAAAGGTTACATATGCTTCTATCGGTCACAATCCAGCATGGATCGTGGCACTATAAGCCTGACCTTCCTTTGAGCTAGTTGAGAATCTGGAGTATTACATTTGTTGATTCCATCAAACTCTCAAAATGGCCAGAAAAAAGAACCTTCATGTGAAACTCGACAGTCTATTCTTGCTCTTAGAAATGAAGGCTATTCCATGTGCTAAATTTCCAAGAAACTGTAGATTTCCTACAACGGTGTGTACTACTCCCTTCAGAGGAGAGCACAAACAGGCTCTAACCAGAGTAGAAAGAGAAGTGGGAGGCCCCGCTGCACAACTGAGCAACAAGACAAGTACATTAGAGTCTGTAGTTTGAGAAATTCATGCCTCACAGGTCCTCAACTTTCAGCTTCAGTAAATAGTACACACAAAATGCCAGTGTCAACATCTACAGTGAAGAGGCGACTCCGGGATGCAGGCCTTCGGGGCAGAGTGGCAAAGAAAAAGCCATATCTGAGACTGGCTAATAAAAGGAAAAGATTAATATGGTCAAAAGAAAACAGACATTGGACAGATGAAGATTGGTAAAAAGTGTTATGGACAGACAAATCCAAGTTTAAGATGTTTGGATCACACAGAAGAACATTTGTGAGACTCAGAACAACTGAAAAGATGCTGAAAGAGTGCCTGACGCCATCTGTCAAGCATGGTGGAGGTAATGTGATGGTCTGGGATTGCTTTGGTGCTGGTAAAGTGGGAGATTTGTACAATGTAAAAGGGATTTTGAAAAGGAAGGCTATCACTCCATTTTGCAACGACATGCCATACCCTGTGGACAGAGCTTGATTGGAGCCAATTTCATCCTACAACAGGACAATGACCCAAAGCATACCTCCAAATTATGCAAGAACTATTTAGGGAAGAAGCAGGCAGCTGGTAATCTATCAGTAATGGAGTGGCCATCGCAGTCACCAGATCTCAACCCCGTTGAGCTGTTGTGGGAGCAGCTTGACCGTATGGTACACAATAACTGCCCATCAAGCCAAACCAACTTGTGGGAGGGGCTTCTGGAAGCATGAGGTGAAATTTCTCCAGATTACCTCAGCAAATTAACTGCTGGAATTCCAAAGGTCTGCAATGCTGTAATTGCTGCAAAGGGAGCATTCTTTGACGAAAGCAAAGTTTGAAGGTGAAAATTATTATTTCAAATAAAAATCTTTCTTTCGAACCTTGTCAATGTGTTAACTAGATTTTAAATTCATTTGGCAACTCATTTGATTAATAAAAGTATGAGTTTTCATGGAAAACACAAAATTGTCTGGGTGACCCCAAACTTTTGAACGGTAACGTACATATCAAAGAGAATCACAGGAAATGAAATATCCATTTCATAAACCATTTCCAATGATTACAAGAACAAGCAGAAACTTACATAATGATATACCAGATAATTGAGATCCGATACATTCCCATTATCATAAAAAACAAGTGTAGAAAATGGTAAAAACACGGTACTGATAGAGAAACAGTCCACATGCTCATCAAGGTTCACAGCTGTCTGCTTTCCCTTGGATGGTTATTAAAAATAGAGGGGGCCCCACATAGTTTTTTAATGCAATTAGCACTGTCCCTACGCTAGTTAGAGCACAATGGCGGCACCTCCCGTGATCCGGCGTTTATACAGGCCGGGTCACGTGTTGTATCGGCCAATCACAGCCATGCTAATACTTGCCATGGCTGTGATGGCTCCGGAAGTACCGACAGCCTAAGAGCTTGTTTATTGGCTGCATTGCAGCCTTTCAGAAAACTGTATTTGGCACCAAACCTGAACATCAAAATGGACTTCAGTGAAAAAGTCTATGTTTGGAGTTCGGTACCAGACACTTGGTGTCCGGTACAAACCCCAAACTTCACAGTTTGGGTTCTTTCATCCCTCCATACTATTACTGATGAAGGAGTCAACTTAACTTCAAAACGCATTGTATGAATAAATAAAGATCCAGAGAACATACCCCCATATCTTCATTCTATTGGTTAGAAGAATTTATCATGGGAGCTTGGCCATTCCCTGCCCCACCAAAGCTGCTCCCTTTTTACTAAAAGTTGTCCTTAAAGGGAATCTGTCACCCATTTTTAGTGATATGTAAAGATATTCAATTGTGTGTCACATAAGGATTCTATTAGGACTTTTGTTTCCCCCTGACACCGCACCTTTGATGCATAAATACCATTTTTATCTTGGTTGAGATGTATGTAAGCCGCCGCGGTCCGGTCCGACGGGCAGGGCTTATTCGCCTTCTCCCCCCCTCCTCGGCTTGCTGAACATAACTTCATCTGTGAATATCAAAGATGCGGTAGTTTTTCTGCGCTTGCACATTGAAAAGGCCTCCGGCGCTTGCGCAGTATGCTTTGCCCAACTTTGGGCTAAGCATATAATTGGTACTGTGCATGCGCCGGTATTTTTCAGCGCGGTCTATGCCCCAGAAGTCTTCACCTGCAGGACACTCTTCCTGGACGCCGGATGCATACTGAAAAATACCGGCGCATGTGCAGTACAGATTATATGCTTTGCCCACAGTTGGGCAAAGCATACTGCGAAAGCGCCGGACGCCTTTTCAATGCGCAAGCGCAGAAACACTGAGCTCTTCTTCCTGCGTTCACGAAGAAATGCGTAGGGCAAGACAGGGAGGGGGGGAGAAGGCGAATAAGCCCCGCCCATTGGACCAGACTGCGGCGGTTTACATACATCTCAACCAAGATAAAAAAGGTATTTATGCTTCTGCTGCGGGGTCAGGGGGAATCAAAAGTCCTAATAGAATTCTTATGTGACACACTATTGAATGATATCTTTACATGAGATCACTAAAAATGGGTGACAAATTCCCTTTAACTGGTGTAAAAATGCCAAAAGAAACAATTAAGCTGCATAAAAATTTGGTAACGTTTCAAGCAGTATTACAACAGAATACTGGCAAAAACTTCTTGATGAGTCAGACCCCAAAACGTTTATCAACTTTTTCCTAACAGCTAAACAACTTCTGATCAGGACTATTGTACAAAAATGACTTTTCCCCAAAATGCCCTCGTTTACAACTACTGTCTAATTTCCTGATCACTCAGCATGGAGGAAATAGCGCTCGGGAAAATGTAAATATTGAGCATCATAAATCAACCGTGATTGTGACTTGATGAGAAGTATTATGTGACTGTTTTTAATTGCAATCATGAAAATTGCCTAAAATAGGTTCCCATTTGATGAAAGCTTATTATAATGATAAGCCTGGTTCGAGAAAAGAATATGGCAAGATTGAATTAGCAATGCAGAATAATCCTTGTATATTGCTGACCGTGGTTTGTTTGTGCCATTTGACGCTGAATACCGGACATTGGTAACAACATTCAATGATATTTGCAGCTCAGGGATCTGCCAAGACTCTACCTTATCAGTATGGTTAAATGATATATACAATGGGATGTTAGACAGCCCATTCTGCACTTATGTGCTGCCTAGTTTTTGCACCACTCTCTATTACATGTGTTCGCAACTATATGCACCAAAATGTCACTCGCCACTGGCAACCAGGAGCCACTAACTCTAAATGCATCTAATTAATAAGTATGTATACACAAATGGTGACTGCCAAGTAGTTAAGGCCTACCTATTGTGATGGCTCTTCCACCTGCAATGTTGGCATGCAGAGTCTTCTCTACTTGCTGGTCATCCGTATGGTAAGTCGATGGTACACGGGATGGTTTTTCCTGCTTTTGGAACTTTGCTGAAAGCAGTGTCAGCAGTGTTTTGATCGGTCACGCTTTCTGGTGAGACACTGTATGAGAAAAAAAACCCTGCTGCCCTGGACACACGTGACGTCACTGGCTATGGTCTTGTTCCGAGACTAAGAGAGAGTGGCTTAACCTACGCGTTTCGCCCTCCTTCATCAGGTATTCTGGGCCCGGGCTATTGACAGTTCTTTTATAGGTGAGTATGAAATGTTCATTGGTCAAAAAAGTTCTGTATATGGTGATGAATTATCTTTTAATTTTCCAAATGCACATTTTTCTATTTAATTATTTACCCCTGGTGGTTTTAATGTGTTTAATGCAAATATCTCTTACTATCTTCTTTGGACATCTGATGTATATAATTATCTCCTCTCCAATGTTTCGCTATCTTTTCTATACCCCAGAAGGAGCTTTAATTTTTTATTGTGTACTACTTTATAGTGTTGATATAAAGGGTATCCTGCGTATTGTAGTTTAATGTTATAATACAATACACTATAGGAGGAAAAAAGCACAAATAGGGTCTTATCCGGGTTAATAATAAAATATATAAGAGATTCACTCACCTATTATAGGAGAGATCAGGCATATACGATTAGTAGTCAGCTGCTGCACGTCCAAAGGTCAAACAAGCGACCACTGATATATCAATTCTTATGGAAATAATTTATGGACTTCCATGCGCTGCTCGACAAAATACAGGATTCCAATTATGGTGAAAGATTAACCATTTATTCCCAGCGCGTTTCGAAGTAAGAACTACTTGTTTGTCAACCCCTGAGGAAGAAGTAGTTCTTACTTCGAAACACGTTGGGAATAAATGATTAATCTTTCACCATAATTGGAATCCTGTATTTTGTCAAGCAGCGCATGGAAGTCCATAAATTATTTCCATAAGAATCGTTTATTGTTATAGGCATGTTCTTTTAGTAAGTAATAAAATGCCTTAAAACATTCTCTCTGTCTCTCATTATTCTGGCATTTGGCAAATATTAATAATTATGGTAATCCTAATTGACCTGAAACGGAAAACGCTTATTCTAATTTCATGTCAGATACTGAGAAAAACATGCAGATGTGTCTTTTTATATAGTGGATGGAAGCTTCTAGTTTCAACTGTATATATAAAATAGGTTCAATTAGGGATGAGCGCCTTTTTGCCTTTTTTCGAGTCGAGTCGGTTTTCACGAAACCCGACTTTCTCAAAAGTCGGGTCGAACGCAATCGGCCGATTATCGTGAAAAGTCGAACGCCGACTGAAACACAAAACCCAATGCAAGTCAATGCGGAACCAATGTCGGCAGGGAGTGGAGGACAGGAAACACACCTACAGTGCCCATTTTAATGCCAAAAACATCAATTCTTATTACTTAAACTTGTCAACCTTAATTTACTTTACAATAATAGTTATGCATTGAAAACTGGTGGTTATTTGGCTAAAGTTGTGGGGGGGGGGGTAGGGCTGGCTCCAGATTTTCGTGGGCCCTGGGCCAAAGAGTGTCACTGGGCTCCTTTAAGACATGCCACAATTCATGATCCTCTGATACGGCAGAGAAATAGCGGTATAGTACAATGAAAAATACTTCACTTCTTACATCTCATGACTGCTATCCATTTTAAATTCTCCAATAGCTCCAAAAACGGACAGTATATTACTCCATACAGTATTATGGCCACCGCATAGTGCGCTATACAGAGTAATGAGGGCCATATATTTCTCCATACAGAATCATTGGTCCCATATAATGTTCGATACAGTATATGATGAGCTCCACATAATGCTACAGTATATGTTGGTCCCCATGGATGAAGCTCCACAGTCTTATGGGCCCAAATAATGCTGCATATATAATGGGCCCCATTTCTAATGCTCCAGTGGATAATGGGCCCTGTAAATGATGCTCCAGTGTCTGATGTCCACCTTTGGAATGCTCCAGTGTATGGTGGGCCTCATATATCATTCTCCAGAGTATAGTGCTCCCCAAAAATTGCTGTCCCAACATTGAAAACAATTAAATAAGTCTCCTCGCTAGGGAATCCCTGTACTAGTCTGGACTCCTCGTCATCCCCATCTTCCATCTCACTGCATTTGGACTGTATAGACAGAGGGCGTACAGACGTAATGTCATCACGCTCTCTGACCCGAATGTCACTGTCGGGAAACGCGGAAGACGTCGCGGGGGTGGAGCAGGGAGAGGTAAGTATTTCAACTTTGCAAGTGCTGTGATCCTGAGCAAGCAGGGGGGCCCACTCGTTGGCGACGGCACTGGCACAGGGCCCCTCATAGTACAGCAGTGTGTCTGACGGCGGGTGGGCCCTCCCCCTCCCCCTCCCCCTCCCACCGGCAGAGACACTTTTGAGTACTATGAGGGGCCCTGTGCCAGTGCCGTCGCCCATGAGTATGCCCCCCCACCTGCTCAAGGAACCTGCACTTTCATCTGCACCTTCCTCTTTGTCACCGTGTAAGGTGGTATAGTATGCGGGAAGGGGAACCTGAGTTTCATCAGGGTCAGATTCTGGCTGTGTAGAGTGCGAGGGGAATATAGTGGTCTGGGTCAATGTACCAGCAGAATCACCTAGCAGTGGCTGGGCATCAGTGCACTTGTGGCGCCCCCAGGAGTACGGTCGCCACAGTGGCATTACCTTCCTCCTAGGGAGTGTGATGTCATGCTTGGGAGCAAGGAAGGATCTCTCTAGCAGTTAAACCAACACACAACACAGTTCCCACTCCAGGCCAGCAGGGAGACCTCTGAACCTGACTGCTGAGGAGCTGCTCTCTGTGGTAGGAGGTAACTTAGGGCAGTCTGTGAAGGGAAGGGGAAGTGTGTGGACGTGAGAAGGGGAGCTGGAGGATGAGCAGAGTTAAGGCTCACTCCTAGCTGGAGCGCATGGTCTGGATTCCGGTCTCCGAGTTTGTAGGGACACTGATAGTCCTGCAGCAGAAACCGGAGGAAGTAGCAGCTGTAAATGCTCTGTTCCCAACTAAGGCTCGGAGGCCCCAGCAGCGACGTGTGTGAGCCAGAAGGAAAAGGCTATGGCTGCCTGCCATACGAGAAAGTTCCAAAAGAGAGTCAACAGGGGGAACTTTAGTGAACTCAGTACTGCGAGTACCTCAGATAAGCGCTAGAACGGAGGCCACACTACCTATCTGCAGAGAGAGAATTCCAAATTTGCTTCCAGGCTGACCAACTCCTTCTCCATCTGTACTCTGGGTCCTGGACGGCACTTACCAAGTACAGGTAAAGGAACTGCATGAATGTGTCTGTCATCTTTCTCCTGCGCCTGGCGCACGGCTCTGCTACATCCTGCACTGCACACCATCTACCAACTCTTTCATCTGCCCTGCGACTACGGCCCTACCTGTGCAGGGCTTCTACATCTTAGCTGCACCACAACATCTGTCCTAGAGAAGCGACACTGCAGCGCGGGTCAATCTGATCAGAAACCACAGGTGGCGTCACGTATCATTCACCTTTAAACTTTACTCACCCCTTTGCATGGACGCCCAGGGCCACGGAACGGGTCGTCAACACCAACGTGACACATCCCTCTGAGACACCGGCCCGGTACCGATTAACCCCACTGCCCTGGCTGGCCACCCACACTCCATGTCAGATTCGTCTTGGACTGGGGAATTCACGATTTGACTTGATAACCCAGGCATGGTATGATAGAAAGAGCTACATGGACTAATGTGAAGTGTGACCTGCTGCATCATTCACTTTTGGTGCAGGTGAAGAACACAAGGAAAGGGGTTCTTCCTGACCAGGAGCCAGCACTTGATGACTCAGTGCTTGCATTTTTTGAAACTTCAGAAGAGGAAGGCATATTTGCTGGAGTTTGTTTCGGCAATGTAAGTCAAAACCAGTTCCTGATGCTCTGGCTTTAAAAGTGTTTAACCTACTCCCAGAAAAGGTAGCCTTCCTGGCGTTCCGGAGCCAGACCATGACGCAGGCTCAACACCTCCTGCCTTAGCTGCTATTGTGCTTTTGCCACTACCAGAAGATGCACCACCACCATCAATACCAGCTGCCCCCCCCACGCCCACGTCAGCAGCCTCTTCCACCATACTTCAAAATTTTGGAGAAAATGTACCCAAAATAACATCAGATATATGGTACTGTATCGGAAGCGTACAGCTCTATACAGTCAAAGGATAGTTGTCAATCTCCCTATATATTCCATCAGTCACACAGAGACACTCACAGGCTCAGTATGAATTATACAAGAATATAAAAAGTAGAAAAAGTGTACAGTATCATCAGATAGCAGGTATATATAGTATAGTTTAAACATTCTAAATCTCCGTAGATATTTCAGGAGGCAGACACAGACGCTCTTAGGCTCAGTATGAGTTACAACACAATATAAAAAGTCGTAAAATGGTAATGGATCTGAAGAGTCCAGCTGTACACAGTGTAGGGGTCATTGTTGTAAATCTCAGTATTTATTTCCACAGTCAGAAAATAACTCTCAATTGGTCAGTTTGGATTAGACCAGAATATAAAAAGCAGGAAATGGGTAATGTATCACAAGCGTAGAGCTGTATACACTAGTGTTGGGGTAATTTTTAAATTGCAGGACTAACCCACAGACTGTCACACGCTCAGGATGGATCACACCACAATATAACAAGAAGATCCGCAAGAAATAATCACACATGTGGGCCAATGTTACAGGTGTCAATGATACACTTAGAGTGGTGGGTGGAGGAGGACTTCCCGGCAGAAAGGGTACAGTATCACCAGATACCAGGTATATATAGCATATTTTATACATTAAAAATGTACGTCAATATATCAGACGTAGTGTTGAGCCACCTCGCTAGTGTTCGAGTTCATTTTGGTTCGTCGAACAGGAGGCAAGTTCGTCGAATAGAGTTGAGCGAAACGGGTCGAAAAATTTCAAAAGTCGCCGACTTTTGGCAAAGTCGGGTTTCATGAAACGAAACCCGACCCTAGGATGAGGTCGGCCACGAGGTCGGCGACTTAAGAGCCAAAGTCGCGTTTCAAAAGTTTGTTTTGCGCTCTTTTTCAGCCAATCAGGATCCACGGACACTGTGGGCAACGTGATGACATAGGCAGGGGTCACCACCATCTTTCAGAAGGGCATGCAAGTGATTGGCTTGCTTTGGTGGGCGTCACAGGGGGTATAAAAGGGCGTGCACGCTGACCGCCGTGTTACTCATGCTGATCTCAGAATAGGGAGAGCTGCTGCTGATGATGATTTTGTAGGGAGAGCATTAGGCAGGGAAGAAGACACCAAAAACGGCTTCTGCTGCTAGAGATTTTGCCTGTACAACACACCAGTCACTGTGTGTGCAGTGCAAGTGGAGGCTATATTTTGCTGGATCAGCGGTGTTGGTTGTTAGGCTGCCTTCTAAGGCTTCCTGACGGCTGCATTGCTGTTTACCCACTGCTCTGCAAACTGCTTTTTTAAAAGCAATCCCAATTTTTTTTTTGTCCTGGTGAGGTACTGAGCGTGCATTTTTTCACAACATACAGCGGTGCACACTCCTCACACAGTACCGTGTAACGGCTGTTATCACAGCCACTGTGAAGCGATCTGTGTGTCACTCTGTAAGGATAAGTCGAGGACATGTTCCGTTCTTACAGACCTGCACCTTCTAGTTTTGTCTAGCTTTCAAACAGTTAAATATATTTGCTGTTTAATCACATTCAAAACTATAGAGAGACAGCGTGTGTCAGTCCGTATACTTAAAAAACACGGAGCTTGACAATTTTACGTACACCGGACAGCCGTGTACGTGCACGCTCCTCTCTCAGTACCGTGTAACGGCTGTTATCACGGCCACAGTGAAGCTATCTGTGTGTCGCTCTGTAAGGATAAGTCGAGGACATGTTCCGTTCTTACAGACCTGCACATTCTAGTTTTGTCTAGTTTTCAAACAGTTAAATATATTTGCTGTTTGATCACATTCAAAACTACAGAGAGACAGCGTGTGTCAGTCCGTATACTTAAAAAACAAGGAACTTGACAATTTTACGTACACCGGACAGCCGTGTACGTGCACGCTCCTCTCTCAGTACCGTGTAACGGCTGTTATCACGGCCACAGTGAAGCTATCTGTGTCTCGCTCTGAAAGGATAAGTCGAGGACATGTTCCGTTCTTACAGACCTGCACCTTCTAGTTTTGTCTAGTTTTCAAACAGTTAAATATATTTGCTGTTTGATCACATTCAAAACTATAGAGAGACAGCATGTGTCAGTCCGTATACTTAAAAAACATGGAGCTTGACAATTTTACGTACACCGGACAGCCGTGTACGTGCACACTCCTCTCTCAGTACCGTGTAACGGCTGTTATCACGGCCACAGTGAAGCTATCTGTGTGTCGCTCTGTAAGGATAAGTCGAGGACTTGTTCCATTCTTACAGACCTACACTCTAGGGAGATTCCTATTCCGCCCAATTCTATATACACCTTGTAGTTTGTCATACACTAGCCAATTTCTGCCTGTGACATAGCGCTGTGATATTCACTGGGCCTCACACAATCCAAAAGTGTCCAGTGTCCACAAGTGTGTGCAGAAATTCAAAATCTCCGTTATCCTCTAGTCACATTTTTCACACCTGCGACATCGAGCCTGTGACATAGCGCTGTGATATTCAGTGGGCCTCACACAATCCAAAAGTGTCCAGTGTCCACAAGTGTGTGTAGAAATTCAAAATCTCCGTTATCCTCTAGTGACTTTTTTCACACCTGCGACATCGAACCTGTGACATAGCGCTGTGATATTCAGTGGGCCTCACACAATCCAAAAGTGTCCAGTGTCCACAAGTGTGTGCAGAAATTCAAAATCTCCGTTATCCTCTAGTGACATTTTTCACACCTGCGACATCGAGCCTGTGACATAGCGCTGTGATATTCAGTGGGCCTCACACAATCCAAAAGTGTCCAGTGTCCACAAGTGTGTGCAGAAATTCAAAATCTCCGTTATCCTCTAGTGACATTTTTCACACCTGCGACATCGAGCCTGTGACATAGCGCTGTGATATTCAGTGGGCCTCACACAATCCAAAAGTGTCCAGTGTCCACAAGTGTGTGCAGAAATTCAAAATCTCCCCTGTCCTATAGACAGCTTGTACCTTGTTTTAAATTACTATATAGTTTGTTGGATTTTGTCTACATTTCTACCAAAAATGAGGAAGGCTGGTGGAAGAGGCCGTGGAATTGGGCGGGGGTTGGCAGCTGGTAATGATGGTGTTGGTGGTGGATCTGATGGTAGTGGCAAAAGCAAAATAGGACCGAATGCAGGAGGTGTTGAGCCTGCGTCATCATCTGGCTCCACAAGGCGTCGAAGGCTTAGTTTTCTAGGAGTTGGCAAGCCACTTTTAAAGCCAGAGCTTCAGGAAAAAGTTTTGTCTTACATTGCTGACTCAGCCTCCAGCTCTATCGCCTCCTCTTCTGAAGTTGTAAAAAATAAAAGCACTGAGTCGTCATTGGAGGCTCATGTTCATGAACCACACCTTTCCTTGTGTCCTTCACCCCAACCAAGATTGAAGGATGACGCAGGCCATACTAATGATTACTCCATGGAGCTGTTTTCACATACCATGCCTAGATTATCAAGTGAAATGGTGAATTACCCAGGGCAAGATGAATCTGACATGGAGTGCACTGATGCACAGCCACTGATAGATGATTCTGCTGGTACATTCACTCAGAGCACTACATTGTCCTCGCAGTGTACAGAGCCAGATTCTGACCCTGATGAGACTCAGGTGCCCCTTCCCGCACACTATACCACCATACACGGTGACACAGAGGAAGGTGCACATGACATTGAAGAGGAGGTGATGGATGACCCAGTTGTTGACCCAGATTGGCATCCATTGGGGGAAGAGGGTGCAGCTTCCAATAGCTCAGATGAGGAGGAGGAGCATCCACAGCAGACATCGACATCGCAACAGCTGTTATCTGGCAGTCCCGGAGCACTCCAAAGACAGGTTCCAAAAATCAAAAGAGTTGCTGGACAGCTTGTCCAGAGGGTCAAAATATCACAGCGTGCTAGGCCGCAAAATGTCTGCCAAAGTAGGAAGAGTGCAGTGTGGCACTTTTTTGAACAAAATCCTCATGATCAGGCCAAGGTTATCTGTAATAAGTGCGCAAAGACCTTTAGCCGAGGGAAAAATCTGAAAAATTTGAATACCAGTTGCATGCTTAGACATTTAACCAGCATGCACTTGCAAGCGTGGACACAACACCAAACCTCAAGTACCACATGTGCAACTGATCACAAAGAAGGTAGTCAGCAACTCTACATTGTTTCCCCCACTGTAAGCCCACCTGGTTAGCACAGCAGCAAATGTTGAGGTGTTGTTGCAAGGCCACAGCAGTCAGGGAATCCCACTGTTATATCAACGAAAGACTGAATCTAGGCCATCAGAAAGAACACCAACTCCATCACCATCATCAACCCTCTCTCAGTCCGCCCTGTCCACCGCTACTTCCACCATATGTAGCTCTCAAGTCCAGCTCACCCTCCCAGACACTATGAGTAGGTCAAGAAAGTACTCAGTCTCTCATCCGCGTACACTGGGTTTGAACGCCCACATTGCCAAACTAATTTCGTCAGAGATGATGCCCTATCGGTTGGTGGAAAGCGCAGCTTTCCGCAAACTCATGGCCTATGCAGTACCACGCTATGACCTACCCAGTCGCCACTTCTTCACTCGCAAAGCCATCCCAGCCCTCCACCATCATGTGAATGACCGCATTGTCCATGCACTCAAGCAGTCAGTGAGTGGAAAGGTGCACCTCACAACTGATGCATGGTCCAGTCGGCATGGCCAGGGCCGTTACGTGTCCATCACTGTGCACTGGGTTAATGTGGTGGATGCAGGGTCCACAGGGGACAGCGGTGGTGGGACAGTGCTGCCTAGCCCACGGTATAGGAAACAGTTGGCTGTAGGCATTCGACCCTCCTCCTCCTCCAGAAGCAAAAGCTCGTCCACAGAGCGCAGTCGTACGAGCACTCCATCTGCAGCTGCCACTGTTGCACACGAGGTGTCCCCCTATCGAGCAGCTAGTGGAAAGCTTCAGCAGGCTGTGTTGCAGATGATGTGTTTGGGCGACAGACACACCGCTGAGGTGCTGGCTGAGTACTTTCAGCGACAAACTGAGTCATGGCTGGGCAGTGTACATCTTGAGGCAGGCAAGGTAGTTAGTGATAATGGCCGTAATTTTGTGACAGCCATAGCCCTTTCAAAACTCAGCCACATACCTTGCTTGGCTCACACCTTGAACCTGATGGTGCAGTGCTTCCTCAATAATTATCCGGAGTTAACAGCCCTGCTCCAGAAGGTGCGAAGACTGTGCGCGCACATCCGCCGGTCGCCTGTACACTCCATTCGTATGCAGAAGCTGCAGCGATTGATCCACCTTCCCAACCACTGCCTCATTATCGACATTGCAACAAGGTGGAACTCCACCCTGCACATGGTTGAGCGGCTGTGCGAGCAGAGGCAGGCCATAATGCATTTGTGGGAGGATACACGGCCAGGCACTTTGAGAGCAGACATGGAGTTGACAGGTGTGCAGTGGTCGAAGCTGAAAGACCTCTGTAAAGTCCTTCAGTGTTTTGAGGAATGCACACGGCTGGTAAGCGCAGACAATGCCATCCTAAGCATTAGCATCCCACTTATGCGTCTGCTCATGCAAACTTTGACGCACCTTAAGGAGCAGGCGTCTGCAGCCAATGTTGACGAGGAGGAAGAGGTGGAGGGAATCCTTGATGACATTCAGCCATTGTCTGCTCAGGGACCTCTCCTGGACGAGGTGGAGGAAGAAGAGGAGGAGGAGGATGATGATGGGGATGATTACTTAAGGGAGGAAGATGCATCTCGTGGGGCAAGTGAAAATGTTGGCATGGCAAGGTCTGGTACAGGGTTTGTGCGTGACTGGAGGGATGTGCATTTGCCAGAAAGTGCTCCTCCACCCAGCACTCGCAGTGCATCATTGACACCGGGAACATTGGCCCACATGTCAGATTATGCCTTACAGATCCTAAAAAGGGACCCACGCATTGCCAAAATGATGAAAGATGACGACTACTGGTTGGCCAGCATCCTGGATCCACGCTATAAAGGCAAATTACAAAACATCATGCCACAGGAGAACCTTGACCTAATATTGGCTACTAAACAAGCAACTCTGGTTATCCGGTTGGTTGAGGCATTCCCAGCACACAACAGCGGTGATGGTTCTCACACGAGCCGTACGGGCCAGGGGCAGCTTGGCAGAGGTGTTCGTGGTGCACACAGCAGAAGTGGCATTGGAGACAGGGGTTTCATGACAATGTTGTGGACTGATTTTTCACGGACCGCTCACACAACTGGTAATACTGCATCGATGGAAAGTGACAGGAGACAGCAGTTGTCAACTATGGTTAACAACTACTTTTCCTCCCATATCGATGTTCTCCCGCACAGGTCATTCCCCTTTGACTATTGGGCCGCTAAACTGGACACCTGGCCTGAATTGGCACAATATGCCTTACAGGAGCTCGCTTGCCCAGCTGCAAGTGTGCTATCGGAAAGAGTCTTCAGTGCAGCTGGATCAATCCTGACAGAAAAAAGGACCCTTCTGTCAACCCAAAATGTGGATGATCTAACCTTCATTAAAATGAACCATGCATGGGTTTCCAAGGATTTTGTCCCACCTTCCCTTGATGACACATAGGTTGCCAGAAAAATGGCTTGCTTTGGTCCTCCTCCTATTCCGCGAACTTGACCTATTTCGCCTTTTGCAGCAGCTGAATGACCCACATCTACATATACCACTTTGTAAACCTCCCTAAGTGGGTGACCCCCCCCCCATGGCTGGGGTCACCACCTAGCGCACAAAACCGTGCGAGTGCTGTTGCCCTGGACAGGTGGGTAGGCCGACTCTTGGGCACGGGCACTGGCATAGGTTCCCTCATAGTGCAATCAAGTGTCTCTGACAGTGGTGGTGCACACCCGCCATCGGACACACCGCCGTACTATGAGGGGCCCAATGCCAGTACCGACGCCCACGAGTGTGCCCCCCTTGCTTGGGCAGGGCCCCAGCATTTGCAATGTTTACCTCTCCCTGCTCCTCAGCTGTGTCGTCTGGGCTGTCAAATCCTTCACTGGGACTGCCACTACAAATTGATTGAACTGAAAGATGATGGTTAAGATGTAGCTATGCCCTGTCCTGCTGGCCGGGTTCTAGCTCCAGATGATCAGTGGCTTCCATTTCTTATGGACGTCGACTCACAATTACATGCAGTGGTGGTTTATCATCAGCTTTCACAGTTTTCATACTCACAAACGTGTGACATTCCGGCGCACATTTCAAAATGTGCCCTCTCATGCCAATCAAATAGAATCACGTACGGCCTGTGGCTTCTGTCTTTTGCACTCCAAAGTTACGTGACAGATCATGATAGCCAGTGAGCACCATGTTTACATCGTTCCCTGTGATAAAAATTGGATTGAGATGAGTAACAGTGATGGAATCAACGGAAGTGCGATACAGCAAGACTTTATTCACAAAAAAATGTTTTCACTGTCTCAACACACAAATTAATTGAGGGTCAGCATCGCCTATGAGAATTGTGACGGAAGTTTTTCCCGTGAATAATAATTCCTAGATTTCTGCAATCAATAGCCTTTATGTCACTAATTGTATGCATCTCATTTCCTATTGCGGACAGGCTGGACTGTATTACTGAGACAGAAATATATATGAAGATTTAAAAATAACACCAAAAGTATATAGTTGTGTATGCCTCAAATGCATTTCCTTTTTTCCACTTTTTAGATTGCTGTGTAATCCATACTGAGAACACGGAGATTTTACATGTTTAAGCTATGCTATATACAGTGGGGCAAAAAAGTATTTAGTCAGTCAGCAATAGTGCAAGTTCCACCACTTAAAAAGATGAGAGGCGTCTGTAATTTACATCATCGGTAGACCTCAACTATGGGAGACAAACTGAGAAAAAAAAATCCAGAAAATCACATTGTCTGTTTTTTTTCATTTTATTTGCATATTATGGTGGAAAATAAGTATTTGGTCAGAAACAAAATTTCATCTCAATACTTTGTGATATATCCTTTGTTGGCAATGACAGAGGTCAAACGTTTTCTGTAAGTCTTCACAAGGTTGCCACACACTGTTGTTGGTATGTTGGCCCATTCCTCCATGCAGATCTCCTCTAGAGCAGTGATGTTTTTGGCTTTTCGCTTGGCAACACGGACTTTCAACTCCCTCCAAAGGTTTTCTATAGGGTTGAGATCTGGAGACTGGCTAGGCCACTCCAGGACCTTGAAATGCTTCTTACGAAGCCACTCCTTCGTTGCCCTGGCGGTGTGCTTTGGATCATTGTCATGTTGAAAGACCCAGCCACGTTTCATCTGCAATGCCCTTGCTGATGGAAGGAGGTTTGCACTCAAAATCTCACGATACATGGCCCCATTCATTCTTTCATGTACCCGGATCAGTCGTCCTGGCCCCTTTGCAGAGAAACAGCCCCAAAGCATGATGTTTCAACCACCATGCTTTACAGTAGGTATGGTGTTTGATGGATGCAACTCAGTATTCTTTTTCCTCCAAACACGACAAGTTGTGTTTCTACCAAACAGTTCCAGTTTGGTTTCATCAGACCATAGGACATTCTCCCAAAACTCCTCTGGATCATCCAAATGCTCTCTAGCAAGCTTCAGACGGGCCTGGACATGTACAGGCTTAAGCAGTGGGACACGTCTGGCACTGCAGTATCTGAGTCCATGGTGGCGTAGTGTGTTACTTATGGTAGGCCTTGTTACATTGGTCCCAGCTCTCTGCAGTTCATTCACTAGGTCCCCCCGTGTGGTTCTGGGATTTTTGCTCACCGTTCTTGTGATCATTCTGACCCCACGGGGTGGGATTTTGCGTGGAGCACCAGATCGAGGGAGATTATCAGTGGTCTTGTATGTCTTCCATTTTCTAATTATTGCTCCCACAGTTGATTTCTTCACTCCAAGCTGGTTGGCTATTGCAGATTCAGTCTTCCCAGCCTGGTGCAGGGCTACAATTTTGTTTCTGGTGTCCTTTGACACCTCTTTGGTCTTCACCATAATGGTGTTTGGAGTCAGACTGTTTGAGGGTGTGCACAGGTGTCTTTTTATACTGATAACAAGTTTAAAAAGGTGCCATTACTACAGGTAATGAGTGGAGGAAAGAGGAGACTCTTAAAGATGAAGTTACAGGTCTGTGAGAGCCAGAAATCTTGTTTGCTTGTTTCTGACCAAATACTTATTTTCCACCATAATATGCAAATAAAATGAAAAAACAACAGACAATGTGATTTTCTGGATTTTTTTTCCTCAGTTTGTCTCCCATAGTTGAGGTCTACCTATGATGTAAATTACAAACGCCTCTCATCTTTTTAAGTGGTGGAACTTGCACTATTGCTGATTGACTAAATACTTTTTTGCCCCACTGTATACCTGCTATCCAGTGATAAAGTACCTTTTCTCAACTTTGTACAATCTGGTCAAATCCATACTGGGCCTGAGAACATCTGAGTCTGCCTCCTGATCTATAGACATATATTTTTAATGTGTAAACTAGGCTACATATATACGTGTTATCCGGTGAAACTGTACCCTTTATCAACTTTCTACAATGTTGTTGAATCCATACTGGGCCTGAGAAAGGCTGCCGAGCTGTTAAGCAAGCTACAGCACCTGTGGTTTGGACACGTAATTTTTTCAGGAATGACGGTTAGGCCTAACTCCGGAATTGCGGTTGACCTGAACTTACTGGGAAATCATTGTTCGCGGGGAATAATCTGAATCCCAGATCCCCATCACTAACGGAGTTCAGCAGGTTATCTGCACCTGTAAGCGACAAAAGCTGGTCCTTTCAGTGTAGCGTGCATGCAGCCCCGGACATGTACTGGAATGCTAGACCTGTTATTGCTCGATCTCACGTGCCACAGCCTCGCGTATCCCTCTAGTAAGCTTGACGCGTACCGCGGGGCCATGCCGGAGTCTCGGTCGTTAACGGCGTAAAGCTGAGAAATCGCTAGCACAACTACAAATGGACATACCACACCACACACAGAATCGACAAAGCTTGCAATCTGTCCATCTTTTCTGTAGCTTGTATGGTAGTGGTTTCCCAGGTACAGTCCAATTAAGCCACAGGCTCCACTCCTGGTGGTGCCCTTTTGGACATTTCTTTAAGGTTCAGCTTTGCAATCATACTGCCCCCAGAAACCAAAAACTTTGCCTTCAGGGACGCTGTTTGGTGGTTCGTGGGAATAACGCCGCCCGATCAGCAGTCGGCATATGGGTCGCCCTCCCAGGCCTGTGGGGTACTCGGTACCGGGCCAGTGTCAGTGGGATGTGTCACAGCAGCGGTGACCCGGACGGTGGCCCTGGGCGCCCATGTAAATGGCGTGGTATAATGGTAAAGAGTTTATAGAGATAGTTTGACGCCACCTGTGGTGTTCGGCAACATAGATGTTAGGCCGACGCTGCATGCAGATCCTCTGGGACTGATGGTGTTGTGCAGCAAAGATGGTGAAGCTCCCCACAGGTGGAGCTGGAGTCCCAGGGAAGTGTAGATGTAGTGATGGGGGAAAGGCACAGGTGGTGTAGGTGCTGGTACCCAGATGTAACGGTGCTGGAATAACTGTAGGACAAAAGAGTGTGCAGTTCCAAAGCTTTACTCACAGTCTGCAGGTTACACAGATGCCTGCCTCCGTGCTGTGTCCTCCGGGTCAGGACCTCTGCCAACCTCCGGGACCAGAATGGAAAGCTCCCTTCCAACACTCCGCCAACATGTACCTTCCTGAACGTCTCCTTTCTAGCGCTTGTGGGGGAAGCACTCACAGGACCGTGGTTCACTGAAACGCCTCCTGTCTAACAGATGTTCCTCAGACTTTACTTGTATGGCAGACAGCTGTAGCCTTTTCCTTCTGCCTCGCACACGTCGATGCTGGGGCCTCCGAGCCTTAGTTGGGTACAGAGCATTTATAGCTGCTATTTCCCCCGGTTTCTGCTGCAGGAACGTCAGTGTCCCTACAAACTCGGAGACCGGAATCCGGACCATGCGCTCCAGCTAGGAGTGAGCCTTAACTCTGCTCATCCTCCAGCTCCCCTTCTCACGTCCACACACTTCCCCTTCCCTGCACAGAGTGCCCTAACTTACCTCCTCCCGACCACAGAGAGCAGCTCCTCAGCAGTCAGGTTCAGAGGTCTCCCTGCTGGCCTGGAGAGGGAAATGTGTTGTGTGTTGGTTTCACTGCTAGAGAGATCCTTCGTTGCTCCCAAGCTTGACAACACACTCCCTAGGAGGAAGGCAATGCCACAGCTCCTCAGCAGTCAGGTTCAGAGGTCTCCCTGCTGGCCTGGAGTGGGAAATGTGTTGTGTGTTGGTTTCACTGCTAGAGAGATCCTTCGTTGCTCCCAAGCTTGACAACACACTCCCTAGGAGGAAGGCAATGCCACAGTGGCGACTGTACTCTTGGGGACGCCACAAGTGCACTGAGGCCCAGCCACTGCTGGATGATGCTGCTGGTACATTGACCCAGACCACTACATTCCCCTCGCACTCTACACTGCCAGAATCTGACCCAGAGGAAACTCAGGTTCCCCTTCCCGCATACTATACCACCTTACACGGTGACAAAGAGGAAGGTGCAGATGAAAGTGCAGGTTCCTTGAGCAGGTGGGGGGGGCATACTCATGGGCGATGGCACTGGCACAGGGCACCGCATAGTACGCAAAAGTGTCTCTGCCGGTGGGAGGGCCTAAACAGCCAAGTGCAGTGAGATGGAAGATGTGGACGACAAGGAGTTCAGAGTAGTGCAGGGATTCCCTAGCAAGGAGACTTATGTAATTGTTTTCAATGTTGGGACAGCAATTTTTGGGGAGCACTATACTCTGGAGAATGATATATGGGGCCCACCATACACTGGAGCATTCCAAAGGTGGACATCAGACACTGGAGCAGCATTTACAGGGCCCATTATACACTTGAGCAGTAGAAATGGGGCCCATTATATATGGAGCATTATTTGGGCCCATAAGACAGTGGAGCTTCATCCATTGGGACCAACATATACTGTAGCATTATGTGGAGCTCATCATATACGGTTTGAAACATTATATGGGAATAATGATTCCGTATGGAGAAATATATGGGCCTCATTACTCTGTATAGCGCACTAAGCGCTGGCCATAATACTGTATGGAGTTATATACTGTACGTTTTTGGAGGTATTGGAGAATTTAAAATGGATATCAGTCATGAGATGTAAGAAGTGAAGTATTTTTCATTGTACTATACTGCTATTTCTCTGCCGTATCGGAGCATCATGAGTTGTGGTATGTGTTAAAGCGGCGCTCTTTGGCCCTGGGCCCACGAAAACCTGGAGCCAGCCCAACAATTACAAAACACCTTAAAAGGTGTCCCAAAGCAGACAAAATGCTCAGAATACAAAAATAACATATGGAAAACGGCAACTACCTATAGAAAAGAGGTGGAGGAGTAAAAGCAGGAGGAGGAGACACAGATATAGGCATGTCATGCCCTTATGAAGTCAAGAAAGGCTGGAATAAAAATGTAAATACAAAAAAAATAAAAATCTGAAATCGAAGAGGATCATATACCGTCGGATTTCCCACCATAAATTATGCCAACTGCCGATCGGGCGGCGTTAGTCCCACGAACCTCCGAATAGCGTCCATGAAGGCAAAGTGTTTGGTTTCCGGGGGCAGTACGGTTGCAAAGCTGAACCTTAAAGGAATGTCCAGAAGGGCACCACCAGGAGTGGAGCCTGCGGCTTCACTCGACTCCACCCGGGAAACCTCAACCATGCCAGCTACAGAAAAGATGGACAGATTGCAAGCTTTGTTGATTCAGTGGGTGGTGGTGGATGTCCGTTTTTAGTTGTGCTAGCGATTTGTCAGCTTAATTCCGTTAACGAACGAGACTCCGGCATGCCCCCGTGGTACGCGTCAAGCTTACTAGAGGGACACGCGAGGCTCTGGCACGCGAGATCGAGCAATAACAGGTCTGTCATGCCCTTACATGTCTAGGGCTGCATGCACGCTACACTGAAAGGACCAGCGTGTGTCGCTTACAGGTGCAGATAACCCGCTGAACACCGTTAGTGATGGGGATCTGGGATTCCAATTCTTCCCCGCGAACGAGGATTTCCCAGTAAGTGCAGGTCAACCGGAATTCCGGAATTAGGCCTAACCGGCATTCCAGAAAGAATGGAAAAATTAAGTGTCCAAACCACAGGTGCTGTAGCTTGCTTAACAGCTGGGCTCCTATGCTTAGTAGCACGCAGTTCTTACATAAACAGGCGGCATAGCTTGGTTCACGGGTGGGCAACTCTGCTGAGTAGCAGATAGTGCTTACATAAACAGGCGGCATAGCTAGGTTCACAGGTGGGCTCCTCTGCTGTGCGGTAGACACCAGTACTAGTCCCAAAGTATTCACTGGGCTAAATGGAGTTAAAAAATGGTTCTTACATAAACAGGCGGCACAGCTTGGATCACAGGTGGGCTCCTCTGATGAGTAGCAGACACAGTTACTAGGCCCAAAGTATTAACTGTGCTAAATGCAGTCAAAAACTGGTTCTTTCATAAACAGGTGGCATAGCTAGGTTCATTGGTGGGCTTCTCTGCTGAGAAGCAGACAGTGCTACAAGGCCCTAAAGGATTTTCTGGACAAGATGCGGTAAAAAATTATTAGAAACACACACGCTGTAGCTCCTTGACAGGTGCACTACACCGCTTGCTACCACACACCGCTACTATGCCATGAAACAGTCTATTAACATTGAAAACCATTATTGATGTGAAAATGAAGTTACGCTTTTGGTGAACGAACTTTTCTCGAATGGAACCTCGAACAGCCCAATTTTAAGCAAAATGTTCGAGTTCGACGAACGGCTCGAATACCGCCCAAAACAGCTGGAATTTTAACTTGGCGAACAGGTCGACTCGAACACCGCCCATCTCTAGTCAGGAGGCAGACTGAGACGTTCTCAGGTCCAGTATGGATTCGACAAGATTGTAGAAAGTTGAGAAAGGGTACAGTATCACCGCATAACAGGTATATATATAGCATAGTTTACACATTAAAAATCGATGTCTATATATCAGGAGGCAGACTGAGACAGTCTCAGGCCCAGTATGGATTCAACATGATTGTAGAAAGTTGAGAAAGGGTATAGTATCACTTGATAGCAGGTATATATAGCATAGTTTAAACATTAAAAATCTGCGTGTATATTTCCAGAGTCCGACAAAGACACTCACAGCCTCAGTATGGATTAGACAAGAATCTAAAAAGTAGAAAAAGGGTTATGTATGCGAAGCGTACACCAGTATACACTGTTGGGGTATTTTTCAATCTTCATATATATTTCAGTCTCAGTAAGACAGTACAGACTCTCCGCAAGAGGAAACGAGATGGATACAAGTACAGATGGAAAGTCGAGTGATTGGAGAAATTTTGGAATTACTAATCACGGGAAAAACTCCCAGGAGAATTCTCAGAGGCGATGCTGACCCTCAATTTCTTTGTCTGTGGAGACAGCGAAAACAGTTCTTGTGAAGAAATGTTTGCTGTATCGCAGTACCGTGGAACCCATCACTGTTACTCATCGCCATCAAATTGTGATCACAGGGAGAGATGTAGACATTGTCCTCACTGCCTATCATGATCTGTCAGGTAACTTTGGAGTGCAAAAGACAGAAGCCACAGGCCGTAGGCGATTCTATTGGATTGGCATTAGAGGACACATTTAAAAATGTGCAAGAATGTCACACGTCTGTGAGTCGGAAAACCATGAAAGCTGATGATAAACCACCACTGCATCTCATTGTGAGTCGACGTCCATAACAAATGGAAGCCATTGATCATCTGAAGATAGAGCCCAGCAGGACAGGGCATAGCTACGTCTTAACCATCATCTATCATTTCACCAAATTTGTATTGGCAGTCCCAGTGAAGTATTTAACAGGCCAGACTACACAGTGATGGAGCAGGAAGAGGTAAGTATTGCAAGTGCTGGTGCCCTGAGCAAGCACGGGGGGCCCACTCGTGGCCGGCGGTACTGGAATAGGGCCCCTCATACTACGCCATTGTGTCTGGCGGCGGGTGTGCACCCCCACCGTCAGAGACACTTGATTGTACTATGAGGGACCCTGTGCCAGTGCCGTTGCCCAAGAGTGGGCCCACCCACCTGTCCAGGGCAACGGCACTCACACGGGTGGGAGCGCCAGGTGGTGACCCCAGCCTTGTGGGGGGAGGCAGCCCAGTTAGGGAGGTGGATAAAATGGCATATGTTGATGTTGGACATTCAGCAGCTGCAAATGGAGTAATTGGAGAAGTCCGCAGAAGAGGAGGACAAAAGCGAGCCATTTTTCTGGCAACCTACGTGTCAGCAGGGGAGTGTGGGACAAAATCCTTTGAAACCCATGCATGGTTCATTTTAATGAAGGTTAGATCATCAACATTTTGGGTCGACAGACGGGTCCTTTTTTCTGTCAGGATTGATCCAGCAGCACTGAAGACACTTTCAGATAACACACTAGCAGCAGGGCAAGCAAGCTCCTGTAAGGCATATTGTGCCAATTCAGGCCAGGTGTCAAGTTTACTGGCCCAGTAGTCAAAGGGGAATGACCGGTGAGGGAGAACATCGATATGGGAGAAGTAGTTTGTTACCATAGTTGACAACTGCTGTCTCCTGTCACTTTCAATCGATGCAGTATTACCAGTCATGTGAGCGGTACTTGAAAAATCAGTCCACAACATGGTCATGAGACCCCTGTGTCCAACGCCACTTCGGCTGTGTGCACCACGAACACCTCTTCCATGTTGCCCCCTACAGCTCGTGGGAGAAACATCACCACCGAAGTGTGCTGGGAATACCTCAAACAAACTGTTTACCAGAGTTGCTTGTTTGTTAGCCAATATTAGCTCTAGGTTCTCTTGTGGCGTGATGTTTTGGAATATGCCTTTATAGCGTGGATCCAGGATGCTGGCCAACCGGTAGTTGTCATCGTTCATCATTTTGGCAATGCGGGGGTCTGTAAGGCATAATCAGACATGTGGGCCAATGTTCCAGGTGTCAATGATGCACTGCGAGTGCTGGGTGGAGGAGCACTTTCTGGCAAATCATCATCCCTCCAGTCACGCACAAACGCTGTACCTGACCTTGCCACGCCAACATTTTGTCTTGCCCCCTGAGAAGCATCCTCCTCCCCTAAATAATCATCCCCAACATCCTCCTCCTCCTCCTCTTCCTCTTCTTCCTCCACCTCGTCCACGAGACTTCCCTGAGCAGACTATGGCTGACTGTCATCAAGGCTTCCCTCCTCCTCTTCCTCCTCAGCTGCAGACGCCTGTTCCTTAATGTGCATCAAAGTTTGCATGAGCAGACGCATAAGTGGGATGCTCATGCTTATGATGGCGTCGTCTGCGCTTACCAGCCGTGTGCATTCCTCATAACACTGAAGGACTTTACAGAGGTCTTTCAGCTTCGACCACTGCACACCAGACAACTCCATGTCTGCCCGCAAACTGCCTGACCGTGTTTCCTCCCACAAATGAATTACAGCCTGCCTCTGTTCGCACAGCCTCTGAACCATGTGCAGGGTGGAGTTCCGCCTTGTTGCAACGTCGATAATTAGGCGGAGCTTGTGAAGGTGGAGCAATCGCTGCAGCTTCTGCATAGGACTGGAGTGTACGGGTGACCGGCGGATGTGCGCGCACAGTCTTCGCACCTTATGGAGCAGGGCTGTTAACTCCGGATAATTATTGAGGAAGCACTGCACCACCAGGTTCAAGGTGTGAGCCAGGCAAGGTATGTGGCTGAGTTTTGAAAGGGCTATGGCTGCCACAAAATTCCGGCCGTTATCACTAACTACCTTGCCTGTCTCAAGATGTAGACTGCCCAGCCATGACTCAGTTTGTCGATGCAAGTAGTCGGCCAGTACCTCCGCGGTGTGTCTGTAGTCGCCCAAACATATCATCTTCAACACAGCCTGCTGACGCTTACCACTAACTGTTCGATAGAGGGACGCCTCGTGTGCAACACTGGCAGCTGCGGATGGAGTGCTCGTGCGACTGCGCTCTGTGGACGAGCTTTCGCTTCTGGAGGAGGAGGGTCGAACGCCTACAGCCTATAGTTTCCTATACCGTGGACTAGGCAGCACTGTCCCACCGCCACTGTCCCCTGTGGACCCTGCATCCACCACATTAACCCAGTGCGCAGTGATGGACACGTAACGGCCCTGGCCATGCCTACTGGACCATGCATCTGTTGTGAGGTGCACCTTTCCACTCACTGATTGCTTCAGTGCATGGACAATGCGGTCTTTCACATGCACGTGGAGGGCTGGGATGGCTTTTCGTGAAAAGAAGTGCCGACTGGGTAGGTCATAGCGTGGTACTTCGTAGGCCATGAGCTCGCGGAAACTTTGCTTTCAACCAACCGGTAGGGCATCATCTCTAACAAGATTAGTTTGGCAATGTGGGCTTTCAAATCCAGTGTACGCGGATGAGAGGATGAGTACTTTCTTGTCCTACTCAGAGTCTCTGGTAGGGTGAGCTGGACTTGAGAGCTGCATATGGTGGAACTAGCGGTGGACATGGCGGACTGAGAGAGGGTTAGTGATGTGATGGTGTTGGTGGTGTTGCTGATGGCCTAGATTCAGTCTTTCGTAGCAATAACATTGTGATTCCATGACTGCTTTGCCCTTGCGACGACACCTCGACATTTGCTGCTGGTGGTGTGCTAACCGGTGGGCTTACAGTGGGGGAAACGATGTAGCGTTGCTGACTACCTTCATTTGGAGCAGGTGCACACGTGGTACGTGAGGTTTGGTAGTCCGTCCACGCTTGCATGTGCATGGTGGTTAAATGTCTAAGCATGCAACTGGTATTCAAATTTCTCAGATTTTTCCCTCGGCTAAAGGTCTTTGCGCACTTCTTACAGATAACTTTTGCCTGATCATTAGGATTTTGTTCAAAAAAGTGCCACACTGCACTCTTCCTACTATGGAAGACATTTTGAGACCTTGCACGCTGTGCTAATTTGACCGTCTGGCCAAGCTGTCCTGCAACTCTTTTGGTTTTTGTAACACGTTTTGGGACTGCTACGGTCATGCCAGATAACAGCTGTTGTGATGTCGTTGCCTGCTGCGGATCCTCCTCCTTCTCTTTTGAGCTATTGGCAGCGGCACCCTCTTCCCCCAATGGATGCCAATCTGGGTCAACAACTGGGTCATCCATCACCTCCTCTTCAATTTCATGTGCACCTTCCTCTGTGTCACAGTGTAAGGTGGTATACTATGCGGGAAGGGGCACCTGAGTTTCATCAGGGTCTGATTCTGCCTCAATACACTGCGAGGACAATGTAGTGCTCTGAGTGAATGTGCCAGCAGAAAAATCTAGCAGTGGCAGTGCATCAGTGCACTCCATGTCAGATTCATCTTGGACTGGGGAATTCACGATTTGACTTGCTAACCCAGGCATGGTATGTGAAAAGAGCTCCATGGAGTAATCGGTAGTGTGGCCTGCCACATCCTTCACTTTTGGTAGGGGTGAAGGACACAAGGAAAGGTGTTGTTCCTGACCAGGAGCCTCCACTGACGACTCAGTGCTTTTATTTTTTGAAACTTCAGAAGAGGAGGCGAGAGAGCTAAAGGCTGTATCAGCAATGTAAGCCAAAACTTGTTCATGAAGCTCCGGCTTTAAAAGTGGTTTACCTACTCCCAGAAAAGAGAGCCTTCGAGGCCTTGTGGAGCCAGACGATGATGCAGGCTCAACACCTCCTGCCTTAGGTGCTATTGTGCTTTTGCCACTACCAACAGATGCAACACCACCACCACCATCGGGACCAGCTGGCAACCCCCGCCCACTTCCATGGCGTCTTCCACCATACTTCCTCATTTTTGTGAAAATGTACCGAAAATAACACCAGCTATATGGTACTGTAAAACAAGGTAGAAGGTGTATCTACTATTGGTGAGAATTTGAATCTCACTAGAGATTTGAGGACGCTGAACTATTGTCTCAGGCCCAGTAGAGATTACACCTCATTGTAACAGGCTGAAATTGGATGGTGTATGAGAAGGTGGAGTGTGTATGTAGTATTGGTGAGAATTTGGATCTCACTAGAGATTTTAGGAGGCTGACAATGATGCTCTCAGTCCAAGTATGGTAGCAGGCAGCCTAATAAGCAGGACTACTGCACACAAGAGGGTGGAAAAATGAACGTTTGGTAACTGTGCAGAAAAGAGGAAGAAAAGTATTTTTGCTTTTAAAAAAGCAGTTTGCACAGCAGTGTGCACACAGCAATGCAGCTATCAGGGAGCCTTTTAAGGCAGCCTAATAACCAACAGAGCTGATGCACAAAAATATATCCTCTCCTGTCACTGCACACAAACTGTTGTGTTGTAAGTGGAAATCGCTAACAACAGAAGCAGTTTTTTTAGTTCTTCTTCCCTGCCTAACGCTCTCCCTTATTCTGAATAAGCAGCAGCAACCTCTCCCTAATGCTAAGATCGGCAGAAGTAAGATGGCGGTCGGCGTGCACACCCTTTTATAGCCCCTGTGATGCCACACAAAGCCAGCCAACCACTTGCATGCCCTTCTCAAAGATGGTGGTGACCGATGCCTATGTCATCGCGTTGCCCACAGTGTGTGTCCTCCATCATTGGCTGAAAAAGGGCGCTGGAAGCATCATTTGAGACGCGACTTTGGCGCTCGGGTCGCCGACCTCGTGGCCGACCTCACGCTATGGTCGGGTTTCGTTTCATGAAACCCGACTTCAGCGAAAGTCGCCGACTTTTGAATTTGACCGACCCGTTTCGATCAACTCTAGGTTCAATTAATATCCTCTTCTATTGGAGATAGATGTATGGCCTTAAAACAATTTTTAGGGCATATGATTGTAGTAACAGGCATAAATTACAACTCTGCCCTATAGGTAACATCCATTCAAAATATATGCCCATTACAATGTTCCAATAAACCTATTTCTAGTTGGTGCTGGATAATGCTCCTATATACATAATGTCACAAAAAAATCCTTCTCCAGACATTGGCTTAGCTGGTATTCCACAATACCAATATTAAACAACATATATTTTGCTAGCAACAGCATATAATTAAATACACCCTTCCAAATACCAACATATAAACATATGAAGAGCTAGTCATGTACCACAATTACAAAAAAAATAAAGACCAATCATGTCCCACCATCTGGAGCACATATCAGAAAAAAACACATCAGTATGGAACAGATTAAAAAGTATGATACTTATCAGCCATGATGATTCACGTATGTCAATCCCTCATCCCGACGTGTTTGCCCCTGTTAATCTCAGGGTTCATCAGGGAACCGATGGTTGTAAGAATATTTTTCACAAGGTGCATCCTTGTGAGAAAAATTCTTACCCCCATCGGTCCCCTGTAAGCAACATTTTGCTTTCTGTATGTGTACCTACCTAGCATTTCTTTTTACATCCTTTTAGGCAAAGATTGAATAATTATGGTTAAAAAGATTGTCAACATTTAATTATAGTGTTGTACAAAATGTATAGTACAAGAAAAAGTGTCAATGGAGGTGGTTAGGGAAGTATAAAAGAAAAAAAACATAAAGCTAAGAATGTATGAGCCAAAAATGCAGTAGCAGAAGCACCAACACTACAAGTAGTATTAGCCTTTTAGGAAATAGTACTACCAAACACAGGCCATTTGCTTGCCTTCGGAAACAAATTTGTGGGGAGTTAGTAGAGAAGTTGTGAAATATGAGGCCCATTTGCCTCTTTCATAGCAGAATGATGCTACCTCTGACAGTGACACTGTCAGTTTGACTCGGTGCCCTGCAAAGAACAGTCTGCCTGATTACAAATGAGTAAGAGGGATAATTTTTGGACCATTTTTTACTTTAAAAAAATCATGATTAGTCTGTCTGCGCACAGTGTTATTAATTATCTCTTGCTTACCATCCATTTCTATGGTCAGGTCACTGACATTTCTAAGGCTGTGTTTGTGTTGAAGAATTTGAAAGGGGTTTGGTACAGTCCTTGGATACCTCAGAGTGCTACATTCATAATTTCACGGCAATTGGAGGCTTTGCAGTATTGTAAATCAAGAAAAATTGATTAGCTATGCATCAAATGTTTTTTTTTAAAGCGTCGTCAAACCTATCGAGTTCAAATTTCAAAAAATTCAATCTCTACAACCTTTCATTAGCAACAACTGGAGGCTAGGAAACCTCTATAACAGAGTGACTTGAACCAATAACTTCTGCCTCTTCAGACAGTTTTTTTTGCCAGAAAACCAGCGCAGGAAGGGAATGAGAGGACCTGCTACTAAACCTGTTTATCATTCCATTAAATCCAGACCCAAAAACAGAAATTACTGATTCAAACTGACATCACAATGGCAAGTCGCTAACTTTTTGCTCAGCTACTCAAAACGCAAAACATGTTGCAACTTTTCAAAGCTTTTAGAACAGTGTTCTGGCGTAAAAGCATTGATGAATCGGCCTCTATGCCTTTAGCCTTGTTCCTTTCCCCATTATCGGCGACCATCTACTTGCCACGTGGCTTCAGACACACTGACTCACTTCCTACTAGCTGTTCCTATATACAGTATATCTTGATTTTGCTATATCAGAGACAGCTAACGGCATTAGCTAATATTACAGTTAATATTAATCGTTATGGTTAAATTACATACAGTTACAAGAGCAACCACAGTGAATACATTGCCATAAGCCAACAGTCAAATTGGTGACATTGGGTCACATTAAACCTCTGTAGTCTCCAAGGCCATGAAGTTTATTGAATAAATTACTGCTTCTAATTATACTTGTTACTAGAGTTGAGCGACTTTTGTTTTTTTAGGGTCGCGTTTCGTTTCGTGAAACCCGACTTTTCCAAAAGTCGGGTCGAGCAAGATCGTCCGATTATAGGGAAAAGTCGGGGTCGTCCCGAAACACGAAACCCAATGTAAGTCAATGGGGAATAAAAGTCGGCAGTGAGAGGAGGACAGGAAACACACCTACACTGCCCATTTGAATGCCAAAAGCATCAATTCTTCTTACTTAAGCTTGTCAACCTTAATTAACTTCATAATACAAGTTACGCACTGAAAAATGGGGGTTATTTGGCTACAGTTGTGGGGGGGAGGGCTGGCTCCAGGTTTTCATGTGCCCTGGGCGAAAGAGCGCCCCTTTAACACATACCACAACTCATCATGCTCCGATACGGCAGAGAAATAGCGGTATAGTACAATGAAAAATACTTCACTTTTTACATCTCATGACGAGGCCCATGTATTTCTCCATACAGAATCATTGGTCCCATATAATGTTTGAAACAGTATATGATGAGCTCCACATAATGCTACAGTATATGTTGGTCCCCATGGATGAAGCTCCACTGTCTTATGGGCCCAAATAATGCTCCAAACATAATGGGCCCCATTTCTAATGCTCTAGTGTATAATGGGCCCTTTAAATGCTGCTCCAGTGTCTGATGTCCACCTTTGGAATGTTCCAGTGTATGGTGGGCCCCATCTATCATTCTCCAGAGTATAGTGCTCCCCAAAAATTGCTGTCCCAACATTGAAAACAATGAAATAAGTCTCCTCGCTATGGAATCCATGTACTAGTCTGGACTCCTCGTCGTCCCCATCTTCCATCTCACTGCCCAGTATTTCAACCTTGCAAGTGCTGTGATCCTGAGCAAGCAGGGGGGGCCCACTCGTTGGCGACAGCACTGGCAGAGGGCCCCTGATAGTATGGTGGTGTGTCTGACGGCGGGTGGGCCGAACCTGCACTTTCATCTGCAGCTTCCTCTTTGTCACCGTGTAAGATGGAACTGTGTATGGGAAGGGTAACCTGAGTTTCATCAGGGTCAGATTCAGGCCTTGTGGCGTGCGAGGGGAATGTAGTGGTCTGGGTCAATGTACCAGCAGATTCATCGAGCAGTGGCTGAGCATCAGTGCACTTGTGTCGCCCCCAGGAGTACGATCGCCACAGTGGCATTACCTTCCTCCTAGGGAGTGTGATGTCATGCTTGGGAGCAATGAACGATCTCTCTAGCAGGTTAACTGATTGGGCGGCGTTATTCCCACGAGTCATGACCCTCCACACGGCATTCATGAAGGCAAAGTGTTTGTTTTACGTGGGCAGTATGGTTGCAAAGCTGAACCTTAAAGGAATGTCCAGAAGGGCACCACCAGGAGTGGAGCCTACGGTTAAATTCGACTCCACCTGGGAAACCTCAAACATGCCAGCTACAGAACAGATGCACACATTGCAAGCTTAATTCCGTTAACGAACGAGACTCCGTCATGCCCCGCGGTCCGAGTCCGGCTTACTAGAGGGACACGTGAGGCTCTGGCACATGAGATTGGCCAATAACTGGTGTGTCATGCCCTTACATGTCCGTGGCTGCATGTGCGCTACACTGAAAAGGCCAGTGCTTGTCGCTTACAAGTGCAGATAACCCGCTGAACAACGTTAGTGATGGGGATCACTGATTACAATTATTACCCGCGAACAATGATTTCCCAGTAAGTGCAGGTCAACTGCAGTTCAGGAATTAGGCCTAACCGTCATTCCTGAAAAAATGAAAAACTTACGTGTGCAAACCACAGGTGCTGTAGCTTGCTTAACAGCTCGCCAGCCGTTCTCACGCCCAGTATGGATTGCACGTGATTGCACAAAGGTTAGAAAGGGTACCGTATCCCCAGATAACATGTATGGATAGCGTACGCATTCAAAATATATGTCTCAGGAGGCAGGCTCAGACGGTGTTAGGCCCAGTATGGATTGCACAAAGGTTAGAAAGGGTACCGTATCCACAGATAACATGTATGGATAGCGTACACATTCAAAATATATGTCTCAGGAGGCAGGCTCAGACGGTGTTAGGCCCAGTATGGATTGCACGTGATTGCACAAAGGTTAGAAAGGGTACCGTATCCCCGGATAACATGTATGGATAGCGTACACATTCAAAATATATGTCTATACATCAGGAGGCAGGCTCAGACGGTGTTAGGCCCAGTATGGATTGCACGTGATTGCACAAAGGTTAGAAAGGGTACCGTTTCCCCGGATAACATGTATGGATAGCGTACACATTCAAAATATATGTCTCAGGAGGCAGGCTCAGACGGTATTAGGCCCAGTATGGATTGCACGTGATTGCACAAAGGTTAGAAAGGGTACCGTATCCCCAGATAACATGTATGGATAGCGTACACATTCAAAATATATGTCTCAGGAGGCAGGCTCAGACGGTGTTAGGCCCAGTATGGATTGCACGTGATTGCACAAAGGTTAGAAAGGGTACCGTTTCCCCGGATAACATGTATGGATAGCGTACACATTCAAAATATATGTCTCAGGAGGCAGGCTCAGACGGTGTTAGACCCAGTATGGATTGCACGTGATTGCACAAAGGTTAGAAAGCGTACCGTTTCCCCGGATAACATGTATGGATAGCGTACACATTCAAAATATATGTCTCAGGAGGCAGGCTCAGACGGTGTTAGGCCCAGTATGGATTGCACGTGATTGCACAAAGGTTAGAAAGGGTACCGTTTCCCCGGATAACATGTATGGATAGCGTACACATTCAAAATATATGTCTCAGGAGGCAGGCTCAGACGGTGTTAGGCCCAGTATGGATTGCACGTGATAGCACAAAGGTTAGAAAGGGTACCGTATCCCCAGATAACATGTATGGATAGCGTACACATTCAAAATATATGTCTCAGGAGGCAGGCTCAGACGGTGTTAGGCCCAGTATGGATTGCACGTGATTGCACAAAGGTTAGAAAGGGTACCGTATCCCCAGATAACATGTATGGATAGCGTACACATTCAAAATATATGTCTCAGGAGGCAGGCTCAGATGGTGTTAGGCCCAGTATGGATTGCACATGATTGCACAAAGGTTAGAAAGGGTACCGTTTCCCCGGATAACATGTATGGATAGCGTACACATTCAAAATATATGTCTCAGGAGGCAGGCTCAGACGGTGTTAGGCCCAGTATGGATTGCACGTGATTGCACAAAGGTTAGAAAGGGTACCGTTTCCCCGGATAACATGTATGGATAGCGTACACATTCAAAATATATGTCTCAGGAGGCAGGCTCAGACGGTATTAGGCCCAGTATGGATTGCACGTGATTGCACAAAGGTTAGAAAGGGTACCGTATCCCCAGATAACATGTATGGATAGCGTACACATTCAAAATATATGTCTCAGGAGGCAGGCTCAGACGGTGTTAGGCCCAGTATGGATTGCACGTGATTGCACAAAGGTTAGAAAGGGTACCGTTTCCCCAGATAACATGTATGGATAGCTTACACATTCAAAATATATGTCTATACATCAGGAGGCAGGCTCAGACGGTGTCAGGCACAGTATGGATTTGACGGCCCAGATTACACAGCGGAGGAGCAGGGAGAGGTAAAGATTGCAAATGCTGGGGCCCTGTCCAAGCAAGGGGGGCCCACTCGTGGGCGTCGGTACTGGCACTGGGCCCCTCATAGTACAGCGGTGTGTCTGACGGCGGGTGTGCACCACCACCGTCAGAGACACTTGATTGCACTATGAGGGTCCCTGTGCCAGTGCCCGCGCCCAAGAGTCGGCCTACCCACCTGTCCAGGGCAACGGCACTCGCACGGTGTCGTGCGCTAGGTGGTGACCCCGGCCATGGGGGGGAGGCAGCACAGTTAGGGAGTTTTAGAAAGTGGCATATGTTGATGTTGGACATTCAGCTGATGCAAAAGGCGAAATAGGTGAAGTCCCAGGAAGAGGTGGACCAAAGCAAGCCATTTTTCTGTCACCCTATGTGTCATCAGGGGAAGGTGGGACAAAATCCTTGGAAACCCATGCATGGTTCATTTTAATGAAGGTTAGATCATCCACATTTTGGGTTGACAGACGGGTCCTTTTTTCTGTCAGGATTGATCCAGCTGCACTGAAGACTCTTTCCGATAGCACACTTGCAGCTGGGCAAGCGAGCTCCTGTAAGGCATATTGTGCCAATTCAGGCCAGGTGTCCAGTTCAGCGGCCCAATAGTCAAAGGGGAATGACCTGTGTGGGAGAACATCGATATGGGAGGAAAAGTAGTTTGTAACCATAGTTGACAACTGCTGTCTCCTGTCACTTTCCATCGATGCTGTATTACCAGTTGTGTGAGCGGTACTTGAAAAATCAGTCCACAACATTGTCATGAAACCCCTGTCTCCAACGCCACTTCTGCTGTGTGCACCACGAACACCTCTGCCAAGCTGCCCCCGGCCCGTACGGCTCGTGTGAGAACCATCACCACTGCTGTGTGCTGGGAATGCCTCAAGCAACCGATTTACCAGAGTTGCTTGTTTATTAGCCAATATTAGGTCAAGGTTCTCCTGTGGCATGATGTTTTGTAATTTGCCTTTATAGCGTGGATCCAGGATGCTGGCCAACCAGTAGTCGTCATCGTTCATCATTTTGGCAATGCGGGGGTCCCTTTTTAGGATCCGCAAGGCATAATCTGACATGTGGGCCAATGTTCCCGGTGTCAATGATGCACTGCGAGTGCTGGTTGGAGGAGCACTTTCTGGCAAATCCACATCCCTCCAGTCACGCACAAACCCTGTACCAGACCTTGCCACGCCAACATTTTCACTTGCCCCACGAGATGCATCCTCCTCCCCTAAGTAATCATCCCCATCATCATCCTCCTCCTCCTCTTCTTCCTCCACCTCGTCCAGGAGAGGTCCCTGAGCAGACAATGGCTGAATGTCATCAAGGATTCCCTCCTCCTCTTCCTCCTCATCAACATTGGCTGCAGACGCCTGATCCTTAAGGTGCGTCAAAGTTTGCATGAGCAGACGCATAAGTGGGATGCTCATGCTTAGGATGGCGTCGTCTGCGCTTACCAGCCGTGTGCATTCCTCAAAACACTGAAGGACTTTACAGAGGTCTTTCAGCTTCGACCACTGCACACCTGTCAACTCCATGTCTGCTCTCAAAGTGCCTGGCCGTGTATCCTCCCACAAATGCATTATGGCCTGCCTCTGCTCGCACAGCCGCTCCACCATGTGCAGGGTGGAGTTCCACCTTGTTGCAATGTCGATAATGAGGCGGTGGTTGGGAAGGTGGAGCAATCGCTGCAGCTTCTGCATACGAACGGAGTGTACAGGCGACCGGCGGATGTGCGCGCACAGTCTTCGCACCTTCTGGAGCAGGGCTGTTAACTCCGGATAATTTTTGAGGAAGCACTGCACCACCAGGTTCAAGGTGTGAGCCAAGCAAGGTATGTGGCTGAGTTTAGAAAGGGCTATGGCTGCCACAAAATTACGGCCGTTATCACTAACTACCTTGCCTGCCTCAAGATGTATACTGCCCAGCCATGACTCAGTTTGTCGCTGAAAGTACTCGGCCAGCACCTCGGCGGTATGTCTGTCGCCCAAACACATCATCTGCAACACAGCCTGCTGACGCTTTCCACTAGCTGCTCGATAGGGGGACACATCGCGTGCAACAGTGGCAGCTGCAGATGGAGTGCTCGTACGACTGCGCTCTGTGGACGAGCTTTCGCTTCTGGAGGAGGAGGAGGAGGAGGAGGAGGAGGAGGGTGGAACGCCTACAGCCAACTGTTTCCTATACCGTGGGCTAGGCAGCACTGTCCCACCAACGCTGTCCCCTGTGGACCCTGCATCCACCACATTAACCCAGTGCACAGTGATGGACACGTAACGGCCCTGGCCATGCCGACTGGACCATGCATCAGTTGTGAGGTGCACCTTTCCGCTCACTGACTGCTTGAGTGCATGGACAATGCGGTCTTTCACATGATGGTGGAGGCCTGGGATGGCTTTGCGAGAGAAGAAGTGGCGACTGGGTAGGTCATAGCGTGGTACTGCATAGGCCATGAGTTCGCGGAAAGCTGTGCTTTCCACCAACCGAAAGGGCATCATCTCAAACGAGATTAGTTTGGCAATGTGGGCGTTCAAACCCAGTGTACGCGGATGAGAGACTGAGTACTTTCTTGACCTACTCATAGTGTCTGGGAGGGTGAGCTGGACTTGAGAGCTGCATATGGTGGAAGTAGCAGTGGACAGGGCGGACTGAGAGAGAGTTGATGATGGTGATGGAGTTGGTGTTCTTTCTGATGGCCTAGAATCAGTCTTTCGTTGATATAACAGTGGGATTCCCTGACTGCTGTGGCCTTGCAACGACACCTCAACATTTGCTGCTGTGCTAACCGGTGGGCTTACAGTGGGGGAAACAATGTAGCGTTGCTGACTACCTTCGTTGTGATCAGTTGCACATGTGGCACTTGAGGTTTGGTGTTGTGTCCACGCTTGCAAGTGCATGCTGGTTAAATGTCTAAGCATGCAACTGGTATTCAAATTTTTCAGATTTTTCCCTCGGCTAAAGGTCTTTGCGCACTTCTTACAGATAACCTTGGCCTGATCATGAGGATTTTGTTGAAAAAAGTGCCACACTGCACTCTTCCTACTTTGGCAGACATTTTGCGGCCTAGCACGCTGTGATCTTTTGACCCTCTGGACAAGCTGTCCAGCAACTCTTTTGATGTTTGGAACCTGTCTTTGGAGTACTCCGGGCCTGCCAGATAACAGCTGTTGCGATGTCGATGTCTGCTGTGGATGCTCCTCATCTGAGCTATTGGAAGCAGCACCCTCTTCCCCCAATGGATGCCAATCTGGGTCAACAACTGGGTCATCCATCACCTCCTCTTCTATGTCATGTGCACCTTCCTCTGTGTCACCGTGTATGGTGGTATAGTGTGCGGGAAGGGGCACCTGAGTCTCATCAGGGTCAGAATCTGGCTCTGTACACTGCGAGGACAATGTAGTGCTCTGAGTGAATGTACCAGCAGATTCATCCATCAGCGGCTGTGCATCAGTGCACTCCATGTCAGATTCATCTTGGCCTGGGTAATTCACCATTTGACTTGATAATCCAGGCATGGTATGTGAAAACAGCTCCATGGAGTAATAATCAGTAGTATGGCCTGCGTCATCCTTCAATCTTGGTTGGGGTGAAGGACACAAGGAAAGGTGTGGTTCATGAGCATGAGCCTCCAATGACGACTCAGTGCTTTTAATTTTTACAACTGAAGAAGAGGAGGCGATAGAGCTGGAGGCTGAGTCAGCAATGTAAGACAAAACTTTTTCCTGATCCTCTGGCTTTAAAAGCGGTTTGCCAACTCCTAGAAAACTAAGCGTTCGAGGCCTTATGTATCCAGACGATGATGCAGGCTCAACACCTCCTGCATTCGGTCCTATTTTGCTCTTGCCACTACCATCAGATCCACCACCAACACCATCATTACCAGCTGCCAACCCCCGCCCAATTATACGGCCTCTTCCACTAGCCTTCCTCATTTTTGGTAGAAATGTAGACAAAATCCAACAAACTATATAGTATGTAAAACAAGGTACAAGGTGTCTATAGGACAGGGGAAATTTTGAATTTCTGCACACACTTTTGGACACTGGACACTTTTGGATTGTGTGAGGCCCAATGAATATCTGAGCGCTATGTGACAGGCTCGATGGCACAGCTGTGACCTAAGTGACTAGAGGATAAGTGAGATTTTGAATCTCTGCACACACTTTTGGACACTGGACACTTTTGGATTGTGTGAGGCCCACTGATATATGAGCGCTATGTGACAGGCTCGATGGCACAGCTGTGACCTAAGTGACTAGAGGATAAGGGAGATTTTGAATCTCTGCACACACTTTTGGACACTGGACACTTTTGGATTGTGTGAGGCCCAATGAATATCTGAGCGCTATGTGACAGGCTCGATGGCACAGCTGTGACCTAAGTGACTAGAGGATAAGTGAGATTTTGAATCTCTGCACACACTTTTGGACACTGGACACTTTTGGATTGTGTGAGGCCCTCTGATATCTGAGCGCTATGTGACAGGCTCGATGGCACAGCTGTGACCTAAGTGACTAGAGGATAAGTGAGATTTTGAATCTCTGCACACTCTTTTGGACACTGGACACTTTTGGATTGTGTGAGGCCCACTGATATCTGAGCGCTATGTGACAGGCTCGATGGCACAGCTGTGACCTAAGTGACGAGAGGATAAGTGAGATTTTGAATCTCTGCACACACTTTTGGACACTGGACACTTTTGGATTGTGTGAGGCCCAATGAATATCTGAGCGCTATGTGACAGGCTCGATGGCACAGCTGTGACCTAAGTGACTAGAGGATAAGTGAGATTTTGAATCTCTGCACACACTTTTGGACACTGGACACTTTTGGATTGTGTGAGGCCCACTGATATCTGAGCGCTATGTGACAGGCTCGATGGCACAGCTGTGACCTACGTGACTAGAGGATAAGTGAGATTTTGAATCTCTGCACACACTTTTGGACACTGGACACTTTTGGATTGTGTGAGGCCCAATGAATATCTGAGCGCTATGTGACAGGCTCGATGGCACAGCTGTGACCTAAGTGACTAGAGGATAAGTGAGATTTTGAATCTCTGCACACACTTTTGGACACTGGAAACTTTTGGATTGTGTGAGGCCCACTGATATCTGAGCGCTATGTGACAGGCTCGATGGCACAGCTGTGACCTAAGTGACTAGAGGATAAGTGAGATTTTGAATCTCTTCACACACTTTTGGACACTGGACACTTTTGGATTGTGTGAGGCCCACTGATATCTGAGCGCTATGTGACAGGCTCGATGGCACAGCTGTGACCTAAGTGACGAGAGGATAAGGGAGATTTTGAATCTCTGCACACACTTTTGGACACTGGACACTTTTGGATTGTGTGAGGCCCAATGAATATCTGAGCGCTATGTGACAGGCTCGATGGCACAGCTGTGACCTAAGTGACTAGAGGATAAGTGAGATTTTGAATCTCTGCACACACTTTTGGACACTGGACACTTTTGGATTGTGTGAGGCCCACTGATATCTGTGCGCTATGTGACAGGCTGGATGGCACAGCTGTGACCTAAGTGACTAGAGGATAAGGGAGATTTTGAATCTCTGCACACACTTTTGGACACTGGACACTTTTGGATTGTGTGAGGCCCAATGAATATCTTAGCGCTATGTGACAGGCTCGATGGCACAGCTGTGACCTAAGTGACTAGAGGATAAGTGAGATTTTGAATCTCTGCACACACTTTTGGACACTGGACACTTTTGGATTGTGTGAGGCCCACTGATATCTGAGCGCTATGTGACAGGCTCGATGGCACAGCTGTGACCTAAGTGACTAGAGGATAAGGGAGATTTTGAATCTCTGCACACACTTTTGGACACTGGACACTTTTGGATTGTGTGAGGCCCACTGATATCTGAGCGCTATGTGACAGGCTCGATGGCACAGCTGTGACCTAAGTGACTAGAGGATAAGTGAGATTTTGAATCTCTGCACACACTTTTGGACACTGGACACTTTTGGATTGTGTGAGGCCCACTGATATTTGAGCGCTATGTGACAGGCTCGATGGCACAGCTGTGACCTAAGTGACGAGAGGATAAGTGAGATTTTGAATCTCTGCACACACTTTTGGACACTGGACACTTTTGGATTGTGTGAGGCCCAATGAATATCTGAGCGCTATGTGACAGGCTCGATGGCACAGCTGTGATCTAAGTGACTAGAGGATAAGTGAGATTTTGAATCTCTGCACACACTTTTGGACACTGGACACTTTTGGATTGTGTGAGGCCCACTGATATCTGAGCGCTATGTGACAGGCTCGATGGCACAGCTGTGACCTAAGTGACTAGAGGATAAGGGAGATTTTGAATCTCTGCACACACTTTTGGACACTGGACACTTTTGGATTGTGTGAGGCCTAATGAATATCTGAGCGCTATGTGACAGGCTCGATGGCACAGCTGTGACCTAAGTGACTAGAGGATAAGTGAGATTTTGAATCTCTGCACACACTTTTGGACACTGGACACTTTTGGATTGTGTGAGGCCCACTGATATCTGAGCGCTATGTGACAGGCTCGATGGCACAGCTGTGACCTAAGTGACTAGAGGATAAGTGAGATTTTGAATCTCTGCACACACTTTTGGACACTGGACACTTTTGGATTGTGTGAGGCCCACTGATATCTGAGCGCTATTTGACAGGCTCGATGGCACAGCTGTGACCTAAGTGACGAGAGGATAAGGGAGATTTTGAATCTCTGCACACACTTTTGGACACTGGACACTTTTGGATTGTGTGAGGCCCAATGAATATCTGAGCGCTATGTGACAGGCTCGATGGCACAGCTGTGACCTAAGTGACGAGAGGATAAGTGAGATTTTGAATCTCTGCACACACTTTTGGACACTGGACACTTTTGGATTGTGTGAGGCCCACTGATATCTGAGCGCTATGTGACAGGCTAGATGGCACAGCTGTGATCTAAGTGACTAGAGGATAAGTGAGATTTTGAATCTCTGCACACACTTTTGGACACTGGACACTTTTGGATTGTGTGAGGCCCACTGATATCTGAGGGCTATGTGACAGGCTCGATGGCACAGCTGTGACCTAAGTGACGAGAGGATAAGTGAGATTTTGAATCTCTGCACACACTTTTGGACACTGGACACTTTTGGATTGTGTGAGGCCCAATGAATATCTGAGCGCTATGTGACAGGCTCGATGGCACAGCTGTGATCTAAGTGACTAGAGGATAAGTGAGATTTTGAATCTCTGCACACACTTTTGGACACTGGACACTTTTGGATTGTGTGAGGCCCACTGATATCTGAGCGCTATGTGACAGGCTCGATGGCACAGCTGTGACCTAAGTGACTAGAGGATAAGGGAGATTTTGAATCTCTGCACACACTTTTGGACACTGGACACTTTTGGATTGTGTGAGGCCTAATGAATATCTGAGCGCTATGTGACAGGCTCGATGGCACAGCTGTGACCTAAGTGACTAGAGGATAAGTGAGATTTTGAATCTCTGCACACACTTTTGGACACTGGACACTTTTGGATTGTGTGAGGCCCACTGATATCTGAGCGCTATGTGACAGGCTCGATGGCACAGCTGTGACCTAAGTGACTAGAGGATAAGTGAGATTTTGAATCTCTGCACACACTTTTGGACACTGGACACTTTTGGATTGTGTGAGGCCCACTGATATCTGAGCGCTATGTGACAGGCTCGATGGCACAGCTGTGACCTAAGTGACGAGAGGATAAGGGAGATTTTGAATCTCTGCACACACTTTTGGACACTGGACACTTTTGGATTGTGTGAGGCCCAATGAATATCTGAGCGCTATGTGACAGGCTCGATGGCACAGCTGTGACCTAAGTGACGAGAGGATAAGTGAGATTTTGAATCTCTGCACACACTTTTGGACACTGGACACTTTTGGATTGTGTGAGGCCCACTGATATCTGAGCGCTATGTGACAGGCTCGATGGCACAGCTGTGACCTAAGTGACTAGAGGATAAGTGAGATTTTGAATCTCTGCACACACTTTTGGACACTGGACACTTTTGGATTGTGTGAGGCCCACTGATATCTGAGGGCTATGTGACAGGCTCGATGGCACAGCTGTGACCTAAGTGACGAGAGGATAAGTGAGATTTTGAATCTCTGCACACACTTTTGGACACTGGACACTTTTGGATTGTGTGAGGCCCAATGAATATCTGAGCGCTATTTGACAGGCTCGATGGCACAGCTGTGACCTAAGTGACCAGAGGATAAGTGAGATTTTGAATCTCTGCACACACTTTTGGACACTGGACACTTTTGGATTGTGTGAGGCCCACTGATATCTGAGCGCTATGTGACAGGCTCGATGGCACAGCTGTGACCTAAGTGACTAGAGGATAAGTGAGATTTTGAATCTCTGCACACACTTTTGGACACTGGACACTTTTGGATTGTGTGAGGCCCACTGATATCTGAGCGCTATATGACAGGCTCGATGGCACAGCTGTGACCTAAGTGACGAGAGGATAAGTGAGATTTTGAATCTCTGCACACACTTTTGGACACTGGACACTTTTGGATTGTGTGAGGCCCAATGAATATCTGAGCGCTATGTGACAGGCTCGATGGCACAGCTGTGACCTAAGTGACTAGAGGATAAGTGAGATTTTGAATCTCTGCACACACTTTTGGACACTGGACACTTTTGGATTGTGTGAGGCGCACTGATATCTGAGCGCTATGTGACAGGCTCGATGGCACAGCTGTGACCTAAGTGACTAGAGGATAAGGGAGATTTTGAATCTCTGCACACACTTTTGGACACTGGACACTTTTGGATTGTGTGAGGCCCAATGAATATCTGAGCGCTATGTGACAGGCTCGATGGCACAGCTGTGACCTAAGTGACGAGAGGATAAGTGAGATTTTGAATCTCTGCACACACTTTTGGACACTGGACACTTTTGGATTGTGTGAGGCCCACTGATATCTGAGCGCTATGTGACAGGCTCGATGGCACAGCTGTGACCTAAGTGACTAGAGGATAAGTGAGATTTTGAATCTATGCACACACTTTTGGACACTGGACACTTTTGGATTGTGTGAGGCCCACTGATATCTGAGCGCTATGTGACAGGCTCGATGGCACAGCTGTGACCTAAGTGACGAGAGGATAAGTGAGATTTTGAATCTCTGCACACACTTTTGGACACTGGACACTTTTGGATTGTGTGAGGCCCAATGAATATCTGAGCGCTATGTGACAGGCTCGATGGCACAGCTGTGACCTAAGTGACTAGAGGATAAGTGAGATTTTGAATCTCTGCACACACTTTTGGACACTGGACACTTTTGGATTGTGTGAGGCCCACTGATATCTGAGCGCTATGTGACAGGCTCGATGGCACAGCTGTGACCTAAGTGACTAGAGGATAAGGGAGATTTTGAATCTCTGCACACACTTTTGGACACTGGACACTTTTGGATTGTGTGAGGCCCAATGAATATCTGAGCGCTATGTGACAGGCTCGATGGTACAGCTGTGACCAAAGTGACTAGAGGATAAGGGAGATTGGATTGCTTTTAAAAAAGCAGTTTGCGGAGCAGTGGGTAAACAGCAATGCCAGCCTGTCAGGAAGCCTTAAAAGGCAGCCCAACAACCAACACTTCTGATACACCACAATATAGCCTCCCCTTGCACTGCACACACAGTGACTGGTGTGTTGTGCAGGCCAAATTGCTATCAGCAGCAGAAGCAGTTTTTTTTTCTTCTCAGCAGGACAAAAAAAAAAAATTGGGATTGCTTTTAAAAAAGCAGTTTGAGGCCCAATGAATATCTGAGCGCTATGTGACAGGCTCGATGGCACAGCTGTGACCAAAGTGACTAGATGATAAGGGAGATTGGATTGCTTTTAAAAAAGCAGTTTGCGGAGCAGTGGGTAAACAGCAATGCCAGCCTGTCAGGAAGCCTTAGAAGGCAGCCCAACAACCAACACCACTGATACACCACTATATAGCCTCCCCTTGCACTGCACACACAGTGACTGGTGTGTTGTGCAGGCCAAATCGCTAGCAGTAGAAGCAGTTTTTTTGTCTTCTTCCCTGCCTAACGCTCTCCCTACAGAATCAGCAACAACCTCTCCCTATGCTAAGATCGGCAGAAGTAAGATGGCGGTCGGCGTGCACGCCCTTTTATACCCCCTGTGACGCCCACCAAAGCAAGCCAATCACTTGCATGCCCTTCTGAAAGATGGTGGTGACCCCTGCCTATGTCATCACGTTGCCCACAGTGTCCGTGGATCCTGATTGGCTGAAAAAGAGCGCAAAACAAACTTTTGAAACGCGACTTTGGCGCGTAAGTCGCCGACCTCGTGGCCGACCTCATCCTAGGGTCGGGTTTCGTTTCATGAAACCCGACTTTGCCAAAAGTCGGCGACTTTTGAAATTTTTTGACCCGTTTCGCTCAACTCTACTTGTTACCAATGATACAGATCCATTTTTTTATAGATTATGCACCTTCAAGGCAGGAATATTATTTTGACTGAATCTATGAGTAATACTTGTAATCTCTATGACATGTAACAAACTAAATGACATTGTTATTGTGAATCAGATCCGCTCACTCATCTGTGCATTGAGCATTAATATCTGCTCTTCATTCTCATATTGTTCCCTGAGGCAATGGGCAGCTGCTCCTGGAACTGTGCGTGTTATTAAACTATCACTTTTGTCATGGATTGTGCAACTGGGAATTGACTTAATACAGTGTTACTCAGATGTTCTCAGGGATTTCCTTCAGAAAAGTCACCACATATGGTTAATGAAAGCTTCAGAAACTTGTAATTAATTAATAAATTATTAAAACAAATGATATATCCTTAGAGGTCATTTCGGATCAGTCCTGGTCAAAAACAAGCAATTCATTTTACAGTCAGAAAGCCTCAGATGTAAGTTCTGGTGTTAACACTAGTGTTTTTCCACAACTGTCTGGGCTTCTATGCTGTCAAAAATACATGAATCTTGACGTGCCATATTATGAGTCAAGGTGGTTCACCCTGACTCATCAATAGCCGATTGAAAATGGAGCAGACACAATGGTCATGACATCCTTTAAATGGGATGCTGATGTAAAGCTCAGAGAAAAACTGAGTCAATAATTCAGAATTTAGACAAGTTGTCAGATTACCTAAGATCAAATAAGGAGTGGGGACTGCATAGCTAGGAAACATTACCTCTCAGGGCAGGACTGTGAAACACATTTTCAGTAAGGGATACATCAACATTAAGGTTGACTTTAAAGGGCCACTTGTAATTGTGAGGGCTCACACAAACGACTGTGCAACATGGTTCAAGCATGGACTGCAATACACAGATTGGCCATGGGCTATAAAAGAGCTGTCTCTGTGTAGTAGGGCTTTCCTTGGGTAGTAGGACTATAATACAGTGGTCCCTTGATAGTAGTGCTATAAAGGGCCTGTCACACTAAGCGATATTGCTAGCAATATCGCTATAACGTCACTGGTTTTTGTGATGTTATAGCGATATTGCTAGCGATATCGCTATTTCTGATACTTACCTCCGATCGCTCCCCCGCTGGTTATCGCTGATCGCGCGAGAACGTCCTGGACCATTTCTCGTCGTCAGCTTCCTGCTGGGCTTCCTGCTGTGGAGACGAGCGACGCGTGAACGTGGGCGGGAGGACGTCAGGATCGCCTCGTCTGACAGGTAAGTAGTGACCCCCGACCCCTGCGATGTCGCTGGTGAGATCTGCCTGTGTGGCAGCTCACTAGCGACCACTCAGCGATGCACCAACGATCCTGACCGCATCATATCGCTGGTCGGGATCGCTGGTGCATCGCTAAGTGTGACAGTACCTTAAGACAGTTGTCCCTGGGTAGTATGGCTAACAGAGTTATCCCTGCATAGTTGGGCTAAGAGCACTGTCCCTGGGTAGTAGGGCTAAAAGCGCTGTCACTGAGTAGTAGGGTAAGAGAGCTGTTCCTGGGTAATACAGCTAAGACAGCTGTTCCTTGGTAGTAGGGCTAAGAGTGCTGTCCCTGGATATTAGGGCTAAGAGATCTGTCCCTGGGTAGTTGTAAGGAGGAAGACTAGGCTGCAGGTGCCTGCATCATGCTGGGTCTGGAACTGCTGAGGCTGCATCCCATGTTGCCTGGGGGAAAGAATAGGGGACAGGACAGGCCCCATGACCGGGGATAAAGGGGGTGAGGCTAAGTCAGGCAGTGAGGAGAAAGAGCACGAAGAAAGAGTCAGTTCCCCTCCGGCAGTGAGAACGGAGGCAGGTGTGCAGTGTGCTCCGCAGCGAGAGAGGCAGTGTGGAGCCGTACTCCAGCAGAACTTCAGCAGTCGCTCTGGTGAGACAGTGTGTGCGCAGAGTGCCGTGTGCCCAGCTGTACAGAGTGCAGTGCTCGCATGGAGGAGCAGAGGGCTGGGTGCAGGATCCTGAGGTGTGTTCCCCAAAACTGATAGATGAGCAGCAGCACCCATGTTGGTCAGAGTACTCCACGCGAGAGTTGGCTGGGAAAAGCTCCCGGCCGCAGAGCACAGATCTGAGAGACTTACTGCGTGAGAGATTTACTGGTATTAGTGGATGCGCAGAGCAGTGCAAACCGAGCAGAGCTGTGCAGAGCAGCCATTCAGGTGATGGCACCTGCTCAGAGAGAATCACAGAGCGCACGTGCTGCATAGAGAAAGCCGAGTACTGGACAGATATTTGCGGCCTACCTTGCCAGTTGACACTTGCCAGTCTACGTTGGACTCTGTCAGTGCTGCGATCCTGTTTGCTTTGGCTGCAGCACCTTATGGACTAGAGGCTCAGCGGAAGGTGCCGGAGACTGAACGCTGCCACCAGAAGACAGACCGTTGTTTGCAGGATCCCACTGGAACAACACTGCGCCAGCCGTTATTGGCGCCACTGCCTTCAAAGCTTCAGTTGCGGACTGGGAAGCCTCTGACATGATAAGTGATTTAAAGAACTGTCATTATCTTGTTTAATGCCCATTAACTTTGCCTATTGCTTGCCATTGAACTGTTTCACCCTCACTTAACCATTTATCTCCCTGTGAAGAGTTTACCCCCTGTTAAAAGAAAACTGTTAAATTTGTTGACCCTTGCTCTGCTTTCTGTCTGTCACTGCATCTCACAACCTCCTTACATAGTAGCAATAAGAAAGCTGTCCCTGGGCAGTTGGGATAAGAGCGCTGTTTCTGGGCAGTAGGGCTAAGAGCACTGTCTCTGAGTAGCAGGGCTAATAGTGCTCTCCCTGGGTAGTAGGACTAAAAGAGCTGTCTCTGCTTAGTTGGGCTAATAGCACTGTCCCTGAGAAGTAGGGCTAAAAGCACTCTTCCTGGATAGTAGGGCTAAGAGAGGTGGGCAGTAGGGCTAAGACAGCTGTACCTGGGTAGTAGGGCTAAGAGAGCTGAGCCATATGTTACAGTCCCAAGATGCGTACTGCTCCTTATGCTAAGCACTCGTTCTGCTCTGATTTTAAAAAAATGGAACTGTACAAAAGTGCTGGCTGACTGCATTCTGCATTCTTTGTGTTCACTTTTGGTGTTGGCTGACTGCATGCAGTGCGTTCACTTTTTGTGCCGGCTGACTGTGTTCAATGTTTGTGCTGGCAAACTGTGTTCATGATGTTCACTGTTTGCGTTAGCTCACTGCTTTCACTTTTTATCGTGGCTGCATTCACCTTTTGTGTTGTCTGGCTGCGTCCTCTACCTTTCCAGTTTGTTCTGGTTGACTGCACTCCTGGCCTTCACTTTTTGTGCTGACTGACTGCGATAACTGTGTTCACAGTTTGTGCAGGCTGATTGTGATCACTGGGTTCATTGTTTATTCTGGCTGACTGGATCACTGTGCTTACCATCTGTGCAGGCTGAATGTGTTCCCGGTGTGCAGTGTTCACTCTAGCAAAGGTGGCACCTGCTCCTTGTGCTTGCGCTGCCCCCTCTGATAAGCACTAGCTGTGTTGACATAAAACGTAGCTAGGGCTTAGTAGTGGGGGTCCTGCCAGTACATGGGACAGATGCCATCTTAGATTGCAGGGTCAAGTCCCCCAGGGTGTCCAAAAAAAAGATGTAAAAAAAGAAAAATATTTTTTAATAATAAAAATTATAAACATTCAAAGCACCCTGGCTTTCCTGAAATGTAAAAAAAGCTAAAAATATCTAAAAAAAAATACATTAGGAATGACCACTAAGAAATACCTTCATGTTTATATTTATGCCATTCAGTGAATTCCAAAATGAGAAGAGATTTAAAGGCAGAATCAAGGTTTTTTTTGTTCACTTTATCTTCCTAAAAGGAAAAAAAGATCAGAAAGCGGTATGTTGCCCAAAATGGTAATGACAAAAACTACAGTTCATAACGCAAAAAAAAGTCGTTACACAACTCATCTGAAAAATAAAAAAAAGTCATAGCTCTTCGATGGTAAGGAACTCTGTCAACCAAGGGCTCCCATAAACAAGCAGATGGCCCTACAAAATATAGAGCTGTTTGGTATCCTATTGATACCGCCATACAGTGTCTGAATAACATTTTTTTATGATGCTTAAATCTTGGGTTTGCAAGTCAGGTATCATAGATATTTAGGTTTTATGAATTGTTTAAGGATCATTTTTTTTCCTGTATGATCTGTAGAAGGCTGCTACTATGTAAACCCAGCTTCCTAGATTTCAGATCCAATTCAAATCTGTGATGCTAAAGAGTGGAAAATGATTAACCCGAGCCATACAAAGGTTGAGCAACTAAGGATTGCTTGCTCAGCACAAACACTTGACAAATGTGGGACTCCACATGAAATCACACTCGCCTGTAATGTTATGTGCAGATATTTCTAGACAATAAACAATAGGAAGTGATGATATTTAGGACAGAAATAGAGGACAGATGTGCGCAACCTGCTCCTGAGTCAGCGCACTTCAATTAATACCGAACTGGCTTCGTGCAATATGAGCTAAATGATGCAGGAATCCCTTGTGTCAGACATACACAGCTATGCTTTCCTTCATGATGCAACTATGTATGTAGAACCTGGTAGGAATAGGACTTCAGTTAGAAACATGGTGGAAAGTGAAAATTAATGGCGCTATATAAGAATATAAAATAAATAAGCCATCATCCTTATTCAGGTATTCTGACCATTTTCTCTACAAACGAAGGGACCTGTGGACTGTATTGTAGACAAGCCAGTCTCCATTTTAATTCTTCCCACATGGTTTTAGTCACCAGGGAAGTATCTTGATGGATAAAAAGGACAGAAACACGTAAAATCAGCAAAACTAGGATTGTATCTTAAGAGGGAAGAGAATAAGGAGGAATGCTGAAATGTGCATTACTGTAATACAGTGGTCCCCAACCTTTCTTGCCTTAAGAGCCATATTCGGCACTGAAAAATGGTCATGAGACAAATACTGTAGGAATATTTTTGGTGCAACAACTCCATTCCTGTGTATGACTGTTTAGTTGCTAGATTTGTATGCTGTTTCTAAAGTTAAACAAACAACTCCCAGAGGCTCACACAGGGAGAGCATGTGACTGTATTTCCTGTTTTCCTGTGTCTGTGTATGAGAGAAGCAGCCTGCTGTAGATGCTGCACAGATAGACACACAAATGATTTATCCCTGACCTGTTAAGCTTTTCATATATTGTTCCTGTTTGTTCCTGAATAAAGAAGCTCTGTTGTCACACGCTTGGAGAGCATCCTGAGTAATCCACTGCCAACAGGTTATGGGCCCAGAGTGACACAGAACCCCAGAGTAACACAGCAATAGAATCCCAAAGCCAAAGCAGCACAGAGCAACATAGAAGATGTCCACTAGCAGCAATCATGTCAATTTCTCAGTGCTAAGCCTCACTAACCAGAACTACCAGTCCTGGAAATTCAAGGTGAAGATGCTGCTCATAAAAGAAGGTATGTGGAAATATACTCAGGAACAAGTGCCTCATCTATTACCAGATGATTGACTAGAGAAGGATGAGAAAGCACAAAGCATGATCTCCCTCATGTGTAGATGATAATCAGATTGTGCATATATGCAAGTGTGCAACTGCAAAGAGATGTTGGGATGAGTTACAGAAAGTGCATGAAAGATCAAATCTCAGCAATAAGCTTTATCTCATGAGAAAGCTGTATCAGTCTAAGCTAAGTGATGGACAGAATATGCAAGACTATATAAGAAACACCCTAGAGATTGTGGAGTGTTTCAAGGGTATTGGAGAACAAATTAAAGATTTTCATGTTGCTGCACTTCTATTAAGTGGTCTTCTAGAGAGTTATGACACACTCGTGACTGTACTAGCTGCATGGCCAGATGATGTGCTGATGCTAGAGTATTTTAAAGTCAAACTTGTGGAGGAATTCAAGAGACAAAAAAGCATGTAAGCAGCAGTAATGAATCCAGAGCAGAAACAGCATTAAAGACACAGGATTTCCCTAAATAGAAGAGCAATCTAAGAGAAACTGGTGAATGTTTTGTCTTTAAAAAGCCTGGCCACCTTAAAGCAGACTGCAGAATTTGGAAAGCAAGAATGAGTCAGTTTAAAAAGCAGAAAAGTCATCAAATGGTTAAAACAGCTGTAAAGGAAGATTCTGCATGTGCTGAAGCTGCATTTAATGCCAGTACAGGCCCATCTGCAAAGCATATATGGTGTATAGATTCTGATGCAAGCAGCCTTATGACAAATAATAAGGATTTTTTCACTGACCTTAATGAAAGCAAGTCAGTAAAGGTAATTTTAGCTAATGGTCACTATATGACTTCAGAAGGAGTAGGAGATGGCTACCGCCACTGTCCAATTTCCTCAGCACAAAGCAAAAAGATCCCAGTAAAGGATGTTCTCTATGTTCCCAGCCTTGAAATCAATCTTCTGTCAGTACAAAAGCTCATGCAAAAGGGGAATGTAGTTACTTTTAAAGATAACAGCTGCATCATCTCAAAGAAGGGTCACACTCTTGCAGAAGTAAAAATCCAAGATGAACTGTATCAGCTAAAATTCAAAGAAAGAGTGTACAGTGCTAGACAAGATCTACATAAGAACTGTATCCATGTGTGGGACAGACATCTTGGGCACAGAGACCCAGAAGCAGTAAGGAAGCTAGCTCAACTTGCAAATGGTATTGAAATCAGCCAGTGTAGTCAAATGATGAAGTGCACTAGCTGTCTTAAAGGGAAAATGTCCAGAAAATCCTTTCCTAAAATAAGCACCACTAGATCGGCACAGCCACTGGATCTGATACATACAGATGTATGTGGTCCAATGAGTGTTCAAACTCCTAGCAAGAAGAGATATTTTCTCACATTTATTGATACTACTCCAGATATACAGTCGCCTACCTGCTTCACAGTAAGGATGAGGTTCCACAGAAACTTGAAGAATATCTTGCTGTGGTGTTTAACAAATTTGGAAGAATGCCCAAAGCCCTGCGTGCAGGTTATGGCACCGAATATACAACTGGTAAGGTGCAAAGTATTTTGAAAAAGGATGGAATCGTGTTCCAGACTACCTTTCCATACAACCCAGAACAAGATGGCATTGCAGAGAGAAAGAACCATACTCTCTATGAAAGTGGAAGAAGTATGTTATTTGATGCGAATCTACCTACAATGTATTGGGGAGAAGCCATCATGATAGCTTGCTATCTTCAAAACAGAGTGCCAGGTAAAGCCACAACTAAAACTCCATATGAGCTATGGAACTGTGACAAACCTAACCTGAAGCACCTCAGGATATTTGGAAGCAAACCGTTTATGCATGTTCCCAAAGAAAAATGTTCCAAGTGGGAATCACATGCAAAGCAAGGAGTCCTGGTGGGCTATAGCGAAACTCAAAAGGGATACAGAATCCTGCACTCAGAGACCAACACATTAAGAATCTGCAGAGATGTGATGATTGAAAACTCTGCATGGCTCAAATTTCATGAAGTTACACCAGTTATTCAACCTAAGAAGCAAGAACAAGGATCTCAATCACCAAGCCCAGACACCAAAAGGGAAAACGTGTGGATAAACTCCGAAGCCACCAAGGAAGACACAGAAAAACCAAGTCAACCTCCAGTCAGGAGAATAGAAAGGCCAGACAAAGGTATCCCAGCTAGACACCTTTCTTTTATGATCAGAACACTTTCTGAACCAGAACCACTGTCATGGCAAGACATGGGAGCTTACTGAGCTACCACAAGGAAAAAGAGCTATCGGATGTAAGTGGGTCTTCAAAAACAAATGACTCAGAAGGTAAAGTTCACCAGTTTAAGGCCAGATTGGTCGCAAAAGGGTACTCGCAAAAGTATGGTGAAGATAATGATGCTACATTTTCTCCAGTTGTGAAGCAAACCACATTCAGAACTTTAACGTCTGTAGCTGCAGTTCAACAGAAGACAGTGAGACATTTTGACATCAAAACAGCCTTCCTACATGGTGAAATTGAAGAAGAGTTGTACATGACCCAACCCAAGGGATATGTTAAAAAGGGTGAAGAGCACCTTGTTTGTTAAATGCAAAAATCTCTCTATCGACTTAAGCAGTCGGCAAGAGCTAGGAACTTGAAAATGAACAAAGTTTTAATGGATGAAGGATTTAAAAGATCTCAAGCTGATCCATGTTTGTATATGAAGAATTTAGCGAAGGAGTGGATGTATGTTCTCCTATATTTAGACGATGTAATCATGTGTCATCAAGATGAAAAGGAAATTGCAAAGCTAGATGAAATTCTCAAACAGCATTTTGAGACTAAGGATCTTGGAAATATGACATATTATTTGGGAATCCAAATCCAGAGAGACAAAGATGGGCGTTTTCTTCTCAAAGTTCTAAAATGTCCGCAATCCTAAGCTAGTTTCGTATGTCAGAAGCCAAAGATGCGTCAACACCAATGGATCTGTCCTACTTAAAGTTGGAAAGAGAAGAAGATCTGCTACCCAGCAATGAGTTACAGACAAGCAGTGGGCGTGCTTCTGTACATAGCAACAACTCGTCCTGATATCACAACCACAGTTGGAATTCTCTGTCGATGTGTAAGCAAGCCACGCCAAAGAGACTGGAAGGCAATTAAGAGAATTCTTCAATATCTTAAAGAAACTCAAAGGCTAAATCTTAAGATATCTGCATCAGATTTCACTATCAGAGGTTATGTAAATGCAGATTGGGCTGGAGATTCAAGTGATCAGAAATCAGCAAGTGGTTACTTGTTCAAGTTAGGTGAAAATTCTATTTCTTGGTCCAGCAGAAAACAAGCGTCAGTCGCATTATCTTCTACAGAAGCAGAATATATATCTGCTGCCTATGCAAATCAAGAAGTAATTTGGTTGAAACAACTTTTGTAAGATTTTGGCATGCCATTAGCGCAACCAACAGTTATCTATGAGGACAACCAAGGATGCATTAACCCTTTACCTTCAAGGATGGTTTGCATGTTCATGACCGGGCCAATTTTTACAATTCTGACCACTGACCCTTTATGAGGTAATAACTCTGAAACGCTTCCATGGATCCTGGTGATTCTGACATTGTTTCCTCGTGACATATTGTACTTCATGATAGTGGTAAAATTTTATTGATATAACTTGCGTTTATTTGTGAAAAAAACGGAAACTTGGCGAAAATTTAGAAAATTTTACAATTTTCCAACTTTGAATTTTTATGCCCTTAAATCACAGAAATATGGCACACAAAAAACTTAATAAATAACATTTCACATATATTTACTTTACATCAGCACAATTTTGGAACCAAAAATTTTTTTTGTTAGGAAGTTATAAGGGTTAAAATTTGACCAGCGATTTCTCATTTTTGCAACACCATTTTATTTTTACGGACCACATCACATTTGAAGTCACTTTGAGGGGTCTATATGATAGAAAATACCCAAAAGTGACACCATTCAAAAAACTGCACCCGTCAAGGTGCTCAAAACCACATTTAAGAAGTTTATTAACCCTTCAGGTGCTTCACAGGAATTTTTTGAATGTTTAAAAAAAAAATGAACATTTAACTTTTTTTCACAAAAAAATTTACTTCAGGTCCAATTTTTTTTATTTTACCAAGGGTAACAGGAGAAATTGGACTGCACAAGTTATTGTGCAATTTGTCCTGAGTATGCTGATACCTGATATGTGGGGGGGAACCACTGTTTCGGCGCATGGCAGAGCTCAGAAGGGAAGGAGCGCCGTTTGACTTTTTCAATGCAAAATTGGCTGGAATTCAGATCGGACGCCATGTCACATTTGGAGGGCCATTGATGTGCCTAAACAGTGGAAACCCCCCACAAGTGACCCCATTTTGGAAACTAGACCCCCCCAAGGAACTTATCTAGATACTGTCATGATCCAGGTTGGATTATGACAGATAAAAGCACTTGTAACCTTTTTTTTTCTTTAAGCTGGTTGCTTAAAGTGAGTTTTGCCCCCGGTGGCCATTAGGGTCATTGCACTGTGGTGGTTTCAGTTCTAGTTTTGCCCCCAGTGGCCATTAGGGTCATTGCACTCTGATTAATTTAGTTTAGTGCACGTGATTATGAAGCAGGTGTGATTGCTGGCTCTTACCTATAAAAGAGTGTCAGGTGGTTGCAATCACTGTTGGTGATATTGCTCATTTCCAACCAAGTCTGGTGGAGGAAGGAACTACAGAGATGAGTTCCTGGCAGCTCAGGAGAGCTCTGGTGTTATAGCTTCAGGTGGAAGCTGAATTCAGGTGTCGAGCTTCAGGGGTGAAGCTGAACTTTGGTGTCGTACTCTGTTGCTTGGAGCAATAGCAACAGAGCAAAGCTAAGTGGTGTTTTCCCTGTTTGTGACTTCCCTTATGTGTGTTTTAGTGCAGTGGTGGGATTAGTTTCTTCACTGGCCAATTTACTAGACAGGGCTAGGTGCAGGGCGAGCTAGGGATTTTTAGGTATCCTGCTTGTCGCCAGGTGCGGAACCCCCTTAGGAACCGTCAGGAGTGTAGAGACACTGACTCAGGGGAGTGCATGAGGTCTCCACGTCCCCGTTCCCTATCACAGGGCCCTCCATTGTATCGGTTTCCCTGGTGTTTCCTTTTATTATTTAAATTCGCCCTGCTGGATGCTGTGTATCCAGATACGCGTGTAATTCTGAAATTTGCCTGCTGGAGGCGGTGTATCTGGCTGCATGTTATATTATTTAAATTCGCCCTACTGGAGGCGGTGTATCCAGGGTCACGTGTGTCAGAGAAATTCGCCCTGCTGGAGGCGGTGTGTCCAGTCACACGTAACCGAAAAATATGTCAAGCGGGCACCATCATAAATAGGTAAAGGGAATGTAAAAATATGGGATCACTAAATGCATGTAAACTATACTAGAGCAATGAGAAAAGAAGAACATGCATATAATTAGGATCACCACACCAAATAAGAAAGAAATTGTCCAATTTTATTGTGCACAAACCAGAGGAACAACACACAATTAAAAACAAGCCTGGATAGAATAAGGTGGACTAATACATCACCCCCAGTCAGTCAAGATAAAGGCAGAGTCACCCCGTCCTATGGTAAGCAGTCGGGCAGCCAAAGTGGTGTGAGAATAATCCACGCGTTCCGACACCTAAAGTGTCTTTTTTTGTCTTTTTCACCTTGAAAAAGACACTTTAGGTGTCCACCTTATTCTATCCAGGCCAGAGATGCCTTTCTACTAAAGTTTTTTTCCTATATGAAGGATAGAGGAGTCTGGGATCTATTATGATCAACTCTCTTGTAGGCTAATATGTTTCCACTCTTCCTTATTATGGTGTACAAGGCATCTGACATCCTGTGAGGTTACATCAGCAGTATGTTTATAGGTTGTATGGTTTCTTATAATATACTTATATTTGCGGCCAGTGGTTGTTTAATGTCTTTGTAATGACTGGTTCATGTCTGTCCTGATTCAATGCATTTTTTAACTGTTTTTAATTGTGTGTTATTCCTCTGGTTTGTACACAATAAACTTGGACAATTTCTTTGTTATTTGGTGTGGTGATCCTAATTATATGCATGTTCTTCTTTTCTCACTGCTCAGTCACACGTAACCATCACAGATACATGGTGAGAACTTTGAACCCACAAGGGCTTCACAGACATTTATAACGTACAGCCGTACCATTAAAAAATTATATTTTTTCCACAAAAATGATCTTTACACCCACAATTTTTATTTTCCAAGGGTAACAGGAACCTAAAAGTTATTGTGCAATTTGTCCTGAGTATGCTGATACCCCATATGAGGGTGTAAACGACTATTTTGGCGCATGGCAGAGCTCGGAAGGGTAACAGGATAAATTGGACCCCAAAAGTTGTTGTCCAATTTGTCCTGAGTACGCGAATACCCCATATGTGGGAGAAAAATACTGTATGGGCACACGTCGGGGCTCGGAAGGGGAGTAGTGACGTTTTGGAATGCAGACTTTGATGGAATGGTCTGCGGGTGTCATGTTGTGTTTGGAGAGCCTCTGATGTGCCTAAACTGTTGAAACTCCCCACAAATGACCCCACTTTGGAAACTAGACCCCTAAGGAACATATCTAGATGTGTGGTGAGCACTTTGAACCCCCCAGTGCTTCACAGAAGTTTATAATGCCTGGGCGTGAGAAGAACAAAAACATATTTTTTCTACAAACATGATCTTTCAGTCTCCAATTTTTTATTTTCCCAAGGGTAACAGGAGAAATTGGACCCCAAAAGTTGTTGTCCAATTTGTCCTGAGTATGCGGATACCCCATATGTGGGAGAAAACTACTGTATGGGCCCACGAAAGGGCTTGGAAGGGAAGTAGTGACGTTTTGGAATGCAGATTTTGATGAAATGGTCTGCGGATGTCATGTCGCGTTTGGAGAGCCTCTGATGTGCCTAAACTGTTGAAACTCCCCACAAGTGACACCATTTTGGAAACTAGACCCCCTAAGGAACTTATCTAGATGTGTGGTGAACACTTTGAACCCCCAAGTGCTTCACAGAAGTTTATAATGCCTGGTTGTGAAAATAAAAAAATCAAATTTTTTTCCTCAAAAATGATATTTTTGCCTCCAATTTTTTATTTTCCTAAGGGTAACAGGAGAAATTGGACCCCAAAAGTTGTTTTGCAATTTGTCCTGAGTAGGCTGATACCCCATATGTGGGGGTAAACCACTGTTTGGGCGCATGGCAGAGCTTGGAAGGGAAGGAGCACCATTTGACTTTTCCAACGCAGAATTGGCTAGAATTGAGATCAGATGCCATGTTGCATTTGGAGAGCACCTGATGTGCCCAAACAGTGGAAACCCCCCAATTCTAACTCCAACCCTAACCCCAACACACCCCTAACCCTAATCTCAGCCCTAGCCCTAACCCTAGCCCTAACCCTAATCTCAGCCCTAACCCTAGTCCTAGCCCTAAAGGGAAAATGGAAATAAATACATGTTTTTATTTTATTATTTTTCCCTAACTAAGGGGGTGATAATGGGGGGGTTTGATTTACTATTTTTAGCGGGTTATTATGTTTGGCAGCTGTCATACACTAAAAGAAGCTTTTTATTGTAAAAATAATTTTTGCATCACCACATTTTGAGAGCTATAATTTTTCTATATTTTGACCCACCGAGTCATGTGAGGTCTTATTTTTTGCGGGACGAGTTGACGTTTCTAATGGTACCATTTACGGGTACGAGACATTTTTGATAGCTTTTTATTCCGATTTTCGGGTTGCAGAAGAAACAAAAAACAGCATTTCATGAATTTCTTTTGGGGGGGTGCGTTTACACTGTTCTGCATGTGGTAAAATTGATAAAGCGGTTTTATTCTTCGGGTCAGTATGATTACAGCGGTACCTCATTTATGTCATTTTTTTATGTTTTGGCGCTTTTATGCAATGAAAACTATTTTATATAAAAAATAATAATTTTTGCATCGCTTTATTCTGCGAGCTATAACTTTTTATTTTTTCGCTGATGATGCTGTATGGCAGCTCGTTTTTTTGTGGGACAAGATGACGTTTTTAGCGGAACCATGTTTATTTATATACGTCTTTTTGATCGTGCGTTATTGCACTTTTTGTTCGGAGAATAAAGCTTTGTTTTTTTAATTTGACTTTATTACATTGTCCTGGGGGGGCATCACTGTAATATGTCAGATTGCTGATCTGACATGTTGCACAGCACTGTGTCAGATCAGTGATGTGACAGGCGCTGCTGCAGGCTTTCTCAGACCCTGCTCTCAGCAGGCACTGAGAAAGACGCCTCCCTGCAGGCCCCCGAAGGTCCCCGCCACCACATTGGATCCAGGGACCTGCAGGGAAGGAGGCCCCCGCAGCAGTGCTGCACATCGCGCTGCTGCGGGGGTCTCAGGGAAGCATGGAGGAAGCCCCCTCCCTACCGATGCTTCCCTAAACCCCCGGTACACAGCGATCGTGTTTGATCGCAGTGTGCCAGGGGTTAACGTGCCGGGTGCGGTCCGTGACTGCCCCTGACACATAGTGCCGGGTGTCAGCTATGATAGCTCAGCTGACACCCGGCCGCGATCATCGGAGCTTCCCCCGTGAGCGCCGCTGATCGCTATGACGTACTATCCCGTCCTTGGGAATTAAGTCCCAGGGCACATGGACGGGATAGTATGTCATATGTCAGAAAGGGGCTAAACTTGCCAGCAGTGAGAAGTTTAGTGCAAGGACTAAGCACTAGTGTTGAGCTTTCCGATACCGCAAGTATCGGGTATCGGCCGATATTTGCCGTATCGGAATTCCAATACCGAGTACCGAAACTTTTTTTGTATCGGATACCGGAATCGGAAGTCCAAAATGCAATGAGCCACTTTTGTGGCTCTGATTGGCTGCCGAAATGACGTCATCATGATGCGCTGTCTGTGCGCATCATGATGCGCCGTCAGTTCGGGCCTTCGGGGGGGCTGTGCCGACTGTCCGGGGGTCTGTACCGGCCTGCCGGTGGTCTGTGCAGGCTCCGGGGGTCTGTGCCGGCCTGCCGGGGGGGCTGTGCCGGCCTGCCGGGGGGCTGTGCCGGCCTGCCGGTGGTCTGTGCAGGCTCCGGGGGTCTGTGCCGGCCTGCCGGGGGGCTGTGCCGGCCTGCTGGTGGTCTGTGCAGGCTCCGGTGGTCTGTGCCGGCCTGCCGGGGGGCTGTGCCGGCCTGCCGGTGGTCTGTGCAGGCTCCGGTGGTCTGTGCCGGCCTGCCGGGGGGCTGTGCCAGCCTGCCGGTGGTCTGTGCGGGCTCCGGTGGTCTGTGCCGGCCTGCCGGGGGGCTGTGCCGGCCTGCCGGTGGTCTGTGCAGGCTCCGGTGGTCTGTGCTGGCCTGCCGGGGGGCTGTGCCGGCCTGCCGGTGGTCTGTGCAGGCTCCGGTGGTCTGTGCCGGCCTGCCGGGGGGCTGTGCCGGCCTGCCGGTGGTCTGTGCAGGCTCCGGTGGTCTGTGCAGGCATCGTCCGACGGGACTACAAGTCCCATCGGGCGATGCCTGCTACCATGACAGTGATTGACACATTAGCCAATGACGGGACAGTAGTAGTCCCATCATCCGGCTAATGTGTTGAATGTAAAAAAAAATAAAATAATAATTTACATGCTACATACATACAACATGCATACTACATATATACTACATGCAACATGCATACTACATACATGCTACATACTACATGCATGCTACATACATGCTACATACTACATGCATGCAACATACATACTACATATATACTACATGTAACATACATACTACATATATACTACATGTAACATACATACTACATACATGCTACATACTACATGCATGCTACATACTACATACATGCTACATACATACTACATACATAATACATATATACTACATGCATGCAACATACATACAACATATATACTACATGCATGCAACATGCATACTACATATACACTATATATACTACATGTACCATACATACTACATACATGCTACATACTACATGCATGCTACATACTACATACATGCTACATACATACTACATACATAATACATATATACTACATGCATGCAACATACATACAACATATATACTACATGCATGCAACATGTATACTACATATATACTATATATACTACATGTAACATACATACTACATATATACTACATGCTACATACATGCAACATACACACTACATGCTACATACATGCAACATACATACTACATACATGCTACATACATACACACTACATGCTACATACATGCAACATACATACTACATACATGCTACATACATACACACTACATGCTACATACATGCAACATACATACTACATACATGCTACATACATGCAACATACACACTACATGCTACATACATGCAACATACATACTACATACATGCTACATACATACACACTACATGCTACATACATGCAACATACATACTACATACATGCTACATACATGCAACATACATACTACATACATGCTACATACATGCAACATACATACTACATACATACTACATACATACTACATACATACTACATACATGCTACATACATACCACATGCATGCAACATGCATACTACATATATACTGCATATATACTACATGCATGCAACATACATATATACTACATACAATACATACATATAGACATACAGTACATATAACATAGAGTACATACTTACCGTCACTTGTCACTTTGATCCCCGAAGCCATTGTCACCTGAGGGATAAATATCAAAATAAAAAAACACCAATATACTTACCCCGATCCGCAGAAGTCCACGAGGGTCCCACGTCCATCTTGCGTGGAGAACAGCAGCATCAGCTGATGCTACCGTTCTCTACCAGCTCCAGGAATACAATGACGGAAGGTAGGTATCCTTCCGCACTGTATTCCTCCACCACTGTAAAAAAAAAAGTCCCTAGTCTCACTTTATGCCATTGCTGCGTGGGAATTTCCCACGCAGCAATGGCATAAAGTAAGACTAGGGACTTTTTTTTTTTTTTTAAAGTGGTGGAGGAATACAGTGCGGAAGGATACCTACCTTCCGTCATTGTATTCCTGGAGCTGGTAGAGAACGGTAGCATCAGCTGATGCTGCTGTTCTCCACGCAAGATGGACGTGGGACCCTCGTGGACTTCTGCGGATCGGGGTAAGTATATTGGTGTTTTTTTATTTTGATATTTATCCCTCAGGTGACAATGGCTTCGGGGATCAAAGTGACAAGTGACGGTAAGTATGTACTCTATGTTATATGTACTGTATGTCTATATGTATGTATTGTATGTAGTATATATGTATGTTGCATGCATGTAGTATATATGCAGTATATATGTAGTATGCATGTTGCATGCATGTGGTATGTATGTAGCATGTATGTAGCATGTATGTAGTATGTATGTTGCATGTATGTAGCATGTAGCATGTAGCATGTATGTAGCATGTATGTAGTATGTATGTTGCATGTATGTAGCATGTATTTAGCATGTATGTAGTATGTATGTTGCATGTATGTAGCATGTAGTGTGTATGTTGCATGTATGTAGCATGTAGTATGTATGTTACATGTAGTATATATAGTATATATGTAGTATGCATGTTGCATGCATGTAGTATATATGTATTATGTATGTAGTATGTATGTAGCATGTATGTAGTATGTAGCATGCATATAGTATGTAGCATGTATGTAGTATGTATGTTACATGTCGTATATATGTAGTATGTATGTTACATGTAGTATGTATGTAGTATGTATGTTGCATGCATGTAGTATATATGTAGTATATATGTATTATGTATGTAGTATGTATGTAGCATGTATGTAGCATGCATGTAGTATGTAGCATGTATGTAGTATGTATGTTACATGTAGTATATATGTAGTATGCATGTTGTATGTATGTAGCATGTACTTTTTTTTTTTTTTACATTCAACACATTAGCCGGATGATGGGACTACTACTGTCCCATCATTGGCTAATGTGTCAATCACTGTCATGGTAGCAGGCATCACCCGATGGGACTTGTAGTCCCATCGGACGATGCCTGCACAGACCCCCGGAGCCTGCATAGACCACCGGCAGGCCGGCACAGACCACCGGAGCCTGCACAGACCACCGGCAGGCCGGCACAGCCCCCCGGCAGGCCGGCACAGACCACCGGAGCCTGCACAGACACAGCCCCCCGGCAGGCTGGCACAGACCACCGGAGCCTGCACAGACCACCGGCAGGCCGGCACAGCCCCCCCGGCAGGCCGGCACAGCCCCCCGGCAGGCCGGCACAGACCACCGGAGCCTGCACAGACCCCCCCGGCAGGCCGGCACAGCCCCCCGAAAGGCCCGTACAGACCCCAGAGAGGCTGTACAAGGCAAAAATAGGGTTTTTCTTATTCTGATACCGGAAGTCCCATAAACTTGAATGGGACTTCCGGTATCGGAATCGGCGATAGCCGATATTTTTTTTAGATCGGCCGATCCATTCCGATCCGATACTTTTAAGTATTGGACGGTATCGCTCAACACTACTAAGCACATTGATGTAAAACATCACCACTTACGTGAGTTAGTGGACTGTGGTGTACTCGAGATTGTTTATTGCGAGTCTGACAAGATGATAGCTGATGGTATGACAAAGCCATTGTCAAGAGCCAAGTTTGTGGACTTCAGAACCAGATTTGACTAACAGGATAAGTAATTGTTAAGTGGGGGTGTTAGAATATGCTTGGTGCAGCAACTCCATTCCTGTCCATAAGTATTTAGTTGCTAGATTTCTATGCTGTTTATAAGGTTAAAAAACTCCCAGAGGCTCATACAGGGATAGCATGTGACTGTATTTCCTATTTTTCCTGTGCCTGTGTATGAGAGAAGTGTGGCGCCCTGAGGCTCAGTCGCCACAGAGGTACTGCATCTTCTCCTAAGGTGTAGTGCCCCACCACCTAGGTAAGTTGGGAGCTCCTTTGCACACTCCAACACTCGTATCCCACACAACAGGGTAGTTCTGCACAACCACATTGCGGCTCAGTGCTTAGAGAGTAGCAGAGCACCTCTGGTGGTTCCCTGCTTGGAACAACACTGGATGTGCTGGGAGGTGGGTGGAGTTGAGATATATAAAAGAATGGGAAAGTGTAGGATTAGAGATTCAGTCTGACAGAAGGTCGGGCGGGTAGGAAGTCACTCAGACAGGAGAGAGGATCCCTGGAAGAAGGGATGGAGGAAGGAGTGCTGCAGCTGCCTCAGTGATCTGAGCCAGCTGGCACGGGATAGGGAAAGAAGGAGAAAGATGTAGAACTGCAACCTAAGCTTCCATAAGAGAGAGAAAGATCAGTACGGAACGAAGGAGTAAGGAGAACAGAGAGGACGTGGGTTGGAAGAGGGACCCTGCCTATAGGTTCTCAGTGCAAGGCCGGGGCCCGGTCCCCGAGGTTGTATGGACACTTATGGTTCTGTGTTGTGAGTTCATTCTCTGGTTCACCAGTTGTGAGTTCTCCTTCCAGACTCCCTCTGGTGGTAACAGGAGGTAGTGAGGCTGATTTGATCGGTGGAGATCTGCCACCTGAGAATGAGGATGACGATTGGACTTCAGGAGTCTCAGATTGGATTTAAGACAGCCGACGCCCTATTCAGTTGCTGGTGATTCCTTCTGGCTTGTCAGCTCTTGGTTTTCAGCTCTGTTCCAGTCATCTAAAGCTAAGCTTTTCTGCTAATGTTCACACTTGATTTTGTTGGTCAGCCAGCCCCGGCTGGGGGCTGTGCTGAATTTCCACTCTTATTTATCAGTATTTTGCCAATTTGCTTTTTGTCCCTTACTAGTTTGGTCTCTTTTTTGCTCTGTCTCAGAATATTTCAGAGTGCTGATATAGTGGGAGAAGTCTAGTGACTTCAGGGTTAATTTTGCTATCAGAAATGTTGGACATTATTTTTGTAGGGTTTTTTGCAGGTTGCAGACAGTGTCTTTCCTTTCCTTTCTAGATAGTTTGGGCCCCATCATTTGCTCAGCCTATTTTCCTGCCTGTGTTTGTGCCTTCATCTTGTTTCACCGTCAATACATGTGTGGGGGCTATCTATTCCTTTGGGGTCTGCTCTGGGGCAGTTAGTTTTCCCCTTTTCATGCTTCAGGCTTATTTAGTCCTCCGGCTGTGATGAAGCGTCTAGGAACATCGTAGGTACGCTCCACGGCTACTGCTAGTTGTGTGGTAGGATCAGGTGTTGTGAGTTCATTTTCCCCTTCACCGTCGATGTCTGATGAACTCCCTCTTCTGATGAAGGAAGGTAGTGAGGCTGATTACAAAACACCTGATCTGGTAGATGATGACTGGGTAACAGGAAATTCTGACTGGATATAAGGCAGCCGACGCCCTTCTGAGTTGCTGGTGATTTCTCTGCTGGATTCTTGGAGACCAGTCTGATTCCTGCTTCCCAAAGATAAGTTTTTGCTCTGCCATTGAACTTATTAGTTTTGTTTTGTTTACCTTGTTTTTTGGAGTTCAGCCACCCCTGGTCGGGGGTGTGCTGAGTTCCATTTTTGTCTCTGATCAGTTTGTCTCTTTGCTCTGTCTTCAGAATTTACCTGAGTGCTGATATAGTCTTTTTGAAGTCCTAGCGACTTCAGGGCCTGTTTTTCCTATCAGACGGTTGGGACATTTTTTGGTAGGGTTTTTTACGGATTGCAGACAGCAGCTTTTCTATCCTGTTCTTTTTAGTTAGCTTGGGCCCCATCGTTTGCTCAACCTATCTTTCTATCTGTGTTAGTGTTTTCATCTTACTTCACCGGGGCTGCCTATTGCTTTGGGGTCTGCTCTGGGGCAGTTTAGATTTCACCTTTCTTTCTTCTTTAGGCCTATTTAGTTCTCCGGCTGTGATTGAAGGGTCTAGGGCATCGTAGAAACCCCCCCACGGCTACTGTTAGTTGTTGTGGATAGGATCAGGGGTCTGCAATCCGATAGCTACCAACTTCTCTGGTTTTCTGGACTTAGCTTGTATTTTTGTTTTTTCCTCCTTCGGTGACTCATTCACAACAGAATCACCAGCCATACCGCAGATCCTAGGGTACTCAATAGCAGGAAGAATTTAAAAAAAAAAAAAGAAAAAAGAGTTTGTCAGAATTTTTTTTTTTTGTGTATATTTTTTCCTCTATGTCTCTGAGGCCGTAGGGGGAATTTTTTTTTTCTTTCTCAATGGAGATAAAGCAATTGTCTGATCGTGTGGAGCAGCTCACTGTTGAAGTGCGGGGAATTTCCGCCTATCTTGCTGATTCACATGCTGCTGAACCAAAGATCCCTACTCCTGATGTGTTTTTTGAGGATCGGTCTAAATTTTTGAATTTTAAGAATAATTGTAAATTATTTTTTGCCTTGAAGCCTAACTCGTCGGGGAGCTCCGCGCAGCAGGTTAAAATTGTCATCTCTTTGCTGCGCGGCGATCCCCAGGATTGGGCGTTTTCTTTGAAACCTGATGATCCTATTCTTACTAATGTGAACGCATTTTTTCAAGCCTTGGGGTTGTTGTATGATGAACCTAATGCTATTGATCAGGCTGAAAAGGCCCTGTTGGCATTGAGCCAGGGTCGGGATTCTGCAGAGTTGTACGGTCAAAAATTCCGAAAGTGGGCGGTCCTTACTACCTGGAATGATGGTGCCTTGGCAGCTCTCTTTCGGAAGGGTTTGTCAGAAACCGTAAAAGATACTATGGTGGGATTTCCTGTTCCCTCTGGTCTTGACGATTCTATGTCATTAGCCATTCAGGTTGATCGGCGTTTGCGTGTACGCAACACCGCACGAGAGGTGTTGCCACCTGTTGAACAAATGTCTGAACCTATGCAATGTGGGCGCAACGTCAGGAGTTCAGAAGGCGTAATAAGCTGTATTTAGAAAATTAGGAAGGGGAAAGGGAAATTTGTGCTCACCAAAATAGTCCTGTAAGCCGGTCGTGCCTAGGGATCAAATGGCTGACCACCATGTGTTGCAAACATGAAGAGAGAAGGAAGATCCGGCACTGGAGACTTAATAAAATCCACGATAAGTTTTATTCACATAATTTCATGATAAAACCATAAAGGGGAAAACAGACCCCCCACGCCTGACGCGTTTCGAACCTTACACCAGGTTCTTCCTCAGAGACATGAAACAAAACAGTTCACAAAATGATTATAAACATTCCTAATCAGCAGAGGGACTCCACACATGTGTATAATCAAAGATCAAAGAGGCAGACAACTAAGCCCTCAAATCACTGGTGGAGTCACTCCCTTGCAAGAAGAAAGAAAAGAAAAAAAAAGGAAAAGACCAATACAACAATGGACAAGACATAGAATAAATAAAAACATGTGCAATACACACGTATAAATGCATAAATACATAGCAACTATCAAATGACAAACAGAAAAAAAAAAAAAAAAAACAGCAAAAATCTCAGCACTCAATAGAAATACATAAGATCATTTCTATAATTTAGACCTTGCGGATATCGTGCATCAAGCGCAAGTATCCAGAAGGCTTCCCGACAGTGTAGTAAATGTTCCCAGTTACCCCCTCTGGGGGGTTTCAATACCCGTTCTATTCCCTTAACTTTAAGACTGCATAAATTACCCTTGTGTATTTCAAGGAAATGTTTGGACAAGCCAGACACATTCCTACGACTGGACATAGACTCTGGATTAGAAGCGGTGATGTGCTCACTTAGTCTCCTCTTCAGGCTGCGTGTGGTACAGCCAATGTAATATAAACTGCACAATGTGCACTCTGCCATATACACTAAGTGTGTGGTGTTGCAATTCATGTAGGTTTTAATTTTGTAGGTTTGTTGTGTACTAAAATTAACAAATCTATCTGTAATATCCATATAGCGGCACAAACCACACAATTTTTCACCACACTTATAATTGCCCAAGTAATTTAACCACATAGGTTTAGTGCAATCAGACAAATACAATGAGGGGGACAAAAAATGACTCAAATTTTTAGCTCTCTTTGGAACACACCTATGTCCACCAGCCAATATCTGCGATAAGACTGGATCTTGATGCAGTAAGGGAAGATGTTTATTTATGATTTTAATAACACCCTTGTAATCTGAACTGAAAGTGGTAGAAAAAGTGGGAATATTTTTATTTTGATTAGTGTGTACCATGTCATTCTGCAATAAACTACTCCTAGTTTTGTTATCCACTTTCTTAATAGCCCTGTTTAACATCCAGTTCTTATAACCCCTTTTTGATAGCCTGGTGCAAATTTTACGACGCTCGGATTCATAAAGAGCATCATTAGAGCATGATCTTTTGGCACGGATTAATTCACCCAACGGTAAATTTCGTATCACATGTGGCGGGTGACAACTATCCGCATGCAATATGGCATTACCACTGGTATCTTTTCTATATAGGGAAGTATTTATATTCCCCGTTTTGACATCTCCCATAATTTTAACATCCAGATATGTGGCACAAATGCCATGTATTTCGTGGGTGAATTTAATATTCAAAGAATTAGTCCCAATATACTCAAAAAACTTAAGCATGCCAGGAGAGGGAGATACATCACAACGATCAAACCACAATAGGATCACGTCATCAATGTATCTCCCCCACCACAATACATTGTCTAAATAGGGATTATCCATAGTATTTATATATTTGTTCTCCCAAAAGGACATATATAAGTTGGCCAGAGTAGGAGAGAATTTTGACCCCATCGGGCAGCCACAAACCTGAAGATAGTACTTAGTGTCAAATTTGAAAAAATTGGTGTTCAAAAGATGTTGTAACGCCATAATGATAAATTTTTTAAGATCAGAACTGAAATTACTTTCTTCAGTCAAAATGATGGAAACAGCAGATAATGCCAAATCATGAGGTATACATGAATATAGAGCAACAACATCACATGTTATCCATGTGTGGTGAGGCCCCCATGCAACCTCCTGAAGTGCCTGCAGAAGCTGTTTGGTGTCTCTAATGTGACCTGGTGTTTTCAAAACCAAAGGTTGTAATTTTCTGTCTATCCACTCGGAGAGTTTTTCATTAACCCCTCCAATACCGGCCACTATGGGCCTGAAAGGTGGAGGAAACACGCCTTTATGAATTTTGGGTAAGGTGTGAAATATAGGACACACTGGTTTATCCACATATAAAAAATCAGCCATGCGCTTGTCCAATACTCCCAAAGCAAGACCCTCCTGCAAAATCACAGATAAACCCTGCTGAATACAGCTTGTAGGATCATTGTTGAGAGGATGATATGTATTAATATCAGATAACATGGATAAAATTTCATTGCGATATAGTAGTGAGTCTAGAATCACCACTGACCCCCCTTTGTCTGATTGGCGGACTACTATATGTTGGTTCTTACTTAGTAAATGAAGCGCATGCTGCTCAATTACAGATAAATTCATACAAGACTGCACATCTGAATCCAACAGAGATTTAACATCACGTTCTATTGCCCTCTGGAAAGTATCCATAATGGGCACTCTAGATATCAGGGGATAAAAAGTGGGGTTAGATATCTGTACATTTGTGTCACATTGTACTGATTTTATTAAGTCTCCAGTGCCGGATCTTCCTTCTCTCGTAATAAGCTGTGTTTCTTCTGTGGTGATGCCTCGCATATTATTTCTGTCTGCCCTAAACGAGAGAAACGCTTTGCACACACATTTGCTGTGGGTGGTGTTCAACCTAAGTTTCTTCTGGCAATTACTCTGATCTGCTCCCTGTCCACATTTTCCGCTAAGGCTTTTGTGGATTCGGGAGCATCTCTGAACCTGATGGACTTGGATTTTGTTAAACGTTGTGGATTTCCTATGACACCTCTGTGGACGCCTATCCCTTTGAGGGGTATTGCTGCTACTCCTTTGGCGAAGGATAAACCTCAGTTTTGGACCCAGGTGGTAATGCGGGTCGTCCCAGACCATCAAGAAAATTGCAGATTTTTGGTGTTGCATAATTTGCATGATACCATTGTTCTGGGGTTTCCCTGGTTGCAAATCCATAATCCAGTTTTGGATTGGAAATCTGTGTCTGTGGTGAGTTGGGGTTGTTGGTGTGCCCTTAGTGATGCTCCTGTTTTCTCCACCTCTCCCCTGTCGCATGATGTTCCTGACTATTTGGCCGATTATTATGATGTATTTAGTGAGAATGAGTCTGTGTCTTTGCCTCCTCATAGGAGTTATGACTGTGCAATTGAGCTGAGCCCTGGGTGTAAATTTCCCAAGGGTCAACTTTTCAATTTATCTATACCCGAACTCGAGGCTATGCGATCCTATATTAAGGAGTCGTTGGAGAAGGGTCATATTAGACCATCCTCTTCACCCTTAGGTTCTGGGTTTTTTTTCGTGGCTAAGAAAGATGGGTCATTAAGGCCTTGTATTGACTATCGTTCCCTCAACAAAATTACTGTTAAATATCAGTATCCGTTTCCCCTGATTTCTGATCTATTCTCCAGAGTTAAAGGTGCTTGCTGGTTTACAAAGCTTGACCTCAGGGGGGCGTATAATCTTATTCGCATTAAGCATGGGGATGAATGGAAGACGGCGCTTAATACTCCGGAGGGACATTTTGAGTACCTGGTGATGCCTTTTGGGCTCAATAATGCCCCTTCTGTCTTCCAGTGCTTCATGAATGGTGTTTTCCGAGACTTGGTGGATAAATTTTTGATCATCTATCTGGATGATATTTTGATCTTTTCCAAGGATTGGGACTCTCATGTGGAACATTTTCGGACTGTGTTTCGGATTTTGAGGGAGAATTCCCTGTATGTCAAGGGATTGAAATGCCTTTTTGGTGTACAAAGGATTTCATTTTTGGGATTTATTTTTTCTCCGTCAACTATTGAAATGGACCCAGCCAAGGTACAGGCCATTTATGATTGGGTTCAGCCCACTTCTTTGAAGGCCCTCCAGAAATTTTAGGGTTTTGCTAATTTTTATCGTAAATTTATAGCTAATTTTTCTGGTATTGCCAAACCATTGACTGATTTGACTAAGAAGGGTGCTGATGTGCTGAATTGGTCTCCGGAGGCTGTTTCTTCCTTTCAGGAGCTGAAGCGAAGGTTCACTTCTGCTTCGGATTTGCGGCAACCTGATGTCTCACTCCCGTTTCAGGTAGAGGTGGACGCTTCTGAGATTGGTGCAGGAGCTGTTTTGTCCCAAAAAGAACCTGTAACATCTAAAATGAATCCCTGTGCTTTCTTTTCCCGAAAGTTCTCCCCATCCGAACGTAACTATGATGTGGGGAATCGGGAACTGTTAGCCATGAAATGGGCATTTGAGGAGTGGAGACATTGGTTGGAGGGAGCTAAACATCAAGCTGTGGTCCTTACTGACCACAAGAATTTGATTTACCTGGAGTCGGCCAAACTCTTGAATCCTAGACAGGCTAGGTGGGCCTTGTTTTTCACACGTTTTGATTTTGTGGTCTCTTTTCTTCCGGGCACTAAGAATGTCAAGGCAGACACCCTCTCTAGGAGTTTCTTTGCTGATTCTCCTGTTGTGACCAAGCCTGCTACCATCTTAGGTGAGGGGGTAGTTCTTTCTGCCATCTCTCCCGATTTGAGACGTGCTCTGGAAGAGTTTCAGGAGGACAAACCTGAGCGTTGTCCCATTGAAAAATTGTATGTTCCTGACCAGTGGAGGAAGAGAGTGATGTCTGAAGTTCATTGCTCTGCATTGGCTGGTCATCCAGGTATTTTTGGTACTAGAGATTTGGTGAGTCGGTCTTTTTGGTGGCCCACCTTGTCTCGTGATGTCAGGAATTTTGTGCAGTCCTGTGGGACTTGCTCTCGGTCTAAACCTTGTTCTCGCTCTAGTGAGTTGTTGATGCCTTTGCCGGTGCCCAGGAGGCCATGGACCCATATTTCAATGGATTTTATCTCTGATATGCCTGTCTCTCAGAGAATGACTGTTATTTGGGTGATTTGTGATAGATTCTCTAAGATGGTCCATCTTGTACCACTCCCTAAGTTGCCATCTTCCTCAGAGTTGGTGCCCTTGTTTTTGCAACAGGTGGTTCGCTTGCACGGGATTCCTGAGAACATTGTATCTGACAGAGGAGTTCAGTTTGTGTCTAGATTTTGGAGGACTTTCTGTTCCAAGCTGAGAATTCAGTTGTCCTTCTCCTCTGCGTTTCACCCTCAGACCAATGGGCAGACGGAGAGAACAAACCAGACTTTGGAGTCGTATTTGAGATGTTTTATTTCTGCTGATCAGGATGATTGGGTTTTATTTTTGCCCTTGGCCGAATTTGCTTTAAATAATAGAGCTAGTTCTGCCACTTTGATGTCACCTTTTTTTGTAACTTTGGGTTTCGTCCTCGATTCTCTTCAGGGCAAGTGGAGCCTTCTGCCTGCCCAGGTGTTGACACTGTGGTGGAGAGAATGCACCAGATCTGGGACCAAGTGGTGGATAAGTTGTCTCTCTCCCAGGAAAAGGCCCAGCAGTTTTCCAACCGGCATAGGACCATTGGTCCCCAGTTTAAGGTGGGTGATATGGTTTGGTTGTCATCAAAGAATATCGCTATGAAGGTGGCTTCTCCAAAGTTTAAACCTAGATTTATTGGACCTTACAAGATTTTGGAGATTCTTAATCCAGTCTCTTTTCGATTGGCTCTTCCTGTTACATTTAAGATCCATAACGTGTTTCATAAGTCTCTGTTAAAGAGGTTTGTTGAGCCAGTAGTTCCTGTGGTGGCACCTCCTGACCCTGTATTCGTTGAAGGTAATGTGGAATATGAGGTTGAGAAGATACTGGATTCTCGCCTGGCTAGACGGAGACTCCAGTATTTTGTTAAATGGAAGGGTTATGGCCAGGAGGATAATTCTTGGGTCCCTGCATCCGATATTCATGCCGAAAGATTGGTTAGTGCCTTTCATCGGGCCCATCCTGATCGCTCTGGTGGCGTGGATGAGGGTTCGGTGACCCCTCCTCAAGGGGGAGGTACTGTTGTGAGTTCATTTTCCCCTTCACCGTCGATGTCTGATGAACTCCCTCTTCTGGTGAAGGAAGGTAGTGAGGCTGATTACCAAACACCTGATCTGGTAGATGATGACTGGATAACAGGAAATTCTGACTGGATATAAGGCAGCCGACGCCCTTCTGAGTTGCTGGTGATTTCTCTGCTGGATTCTTGGAGACCAGTCTGATTCCTGCTTCCCAAAGATAAGTTTTTGCTCTGCTAGTGAACTTATTAGTTTTGTTTACCTTGTTTTTTGGAGTTCAGCCATCCCCGGTCGGAGGTGTGCTGAGTTCCATTTTTGTCTCTGATCAGTTTGTCTCTTTGCTCTGTCTTCAGAATTTACCTGAGTGCTGATATAGTCTTCTTGAAGTGCTAGCGACTTCAGGGCCTGTTTTTCCTATCAGACGGTTGGTACATTTTTGGTAGGGATTTTTATGGATTGCAGACAGCAGCTTTTGTATCCTGTTCTTTTTAGTTAGCTTGGGCTCCATCGTTTGCTCAACCTATCTTTCTATCTGTGTTAGTGTTTTCATCTTGCTTCACCGTCATTATATGTTGGGGGCTGCCTATTGCTTTGGGGTCTGCTCTGGGGCAGTTTAGATTTCCCCTTTCTTTCTTTAGGCCTATTTAGTTCTCCGGCTGTGATCGAGGGGTCTAGGGCATCGTAGGAACCCCCCACGGCTACTGTTTGTTGTTGTGGATAGGATCAGGGGTCTGCAATCTGATAGCTACCAAACTCTCTGGTTTTCTGGACTAAGCTTGTATTTTTGTTTTTTCCTCCTTCGGTGACTCATTTATAACAATCAGGGATCTGCAATCTGCATAGTGTCATGATCCAGGATGGGGTTTTGCTTTGGCCCGTCCTGATCAGACTGGGGGTTAATTGTTCTGCCTCTCTCTGGCAGAGGGTGGCTATTTAATGCTCACTGGACCTAGGTCTGGTGTCAGCTATACTCCTGCCCTCGGCTGAGTGCTTTCCCTGGCACACACTCATCACCATGTCCTCAGCCATACGCATACGATCAGGCTCATCATAAATATGCCCCAGGGCTTCAAAAAAATGCATCCACATTCATACGCTCAGGGGCCGTGGTCGGAAGGGAGAAAGCCCAAGCTTGGGGGGCTCCCCTTAGCAGAGACATAATGACCCCTACTCTCTGCCAGAGAGAGGCGGAACAATTAACCCCCAGTTTGATCATGACGGGCCAAAGCGAAACCCCGTCCTGGATCATGACACATAGTTACCAACCTCTCTGGTTTTCTGTGACTTAACTTGTTTTGCTTTTTTCTCCTCGGTGACCCATTCATAACAGTTCTGCAGCAGACACCGGTGGAGTAGCAGGCTGTAAATGGACTACTCCCATCTAAGACTTGGGGGACAACAGCAACTGATTAGAGAGCCGGGACTCAGGAGAAGGGAGTCCTCGAAGCAGGCTACAGCTGTCTGCCATACGAGTAGAGTTCTTGGAAACATCTGACAAGAGGAATTCCAGAGTACCACGGTACTGGAGAGCTTCACACTAAAAGGCCCATTGGCGGAGTGGTTCAGGAAAGGTACATGTTGGCGGAGTGTTGGAGAGGAGAGCCCTGACTTGCCCGGGAGGTTGACTGAGTCTCTGCCCCGGAGGACACGGCACGGAAGCGGGCACCACGAACTGTGAGTAAAGCATTGAAACTTCAGGCCCTGGTGTCCTCCATTCATTTGCGCACTAACATCTTCAGCACCGCTACACCTGGGTACCAATTCCCTCACCGCTTTTGCCTCTCCTTTAATCTTACATCCACACTGCCCTGGGACTACAGCTCCACCTGTGGGGAGCTACACCATCTTTGCTGCACTATCTCATCAGTCCCAGTGGATCTGCATGCAGCGTTGGCTTAACATCTTACTTGCCAAACACCACAGGTGGTGTCACGAACTGTTCACATAAACTATATCACAAACCACCATTGACACATCTCCCACTGACACCGGCCCGGTACCGAGTACCCCGCGGCCCTGGGAGGGCGATCCAGAAGCAGCCTGCTGTAGACACTGCACAGATAGAGACACACAAATGATTTATTCCGGATCTATTAAGCTTATCATATATTTCTCCTGTTTGTTCCTGAATAAAAAAGCTCTGTAGTCACACGCTTGTAGAGTATCCTGAATAATCCGCTGCTGACGCATACCCTATTACTGGTGTAATGACAGCTAAAGCTTCCTTGCAGAAATCACACTGAGACCTTGTGACCCTGTCCCTTAGGGAAAAGTCACATGGATGTACGGATGAGGATCTCAATGCAATGCTCGGACTGGCCGTCGGCTTTCCTGATCCAAACGTGACAGCTGCATAAAAATGGCTTGGTTGTTCCACTGGCCTGAACTGTGTGCTGTTTCCTGAAGCTTTGCCTCTGCAGCATTGGATGGCACAGGAACAGTGAAGAGGTCAAGATCCAGAGATTGACCAGCTTCAAAGTAACGCTAGCAAGCTGTAAAGCCAAAGCTTGTAAGCGCTATGCTGCTTCTCTAGGAGATGTTCCACTGAAGGAGGACTGTAGAGGTTACCCTTAACCTTGGAATCAACAAACTATAAAGTTAAAAATCCCTATGTTCTTGAGAATGGGGAATATTTGTAATATTGTAAGTAGTAAATTGCACAAATTTAACAAGCACTTTGCAGTTGCACCCATTGAAGAAGATAAGACAACCAGGGGTGCTATTTGGCTAATTTGCCTCAAATCTCCTGCGTCTGTTGTTAAATTAACAGCTAGTTCAAAAACAGTTCAGCTAGTCGGGGGAGCTGTGGGATCTGATCCGTTCAACTTTATTGGGTTCAGTTGTATCAGATTCTTTTATCCAACATAAAGTAAAATGTGGAGATTAGTTCATGGGGGATGACAGGATGGAAGCAATATCTTATAGGAGAAGATATTGTGGAGGCCACATATGATAATAGGATCCATGTGGGGGTGGATAATTCTTTATCCAGGGAGCACAGTGAGTGGCAATTATTTATTCAGGGGTACATCATGAGTGGGTATTTTTTTTTTATTAAGGGGCATTATGATGATAAAGTTATTTTTATTGTCAATAAGTCAAGAAGTTGGAAGTCTGCATAGATGAGCTGTGGATCTGAAAAGTCATTATGGCATCTAGACAAGATGGAGAAACAGATGAGAAGAACAACGCTAGTCAGAGAAGCGGTCTTCTGTAAAGTACAAGGATTTAAGGTTGAATTTACATTGGTCAATCTCAGCCGTTAAACGATTGCCAATTGGCTGCTTGTAGCCGATCAGCAGCCGCTTAATTAAGTTTTTTAGACAGCCTGACCGCACTTTCATGTACATGGAAAAATTGTTAACACAGTTGTTCATACAATAGCCTTGTTCTTGGTGATTTACACAGGAGTGACGACAATGATATTTAATCAAGCTTAAAAATTATTTCACACCATGAACAAGAATTTTGTTATCTGCCAGTAAAAAAGGCACCTAAAATGTTTAGTAATTTCACAGATTGTGTGTAATCAGTACTGTAGTTCCTGTATCGTCCTCAGTCTGAGGATGGCTGGTAACAACAACTCCCAGTATCTACTTACCATTGTTATGATCATACTGGAAGTTGTAGGTTCATGCAATATAAATGTATATGGCTGGAGCTGACTTGACATTGCAATTGATGGCCATATAAAGCTTGGTCTTGTATTTATGTACTGATGATGGTTCTGGTGCTTTATTTATGTACTGATTCTGGTTGTAGTGCTATGCTTTATATATCAATGTTTGTTCTGGTGCTGTATTCACGTTGTGATAATCGTTATAGTGATGTATTCATGCACTAATGATGGTTCTTGTCCTGCATTAATGTGCTAAGTTTGGTTCTAATACTGTATACATGTACTGATGGTTGTACTGATACTGTATTCATATATGGATGATAGTTCTGCTGTTGTATTTGTACTGATGGTGGTTCTGGTGCTGCATTCATGTACTGATATTGGTTTTGGTGATGATGTATGTGTACTGATGGTTCTGGTGCTGTATCTTTGTACTGAAAATGGCTCTAGTGGCAAATATTCCTATTGGCTATGATGATGTCTTCATGTACTGATGTTGGTTTTGGTGATCATGTATGTGTACTGATGGTTCTGGTGCTGTATCTTTGTACTGAAAATGGCTCTAGTGGCAAATATTCATATTGGCTATGATGATGTCTTCATGTACTGATGTTGGTTTTGGTGATCATGTATGTGTACTGATGGTTCTGGTGCTCTATCTTTGTACTGAAAATGGCTCTAGTGGCAAATATTCATATTGGCTATGGTGATGTCTTCATGTACTGATGTTGGTTCTGATCCTATATTCCTATACTGATGTTCATTAAGATTTTTGCATTCATCTACTGATGAAAATTTTGGTGATGCATTTAGGTACTGATGAAGGTGCTGGTGCTGTACAGATCTAATAATACTTAATTTATCAGATGGCTGCGTTGATAAAATAGTATGCCATATGACCAGTTAAGGATTGCATGTGACTTTATGTTTGGAGTTTTACATTTTTTTACATTTTGAGGGATGGTCGAAATATCCGAGTCCTTCCTTGGTGTGGTTTGTTAGCCGTGTAGATTTTATAATATCATAAAATCTTTGTATAACAACTTCTACATTATGAGTACTCAAAGAGTTACTGCTGTGCGGTATGTCCGGTGTTACATAGGACTGCAAGGAACATCTACTTCACTCCCTTTAGGAAAATATGCATGTGTTTAACTTTTGTTACCATAACTTCTATTTTATGGTTGATGAAAGGGCATGTAACCTGGTGTGGTTTGCAGAAATGGACATCGTTGAAAAAAATGTACATGGTTTCGCTTACACACTCGCTGTTAAAAATTTGAATCCCACTCCTAGAGACAACCCCTTTAAGCTTTAAATATGAGAATAGGATAATAATTCAATAATTTTGGCCTTTTAAATTTTGCCATAAAGTCCCAATTTAGATATACTATTTTATATGGAAGTAGCAGCATTAAATCTAAATAGAGACTTAAAGGGCTTAGTGCACGATGGTCAGAAAATAACTATATGAAAATTAAATAGTGAATTTACTATGACCTCACTTGGTTGAATAATAACTAATTGCCCATGTTGCATATATAGCATGCAATAGGTATATAATTAAATTATGTAAAAATAACTAGACACAATATTAAATGACAGTCAAATTATGCATAATCACAACTATGTAAAATATCAATCAACAGAATCACATCCCGCATAATTACTGCTTAAGATATTAACTGACATAATCAAATCCCACCGTCTAATGTTCGTTGCACCATATCGGAATGGGTGTAATCATGATATCACAGGTGTATATAACTTATTTATAAGGAATCCATCACAATAATTTTTCCAGACCATCAGAGAACAACATGATGTAGAAACAGAAATCCATGATTCCAGCGATGTGTCCGTTACTGGGCTGTTCAAAGCAGTTTTGATAAAATCAGTTTTATTTGCTGCAGATGTAGCATTCTCTGAATGCTGAGCTCTGTATAACCCCACCCACACCACTGATTGGCAGCTTTCTATGTATACTGTGTATAGGCAAAAAGCTGTCAATCAGTGGTGGGGTTATACAGAGCTCAAAAATATAGAGGACTACATGGCAGCAGATTTACTAGTCTTCTCGTGACAATCTGCTGATAAAACTGATTTTATCAAAACCACAGCAAACAGAGGAAGCAGCCCGATAACAGACACATCACTGGAGTCAGAGTATCTGTCTCTACATTAGGTGAAAAAACCACGTGACAGATTTCCTAACCCTTCTTGAACAAATAATGATTATATACAATGCATTTCAGGACCGTCTCAACCTCTTCGACAGGTAAATACAAATCTAATATTTAAATATTTTAATGCTCAGTATAGATGTATCTTTGGGGTATTTGCTAAGATGGCCTCAATATTTACGTGCCTCATCACGTCCACAGGTATTAATATTACATAGCATTCATTGATTTCTGTTATTACTTAATAGGAGAATAGATTCTTTGTGATTTTCCTATACAGTGGGGAAAAAAAGTATTTAGTCAGCCACCAATTGTGCAAGTTGTCCCACTTAAAAAGATGAGAGAGGCCTGTAATTGACATCATAGGTAGACCACAACTATGAGAGTCAAAATGAGAAAACAAATCCAGAAAATCACCTTGTCTGATTTGGCAAGATTTATTTTGCAAATTATGGTGGAAAATAGGTATTTGGTCACCTAAAACATGCAAGATTTCTGGCTCTCACAGACCTGTAACTTTTTCTTTAAGAGGCTCCTCTGTCCTCCACTCATTACCTGTAGTAATGACACCTGTTTGAACTTGTTATCAGTATCAAAGACACCTGTCCACAACCTCAAAGGTGTGGTATTTCTTGACGAAGGGGCATGAGACCCCTGAAATGCGTTGAATAAACCACTGTGAATCTTTGACATCTCTCTACTGGAATCCATTCTTGCAGCAGCACGGAATGTAACTACAAATTCCTTTGAAAGCGTGATTTCTTCTGGTCGTTGAGGACCTGTGGATCTGCAGCAGCCGCCAGCCTTTATGCCTTTTCTCATCCTAACCAGGTGAGCAAATTTCTTGTTATATTCTCTCCTTACAACGTGGTTAAGACCCTATTGCGCTTTTTCTGTCTCCCTTTCTTTGCAATACACAACCTCAAACACTCACACTCCAAACTCCACTATGGTGAAAACCAAAGAGCTGTCGAAGGACATCAGAAGTAAAATTGCCGCCCTGCACCAGGCTGGGAAGACTGAATCTGCAATAGGCAAGCAGCTTGGTGTGATGAAATCAACTGTGGGAGCAATAATAAGAAAACGGAAGGCATACACGACCACTGATAATCTCCCTCGATCTGGGGCTCCACGCAAGATCTCACCCCGTGGGGTCAAAATGATCACAATAATGGTGAGCAAAAATCCCAGAACCACAAAGGGGACCTAGTGAATGACTTGCACAGAGCTAGGACCACCGTAACAAAGGCTATCATCAGTAACACACTATGCCACCAGGGACTCAGATCCTGCAGTGCCAGACATATCCCCTGCTAATTCAGTACATGTCCGGGCCTGTCTTAACCACTTCATGACCGCCAATGGTAGATAAATGTCAGCACTAGCAGGGCTTGGTGCAGCGCTGACGTTTTTCTATGATCGGTGGTTTTGTGCTTATCGGCACCCCCACGTACCTTATAACGAGGGGATCTCAGCGCTCAATGCTTCCTGTGACCCCTGACCTCATCGAGACCTGATTGTTTCAGATCCTGATGACGTCAACGTCACACCAGCCAATGAGAGAGATCACTGAGAAAGTTTGTTGTAGCAACAGACTTTCCCGGCGATCCGACTCATAATAACGGTGCTTCTCCTCTGATTTCCTGTCAGTGAGAGATTAGAGGAGAAACAATGTGACAAGTGCTGTGGGCAACAGCTTTGCCAGTCAACAATCTTATTATCAAGTAAAAAAATCAAATACGGCAGGTTAGGGTTAGTACTATAGTTAGGGATAGTTTTAAGATAACGTTAGGGATAGGGTTAGGCTAAAGTTAGGGTTAGTCTAAAGTTAGGGTTATTGTTAGGCTAAAGTTAGGGTTATTGTTAGGCTAAAGTTAGGCTTAGGGGTAGGCTAAAGTTAGGATTAGGCTAAAGTTGGGGTTATTGTTAGCCTAAAGTTAGCGTTAGGCTAAAACTAGGGTTAGAGTCTGGCTAAAGTTAGGGTTAGGATTAGGCTAAAGTTAGGGTTACTGCTAGGCTAAAGTTAGGATTATTGTTAGGCTAAAGTTAGGCTTAGGGGTAGGCTAAAGTTAGGATTAGGCTAAAGTTGGGGTTATTGTTAGCCTAAAGTTAGCGTTAGGCTAAAACAAGGGTTAGAGTCTGGCTAAAGTTAGGGTTAGGATTAGGCTAAAGTTAAGGTTATTGTTAGGCTAAAGCTATGATTATTGTTAGGCTAAATTTTTAACATTTTCTCCAAATTTCCATTTTTTAAACGAATAAATGCAAGTTATATCAAAGAAGTTTTAACACTATCAAAAAGTACAATATGTCTCAAGAAATCAATCTTAGAATCACCAGGATCCATTGAAGCATTCTAGAGTTATGACCTCATAAAGTGACACTGGTCAGAATTGAAAAAATTGGCCCTAGCACGAAGGCAAAACCAGGCTCTGGTGCGAAATGGTTAAGTTTGCTAGAGAGCATTTGGATTATTAAGAGTATTGGGATAATGTCATATGGTCTGATGACACCAAAGTAGAACAGTTTGGTAGAAACAAAACTCATTGTGTTTGGAGGAGACAGAATGCTGAGTTGCATTTAAAGAACACCATACCTACTGTGAAGCATGGGGATGGAAACATCATGCTTTGGGGCTGTTTCTCTACAAAAGGACCAGGACGACTGATCCATGTACATGAAAGAATGAATAGGCCATGTAACGTGAGATTTTGAGTGCAAACCTCCTTCCATCAGCAAGGGCATTGAAGATGAAACGTGGATGGGTCTTTCAGCATGATAATTATCCCAAGCACACCACCAGGACAATGAAGGAGTGGCTTCGTAAGAAGCATATGAAGGTCCTGGAGTGTCCTAGCTAGTCTCCAGATCACAACTCCATAGAAAACCTTTGGAGGGATTTGAAAGTCCGTGTTGCCCAGTGACAGGCCCAAAACATCAATGCTCTAGAGGAGATCTGCATGGAGAAAAGGGCCAACATACCACCAACAGTGCGTGCCAACCTTGTGAAGACTTACAGAAAATGTTTGACCTCTGTCATTGCCAACAAAGGATATATAACAAAATATTGAGATGAACTTTTGTTAATGACCAAATACTTATTTTCTGCCATAATTTGCAAAATAAATCTTGCCAAATCAGACAAAGTGATTTTCTGGTTTTGTTTTCTCATTTTGACTCTCATAGTTGTGGTCTACCTATGATGTCAATTACAAGCCTATCTCACCTATTTAAGTGGGAGAACTTGCAAAATTGGTGGCTGACTAAATGTTTTTTTTTCCCCGCTGTATAGTTCATACCTTGTGGTTCCTGTGGAGGTTTAGCTGTATTTTCTAAACATGTGTTTTTTGTGGGAAGTATGAGATTCAATGGCTAGCACACGATAGGTACGGGGGTATGGTGCTAGTGAAGGAGGCTCATGAGTCCCACATAAATGTCTATTAGAATCACTGCACACATACACTTAAGGAGTATTTTCTTATTAGTGAAATTTATTGAAAGCAAGTGCTCTTATAGTGATTGCGACAGAATGACATTTCGGTCATTCAAGACCTTGATCACATAAGTCGCCGTAGTAGTTCTGAACTAAGGGCTGTCCTGAATTAGGTAATGGTCACTTATGCCTTTAGGTTAGCCAGGGTCAGAGCGGTCGCTCTATGTGGGGTGGTGGCGAGACGGTGGAGTGTGTTAACACTCAGTTGTAGCAAGGAGGAGCAGCTGATGCTGCCGTTCTCTACGGGCTGCAGGAATCCAATGACGGAAGGTAGGTATCCTTCAGCTGATGCTGCAGTTCTCTACCCAAGATCGTCGTGGGACACACTCGTGGACTGCTTCGAATCATGGGTGAGTATTTTTGTGGTTTGTTATGTTAATATTTATTCCGTAAAAGACAATGGCTTCGGGGAACAATGTGACAAGTATTGGTAAGTATGTTACTCTATGTTATATGTACTGTATGTCTATGTATGTATTGTATGTAGCATGCATGTAGTATGTATGTAGTATATATGTGGTATGTATGTAGCATGTAGTATGTATGTAGCATGCATGTAGTATGTATGTAGTATATATGTGGTATGTATGTAGCATGTAGTATGTATGTAGCATGCATGTAGTATGTATGTAGTATGTATGTAGTATGTATGTAGCATGCAGTATGTATGTAGCATGCATGTAGTATGTATGTAGTATGTATGTAGTATGTATGTGGTATGTATGTAGCATGTAGTATGTATGTAGCATGCATGTAGTATATATGTGTTATGTATGTAGCATGTAGTATGTATGTAGCATGCATGTAGTATATATGTAGTATGTATGTAGCATGTAGTATGTATGTAGCATGCATGTAGTATGCATGTAGTATGTATGTAGTATGTATGTGGTATGTATGTAGCATGTAGTATGTATGTAGCATGCATGTAGTATATATGTGTTATGTATGTAGCATGTAGTATGTGTGTAGCATGCATGTAGTATGTATGTGGTATGTATGTAGCATGTAGCATGCATGTAGTATGTATGTAGTATATATGTGGTATGTATGTAGCATGTAGTATGTATGTAGCATGCATGTAGTATGTATGTGGTATGTATGTAGCATGTAGTATGTATGTAGCATGCATGTAGTATATATGTGTTATGTATGTAGCATGTAGTATGTATGTAGCATGCATGTAGTATGTATGTAGTATGTATGTAGTATGTATGTGGTATGTATGTAGCATGCATGTAGTATGTATGTAGTATATATGTGGTATGTATGTAGCATGTAGTATGTATGTAGCATGCATGTAGTATATATGTGTTATGTATGTAGCATGCATGTAGTATATATGTAGTATGTATGTAGCATGTAGTATGTATGTAGCATGCATGTAGTATATATGTAGTATGTATGTAGCATGTAGTATGTATGTAGCATGCATGTAGAATCATAGAATCATAGAATCGTAGAGTTGGAAGGGACCTCCTGGGCCATCTGGTCCAACCCCCTGCTCAAAGCAGGATTCGCTAAATCATCCCAGTTAGATGTCTGTCCAGCCTCTGTTTGAAGACTTCCATTGAAGGAGAACTCACCACTTCTCGTGGCAGCCTGTTCCACTCATTGATCACTCTAACTGTCAAAAAGTTTTTTCTAATATCTAATCTGTGTCTCCTCCCATTCAGCTTCATCCCATTGCTTCTAGTCTTTCCTTGTGCAAATGAGAATAAAGTTGATCCTTCTACAATGTGACAGCCCTTTAGATATTTGTAGACAGCTATTAAGTCTCCTCTCAGTCTTCTCTTTTGCAAACTAAACATTCCCAATTCCTGCAACCTTTCCTCATAAGACAGGGTTTGCAGACCAGTCACCATTCTGGTCGCTCTTTTCTGAACTTGCTCCAGTTTGTTGATGTCTTTTTTAAAATGTGGTGCCCAAAATTGGACACAATATTCCAGATGAGGTCTGACCAAAGAGGAGTAGAGGGAAATAATTACTTCACGTGATCTAGACTGTATGCTTCTGTTAATACATCCTAGAATTGCATTTGCCTTTTTTGCTGCTGCATCACACTGTTGACTCATATTCAGTCTGTGATCTATTAGTATACCCAAGTCTTTTTCACATGTGCTGTCACTTAGCCCTATTCCTCCCATTCTATATATGCTTTTTTCATTTTTATTGCCCAGATGTAGTACTTTGCATTTCTCCCTGTTAAAAACCATTCTGTTAGTTGCTGCCCACTTCTCCAGTTTATTTAAATCTTTTTGAATCCTCTCTCTCTCTTTTCTAGTATTAGCTATCCCTCCTAGCTTTGTGTCATCAGCAAATTTAATCAGTTTACCCTCAATTCCTTCATCTAAATCGTTGATAAAGATGTTGAACAATACAGGGCCCAGGACAGAGCCCTGTGGTACCCCACTTGAGACATTCTTCCAACTGGATGTGCAGCCATTTACGACCACTCTTTGGGTCCGATCACTAAGCCAGTTATGAATCCACCTAACAGTTGCCTTGTCCATTCCATACTTAGTCATTTTTTCAATAAGGATTGTATGAGAGACTTTGTCAAATGCTTTGCTGAAGTCAAGATATACTATATCTACAGCATTTCCTTGATCCACCCAATCAGTAATACCATCATAGAAGGAAATTAAATTAGTCTGACATGACTTATTAGTTACAAACCCATGCTGACTCTGTTTAATCACTTCATTCTTATTCAGGTATTGACATACATGTTGTTTAATAATTTGTTCAAAGATCTTTCCTGGTATAGAAGTCAGACTCACCGGCCTATAGTTGCCTGGGTCCACCTTCTTCCCCTTTTTGAAGATAGGAACAACATTTGCTCTTCTCCAGTCTTCTGGCACTTCTCCTGTTCTCCAAGAATTTTCAAAGATTATGGAGAGGGGTTCAAAAATTTCTTCTGCTATCTCCTTCAGTACTCTGGGGTGTAATTCATCTGGACCTGGAGACTTGAATACATTTAGGTTAGCTAAGTGTTTCCTCACTATCTTTCTGTTTATAGATATCCTGGATTCTTCTATTCCCTTAATAGGACAGTGAATAACAGTTGATGTTACATTTCCTTTCTGAGAGAAAACAGATGCAAAATAGGAATTTAAAAGTTCAGCCTTCTCAACATCCTGTCTTACCATTTCATCATTTTCATCCTGTAAAAATCCTATAGCATCTTTGACTTTTCTTTTACTTTTGACATATCCCCAAAATCCTTTATTATTGCTTTTGACATCTCTTGCAAGCCTCAATTCATTTTCAGCTTTAGATAATCTGATTTGTGCCTTGCAGGTTCTGCAGACAGCATTATATTCTTCTTTAGATATGCCTCCTTCTTTCCATTTTATAAACATTTTTTGCTTCCTTTTTAGCATGTGCTTAAGTTCTGTGTTCATCCATCCTGGTTTCCTTAAATGCTTCCTATTCTTCCCTCTTTTTGGAATTGTTAACAACTGTGCTTTGAGAATTTCATTTTTCAAGATTTCCCATCCTTCCTGGACATTTTTGTCTTTAAGGATATCCAGCCATTGGATCCCTCCAATTCTCTTTCTGAATCCCTTAAAATCTGCCTTTCTGAAATCTAACCTTGACGTCTGAGTCTTCACAGGTCTTCCGCCTCTAGTTATCCAAAATTCTAAAATAGCATGGTCGCTACCTCCTAGGGTCCCAGCCACTTTTACCTCCTCAACCATTTCCTCCCTGTTTATAAGGATTAGATCCAAGGTAGCAGTTCCCCTTGTTTTCTCCTTTACCTTTTGGAAGATAAAGTTGTCAGCAAGAGAGGATAAGAATTTCCTTGACCTGTTAGTTTTGCCTGAGAGAGATTCCCAACAAATGTCTGGATAGTTGAAATCTCCCATGACAACTATGTCATATTTTTTGGAGAACTTGGCCATTTGATGCATAAAGAGTTCATCCATATCTTCAGCTTGCACAGGCGGCCTGTAGTAAATGCCTACAATGGTGTCCTTTCCATTGTTCTGTCCTTGTATTCTTACCCAAACAGTTTCCACAGAACTCCCAGTCTCTGAAGCTTCAATCTCTGTGCAGATATACGCATTTCTAACATACAATGCAACACCCCCTCCTCGTTTATCAAGTCTGTTTCTTGCAAATAAGTTGTATCCTTCTAGTCTTGTATTCCAATCATGTGTATTGTCCCACCAAGTTTCAGTGATTCCAATGACATCATATTTCTTTTCCTGTGTTAGTAGTTCCAATTCTCCTTGTTTGTTGCCCATGCTTTGTGCATTAGTATAGAAACATTTTAGTTTGTGATTGGTTTCTCTTTCTCCAATATTTTTTTTAATTAGATTCTTTCGTCTTTGTTCTTCCTTTCCACTTCTAATAGCAGAGTTCTCAGTAGCATTTGTCAGGTGTATGGCTTTTTCTGGTCTTTTGCTTCCCTTCCCATGTTGTTCTAGTTTAAAGCTCTCCTTACAAGTGTAGCAAGGCGACTTCCAAATACCTGCTTTCCAGTCTTCGTAAGGTGCACCCCATCTCTAGCAAGTAGTCCATCGTATAAGTAGTTCACTCCGTGATCCAGAAATCCAAATCGTTGCTGACGGCACCATCGACGTAGCCAGTTGTTCACCTGCAGAATCTTATTCCACCTCCTTGTTCCATGGCCATCCACTGGGAGGATGGAAGAGAAGACCACCTGCGCTCCCAGTTCTTTCACTTTCTTGCCTAAGTCTTCAAAGTCTCTGCAGATGGTTTCCAGGTCGTTTCTTGCAGTGTCATTTGTCCCCACATGTAGTAGCAGGAATGGGTAGTCATCTGTAGGTCTGAAGAGTCCTGATATCCTGTCAGACACATCTTTAATTTTTGCACCTGGAAGACAGCACATTTCTCTTGAAGTTATATCCGGTCTGCAGATAGCGGCCTCTGTTCCTCTCAACAGGGAATCCCCCATGACCACCACTCTCCGTTTCTTCTTCACAACATTTTTCTTTCTCCATCCAGGAGGACTCTGAAGGCGTACAAGGTTGCTGTTTGTTGGCAAAGTCTTATCCTGATGTATTTCTTCATCGTTTTCCTGCGTGAGAGCCTGGTACTGGTTCCTGAGCAGTATGGGTGCTGACTGCCTCCTGATCCTCCTGCTTCTCTGGGTCACATGTCTCATGTAGTATATATGTAGTATGTATGTAGCATGTAGTATGTATTTAGCATGTATGTAGTATATATGTGGTATGTATGTAGCATGTAGTATGTATGTAGCATGCATGTAGTATGTATGTAGTATGTATGTAGTATATATATATTTTTTCTTTTTTTTAACATTCAACACATTAGCCGGATGATGGGACTACTACTGTCCCATCATTGGCTAATGTGTCAATCACTGTCATGGTAGCAGGCATCGCCAGATGGGACTTGTAGTCCCATCGGACGATGCTTGCACAGACCTCCGGACATCAGCACAGCCCCCCGGCAGGCCGGCACAGCCCCCCGGCAGGCCGGTACAGACCCCCACAGGGTGCACAGACCACCGGCAGGCCGGCACAGCCCCCCGGCAGGCCGGTACAGACCCCGGGCAGTCCACACAGCCCCCCGGCAGGCCGGCAGAGACCCCCGGAAGGCCCGAAATGACGGCGCATCATGATGCACACACACCGCGCATCATGATGACGTCATTTCGGCTGTCAATCAACTTTGAACTTCCGATTCCGATGCCGACTTCCGATATTGAAAAAATATCGGAAGTCGGTATCGGAATTCTGATACAGCAAGTATCGGCCGATACCCGATACTTGCGGTATCGGAATGCTCAACACTAGTCGCAATCACTATAAGAGCACTTGCTTTCAATAAATTTCACTAATAAGAAAATACTCCTTAAGTGTATGTGTGCAGTGATTCTAATAGACGTTTTTTGTGGGAACACTCAGAGATGTTTTAATGTTTTTTTTAATGTATTGTCTTTTGGGGTCCATTTTGCCTATTGGATAATTTTGGGTGTACAATACTTGAGTATTAATAAAATGTATATTTTCATATTAAAGTGTAATTTTTTTAAGCTAGTTAGTAGGTTTATATATGATTGTTTCTGAATCACTTTGAAGCTGTTTTTGGTGGATTATATTACAGGTAATATTTGTGTGAGTTGTTTTGAGCTATCAAAGGGTACCAGCCCTAAAATGTGTTGTATTTCTTACCAATAAAATCTAAAATTCTACAGAACCTTATCCTTGTTGAAGAAGACCTGATTTTTTTTTATTCCTCGCAGCTCTTGACTATCCGTGGCTATCCCATTTTTGGCACGGGTCAGCAACTTTAGGATACCAAATAGATGATTTAAAGATGTAACATCATGGATAGGTGAGAGGATGAGAACACTGGAGGTGCAAGAACAGTTGTTCACTTGCTGTCTTGGACTGGCCCACGGGAGAACAGGAAAATCCTCTGGTGGGCCCCAGTGGAAGAGTGAGCCACTACCCTCATATATGAGTACTATACAGTGGGTATGGAAAGTATTCAGACCCCTTTAAAGTTTTCACTCTTTGTTTCATTGCAGCCATTTGGTAAATTCAAAAAAGTTCATTTTTTTCCTCATTAATGTACACTCTGCACCCCATCTTGATTGAAAAAAAACAGATGGTCATATGTATTCAGACCCTGTGCTCAGTATTGAGTAGAAGCACCCTTTTGAGCTAGTGCAGTCATGAGACTTCTTGGGAATGATGCAACAAGTTTTTCACACCTGCATTTGGGGATCCTCTGCCATTGTTCCTTGCAGATCCTCTCCAGTTCCATCAGGTTTAATGGTGAACGTTGGAGGACAGCCATTTTAAGGTCTCTCCAGAGAAGCTCAATTTTGTTTAGGTCAGGGCTCTGGCTGGGCCAGTCAAGAATGGTCACAGAGTTGTTTCGAAGCCACTCCTTTGTTATTTTAGCTGTGTGCTTAGGGTCATTGTCTTGTTGGAAGGTCCAGAGCACTCTGGAAGAGGTTTTTATCCAAGATATCACTGCACTTTGCCGCATTCATGTTTCCTTCAATGGCAACCGTCTGGTGGAGGGCTGCAGTGATAGTTGACTTTGTGGAACTTTCTCCCATCTCCCTACTGTGTCTGTGGAGCTCAGCCACAGTGTTCTTGGGGTTCTTCTTTACCTCTGTGATGAAGGCTCATCTCCAACGATTGCTCAGTTTGGCTGGATGGCCAGGTCTTGGAAGACTTCTGGTGGTCCCAAACTTATTTCATTTAAGGATTATGGAGGCCACTGTGCTCTTAGGAACCTTGAGTACTGCAGAAATTCTTTAGTAACCTTGGCCAGATATGTTCCTTGCCACAATTTTGTCTGACATCCACTGTAAGCTGTGAGGTCTTATATAGACAGGTGTATGCCTTTACAAATCAAGTCCTATCAGTTTAATTAAACACAGTTGGACTCCAATGAAGGAGTAGAACCATCTCAAGGAGGATCACAAGGAAATGGACAGCATGTGACTTACATATGAGTGTCTGAGCAAAGGGTCTGAATACTTATGTGATATTTCAGTTTTTCTTGTCTAATAAATTTGCAAAAATTTCTACATTTCTGTTTTATTTTTAGTCGACGTTGGGTGCAGAGTGTACATTAATGAAAATAATGAACTTTTTTTTAATTTACCAAATGGCTGCAATGAAACAAAGAGTGAAAAATGAAAGGGGTCTGAATACTTTCCGTACCCACTGTATATTTGAATCACTCCGTATAGATAAAGGCATCATCTTCTCAATTTAACAATCTACCCAGTTCATTGTTATAAAAATTTGTGATTAAGGATAATGTACATTTGCACGTAACTGAAAAGGTTGCCCTGGAGTTGGTTGCTGGTGGGCTTTTGGCACGCCAATCTGACGCTATTCACCTGTCATCACTTTGGGGACCCTCACTTACATTTTTCTCGCTTTGTGAGTGTCCTCTCCTTTTAGTGTAGATTTGTATTGCTAAAGCAAATGAAACTGCTGATGGTCTGTTCATATGAAGGTGGAAATACACTTGAACGGTCTACAATGTAACTAACCCCCAGGTGATTTATCCAGACCATGGTCCCGTGGTATCTTTGGTTATCACTGACTATTACATAATAAACAATAAATTGAGCTACATTGAATAATATTATATTAGGTCCGATTACCAGATACAAAGCTGTTATTGTGGCTATTTAGGCTTTAGATATTCTTTTTGGTTGTCAGTAAAAATGAATCTTCTGAAACATGTTGTTGCACAACGTCCGATTAAAGACATGTTGTTACAGGTCTTCTGGATATCAACCAAGAATCTTTGATCTAAATGTCACCAAACAGAAGAGCTGAGCGTGTCATTCACCACAACCCATAGGTTACTTTACTATAGTGCATTCACCTAATTCTGAAAGGTTACGACAAATTCAGCTTTGCTGCATCTGTTTATCTCTAACAACAGCTCATACATTGCGTGTCATATCCTGCGGCCTGCATGTACCTGTTCTGTCGCTTACCTGGCGTAGACCTTTAGGGGGATTTTCTGTGCCATCATTTGTGCAATCAGGAGGGGGAAGCTCTAGTGACATTTTCTTTGTTTCTCCAGTTCACCTGGACACACGGCTGACAGTTGTGCTGCTGGGACATTATGTGCCAGTTACACAAACCTTACACCACCTCGCACACAAGGCTGCTGTTGACACGTCCCCGAGCTCCCCACAGATCACTCCTTCTCTGACCCTCTGGCTGTTTTGGAAAAGAGCAAGAATCCCGTGGGACATGAAAACTCAGTGTGCAAAACAGGCTGCAATCATATCACAAAACACACACAGAGAACATCAGAATGAATGTATGAAACACAGGCAAGAGCAGGAGAACCAGAGATCATTATTAAAGGGGCATCCCGGTGTTAGAAAATCCCTCCACCCAAAAAAATCATTAAATAAAAACAGAACAGGGCTTTACTCACCCTCACCAGGTCCACTGATGCGTCTCCACTACTTCTCCCAAGCTGTGAAGTGCTGACATGATGTCGACAGCGCTGCAGGCAATCAGCGAGCTCAGCAAATTTGCTGGAGTTGATGGCATGAGCCACTAAGACAATAACGGACACTGGGAGGAGTGGCAGAGACTCAGTGCTGGACCCGGGGAGGGTGAGTAAATCTATGCTTGTGTAATATAATTTATCTGAATTGCCAGCTTTAGTGAGGGCGAAATTCTCTGCTGTTATAATTGCATCCACACATTGTTAAACAATCCCTTACATAGGGACTGGTGCACTTTTGCCAAACGAGGGGAGGGTGCACGATCCCTCAGAGGGGAGGAGGCGCTTGAGAAGTTGCAGTTTTTTTGAGGAAGAAGTAGCTTCATGGAGGTCCTGGATGCAGAGAAAAGCAGCGTACTCTCTGCAAGTACAAGTTACACAAGGCAGGGTACCAGTCACAGAGACTTCCAGAGTCTGTGCTAAACTGTGAGTCTGCTTGGTCTTTATATAACTAGCAGAAGAGTGGTTTTGACCGGGAGCTCAGAAATTGCATGTAATCAGGGACACTGTTGTAAGTAGTGAGTGTTCTGACAAGATTCACATTGCCTGCTCACTGGAAGGGATCGCGTATCCAGTAAGGGTACCGTTACACCTAGCGACTCACCAGCGATCCTGACCAGCGATATGACGCGGTCAGGATCGCTGGTGAATCGCTAGGTGGTCGCTAGTGAGCTGCCACTCAGGCAGATCTCACCAGCGACATCGCTGGGGACGGGGATCGCTACTTACCTGTCAGACGCGGCGATCCTGCGTCCTCCCGCCCGGCTCCACGCGTCGCTCGTCGTCACAGCAGGAAGCGCCGCAGGAAGTGGACGACGAGGAATGATCCAGGAGCTTCTCACGCGATCAGCGATAATCAGCGGGGGAGCCGGTCGGAGGTAAGTATCACATGCAGCGATATCGCTAGCAATATCGCTGCAACATCACAAAATCGGTGACTTTACAGCGATATTGCTAGCGATATCGCAGTGTGTAACGGGGGCTTAACTGTTTACCTTGGACCCCTGGGGATCTAAAAAATCATTTATCAGAGGTTTAATTAGCATCACGAAAGCTACACGACCTCACAGCAGAGAAACTGAACCCTCACTGTGCAGGTCTGACCAAAACCCTGTATGTGAATTGTATGCAAGCTTTTGGAACAATTTGCAGAACTTCAGCAAAAGGTATCAACTGATCATCACCCTGTCCACTGCTAATTATTATCTGCTGCACCATTCCTGCTCCATTTCCCCTGGGAGCTATCCCTAGTTGTAAAGCAGTCAATTATCTGGCACTGTCCATCACCATCTAACTCCCAGTGACCTTCATCAGTGCCCGGCCATAACAGGCCAAACATCCCAGCTGGCATTATGAACCTTTTAATTATTTTATTATTACTCTCACAATTGACAAAGACTGGCGCATGCCCCTGGTCGGACTCGACCAGCACTCGGACTGCCATGACCCAGTACAATTACCGCAGCGGCCCGGTTGGGGCGGCACACAGCTATTCCGCTTCTGTGCCTACTTAAACAGCCACTGTTCACAATTAAACATGAAGCTTTGCATGCGGACCAGGTGGGGATGGAGGAAGACATAACACAGAGAGATTGTAGCCAGACCAAACTCATCTCGTCTGTTCATCACGTATTGGGTAATAATGAGGAGGTGGACGCAGAGAAGGAACAGGAGCAGGTGGCTAGCATAACAGAGGCTAGTAGCCACACAACCTTCATCCCGTCTCTCCTATGTGGATGGGTTGAGTTTGGGAATGAGGAGGAAGAGATGGAGAGTCATCATCATGGTGGAGACAATGAAGTGTTGAATGTATGAAACTTGGCACACATGGCCGACTTTTTGTACATCTGGCTTTTCCGTGACGCTCACGTTACATTCATCTTGGCCAAAAAAGAGTACTGTTTTTTCACCCTGCTAGACCTGTTGTGAGTTCATTTTTCCCTTCACCATTGAGGTCTGATGAACTCCCTCCTCTGGTGAAGGAAGGTAGTGAGGCTGATTACCAAACACATGGGTAGCTAGATGATGACTGGGTGGCTGAATTGAGGACTGGATATAAGGCTGCCGACGCCCTTCTTCCTGGCTGGTGATTTTCCTGCTGGATTCTTGGAGACCAGTCTGATTCCTGCATCTCAAAGCTAAGTTTTCTGCTCTTCTTTGTACTCTTCAGTTTTGTTTTTGTTTTGCCTTGTTTTTTGGGAGTTCTGCCATCCCCGGCCGGGGGTGAGCTGAACTCCATTTTTGTCTCTGATCTGTTGATATTTTGCTCTGTCTTCAGAATATACCTGAGTGCTGATATAGTCTTTTGAAGCCTAGCGACTTCAGGGCCTGTTTTTCCTATCAGTCGGTTGGCTCATTTTGATAAGGTTTTTGTGGATGGCAGACAGCAGCTTTCCTATCCTGTCCTATGTAGTTAGCTTGGGCCCCATCATTTGTTCAACCTATCTTTCTATCTGTGTTAGTGTTTTCATCTTGCTTCACCGTCATTATATGTTGGGGGCTGCCTATTGCTTTGGGGTCTGCTCTGGGGCAGTTTAGTTTTTCCCCTTTCTGTCTTTAGGCTATATAGTTCTCCGGCTGTGATCGAGGGGTCTAGGGCACCATAGGAACCCCCCATGGCTACTGCTAGTTGTTGTGGATAGGTTCAGGGGTCTGCAATCCGATAGCTGCCAACCTCTCTGGTTTTTCTGGACTTAGCTGGTATTTTGTTTTTTCCTCCTTCGGTGACTCATCATAACATAGATCCATCCTACAAAGAGAATTTTGCTTCTCTTCTTCCTGAGGTGGAGAGGTCTTCTAAAATAGTGTTTTACCAAAAGGCCATTGTGGAAAATATGCTGAAAAAATTCCGATCAGACAATGCTAGCGGCAGAGGGCAAGCTTCCTTGCCCAAACAAGGAGGAGAGGCCAGGCAGACACACGGCAGGGGTACACTGTCAGAGGCATGGGCCAATTTCATGACACCAGCCCAGTGACCAGGGCCTGATGACCGTGTATTTTTGACAAGGAGGGAAAAGTTTTCAAAGATGGTCAAGCAATACCTGGCCCACCAAACCAGCGTACTCCCTAATTCCTCTGTGACTTTCAGCTATTGGGTCTCCAAGTGGACCTGCCTCAATTTCTGTCTGTCTTTATACTTTCTGCAAAGCCTTTGTGACTGTATATGCACATCAGCTACACTTGATGTACACCTGACTAGGTTTTTGCCCAAATGAAGCGGTCCTGCGTTGACCTTGAAACCCATTTACTTGGTAACCTGTTAAAGTAAAGTGTCTAAGGAAAATATTCATGGAATTCTAATATCAGCAGCGCATCCAGTGACACTTCACCCGGATACAGTATGTTCTTTCTCTAAGTCCTTTGGATTTGTGTCTTCCAGCATCTGATCTATGCATTTGGTACATGTTGCTTTGTTGCAACAACACCAGGTGAGCAGATCCATGTGTTGTTTTAACATTTAAAGCCTTATTGTGCACTCTTCATCTTCCCAGCTTGTCTTACTACTATTGCTAAGTATTGGAGTATTTTCTAAGTCCTACAGAGGTGTCAATGTGACTCCAATACTTAGCAGTATTGCAGCAGGGGAAGGATGGGAAACAGCTGTTTTCCCCACCTTTTTATAGAATAGAGAAGTGCTACCTATGAACAGGGGGATTAACTACCTGGCCCTGTCGTTTTCAGCTGATAGACACATAAGTGCCACCAATGCACTTAACATTCTCCCTATGTCCATTAATTGTGCACTCCCCCATAGAAGACATAGAAGGCCTATTATAGGGTTTGGCCCATATTTGCTTGAAAGTGGAAAAAAATGCTCATCTACAGGACCAAGCAGTTACCATGAGGACCACTACTGATTTTTCCCACCAGTGTTCACACTTCATTTTTTTGGTTTGAACATCTCTTAAGCGCTGCAGACAAGTGTCATAAATGATTGGCTACAACAGTCATGTGCAAGCTTCAGTGGGAAGAAATAGTCTCTTTGCTCTCTTCATGATTTGGTCAGCACTGCCTTTCTGACCACAGAATCAAAAGTGGGAAGAGGATGGCTGTAATAAACAAGCTGCACTCCTGTCGAAACCGGGCAGATCGGAGAACATTTTGACCAATGACCTGTTCAACACAAAAGAAGGATACGCTCAAGAGGGATGTTTATATCATACTGGGTGTGGGGAACTGTGGGTACATCATACTGTGTGGATTGGACAGTGGGGGGGCATTATATTGTGTGATGGGACTGAGGAGGCATTATACTGTTTATGGGGAGTTGTGGGGGCATCATACTGTGTGTGGTAGGTTGTAGGTTCATCATACTATGTGCTTTGGGCTGTGACAGCATAAGAGTGTGTATAAGGGGGCACTGTGGGGATATTATACTGTGTATGGCAGAACTATGGAGGCCAAAAAAAGACTACTGTACTGTGTGGGAACACTAGTGTGCTCACTAGAAGCAATATTTTTGTGTGGGTGTGTAGGGTCGGTGGGCCGGACTGGGGGGTGGTCCCTCTCTTACCGCTCAGAGACGTAACAGAGACACGATGGAGGCAAGTGTCGGGTACAACAGGTCCAAGTTTATTCTCGTGCCGTCCGCCTGACGGCCTCCGAAGTACACCGCACTTCAATTCACTTCACTTATCGGCCCTCCGTTTCCAGGGCCGCTTCACGCACACCGTACTTTACACCGGGGACGTACATATACGCACCGTCCCCTCTTCGACGCTCCTGTCAGTCCGTCACTGTAGCCGCCTTAGGCCCGTAAACCAACAGTACTATTCCTGATCAGTCGTCTCTCTCAATACGGTATGCTTTACCTCAGTGCCTCGTCTATACTGCGGTACTTTTGTGTCAGGACCATCCCCCTGACTTTCTCCCTCCTCAGTCCCCCTGGTTTAGTTTTTCTCACAGTGCACAAACTGTTGTAGTCCTCCTGTCACAGGAGCTCCTCCTGGGGACTGGAACTTTCTGGAACCCTCCTGTCAAATTTATATCATTCCCGATTCCCTGTAACTCTGCCCCCCATGGCAAAGTTTCCTAAGCCCTAAGCTGATGTCAAGTCCTTTGCTCACACTCCTCCCTGCCCTCTACTGGTCAACCCAAGGTACTGCACGTCCACTACACTTTCTCAGCTGTTTCCCCACTGTAGTAACTGACACCTGTCTAAACGGTGCAAACCTTCCTTTCTCTCTTCTGCAAGTCTGTCCGTCCGTCAGGTCACCTTCCCTACACTCCTCCTTCCTTTGTCTATTGTCGTCCTCGACAATCGTAATCCCTGCCTTCATCGTTCTGAAGCTTCACCTACACTTTGTTGTCGGACCAGTTGTTGGGCCAAACCCACTACCCGTGGGGGTCGAACCGTACTGGGAGCACCATGCTCTGAGCAGCCTACTGCTACTCACCAGCGCACACGCCACATGACAACGTCTTTCAAATTGGGCTAGGTACACCCATATTCTCTCTATGGCGTGTACCTTCCCCTACTCTCCCCTTCTGTCACCTTCCACTGTCCGGTACACCTTGATCGAGGCCTCACACCTACCAGATCATTGCCGACGTCCACCTTCCTCCTTCAGGGGTGTCCGTGGTGTCAGGGACCTGACCTAGGACGGCTGTCTTTCTCACGTCTTCCATCTCTTTTAACTTTCTTTCAGTTACATGTCTTGGTCGCCGTCTCGGTCTCCCAGACCTTCTCCACACATAGACCCCTTTCGGATCTCACACTTCCCTTTGGTCCCTCAGACCTTCTCTTACCCAGACCTGTTGCATTTACTTGTGCATATTATACAACAAATAACTTTACAATATCACAAGTACCCCATTTTTTATATTTTTTTTCATTTTCCTTTGCTTTTAAAACCAACATATAACAACATAATATTGCATATCTCCTTTTTTCCCCCCCTTCTTTAGACATGGACACTCCATCTCTTTTTCGTATCCCCGCTCTGTCAGGCAAACATATTTACGAATACTTTCCTTTAAAAGGAACATAGACGAAAAGAAAGAAAGAAAAAGGAAATAGAAACAACAGCTAAACCACAACAACAAAAACATTTTTTTTTCTCTTAACCATAACTGTCCATATGACCTGCACAACGGTGCATCGAACTCCCGACAGTCTAACCCACTTTTAGTGGTCAGAAGTGAGGGGCTCCACAGGTAGGCTCTCCGCTGGTAACTTTGGCGGCCGTTCCCACTGGTTCCGCACAGGCTCCGCTTCTCCAATCAACAACCAGCTGCCTGCCCGTGGCTCTGAGGGGGACGCTTTCTGGTGTAGCTCGACCTCCCACCGCCATCGCCACTCCAGGAGCCCAATGCCTCGACACCCACAGAGTCTCATACCATCCGTTGGGCAGCAGTCGAATGGCGCCAAGCAGCCGCAGCCAGGCTTTTCCTCTGTGCCACTCCCTCTGCTGGGTGGGGTGATGGCAGGCCTCTCCACCCATCTGCCAGGATCCAGTATATGGGAGTGTCGGCCTCCGGGTACATACCGCATCCCCCTGGGGTACGTTGGAGTGGGTCCCAGTCCATTCAGAACAACTGCAAACACCTGGACCTCTCCTCTGTGCTGAAGCAACACGGCCATACTGAACAGCACCTGGTACCACCCCGGATCCTCTGCTGGCAGCGCAGATCCGCCACAGCGTTCCCAATTTGTACTCCACAGGTGGGTAATTTGTAATCCACAGGTGTTTGTAATCCAAGCAGTGTAGTCCAAGTGTTTCTCCATTTTTTAGGGCAGGCCTGCCGCAGAAGATGACGTATTAGCGGCGGCAATCCTGCCGACTATGCCAAGTGTAGGGTCGGTGGGCCAGACTGGGGGGTGGTCCCTCTCTTACCGCTCAGAGACGTAACAGAGACACGATGGAGGCAAGTGTCGGGTACAACAGGTCCAAGTTTATTCTCGTGCCGTCCGCCTGACGGCCTCCGAAGTACACCGCACTTCACTTATCGGCCCTCCATTTCCAGGGTCGTTTCACGCACACCGTACTTTACACCGGGGACGTACATATACGCACCGTCCCCTCTTCACTCTTCGACGTTCCTGTCAGTTCCGTCACTGTGGCCGCCTTAGGCCCGTAAACCAACAGTACTTTTCCTGATCAGTCGTCTCTCGCAATACGGTATGCTTTACCTCAGTGCCTCGTCTATACTGCGGTACTTTTATGTCAGGACCACCCCCCTGACTTTCTCTCTCCTCAGTCCCCCTGGTTTAGTTTTCCTCACAGTGCACAAACTGTCGTAGTCCTCCTGTCACTGGAGCTCCCCCTGGGGACTGGAACTTTCTGGAACCCTCCTGTCAAATTTTTATCATTCCCGATTCCCTGTAACTCCGCCCCCATGACCAACGGTTTCCTAAGCCCTAAGGTGATGTCAAGTCCTTTGCTCACACTCCTCCCTGCCCTCTACTGGTCAACCCAAGGTACTGCACGTCCACTACACTTTCTCAGCTGTTTCCCCACTGTAGTAACTGACACCTGTCTAAACGGTGCAAACCTTCCTTTCTCTCTTCTGACAAGTCTGTCCGTCAGTCAGGTCACCTTCCCTACAGGTGTAACAATGGGCGTAAGAGTGAGGATAAAGAAGAAACATCCTCCCTGGAGAAATGAATGCATTGTGTAAAAATATAATTCTGATGATTTTTGCTATGCACTGTTTATCATGATTTACTGTACTGTCTCCCACATGGGCTGTAGCAGGCAGGATTGCAAAGAGTTAGTTAAGGAAGAGTTGTTGGCACTAAGATGCGAGTCAGTTCCTGTTTTGAGTCTAGAGAGTGTTGAAGAAGAGAAAGGGTTGCATGCTGAGGAGTGTGTTCACAAGCAAGATAGCAAGGTAGCAAGTCCTGTGAAGTAACCAAGAAATAGGGGTGTTACACACATGTCCCAGGTATCCCGGTTCATGCTTCCTTCCCCTGGGTCCGCTTCCCTCTGTCGTGGCCCATGTTGGGTTTTACAAGTTGCCCAAGGAGGATCTATGACATCATCTCCCTAGATATGTTTAAAGCTTATTGATTCACTCACCTGTGTTTCGGTATTCAGTTTCTAAGACTTCAAGTCCTAGGTTAAGCATGCGCCACCATTTATACTGTTTATTTTTTATATTCGTGCTTGCATTCATTCCTGCTGGGTTCAACTCCAACTGCCCTACTGATCTGGTGACCCTTTCAGTGCTCGTTGCTCATGTGCCTTCCTGCTTGCTGCATTGCTGCCCGGGTCCCGTGTCCCCATCCGGACTTGAGCATTAGATCCACCTCACCTGGTGAGCCATAGGAAATGGCAATTTTGTCCAGAATGGGTCAGAATATCCTTAACCCCTTTCCGACATCGTACGTAATAGTACGCCGATATCGGACTCCCCCTGTTTGTTGCCCACAACAGCCGCAGGTGGGATCGCGATCCACCCGCGGCTGTTAACTAGGTAACCGATCGGTCGGCATGACAACCAGAGGTCTCCAGCAGACCTCTATGGTTATCATTGCTGGATTGCTATTAGTTCTGCCTGGTGGTCGGCGCTCATAGCAAGTGAGCATTTCTGCTACATTCAGGTGATCTGATCATCGCCTGTGTGTAGCGCAAGCAATCGAAGTACTGCAGCTTCTAGTCTCCCAGCAAATTTTTTTTTGTAACAGACTTTGGAATTTTTTTCACCACTTAAATAAAAAAGAACTTAGACATGTTTGGTGTCTATGAACTCGTAATCAAACAAACAAGGCAGCACACTGCAACGCTATAGCATGTGTAGGGATTCTACTCGCTCAGGTGCAGTGGGAACCAATCAGGAGGCAGGTTCCTTTAAAGTTCATGGGGTTTATTGCATCATAAACCCATAAAACAAAAGAGCACAAAAGAAATAGCCTTTAGCTCAGGCAAAATGCATAACAAATGTCCAGTCCTTTAGGCTCAGTCCTGGAGCCAGAACACACATGGGAGACTTCCCCTCCCCACATACTACCCTGTGTTTCAGGAGCAGTCTACATTATAAGGTTATAGCCACACCCACGAACCCAGCAGCTGACTGGTCACGTGACTGTGACCTCACCACAGGTCCTTGCAATACATTAGCAATATAGTGATATTACTTAGGGCTTACATTACAGAGACAAGTCGTCACTGAGACACATACCTCCCATCAACTATACAACCCTTAGCCATGCCACATATGCAAAAATGAAACATGAAAATTGAATTTCATTACTGCACTAGAAATATGAAAAATTGAGAATACTTAGCGCATAAATTGGCCAATTCATGTGTACCTGGTAGCCACGGTAAGACGATTCTCGTTTACCAGGACCTAAAAATGCCAATCCTCTCTTAGTCTACAACTCTATGGGAACCTAATGAGAATTCTCGCCTAGACTAAAGTCTATATCTCTGTGGAGGGGTAGTGATCCTGCTGTGATTAAAAATGCCTGAGCCTAAGGGGCGGAGTGCTCAGTCAGAAGGCGAATGCATACAAATCAAAAAACTGACCGTCACATCCAAACATGAATTAGGTTTGAACAGGGGCCTACCTAGAGTCACCAACTCATATACAATTAAAAAAACAAGGCAGCGCTATAGCATGCAAAAATGAAACATTTTCTATCAGGGCAGAGAAGTATGCCTGCGCAGGAGCACGATACTGGGAGCGATGAAGCAAGCAGGAGGGCGGCATCGCAAGAAGATGGGAGGCGCCTGACCCAGATCTGCAACACCCATCGGACCAGACCGCCCCCCCAGGTGAGTATAATAAAAGTTATTTTTCTTATCATTCAGGTTGGACCGGGGGCTTATCTACAGCATTATAGAATGCTGTAGATAAGCCCTGAAAGGCAGTGGCCGCATCTTATAGTGGCCAAAACAGGTGACAGATTTCCTTTAATAACACTTCCATGGACAGACTTGGCTCAAGCCTTACCACTTCATGAGTGGCAGAGGAGCCTTGGCCTTCAGACTTTAAATCATATACAGGGATCTGGGCTTAAAATAGGATCCCTTTTTTACATCTATAAAGTAGCGGCTGATTGGTAGAGTGAGCTGGCAGATTAGAGTTGACTAGCCGGGTCTAAACTAGGAAAGGCAGATACAGAACAAAATCAGGTGACAGAGAGAAGGGCAGCAAAATAGCCAAGATCACAATTAGGTGTTTAGGGTCAGAGACAGAATCATTGGGTAGGTAAAAGGTAAAGCAAGTCCAAGGTCAAGCAAGCAGGCTTAAATACCAGAACAATAGGGGAATCAACTAGTGTCAGTATATTCTTATAAATGGCAACTTTTAGCAGTAACGTGGAGCTTAAGTAGGATGTGGTACTGCACCATTAACAGCAGGCAGGTGATTACTCCTGCGAGCTGCTGGACAACACACACACAATTATTTTGCCTGACTTGGTGGCTCCACAGGTCTCAGCCTCACCAATATTTTTGACTGGACAGAGCTTGCACAACCCAGGGGACTATTGGTCTCGACATGTCCTGTAGTGCCAGCCATGCCTACAGAATGAAGATGGCAGAAGCAGACTTTGCAGGACTAGGTGCAGCTGGAGATGTGACAATGAATTTCTGTTTTAGTACTTTAGTTTGTTTTGTATCATTAGTAGAGTTGAGCGATACCGTCTGATACTTCAAAGTATCGTATCGGATGGTATCGGCCGATCTTTAAAAAAAGTATCGGTATCGCCGATTCCGATACCGGAAGTCCCATTCAAGTCTATGGGACTTCCGGTATCGGAATAAGAAAAACCCTTTCCTGCCCTTGTACAGCCTCTCTGGGGTCTGTACGGGCCTTTCGGGGGGCTGTGCCGGCCTGCCAGGGGGTCTGTGCAGGCTCCGGTGGTCTGTGCCGGCCTGCCGGGGGGCTGTGCCGGCCTGCCGGGGGGCTGTGCCGGCCTGCCGGTGGTCTGTGCAGGCTCCGGGGGGCTGTGCCGGGGGGCTGTGCAGGCTTCGGGGGTCTGTGCAGGCATCGTCCGATGGGACTACAAGTCCCATCGGGCGATGCCTGCTACCATGACAGTGATTGACACATTAGCCAATGATGGGACAGTAATAGTCCTATCATCCGGCTAATGTGTTGAATGTAAAAAAAAAAAAAAAAAATTACATGCTACATACATACAACATGCATACTACATACATGCTACATTCATACTACATACTACATACATGCTACATACATGTTACATTCATACTACATAAATACTACATGCAACATACATACTACATATATACTACATACATACTACATATATACTACATGCATGCTACATACATACTGCATGCTACATACATACTACATGCTACATACATACCACATACATACTACATACATACTACATGCATGCTACATGCATGCTACATGCTACATACATAACACATATATACTACATGCATGCTACATACATAGTACATGCTACATGCATGCTACATACATACTACATGCTACATACTACATATATACTACATGCATGCTACATACATACTACATGCTACATACTACATATATACTACATGCATGCTACATACATACTACATGCTACATACATACTACATATATACTACATGCATGCTACATACATACTACATGCTACATACATACTACGTATATACTACATGCATGCTACATACATACTACATGCTACATACATACCACATACATACTACATACATGCTACATGCTACATATATACTACATATATACTACATGCATGCTACATACATACTACATGCTACATACATACTACATATATACTACATACATACTACATACATACTACATGCTACATACATACTACATATATACTACATGCATGCTACATACATACTACATGCTACATACATACCACATACATACTACATACATGCTACATGCTACATATATACTACATATATACTACATGCATGCTACATACATACTACATGCTACATACATACTACATATATACTACATACATACTACATACATACTACATGCATGCTACATACATACTACATACATACTACATGCTACATACATACCACATACATACTACATACATACTACATGCTACATACATTCATACATATATACTACATGCATGCTACATACATACTACATATATACTACATGCATGCTACATACATACTGCATGCTACATGCATGCTACATACATACTACATACATACTACATGCTACATACATACCACATATATACTACATACATACAATACATTCATACAATACATACATAGACATACAGTACATATACCATAGAGTAACATACTTACCAATACTTGTCACATTGTTCCCCGAAGCCATTGTCTTTTCCGGAATAAATATTAACATAACAAACCACAAAAATACTCACCCACGATCCGAAGCAGTCCACGAGTGTGTCCCACGACGATCTTGGGTAGAGAACTGCAGCATCAGCTGATGCTGCCGTTCTCTACGGGCTGCAGGAATCCAATGACGGAAGGTAGGTATCCTTCCGCACTGTATTCCTCCGCCACTTAAAAAAAAAAAAAGTCCCTAGTCTCACTTTATGCCATTGCTGTGTGGGAAATTCATAGCATGTAGCATGCATGTAGTATATATGTAGTATGTATGTAGCATGTATGTAGTATGTATGTGGTATGTATGTAGCATGTAGTATGTATGTAGCATGCATGTAGTATATATGTAGTATGTATGTAGCATGTAGTATGTATGTAGTATGTATGTGGTATGTATGTAGCATGTATGTAGCATGTATGTAGCATGTAGTATGTAGTATGCATGTAGTATGCATGTAGTATGCATGTAGTATGTATGTAGCATGTATGTGGTATGTATGTGGTATGTATGTAGCATGTAGTATGTATGTAGCATGCATGTAGTATATATGTAGTATGTATGTAGTATGTATGTGGTATGTATGTAGCATGTAGTATGTATGTAGCATGCATGTAGTATGTATGTAGTATATATGTAGTATGTATGTAGCATGTATGTGGTATGTATGTATGTAGCATGTATGTGGTATGTATGTAGCATGTAGTATGTATGTAGCATGTAGTATGTATGTAGCATGCATGTAGTATATATGTAGTATGTAGTATGTATGTAGTATGTATGTGGTATGTATGTAGCATGTAGTATGTATGTAGCATGCGTGTAGTATGTATGTAGCATGCATGTAGTATGTATGTAGTATGCATGTAGTATGTATGTAGTATGTATGTAGTATGTATGTAGCATGTATGTGGTATGTATGTAGCATGTAGTATGTATGTAGCATGCATGTATGTATGTAGCATGTAGTATGTATGTAGTATGTATGTGGTATGTATGTAGCATGTAGTATGTATGTAGCATGTATGTAGCATGCATGTAGTATGTATGTAGCATGCATGTATGTATGTAGCATGCATGTAGCATGCATGTAGTATGTATGTAGTATGTATGTAGTATGTATGTAGCATGCAGCATGTATGTAGCATGTATGTAGCATGTATGTAGTATGTATGTAGTATATATGTAGTATGTATGTAGCATGTAGTATGTATGTAGCATGTAGTATGTATGTAGTATTTTTTTTTTTAACATTTAACACATTAGCCGGATGATGGGACTACTACTGTCCCATCATTGGCTAATGTGTCAATCACTGTCATGGTAGCAGGCATCGCCAGATGGGACTTTTAGTCCCATCGGACGATGCTTGCACAGACCCCCGGACATCAGCACAGCCCCCCGGCAGGCCGGCACAGCCCCCCGGCAGGCCGGTACAGACCCCCACAGGGTGCACAGACCACCGGCAGGCCGGCACAGCCCCCCGGCAGGCCGGTACAGACCCCCACAGGGTGCACAGACCACCGGCAGGCCGGCACAGCCCCCCGGCAGGCCGGTACAGACCCCGGGCAGTCCACACAGCCCCCCGGCAGGCCGGCACAGCCCCCCGGCAGGCCGGCAGAGACCCCCGGAAGGCCCGAAATGACGGCGCATCATGATGCGCACACACCGCGCATCATGATGACGTCAGGCTGTCAATCAACTTTGAACTTCCGATTCCGATGCCGAATTCCGATATTGAAAAAATATCGGAAGTCGGTATCGGAATTCCGATACAGCAAGTATCGGCCGATACCCGATACTTGCGGTATCGGAATGCTCAACACTAATCATTAGAGAATGATTTCTTATATGAGTATTGAAACTTCTATGCATATTGTGTATTGAGCGACAGTAACCAAAACATTTTTTGTGCCAATGTATTTAGGATAGTCCACCTTTTTGAAATTTATCTAGGGTGCATTTGTTTTCTTTACTTTAGAGGAACCACTCGAGAATCCAACTCGACATACCAGTACAATCATACAATTAGATCCACATCCTTTTCACATTTTATTCGAGAGCTTGAAGCTGTTAAGTGTAAACCATGACTGGTAATCAGTCATGTGAGGTAAAATGTTTGGTCCTCTTAAAATAAGTTATTTCTTTGGTTTTCTGCATTTTCAGTTTGTGGGGGAATAGACTTGAATTAAAATGTAAGTCATAAATAATTTACCTATTATTGAGCAGGTAGAAGACCACTATATACACCAAAAATAAATAACATTAAAACCAAAGATAAGTAAAGTGAATAACCTTAGTTATCTTGTGACTAGAGTTGAGCGAAACGGGTCGAAAAAATTCAAAAGTCGCCGACTTTTGGCAAAGTCGGGTTTCATGAAACGAAACCCGACCCTAGGATGAGGTCGGCCACGAGGTCGGCGACTTACGCGCCAAAGTCGCGTTTCAAAAGTTTGTTTTGCGCTCTTTTTCAGCCAATCAGGATCCACGGACACTGTGGGCAAGGTGATGACATAGGCACGGGTCACCACCATCTTTCAGAAGGGCATGCAAGTGATTGGCTTGCTTTGGTGGGCGTCACAGGGGGTATAAAAGGGCGTGCACGCCGACCGCCATCTTACTTCTGCCGATCTTAGTATAGGGAGAGGTTGCTGCTGATTCTGTAGGGAGAGCGTTAGGCAGGGAAGAAGACAAAAAAACTGCTTCTGCTGCTAGCGATTTGGCCTGCACAACACACAAGTCACTGTGTGTGCAGTGCAAGGGGAGGCTATATTGTGGTGTATCAGTGGTGTTGGTTGTTGGGCTGCCTTCTAAGGCTTCCTGACACGCTGGCATTGCTGTTTGCTCCGCAAACTGCTTTTTTAAAAGCAATCCAATCTCCCTTATCCTCTCGTCACTTTGGTCACAGGCAGCTGTGCCATCGAGCGTGTCACATAGCGCTCAGATATCAGTGGGCCGCACACAATCCACAAGTGTCCAGTGTCCAAAAGTGTATGCAGAGATTCAAAATCTCCATTATCCTCTCGTCACTTTGGTCACAGGCAGCTGTGCCATCGAGCGTGTCACATAGCGCTCAGATATCAGTGGGCCACACACAATCCACAAGTGTCCAGTGTCCAAAAGTGTACGCAGAGATTCAAAATCTCCATTATCCTCTCGTCACTTTGGTCACAGGCAGCTGTGCCATCGAGCGTGTCACATAGCGCTCAGATATCAGTGGGCCGCACACAATCCACAAGTGTCCAGTGTCCAAAAGTATACGCAGAGATTCAAAATCTCCATTATCCTCTCGTCACTTTGGTCACAGGCAGCTGTGCCATCGAGCGTGTCACATAGCGCTCAGATATCAGTGGGCCGCACACAATCCACAAGTGTCCAGTGTCCAAAAGTGTACGCAGAGATTCAAAATCTCCATTATCCTCTCGTCACTTTGGTCACAGGCAGCTGTGCCATCGAGCGTGTCACATAGCGCTCAGATATCAGTGGGCCGCACACAATCCACAAGTGTCCAGTGTCCAAAAGTGTACGCAGAGATTCAAAATCTCCATTATCCTCTCGTCACTTTGGTCACAGGCAGCTGTGCCATCGAGCGTGTCACATAGCGCTCAGATATCAGTGGGCCGCACACAATCCACAAGTGTCCAGTGTCCAAAAGTGTACGCAGAGATTCAAAATCTCCATTATCCTCTCGTCACTTTGGTCACAGGCAGCTGTGCCATCGAGCGTGTCACATAGCGCTCAGATATCAGTGGGCCGCACACAATCCACAAGTGTCCAGTGTCCAAAAGTGTACGCAGAGATTCAAAATCTCCATTATCCTCTCGTCACTTTGGTCACAGGCAGCTGTGCCATCGAGCGTGTCACATAGCGCTCAGATATCAGTGGGCCGCACACAATCTACAAGTGTCCAGTGTCCAAAAGTGTACGCAGAGAATCAAAATCTCCATTATCCTCTCGTCACTTTGGTCACAGGCAGCTGTGCCATCCAGCGTGTCACATAGCGCTCAGATATCAGTGGGCCGCACACAATCCACAAGTGTCCAGTGTCCAAAAGTGTACGCAGAGATTCAAAATCTCCATTATCCTCTCGTCACTTTGGTCACAGGCAGCTGTGCCATCGAGCGTGTCACATAGCGCTCAGATATCAGTGGGCCGCACACAATCCACAAGTGTCCAGTGTCCAAAAGTGTACGCAGAGAATCAAAATCTCCATTATCCTCTCGTCACTTTGGTCACAGGCAGCTGTGCCATCGAGCGTGTCACATAGCGCTCAGATATCAGTGGGCCGCACACAATCCACAAGTGTCCAGTGTCCAAAAGTGTACGCAGAGATTCAAAATCTCCATTATCCTCTCGTCACTTTGGTCACAGGCAGCTGTGCCATCGAGCGTGTCACATAGCGCTCAGATATCAGTGGGCCGCACACAATCCACAAGTGTCCAGTGTCCAAAAGTATACGCAGAGATTCAAAATCTCCATTATACTCTCGTCACTTTGGTCACAGGCAGCTGTGCCATCGAGCGTGTCACATAGCGCTCAGATATCAGTGGGCCGCACACAATCCACAAGTGTCCAGTGTCCAAAAGTGTACGCAGAGATTCAAAATCTCCATTATCCTCTCGTCACTTTGGTCACAGGCAGCTGTGCCATCGAGCGTGTCACATAGCGCTCAGATATCAGTGGGCCGCACACAATCCACAAGTGTCCAGTGTCCAAAAGTGTACGCAGAGATTCAAAATCTCCATTATCCTCTCGTCACTTTGGTCACAGGCAGCTGTGCCATCGAGCGTGTCACATAGCGCTCAGATATCAGTGGGCCGCACACAATCCACAAGTGTCCAGTGTCCAAAAGTGTACGCAGAGATTCAAAATCTCCATTAACCTCTCGTCACTTTGGTCACAGGCAGCTGTGCCATCGAGCGTGTCACATAGCGCTCAGATATCAGTGGGCCGCACACAATCCACAAGTGTCCAGTGTCCAAAAGTGTACGCAGAGATTCAAAATCTCCATTATCCTCTCGTCACTTTGGTCACAGGCAGCTGTGCCATCGAGCGTGTCACATAGCGCTCAGATATCAGTGGGCCACACACAATCCACAAGTGTCCAGTGTCCAAAAGTGATACGCAGAGATTCAAAATCTCCATTAACCTCTCGTCACTTTGGTCACAGGCAGCTGTGCCATCGAGCGTGTCACATAGCGCTCAGATATCAGTGGGCCGCACACAATCCACAAGTGTCCAGTGTCCAAAAGTGTACTCAGAGATTCAAAATCTCCATTATCTTCTCGTCACTTTGGTCACAGGCAGCTGTGCCATCGAGCGTGTCACATAGCGCTCAGATATCAGTGGGCCGCACACAATCCACAAGTGTCCAGTGTCCAAAAGTGTACGCAGAGATTCAAAATCTCCATTATCCTCTCGTCACTTTGGTCACAGGCAGCTGTGCCATCGAGCGTGTCACATAGCGCTCAGATATCAGTGGGCCGCACACAATCCACAAGTGTCCAGTGTCCAAAAGTGTACGCAGAGATTCAAAATCTACATTATCCTCTTGTCACTTTGGTCACAGGCAGCTGTGCCATCGAGCGTGTCACATAGCGCTTAGATATCAGTGGGCCGCACACAATCCACAAGTGTCCAGTGTCCAAAAGTGTACGCAGAGATTCAAAATCTCCATTATCCTCTCGTCACTTTGGTCACAGGCAGCTGTGCCATCGAGCGTGTCACATAGCGCTCAGATATCAGTGGGCCGCACACAATCCACAAGTGTCCTGTGTCCAAAAGTGTACGCAGAGATTCAAAATCTCCATTATCCTCTCGTCACTTTGGTCACAGGCAGCTGTGCCATCGAGCGTGTCACATAGCGCTCAGATATCAGTGGGCCGCACACAATCCACAAGTGTCCAGTGTCCAAAAGTGTACGCAGAGATTCAAAATCTCCATTATCCTCTCGTCACTTTGGTCACAGGCAGCTGTGCCATCGAGCGTGTCACATAGCGCTCAGATATCAGTGGGCCGCACACAATCCACAAGTGTCCAGTGTCCAAAAGTGTACCCAGAGATTCAAAATCTCCATTATCCTCTCGTCACTTTGGTCACAGGCAGCTGTGCCATCGAGCGTGTCACATAGCGCTCAGATATCAGTGGGCCGCACACAATCCACAAGTGTCCAGTGTCCAAAAGTGTACGCAGAGATTCAAAATCTCCATTATCCTCTCGTCACTTTGGTCACAGGCAGCTGTGCCATCGAGCGTGTCACATAGCGCTCAGATATCAGTGGGCCGCACACAATCCACAAGTGTCCAGTGTCCAAACGTGTACGCAGAGATTCAAAATCTCCATTATCCTCTCGTCACTTTGGTCACAGACAGCTGTGCCATCGAGCGTGTCACATAGCGCTCAGATATCAGTGGGCCGCACACAATCCACAAGTGTCCACTGTCCACAAGTGTACGCAGAGATTCAAAATCTCCATTATCCTCTCGTCACTTTGGTCACAGGCAGCTGTGCCATCGAGCGTGTCACATAGCGCTCAGATATCAGTGGGCCGCACACAATCCACAAGTGTCCACTGTCCACAAGTGTACGCAGAGATTCAAAATCTTCATTATCCTCTCGTCACTTTGGTCACAGGCAGCTGTGCCATCGAGCGTGTCACATAGCGCTCAGATATCAGTGGGCCGCACACAATCCACAAGTGTCCACTGTCCACAAGTGTACGCAGAGATTCAAAATCTCCATTATCCTCTCGTCACTTTGGTCACAGGCAGCTATGCCATCGAGCGTGTCACATAGCGCTCAGATATCAGTGGGCCGCACACAATCCACAAGTGTCCACTGTCCACAAGTGTACGCAGAGATTCAAAATCTCCATTATCCTCTCGTCACTTTGGTCACAGGCAGCTGTGCCATCGAGCGTGTCACATAGCGCTCAGATATCAGTGGGCCGCACACAATCCACAAGTGTCCACTGTCCACAAGTGTACGCAGAGATTCAAAATCTCCATTATCCTCTCGTCACTTTGGTCACAGGCAGCTGTGCCATCGAGCGTGTCACATAGCGCTCAGATATCAGTGGGCCGCACACAATCCACAAGTGTCCACTGTCCACAAGTGTGTGCAGAAATTCTAAAACTCCCCTGTCCTATAGACACCTTGTACCTTGTTTTACATTACTATATAGTTTGTTGGATTTTGTCTACATTTCTACCAAAAATGAGGAAGGCTGGTGGAAGAGGCCGTGGAATTGGGCGGGGGTTGGCAGCTGGTAATGATGGTGTTGGTGGTGGATCTGATGGTAGTGGCAAGAGCAAAATAGGACCAAATGCAGGAGGTGCTGACCCTGCGTCATCGTCTGTCTACAAAAGGCCTCGAACGCTTAGTTTTCTAGGAGTTGGCAAACCGCTTTTAAAGGCAGAGCATCAGGAAAAAGTTTTGTCTTACATTGCTGACTCTGCCTCCAGCTCTATCGCCTCCTCTTCTTCAGTTGTAAAAAGTAAAAGCACTGAGTCGTCATTGGAGGCTCATGTTCATGAACCACACCTTTCCTTGTGTCCTTCACCCCAACCAAGATTGAAGGATGACGCAGGCCATACTACTGATTACTCCATGGAGCTGTTTTCACATACCATGCCTGGATTATCAAGTCAAATGGTGAATTACCCAGGCCAAGATGAATCTGACATGGAGTGCACTGATGCACAGCCGCTGATGGATGATTCTGCTGGTACCTTCACTCAGAGCACTACATTGTCCTCGCAGTGTACAGAGCCAGATTTTGACCCTGATGAGACTCAGGTGCCCCTTCCCGCACACTACACCACCATACACGGTGACACAGAGAAAGGTGCACATGACATAGAAGAGGAGGTGATGGATGACCCAGTTGTTGACCCAGATTGGCATCCATTGGGGGAAGAGGGTGCTGCTTCCAATAGCTCAGATGAGGAGCATCCACAGCAGACATCGACATTGCAACAGCTGTTATCTGGCAGGCCCGGAGCACTCCAAAGACAGGTTCCAAACATCAAAAGAGTTGCTGGACAGCTTGTCCAGAGGGTCAAAAGATCACAGCGTGCTAGGCCGCAAAATGTCTGCCAAAGTAGGAAGAGTGCAGTGTGGCACTTTTTTGAACAAAATCCTCATGATCAGGCCAAGGTTATCTGTAAGAAGTGCGCAAAGACCTTTAGCCGAGGGAAAAATCTGAAAAATTTGAATACCAGTTGCATGCTTAGACATTTAACCAGCATGCACTTGCAAGCGTGGACACAACACCAAACCTCAAGTGCCACATGTGCAACTGATCACAACGAAGGTAGTCAGCAACGCTACATTGTTTCCCCCACTGTAAGCACACCGGTTAGCACAGCAGCAAATGTTGAGGTGTCGTTGCAAGGCCACAGCAGTCAGGGAATCCCACTGTTATATCAACGAAAGACTGATTCTAGGCCATCAGAAAGAACACCAACTCCATCACCATCATCAACCCTCTCTCAGTCCGCCCTGTCCACCGCTACTTCCACCATATGCAGCTCTCAAGTCCAGATCACCCTCCCAGACACTATGAGTAGGTCAAGAAAGTACTCAGTCTCTCATCCGTGTACACTGGGTTTGAACGCCCACATTGCCAAACTAATCTCGTTTGAGATGATGCCCTTTCGGTTGGTGGAAAGCACAGCTTTCCGCGAACTCATGGCCTATGCAGTACCACGCTATGACCTACCCAGTCGCCACTTCTTCTCTCGCAAAGCCATCCCAGCCCTCCACCATCATGTGAAAGACCGCATTGTCCATGCACTCAAGCAGTCAGTGAGCGGAAAGGTGCACCTCACAACTGATGCATGGTCCAGTCGGCATGGCCAGGGCCGTTACGTGTCCATCACTGCGCACTGGGTTAATGTGGTGGATGCAGGGTCTACAGGGGACAGCGGTGGTTGGACAGTGCTGCCTAGCCCACGGTATAGGAAACAGTTGGCTGTAGGTGTTCGACCCTCCTCCTCCTCCTCCTCCTCCAGAAGCGACAGCTCGTCCACAGAGCGCAGTCGTACGAGCACTCCATCTGCAGCTGCCACTGTTGCACACGATGTGTCCCCCTATCAAGCAGCTAGTGGAAAGCGTCAGCAGGCTGTGTTGCAGATGATGTGTTTGGGCGACAGACACACCGCCGAGGTGCTGGCCGAGTACTTGAAGCGACAAACTGAGTCATGGCTGGGCAGTGTACATCTTGAGGCAGGCAAGGTAGTTAGTGATAACGGCCGTAATTTTGTGGCAGCCATAGCCCTTTCAAAACTCAGCCACATACCTTGCTTGGCTCACACCTTGAACCTGGTGGTGCAGTGCTTCCTCAAAAATTATCCGGAGTTAACAGCCCTGCTCCAGAAGGTGCGAAGACTGTGCGCGCACATCCGCCGGTCGCCTGTACACTCCGTTCGTATGCAGAAGCTGCAGCGATTGCTCCACCTTCCCAACCACCGCCTCATTATCGACATTGCAACAAGTTGGAACTCCACCCTGCACATGGTGGAGCGGCTGTGCGAGCAGAGGCAGGCCATAATGCATTTGTGGGAGGATACACGGCCAGGCACTTTGAGAGCAGACATGGAGTTGACAGGCGTGCAGTGGTCGAAGCTGAAAGACCTTTGTAAAGTCCTTCAGTGTTTTGAGGAATGCACACGGCTGGTAAGCGCAGACGACGCCATCCTAAGCATGAGCATCCCACTTATGCGTCTGCTCATGCAAACTTTGACGCACCTTAAGGAGCAGGCGTCTGCAGCCAATGTTGATGAGGAGGAAGAGGAGGAGGGAATCCTTGATGACATTCAGCCATTGTCTGCTCAGGGACCTCTCCTGGACGAGGTGGAGGAAGAAGAGGAGGAGGAGGAGGAGGATGGGGATGATTACTTAGGGGAGGAGGATGCATCTCGTGGGGCAAGTGAAAATGTTGGCGTGGCAAGGTCTGGTACAGGGTTTGTGCGTGACTGGAGGGATGTGGATTTGCCAGAAAGTGCTCCTCCACCCAGCACTCGCAGTGCATCATTGACACCGGGAACATTGGCCCACATGTCAGATTATGCCTTGCGGATCCTAAAAAGGGACCCCCGCATTGCCAAAATGATGAACGATGACGACTACTGGTTGGCCAGCATCCTGGATCCACGCTATAAAGGCAAATTACAAAACATCATGCCACAGGAGAACCTTGACCTAATATTGGCTAATAAACAAGCAACTCTGGTAAATCGGTTGCTTGAGGCATTCCCAGCACACAGCAGCAGTGATGGTTCTCACACGAGCCGTACGGGCCGGGGGCAGCTTGGCAGAGGTGTTCATGGTGCACACAGCAGAAGTGGCGTTGGAGACAGGGGTTTCATGACAATGTTGTGGACTGATTTTTCAAATACCGCTCACACAACTGGTAATACTGCATCGATGGAAAGTGACAGGAGACAGCAGTTGTCAACTATGGTTACAAACTACTTTTCCTCCCATATCGATGTTCTCCCACACAGGTCATTCCCCTTTGACTATTGGGCCGCTAAACTGGACACCTGGCCTGAATTGGCCCAATATGCCTTACAGGAGCTCGCTTGCCCAGCTGCAAGTGTGCTATCGGAAAGAGTCTTCAGTGCAGCTGGATCAATCCTGACAGAAAAAAGGACCCGTCTGTCAACCCAAAATGTGGATGATCTAACCTTCATTAAAATGAACCACGCATGGGTTTCCAAGGATTTTGTCCCACCTTCCCCTGATGACACATAGGGTGACAGAAAAATGGCTTGCTTTGGTCCACCTCTTCCTGGTACTCCACCTATTTCGCCTTTTGCATCAGTTGAATGTCCAACATCAACATATGCCACTTTCTAAATCTCCCTAACTGTGCTGCCTCCCCCCCCATGGCCGGGGTCACCACCTAGCGCACGACACCGTGCGAGTGCCGTTGCCCTGGACAGGTGGGTAGGCCGACTCTTGGGCGCAGGCACTGGCACAGGGTCCCTCATAGTGCAATCAAGTGTCTCTGACGGTGGTGGTGCACACCCGCCGTCAGACACACCGCTGTACTATGAGGGGCCCAGTGCCAGTACCGACGCCCACGAGTGGGCCCCCCTTGCTTGGCCAGGGCCCCAGCATTTGCAATCTTTACCTCTCCCTGCTCCTCCGCTGTGTAATCTGGGCCGTCAAATCCATACTGTGCCTGACACCGTCTGAGCCTGCCTCATGCTGTATAGACATATATTTTGAATGTGTACGCTATCCATACATGATATCCGGGGATACGGTACCCCTTCTAACCTTTGTGCAATGACGTGCAATCCATACTGGGCCTAACACCGTCTGAGCCTGCCTCATGCTGTATAGACATATATTTTGAATGTGTACGCTATCCATACATGTTATCCGGGGATACGGTACCCCTTCTACCCTTTGTGCAATGACGTGCAATCCATACTGGGCCTAACACCGTCTGAGCATGCCTCATGCTGTATAGACATATATTTTGAATGTGTACGCTATCCATACATGTTATCCGGGGATACGGTACCCCTTCTAACCTTTGTGCAATGACGTGCAATCCATACTGGGCCTAACACCGTCTGAGCCTGCCTCATGCTGTATAGACATATATTTTGAATGTGTACGCTATCCATACATGTTATCCGGGGATACGGTACCCTTTCTAACCTTTGTGCAATGACGTGCAATCCATACTGGGCCTAACACCGTCTGAGCCTGCCTCATGCTGTATAGACATATATTTTGAATGTGTACGCTATCCATACATGTTATCCGGGGATACGGTACCCTTTCTAACCTTTGTGCAATGACGTGCAATCCATACTGGGCCTAACACCGTCTGAGCCTGCCTCATGCTGTATAGACATATATTTTGAATGTGTACGCTATCCATACATGTTATCCGGGGATACGGTACCCTTTCTAACCTTTGTGCAATGACGTGCAATCCATACTGGGCCTAACACCGTCTGAGCCTGCCTCATGCTGTATAGACATATATTTTGAATGTGTACGCTATCCATACATGTTATCCGGGGATACGGTACCCCTTCTAACCTTTGTGCAATGACGTGCAATCCATACTGGGCCTAACACCGTCTGAGCCTGCCTCATGCTGTATAGACATATATTTTGAATGTGTACGCTATCCATACATGTTATCCGGGGATACGGTACCCCTTCTAACCTTTGTGCAATGACGTGCAATCCATACTGGGCCTAACACCGTCTGAGCCTGCCTCATGCTGTATAGACATATATTTTGAATGTGTACGCTATCCATACATGTTATCCGGGGATACGGTACCCCTTCTAACCTTTGTGCAATGACGTGCAATCCATACTGGGCCTAACACCATCTGAGCCTGCCTCATGCTGTATAGACATATATTTTGAATGTGTACGCTATCCATAAATGTTATCCGGGGATACGGTACCCTTTCTAACCTTTGTGCAATGACGTGCAATCCATACTGGGCCTAACACCGTCTGAGCCTGCCTCATGCTGTATAGACATATATTTTGAATGTGTACGCTATCCATACATGTTATCCGGGGATACGGTACCCTTTCTAACCTTTGTGCAATGACGTGCAATCCATACTGGGCCTAACACCGTCTGAGCCTGCCTCATGCTGTATAGACATATATTTTGAATGTGTACGCTATCCATACATGTTATCCGGGGATACGGTACCCCTTCTAACCTTTGTGCAATGACGTGCAATCCATACTGGGCCTAACACCGTCTGAGCCTGCCTCATGCTGTATAGACATATATTTTGAATGTGTACGCTATCCATACATGTTATCCGGGGATACGGTACCCTTTCTAACCTTTGTGCAATGACGTGCAATCCATACTGGGCCTAACACCGTCTGAGCCTGCCTCATGCTGTATAGACATATATTTTGAATGTGTACGCTATCCATACATGTTATCCAGGGATACGGTACCCTTTCTAACCTTTGTGCAATCACGTGCAATCCATACTGGGCGTGAGAACGGCTGGCGAGCTGTTAAGCAAGCTACAGCACCTGTCCAGACAAGTACAGGGATTCCCTAGCGAGGAGACTTATTTGATTGTTTTCTATGTTGCGACAGCAATTTTTGGGGAGCACTATACTCTGGAGAATGATAGATGGGGCCCACCATACACTGGAACATTCCAAAGGTGGACATCAGACACTGTAGCAGCATTTACAGGGCCCATTATACACTAGAGCATTAGAAATGGGGCCCATTATGTTTGGAGCATTATTTGGGCCCATAAGACAGTGGAGCTTCATCCATGGGGACCAACATATACTGTAGCATTATGTGGAGCTCATCATATACTGTTTCAAACATTATATGGGACCAATGATTCTGTATGGAGAAATAGATGGGCCTCGTCATGAGATGTAAAAAGTGAGGTATTTTTCATTGTACTATACCGCTATTTCTCTGCCGTATCGGAGCATGATGAGTTGTGGTATGTGTTAAAGGGGCGCTCTTTCACCCAGGGCACATGAAAACCTGCAGCCAGCCCTCCCCCCCCACAACTTTAGCCAAATAACCCCCATTTTTCAGTGCGTAACTTGTATTATGAAGTTAATTAAGGTTGACAAGCTTAAGTAAGAAGAATTGATGCTTTTGGCATTCAAATGGGCACTGTAGGTGTGTTTCCTGTCCTCCTCTCACTGCCGACTTTTATTCCCCATTGACTTACATTGGGTTTCGTGTTTCGGGACGACCCCGACTTTTCCCTATAATCGGACGATCTTGCTCGACCCGACTTTTGGAAAAGTCGGATTTCACGAAACGAAACGCGACCCTAAAAAAGCAAAAGTCGCTCAACTCTACTTGTGACCATGGTTTCTGTCAAAGGGGACCATCTAATTAGAGTGAGTTGAACATTCAGTTTTTAAAGATCAGTTGAGAGCAGGAAAATTTGCAAGTGTAGTGATCTGAGCAACTTAAAGAAAAGACACATTGTGATACCTTACCAACTGGCTCAGGGTATCACCATCCGCAAAATGGTAGGTCTTATGGTTGTAACCTACTAAAAGTAGTCTAAGGCTGGAGTCACACTAACCTGCGCAAAATACGGTCAGTATTTTACATGCGTAATACGGATGACAGACCCCTAAACAGTGCTCCGTATGTCATCCGTAATCAAGGTGTGGTCGTGTATTTTGCGCATGTCAGCATCCGTATGTAATCCCTATCAGTGGCGTATCCAGGGGGGGGCAGCCGGGGCAGTTGCCCCGGGCGCAGCCAGCAGGGGGGCGCAGTCGGGCCGCCTAATGCAGCGGTCCGCAGTGTCTCCCCCCCGGCGGCTGCGCTCTGCCGCCCCCCATCCTGTGAGCCGGCTGTTCTCTGTGACGGCTGTCAAGCTGACAGCCGACGCAGAGAAGGAGGCCGCGCCGGCTCCCAGGCAGCAATTGTACTGGCGTCTATACAGACGCCTGTACAATTAGCTCTGACCGCCGGGTCAGAGCGACGTCAGCAGCGTGATCATGTCATGTGATCACTCTGCTGACGTCACTCCCCGGCGCCCAGAGCAAACGCTGGTGGTAAGTGTGCTCCTCTGTGGAGCTGAAGAACCACCGAAGATGGGAGATGGGGGGTGTTAATGAGTGGGGGGGTTATTGAGTGGGGAAGGGGGTTAATGAGTAGGGGGGTTAATGAGTGGGGGTTAAAGTGTGGGGGGTTAATGAGTGGAGATGGGGTTTAATGTGGGGATGGGTGTTAATGAGTGGGGGGTTATTGAGTGGAGATGGGGGTTAATGTGGGGATGGGGGTTAAAGTGAGGGGGTTAATGTGGAGATGGGGTTAATGAGTGGGGGGGTTGATGAGTGAAGATGGGGGTTAATGAGTGAGTGGGGGGTTAATGAGTGGAGATGGGGTTAATGTGGGGATGGGGGTTAATGAGTAGAGATGGGGGTTAAAGTGTGGGGGTTAATGTGGGGATGGGGTTAATGAGTGGGGGGGTTAATGTTTGGGGGTTAATGAGTGGGGCGTTAATGAGTGTGGGGGTTAATGAGTGGCGATGGGGGTTAATGTGGGGATGGGGGTTAATGAGTAGAGATGGGGGTTAAAGTGTGGGGGTTAATGTGGGGATGGGGTTAATGAGTGGGGGGTTAATGTGTGGGGGTTAAAGTATGGGGGTTAATGAGTGGGGCGTTAATGAGTGTGGGGGTTAATGAGTGGCGATGGGGGTTAATAAGTGGGGGGTTAATGTGTAGGGGGGTTAATGTATGGGGTTTAATGAGTGGAGATGGGGTTAATTAGTGGGGATGGGGGTTAATGAGTGGGGGTACATAATGTGTGGGGGGATTTGGGAGTGGGGATGGGGGATACTTAATGTGTGGGGGGATTTGGAGTGGGGATGGGGGGTACTTAATGTGTGGGGGGATTTGGAGTGGGGATGGGGGGTACTTAATGTGTGTGGTGGATTTGGAGTGGGGATGGTATTTAACGTGTGTGGGGAGATTTGAGGACACAAAATGAAGAGTATGTATGAGGGCATATATGAGGAAGCAGTATGGGGGATGGGTGCAGACAGTAAGGGGTGCGAACGGATGAATTTATGTGGGCACAGTATGGGGAGTGAGGGTGATGGGATGTGTGCAGACACAGTATGGGGAGTCGAGGATATGTGTAAGCAGACAGTATAGAGAGTGAGGGGGTAAATATATGAGGAGACAGTATGGTGAACAGGAGGATGATAGAGGAGACAGTATGAGGAGGGAGGGGAATAGTGTGAGGCGACAGTATATTGCAGACATTTTTATTTAGGAGCATTATAATGACACTTCTATCTTTAAGGGCGTTGTGTGAAGATTTGCTGCAGAAGACCGGAGAAGATGGAAGTCTGCTGAGACGAGATGTGGATGAGAAAACTCATCATGGGGTCTGGACAAGAAGAAGAAAAGGAGAACGACTGCAGAGACGACGTCATCTATAAGGTACCTGGATGTAAATATTATTAGTGATACTGACTAATTCTCATGTTTTTATTTGTTAGGAACATTACAGGGGTTGTCCATGTTTGTGCTGAGTCTGCTGTCATTCTATGTGACTGCAGACTTCTGAATTCTCACAGTGCTCACTGAACGCTGTTAGGATTCTCTCATGCTGGTAATTTACATACATGCGGTCACATGCTGACTAGACGTGTGTGGCCTCACTCAATGAAAATGAACAGAGCGAGGCCGGGCACGTCTAGTTGGAATGTGGCCAGAAGTATACAAATCACATACTTGTGCTGACATGACTGTACATTGGCAAGGGAGAATCCTAAAAGTGTGCAGTGCATTCGTTGTGAGAATTCAGAAGCTCCAATGTCAGGACTCAGCTCTGCAGGTTGCCGTAGTCATCACATGGACACTTCACTCATATGCGATTTTCATAGATGTGGTCTTGTGACAACGAGCTTCTCTTCCTGCTTTCAGTTTTTTACTGAACATTGAGAGCATTAGGGAGAGCAGCTCGTGGGTACATGGCTAAGTGTGCAAGTCACATATGTACTTTTTTTTTTGGGGGGGGGGGGCGCCGAACCAAATTCTTGCCCCGGGTGCCAGAAAGCCTAGATACGCCTGTGATCTCTATGGCATCCGTATGGCATCCGTATGGTGAGACTTTCTCGCAGGCTTGCAAAATGGACATATAATGGAGCCCTATGACAGTTTTAATAAAGAAATGAAAGAATAGATATACACACATAGAATGCATATATATATATATATATATATTCTATCTATTCTTTCATTTCTTTATTAAAACTGTCAGTGTGAGTTTACTGTATCGTGCACTGAATTGCAGGCTTTGCTAAAAGACACCTGGTGCGTATTTCTCGCAAGTCACACGTGTGGTCCGTGTGTAATCCGTATTTTTTGCGCACCCATAGACTTGCATTGGCGTATTACAGGCGTAGTACGCTGACAATCGCAGCATGCTGCGAGTGGCACGGAGCGTAGGATACTGAGGAGAAATATACGGCTGGTGCGAGTGACCCCATAGAAAATCATTGGTACGTGTCTAATGCGTGCTTTTTGCGCCTCTCACTCTCCCGTATTCCTCGCCAGTGTGACCCCGGCCTAAGAAAGAACAACTGATAAATTAGTGACTGGGTCAAGGGTGCCCAAGCCTCATTAATGTGTGTTGGCAGAAAACATGTTGGCTATGACTCAAGGGTTTTGAATATATTGTGCACAGATACCTGCAAATGAGGTTATGTTACTGCAGACTGGTCGGAGGTCCATGCTGACCCCTGTACACTAGTCTCTGACTTGTTGGGTCTCCCAGGCTGAAAGTGGATGGTATTTTTTTAAAAGATGGGTGGACTGGGCCATTTCCAAGACCAGAGTGGTGGGGATTCTTTGGAGAGTCGGGACGGTTTGGGTGCAGGATGTAAACAATTATTGGCAATTATGGTGCTTGTTCATTCCTTACCTGTAAAAGAGATGTCACCTGGATGCACTCTTGGAAGAGGACAAACAGGTTCATGCAGTGTGTAATTCTTGGGAATGTCCTGCTTGGAAACCTTAGTTCTTGGCATTCATGTGGATGTTCCTTTGACACATACCACGTGCCTAAACATATTTGCAGAGAAAGTACATCCCTTCATGACACCAGTATTCTCGAATGGAAGAGGTCGGCGCCAGCTGGATAAGGAGCCCTGCAACACTGCAAATAGTGTTCAGGAATGGTTTTATCATGCTGCTGCAATGCAGGTAGGTGCAGGCTCCACAAGATGGCAGAAGAGTGGAAGCAGGACTGCACCTAAACAGAGCTGGCCTGCAGTGCAGCAATGAGGCTACCACAGGTGGCATCAGAATAGTCAAACAAGCCAGGTCAAATCCAAGAGTGTAGCGCAGTACCAAAGGAATAAGCAAACTCATGGACAGAGACAAGCCAGGGAATCAGCAACAGTCAGAAGCGGATCAGACAAAAAACAGAAGCAGGTCAGGATACAAGCCAAGTCAAAATCAGGAAGTCAGCACACTAAAGGGAAACACTGACTCAGGACGAGAATAGGGGAAAACAGAGACACGGGGTCAAATAGCAAATGTGGCAGGGCCAATCAGAGCAATCAGAGTCAGCTACAGGAGCCCTAGGCAAAACTATAACCGACATCACCTGCAGGAAGCAGCGGCGATAAATAGCAAACCTGAAACCAGACTGAGGCTGAGAAAGGTTAACCCCTACATGACCAGACTGGGAAAATGGAAAAACAGGACGGTCTGGCTCATGACAGGTTTGGTGACTTTCAAGCTATATCTCACTAATAAGAAAATAAATACAAAAATGAACACTTTATTTGAGCATGTCATACTACACACAATATAATAACATGAATCACAATGACTGGTCATAGGTTTTTCTAAAAATAATCCCTAAGATCATGACGTAGGAAGAAAACATTTTTCTTTTGAAACAACGTGTAACCCTTTATTAGAAGCAAGAGCAAGGGTTTGCCATGCAAAATAAATCACAAAACTGATTTATAAATTTACACAAATTTACACCAGGTTCTAATAATGCACTTGAATAGTTCATCTTTGTGTTCATTTAAGAATGGATAAACTTGTAATGCAAAGGGTAAAAGATGTGGTTTAACTGTAATTTCTACAACAAATCCCACTAATTACCAGTGACTAGTCATCTAGACTTGGTTGATCCTTTTAATGGCCACGCTATTATCTGTAATCATGCCTATTGTGCTCATCATTTACATAACAATATACCATGACATTAATGGAATTCATTCATTGCTCACTTTTTATTAACAAAAGCCTATTCTTCAGAAATCATTTAAATTTAGTGGTAAAAAACAGAAACCAGTAGTTTGCCTTTAAAGGACTGTACATTCAGAACCATACATTTCTATACATTTCCTTAGTGCATAAGAAGGCCAAAATGAAGAGCATCCCAGTCAATAATTTTCTTTTAGCTATGGTTTAATTAAAAATAATAACTTTACAGCACTCCCTATGGATTCAGCTCTGGCTGGTCCAGAGGTCTTTGCCAGCTCCAAAAGCAGTGTCTGCCCCATTTGGAAGCCCAAGCGTCTTGAGATGATTGGAAACATCAGATGAAATACTATTCTAGTTACCAAACCTTGGGGACTTCCGAATGAGGCATAACACCACTTCCGGAGCCGGCGGAGACATTTGGAGTAGCCAACGCTGGATCTGTGGGGTTGGAGCTTGAGTATGCCCTTGCTTATTATTCTTAATCAATCCATGGCTTAAAAAAAAGTAATTTATAGTTGAACAACCCCCCTTAAAGAGCCCTATTTATTAGTAACAGGGTAGAGCAACTGCAAAGGCCAACTCCATATCATTAGAACTCAGCAAATCCATCTTTTATGGTCAGCTCTTTACTTGAATAGCCGTAATGTACTACATTGGAGTGGAAAATTATGGCTTCGTTGTCAGAGTGTGGGAAAAAAACATCCTCCATAAAAATTGAGAGTTTATTATTTTCTATTTGTGTTTATTATATCTGCATCCAAATTATGACACATCTGTGGGTCATGGACTGTGATGCTTGGATTGTTTGTGGATGCCTTGGCCGAAACTTGACAGCCTCATATGAGGCTATCAAGGGTGGGTCACGCGAGTCCCTTCATGATGGTCCATGCCTGGTCCGTGACATACAGATGTAGCATCTTTTTAAGCAGCCTATATGGTATGGGAAGGACTCGGCTACCAAGGCCACCCTTCTGTGAGGTGACTGACAATCTTCGGCAAAAGGGTGACCAGCGATGAAATCTTTAGTCGCTGGAGTAGGTGTACATGGCTAAGCCTGAATCTATTGGAGGGGAAGTTGCTGTAAACAATTCATAAAGACTGTGAATTGTAGCAAGAGTAGAGTGGTGGACTACTTTTGATAACTTTTACGGCCCCTCAAGGATTTTACTGTTGTCCTGAAGGTATTACAACTGAAATATTTAAACCTGAAGATTTGGTGAACTATTTCTACTAGAAAGTGACAAGAACTGCTCAGTAAAGATTGTTGGTATGTTACAACGTGCCATTCTGCCCTCTTTCACTTTAGTGGAGATATCACAGTACTTGGGTTTTCATTCACACCAATGCGTTTCGGCATCTTTTTCAATGTAAAAAACCTTGCCGTCTTCGTATCATTTCATCTCCACAGCTTAGCTGGAAATGCATTTTTCGAAAAGGAATTGTCCTGAAAGAGCTAGTCCTTTAAGCTCATTAGTCTCTCCATCGTTCGCTTTAATGTGTGCAGCTTAGAAGAACCTTACACATTTTAGAAGCATCCAAAATGAATGAAGCTAGTCTGTCTTGAGTTTCTCAGCTCCAATGGTCTAAAAGAAGCCTCTAGATGCCACATTATGTACAGCCTTAATGGACTATTTTCCATGGAATCAAATTGATGAGATATTTGTAGGCCATAAGTAATTGCTTGTTCACAATTCAGACTATGCTACATGTTACTTATTTACATCGTGGTGTAGATTTTCTTCTTGAAACAATGCCAAATTCCAATATTTCTACTATTCCTTTGACTTTCCCCTTCTTCCGGGTTCTATACGTTTTTCTCTCTGCTGTCTCATTGTAGCGTCCTCAGGGGCAGATTGTGCCACTCATATGTATTTGCCTGTAAGGTGGTATAAAAGAGCTAGTATAAACTAGAACTAGTAAAAAAAAATGCGTAAACCTTTTCACACCCACTGGCAGTGCTTCTGGTTTAACTCTTTCAGCGAGAGGTAGTCTGCTGCAACATTGGCTACTTTTGATAGTTTGCCACCATGCTGCTGTGGCAAGGGAGTTGTAGAAAATATATTTTCTTTCTGATGGTCAGAACTTTTGTTTCTTTCTTGTTCCTTCACATTCTCTGCTTCTTGATGACCATAAATTTCATCTTTCTCATCATCACATTCGAGATTTGCAATGACTTCTTCCACAAGTACAGGCATCTGTGTGACTCTATTTGGAGCATTCTGCTCAAATGACCCATTATAGACACCAAAACTTGCAAGAGATTGAGGCGCACAGAGATACTCAGCCTGGAACAGAGGCATATCTTCATTGGTTGGGGAGTGTAAAGACTGATTTAAAATTGTTGATGGAAAATGGTCATATTCGAAGTAGACAGAAGAGAAATATTCCTGATTGTTAAAGCTTGAGCCGGAGTGTCCCAATTTGTCTTTGTGCCCTTCTGATTTTGGAGTTGGGGGGCTTTTCAGATGTTGTTCTTCTACATTACAGTTAAAACTAACAGGGGAAATAACAACAGGACTTGGATCTTGGAAGAATGGTGAAAAAACATAAGGGGTAGACAGCCATTTCTGAAAAGAAAAAGAGGAAGAATTATAATTATTAACTGCTTATGTAAGGACTATTAAATTGTAGTTGTTTCTCAACCTCTACTGATATGGGAGTGTAACATGTGCCCACTTTTTCCTTGAGAAGACCATTGCTGACTAGCAATATCTTAGCATCCTATGACAAATCGTGTCTATCATGTCTATATTAAAAAATAACAAATATGCCATAGTGTAATAACATACAATGAGTTACACTTATCTTCCAAAGGTCAACTACCGGGACTACTGGTGTTTGAGGGTGCAAACATTGTCTTGGATATAAGGACATTCCCATTCCCCCAACCACAGTCTGGAAGTTATCCCCCATCTATTGGATAAGGGATATGTTCCCAATCACTGGGAATCTGACCGCTTGAACCCCCACAGATCCCGAGAACCATGGCTCTGATGAGCCCCATGTGCATGGGCTGCTAGTCCATAATGTGCACTGCTGCTCCATTCATTGTTAATGAGACTGTAGAAGATAGCTAAGTGCTGCAGTCAGCTTTGTCTTCGGCACGCCAATAAGAGTGAATATGGCATTGTACATGATAGACCACTCTTTCATTCACACGGAGCTCTGGAGAGCCCTATTTCTCAGGATCGGTGGGAATCCAAGCGGTAGTACATACAGCAATGGGGAAGCTATTCAGTATCAAGTGGATAGAAGATAAGGTCCAAAACTGAGGATATGCCTTTAAGATCAGAGCTCAGGTTTAAAGGATCTATCTACAGTGGCTTGTAAAAGTTTAGGCAAATGGGCCTATGCAAAGATTTGGGTACTCTGCATAGTTAGTACTTAGTAGCACCACCTTTTGAAAGTATCACAGCTTGTAAATGATTTTTGCAGCCAGCAAAGAGTCTTTCAATTCTTGTTTGAAAGATTTTCATCCATTCTTCTTTGGAAAATTCCGCCAGTTCTATGAGATTCCTGGGTTGTCTTGCATGCACTGATATTTTGAGCTCTAGCCACAGATTTTCAATGATGTTCACATCAGGGGACTGTGAGGGCCATTGTAAAACCTTCAGCTTGCGTATATTGAGGCAATGTTTTGTGGATTGTGATATGTGTTTAGGATCATTATCCATTTGTAGAAGCCATCCTATTCAGCTTTTTTACAGATGGTGTTATGTTTGCATCAACTTACAGCCCAAAAGGTACACATAGTGACCTTCTCTGCCACTCCTTTATAAAGCTGGACTTCCACATTTAAGTGCCGAGTGCCTTCCCACCTTTATGATTGCTGGACTTCTACACTTTAGTACTGTGTGCATGCTCATTCTTAATATCGCTGGACTGCCTCATTAAATGCAGTGTGCTTACTCACATACTTTCTGCTGTACTCCTACGTTTAGTACCTTGTACACACATGCTTTATATTACTGTTGGACTGGTTATATTAGCAGGCGCGCTCCGCTCTTCAGTTACTCTGGACATTTCTTTATTGAGCTGTGTTTTTGTTACAATTCAAGGAAGAGCTCCAGTAGTTTTGCTTTACTTGCATCATTCCATATTGTGCTGTGTTTTGGTCACTATTGTAGGAAGTGCCCTGTTAGTTTTGTTACACTTGTTAAATATACTTATTTCCATCAACTTTGGTCTTAGTGTCATATTATCCCACGCAATCAGATTCCGTAGTACCCATATAATTATTACACCATTCTTCCCTCTATCCATAAAATATTCCCTCTGCCATTGGCTGCAACACAACCCCAAAGCATGACTGATCCACCTCCATGCTTAATGGTTTGTAAGATGTTCTTTCCCGAAATTCTGTGCCCTTTTTTTCTCCACACATACCTTTTGATCATTGTGGCCAAAGAGTTCTATTGTAACCTCATTGGTCCTCAGGATTTGTTTCCAAAATCCATCAGGCTTGCTTAGATGTTCTTTTGCATGCTTCTGACTCTGAATTTTATTGTGATGACACAGGAGAGGTTTTCTTCTGATGACTCTTTCATGAAGGCCATATTTGTGCAGGTGTCTCTGAACAGTAGAACAATGTACCACAATTCCAGATCTGCTAAATCTTTCTGAAGGTCTTTTGCAGTCAAGCGTTGGTTCTGACTTGCCTCTGTAGCAATACTATGAGAAACTCTCACTGAAATTTTGCTTGGTCTTTCAGACCTTATTTTGACCTCCACTGTTCCTGCTAACTGCCATTTTTAAATACATTTCGAACTGAAAAAATGTCAACTTGAAAATGCTTTGCTATCTTCCCACAGAGCCTTCTCCTGCTTTGTGGACCTCCACCATTTTCATTTTCAGAGTGCTAAGCAGCTACTTAGAAGAACCCATGGCTGCTGTTTTTTTGGCACAAGGTTAGAGGAGGCTTGGTTTATATAAAGCTGGGAAATTTGCAGCACCTGGCCTTTCTTATCGATAGTAGTGAACTAGCCATAACCTAACAGGCTAATTAAGGTCTGAGCCTTGGTCAAAGTTATCTGCGTGCACAAATCTCCAAGGGTGCCCATTTTCCTTTTTGTTATTTTTAAGATGTAAAAGATGAATATATATACATATATACTCGGGTATAAGCCTAGATTTTCAGCCCATTTTTTGGGGATAAAAGTCCCCCTCTCGGCTTATACGTGAGTCATATATGCCAAGGGATTGGTGAGGGAGGAGGAGCAGGGGTGTCAGATCATACTGACCCCCCTGATGCATCTCTGCAGCCCCCCTACTTGTCCCATGGTCTCCCTTTCTTCCTTCAGCTTTCACATGGCACCGCTCATTAAACTCATGAATATGCACATATTCATGAGTTTAATGAGTGGTACCATGTGACCGCTGAAGGAAGGAAGGGAGACCATGGGAGAACGGGGCTGCAGAGAACACATCAGGAGGGGGTAAGTATATCCAATATTCACCTGTCCCAGCTCCATCGCTGCTCGCCGCTGTCTGCCGCATCCTCTGTCAGTGACATTCAGCCAGCAGAGGGCGCGGTGGTGTGGTTAGTGTGTGCCACGCCTTCTGCTGCCTGAACATCACTGACAGATGATGTGGCAGATGGTGTCAAGCAGCGATGGACCGGGGACAGGTGAATATCTCAGGTGCCGGGTCCTGAGCCAGCGGTGACACCGGCATCTGTCCCCCATAGCGCACCGGTGTCGCAGCCTACTCAGGACCCGACACCTGGCCCCCAGCGACGAGAGCTGAGTATGTAATTTTTTTTTATTTGCAGCAGCAGCATATGGGGGCATAATCTATGGAGCAGCATATGGGGGCATAATATATGGAGCATCTTATGGGGGCATAATATATGGAGCATCATATGGGGGCATAATATATGGAGCATCTTATGGGGCAGCATATGGGGGTATAATATATGGAGCATCATATGGGGGCATAATATATGGAGCACCTTATGGAGGCAGCATATGGTGGCATAATATATGGAGCATCTTATGGGGGTAGCATATGGGGGCATAATCTATGGAGCATCTTATGGGGCATATTCCATGGAGCATCTTATGGGGGCATAATCTATGGAGCATCTTATGGGGGTATAATCTATGGAGCATCTTATGGGGCATTTTATGGGGGCATAATCTATGGAGCATCTTATGGGGCCTATTCTATGGAGCTTCTTATGGGGCAGCATATGGGGCATAATCTATGGAGCATTTTATGGGGCCATAACCTTTATGGAGCAGCATATGGGGCATATTATTCTATGGAACACCTTATAGGGGCATTATAAACCTTTGTGCAGCATTATATGGGGCGTATTTTGTATGGATCATCTTATGGGGCCATCATGAACTGTATGAAGCATTTTATGGGGCTCCTGATTCAATATGGATATTCAAAAACATTTAATCTACTGATGTTTCAATTAATTTTACTTTTATTGTTATCTAATTTTATTTTTGAAATTTGCCAGAAGCTGCTGCATTTTCCATCCTAGGCTTATACACGAGTCAATAAGTTTTCCCAGTTTTTTATGGCAAAATTAGGGGGGGTCGGCTTATACTCAGGTCGGCTTATACACAAGTATATACAGTGCGCGTGTGTATATATATCTATATATATATATAGATATATATACACACAAATATTGCCTAAAATACAAAGGAAATGTGTTATCTTTACCTTTAGGCCTTTTAAAGATCATTTCAACTTGCTTAACTGTTCAGTATAACAGTTATTTTGACCAGGGGTGCCAAAATTTTCACATGCCACTGTATACATTAAAGCTGACTGCATAGATCCTATGCAGCACCAAACAGTGCAATGACTTAGTTACAAATGCTTATCGGGTGAAAAACGGCATACCTTGAGATGCATTGGAAAATGCCACTTTTAATTTGCAGATTCATATTGGGGATGTTTCTGCAAATATTTGATGAGATTATCACTCTCTGTATTCGGAAGGCTTAACGTACCCCTTATATACAAGTAGCCTTTCTTGGAAATTTTTCAGTTTATCCTAAAATACAGAATTCTTAGTGCTCTGTCATATGACAGTAAGTAGTCTTTTCTATTACACTGTATATATGCAAATATATATTTGACCTAGAAATGACTGTCATGTGCCTCTGTGCTTTGTATCCTCATTCTGTTTTTTTTGCAATTTTGTTCATAAATTTCAAAAGAACTTCAAAAGTTCCAAAATTGATATTAAATTGGCTATTAACTAGCTGTAAGTTAGATGATTAGATGACAAACATACAATTTTTAGCATTATAACTAGCAATGATAGTTCTCCATACCTTGAAGTTTCCTTTGTGAGTATCAATTAAGGGGTGAAAGAATGGTGATGGATCTGGAACACCTATCCACATTATCTTCTTAACCCTGCAAAAAAGTATATTGTATTATAATATGAAGTTGTAATATGTTGAGTAGAGTTGAGCGAAACGGGTCGGTCAATTTCAAAAGTCGCCGACTTTCGCAAAAGTCGGGTTTCATGAAACGAAACCCGACCATAGCGTGAGGTCGGCCACGAGGTCGGCGACCATGGCGCCAAAGTCGCGTTTCAAAAGATGCTTCTAGCGCCCTTTTTCAGCCAATGATGGAGGACGCACACTGTGGGCAACGCGATGACATAGGCAGCGGTCACCACCATCTATGAGAAGGGCATGCAAGTGATTGGCTTGCTTTGTGTGGCGTCACAGGGGCTATAAAAGGGCATGCACGCCGACCGCCATCTTACTTCTGCTAATCTCAGAATAGGGAGAACTGCTGCTGCTGCTGATTCTGTAGGGAGAGCGTTAGGCAGGGAAGAAGATACAAAAAACTTTTTCTGCTGCTAGCGATTTTGCCTGTACAACTCACCAGTTAGTGTGCAGTGCAAGGGGAGGCTATATTTTGGTGCATTCAGCTCTGTTGGTTATTAGGCTGCCTTATAAGGCTCCCTGATAGCTGCATTGCTGGGTTCAAACTGCTGTGCAAACTGCTTTTTTAAAAGCAAAAATACTTTTCATCCTCTTTTTTGCCCAGTTACCAAGTGTTCATTTTTCCACACTTTTGTGTGCAGCAGTCCTGCTTATTAGGCTGCCTGCTGCCATACTTGGGACTGAGAGCATCATTGTCAGCCTCCTAAAATCTCTAGAGAGATTCAAATTCTCCCCAGTCCTATATAGACATTTAATACACCATCCAATTTCAGCCTGTTATATTGAGGTGTAATCTACACTGGGCCTGAGATAATAGTTCAGTATCCTCAAGTCTGTAGGGAGATTCAAATTCTCCCCAATACTATATACACCTTGTACCTTGTTTTACAGTACCATATAGCTGGTGGTATTTTGGGTTCATTTTCCAAAAAATGAGGAAGTGTGTTGGAAGAGGCCGTGGAAGTGGGCGGGGGTTGCCAGCTGGCAATGATGGTGTTGGTGGATCTGCTGGTAGTGGCAAAAGCACTATAGCACCTAATGCAGGAGGTGTTGAGCCTGCGTCATCATCTGGCTCCACAAGGCCTTGAAGGCTCCCTTTTCTGGGAGTAGGTAAACCGCTTTTAAAGCCGGAGCTTAAGGAACAAGTTTTGGCTTACATTGCTGACACAGCCTCCAGCTCTATCGCCTCCTCTTCTGAAGTTTCAAAAAATTAAAGCACTGAGTCGTCATTGGAGGCTCATGGTCAGGAACCACACCTTTCCTTGTGTCCTTCACCCCTACCAAAAGTAAAGGATGCGGCAGGCCACACTACAGATTACTCCATGGAGCTCTTTTCACATACCATGCCTGGGTTATCAAGTCAAATCATGAATTACCCAGTCCAAGAAGAATCTGACATGGAGTGCACTGATGCACAGCCACTGCTAGATTTATCTGCTGGTACATTCACTCAGAGCACTACATTGTCCTCGCAGTGTACTGAGCCAGAATATGACCCTGATGAAACTCAGGTGCCCCTTCCCGCATACTATACCACCTTACATGGTGACACAGAGGAAGTTGCACATGACATTGAAGAGGAGGTGATGGATGACCCAGTTGTTGACCCAGATTGGCATCCATTGGGGGAAGAGGGTGCCGCTGCCAATAGCTCAGAAGAGGAGGAGGAGCATCCGCAGCAGGCATCGACATCGCAACAGCTGTTATCTGGCAGGCCCGGAGCAGTCCAAAAACGGGTTACAAAAACCAAAAGAGTTGCAGGACAGCTAAGCCAGACGGTCAAATTAGCACAGTGTGCAAGGCCTCAAAATGTCTTCCATAGTAGGAAGAATGCAGTGTGGCACTTTTTTGAACAAAATCCTAATGATCAGGCAAAGGTTATCTGTAAGAAGTGCGCAAAGACCTTTAGCCGAGGGAAAAATCTGAGAAATTTGAATACCAGTTGCATGCTTAGACATTTAACCACCATGCAGTTGCAAGCCTGGACGGACTACCAAACCTCACGTATCACATGTGCAACTGCTCCCAATGAAGGTAGTCAGCAACGCTACATCGTTTCCCCCACTGTAAGCCCACCGGTTAGCCCACCACCAGCAGCAAATGTTGAGGTGTCGTCGCAAGGCCAAAGCAGTCAGGGAATCACAATGTTATTGCTACGAAAGACTGAATCTAGGCCATCAGAAAGAACACCAATTCCATCACCATCATTAACCCTCTCTCAGCCCGCCATGTCCACTGCTAGTTCCACCATATGCAGCTCTCAAGTCCAGCTCACCCTACCAGAGACTATGAGTAGGACAAGAAAGTACTCATCCTCTCATCTGCGTACACTGGGTTTGAACATCCACATTGCCAAACTAATCTCGTTAGAGATGATGCCCTACCAGTTGGTTGAAAGCGAAGCTTTCTGCGAACTCATGGCCTACGCAGTACCACCCACGCTATGACCTACCCAGTCGGCACTTCTTTTCTCGCAAAGCCATCCCAGCCCTCCACCTTCATGTGAAAGACCGCATTGTCCATGCACTCAAGCAATCAGTGAGTGGAAAGGTGCACCTCACAACAGATGCATGTTCCAGTAGGCATGGCCAGGGCCGTTACGTGTCCATCACTGCGCACTGGGTTAATGTGGTGGATGCAGGGTCCACAGGGGACAGCGGCGGTGGGACAGTGCTGCCTAGCCCACGGTATAGGAAACAGTTGGCTGTGGGCGTTCGACCTTCCTCCTCCTCCAGAAGCGAAAGCTCGTCCACAGAACGCAGTCGCACGAGCACTCCATCCGCAGCTGCCAGTGTTACACACTCGGTGTCCCACTATAGAACAGCTAGTGGTAAGCGTCAGCAGGCTGTGTTGAAGATGATGTGTTTGGGCGACAACAGACACCGCAGAGGTACTGGCCGACTACTTGCATCGACAAACTGAGTCATGGCTGGGCAGTCTACATCTTGAGGCAGGCAAGGGAGTTAGTGAGAATGGCGGGAATTTTGTGGCAGCCATAGCCCTTTCAAAACTCCAACACATACCTAGCCTGGCTCACACCTTGAACCTGGTGGTGCAGTGCTTCCTCAATAATTATCCGGAGTTAACAGGCCTGCTCCAGAAGGTCCAAAGACTGTGCTCGCACATCCGCCGGTCGCCCGTACACTCCAGTAGTATGCAGAAGCTGCAGCGATTGCTCCAACTTCCCAAGCACCGCCTAATTATCGACGTTGCAACAAGGTGGAACTCCACCCTGCACATGGTTGAGAGGCTATGCGAACAGAGGCAGGCTGTAATGCATTTGTGGGAGGATACACGGCCAGGCACTTTGAGGGCAGACATGGAGTTGTCGGGTGTGCAGTGGTCGAAGCTGAAAGACCTCTGTAAAGTCCTTCAGTGTTTTGAGGAATGCACACGACTGGTAAGTGCAGACGACGCCATCAAAAGCATGAGCATCCCACTTATGCGTCTGCTCATGCAAACTTTGATGCACATTCAGGAGCAGGCGTCTGCAGCCAAGGATGATGAGGAAGAGGAGGAGGGAAGCCTTGATGACAGTCAGCCATTGTCTGCTCCGGGACCTCTCCTGGACGAGGTGGAGGAAGAAGAGGAAGAGGAGGATGATGATGGGGATGATTATTTAGGGGAGGAGGATGCTTCTCGTGGGGCAAGAGAAAATGTTGGCGTGGCAAGGTCAGGTACAGGGTTTGTGCGTGACTGGAGGGATGTGGATTTGCCAGAAAGTGCTCCTCCACCCAGCACTCGCAGTGCATCATTGACACCTGGAACATTGGTCCACATGTCAGATTATGCCTTGCAGATCCTATAAAGGGACCCCCGCATTGCCAAAATGATGAACGATGATGACTACTGGTTGGCCAGTATCCTGGATCCATGCTATCCATGCTATAAAGGCAAATTCCAAAACATCATGCCACAGGAGAACCTTGACCTAATATTGGCTAACAAACAAGCAACTCTGGTAAACCGCTTGTTTGAGGCATTCCCAGCACACAGCAGCGGTGATGGTTCTCCAACGAGCCGTAGGGGGCAACATGGAAGAGGTGCACACATCAGAAGTGGCGTTGGAGACAGGGGTTTCATGACCATGTTGTGGACTGATTTTTCAAGTCCCGCTCACACGACTGGTAATACTACATCGATTGAATGTGACAGGAGACAGCAGTTGTCAACTATGGTTACAAGCTACTTCTCGCCCCATATCGATGTTCTCCCTCACAGGTCATTCCCCTTTGACTATTGGGCCTCTAAACTGGACGCCTGGCCTGAATTGGCACAATATGCCTTACAGGAGCTTGCTTGCCGTGCTGCTAGTGTGCTATCGGAAAGAGTCTTCAGTGCTGCTGGCTCAATCCTGACAGAAAAAAGGACCCGTCTGTTGACCCAAAATGTTGATAATCTAACCTTCATTAAAATGAACCATGCATGGGTTTCAAAGGATTTTGTCCCACCTTCCCTGATGACACATAGGTTGCCAGAAAAATGGCTCGCTTTTGTCCTCCTCTTCCTCGGACTTCTCCAATTCCTCCATTTGCAGCTGCTGAATGTCCAACATCAACATATGCCATTTTTTAAACCTCCCTAACTGGGCTGCCTCCCCCCCCATGGCTGGGGTCACCACCTAGCGCACGCAACCGTGCGAGTGCCATTGCCCTGGACAGGTGGGTGGGCCAACTCTTGGGTGCCGGCACTGGCACAGGGTCCCTCATAGTGCAATCAAGTGTCTCTGACGGTGGGGGTGCACACCCGCCGTCAGACACACCGGCGTACTATGTGGGGCCCAGTGCCAGTACCGACGCCCATGAGTGGGCCCCCCTTGCTTGGGCAGGGCCCCAGCATTTGCAATATTTACCTCTCCCTGCTCCTCCGCTGTGTAGTCTGGGTTGTCAAATCCTTCCCTGGGACTGCCACTACAAATTTGTTGAACTGATAGATGATGGTTAAGACATAGCTATGCCCTGTCCTGCTGGCCAGGCTCTAGCTTCAGATGATCAATGGCATTCCATTCCATTCCATTTCTTATGGACGTTGACTCACAATGAGATGCAGTGGTGGTTTATCATCAGCTTTCACAGTTTTCCTACTCACAAACGTGTGACATTCCTGCCCACATTTTTAAATGTGCCCTCTCATGCCAATCCAATAGAATCGCCTACAGCCTGTGGCTTCTGTCTTTTGCACTCCAAAGTTACCTGACAGATCATGATAGGCAGTGAGGACCATGTCTACATCTCTCCCTGTGATCAAAATTTGATGGAGATGAGTAATGGTGATGGGATCAACGGTACTGCGATACAGCAACCCTTTCTTCACAAAGAACTGTTTTTGCTGTCTCCACACACAAAGTAATTGAGGGTCAGCATCGCCTCTGAGAATTCTCCCGGGAGTTTTTCCCGTGATTACTAATTCCTAAATTTCTGCAATCACTCGACTTTATATCTGTGCTTTTATCCATCTCATTTCCTCTTGCGGAGAGTCTGGACTGTCTTACTGAGACAGAAATATATATGAAGATTTAAAAATACCCCAACAGTGTATACTGGTGTACGCTTCAAAAACATTTCCTTTTTTCTACTTTTTAGATTGTTGTCTAATCCATACTGAGGCTGTGAGTGTCTTTGTCGGACTCCGGAAATAAACACGGAGATTTTAAATGTTTAAACTATGCTATATATACCTGTTATCCGGTGATACTGTACCCTTTCTCAACTTTCTGCAATCTTGTCGAATCCATACTGTGCCTGAGACCGTCTGAGTCTGCCTCCTGATTACAGATGAGTGGTGTTTGAGTGGAACTGTTGGCCAAGTTCAAATTCTAGCTGTTTTGGGCGGTGTTAGATCCGTTTGTCGAACTACAACACTTTGATTAAAATTCGGCTGTTCGAGTTTCCATTCGAGAATGTTTCGTTAAACAAAAGCGTATTTTTTTTTTTTTCACATTAATAAAGGTTTTCAATGATAATAATAGACAGTTTTAGGGCATAGTAGCGGTGTCTGGTAGCCAGTGGTGTAGTACACATGTGAAGGAGCTACACCGTATGTGTTTCTAATAATTTTTTACCGCATATTGTCCTGAAAATCCTTTTGGGCCTAGTAACTGTGTCTGCTACTCAGAAGAGGAGCCCACCCATGAACCGAGCTATGCCGCCTGTTTATGAAAGAACCAGTTTTTGACTGCATTTACCCCACTTAATACTTTGGGCCTAGTAACTGTGTATGCTACTCAGCAGAGTTGGCCACCCGTGAACCAAGCTATGCCGCCTGTTTATGTAAGAACTGTGTGCTACTCAGCAGAGGAGCCCAGCTGTTAAGCAAGCTACAGCACCTGTGGTTTGGACACTTAATTTTTTCACATTCTTTCTGGAATGCCTTTTAGGCCTAATTCCGGAATTACGGTTGACCTGCACTTACTGGGAAATGCTTGTTCACGGGGAAGAATTGTAATCTCTCATCCCCATCACTAACGGGGTTCAGCGTGTTATCCGCACCTGTAAGCGATACACGCTGGTCCTTTCATTGTAGCACACGTGCAGCCCCGGACATATAAGGGCATGACAGACCTGTTATTAGCTGATCTCACGTGCAAGAGCCTCGCGTGTCCCTCTAGTAAGCTGGACGCGGACCGCGGGGGCATGCCTGAGTCTCGTTCGTTAACGGAATTAAGCTTACAATCTGTGCAGCTTTTTTGTGGATGGCATGGTTGAGGTTGCCCGTGTTGAGTCCAATTAAGCCGCAGGCTCCACTCCTGGTGGTGCCCTTCTGGACATTCCTTTAAGGTTCAGCTTTGCAACCATACTGCCCCCGGAAACCAAACACTTTTCCTGACAGTGACATTCTGGTCAAAGAGCGCGATGACATCACGTCTGTACGCCCTCTGCCTAAACAGTCCAAGTGCAGAGAGATGGAAGATGGGGACGACGAGGAGTCCAGAGTACAGGGATTCCTTAGCGAGGAGACTTATTTAATTGTTTTAAAGGTTGGGAGCAATTTTTGGGGAGTACGATACTCTGGAGAATGATATCTGGGGCCCACTATACACTGGAGCATTCCAAAGGTGGACATCAGTCACTGGAGCAGCATTTACAGGGCCCATTATACACTGGAGCATTAGAAATGGGGCCCATTATATATGGAGCATTATTTGGGCCCATAAGACAGTGGAGCTTCATCCATGGGGACCAACATATACTGTAGCATTATGTGGAGCTCATCATATACTGTTTCAAACATTATATGGGACCAATGATTCTGTATGGAGAAATATATGGGCCTAATTACTCTGTATGGCGCACTATGCGATGGCCATAATACTGTATGGAGGAATATACTGTCTGTTTTTGGAGCTATTGGAGAATTTAAAATGGATATCAGTCATGTGATGTAAGAATTGAAGTATTTTTCATTGTACTGTACCGCTATTTTTCTGCTGTATCAAAGGATCATGAATTGTATCATGTGTTAAAGGAGACCAGTGACACTCTTTGGCCCTGGGCCCATGAAAATCTGGAGCCAGCACTACCCCCCCCACAACTTTAGCCAAATAACCCCCAGTTTTCAATACCTAACTATTATTATAATGTAAATTAAGGTTGACAAGCTTAAGGAATAAGAATTGATGTTTTTGGCATTAAAATGGGCACTCTCGGTGTGTTTCCTGTCCTCCACTCACTGCCGACTTTTCTTCCCCATTGACTTACATTGGGTTTCGTGTTTCAGTCGAACTTCGACTTTTCACAATAATCGGCCGATTTCGTTCGACCGGACTTTTGTGAAAGTCGGGTTTCGTGAAACCCGACTCGACCCGAAAAAAGGCAAAGTCGCTCATCTCTAATGTTGAGTAAGCAATACATGAGAAACTGCAAACTAGTGTATATTTATTTATAGGAACCAGATACTGTTCAATGTCAGAGGTTAAAGGGCTTTTCTGGTTTCAAAAAATCTGCCTCCTGGCTAAAGTTTGTTTAAAAACCCTCCAAAGATTTACTCACCCGCAACGGGTCCAGTACTGAATCTCTGCCGATGCACTCGGTGTCTGTTATAATCTGCAGTGCTGACGACATACCAACAGGACTGAAGCCAAGCAGGGAGCTCGACAGCACTGTCCGTTGTTGGATGCAGTGCTGTCGACATGTGTAAGGATTCCAGATGTTACTTGGAGCCTGTTTTGCCCTTGTCCAAGATGGAGTCTGGTACTTTGCCCTGTCCTGGAACTTCCTGTCTGTCCTGCTATTTAAGCCCGGGTCGGGAGATCCTCCTTGCCTGAGTATTTTGTTGCTCTTGGCTCCTGAGTTCCTGCCTGTTTCTTCTGGACTCCTTGCTGCTGCTTGTTACTCGGTGCTCTGCTTCTCCACATTCTGCTGCCTTCAGTCCTCTGTGCTGCTCCTTGATCCTGACCAAGATTACTTATTGTCTGGACTTCTGGTTAGGAGCTGCTCGCCTCTGGAACTGCTGTGGTCAGAAGGAAATTCTGACACCATTATTTCTTCCTGAACTGTGTCTATTGGGCTGCGGTGCTGGACTTGAGTTGGAATTTTCAGCCCAAAAGGTACATCTACAAACCTTCTCATGCTAACACTCCACCTGTGTATTGCTGGACTCACACGTTTAAGTGCTGTGTGCATTCTCATTCATATTATTGCTGGACTTCCATGTTTAAGTGCTGTGTGCAATCTCACTCATGTTACTGCTGGACTTCCATGTTTAAGTACCGAGTGCATTCACACTCATATTATTGCTGGACTTCCATGTTTAAGTGCCGTATGCATTCCTGCATCATATTACTGATGGACTGGTTCATATTAGCGGTCGCGCCCCACTATTCAGTTTGTTGAACATTTCTATATTGTGCTGTGCACTTTGTTACAATTGCAGGAAGAACTGTTAGTTTTATTTCCACTTCTTACTTTGTTAAATACACTTGTTTGCCTTAGCTTTGGTCTCAGATTCATTTTATCCCACGCAATCAGATTCCATAGTACCCACATAATTGTTACAACATGATGTAAGAAGCTGTAAACAATAACCAACACCTGGAGCAGCGGTGGGGACTCAGCGCTGGACCCAGGGAGGGTACGTAAAACTCCATTGAAAGGGTTAACCCAAAATTTACATCAATTTACACTGGAGCATCTACAAGTCCAAATAAAGCTAAGGCTGCGTTTACACTTCCGACTAGTGGTGTTAAATACCTACCGATCAGCTACATATTTGCCGAAAGATGGTCATTGCTGCCGATAATGAAGATGTTTTAAGAAAACCAAAAGATCATTTCAGCTGGTGAAGAATTTGCTTGTTCATAAGGTGATTATCAACCTGTTTAGACTGCATGATTATTGAGGGAACGAGTGTTTCTAAGAACTTTCACTCATGATAATTGTGCAGTGTGAGTATTCCTTAAGTTAATGGGTGCAATTGAACTCATTAAGTGATTGATAGTAGGACCATAATGAGTCACATGGCTAATTCCACATGTAAGCCCTCAGTGGGTTTAATTAGCTAAACAGAAGCAATCCAAGGGCCCTATCTGCTATTTTCAAGCAAAACAGGATTAAGAGTATGTGCCAATGGGAACATTAACTATAATGATCCAGGCGGAGTCACAGTGTGCTCTGTTATGCATAATTTTCAGATGTATAGGCCTATATGGAGCTGGTAGGAGAAAATGCAATGCTATCCTGGACTGACCCTTCTGTTTTTGAAAGCATTCTTAAGGCCGCGTCACACATAGCGATCTCGCTAGCGAGATCGCTGCTGAGTCACAAGTTTTGTGACACAACAGCGATCTCACCAGCGAGATTGCTGTGTGTGACAGCGATCAGCGACCGGCCCCTCTGCAGGTATCGCTGATCGCTCTGGGAAACCTCTGGACTTTTCTTTGGTCGCTGGTCTCCCACTGGCCAGCACGCATCGCTGCGTGTGGCAGGCGGGAGCTGGTAACTAATGTACACATCGGGTATCCAAGGGACGCACATCCCTTGGATACCCGATGTGTACGTTAGTTACCAGCTCCCTGCATCAGCGCGCTGGTAACTAACGAACAAGGCGACGCCGCGTGCTCGGCGTCGCTGTGCTAATCGCTGGTGAAGCTGTCTGTGTGACAGCTCACCAGTGATCACATAGTGACTCACCAGCGATCCTGACACGTTGATATCATTGTCGGGATTGCTGGTGAGTCGCTATGTGTGACTCCAGCTTTACTTTCCAGCATTATTTTCACACCTCCTTAAGGTCTTGCTCACACCACTGTATTATCTGGACCAGTGCTATCTGATTTTTTTGGGGGGATAACACTGAGACCAATGATATGTATTGGGGTAGTGCCGATTTAACATGAGAAAAAAAGTCTATGGGTGCGTGAAAATCATCATACTGCTCTCAGATGACATAACAGATTGGAGAAGATGGAGAAATTTTGTCCTCCATCTTCTCCGCACATGGTTCTTGCATCCGAGAGAATCGGATCGCACTTTGCTGACACTCTGATCACACTCTGATCTGTTTGATCAGACTTTAGTTAGCATAGTTAGCCCATTTCTTTTGGAAGAGAGTATATGCAGTCATGTAACTCTAACCTTATGCTATTTTACACAATCATACATTGCATAAAGATTCTTCATAGAATCATGAAAAGTGCATTCTGGACTTTACCTTTTTGAGGAACAAAGAGTGACCACTATGACCAACAGGACAACTGAAATAGCGACCACTCCTGGTGTGGGGAAAGTTGAACCTAAAAATGGAAGATATTTTTTATCAACAAAAATATCATAGCTTTTTCACGTTTCCAGTGTATGTACGGATTGGACATGCACCATTCATTTCATCAGAAAACATTATCTCTACATTATGAAGGATGCTGCGTCTTCAGCTCCTCGTCAGTGAGTAATTATTCATTGATGAGTGACATTGCTCATCACGTCCTAATCATCGAGGTAATATATGACCTTACATTCAATCCCACATCAAGGACTTTGTGGATTTAAATGACACGTGGACCTCTATAAAGCTGAAACAACCAGCCCCAATTATTTTGACGGTTAAGTTTCACGCTTCATAAATTTCAGCTTATTTCAGATTTTACATTATCATCTAATTCACTAGTCAGTCTGACCTCATTTGTGTTGTAAATAAACCATGAAACTGACACCATGAAGTGTGTTTCATACCTTGCACATGAAAAAAAAATTGCACAATTGTGTAAAAAATATTGCTAAAATGTATTGAATCAGAGCTTATCAAATTACATTTCTATAAATTAAAAAAGAACTACACAAACATGAAAGACACCCAGAAAGTTACATGACAATTCACAAATTGAAGGAAGACATTCGAAAAATATATTTTCTGTAAAGATAACAGGAGCCAAAAAACAGGCTAAAGTGCAAGTGCAACATTTAGAGCAAATACAGAAAATTGTCACTTCCCTCAAAAAATTTTTAACTGTATAAAATACCAGAAAGATGAGAAATACCCGAACCACAGAAAATAATCACATACTGAAGTCAATACATCGTGGTAGGGATGAGTTCATTCATAACTGCACACCCAACGCCAGTTTCGTCATCGGCTTTGTTTTGTAAGATTTTGGGGGGAGATAACAATTTTTGCATTTGTTATTTTATTGTTGCACTTGCCTTTTGCTCATTTTCTTGCCTCCTAATATCTTTACAGAAAGTAAAATATTTTTCTAATGTCTTCCTTACATTTGTAAATTGTCATCTACCTTGCTGGATTCACCCACCATGTGATTTTGATGTTTAGTTGTATCTTATTTTATTGAAATTTAATATAAGCTCTGATTCAACAAAAATGTTGTACTTTAAAAAAAATGTTTTGATGACTGCTCTAATTTACTCTAGCTAAAAACAAATGATAAAAGTAAAAAACAGATATATTCCAACTGTCAGGATAATACAATAAGTACATTGCTAACTTCTCAGTAAAAAATTTCAAGACCGAGAAGTCGTAAGGTAATGCAAATCAAGGACATAGCAAGTGTAGCTAAGATCTGCAAATGTGAAATGTTTAAGCACCTAGCTTCACTCTGTGGCACTTGGAAGGAGAACATTTTATATCCACATTAAACCTAAAAAATTGGGACGTCTTGTGGGATGATTGTGTGATGCCTTCTGTTCGTCATTGTGCCACTTACCACCACTTGTCCCTGCGAGGAACAGATTCCTTGGACTGAGAGACCTTGTTCTTTCACTCCAGGAGACTGCGACCTTCTTAGGGCCCCGTCACACATAGCGAAGCACCAGCGATCCCGACAACGATTTGACCTTGTCAGGATCGCTGGTGTGTCGCTACATGATCGCTGGTGAGCTGCCAAACATGCAGCTTCACCAGCAATCAGCACCAGCGACAGGAGGGTATCAAATGACGCACATCGCTTAGTTACCCACTGTGTACCTTAGTTACCAGCGCGCTGGTGCAGGGAGCTGGTAATCAAGTACACATCGGGATTCTAAGTGTGGCACCCCAGAGTCCGGTTGTCACAGTGACTTTGCCTCCCTCTAAGAGGTGAAGTCATGCTTGGAGGCAGAAAGGGGACCCCCATGCCAAGGCACGGCAGCAGATAGGAGCCCGGGGCTGACGGTGAAAAGGACGGTATCCGTGGAATAGGCTCATGCTGACAGCCGTACAGGTTAGTGAAACCATCACGAATAGAGGGTCGCAGCTTAGTTGTATACAGTGGAGACCCACACACAAAGCTCAGAAAGGAAGATCCTAACCCCCACCTGGCAAGGTGGATTCCCTGAATGCCTCCAGGCGAGCCGGACTCATTGCATCACCTGTATGTGGTACTCCGGATTGCAACCAGTTACCTGTAAAAGGTAAAGAAACTGCACCTCTCTGTGTCCTTCTCTCATTTCTCTGCACACCAACATTCACAGCCATTTTGACTATTAATCTACCATCTTTGCCCTGGGACTATTGCTCCACCTGTGGGGAGCCATTTTTATCTCAGCTGTGCCACATCAACAGTCTCAGGGGAACAACACCGCAGGGCTGGTCACCTTTGACCAGAATACCACAGGTGGCGTAACGTATTTAACCATCTACAAACTTTATCTTCATTTTTATCTTCCCCTTTCATCTTCATTTTATTTCATGGACGCCTCAGGGCCACAGACCGGGTTGCTGCGCCGTGACACCGTCCCCCGTTGAAGTCGATGGGCCCGGTACCGAGTACCCCACGGTCCTGCACTGCACTGCGCGTGCGCGCCCTCTCACGCCCTCATGCCGCCGCGTGTACACCCCGGGTGCTCCATAAGCAGCATGCGGCACTTACTCGATGTGTACCTAGGTTACCAGCTCCCTGCACCAGCGCGCTGGTAACTAAGGTACACATCGGGTTTCTAAGCGCTGCGCGCAGCTTAGTAATCCGACGTTTACCTTAGTTACCAGCTCCTGCTCGCTGATCGCTGGTCTCCCGCCTGTCACATGCAGCGATGCGTGCTGGCCAGCGGGAGACCAGCAATCAAAAAAATGTCCTGGCCATTCCAGGACGATCAGCGATACCCGGCAGGGGAGCCGGTCGCTGGTCAGTGTCACAAAACTTGTGACTCAGCAGCGATCTCGCTTGCGAGATCGCTATGTGTGACGGGGGCTTTAGGCTGAGATATCAGCAGTGTGCAATGTTGCATGTCTGTGTGGTTGGGAGAACAACACTAAACTGTAATGTCAGCAAGTGGACAACCTTAACATGGACAGATCAGCAGATTCGAAGAATGACCTGTAGTCATTTATTCTGTACTGTAAGTGAAATTAGACATCAGATGTCAAGCCTGAGACATCAAACAGTGTCTACACAAACCATCAGAATGCACTTGCATGACACTGAGTGATGAGCCAGCTACAGATGTTACATTGACCTGACATGACCGCTCTCAAAGACTATCATGGTGCAGAACAAGAATACAATGGAGGTTGGAATGGAGGTCTGTCCACTGCAGGGATAAGTCTAGGTTTTGTCTTGGATGCCGTGATAGCACAGGCGATTGGTCTGGAGACCACGTGGGAAATGCGAAGAAGAGACCATCAAGAGGGAAAATGAACTGATCCTATTCCTGGGATTATGGTGAGAGGTAGCTTAATCTTGAAACCTTCAAGTCTTGATTCCAGGTACACTAACAGCTCAGCATTACATTGATTTAGTGGTGGAACCAATGGAACGGCCATTTCTCCAAAGCATCCCAGGAGCAATTTATAGCCATGACAATGCCAGGGGGCATGTTACTTGTGTATTTGAGCACAGTTTGTATTGTCAAAATGTCTACAGACTCGTCTCCCATTGAGCACGTCTGGAACGTCAGTGGTTGGAAATTGCACAAGGATTTGCTACCCAAGTTCATGGAGTGTGGTAAAAAATTCCTCAGACAACCATTAATAACCTCATTTATAACCTCATTGATAGCAGTAAAGAGATGTAAGTGTGGGGATTTTTGTACATGGAGCTCATACCCAATACTGTGATTTGAAAAGTTTCCATTTTTTCATAATTTGGAAATCATTAACATGTCTATCCAGCCTGTGATTTCCACAATTCCATAATGTTCTTTCTTAGTGTTACAATTTCAATGTTGAAGATTAAGTGAAATAAAAAAAAACACATGTATAAGAGGGCCTCCCCTTAACCAGACCAGTTTTCTTCTATGTCTCTACTTGATTGAAATTTTACTAGTTCAATAGTTTCATTGAACATATACTAGATCAACCATCACATAACCATAACAGACGCCTCTCAGCCAGCAAAACCAGATCTCACACTTTAAACTCACAAGGAGCCGTACCCTGAAACATAGTGTCTGCAAAATGAAATTTTGGTTTTGGCTTTTATTCTATATCTTGTGACAAATCTCATTAAAGGGTTTATATTGACTTTTAGGATTGCTACTTTCCGTAGGTAGCACTAGAGTTCTGGTCCTCTTCCTCTCTGAAGAGACAATTGAACAAAGGTTAACTTGCCTCGTACAATTCCGCAGAGCAGCTAGTAGCAGAAATGGTTGAAAATGATAATGCTGGCTGTAATAAATGTTCAAGGTAATAACTTGGCCTTCAAATTTCACAAATTTTAATCCCATTAAGCATGTGTGGGATGTCCTGGAAAAAACACCTGACAACTTAGAGGGCTACAAGTATAATCTGTGAGTCTCTGGATGCCATCTACTTACCCTTCAGAGGCTTTATGAAATCCATGCCTTGACCATTCAGAGCTGTTTTGGCAGAACGTGGAGGACTTATGCTATAATAGGCCACTATTTTTAATGTTATAGCTGATCGAAGTATATGATCATAAGTTCACTAACTAATTAACTACCGTTACCGTTAGGAGGAGTTGTCCACTGTACCGGCTTGCTCCATTCACTCCACTTGCCACCCACAAATTCTGTCTGGTTGACGCGCACTTTGGCTTCATACAGAGTATCAGGTTGTAGGTCACGTAGAAAAACCGACAGATCATAATGGTTAATTGTAAATCTTTTGGCATCCTTAAAAAAAGGAAACATAGTAGGATTGAGTTACAATGTCAAAAACAGCTTACACATATGGTGCTGTGATTACGAATAAAATAAGACATTTTTGGATCTCAGACTACCTCCGGAACTCTTTCAAACTTCTAACTGCAAGAAATGAAATCTTTTCAGTGGTAGCTTGTTGAATTTGATTTATTTTCAGAAGTTTAGTGATGAGTTATCGTGGAGCTATTTACCTTCCATGACCATTTCGCTGGCTTGAAATGCACTTCAGTTTCCACATTGTCTATGTAATTCCTGTGATTGATGACCCACGTAAGATTCCACGTACCATCTTCTATCATTGTAATGTCAAGGTGTGCAGGTGGATCAAGACGCACTTCAGAAAGAAATAATGTACATGTTGTCATACTTTGTATAAATATAGAACAATGTTCATGAAAGGGCTTTTCATTTCTTAGCAATACCCTTTTATATGAATATCATGGAGAGGACTTCCACAATCAGAAATCCTATTATTTCACCCCTGGTTAGGTATCAGTAATGGATGTTCAGTGTGACTTACCGGCTGCTTTCTTTCTGTTTCCAGTGCAGCTCCAGTCCTCTTCTGGACCATGTGACCACAGTTGTGACTAGGCGGTTCACTCCAGTGTTTGCTGGACGGAAGAGAAGTCACTTCTCATTGTGAGCCAATGAGACTCAGAAATAGGCTGAGAGAAAGTAATGTTTGACTATGATTTCCAGCCAGTCAGAGCTGTGGACACAAAGTGGTGCGGAGTGGTGGGAGCGGATTTGCAATGGAAACAATAGAAGACAGTGACCGGTAAGTATTTTACTATATACACAGAACATATATTAGTGATACCTAACCGATGGTGAAATACTGTAACAAAAATTATTTGCCGGAATGGCTGTCACTAAGATTTTGCTAAGTAAACTACAGACACTGTCAGGTTAGCAGTGTTATGCCAATTAAAATGATACCTATGGTGAAGAAATCCGTCTTGGGATTCTTGTGTAGTCAGTGTTAGAAGTTTTCAGCTAATGAAATTCTCGTGCTCTGGGGCAGGAATGTAGACAGAGTCTTAGGAAGAGACCTTCCCACAGTCATCCCCGAAGTACGGGCGCATCATTAACTGAAAACTTTTAAGGGCCCCGTCACACATAGCGACTCACCAGCGATCCCGACAACGATATGATCTTGTCAGGATCGCTGGTGTGTCGCTACATGATCGCTGGTGAGCTGCCAAACAGGCAGCTTCACCAGCGATCAGCATCAGTGACGACGAGCGCTCGCGTCGCTGTGTACCTTAGTTACCAGCGCGCTGGTGCAGGGAGCTGGTAACCAAGGTAAACAGCGGGTTTCTAAGCGTCACGCGGCACTTAGAAACCAGCTGTTTACCTTGGTTACCAGCTCCCTGCATCAGCGCGCTGGTAACTAAGGTACACAGAGGGTTTCTAAGCGCTGCGTGGCGCTTAGAAACCCTCTGTTTACCTTGGATACCAGCATCCAGCTCGCTGATCGCTGCTCTCCCGCCTGCCACACGTAGCGATGCATGCTGGCCAGCGGGAGACCAACGATCCAAAAAAAGTTCAGGCCATTCCAGGACGATCAGCGATACCCGGCAGGGGGGCCGGTCGCTGATACCTGTCACACACAGCGATCTCGCTGGTGAGATTGCTGTTGATTCACAAAACTTGTGACTCAGCAGCGATCTCGCTAGCAAGATCGCTGTGTGTGACGGGGGCTTAACACTAATTACACAAGAAACACAAGACGCATTTCTTCACCCCAGGTATCATTTTAATCAGTTTAACACTGCCAACCTGGCAATGCCTGTAGTTTACTTAGCAAAATCATGCTGCTAGGTTCCCTTTAAGCTCAGTTGGTAATGAGGAACAGTAAGGAAGTTTACCCACTCTCTTCAAAATCTTCCATCTCCAGCTGCGCCAATACCAAGGAGATGTATTTGCTTCAACATCGGCTTCTGCACCACCCACAAAATGCAGCTGAGTGCCGAAGACTGGGTGTCACTCAGAGTATGCACACTGATCGTAGAACCCAGCTCGGAATGAGAAAGATAGTGGAGCAGATCTTAGCAATAAAAGACTGGTAAATAGATAATATATTTGAGTGTCTAGTGACTTAAAGAAAAAAAAATAGAAAAAATATATTTAGAAAAAGAATAAAAAATGGGTGAGATGGGAGCGGAAGGAATGTGTAAAGCAATACATAAAATCGATGTTTTGAGAAAATCTGCATAAGGTAAAAAGTGTAAAACTGCAAGAAACAGTGCTAGGATCGGCAGACAGTCTAATGTGTTTGAGGACCTCCCTTACACCTGATGAAGGCTGTAAGAAGCCAAAACACGTTGTGTAAACTAGTGTTTTAATAATTTTTTATTTTTAAATAAATGTTCATTGAAGCAACCAAAAAAACACCATCTCTGATTCAACAGAAAACAGCCCTGATCCTGGTCTCCATCTTTTAGTTAATCACTGTGGGAGACTTCAGGAAGCGGTTTCCCCTGTCTCTCCAGGAATAGCTGCAGTCTATCACTTTTGAATCCAAACCAAAATGAGAGTTGTGCCTCAGGCAGCACAACTATATCAGGGGAGCAAGTTTCCGAAGAGAACTCACCTTTTACAACTTGACCGAAACTTACTACGCTTACATAGTGCCACTTCTTTTTTTTTTCTTTTTTAGGATATTCCACACAAATCATAATATTAAAATATATTTATTTCTATGGCTGTTGTCTATGACAGGTTCCTGAGGTTCCTGCAGTGTTAACTACAAGGCCGGCCCCTGGAGGGGATGGGGGAAAGGAGGCCTAAGGGTGTGTGCACACGCTGCGGATTCTGCTGCGGTGTACAGTACCATTATTCCCTATGGGAATACAAAACCTCAGTGCAGATGGTGCGGATTTTACCACGTGGTTTTTCTGCGGTTTTGAAACTGCATAAAGAATTGACATGTCAATTCTTTCTGCGGATTCCGCTGCGGTTTGCCATCTCCTCCATTGTGGAGATGAAAAACCGCAGGGCAAAACCGCAGAGCAATCTGCAGGTAAAACCGCAGGTCTTTTGACCTGCAGATTTACCTGTGGATTTTACAAAATCCGCGCGGCCAAATCCGCACCCCAATCCGCAGCGTGTGCATGTAGCCTTATAGGGGAACCAGTGGGAAGTGTTTAAGGATATAGGAATAAGTAGTCAGTGTTGGAGAGGAGGTGAAAGGGAGAGTACAGGTTTATAGGTTGTGGAATTACAAGGCTCAGCATGGAAAGGAGCTAGCTACAGAGGTGGCAGGACATCCCAGGTAAGTGGGAACCACTGCAAGAGGAAAGCTTATAAGTCTGGGAAACGTATCACTCAGTGAGAAGGGGAGCTTAGGAAAAGGTAGCGCTTTACTGTTGGAAATCAAGTGGAGCGAGGTCTCTACAAGCAGTTCTGGGATCGCCATAGGTAAAGACTCAGGGTATTAGGCTAGGTTCACACTGGGAATTATTGCAGCTTTTTTATGCAAATTTTCAGCTGCTTTTTACAGCACCAGCAAACCCTATGAGATTTCAGAAATCTCATGCACACATATTGTTTTTTTTTTTTGCCATCAGTATTTTGCGCTTTGCATGTTTTTTGCAGCGCTTTTTCTGCCAAAACCTCATTCTTTGGATTTTTTTTCAATACTAAACTTTATCAGCATGCACAAGAGACAAATCTAGCATGCCTAAACCGCTGCAAAAAAACACACAAAAAAATGCATCAAAAACGGTGCAAAAAACGCAAGAAATAAACAAGGAAAACATGCTTTTTTTTCTGGAGCTTCTTTCCTTCCAAGAGATCAGGTTTTGCTGCAGACAAAAAAACACTGACCAAATGCCTAGTGTGAACTTACCCTTAGGATCATAGCGACACACCAGGACCAGTATGACCCTAGTCCTAGGAAAATGCAGGCAGTTACAACTTTTCTCCATGCCGAGAGCAAAATGCAAACTGTAACTCTGGGAAAGGAGTCGATGTATTCTATGGAAGATGGTGAAAGAGAAGGCATAACTTGTTATCCCTTATTCTTTAGTTTGGCCATGCATAATATTGCCATTGTTTGTAAGAACTGGTCTGGCCTTGTGATTGAAAGAGTCAAAGTGAGTGATTCTGCACCAAGTACATTGGAAGGGACGGTGGCGGTAACAGACGCAGGAATAGTGTCGCACATGCACACCCTCAACACTTGTTTGCCTGTAAGGTATGAGAAGGTGGAGAATCAGCAACTCGTCCGTGGCTCCCTCCCTGGACAAATTACAGACTTATTAGAGCGAGCATATAAGGCCTGTTTCACACATCCATTTTTTGGCATCCGCCATCTGTTTTTTGCATGAAAAAACGGATCCGTTTCCGTTTTACCGCAAACGGATGCAAACGGATCCGTTTTTTTGACGGATCCGCGGTAACCGCTAATGGAAGTCTATGGGACCAAAAACGGATCCTCCAAAAAAATGACGGATCCGTTTTTAACGGAAAACGATGGATTTGGACAGGTTTTAAAAAACGGAAGTGTGATCCAGGCCTTATGGGGAGAGGACAACTCCTCAGCTCTGGGATGCTACTGGAGAAAAAATGGAATCTCAGAACTACTACATGGTCATCATAAAAATGGTGAGATTTCATTAAAGCTGGTCCTAAACGTTAGATGGTTGTCTGCTGAAAGATGCTTCGCACTATCGTTTGGCCGGCATCCATCTTGACTGTCTCTCCTATACACGAGAGAGATCATTCGGCAAAAAATGTGCTGTCGTACCCTGTGAAAAAAATATGCAGAACACATTATAGTAGAGCAGGAGTTATGCCGAACCGCAGTACTTACGATTGAAAAATGGCTTGAAATCAGATAAAGATATGACTGTCATGTTGATGTTCCTTCCAAAACTGCACATCACACTCACGTTCACATTATGCGCAGCAGTCATGGCATTTTTGTACTAAAGTTAAAGGAAAGAGGTAGGTGAAATGCCAGGCAAGAACTAATACCAGAGTTGCAGAACTGCACACAGGGAATCATTTCTGATTGACATCTACTATCAGAGAAGCCACAGTTCTGGTCATGGGATTTAGCTGATGTTCACTCATTATATATACATACTAGCTGAAGAGCGCGGCGTTGCCTGGGCATAGTAACCAACTGTGGTTAGTTATAACCAATTATCTATATATATATAAACACCTTATCGTGTCTGTCTGCAACCGAAATCGCGGGCCGCTGATTGGTCGCAGCCGCCAGGCCCCAGCCAGGCCGCAACCAATCAGCGACAGGCGCAGCTGTTTGTAACGGCAGGCGCAGGCCTTAATCTCTAAAAAAGAGAATTAAAATTAAAAAAAAGTTATTCTCACCTTCCGACGGCTTCCTGTCTTCTTTCCACGCGCCCGACCTCGCGTTCCCAGTAATGCGTTAGCGGCTTAGACCGCTGATGACGTCACTCTCGCGAGAGCAAGAAAGAAGACCGACGTCACTCTCATGAGAGCGAGAAAGAAGACCGACGTCATCAGCGGTCTAAGCCGCAAAGCATTACTGGGAACACGAGGCCGGGCGCGTGGAAAGAAGACAGGAGGCCGTCGGAAGGTGAGAATAACTTTTTAAAAAAATTTTAATATTATTTTTGTACAGGGCCGCGGCAGTGATTGGTCGCGGCTACAGGGCCGCGTTTGCTGATTGGTCGCGACTACATGGAAAGGGGGGTGAGGGGACCATGCATACCAGGATTGGGGGGTGAGGGGACCATGCATACCAGGATTGGGGGGTGAGGGGACCATGCATACCAGGAAAGGGGGGTGAGGAGACCATGCATACCAGGATTGGGGGGTGAGGGGACCATTAATAACAGGATTGGGGGGTGAGGGGACCATGCATACCAGGAAAGGGGGGTGAGGGAACCATGCATACCAGGATTGGTGGGTGAGGGGACCATGCCTACCATGATAGGGGGGTGAGGGGACCATGCCTACCAGGATAGGGGGTTGAGGGGACCATGCATACCAGGATTGGGGGGTGAGGGGACCATGCATACCAAGAAAGGGGGGTGAGGTGACCATGAATACCAAGAAAGGGGGGTGAGGGGACCATGCATACCAGGAAAAGGGGGTGAGGAGACCATGCATATCAGGATTGGGGGTGAGGGGACCATGCATACCAGGATTGGGGGGTGAGGAGACCATGCATATCAGGATTGGGGGTGAGGGGACCATGCATACCAGGATTGGGGGGTGAGAGGACCATACATACCAGGAAAGGGGGGTGAGAGGACCATGCATACCAGGAAAGGGGGGTGAGGGAACCATGCATAACAGGATTGGGGGGTGAGGGGACCATGCATACCAGGATTGGGGGATGAGGGGACCATGCATACCAGGATTGGGGGATGAGGGGACCATGCATACCAGGATTGGGGGGTGAGGGGACCATGCATACCAGGAAAGGGGGGTGAGGGGACCATGCATACCAGGATTGGGGGGGTGAGGGGACCATGCATACCAGGAAAGGGGGGGTGAGGGGACCATGCATACCCGGATTGGGGGGTGAGGGGACCATGCATACCAGGATTGGGGGGTGAGGAGACCATGCATACCAGGATAGGGGGTTGAGGGTACCATGCATACCAGGATTGGGGGGTGAGGAGACCATGCATACCAAGAAAGGGGGGTGAGGGGACCAGGCATATCAGGATTGGGGGTGAGGGGACCATGCATACCCCGAAAGGGGGGTGAGAGGACCATGCATACCAGGAAAGAGGGGTGAGAAGACCATGCATACCAGGATTGGGGGGTGAGAGGACCATGCATTCCAGGATTGGAGGGTGAGGGGACCATGCATACCCTGAAAGGGGAGTAAGAAGACCATGCATACCAGGAAAGAGAGGTGAGAGGACCATGCATACCAGGATTGGGGGGTGAGAGGACCATGCATTCCAGGATTGGGGGGTCAGGGGACCATGCATACCAGGATAGGGGGTTGAGGGGTAGCATGCATATCAGGATTGGGGGTGAGAGAACCATACATATCAGGATTGGGGGATGCATTATTGCATTATTATTAAATCTTCAAAAATAAACTGCATATATATTCTAGAATACCCGATGCGTTAGAATCGGGCCACCATCTAGTAATGATTATATTGCACATAAAAACCGTGCATCTAATCCTATCCTGTGTGATACTGACTGCTGAGCCGTGTATCTAATCCTATTCTGTGTGATACCATCTGCTGAGCCGTGTATCTAATACTATTCTGTGTGATACTGTGTACTGAGCTGCGTATCTAGTCCTATCCTGTGTGATACTGTGTGCTGAGCCGTGTATCTAATACTATCCTGTGTGATACTGTCTGCTGAGCCGTGTATCTATTCCTATCCTGTGTGATGCTGACTGCTTAGCTGTGTATCTAATCCTCTCCTGTGTGATACTGACTACTGAGCTGTGTATCTAATCCTATCCTGTGTGATACTGACTGCTGAACCGTGTATCTAATCCTATCCTGTGTGATACTGACTGCTGAGCCGTGTGTCTAATCCTCTCCTGTGTGATACTGGGCTCCCCCTGCAGTCTGTGTCAGAGGGTGGTCTGTGTGGGCACGGTAATAAATTGTGTTATTTCCAACTTTACAGAAGGACGATAACACCATAGAAATGATAAGAATAATAGGCCTCAGTTACCACAACTGTCTACAAAGTAAACTGTTGCTGATAGCAACCAATCACAGCTCATTTTTCATCTTTTAAACAGCTCTGGGACAGCGTGGCGAGTTTTGAGTGGCGACTTTTGTGTTTCGACTTTTATGTGGCGAGGTTGGTGTATGTGTGGTGAAATGTGTGCTGAGGGTGGTATATGTGTTGAAGCACGTGGTAGTGTGTGGTGCATTTTGTGTGTGTGTTCATATCCCCGTGTGTGGTGAGTATCCCATGTCAGGGCCCCACCTTAGCAACTGTACGGTATATACTCTTTGGCGCCATTGCTCTCATTCTTTCAGTCCCCCTTGTTCACATCTGGCACCTGTCAATTTGCCTCCAACACTTTTCCTCTCACTTTTTCCTCATTATGTAGATAGGGGCAAAATTGTATGGTGAATTGGAACACGCGGGGTTAAAATTTCACCCCACAACATAGCCTATGACACTCTCGGGGTCCAGACGTGTGACTGTGCAAAATTTTGTGGCTGTAGCTGCGACTGTGCGGTTGCCAATCCCGGACATACATTCATACATACAGTACATGCAAACATACACACACACACACATTGAGCTTTATATATATATATATATATATATATATATATATATATTTAAGTATGCTACAAGTACTTGTGGTTGTTACATTATGCAAACATGTTTATATCAAATCGGGTAATACATTCTTTTTAATATTTGAGGGTGGGAATAAAATAGAACATGCAGTGGGTACGGAAAGTATTCAGACCGCTTTAAATTTTTCACTCTTTGTTTCATTGCAGCCATTTGGTAAATTCAAAAAAGTTCATTTTTTTTCCTCATTAATGTACACTCTGCACCCCATCTTGACAGAAAAAAAAATGTTGTTTTTTTGCAAATTTATTAAAAAAGAAAAACTGAAATATCACATGGTCATAAGTGTTCAGACCCTTTGCTCAGACACTCATATATAAGTCACATGCTGTCCATTTCCCTGTGATCCTCCTTGAGATGGTTCTACTCCTAAATTGGAGTCCAGCTGTGTTTAATTAACTGATAGGACTTGATTTATAAAGGCCCACACCTGTCTATATAAGACCTCACAGTGCATGTCATACCAAATGAGAATCATGAGGTCAAAGGAACTGGCCAAGGAGCTCAGAGACAGAATTGTGGCAAGGCACAGATCTGGCCAGGGTTACAAAATAATTTCTGCAGTACTCAAGGTACCCAAGAGCAGAGTGGCCTCCATAATTCTTAAATGGAAGATGTTTCGGACCACTAGAAGTCTTCCTAGACCTGGCCATCCAGCCAAACTGAGCAATTTTGGGAGAAGAGTCTTGGTGAGAGAGGTAAAGAAGAATTCCAAGATCACTGTGGCTGAGCTCCACAGATACAGTAGGGAGAGGGAAGAAAGTTCCACAAAGTCAACTATCACTGCAGCCCTCCTCCAGTCTGACCTTTATAGCAGAGTGGCCCGACGGAAGCCTTTCCTCAGTGCAAGACATATGAAAACCAGCATAGAGTTTGCTAAAAAACACATGAAGGACTCCCACTATGAAAAATAAGATTCTCTGGTCTGATGAGACAAAGATAGACCTTTTTGGTGATAATTCTAAGCAGTATGTGTGGAGAAAACCAGGCACTGCTCATCATCTGCCCAATACAATCCTAACAGTGAAACATGGTGGTGGCAGCTATGGGGGTGTTTTTCAGCTGCAGGGACAGGACGACTGGTTGCCACTGAAGGAAACATGAATGCGGCCACGTACAGAGAGATCCTGGATGAAAACCTCTGCCAGAGTGCTCTGGACCTCAGGCACTGCTAAAGCAACTAAGGAGTGGCTTCAGAACAACTCTGTGACCATACTTTACTGGCCCAGCCAGAGCCCTGACCTAAACCCAATTGAGCATCTCTGGAGAGACCTGAAAATGGCTGTCCACCAATGTTCACCATCCAACCTGACAGAACTGGAGAGGATCCCCAAATCCAGGTGTGAAAAACTTGTTGCATCATTCCCAAGAAGTCCCATGGCTGTACTAGCTCAAAAGGGTGCTTCAACTCTGCGACCATTCTTGACTGGCCCAGCCAGAGCCCTGACCTAAACAAAATTGAGCATCTCTGGAGAGACCTTAAAATGGCTGTCCTCCAACGTTCACCATTAAACCTGATGGAACTGGAGAGGATCTGCAAGGAAGAATGGCAGAGGATCCCCAAATCCAGGTGTGAAAAACTTGTTGCATCATTCCCAAGAAGTCCCATGGCTGTACTAGCTCAAAAGGCTGCTTCTTCTCAATACCGAGCAAAGGGTGTGAATATTTATGGACCATGTGATATTTCAGTTTTTGTTTTTTAAGAAATTTGAAAAAAATTCTACATTTCTGTTTTTTTCCAGTCAAGATGGGGTGCAGAGTGTACATTAATGAGAAAAAAAAATGAACTTTTTTGAATTTACCAAATGGCTACAATGGAACAAAGAGTGAAAAATTTTAAGGGGTCTGAATATTTTCAATACGTCTGTATACCCAGGGAAGTCATGCATGAGAAATCTGTGTACTCACATGTTCACCATTGATTGTAAGAGTTATTACACAGCTTCTAGAGTCACTGCCGGGGGGAAGATAGCAGATTCCTTGTATATGTCTAAAAGAGAGTAGCAAAAAATGTCAGAAGATGAAGGATACATATCTAAATGTACTAATTTTATTCATGCAACCAGACAGGCAATTTAAGTCATTGGAGCCCAGATCACTGCAAATCGTATACTTGCGGTCACATAAATGCCTGCTCTTGCTGACGGCATGGGAGAATCCGCACAATGTGCAGCAGTGTGAGGATTCCTAAGTCTGCAGTCACATAGAGTGACTGCACACTTTCATCCCAAATCTGGGAAACCCCTTGAATTATAAAATTAAGCCCTTTAGCATGCGAATCCTAATGGTGTGAACTATACTCACAGTCAGGATTCAGCTCTGCTTGCCGGTTCCAGCGATCTTCACATGACCACTTATATGTGATTTTCATACTTTAGGTCACGTGACAACTAGTTTCTCATTCTGCTTTTCTCAATAAAGCATAGGTTGTAGCATTTCACTAAACATTTTTGAGAATTAGGAAGATCAGCTAGTTGACACATGACTGCATGTACGCAAATCACATATGAGCCTTTACATGATGACTACTCAAACCCCTTAATCTGTGTATAGTAGGGGGTGCTCGAGGCACAGAAAAACTGAGATCCGTCTCTGGGTAAACACACCTTGGGTCATTAGTAACATTAGCTGATATGTAGCATGGGGTGAAAATGAAGTTTTTAGCTGTTTTCCATGAACAGGACACAGTTTCAAAGCTGTTGTGTGTACAGTCCAGGCGACCTGAAATTAAAAAAAAGGGAAAGTTTAGAACCCCTCATTTACATATGAGCAACATAAAAATTCAAATTGTCAGGGATAACAGCAAGGGGAATTGCTCAGATCCCACTGCTGCCACCAATTTGTCAGGGGACGCAATTCCGTTGCCTCCAGTTGTCAAGACAATTATGCAATTGATTGACCAGTTTTGAATGATGTTGCAGCTGTTTCTACTACCAGGCCATTTATTGGGGAACTCACAGTGAGCGTATGGTATATACTGTACATCTCATATAATCATAGAATGGTAGAGTTGGAAGGGACCTCCTGGGCCATCTGGTTCAACCCCCTGCTCAAAGCAGGATTCGCTAAATCATCCCAGACAGATGTTTGTCCAGCCTCTGAAGACTTCTGTTGAAGGAGAACTCACCACCTCTAGTGGCAGCCTGTTCCACTCATTGATCACTCTGTCAAAAAGTTTTTTCTAATATCTAATCTGTGTCTCCTCCCATTCAGTTTCATCTCATTGCTTCTAGTCTTTCCTTGTGTAAATGAGAATAAAGATGATCCTTCTGCAATGTGACAGCCCTTGAGATATTTGTAGACAGCTATTCAGTCTCCTCTCAGTCTTCTCTTCTGTAAGCTAAACATTCCCAAATCCTGCAACCTTTCCTCATAGGACATGGTTTGCAGACCAGTCACCATTCTGGTCGCTCTTTTCTGAACTTGCTCCAGTTTGTTGATGTCTTTTTTAAAATGTGGCGCCCAAAACTGGACACAGTATTCCAGATGAGGTCTGACCAAAGAGGAGGAGAGGGCAATAATGACTTCACGTGATCTAGACTGTATGCTTCTGTTAATACATCCTAGAATTGCATTTGCCTTTTTTGCTTCTGCATCACACTGTTGACTCATATTCAGTCTGTGATCTATTAGTTTTCCCAAGTCTTTTTCACATGTGCTCCAACACATGGAATATATATATATATATAAGTAAATAGAGGAAGGCACCGCGCTCACAGGAGGATTCAGATAATAACGTAAAAGTGAAAGTGAAAGTCCTGCCTTTCACACATAAGCCGGATAGTCAAAGCGTGCAGGAGATACAAATCTACCACAGCAAGATACACTAATGAATGGTAAAGGACTTGTACAAACTTACCCTAGCTCTGCTGAATGAAGGTGCTGTGCTGATCACAGTGAATGATCCACAGAAATGCTGGAAAACCAGGTGAGAAGCTGGGAGGATGAAGTGAATGAACTAGCTGACTGGGGTGCAAGTAATGAAGAGAGCTGGGCAGAGCCAGGATAGCTCCGGCCGGTAGCATCCTGGATGCACAGCTGAGGGGGGCCGACACTGTCCTGCACTGACAGCGTGTGACGTCACAGGCTGAGGCTACGGAGCCTAGCTGGGGCCAAAAACCTACGCGTTTCAAAGCAAAACGTGCTTCTTCATCAGGGTTACTGCTCACCCAGTATAGCTGTCATATATAGTGTGTATATGTTCAAACACCTGTTTAACTCTTGGATTGAACACTGACCTCCACCCTCCCAGTAGAAGGCTAATTAATGATTAAGATAATAACATACATTTAAAAAGAAAGAGAAAAGAATAGCCATAGCGTATACCTCACAAAAATGGGTTGTAATATTGAGAATAATAAGGAATGTTAAAAACTATAACTTTATTATGCTGATAAATTTTTTAACATTTTAATATGAATAAAATCGAATACAAATATAAATATAAAGAAAAACTATGCGCGTAAAAATAAAATATGCTCCACCTACCGCGAATACTCATACAAAAAGCAGACATTGAAAATATGAATATAGAGAATATGGTAGGGTAAGGCAAATGCATCGATCTTAAAGAAAAAAAAAAAAAATTAAAAAAAAAATATTTATAAAACCACATAATGTATATATGGCTAATAAAAATAGTCATAAACAGCCTCTATGTATGCATTTCACAATACTAATATTGGTTATAAACGCTGTTCTATTGCATACCAAATATTAGTATAACTAGTGAGGATAATGATTAAAATTACTTTTATATAAATACCCCTTATAGATTTAGTAAAAATCCAGTTTGAATAGTAATAAAAATAGAATAAGTGAGAAAGAACTGGTTAAAAATAATTAATAGGTACATGAAACCTCTAATGCAAGCATCCATATGTATTCATTTGTCTACAATCATATTAGAAGGCATATAATTGTTATGTTTTTAACCAGTTCTTTCTCACTTATTCTATTTTTATTACTATTCAAACTGGATTTTTACTAAGTCTATAAGGGGTATTTATATACAAGTAGAGTTGAGCGATACCGTCCGATACTTCAAAGTATCGGATCGGAATGGATCGGCCGATCTTAAAAAAAAAGTATCGGTATCGCCGATTCCGATACCGGAAGTCCCATTCAAGTCTATGGGACTTCCGGTATCGGAATAAGAAAAATCCTGTTTTTCCCTTGTACAGCCTCTCTGGGGTCTGTACGGGCCTTTCGGGGGGCTGTGCCGGCCTGCCAGGGGGTCTGTGCAGGCTCCGGTGGTCTGTGCCGGCCTGCCGGGGGGCTGTGCCGGCCTGCCGGGGGGTCTGTGCAGGCTCCGGTGGTCTGTGCCGGCCTGCCGGGGGGCTGTGCAGGCTCCGGTGGGCTGTGCCGGCCTGCCGGGGGGCTGTGCAGGCTCCGGGGGGCTGTGCCGGCCTGCCGGGGGGCTGTCCGGCCTGCCGGGGGGCTGTGCAGGCTCCGGGGGGCTGTGCCGGCCTGCCGGGGGGCTGTGCCGGCCTGCCGGGGGGCAGTGCAGGCTCCGGGGGGCTGTGCAGGCTTCGGGGGTCTGTGCAGGCATCGTCCGATGGGACTACAAGTCCCATCGGGCGATGCCTGCTACCATGACAGTGATTGACACATTAGCCAATGATGGGACAGTAGTAGTCCCATCATCCGGCTAATGTGTTGAATGTAAAAAAAAAAAAAAAAATTACATGCTACATACATGCTACATACATACAACATGCATACTACATACTACATACATGCTACATACATACTACATACATGCTACATTCATACTACATATATACTACATGCAACATACATACTACATATATACTACATGCAACATACATACTACATATATACTACATGCATGCAACATGCATACTACATATATACTACATGCAACATACATACTACATATATACTACATACATACTGCATGCTACATATATACTACATGCATGCAACATGCATACTACATATATACTACATGCAACATGCATACTACATATATACTACATGCAACATACATACTACATATATACTACATGCAACATACATACTACATATATACTACATGCATGCAACATGCATACTACATATATACTACATGCAACATATATACTACATACATACTACATATATACTGCATGCATGCAACATGCATACTACATATATACTACATGCAACATGCATACTACATATATACTACATGCTACATACATACTACATATATACTACATACATACTACATGCTACATACATACCACATATATACTACATACATACTACATACAATACATTCATACAATACATACATAGACATACAGTACATATAACATAGAGTAACATACTTACCAATACTTGTCACATTGTTCCCCGAAGCCATTGTCTTTTACAGAATAAATATTAACATAACAAACCACAAAAATACTCACCCACGATCCGAAGCAGTCCACGAGTGTGTCCCATGACGATCTTGGGTAGAGAACTGCAGCATCAGCTGTTGCTGCCGTTCTCTACGGGCTGCAGGAATCCAATGACGGAAGGTAGGTATCCTTCCGCACTGTATTCCTCCGCCACTTAAAAAAAAAAAAGTCCCTAGTCTCACTTTATGCCATTGCTGCGTGGGAATTTCCCACACAGCAATGGCATAAAGTGAGACTAGGGACTTTTTTTTTTTTAAGTGGTGGAGGAATACAGTGCGGAAGGATACCTACCTTCCGTCATTGGATTCCTGCAGCCCGTAGAGAACGGCAGCAACAGCTGATGCTGCAGTTCTCTACCCAAGATCGTCGTGGGACACACTCGTGGACTGCTTTGGATCGTGGGTGAGTATTTTTGTGGTTTGTTATGTTAATATTTATTCCGGAAAAGACAATGGCTTCGGGGAACAATGTGACAAGTATTGGTAAGTATGTTACTCTATGTTATATGTACTGTATGTCTATGTATGTATTGTATGAATGTATTGTATGTAGTATGTATGTAGTATATATGTGGTATGTATGTAGCATGTAGTATGTATGTAGTATGTATGTAGCATGCATGTAGCATGCAGTATGTATGTAGCATGCATGTAGTATATATGTAGCATGTATGTAGCATGTAGTATGTATGTAGTATGTATGTGGTATGTATGTAGCATGTAGTATGTATGTAGCATGCATGTAGTATATATGTAGTATGTATGTAGTATGTATGTAGCATGCAGTATGTATGTAGCATGCATGTAGTATATATGTAGTATGTATGTAGCATGTAGTATGTATGTAGTATGTATGTGGTATGTATGTAGCATGTAGTATGTATGTGGCATGCATGTAGTATATATGTAGTATGTATGTAGTATGTATGTAGCATGCAGTATGTATGTAGCATGCATGTAGTATATATGTAGTATGTATGTAGCATGTAGTATGTATGTAGTATGTATGTGGTATGTATGTAGCATGTAGTATGTATGTAGCATGCATGTAGTATATATGTAGTATGTATGTAGTATGTATGTAGCATGTAGTATGTATGTAGCATGCATGTAGTATATATGTAGTATGTATGTAGCATGTAGTATGTATGTAGCATGCATGTAGTATATATGTAGTATGTATGTAGCATGTAGTATGTATGTAGCATGCATGTAGTATATATGTGGTATGTATGTAGCATGTAGTATGTATGTAGCATGCATGTAGTATGTATGTAGTATGTATGTAGTATATATGTAGTATGTATGTAGTATATATGTAGTATGTATGTAGCATGTAGTATGTATGTAGCATGCATGTAGCATGTATGTAGTATGCATGTAGTATATATGTAGCATGTAGTATGTATGTAGCATGCATGTAGTATATATGTGTTATGTATGTAGTATGTATGTGGTATGTATGTGGTATGTATGTGGTATGTATGTAGTATGTATGTGGTATGTATGTGGTATGTATGTGGTATGTATGTAGCATGCATGTAGTATGTATGTAGTATGTATGTAGTATTTTTTTTTTTTTTTTTTTTTAACATTTAACACATTAGCCGGATGATGGGACTACTACTGTCCCATCATTGGCTAATGTGTCAATCACTGTCATGGTAGCAGGCATCGCCAGATGGGACTTGTAGTCCCATCGGACGATGCTTGCACAGACCCCCGGACATCAGCACAGCCCCCCGGCAGGCCGGCACAGACCCCCACAGGGTGCACAGACCACCGGCAGGCCGGCACAGCCCCCCGGCAGGCCGGTACAGACCCCGGGCAGTCCACACAGCCCCCCGGCAGGCCGGCACAGCCCCCCGGCAGGCCGGCAGAGACCCCCGGAAGGCCCGAAATGACGGCGCATCATGATGCGCACACACCGCGCATCATGATGACGTCAGGCTGTCAATCAACTGAACTTCCGATTCCGATGCCGACTTCCGATATTGAAAAAATATCGGAAGTCGGTATCGGAATTCCGATACAGCAAGTATCGGCCGATACCCGATACTTGCGGTATCGGAATGCTCAACACTATATACAAGTAATTTTAATCATTATCCTCACTAGTTATACTAATATTTGGTATGCAATAGAACAGCGTTTATAACCAATATTAGTATTGTGAAATGCATAAATAGAGGCTGTTTATGACTATTTTTATTGGCCATATATACATTATGTGGTTTTATAAATATTTTTTTTTTTTTCTTTAAGATAGATGCATTTGCCTTACCCTACCATATTCTCTATATTCATATTTTCAATGTCTGCTTTTTGTATGAGTATTCGCGGTAGGTGGAGCATATTTTATTTTTACGCGCATAGTTTTTCTTTATATTTATATTTGTATTCGATTTTATTCATATTAAAATGTTAAAAAATTTATCAGCATAATAAAGTTATAGTTTTTAACATTCCTTATTATTCTCAATATTACAACCCATTTTTGTGAGGTATACGCTATGGCTATTCTTTTCTCTTTCTTTTTAAATGTATGTTATTATCTTAATCATTAATTAGCCTTCTACTGGGAGGGTGGAGGTCAGTGTTCAATCCAAGAGTTAAACAGGTGTTTGAACATATACACACTATATATGACAGCTATACTGGGTGAGCAGTAACCCTGATGAAGAAGCACGTTTTGCTTTGAAACGCGTAGGTTTTTGGCCCCAGCTAGGCTCCGTAGCCTCAGCCTGTGACGTCACACGCTGTCAGTGCAGGACAGTGTCGGCCCCCCTCAGCTGTGCATCCAGGATGCTACCGGCCGGAGCTATCCTGGCTCTGCCCAGCTCTCTTCATTACTTGCACCCCAGTCAGCTAGTTCATTCACTTCATCCTCCCAGCTTCTCACCTGATTTTCCAGCATTTCTGTGGATCATTCACTGTGATCAGCACAGCACCTTCATTCAGCAGAGCTAGGGTAAGTTTGTACAAGTCCTTTACCATTCATCAGTGTATCTTGCTGTGGTAGATTTGTATCTCCTGCACGCTTTGACTATCCTGCTTATGTGTGAAAGGCAGGACTTTCACTTTTACGTTATTATCTGTGAATCCTCCTGTGAGCGCGGTGCCTTCCTCTTTTTACTTATTTAACCCTTTTTTGGCAGAACAAGCGCAGCTTCTGTCTAGGCACCATCAGCCCTCCTTTTCTATTGGTAGCGCCGGTGTATATCTGTATACTATATATATATGTATTCACATTAATATGATCACTGCTAAATCCACAATAAGAAAAGGAACTACTATTTGCCACCACCAATCGTTTATTCAGGCTGCTGGGATGCCTGTTACAGGTAGCATATGGCTTCAGGGGTGCGGTTTACAGAACAAGAGGAACAGAGCTATTACATTTTAGAAATCTAATGCCAAAAAATATGCAGTGTTTATAAAAACTATACAAAGATGATGAAAAAATTGGAACAAAACAAAATGGTATATACAATCACATGGAATAGAAGGGATAACAAAAGAAGTACGAAACCTGTGTCTTTGACATGGCTCAGAACTTATCAGAGGAAGGTACTCCTTAGGAAATGGACAGCACTACAGCAAACTACCTTCCAATACTTACAAAAGACCAAAACCCAAACTCTGATTTTTATTATATCAAGAGTACACCCACAAACCACCCCTTGGTGAGCTCATATGGGAGCTTGTAGTGGGATGTACTATAAGTCTTTTAGAAGTTTATGAGAACCCCTACTTTCAAGATATCTTCACCCCTGGAGGTCCTAAGCAGGAGATATCATTGTCATGCTTCCTATCACGTTTTTACCTTTCTATCGAGATGAAACATAGCATGGATAGCATCATCGATCTTCCGTTATTAAGTTGTATGTGTTAGAAAGGCCTTACAGTGATGTGAGTGAATGTGTTAAGTTTGTCCCATCACTATGACGCCAAAAACATATCAGATCGATGCAAACACCAATATACATCACTGACCACTGGCTCCAAAAAGTATGAGATAACTCCTTTGAATAGACAAAGCTCTTGCTTTGGGTTTGTACTTCTCCTTGGCTGCTTCTCATCAGATTCCTTGCTGTAATTACCTAATCACAGCAGGTGGTCCTACTTTAATGAAGGTTGCAGTGTAAGCTCTTTCTCACTTCCTCATTTATAATTAATCCCACATATAAAATGTGAGGATGATTTGTCCCCTCTGCAGAGATGTCTTTATGGATTTTGCAATTTTCTACTACACAAATAGAACTAAAAAACAAAATTATACAAAATGTAATTTTTATTTTTGGGCTGTGTTATTTGCGTTTTAAGGTACAGGGACAAAAATGATCTCAGCCATACGACTGTCTTATACGAGATCACCTATGACTTCTCTTTTGCAAAGCTGTTTGTGTACTTCAATTTGTCATAAAATGTTTAATACATGAGGAAAAAAAAACCTTGGAAATGTCAGATTGACAAAAAAAGATGTCTTCTGATGTCTTTTTGCATAATTCTCAGGAACCTGTGCAATTTTAACTCTTTTGCTGTTTTTTCTTTGTTAAGGTTTTTGCTTCCACATTCTGACAATCAAAGCTTTTTCAGCTTTATAATGCCTTAACCATAATATACAGTTGTGGCCAAAAGTATTGACACCCCTGCAATTTTGTCAGATAATACTCAGTTTCTTCCTGAAAATGATTGCAAACACAAATTCTTTGGTATTATTATCTTCATTTAATTTGTCTTAAATGAAAAACACAAAAAGAATTGTCCTAAAGCCAAATTGAATATAATTCCACACCAAACATAAAAAAGAGGGTGGACAAAAGTATTGGCACTGTTTGAAAAATCATGTGATGCTTCTCTAATTTGTGTAAATAACAGCACCTGTAACTTACCTGTGGCACCTAACAGGTGTTGGCAATAACTAAATCACACTTGCAGCCAGTTGACATTGATTAAAGTTGACTCAACCTCTGTCCTGTGTCCTTGTGTGTACCACATTGAGCATGGAGAAAAGAAAGACCAAAGAACTGTCTGAGGACTTGAGAAACCAAATTGTGAGGAAGCATGAGCAATCTCAAGGCTACAAGTCCATCTCCAAAGACCTGAATGTTCCTGTGTCTACCGTGCGCAGTGTCATCAAGAAGTTTAAAGCCCATAGCACTGTGGCTAACCTCCCTAGATGTGGACGGAAAAGAAAAATTGACAAGAGATTTCAACGCAAGATTGTGCGGATGTTGGATAAAGAACCTCGACTAACATCCAAACAAGTTCAAGCTGCCCTGCAGTCCGAGGGTACAACAGTGTCAACCCGTACTATCCGTCGGCATCTGAATGAAAAGGGACTGTATGGTAGGATACCCAGGAAGAACCCACTTCTTACCCCGAGACATAAAAAAGCCAGGCTGGAGTTTGCCAAAACTTCCCTGAAAAAGCCTAAAACAATTTGGAAGAATGTTCTCTGGTCAGGTGAGACAAAAGTAGAGCTTTTAGGGCAAAGGCATCAACATAGAGTTTACAGGAGAAAAAAGAGGCATTCAAAGAAAAGAACACGGTCCCTACAGTCAAACATGACGGAGGTTCCCTGATGTTTTGGGGTTGCTTTGCTGCCTCTGGCACTGGACTGCTTGACCGTGTGCATGGCATTATGAAGTCAGAAGACTACCAACAAATTTTGCAGCATAATGTAGGGCCCACTGTGAGAAAGCTGGGCCTCCCTCAGAGGTCATGGGTCTTCCAGCAGGACAATGACCCAAAACACACTTCAAAAAGCATTAGAAAATGGTTTGAGAGAAAGCACTGGAGACTTCTAAGGTGGCCAGCAATGAGACCATACCTGAATCCCATAGAACACCTGTGGAGAGATCTAAAAATGGCAGTTTGGAGAAGGCACCCTTCAAATATCAGGGACCTGGAGCAGTTTACCAAAGAAGAATGGTCTAAAATTCCAGCAGAGCATTGTAAGAAAGTCATTGATGGTTACCGGAAGCGGTTGGTCGCAGTTATTTTGGCTAAAGGTTGTGCAACCAAGTATTAGGCTGAGGGTGCCAATACTTTTGTCTGGCCCATTTTTGGAGTTTTGTGTGAAATGATCAATGTTTTGCTTTTTGCTTCATACTCTTGTGTTTTTTCATTTAAGACAAATTAAATGAAGATAATAATACCAAAGAATTTGTGTTTGCAATCATTTTCAGGAAGAAACTGAGTATTATCTGACAAAACTGCAGGGGTGTCAATACTTTTGGCCACAACTGTATTTAATCCATTGTTTCATGTGATACATAGAGAGGAAGTATGGGTGCCATGTGTAACTGCCACCATCACTTGATATATACAGTATACTGTATATACATACACTGCTCAAAAAAATAAAGGGAACACTTAAACAGCAGACTATAAATCCAAGTAAACCATACTTCTGTGTTATCAAACTGTCCACTTAGGAAGCAACACTGATTGACAATCAATTTCACATGCTGTTGTGCCAATGGAATAGACAACAAATGAAAATTATCGGCAATTATCAAGACACCCTCAATAAAGGAGTGGTTCTGCAGGTAGGGACCACAGATCACATCTCAGTACCAGTGCTTTCTGGCTGATGATTTAGAAACTTTTGAATGTTGGTGTGCTTTCACACTCATGGTAGCATGATACAGACTCTACAACCTACACAAGTGGCTCAGGTAGTGCAGCTCATCCAGGATGGCACATCAATGCGAGCAAGTAGCAGGCCTGCTGTTGGGTTGTTGCCCTCCTACGGCCCCTGTTATGAATGAGTCACCGAAGGAGGAAAAAACGAAAATACAAGCTAAGTCCAGAAAACCGGAGAGTTTGGTAGCTATCGGATTGTAGACCCCTGATCCTATTCACCACAACTAACAGTAGCCGTGGGGGGTTCCTACGGTGCCCTAGACCCCTCGATCACAGCCGGAGAACTAAATAAGCCTAAAGAAAGAAAGGGGAAATCTAAACTGCCCCAGAGCAGACCCCAAAGCAATAGACAGCCCCCAACATGTATTGTCGGTGAAAAGCAGATGAAAACACAAACACAGACAGAAAGACAGGTTGAGCAAATGATGGGGCCCAACTAACTAAATAGTAAAGGACAGAAAAGATGCTGGTTGCAATCTGCAAAAAACCCTACCAAAAATGTCCCAACTGTCTGATAGGGAAAAAGGCCCTGAAGTCGCTAGACTTCAAAATCACTATATCAGCACTCAGGTATATTCTGAAAACAGAGCAAAGAGATAAACTGATCAGAGACAAAAATGGAGCTCAGCCCGTCCCAACAAAGGCAGGCTGAACACAAAACACGAAGCAAACAGACAAAATCTCATGGAAAAATAAGAGAGCAAAAACTTAGCTTTCAGTAGACAGGACTAACTGGTTGCAAGAGCTCAGAGCAGAAAGGATCACCAGCACCCCTGTAGGGCATTGGCTGCCTTATATCCACTCAGTGATTCCGGGTGTCCAATCAGGCTCCACCTGTTCAGATGACAGGTTCTTCTCAACCCAATGAATTTCACTACCTCTCTTCACCAGCAGAGGGAGTTCATCAGATATCAACGGTGAAGGGGAAAATGAACTCACAACAGGCCCCCTCCACATCTCCTGGTGTACTGGCCTGTCTCCTGGTAGCGGCTCCAGCCTCTGGACACTATGCTGGCAAACCTTCTTGCCACAGCTCGCATTGATGTGCCATCCTGGATGAGCTGCACTACCTGAGCCACTTGTGTGGGTTGTAGATTCCGTCTCATGCTACTACAAGTGTGAAAGCACACCAACATTCAAAAGTGACCAAGACATCAACCAGAAAGCATTGGTACTGTGGTCTGTGGTCCCCACCTGCAGAACCACTCCTTTATTGAGGGTGTCTTGATAATTGCCAATAATTTCCATCTGTTGTCTATTCCATTTGCACAACAGCATGTGAAATTGATTGTCAATCAGTGTTGCTTCCTAAGTGGACAGTTTGATTTCACAGAAGTTTGATTTATTTGGAGTTATATTCTGTTAAGTGTTCCCTTTATTTTTTTTTTTTGAGCAGTGTGTATATATATATATATATATATATATACGTAAACTAAGGATATTTGATTGACATTGATACCTTTAGAAGGGGTTGTCCATTGTACAGTCTTGCCCCATTCACTCCATCTGCCTCCCGATAAATTTTTCTGGTTCACTCGCAGTTTAGCTTCATACCGAGTGTCAGGATCTAACTTTTGTAATGTGACTGAAGTGACATTTTTAACTCTGACATTGTGTGCATCCTGTAGAAGAAAGATAATTTTCTGTTACTCTAAAAGAATATTCTTCTTTCATGTATCTGGATGCATATATCAATTAACTTATCCCATATTTATAAAACAGCTAATTATATACAGATAAAAATATTTTTACATCTCTACATTACACCTGCAGCAGAATTTATGACATGCCATTCTAAATTCTTAGGCATTATTCTGGGGTTATGTATCCTAAAAGAGACTTGGAGTACAGAATCTAGAGTGTAATGTAAAAAAACACAATTTTTTTTATTAAGTACATGACATAACAAAAACTAGTACAATGAGTACATAAAAAGCAAGCAGTTAAAGGCGATGGCACATGTTGTCAGAAAACTACAAATCTAAAAAATTAGTAGCAGGTAATAATCAAAGAATATTTAGTAGGGGCGGCACAGTGACTCAGTGGTTAGCACTGCAGCCTTGCAGCACTTGGGTCCTGGGTTCAAATCCCACCAAGGACAACATCGGCAAGGAGTTTGTATGTTCTCCCCGTGTTTGCATGGGTTTCCTCCGGGTTCTCCGGTTTCCTCCCACACTCCAAAGACATACTGATAGGGAACTTAGATTGTGAGCCCCATCGGGGACAGTGCCAATAATGTCTATATAAATGAGTAAAATAAATAAATAGGTAATAAATGTTATGAACTGACTTGTTACATCGGTGACTCCTATTATAGGACCACATTGGTATCAGTGAGCTCTTCATGGACCTATCATGGACCATTCTGTCACATGTCAGTAAAGGCAGATGGTGTGGCCAAGGGCTGGATTTTATGCACCTGTGGCATTTACACTGAATGACAAATAGTGTGTCCCAATAGTTTTGTGTATATACTATATACATATTAGATAAAATGTGTCTGGCCCCAGTCATGTCATGTTCCCAACTTCCTATAAACCATACATAACCAGATTGTGTTGGGTTATAAATACCATGTGGAAAATGGCTCTTCTGTGAGCAAAGTGACCTGAGTAATGGTGACATCACTATTCTACTTCTGAACTATGAGTAAACATGTTTATCTTTAGTGAAGACACCGGCTAAATATGGGTACAATGCCTGGACAAAACATTATTCTGGATCAGGGGTCAAAACAAATTGTAGCACTATATCTAGTATCCAAAAATAGACAGCACTCCAGAAAATATTTCCAAAAATAGTAGCTTTATTATCCCACATGTGGCAAGGTATAACTAAAAATTCATGAGCATTTCTCAAGCTGTCAAACTTTTGGATTATTTTTGGAGCCAGTGGTTTAATGATTGGTAGAAATGAGGATGATTGACCTCATGGAGATCAACATCCGACACTGCGGAGACACCATCACATGTTTCTCAACGCAGTGATTCTAGAGCACTGCCCCCATCCCTTATGGGAAATATGCGAAGCATGCAAAACAGAAGCCGCGGAGACACCATCACATGTTTCTCAACGCAAGCAATGACTAGCCAGGTCTTTCACCGGGAAGGAACAACCACGGGAAGGGCAGTCTCCAATGAAGAAAACCACCTATGCCAAAACATGGTATCCATCCACAGACAGCTGTTTCGGGGTATTTGCCCCTCATCAGTGTGGAGTAGGAAACTGGCTAGTAGGAGCAATGCCTAGTAGAAGACTGTGAGAAATGAGGATGATTGACCTCATGGAGATCAACATCCGACACTGCGGAGACACCATCACATGTTTCTCAACGCAGTGATTCTAGAGCACTGCCCCCATCCCTTATGGGAAATATGCGAAGCATGCAAAACAGAAGCCGCGGAGACACCATCACATGTTTTTCAACGCAAGCAATGACTAGCCAGGTCTTTCACCGGGAAGGAACAACCACGGGAAGGGCAGTCTCCAATGAAGGAAACCACCTATGCCAAAACATGGTATCCATCCACAGACAGCTGTTTCGGGGTATTTGCCATGAGGTCAATCATCCTCATTTCTCACAGTCTTCTACTAGGCATTGCTCCTAAATGCCAGTTTCCTACTCCACACTGATGAGGGGCAAATACCCCGAAACAGCTGTCTGTGGATGGATACCATGTTTTGGCATAGGTGGTTTCCTTCATTGGAGACTGCCCTTCCCGTGGTTGTTCCTTCCCGGTGAAAGACCTGGCTAGTCATTGCTTCCGTTGAGAAACATGTGATGGTGTCTCCGCGGCTTCTGTTTTGCATGTTTAATGATTTGGTGACATGCAGCTGTGGACCATATTGTAAAGTGGCCCTGTCCATGAGGTCACATGGAAGCTCTAAATAGGGCTTCTACTGATAGACTTTGTGCTAGCTTCTCCGACTATCAGGTCGCAGGGGAGGCCTTGCCTTCATCCTTTAACTCGTCTACAGGTATGTGGACTTAAGGCCCCGTCACACATAGCAATCTCGCTAGCGAGATTGCTGCTGAGTCACAACTTTTGTGACACAACTGCCATCTCACCAGCGAGATCGCTGTGTGTGACAGCGATCAGCGACCGGCCCCCCTGCCGGTATCGCTGATCGCTGCAAGAAACCTCTGGACATTTTTTTCGTCGCTGATCTCCCGCTGGCCAGCATGCATCGCTGTGTGTGACAGGCGGAAGACCAGCGATCAGCTGTAAAATAATAAAAAAAATAAAAAATATTGTTATTCTCACCTTCCGGCGTCCCGCTCAGTCTTCCTGCCTCTCTCCACGCTCCCGGTCCCAGTAATCCTTTGCAAGAATGACCGCGAGACTTCGCGATCCCGCGAGAACGGACGTCATCGCGGTCATTCTCGCAAAGTATTACTGGGACCGGAGCGTGGAGACAGGCGGGAATGCTGCGCGGGACGTCAGAAGGTGAGAATAACAATATTTCTTATTTTAATTCTATTTTTTACATGGATCCATGGCATCAGCGCTAACGAACACAGCGAAGCCGCGCGCTCGGCATAGCTGTGCTAATCGCTGGTGAAGCTGTCTGTTTGACAGCTCACCAGCGATCACATAGCGACTTACCAGTGATCCTGACACGTTGATATCGTTGTCGGGATCGCTGGTAAGTTGCTATGTGTGACTCCAGCTTTACGCAAAGGTCTTAAGCCCCCGTCACACACAGCGATCTCGCTAGCGAGATCACTGCTGAGTCACTAGTTTTGTGACGCAACAGCGATCTCACCAGCGAGATCGCTGTGTGTGACAGCCATCAGCGACCGGCCCCCCTGCCGGGTATCGCTGATCGCTGTTGAAATGGCTGGACATTTTTGGGTTCGCTGGTCAGCACGTATCGCTGCATGTGACAGGCGGGAGACCAGCGAGCAGGAGCTGGTAACTAAGGTACACATCGGTTTCTAAGGGGACGCACTGTGCCTAGAAACCCGATGTGTACCTTAGTTACCAGCGCGCTGGTGCAGGGAGCTGGTAACCAAGGTACACATCGGGTTTCTAAGTGCTGCGCGCCCCTTAGAAACCCGATGTGTACCTTGGTTACCAGCTCCCTGCATCAGCGCGCTGGTAACTAAGATACACTGCGGGTAACTAAGCGACGTGCGTCGCTTGTTATCTGCGTGTCGCTGGTCCTGATCGCTGGCGAAGCTGCCTGTCTGACAACTCACCAACGATCACATAGCGACTCACCAGCGATCCTGACAAGGTGATATCGTTGTCGGGATCGCTGGTGAGTCGCTATGTGTGACGGGGCTCATAGGTTCAATCCCCGGAGTAGCTGCTGACAGGAAAGTCATGTAGCAAAATCAGAACCAGTAAGTACAGATAAGAGACAAAATCGTCAGTAAGAAGGCTGAAGTATGAGTAAAAAAAAACAAAACACTAGAAATACTGGAGTTGAGTACAGAGGTGTGGACCACAATAAGAAGTACTTATAACTGGTGGTGGGAGATCCAGTTTAAAAAGAGGGCAACCTGATTCAAGGAGACAATACTAAACAAGCTAGAAATTGACCTTCACATTTTTTACCTAGATGGTGCCACAAGTCCCAGGGACTATGTAAGGGGGTCAATGTAGCAGTCCTGGACCCCTAAACATGTCCCGGTGTAAAGTGTGCAAAGTGTGTGTGTGTGTGTGTATATATATATATATATATATATAGATATAGATATAGATATAGATATATGCATATATTTGTTGGTGTTACATAATGTCGTTAGTATGTGTAGATATACTGTAGTATGTGTTTAGTACAGGGAAAGTGTAATATTAGCGTTAGGCCACCTGATGGGGGCATTTTAGTGCAACTAGTTTAGTACAATAGTGTACTGGTGTAAATAGTTAATATTGGAGGGGTCATTGTAGTTAAGGGATGGGAGCTCCATGATTAGCACCAGAAGGGCGAGGTTGCCCATAGAGCTCGGGTGGGCTATTAGCCCGGGCAACTGTACGACCCCGTAACTTTAATCTCAAGGAAGTGCCCAGGCATCCAGTGTGTGGGGAACAGCATAGACACAGCCGCAGGAGTGGCAGAAGATTGAGCTACAAGTTTGAAAGCTTCAGAGGTGGACACGGTAGGACAGACGGGCGGGTCACTCACCATGTGGCAGGTCTTAGCCTGGGCAGATGCCCTCAGATCCGGGGTGAAATGGCTGAGGGAACACCCAGTGGCAGTGAGTCTGGACAGGGAGGATGCCGAGAAAAAGAACAAGATGGTACGACCTGATCTCGAGCCGTGTGGCAGGGAGATAAATGAAGGGAAAGCTGAAGTGACATGTAATGTGAAACCTGCTGTGGATGCAGTATTGAACCTGGATGTGCTGCAAAGACATGAAAGTAAAGTTTTGCATTTTGTTTTACAACTGGACTGTGTCTCTGTTATTTCACAAAGGGCCAAAGGTGTCCTTAAAGAGCAAAGGAAGAACCCTGACGGCGTAGAGAATGGAGAAGCAAGTAAGCTGAAAGTAAAACATGATTTTTATGTAAAGGGAGGCCAGGGCACCCACCCAAAGCCTGTCAAGCTCAGCCACGACTATTGCCATGACTGACCTTTACAACTAAACCAGGACTGCCGCATTACCACCCTGTGTCACCCACAATGAATGTGCATGTCCACTGGTGCAGAAGCAAAAGCATTGTAGGCAGGTACTGACATGTATGTTACACATATACTGTTACTTGTACTGCTTTAATTCCTGGTCCATTGGTCCTTCAGTCCTTCTGTCAGTCCATCCATCTATCCATCCACCAATTTTGTCTATGAACTGTCAATTCTGCAAAGCTCACATGTTCTATAACTTATGCTTTTTATTTCTTACCTGCCATAATTGATTAACTGATTTGTAGAAGATTTCAGTTTCTGTATTCGCTATATTACTTCTGTGACTCATGTCCCATGTGAGTTTCCACACACCGTAGCTTACCATCTTGATGTCAATGGACATAGCTGGATCTAGGAGCAGAGACAATTCATGCATAGATATAAAGTAATGGACAAAAGTGTTGGCACCCTTGAATTTGCTCCAGAAAATGAAGTGTTTCTCCCAGAAATTTATTGCAATTACAGATGTTTTGTTATACACATGTTTATTTCCTTTGTGCTTATTGGAACATGGAAAAAATAGAGAAAAAAGGCAAATCAGGCATAATTTCATACAAAATCCAAAATGGGTTGGCCAAAATTGCTGGCACCTTTCTAAAATTGTGTGTAAACAACCTTATTTCAAGCACCTGATGCTGGTTCAAACTCACCTGTGGCAAGTAACAGGTGTGGACAATTTAAAAATCACACATGAAACCAGTTAAAAATGGAAGAAATTGACTCAATCTTTGCATTGTATGTCTGTGTGTGCCACACTAAGCATGGAGAACAGAGAGAGGGGAAGAAAACTGTCTGAGGATTCAAGAATCAAAAGTGTTGAAAAATGTCAAGGTTGGAACAATTTCAAGGCCATGACTGTAAATATAAAGGCTAATTTGAAGCACAGTTGAGTTAATGTAAAAATTATGACTATCGATAAATTTGGACGTCATGTTCATTAGTAGGGTTTTTTGATAGATAAGAGCCACAAGTTCTGTCTGACGGCTCCTTGGTACAATTGAATTTATTTTCTATTTTTTAGAATCTCTGAACTCTTTCAACTCAAAGGACAGATGAAGAGAACTGTATTGTTATTTCCAACAGCTAAAAGCCTATGAATAAAAAAAAACAAGATCCTTGACAACCTTTTAAATTAATTCATCAGTAGCTGTCCATAATTTTGAGATGTTATCTAATGTATTGTATATGGTTTCTAAATAAAGTAAGGATTTCAAAAATACATACTATACTTAATTTAGGACAATGGGCCCAAAACTTACGGTTTTGATACGCGGAAAAATTAGACAGGAACGTGACACTTGTACTTCTTTTTATTCCATTATTACAGAAAACACTCATGTTTAACTTATGGTCAACAGCCCAAACTTCCTTTACCTAAATCCAACAAAATTGAAGTAGATGATAGACTTAGTGAGTGAAAAATAACAGAATTACAGTATGTAGTAAAGAGCAATAAAATAAAAGCATAAAAAAATAAAAACAAAAAATATATATAAAAAAAGACGCACTTTTTCCCCCCAAATTTGAGGGGAAAATGGGGGTGCATCTTATAATGCGGATATACCTCACCGGCCACGGTGGGGCAGGGTCTCAGGGCTGGAGGAGGCAAGAGTGGTGCATTGCTGCAGGCCGCAGGCTGGGATGAGGGGGTGTTCTGATGTGCGCCGCTGCGGGTGAAAATGGCTGCGGTGCTCTGTGATGCGGGGGGGGGCTCTGCTGGCATGTGTCTCCCCCGGTGGCCATTTTCCCAGTGCCCCCCACACATCCATTACTACGATGTGGTTGCCGCTGGGAAAATGGCTGCCGAGGTGGCGCATGCTCAGATTGAGAAATCTGCAACGAGAACAGATCTCAGCACCTGAGATCTCGATGTCGAGATCTCGATGTCAAGATCTCAATCTGAGCATGCGCCACAACCGGTTGTCATTTTCTTAGAGGCCACTGCATTGCAGTAATGGATGTGTGGGGGGGGGGGCTCCGGGCTTGGTTGAGCTTGGTTGTTCATGAACCGATTAATATAGGGCACCACTTTCAGATTTGTCACTGTTTGGGAGCTTTAGGATATGTGCACATGGAGCTTTTGAGGATTTTCTTGGAGGGGGGATCAGTTCTTCAAAAATGCTTGAAAGACTCTTCCTATGTATTTAATATTGTAAAGCTTATTTTGAGCAATTATTTTTTCATTTAGGGTTTGAAAATGCTTTGGTGGGGAAATATGCTTAAAAAAACCATTTCAAATTAGCTTCAGGAAACAAAAAACTCATACAAGAACTCCCCAAATGAGAGTTTTCTGAAAAGGCTTCCACTAAAAACTCGTTGCTTTTGAGTTCATCAAGCAAATACAGTGTACATAATGCCTAAGATTCTATGTGCAGAGTTTTTGGAACAAAAATTGAGCAGTACCTTCACGTTTTTGAGGAGTTTTGAGTTTTTTGAGGATGATTTAGAAAGTTTTCGATTACTTTCCACTCAGTTTCTGCTGCAAAACATCTTCAAAAAACTTACATCCAACTCTAACCTCATTTTTCATGATCAACTATCTTTCTTGATGGTAGGTTCTTCTTTTCTGCAAATCTTATTATCAGATGGCACCCTTACTTTTTTATTTCACTCTCCTCTCCCCCATATGGTTATTAAAGAGGAACTTTCTAATAGCATGTATGAAGAACAGAGTGGCAAAATGCAAGAAAACTGAACCAATGATCTCCTCTTTTAAGTCACACAATCTCAGACTATGTCTCCTGGACAGTAGGGTGGTCCAGTATTCCTCCCTAACTCAATCCCTACTGGAATATGAGATGGCGTGATGGTTCCCTTCTCTTCTGATACTGTCTTCTGCACAAATAACCTGTGCATTGGAGTAACTGTAGCCAGAATAGCATTTGCACCTTGCATCCTGTGCCCACCATGTGCACTATGTGTTAAGTGGAAGAGTTTTGAACCCAGGCTTATAAAATTTAAGCAATATATGTGAAGCTTTACGTACTATGTATATGGGCATATGGTGGGTGGCTTGCGAAAGTTCTTTCCCCCCAACCACCCCCTCGGCTTTTTACCTATTTTGTTACATTACAAACTGGGTTTAAATATTTTTGGAATCTGATTTGAGTGTGATGCATCAGCTCTAACTAGTCTAAGTTGGTGAAGTGAAGTGAGAAAAATATAGGCATAAATTACATTTATGGAATCAAATAACTAAAAAGTGGCATGTGCATATTGTAACGGACTGGGTGGTGGAACCACTGTGTCGTGATCTGAGGAAAGCCTGGAGGGGTGTGACTAGGTGAATCACCAAGTCCATCCTCAGGTGCACGGCGGCTGACGATACCGCAATCCGAGGAGGGATGAGGGAGATGGGACCAGGTGCTACACCAGGACTGACATTGGGTAGATGGTAGCTGACCCCCCAAGGGACAGGAGGCAGGAACAGTCAGGAATGGTAGATTTAGCAAGTACTGCCAAGTACTGCCTGGCTGTTATAGTGACTGGCACGACAAACACACAGGCAAGCGGATAGTAGCAGGCAGGTGCACGTGGGCACGACTGATATAAATACAGGCAGGTGGGAAGAGCTGATATGCAGGTAGGCATGGCTGATAACAGACAGGCATGGCTGACAGGCAGGTGGGCTAAAGCACATATATACATAAACAAACTACAACATTGCACAGGCACCTCCATGCAGGTGGAGGTGCCCTAAATATTACTTGTCTCCCAGCTATTATCTAGGGACACTTTAGAATGGTGCATGCACGGCCCCTTTAAGAAAGAGAAAGTGTGCGCCCTAAGCACGCTTCCCAGGGATTTGAGCACTGTATGCGTACCTCGGACATCAAAAGCAGGAGAAGAGGGAGGAAGTGGGGGACTGCGGCTGTGAGTGAGTCGGCGTCTCTGCCATGGAATGGAGGCAAAGGGCAGAGACGCCGGCGCTACACATATGTATTCACTCCTTTTGCTATGAAGCTCCTAAAAATTTCTGGTGCAAGCTATTACCTTCAAAAGTCACATGCTTAGTAAAATGAAGTACACCTGTGTGCATTTTAAGTGTCACATGTCTGTCAGTATTTACACTTTACCTTTTCTGAAAGGTTACAGAGGCGGAAACACCATTAAAACAAGAGGCACCACTAACCAAACACCATGAAGAAAGAGGCACCACTAACCAAACAATACCATGAAGAAATAGGCACCACTAACCAAACACCACCATGAAGACCAAGGAGATCTCCAAACAAGTCAGGGACAAAGTTGTTGAAAAGTACAAGTCAGGGTTGGGTTATAATAAAATATCCCAATCTCTGATGATCCCCCGGTGCACCATCAAATCCATTATCATCAAATGGAAAGAACATGGTACCACAGCAAACCTGTCAAGACTGGGCCATCCACCAAAACTCAGCCTGGGCATGGAGGGCATTAATCAGGCAGCACAGAGACCAAAGGTAACCCTGAAGGAGCTACAGGGTTCCAAACCACAGACTGGAATATCTGTCCATACGACCACAATAAGTCGCACTCTCCATAGAGGTGGCCTTTATTGAAGAGTGGGCAGAAAAAAAGCCTTTACTTATGCAGGCTTGTTTTGACTTTGCCAAAAGACATGTGGGAGACTCCCCAAATGTATGGAGGAAGGTGCTGTAGTCAATTGACACCAAAATTGAACTTGTTGCCCACCAAGGTAAATGCTATGTCTGGCATCAAACAAACAGATCAGCACCCCAATAACACAATGTTTTTCGGCAACAGGGACAGGGAAAAGTCCTGGGGAAGATGGATGGTGCGAAATACAAGGATATTCTTGAGCAAAACCTGCTTCAATCTGTCAGTGATTGGAGACTGGGACGGAGGTTCACCTTCCAACAAGAAAATGACACAAAGCATACTGCTAAAGAAACACTTGAGTGGTTTGAGTGGAAACATGTAAAATGTTTTGGAGTGGCGGTGTCTAACCCCAGACGTCAATCAAATTGAGAATCTGTGGTCAGGCGTGAAGATCGCTGTTCACCAAGGGAAACCACCTAACTTGAAGAAGGTGGAACAGTTTTGCATTGACGAATGGGCAAAAATCTAAGTGGCAAGATGTGGAAAGCTCATAGAGACTTAACCAAAGCAACTTGCAGCTGTAATTGCCGCAAAAGGAGACTCTACAAAGCAGTAATTTAAGGGGTGAATAGTTATGCACACTGAAGTTTTCAGTTATTTTGTAATATTTGTTGTTTGCCTCACAACAAAAAGAAAACCAAATGTTCACAGCTGTAGGCATGCTCTTTACATGAACTGATGCAAACCCTCAATAAAACAGTGAAATTCCAGGTTGTAAGGCAGCAAAACACGAAAAATGCCAAGGGGGTGAATGATTTTGCAAGCCACTGTAACATGTAAATCATGTTGCTTATTTTCTTCTGCCCTTCATTTCTTGTTCTGATGTATTTTACTATTTATGTCACTGTTCTGTATCTGTGTACTATGCTGCACTTTAATGAAAAGAGAATGAAAAAAGAATATTACAGTGGAATTAAACCATTTCCATGTTCCTCCCAGGCATATAACCTGATAAATATAATTTTGCTTATATATCTCAGGATAAAATTTTGAAATATTGCAAATTAATTTTTCAAGGCCACTCTCGAATTGTAAGGTCATATATAACCCATATAAAACGATAATATATATATATATATAAAAAGTACTCACAGGTTTTCCATCAGTAGTCAGATTTATTGCACAGCTTCTTGGGTTACCACTGGGGGTAAGCAAGCAGAAACCTTTAATGTCTCTGAAAGAAAGAGAATTGTCTCAGAATATACAGTACGGTCATATTACTACTTTTCCCCGTCACATCCCTCTCCACCTTTGTTATGGAGGGTAGTAGACGGATATTCTTTGCTAAATTTTGAATAGTTTGTTATTAAAGGTTTAGTCCCAAAACTTAAAGTCATTCACTATTCATTGAATAGGTGGTAGCTTACTGATGCCTGGGAATTCCGAGATCAGGGCACTGGATCCAGATAATCAGGTTCTGCAGAACCCTCTCCAGAAAACAGCGGTGGTGCACTTGGTGAACCTAATCTCCATTTATTGTGTAAAGGTACTGTCACATTTAGCGATGCACCAGCGATCCCGACCAGCGATATGACGCGGTCAGGATCGCTGGTGCATCGCTAAGTGGTCGCTAGTGAGCTGCTACACAGGCAGATCTGACCAGCGACATAGCAGGGGTCGGGGGTCGCTACTTACCTGTCAGACGAGGCGATTCTGACGTCCTCCCGCCCGCGTCCACGGGTCGCTCATCGGCACCACAGGAAGCCCAGCAGGAAGCGCCCGACGAGAAACGGTCCAGGACGTTCTCGCGCGATCAGCGATAACCAGCGGGGGAGCGGTCGGAGGTAAGTATCAGACATAGCGATATCGTTAGCAATATCGCTATAACGTCACAAAACCAGTGACGTTATAGCGATATTGCTAGCGATATCGGTTAGTGTGACAGGCCCTTAAGAAACTGCCCACAGAAAACCAAACATAGCACTGAGGAGCAAAACAGTGGTCAAGCATGTGCATCTCTGCCCCATGCAGGAAATTTGCTCTGTTCCCGTGTTCCAGAGCCTCAATCTCAGGATCGTGGGAGATCTCAGCGGTCAGAACCCCTGGCCATCAATAGGTTGTTCCCTATCATATGAATAGGGTGTAACAAGGTGTCACAGGGTGGTAGTCATGTGTGAGTTTACTAAGCCAATCAGTGAGCACGCTGGTACCTTGCACATGAAAAGACAGGTGAAGTCCCAGTTCTGTGGTACAGTCAGTTACCTTCAACACATATTCACTTCAGTTGCAGGAGACAGGGTCTCAGGAAATATCACAAGCCAAAGTTCTGTTCCAATGGTAAAACTTTACTGAACACGTTGCAAACCAGACAATGTTTTTTGTACTTTCCCTGCAGCCTCTGTGTGGTGCATGCCATCAGCTCATATCCTGGTCCTGAACCGCGTATTTCTCCAGGAGACGATCCTGCAGAGCCAGTGCCCGTCCACGTTGCCCTTCATCCTGGGTGAGCTTTTATCCCCAAGACCGAGGAATCCTCTGCCATCACTTTGGCCCAGGTCTCGCCCTGGGCAAGTCTGCCCAGGCTCTGCTCTAAGAGCAGGAAGTCCTTTCCCTGAGTTCTGAGGCTTTGCACTGTCCCCCTTTCAACTCCTTCCCCATCCCTAAGCTAACAAATACATTTTATGTTATAGTATTAAACATCACATACAAGAACATTAGAAAAACGCACATTACATCAATAAAATGTTAGGAGACCTCAAGTAACTGTTACAGTGTTGCTGGTACAAAAGAAGAAAGCAAAAGTGCCCGGAAGTGGACCCTCTGGGTCACGGCTCCAGAGCCCCCGAGGGCGAGCGCCAAGGTGATGACCACCCCCTATACAGGGAGTGTTAGGGACAGACCCCCAGGGGATAGAACCGCGAGAGCCGGAACCAAAGGGACGACTGGGGCAATAGACGGGTAAGGAGGCACAGACGTATCCGTATTGCAGGACACCGGGAAACACAGAGACCAAGCGGGGCACCGGACCGGAGAGCAGGGGGAGACAAGGACTGGAGGCTGCAATAGAGAAGAAGCACAATGATGTACTTAGGTGAGAGGAAGGCAAACAACAGGGAAGGAAACGGAGTGGGATGAGAAGGCGGCAGGAGCAGGTCAGAGGAGGTGAAGCAACCAGGGAGACACGGAATGCAGAGCACAGAGGGGAATGACAGAGACGGCGCAGGCAGAGGACAAGGGTAAGGAACCCAGAGACACAAAACACAGCGCAGACAGAGGCAAAGGAGAAGGGCCTGAGAACACAGTGAACGCCGCGCAAGACAGCGTCACCGCATTTGATAACCAGGCGTCTTAGGCCGCTTTCACACTTCAGGCTTTCGGTATCCGGCATGGTGCGGCGAAAAACCGGACTGCCGGATCTGGCGCCTGTTACGACCAGATCCGGCTTTTTCCCCGTGCTGTTTCATTGGTGCCGCATTGCGCCGGATGGCAATGCGGCGCGTCCGTTTTTTTCCGGATCCGGAGAAAATAGCCGGTCCGGCGTCTGGAAAAAACTTTGCATGCAACGTTTTTTCCCAACGCCGGACCGGTTTTTCGCGCTGCGCATGCCCGGAAACCTTCTCTGCCAGGAATATATCCGGCAGAAAGAAGGATCCGGTGTCTGTGTTTGCGGCTGGATTCGGTAGTCCGGTTTTTCGCCGCACCATGCCGGATACCGAAAGCTTGAAGTGTGAAAGCGGCCTTACCTGTCCAGATGCCGAGCATATGTAGCGGTGGGAGCCGCCATGTTGGGGGCGGGACCAGCACGTCACACTACCCAGGAGCCTGCGCGCCGGGAGTCAAGGAGTGCACAGGTGCCCGACGCCGAGGGAGCCGGAGGCCGGGCGCGGGGACGCGCCAAGAAGCAGGAGCGCGCCAGGAGGAGCGCACAGCGAGGTAAGTAGAGACTGGAGCTGAAGCCGGGACTGGAGCCGTTACAGTACCCCCCTTTTCGCCCCCTCCTCCTAACGTTGGTGAGAAACCGTCTCATAATGCGAGGAGCATCAATATTCTCCTGGGGTTCCCATGATCTCTCCTTGGGACCGAAACCCTTCCAATCAATCAAAAACAGAGTTTTTCCTTTAACAGTCTTCATAGTCAAAATATCCCGCACCTCAAAGGTGTTATCCGAGCTACACGATTGGGAGGTTTGGGAAGGCGCAGAGTGGAAGTAGTTAAATACTGCTGGTTTCAGGAGAGATATGTGGAAGGTATTGAGAATCTTTAGTGAGGCGGGTAATCTCAACTTGTAGGCCACATCATTGATGCGACTTAAGACCTCAAAGGGACCAATGTAACGTGGACCTAACTTGTAGGAGGGAATTTTCAACCTGATATGCCAGGAAGCTAACCAAACCTTATCCCCAGGGCAATACGGAGGAGAATCTAGCCGTCTCTTGTCGGCATACCACTTCATTCTGAGGCTGTCACTCTCAAGAGCTACTTTGGTCTCCCTCCAAATCTGAGAGAAGTCCACAGGCAAGGAATTCGCTGCCGGCACAACAGAGGTAGGGGACACGGGAAGGGGAATGCCGGGGTGTTGACCAAAAACCACAAAAAAGGGAGACTTGGAGGAGGCTTCACTTGGATGATTGTTGTAAGCGAATTCCACCCAAGGAAGAAGAGAGACCCAGTCGTCCTGATGAGCATTGAAAAAATGCAGAAGGTAAGAAGTTAGCGCCTGGTTGACTCGCTCGACTTGATCATTCGACTGGGGGTGATAAGCTGAGAAATCCAACGTTATCTTCAGCAATCCGCAGAGAGCTCGCCAAAAACGGGAGGTAAACTGGACCCCTCGATCCGAGACAATATGCTGAGGGAAACCATGGAGGCGAAAAACGTGAAGCAGAAAGATCTTCGCCAACTCGGGCGTGGTAGGCAGACCAGGCAGAGCGATGAAGTGGGCCATTTTGGAAAATCGATCCACGACCACCAATATCACCGTACATCTAGAAGAGGGAGGCAGATCAGTGATGAAATCCATAGCAATATGAGTCCATGGGTTGGCCGGTACTGGTAACAGATGCAAGAGTTCCGAGGGAGGGTGTCGAGGAACCTTGTTCCGGGCGCAAAAAGGGCAGGAGGCGATGAAATCTTGGACATCCTTGCGAAGCGAAGGCCACCAGTAATGGCGGGAGACAAGCGAGAAAGTCTTTTTAACTCCAGCATGTCCAGAAAATTTTGATGAGTGACTCCAGCGTAGAACCTTTAGTCTATCTCCACTCCGAACAAAGGTCTTACCAGATGGTGGGGAGACCAGGCTTAATGGGGCCACGGTAAGGATCTTAGCAGGGTCGATGAGATGGACTGGACCCTTCTCCTTGTCGACAGACAGGAATGACCGTGATAGAGCATCCGCTTTGATGTTCTTATCCCCGGGTCAGAAGTGGAGTTCAAAGTCAAATCACTCGAAAAACAGTGACCATCTGGCCTGCCGTGGGTTGAGCCTTTGGGCAGACTGAAGGTAAGCCAAATTTTTGTGATCTGTAAAAATGATGAAAGGATGGAGAGCACCCTCGAGAAGATGATGCCATTCTTCAAGAGCCATTTTTATGGCCAGGAGTTCTGTATCTCCAACGGCATAATTACGTTCGGGAGCAGAGAAAGCTTTAGAAAAGAATCCGTAGGTGAGAGCGTGGCCCGAGGAGGATTTCTGCAGAAGAACTGCTCCAGCTCCCACCGAGGATGCGTCGACCTCGAGGATGAATGGCCTGCTGGCATCCGGGTGATGGAGTACAGGAGACTTAGCAAATTCTTGCTTCAGGGCCTCAAAGACAGCTTCTGTATCAGAGGGCCAATGCTTGGGATCGGCTACTTTGCGGACAAGAGCCGAGATGGGTTTAGTCAAAGAAGAGAAATGAGGGATAAATTGCCTGTAATAATTGGCAAAACCCAAAAACCACTGAATTGCCTTAACTCCGAGGGGACGTGGCCAATTGAGAACTGCCGAGACTTTCTCAGGATCCATCTCTAATCCTGCATTCGAGATGATGTAACCAAGAAAAGGCGATGAAGTTTGCTCAAAGAGGCATTTCTCCAACTTGCCAAAAAGGTGGTTCTCTCTGAGACGTTGGAGAACTTGGCGGATGTCTCTGCGATGTGTGGCCAGATCAGGGGAGAAGACTAAGATGTCGTCAAGGTAGACTATGACACAGGAGTAGAGGAGATCTCGAAAGACATCATTAACGAGTTCCTGGAATACTGCAGGTGCGTTGCAGAGCCCAAAGGGCATAACCATATACTCGTAGTGCCCATCTCGCGTGTTAAACGCAGGCTTCCACTCGTCCCCACAGCGTATGCGAACCAGATTATAGGCCCCTCGTAGATCAAGCTTAGTAAACACACGTGCTCCCTTCAAGCGATCAAAAAGCTCAGAGATGAGTGGCAGTAGATATTTATTCTTCACCGTGATTTGATTCAGGCCACGATAATCGATGCACGGGCGCAGGGATCCATCTTTCTTTACGAAAAAGAAGCCTGCTCCTGCAGGGGACGAAGACTTCCGAATGAAGCCTCTGGCCAGGTTGTCTTGGATGTATTCAGACATGGCTTGGGTCTCTGCCGAGGAGAGAGGATAAATCCTTCCACGAGGCGGAGAGGTACCAGTAACGAGCTCAATGGGGCAGTCGTAGGGATGGTGTGGAGGAAGAGTCTCAGCCTCTTTCTTGTCAAAAACATCCAAAAAGTCATAGTACACCGACGGCAATCCATAGGGAACAAGGGAAGAACGAGGGGTACCTACGGGGCGAACCGACAGCTGACCCTGAGCCCGACAAGACTCCCCCCAGCGCAAGACGTTGCCGCTATGCCAATCTAAGGTGGGCTCGTGGAGCCGTAGCCAGGGAAGGCAAAGCAGGACAGGATGAGAAATACCTGCTAAGACGTAAAACGTAATTTTCTCCTTGTGCAGAGCCCCTACATGCAACTCTACCTCATGAGTGAATAAAGTAACTGTCTCTAGCAGGGGTCGACCATCTACGGAGGCGAGAACTAAAGGATTTTGCAAGACCCTCATGGGAACAGAAAGTTTATGAACCTCCTCTAGCCTAATAAAATTCCTGGCGGCACCCGAGTCCACATAGACCACTAGAGAAGCCCACCAACATGCAAGAGGACAGACAAAGTTAGGGGGAGAGAGGTATCACATACACCTAGGGAGGCCTATCTTACCTGGCCTAGGCAGAGAAGTTTTCCAGACGATCCAGACAAGTTCGGATGAGATGGGAACCGCTACCGCAGTACAAACACTGACCGTGAAGGCTCCTCTCCCTACGACGCTGATCAGAGAGCTTCAGGCAGTCCACCTGCATAGGTTCAGGTGCTGGAGATGAAGGGAGACTCCTAGGTCGAGGACTGGGTGGTCTGCGGACAGAAGAAAATGGACGAGACACCCTTCTCTCCCTGGCCCGTTCTTGAAACCGGAGATCAATCCGAGTGGCTAAAGAGATCAAATCCTCCAGGGCTATTGGGGTGTCGCGACCATCGAGCTCATCCTTTATACGACTCGAAAAGCCTCGCCAGAAGGCGCCAACCAAGGCCTCATTATTCCAACCCAAGTCGGAGGACAGGGTCCCAATCTGTATAGCGTACTGGCCCACAGTTAGAGAACCTTGGCACAGGTTAAACAAAGCCTCAGTGGTGGAGGCTGAACGACCCGGTTTGTCAAAAACCCGACGGAAAGTATCAAGAAAAACGGAAAGCTGGGTAACTACCGGGTCATCGCGCTCCCAGAGAGAATTGACCCAAGCCAAAGCATCCCCCTCCAGATGAGAAATGATGAAGGCCACTTTGGCTCGGTCAGTGGGGTACTGCTGGGGCAGCAGTTCAAAATGGAGGTGGCACTGATTTATAAAACCCGGCACAATTTGGCATCACCGCTATACCGGGGTGGTTTGGCTAAGCGTGGAGGAGGATGGGAACCCGCAGCAGGAGGGGCAGATGCGGCCGAGTGCAAAGAAAGCAATCGACCATCCACCGAAGCCATGTAGCTGAGGATATGTGACTGGGTGTCTCGCTGCTGAGCCAATTCCTGTTGTAAGCCAGTCAACTGGGCGGCGTTACCAGGGTCAGAGGACTGGAGAGCGGAAAGGCGCGAGTCCATTGTTTTCATAAAGGACATCATGCGCGTCTGGCTCTCCCGAAGGAAAACTAACTCTTTTTGGGCAGCCGTGGCTCCACCGGGATCCATGGCCTGGTTATGCTGTTACGGTGTTGCTGGTACAAAAGAAGAAAGCAAAAGTACCCGGAAGTGGACCCTCTGGGTCACGGCTCCAGAGCCCCCGAGGGCGAGCGCCCAGGTGAGGACCACCCCCTATACAGGGAGTGTTAGGGACAGACCCCCAGGGGACAGAACCGCGAGAGCCGTAACCAAAGGGACAACTGGGGCAATAGACGGGTAAGGAGGCACAGACGTATCCGTATAGTAGGACACTGGAAAACACAGAGACCAAGCGGGGCACTGGACCGGAGAGCCGGGGGAGACAAGGACTGGAGGCTGCAATAGAGAAGAAGCACGATGATGTACTTAGGCGAGAGGAAGGCAAACAACAGGGAAGGAAACGGAGTGGGATGAGAAGGCGGCAGGAGCAGGTCAGAGGAGGTGAAGCAACCAGGGAGACACGGAATGCAGAGCACAGAGGGGAATGACAGAGACGGCGCAGGCAGAGGACAAGGGTAAGGAACACAGAGACACAAAGCACAGCGCAGACAGAGGCAAAGGAGAAGGGCCTGAGAACACAGTGAACGCCGTGCAAGACAGCGTCACCGCATTTGATAACCAGGCGTCTTACCTGTCCAGACGCCGAGCATATGTAGTGGTGGGCGCCGTCATGTTGGGGGCGGGACCAGCGCGTCACACTACCCAGGAGGCTGTGCACTGGGAGTCAAGCAGTGCATAGGTGCCCGACGCCGAGGGAGCCGGAGTTCGAGCGCGGGGACGTGCCGAGAAGCAGGAGTGCGCCGGGAGGAGCGCGCAGCGAGGTAAGTAGAGACTGGAGCTGAAGCCAGGACTGGAGCCGTGACAGTAACACATGTGCTCGTTATTCAGGAGAGAGAAGGCAATTGAGGGTCCCCGCCACCTCCTTACACTTATCCCTAAGCTAACAAATACATTTTATGTTATAGTATTAAACACCACATACAAGAACATTGGAAAACCGCACAGTACATCAATAAAATGTTAGAAGACCGCATGAAACACATGTGTTCGTTATTCAGGAGAGAGAAGCCAATTGAGGGTCCCCGCCACCTAATCAGCGGTCAGAACCCCTGTCAATCAATAGGTTGTTCCCTATCCTATGAATAGGGGATAACTTAAGATTTAGGGAATAAACCTTTAACAACCTGTCTAGCTCTAGGCAATGACTATGCTGAGGAATTCATTTATTTTAGTTATTTTTTTTTTTAAACAAAGGACGGAAAGATGTAGAAGCCGCTAATATGACCGATGGTTCACTATGTTATTAGCATATTGCGCCATGCCAAGCAATGCTATTTGCATGCAGTTCTTATGAAAGAGGTTGTCCAGGACTAATCAAGCAGTAGGATAGCATACCAATATGAGATCTAGGTGGGCCGACATTCAACACCTCCACCTATTAGCTAAAATCAGCTCCTTGTGTTGGATCTTTACCAATCTCATATTGATGACCTATCCCACAAGTAGGTCATCATCAGCTGTTTAGTCCCAGATAACTCCTTTAACTATGAATATGGACAACCCACTTTAAATTAAAGGGAGCTTGTCATAGTTTTTTTTGCTATGTAATCCGACAGCAGCATGATGTAGGGGCAGAAACCATGATTTCAGCAATGTATCACTTAGTTTACTGGGTGCAGCAGTTGTGATAGAATCACAGCTTTCTCTGCTACAGATCTAGTAGAGCTCTGAATGCTGAGCTATGTATAACCCCACCCACACCACTGATTGGCAGTTTTCTGTGTACACGGTATATTGACAGAAAGCTGCCAATCAGTGGTGGGGGCGTGGTTGGACAAAGAGGCACCAGACACCTAGTCCTGTAGTTATAATCTCCTGCTGATAAACACTGATATTATTGAAATAGCGAAACACAGCCTAGTAAGTAACACATCACTGAAATACAAGTCTTTGCCTTCCAGTCAATTAGCCATTTATAGTCCTCAAAAGGTAAAAGATCTAAAACACTTTTTATTCCATTTTTTTCGCTATACATATTAAATATTAAAAGTTCAAGGAATATAAGACTGAGTGTATGTGATAATGGTAATGGCAGTATTCAGCACATATTGACCTCCACAGCACAATGTGGTTATAAACTCTTCATAGTTGAATGGTTCTAACATTGTTGTGGTGAATATTTTGTGGCATTATTACTGTCAGCAGTTATTATTACATTTAGAGAGTAAAGGACACCCACACACATTTACACGTAAGTGCAGCCCTGTGACATCTGGAGAAGGCAATTTACCGTGTTTTGCACACAAAGCTAAGTAATACTTCCAAGGCCAGACATTTGTGTCTGTTCACATTATCGCATAACTACATTAGCCCATAGAATAAAAATTGATATAACTAGCAAAGAAAAGATTTCATTTATTACTCTTCTACCATAATGGGGTGAAGACTGTACAAAATTCACCACTATCACATTGCCTTGCTGCAGTGGATCTCATGGATTGCCAGGAGACCACGCTATGGCTTGGTTTAGTCCATCAATTTCAATTGAACTATTCTATTCTGCCAAAGTGTTACACAATGGGTCAGATTTATTAATCCTGAACAGACAGGTTAAACATACACTTCACAATCTGAAGATAAGCTAATTGTATCACTACAGCTCATTATCATTTTGGGGCTTCTTAAGACACTTCTGTCTAACTTTATTGTGCCTAATTATTGGCTACATTTTTGACAAATTTTTTTTTTGCACCAAAATTTTGCTACAAGTCAATCCACGAAACAAAAGAGCAAGAGGTGGTTCGGTCACCAAAAGACGATCTTATCCCAGTGTGCCCAGAACCACATTCTGGAAGATACATCAAGATGTTGGTGCACTACATGGTAAAAAAGGTACAATGCTCAACAAATTATGAGTTACCATTATTGAAATCCATGGTAGGCCGGTTTCTCACGTCAGTGGCTCCGGTACGTGTAGTGACAGTTTCCTCACGTATCGGAGACACTCACACACGTAGACACATTAAAATGAATGTGTCTCTGCACATGTAAGCGTGTTTTCACGGACACACGGTCCGTGAGAAAATTATGGAGACATGTCAGTGTTTGTGGGAGCACATGGTTTGCAAAAATGCTGAACACGTGCACACGGAGAACAGTTCACACTGTCCTCCGCGTTCACGGATGGCCGAAGGGGAAGAAGCGCTACTGTAAGCGCTGTTCCCGGCGGCAGGTGCTGAACGCGGCCGTCATTCTGCTCTCCTGCTCTGCCGGCAGTAGTGAGCAGGAGAGAATGAATGAAAACCCGACATGGGGTCCCCCTCAGTTTGTGAACCAACCAGACGAAACTTACAGCTGAGGGCTGCAGCCCCCAGCTGTAAGTTTCATCTGGTTGGTTCATAAACTGAGGGGGACCCCACGTCGGATTTTCATTCATTCTTTCTCTCCTGCTCACTACTGCCGTTAGAGCAGGAGAAAAGAATCACAGCCACGGTCAGCACCAGCCGCCGGGAACAGCACTTACAGTAGCGCTTCTTTCTGGCGCCATACGTGTGGTCCTGATGCGGCTCACATGCTGCACACAGTTGCCACACGTGTGCCACATGGAGGTACCACGTGTCCACATGGACACGGATAGCTCCGGTACCATTTTTTTGGACCGGAATTATCTGGATGTGTGAGACCGGCCATATACAGATCACAAATACGTTCTTGGCTTCAGACAGGAGCCTTCATTATGTGGCTGCTACTCCTGTCCGGAGTCGAGAAACGGTTTGTGATGTGTACCGTGGACTTCTGTGACACCCCAGAGTCCGGTTGTCACAGTGACATTACCTCCCTCTAATGGGTAAAGTCATGCTTGGAGGCAGAAAAGGGACCCCCATGCCAGGCAGCATAGATTAAATCACAATTTCCTGCTGCAGGTCAGAAAAGGGAGCTGCCTTATAAATTCTGGCCAGCAAAGGGGGTGGTGAGTCAGCTAGAAGTCAGGTGAACCGAATCCTGGCAGCACAGAGCCCTCTAAGAATCCTGCAATTACATACCAGCAGGAGACAGCATCCTTTCCAAAGACTCCTATTGAGACTGACAAGCCGTCCCAAGATGTTGATTCTGCTGCAGATTTACGTCTCCAAGTAAAAGAACTAACCAAAAGTGTGGCTACACTCACAAGAACTGTGCAGTTCCTGCAAGTGACTCCAAAGAAGAAGATCCAGGTGGCCTCCAGTCCAGATGACGTCCCGTGGCGACAGCAGAAGAGGATCCCGCCGACCAGAATGAGAGACAGCGATCGTTACGACGAAGACGGACAGCCCATCTGTGGCCGCTGCAACAAATGTCACCTTTTGAAACCCAAGGTGCAGTACCTGGGCCACGTGGTGAGCGCGGAAGGTGTGGCACCCGACCCTGACAAAGTCACCGTTATCCGGGACTGGCAAAGGCCCAGCACTAGCCATGAAGTGAGGCAATTTCTTGGGTTAGTAGGCTACTACCGAAGATTTATCAAGGACTTCACCAAGATAGCAGCACCGCTGCAAGATCTTCTAGTGGGCCAATCCAAGAAGGCCAAGAACAAAAATCTTCCGTTCGAGTGGAACAAAAGGATAGAAGAGTCCTTCACCAAGTTGAAATTGGCCCTCACAGGAGATGAGGTCCTGGCCTACCCTGACTATGACCAACCATTTGTTCTTTACACTGACGCCAGCAACGTGGGATTGGGAGCAGTGCTGTCACAAGTGCAGAAAGGCAGAGAGAGAGTGATTGCCTATGCCAGCAGGAAGCTTTGTCCCACTGAAAGGAACCCCGACAACTACAGTTCCTTTAAGCTGGAGTTCCTCGCCATAGTCTGGGCGGTAGCAGAGTGCTTCAAGCACTACTTGGCTTCCGCAAAGTTCACCATCTACACGGACAATAATCCGCTAACCCACCTTGAAACGGCAAAGCTCGGGGCACTTGAGCAGCGATGATGGCCCGGCTGTCCAACTACGAGTTCACCATCAAGTACCGAGCAGGACATAAGAATGCTAATGCGGATGCATTGTCCAGGATGCCCAATTCACCAGACGGGGGAGAAGATCTAAAAGAACTCGAAGAAATCGAGTTACCAGCCTTCCACCGTCCAATTGCAGCCCAGCGCTCTCAAGGAGTGAGGAATAAGCGCTTTGTCGTACGAGAAGTAATGCTGAATCCATTACCCCATCATGAGTGGGCAGAGACACAAGATAGTGATCCAGCTGTTCACCTAGTAAAGGAGTGCCTGGTAGAAGCTGATGCACACCCTGGTCCAGATGACCCAGAGGAAGCACAGCAACTGTGGAAGGAGAGAGGCAAGCTGTTTATCTACGAGGGTAAACTGTGTCGGAGGAACATCAACTCGCGCACACACGAACTGGTCTGGCAGGTGGTAGTCCCGAAGAGGGATGCGCCAATGGTCTTAGAGGCATACCACAGTGGAGCAGGACACTTCGGTTGGAAGAAGTTGGAAATTCTACTTCGTGAAAGATTCTACTGGGTTGGCATGAGGAGTTTCATTGAGAAGTGGTGCCGAGAATGTGGCCCATGTAACCTGCGCAGAAAAGACCGTAGCAGCCAGCGAGCCCCATTACAGCCAATTATCACAAAACAGCCGCTTGAACTGGTAGCCTTGGATTACGTGAAGTTAACTCCGAGTAGGAATGGCTACACCTATGCATTGACCATCGTTGACCATTACTCAAGATTCTTGGTAGTTGTGCCTGTTAAAGACCAAACAGCGAAGACAGAAGCTAAGGCATTTCAGCAACACTTTTGTCGACTGCACGGATACCCTGAACAAGTGCTCACCGACCAAGGTCCAGCCTTTGAGGCAGAAGTGTTCCAGGAGTTCTGTAACATGTACGGTTGCAAGAAAATCAGAACGACGCTGTACCATCCACAGACAAATGGCATGTGTGAGAAGATGAACCAAGTGGTAATTGACTTATTGAAGACCTTATCTCTGGAAGAACGAAACCAGTGCCCAGAGAAGTTGCCAGATCTGGTAGATCTATATAATCATATACCGGTAGACTCTACAAATTGCACTCTGGCCTACCTGATGAGAGAAAGACCTGGCTAATTACCCATTGATTTAGACATGGGAGTCTTAACACCTGAGACGACATCACCAGATGCAGGCTGGGATACAGAGCGGCAACAACAATACCGCAAAGTACAAGAATGTGAGGAGAAAAGTTTGTCCCAAGCAAGACAGAGACAGGAAAGAAATTACAACCAACACGCCCCTGCAGTTCCCTTGACACCAGGAGAACAAGTACTTAAAAGAAAGAGACGTGTTCACAAACTAGATGACCAGTGGGAAGCAGAGCCATACACTGTGATATCTTCAGACTTTAATAACACCAAAGTATGTATCATCAGCAAAGATGGAGGAGAAACCTTCGAAGCAGTCTCAAGAGATCATCTAAAGATGTGCCCTGATCAATTGAAGGACAAGAAAGAAGTGCAAGACACTCTACAACCCATAGTAGAGGTGGAAGAAAAGATTCAAACTATACTTGGAGAATTTCCTCGGACGTGGACACAAGTAAATCAGGCATTAGTAGTACCAGTACTAACCTTTCATCAGCCTACTGCACCAGATGAAGAAGAGACTCTAAATGAAATGGCTCCAGTAACAGATACCACATCTGCAGAGGATTGCGGAAATCTGTTCCCTGCTAATAGTGAATCTGACAATATCATGGCGAGTCTAGGAGTAGAGAGAAGGCAGTCGAGAATACCTATCTTACACAAGTCTACTTATAGTGTAGTGACTAATGCACCAACAGTAGACATCAGAGAACAGGTCACGTCATCAGAAATACCTATACTGCGTATATCCACTCATAGTACTAGAGGTCAGATCTCTGCCCATTACAGAGATTACGTAATGTAAATAAAGTAATAAGAATATATAATAGTAACCGTTAAGTATGAGAGCCTACAGAGACTTACTGTAAGAAACTTTTTAAGTATTCGCAATAACCAGTTAAAAGACAATTGGGCCACAGGACTATGTGTAGTCAGAACTGTATTTGTAAATAGTTACTCCAAAAAGGCCTTAAAAATAAGCCGCTGGCGTGGCCGAAAAGCAGGCCCATCTACAGAGTGCCCAGTAGCCACGCCCAGGGACGACACACAAAGTGGGTTAAGGCGGTTCCTACCAACCAAACTCCAGGTACAAGCACAAAGACAATTCCTGGACAGCAGCATAAGGACTGGTTGCTGCAGTAACTGTGCTACTGCTTTCTTTTTTCTTGTCTGGTTTTTGATAATTTTTGCAATTATTAAGACTTTGTAGATTTTCATTAATTGTTGCTGTTAACATTTCTTGTTATGTTTTCCTCAGTCCAGGAGTACTGAACTTAACTGGGGGGGGAATGTGACACCCCAGAGTCCAGTTGTCACAGTGACATTACCTCCCTCTAATGGGTAAAGTCATGCTTGGAGGCAGAAAAGGGACCCCCATGCCAGGCAGCATAGATTAAATCACAATTTCCTGCTGCAGGTCAGAAAAGGGAGCTGCCTTATAAATTCTGGCCAGCTGAGAGGGTTGTGAGTCAGCTAGAAGTCAGCTGAGGGGGTTGTCATGGAAACGAAGCAGCTGTGAGCTGTGAGGAAAAATGATAATGACAGTTAAACGTGAGGATGTGAGGTAAAAAAGATCTTTCTGGAAGATCCTGTCAGATGAAGACAGGGAGCTGATCTGTGAAGAGGGAAAGGACAAGAGCAGAGATTGAGAGACTCTAGGGAAGCTAAAATACTGCATATAGCAGACCCCTAAGTGAAGCACTAATAAAGAGAAAAGGGACATCAGAGTCCTAGGCTGACAGGAGCTGTAAGCTCTGATAGCCGAATCTGAAAGTACAGGGGATTGTAAATTCCTGCGCACATTGAACACCTGAGGGCACGTCAGCGGATAAGGAGCCCGGGGCCGACGGTGAAGAGAACGGTACCCATGGAATAGGCTCACGCTGACAGCTGTACAGGTTAGTGAAACCATCACGAATAGAGGGTCACAGCATCGATATATACGGCGGAGACACGCACACAAAGCGCAGAAAGGAAGGTCCTAAATCCCAACCTGGCAAGGTGGATCCCCTGAATGCCTCCAGGCGAGCCTGACTCATTCCATCACCTGCATGTGGTACTCCGGACTGCAACCAATTACCAGTAAAAGGTAAAGAAACTGCACCTCTCTGTGTCTTTCTCTCATTTCTCTGCACCCCAATGTTCACAGCCATTTTTACTATTTATTTAACATCTTTGCCCTGGGACTACAGCCCTACCTGTGGAGGGCTACAACATCATAGCTGCGCCCAACATCCATCCCTGAGAAGTGTGGCGCCCCTGAGGGTTCAGTCGCCACAGAGGTACTGCACCTCCTCCTGAGGTGTGGTACCCCACCATCCTTGTAAGGTGGAGACACCTGACCACACTCCAACACCTGCACCCCACACCACAAAGTAGTGTAGCAAAGCACCTTCGGCGGCTCCCTGCTTGGAGTGTAGCATAGCACCCCTTGGTGGCTCCCTGCTTGGAACACGAAATGTGCTGGGGGTGGGTGGAGTTTAGTTCACATAAAAGAGCGGGAAGAGTTGAGTGAGGCGTTCAGTCATTCATTCAGTCAGTGAGTGAGGATGTAGAAGGACAGAGTGTGAGACAGAGAAGATCCCCTGGAGAGGGATGGAAGGAGGAAGTGCTGCAGCAGGCCACAGTGATCTGGGTCTGCTGGCACAGGAAAGAGACAGAGAAAGGAAACTTGATTCTCCATTGGGAAGAAGTATTAGCACAGAACGTGAGGAGAATAAGAGAACAAGGACCAGGGTTAGAGGAGAACCCTTTTCAAGTTCTAAGCGCAAGGCCGGGGTCCGGTCCCCGAGGTTGTACGGATACTAATGGTCCTGCAGCAGACACCGGAGGAATAGAAGTAGTGACTAGAGTTGAGCGAAACGGGTCGAAAAAATTCAAAAGTCGCCGACTTTTGGCAAAGTCGGGTTTCATGAAACGAAACCCGACCCTAGGATGAGGTCGGCCACGAGGTCGGCGACTTACGCGCCAAAGTCGCGTTTCAAAAGTTTGTTTTGCGCTCTTTTTCAGCCAATCAGGATCCACGGACACTGTGGGCAATGTGATGACATAGGCAAGGGTCACCACCATCTTTCAGAAGGGCATGCAAGTGATTGGCTTGCTTTGGTGGTCGTCACAGGCGGTATAAAAGGGCGTGCACGCCGACCGCCATCTTACTTCTGCCGATCTTAGTATAGGGAGAGGTTGCTGCTGATTCTGTAGGGAGAGCGTTAGGCAGGGAAGAAGACAAAAAAACTGCTTCTGCTGCTAGCGATTTGGCCTGCACAACACACAAGTCACTGTGTGTGCAGTGCAAGGGGAGGCTATATTGTGGTGTATCAGTGGTGTTGGTTGTTGGGCTGCCTTCTAAGACACGCTGGCATTGCTGTTTACCCACTGCTCCGCAAACTGCTTTTTTAAAAGCAATCCAATCTCCCTTATCCTCTCGTCACTTTGGTCACAGGCAGCTGTGCCATCGAGCGTGTCACATAGCGCTCAGATATCAGTGGGCCGCACACAATCCACAAGTGTCCACTGTCCACAAGTGTACGCAGAGATTCAAAATCTCCATTATCCTCTCGTCACTTTGGTCACAGGCAGCTGTGCCATCGAGCGTGTCACATAGCGCTCAGATATCAGTGGGCCGCACACAATCCACAAGTGTCCAGTGTCCAAAAGTGTACGCAGAGATTCAAAATCTCCATTATCCTCTCGTCACTTTGGTCACAGGCAGCTGTGCCATCGAGCGTGTCACATAGCGCTCAGATATCAGTGGGCCGCACACAATCCACAAGTGTCCACTGTCCACAAATGTACGCAGAGATTCAAAATCTCCATTATCCTCTCGTCACTTTGGTCACAGGCAGCTGTGCCATCGAGCGTGTCACATAGCGCTCAGATATCAGTGGGCCGCACACAATCCACAAGTGTCCACTGTCCACAAGTGTACGCAGAGATTCAAAATCTCCATTATCCTCTCGTCACTTTGGTCACAGGCAGCTGTGCCATCGAGCGTGTCACATAGCGCTCAGATATCAGTGGGCCGCACACAATCCACAAGTGTCCACTGTCCACAAGTGTACGCAGAGATTCAAAATCTCCATTATCCTCTCATCGCTTTGGTCACAGGCAGCTGTGCCATCGAGCGTGTCACATAGCGCTCAGATATCAGTGGGCCGCACACAATCCACAAGTGTCCAGTGTCCAAAAGTGTACGCAGAGATTCAAAATCTCCATTATCCTCTCGTCACTTTGGTCACAGGCAGCTGTGCCATCGAGCGTGTCACATAGCGCTCAGATATCAGTGGGCCGCACACAATCCACAAGTGTCCAGTGTCCAAAAGTGTACGCAGAGATTCAAAATCTCCATTATCCTCTCGTCACTTTGGTCACAGGCAGCTGTGCCATCGAGCGTGTCACATAGCGCTCAGATATCAGTGGGCCGCACACAATCCACAAGTGTCCACTGTCCACAAGTGTACGCAGAGATTCAAAATCTCCATTATCCTCTCGTCACTTTGGTCACAGGCAGCTGTGCCATCGAGCGTGTCACATAGCGCTCAGATATCAGTGGGCCGCACACAATCCACAAGTGTCCAGTGTCCAAAAGTGTACGCAGAGATTCAAAATCTCCATTATCCTCTCGTCACTTTGGTCACAGGCAGCTGTGCCATCGAGCGTGTCACATAGCGCTCAGATATCAGTGGGCCGCACACAATCCACAAGTGTCCACTGTCCACAAGTGTGTGCAGAAATTCTAAAACTCCCCTGTCCTATAGACACCTTGTACCTTGTTTTACATTACTATATAGTTTGTTGGATTTTGTCTACATTTCTACCAAAAATGAGGAAGGCTGGTGGAAGAGGCCGTGGAATTGGGCGGGGGTTGGCAGCTGGTAATGATGGTGTTGGTGGTGGATCTGATGGTAGTGGCAAGAGCAAAATAGGACCAAATGCAGGAGGTGCTGACCCTGCGTCATCGTCTGTCTACATAAGGCCTCGAACGCTTAGTTTTCTAGGAGTTGGCAAACCGCTTTTAAAGGCAGAGCATCAGGAAAAAGTTTTGTCTTACATTGCTGACTCAGCCTCCAGCTCTATCGCCTCCTCTTCTTCAGTTGTAAAAAGTAAAAGCACTGAGTCGTCATTGGAGGCTCATGTTCATGAACCACACCTTTCCTTGTGTCCTTCACCCCAACCAAGATTGAAGGATGACGCAGGCCATACTACTGATTACTCCATGGAGCTGTTTTCACATACCATGCCTGGATTATCAAGTCAAATGGTGAATTACCCAGGCCAAGATGAATCTGACATGGAGTGCACTGATGCACAGCCGCTGATGGATGATTCTGCTGGTACATTCACTCAGAGCACTACATTGTCCTCGCAGTGTACAGAGCCAGATTTTGACCCTGATGAGACTCAGGTGCCCCTTCCCGCACACTATACCACCATACACGGTGACACAGAGAAAGGTGCACATGACATAGAAGAGGAGGTGATGGATGACCCAGTTGTTGACCCAGATTGGCATCCATTGGGGGAAGAGGGTGCTGCTTCCAATAGCTCAGATGAGGAGCATCCACAGCAGACATCGACATCGCAACAGCTGTTATCTGGCAGGCCCGGAGCACTCCAAAGACAGGTTCCAAACATCAAAAGAGTTGCTGGACAGCTTGTCCAGAGGGTCAAAAGATCACAGCGTGCTAGGCCGCAAAATGTCTGCCAAAGTAGGAAGAGTGCAGTGTGGCACTTTTTTGAACAAAATCCTCATGATCAGGCCAAGGTTATCTGTAAGAAGTGCGCAAAGACCTTTAGCCGAGGGAAAAATCTGAAAAATTTGAATACCAGTTGCATGCTTAGACATTTAACCAGCATGCACTTGCAAGCGTGGACACAACACCAAACCTCAAGTGCCACATGTGCAACTGATCACAACGAAGGTAGTCAGCAATGCTACATTGTTTCCCCCACTGTAAGCACACCGGTTAGCACAGCAGCAAATGTTGAGGTGTCGTTGCAAGGCCACAGCAGTCAGGGAATCCCACTGTTATATCAACGAAAGACTGATTCTAGGCCATCAGAAAGAACACCAACTCCATCACCATCATCAACCCTCTCTCAGTCCGCCCTGTCCACCGCTACTTCCACCATATGCAGCTCTCAAGTCCAGCTCACCCTCCCAGACACTATGAGTAGGTCAAGAAAGTACTCAGTCTCTCATCCGCGTACACTGGGTTTGAACGCCCACATTGCCAAACTAATCTCGTTTGAGATGATGCCCTTTCGGTTGGTGGAAAGCACAGCTTTCCGCGAACTCATGGCCTATGCAGTACCACGCTATGACCTACCCAGTCGCCACTTCTTCTCTCGCAAAGCCATCCCAGCCCTCCACCATCATGTGAAAGACCGCATTGTCCATGCACTCAAGCAGTCAGTGAGTGGAAAGGTGCACCTCACAACTGATGCATGGTCCAGTCGGCATGGCCAGGGCCGTTACGTGTCCATCACTGCGCACTGGGTTAATGTGGTGGATGCAGGGTCCACAGGGGACAGCGGTGGTGGGACAGTGCTGCCTAGCCCACGGTCTAGGAAACAGTTGGCTGTAGGCGTTCGACCCTCCTCCTCCTCCAGAAGCAACAGCTCGTCCACAGAGCGCAGTCTTACGAGCACTCCATCTGCAGCTGCCACTGTTGCACACGATGTGTCCCCCTATCGAGCAGCTAGTGGAAAGCGTCAGCAGGCTGTGTTGCAGATGATGTGTTTGGGCGACAGACACACCGCCGAGGTGCTGGCCGAGTACTTGAAGCGACAAACTGAGTCATGGCTGGGCAGTGTACATCTTGAGGCAGGCAAGGTAGTTAGTGATAACGGCCGTAATTTTGTGGCAGCCATAGCCCTTTCAAAACTCAGCCACATACCTTGCTTGGCTCACACCTTGAACCTGGTGGTGCAGTGCTTCCTCAAAAATTATCCGGAGTTAACAGCCCTGCTCCAGAAGGTGCGAAGTCTGTGCGCGCACATCCGCCGGTCGCCTGTACACTCCGTTCGTATGCAGAAGCTGCAGCGATTGCTCCACCTTCCCAACCACCGCCTCATTATCGACATTGCAACAAGGTGGAACTCCACCCTGCACATGGTGGAGCGGCTGTGCGAGCAGAGGCAGGCCATAATGCATTTGTGGGAGGATACACGGCCAGGCACTTTGAGAGCAGACATGGAGTTGACAGGCGTGCAGTGGTCGAAGCTGAAAGACCTTTGTAAAGTCCTTCAGTGTTTTGAGGAATGCACACGGCTGGTAAGCGCAGACGACGCCATCCTAAGCATGAGCATCCCACTTATGCGTCTGCTCATGCAAACTTTGACGCACCTTAAGGAGCAGGCGTCTGCAGCCAATGTTGATGAGGAGGAAGAGGAGGAGGGAATCCTTGATGACATTCAGCCATTGTCTGCTCAGGGACCTCTCCTGGACGAGGTGGAGGAAGAAGAGGAGGAGGAGGAGGAGGATGATGTTGATGATTACTTAGGGGAGGAGGATGCATCTCGTGGGGCAAGTGAAAATGTTGGCGTGGCAAGGTCTGGTACAGGGTTTGTGCGTGACTGGAGGGATGTGGATTTGCCAGAAAGTGCTCCTCCACCCAGCACTCGCAGTGCATCATTGACACCGGGAACATTGGCCCACATGTCAGATTATGCCTTGCGGATCCTAAAAAGGGACCCTCGCATTGCCAAAATGATGAACGATGACGACTACTGGTTGGCCAGCATCCTGGATCCACGCTATAAAGGCAAATTACAAAACATCATGCCACAGGAGAACCTTGACCTAATATTGGCTAATAAACAAGCAACTCTGGTAAATCGGTTGCTTGAGGCATTCCCAGCACACAGCAGCGGTGATGGTTCTCACACGAGCCGTACGGGCCGGGGGCAGCTTGGCAGAGGTGTTCGTGGTGCACACAGCAGAAGTGGCGTTGGAGACAGGGGTTTCATGACAATGTTGTGGACTGATTTTTCAAATACCGCTCACACAACTGGTAATACTGCATCGATGGAAAGTGACAGGAGACAGCAGTTGTCAACTATGGTTACAAGCTACTTTTCCTCCCATATCGATGTTCTCCCACACAGGTCATTCCCCTTTCACTATTGGGCCGCTAAACTGGACACCTGGCCTGAATTGGCCCAATATGCCTTACAGGAGCTCGCTTGCCCAGCTGCAAGTGTGCTATCGGAAAGAGTCTTCAGTGCAGCTGGATCAATCCTGACAGAAAAAAGGACCCGTCTGTCAACCCAAAATGTGGATGATCTAACCTTCATTAAAATAAACCACGCATGGGTTTCCAAGGATTTTGTCCCACCTTCCCCTGATGACACATAGGGTGACAGAAAAATGGCTTGCTTTGGTCCACCTCTTCCTGGTACTTCACCTATTTCGCCTTTTGCATCAGTTGAATGTCCAACATCAACATATGCCACTTTCTAAAACTCCCTAACTGTGCTGCCTCCCCACCCATGGCCGGGGTCACCACCTAGCGCACGACACCGTGCGAGTGCCGTTGCCCTGGACAGGTGGGTAGGCCGACTCTTGGGCGCGGGCACTGGCACAGGGTCCCTCATAGTGCAATCAAGTGTCTCTGACGGTGGTGGTGCACACCCGCCGTCAGACACACCGCTGTACTATGAGGGGCCCAGTGCCAGTACCGACGCCCACGAGTGGGCCCCCCTTGCTTGGCCAGTGCCCCAGCATTTGCAATCTTTACCTCTCCCTGCTCCTCCACTGTGTAATCTGGGCCGTCAAATCCATACTGTGCCTGACACCGTCTGAGCCTGCCTCCTGATGTATAGACATATATTTTGAATGTGTACGCTATCCATACATGTTATCCGGGGATACGTTACCCCTTCTAAACTTTGTGCAATGACGTGCAATCCATACTGGGCCTAACACCGTCTGAGCCTGCCTCATGCTGTATAGACATATATTTTGAATGTGTACGCTATCCATACATGTTATCTGGGGATACGGTACCCCTTCTAACCTTTGTGCAATGACGTGCAATCCATACTGGGCCTAACACCGTCTGAGCCTGCCTCATGCTGTATAGACATATATTTTGAATGTGTACGCTATCCATACATGTTATCCGGGGATACGGTACCCCTTCTAACCTTTGTGCAATGACGTGCAATCCATACTGGGCCTAACACCGTCTGAGCCTGCCTCATGCTGTATAGACATATATTTTGAATGTGTACGCTATCCATACATGTTATCCGGGGATACGGTACCCCTTCTAACCTTTGTGCAATGACGTGCAATCCGTACTGGGCCTAACACCATCTGAGCCTGCCTCATGCTGTATAGACATATATTTTGAATGTGTACGCTATCCATACATGTTATCCGGGGATACGGTACCCCTTCTAACCTTTGTGCAATGACGTGCAATCCATACTGGGCCTAACACCGTCTGAGCCTGCCTCATGCTGTATAGACATATATTTTGAATGTGTACGCTCTCCATACATGTTATCCAGGGATACGGTACCCTTTCTAACCTTTGTGCAATCACGTGCAATCCATACTGGGCCTAACACCGTCTGAGCCTGCCTCATGCTGTATAGACATATATTTTGAATGTGTACGCTATCCATACATGTTATCCGGGGATACGGTACCCCTTCTAACCTTTGTGCAATGACGTGCAATCCATACTGGGCCTAACACCGTCTGAGCCTGCCTCCTGCTGTATAGACATATATTTTGAATGTGTACGCTATCCATACATGTTATCCAGGGATACGGTACCCTTTCTAACCTTTGTGCAATGACGTGCAATCCATACTGGGCCTAACACCGTCTGAGCCTGCCTCATGCTGTATAGACATATATTTTGAATGTGTACGCTATCCATACATGTTATCCGGGGATACGGTACCCCTTCTAACCTTTGTGCAATGACGTGCAATCCATACTGGGCCTAACACCGTCTGAGCCTGCCTCATGCTGTATAGACATATATTTTGAATGTGTACGCTATCCATACATGTTATCCAGGGATACGGTACCCTTTCTAACCTTTGTGCAATGACGTGCAATCCATACTGGGCCTAACACCGTCTGAGCCTGCCTCATGCTGTATAGACATATATTTTGAATGTGTACGCTATCCATACATGTTATCCGGGGATACGGTACCCCTTCTAACCTTTGTGCAATGACGTGCAATCCATACTGGGCCTAACACCGTCTGAGCCTGCCTCATGCTGTATAGACATATATTTTGAATGTGTACATGTTATCCGGGGATACGGTACCCCTTCTAACCTTTGTGCAATGACGTGCAATCCATACTGGGCCTAACACCGTCTGAGCCTGCCTCATGCTGTATAGACATATATTTTGAATGTGTACGCTATCCATACATGTTATCCAGGGATACGGTACCCTTTCTAACCTTTGTGCAATGACGTGCAATCCATACTGGGCCTAACACCGTCTGAGCCTGCCTCATGCTGTATAGACATATATTTTGAATGTGTACGCTATCCATACATGTTATCCAGGGATACGGTACCCTTTCTAACCTTTGTGCAATGACGTGCAATCCATACTGGGCCTAACACCGTCTGAGCCTGCCTCATGCTGTATAGACATATATTTTGAATGTGTACGCTATCCATACATGTTATCCGGGGATACGGTACCCCTTCTAACCTTTGTGCAATGATGTGCAATCCATACTGGGCCTAACACCGTCTGAGCCTGCCTCATGCTGTATAGACATATATTTTGAATGTGTACGCTATCCATACATGTTATCCGGGGATACGGTACCCCTTCTAACCTTTGTGCAATGACGTGCAATCCATACTGGGCCTAACACCCTCTGAGCCTGCCTCATGCTGTATAGACATATATTTTGAATGTGTACGCTATCCATACATGTTATCCGGGGATACGGTACCCCTTCTAACCTTTGTGCAATGACGTGCAATCCATACTGGGCCTAACACCGTCTGAGCCTGCCTCATGCTGTATAGACATTTATTTTGAATGTGTACGCTATCCATACATGTTATCCAGGGATACGGTACCCTTTCTAACCTTTGTGCAATCACGTGCAATCCATACTGGGCCTAACACCGTCTGAGCCTGCCTCATGCTGTATAGACATATATTTTGAATGTGTACGCTATCCATACATGTTATCCGGGGATACGGTACCCTTTCTAACCTTTGTGCAATGACGTGCAATCCATACTGGGCCTAACACCGTCTGAGCCTGCCTCATGCTGTATAGACATATATTTTGAATGTGTACGCTATCCATACATGTTATCCAGGGATACGGTACCCTTTCTAACCTTTGTGCAATGACGTGCAATCCATACTGGGCCTAACACCGTCTGAGCCTGCCTTATGCTGTATAGACATATATTTTGAATGTGTACGCTATCCATACATGTTATCCGGGGATACGGTACCCCTTCTAACCTTTGTGCAATGATGTGCAATCCATACTGGGCCTAACACCGTCTGAGCCTGCCTCATGCTGTATAGACATATATTTTGAATGTGTACGCTATCCATACATGTTATCCGGGGATACGGTACCCCTTCTAACCTTTGTGCAATGACGTGCAATCCATACTGGGCCTAACACCCTCTGAGCCTGCCTCATGCTGTATAGACATATATTTTGAATGTGTACGCTATCCATACATGTTATCCGGGGATACGGTACCCCTTCTAACCTTTGTGCAATGACGTGCAATCCATACTGGGCCTAACACCGTCTGAGCCTGCCTCATGCTGTATAGACATTTATTTTGAATGTGTACGCTATCCATACATGTTATCCAGGGATACGGTACCCTTTCTAACCTTTGTGCAATCACGTGCAATCCATACTGGGCCTAACACCGTCTGAGCCTGCCTCATGCTGTATAGACATATATTTTGAATGTGTACGCTATCCATACATGTTATCCGGGGATACGGTACCCCTTCTAACCTTTGTGCAATGACGTGCAATCCATACTGGGCCTAACACCGTCTGAGCCTGCCTCATGCTGTATAGACATATATTTTGAATGTGTACGCTATCCATACATGTTATCCAGGGATACGGTACCCTTTCTAACCTTTGTGCAATGACGTGCAATCCATACTGGGCCTAACACCGTCTGAGCCTGCCTTATGCTGTATAGACATATATTTTGAATGTGTACGCTATCCATACATGTTATCCGGGGATACGGTACCCCTTCTAACCTTTGTGCAATGACGTGCAATCCATACTGGGCCTAACACCGTCTGAGCCTGCCTCATGCTGTATAGACATATATTTTGAATGTGTACGCTATCCATACATGTTATCCGGGGATACGGTACCCCTTCTAACCTTTGTGCAATGACGTGCAATCCATACTGGGCCTAACACCGTCTGAGCCTGCCTCATGCTGTGTAGACATATATTTTGAATGTGTACGCTATCCATACATGTTATCCAGGGATATGGTACCCTTTCTAACCTTTGTGCAATGACGTGCAATCCATACTGGGCCTAACACCGTCTGAGCCTGCCTCATGCTGTATAGACCTATATTTTGAATGTGTACGCTATCCATACGTTATCCGGGGATACGGTACCCTTTCTAACCTTTGTGCAATGACGTGCAATCCATACTGGGCCTAACACCGTCTGAGCCTGCCTCATGCTGTATAGACATATATTTTGAATGTGTACGCTATCCATACATGTTATCCGGGGATACGGTACCCCTTCTAACCTTTGTGCAATGACGTGCAATCCATACTGGGCCTAACACCGTCTTAGCCTGCCTCATGCTGTATAGACATATATTTTGAATGTGTACGCTATCCATACATGTTATTCGGGGATACGGTACCCCTTCTAACCTTTGTGCAATGACGTGCAATCCATACTGGGCCTAACACCGTCTGAGCCTGCCTCATGCTGTATAGACATATATTTTGAATGTGTACGCTATCCATACATGTTATCCAGGGATACGGTACCCTTTCTAACCTTTGTGCAATGACGTGCAATCCATACTGGGCCTAACACCGTCTGAGCCTGCCTCATGCTGTATAGACATATATTTTGAATGTGTACGCTATCCATACATGTTATCCAGGGATACGGTACCCTTTCTAACCTTTGTGCAATGACGTGCAATCCATACTGGGCCTAACACCGTCTGAACCTGCCTCATGCTGTATAGACATATATTTTGAATGTGTACGCTATCCATACATGTTATCCGGGGATACGGTACCCCTTCTAACCTTTGTGCAATGACGTGCAATCCATACTGGGCCTAACACCGTCTGAGCCTGCCTCATGCTGTATAGACATATATTTTGAATGTGTACGCTATCCATACATGTTATCCGGGGATACGGTACCCCTTCTAACCTTTGTGCAATGACGTGCAATCCATACTGGGCTTAACACCGTCTTAGCCTGCCTCATGCTGTATAGACATATATTTTGAATGTGTACGCTATCCATACATGTTATCCAGGGATACGGTACCCTTTCTAACCTTTGTGCAATCACGTGCAATCCATACTGGGCGTGAGAACGGCTGGCGAGCTGTTAAGCAAGCTACAGCACCTGTCCAGACAAGTACAGGGATTCCCTAGCGAGGAGACTTATTTGATTGTTTTCTATGTTGGGACAGCAATTTTTGGGGAGCACTATACTCTGGAGAATGATAGATGGGGCCCACCATACACTGGAACATTCCAAAGGTGGACATCAGACACTGGAGCAGCATTTACAGGGCCCATTATACACTAGAGCATTAGAAATGCGGCCCATTATGTTTGGAGCATTATTTGGGCCCATAAGACAGTGGAGCTTCATCCATGGGGACCAACATATACTGTAGCATTATGTGGAGCTCATCATATACTGTTTCAAACATTATATGGGACCAATGATTTTGTATGGAGAAATAGATAAACCTGCAGCCAGCCCTCCCCCCCCACAAATTTAGCCAAATAACCCCCATTTTTCAGTGCGTAACTTGTATTATGAAGTTAATTAAGGTTGACAAGCTTAAGTAAGAAGAATTGATGCTTTTGGCATTCAAATGGGCACTGTAGGTGTGTTTCCTGTCCTCCTCTCACTGCCGACTTTTATTCCCCATTGACTTACATTGGGTTTCGTGTTTCGGGACGACCCCGACTTTTCCCTATAATCGGACGATCTTGCTCGACCCGACTTTTGGAAAAGTCGGGTTTCACGAAACGAAACGCGACCCTAAAAAAGCAAAAGTCGCTCAACTCTAGTAGTGACCACTTTATTCCCACACAAGACTTGGGGGCACAACAGCACCATATTAGTGAGCCGGGACTTAGTAGCAAGGAGTCCCCGAAGCAGGCCACAGCTGTCTGCCATACAAGTAGAGTTCATAGGAACATCTGACAGGAGGAACTCCAGTGTAACTCAGTACTAGGAGTACTTCATTCAAAGGCGCTATAAGAAGAGATGTTCAGAAAAGGCACATATGTTGGCGGAGTGTTGGAAAGGAGTACTTCATCTTGCCTGGAAGTTGGCTGAGCTCCGGGAGGACACGGAATGGATGTGGGCATCTGTACCTGCAACAGACTGTGAGTAAAGCTTTGGAACTACATGCCCTGGTGTCCTCCACTTATTCCTGCGCCAAACTGCCCAGCCCGGCTACATCCCTTGCGCCTGACACTACACCATCTACGTGTCACTCCACCTACACTGCCCTGGGACTACAGCCCTGCCTGTGGAGGGCTATAACATCACTGCTGCACCACACCATCTGTCCCAGAGGATTTGTCTGCAGCGTCGGCTTACATCTCTATTGCCGAACACCACAGGTGGCGTCACGAATCACTCATCATAAGCACACTGAACATTCCCCTTTTACAATGGGCGCTCAGGGCCATGGGCCGAGTCATCTCCCATTGAGGCTCATTGGGCCCGGTACCGAGTACCCCACAGTCCTGGGTGTGAAGGCGTCCCAGAAGCAACACCGCAGCGCTGGTCCCCTCAGACTAGAATACCACAGGTGGCATCACGTATTTCACCATCTAATAACTTTGTTTTCTTTTTTTAACACATAAATACCACACAACTTTCCCCTATTTTATTACTGGACGCCTCTCGGGCACGGACCAGGTCGCCGCCATGACACCGTCCCCCATTGATGTCGACGAGCCCGATACCGAGTACCCCCAGGCCCCGCGGGTGCACCACTTCCAATAAAGGTAACTCATAATTTGCTGAATATTGTAACTATTTACCGGGTAGCATACTAACACCTTGTAATTTCTTCAATCAGTTATTAACGCGCCTCTTCCCTAAGTGACTTCTCTGCCATCTCTCATCTAGAGGTAACATAGTAACATAGTTATTAAGGTTGAAGGAAGACTTTAAGACCATCTAGTTCAACCCATATCCTATCCTAATTTGCCCTAACTTGTTGATCCAGAGGCAGGAAAAAAAACCATGTGGCAAACAGTAAGCTTCACATTGTGGAAAAAAGTTCCTTCCCAACTCCACATACGGCAATCAGACTAGTTCCCTGGATCAACGCAATATTAAGGAAACTAGTGTATATACCCTGTAATATTATACTTTTCAAGAAAGGCATCCAGGCCCTTCTTATATTTTAGTAGGGAATCACTCATTACAACATCATATGGCAGAGAGTTCCATAGTCTCACTGCTCTTACAGTAAAGAATCCGGGTCTGTGAGTATGCTTAAACCTTCTTTCCTCCATTCTTTCTTCTTTCCTCTATTCTACCTCCTGAGCTCCACCTAAACTCCATCCCTTCCTTTGGAAACATACAAATATAACACATTGCTAGAGTAGCCCCAACTGCTATTTAGAAGTTTCTGGGATTCAGTTTACAGCTTTGGAGAATAGAAGAAATACACAGACTGTTTTCCAACCATCTCCATGGGCTTGTCAGAGTGTTCTTGTATTTTATACCCTTAACGAATAGAGGCCTTCTGTGCATAACTTTAGGCGCTTCTTACATGATAGCAAATAGAAGTCAGAGCTGCAGAAAAAAAAAATGTTAAAAATAAGAGAAATGGATTGGCACTGATAACTAAAGCAGATTAGGAGTAGAAGTTGCATGTTTGCATGTCTTCAGCTATTTCTCTTGTGAGTCAGCACTATAACAGCAACACGTGGTGCTCAACAGGTCCAAGTTATTTACAGAGAGCAAAAATAGAAAAAGCTATGCCTCTCACGCCGAGTCTAAGACAATCCTTTATTTCTTACCGGACAGAGGATACACAAGGAAAAAGCAACGTCCGTTTCATGCTATCAGTCCCTTCTTCCAGCCTGAAATAATTTGTCCTCCAGATCAGTCAAACCTCTCAAAAGTTCTTCAATGCGTGTTCTCCTGAGAACTTCCACATCCATTAATATTTGGCAGGCCTAAGACGCTAAACCCTTCCTTAGGGCTCTACCACAGGACCACATTTTCGGTCCCAGAGCTATCCGTTAAAAAAAAACAAAAAACAGATTGCACTTGGACCAATGTATTCAATGAGACAGTACAGATGACCGATTTTTTTCACTGACCAAATTTTTGTGTTCAAAAAATTGCAGCATGCACAATTTTCCTTCAGATATCAGATGAGATTCACCCTTTCAAGTCTATGGGTGTTAGAAAAAAAATCAGACGCCACAGTACAGCATCTGATTCTTATGGATATATTGCATTTCTGTTACATAGGAAATTGTAACTGGTCTTGTAAATGATTAATAGCTGTTGCAGAAAAAAAACAGATTGCATATGGACTGCACACAGATGACAAAAGAGAAAAAAGTCCCAATTTTCTTGATGGAGCTTTGAACGATTTTTTTATACGGTTGTTTGACCCTACGCTAACTCTAACATACGCCTTTCCAGCTAAGCCTAACATACCCCTTTCCAGCTAAGCCACATCTTTCCTGGGAGGCCATGTTCCCTTTCATGAATAAGCCTCAAACACTGCTTTAAAGTATCTATATAAAAAAGGTTAAAAAAAATCATTGCAAAAATGTAAGTCAGACGGCACGTGGACGTATACAATCCAATGGAGGTGTACACCCATTTTTGTTTATTTTCATGAATTCTTGTTTTAAAAATGGATGACAAATGGAAGGCTTTCCTTTTCCAATTAAGCGAATTCTAAGTCGGTCATGTAAATGTAGCCTAATGGGCTTCTAAGTTCCAGCAATAGACAACTTGTGTCTAGCAAAAGTCAACTTTAATTTGTGGAGGCCATCACCTAATGGAGTGGACAATAAATATGAATTAATAGTTAATATATTAAATTAATTTTAATATCTCATTAAAAAATGTGTTCAAAATTGCTTTCCTTTAACATAACAAAATAAGGACTAAATACTTACGGTTTCCCCTGTTACCCCGATGCCTCGCACTCTCTGCTTTCCGCCAATATTTGTTGGCAGGGCTGCAGTGGTGACCTCCTGTGTGCAGCCAATCACTTGGCTCAGCAGTCTTGTGCTGTCCATCTCACTATGACTGCTGAGCCCAGTAATTGGCTGCAGACGGGATGCCACCGCTGCAACCCTGTCGATAAGTGCTGGAGTGAAGCAGAGGGAGTACATCGCCGGAGCGGCAGGTGCAACCGTAGGCAACCAAGGCTCGCACTGAACTCCACCACTATTACATAGATGATCTCACCTGTTTTCAACAATGCCATTAGCAGATATATTGCATGGACTTGATGTAAAATTGCTGTCTGTGTCCCATGAACAGGACAATAGTGCTGAGGAGTTATAAGTGCAGTCGAGATGAGCTGAAATGACAGAAGATAAGGCATGATCATATGCTGTGTTATCGCCTTCAAAAGTATCATATTTAGAGGTTTATTCACCGGATATTATTTAGTATTTGGAGAGTATCTGTCTGTACCGGATCAGAGATTTATAGAAAATTAACAGCAAATGTTTCATCTGAGTGTTGACACACTGTCACCATCTGGAAAAATGGTACTTTCTTTCATCATTCTGACAGAATGTTCCTCCCTCGCTCAGTGGCAAGTGCCACCTAGGAGAGCTAACTACCCAATAAGTCAACAATTGAACCTTTAATGAGCCTTGAAACAGAACCAAGGATAAAAGCCAAGCCAGAAACTCATTTACGGATCTCCGGTTTCTGGGTGTTTGCTCCTCATCAGTGTAAAGCAAAGTCTGGCTGGTTAAGGCCTGTTTCACACTTGCTTTTTTTTGCAGCGCGTTTTTCCCGCAAAAAAACGCATTGAAAAACGCATACAAAAGCATACAACTGCTGCGTTTTTTTCAAGCATTTTTATGAGCATGCATGAAAAAAACGCAGCGTTTTTATGCGTTTGTATGCGTTTTTAGTGCGTTTTTACCGCGTTTGCGTTTTTTTCCAACATTAGGTGGCCCCTCACACTAACCCAAACCATGACTTTACTAACCCTAACCCTAACCCTAACCCTAACCCTGACCCTAACCCTAACCCTTAACCAAACCATACTTAACCCTAACCCTGACCCTTAACCAAACCATACTTAACCCTAACCCAAACCCTAACTAACCTTAACCCTAACCCTAACCCTAACCCTGACCCTAACCCTAACCCTAACCCTAACCCTAACCCTGACCCTAACCCTTAACCAAACCATACTTAACCCTAACCCTGACCCTAACCCTTAACCAAACCATACTTAACCCTAACCCAAACCCTAACTAACCTTAACCCTAACCCTAACCCTGACCCTAACCCTAACCCTAACCCTGACCCTAACCCTTAACCAAACCATACTTAACCCTAACCCAAACCCTAACTAACCTTAACCCTAACCCTAACCCTGACCCTAACCCTAATCCTGACCCTAACCCTTAACCAAACCATACTTAACCCTAACCCTGACCCTAACCCTGACCCTAACCCTTAACCAAACCATACTTAACCTTAACCCTAACCCTAACCCTGACCCTAACCCTAACCCTAACCCTAACCCTGACCCTAACCCTTAACCAAACCATACTTAACCCTAACCCTGACCTTAACCCTGACCCTAACCCTAACCCTGACCCTAACCCTTAACCAAACCATACTTAACCCTAACCCTGACCCTAACCCTGACCCTAACCCTTAACCAAACCATACTTAACCCTAACCCTGACCCTAACCCTGACCCTAACCCTAACCCTAACCCTAACCCTGACCCTAACCCTTAACCAAACCATACTTAACCCTAACCCTGACCCTAACCCTAACCCTAACCCTGACCCTAACCCTTAACCAAACCATACTTAACCCTAACCCTGACCCTAACCCTAACCCTGACCCTAACCCTAACCCTAAACCCCCTTAACTAACCCTAACTTTACCCAAACCCCTAAATTCCATTGTCTAAACTAATGGTAAAAAAAAAAACGCATGTGCAAAAAAACGCATACATAAGCATGCCAATGCGCACATATGCTCACCATAGACTTATAATGGGTGTCTTGCTGTAAAAAAACGCATTGCGCGCGCATGCGTTTTTTTGAGGCAAATCGGACGCACAAAAAATGCAGCAAGTTGCATTTTGTGCGCCCGAGCGCATACCGCAAAAAAACGCATGCGCGGTAAAACGCGTACAAACGCATGTGTATGCGCACATAAGCGCATCCCATGCAAAGTATAGGAAAAAAAAACGCATGCGCTATTTAGCGCTAAATTACCGCGAAAAAAAACGCAAATGTGAAACCAGCCTAAGTTTGACATCCTTGAGGTAACTGCTGGGAAACGGTGGCCCTCCATTACACAGACCAAGAGTCTATAGTTTTATTAGCAATGCTACCTACATGGTTAAATATATAAATTAGCTGTATCACAGAATGAAAGAAACTATCTCATAAGTGCCACCTGGGGAGGAAGCTACAACTATAGTAACTCTAGTTAGTTATTTTCTTTCGTTCATCAAGAAAAATAATGTGTATACTTTTCTTCCACATGGAGTGGTACCTATAATCAATGTAAAAAAAACTCCATGTGACCCTAGGCTATGTCTATGTGCCTACGGAGCCATCTGGAGGGGCGTGACTAAGTGATCACCTGACCGCTCACTAGAGCCTCTGATGGTGAGGTTAGGCTTAGCTCCCGATGAACGCCAGGTGCCACTCCAGGACAGACCAACAGTCTCGCAGCAGCTGAACCCAGAAGGACAGATGGATCAGCAGGCAGAGCTTGCATCAGAGTGCAGCTGGCCAAGTTCGTATCTGAGTGCAGCAGATAGAGTTTGTGTCAGAATCCAGCAGCAGGCAGGATTTGCATCAAAGTGCAAGAGGCAGGAATTACACTAAAGTGCAGCAGGCAGGATTTGCACCTGAATGCAGCAGGGACTGATATTCAACCTTACACAACTTAGACTGTGAAACAGGAAGGTTGTTCAGGCACCTCCCCAGTGGGGAGGAAGCAATATATGCATAATGTCCCACGGCTATTAACAAGGGAGGAAATAGCAAGTGCACGCGCTGATTCTTTAAGAGGGTGGGATTGCACGCGCACGTGCCCTAAGGACATGGCCAGAGGACCGGCTGGAAGCATGCAGAGCATTGGGAAGGGAAGAACTGACCGCATCAAGGGTGAGTGAAGAGACATGCCGGAGACCCTGCCTGTCAGAGCAGGACTTCGGCGTGGTGCTAACAGCAGCCACCAAGTTTTCCCAGGCGACCCTTCTGGAAAATGGTGGTAGTTTTGCTGAAGAGTCTTGGACGGTGGTCTTGTCATTATTCTTGCGGTTTCCTCCACCGCCAAAGTCTTTCTCTCTATACTGTGAGGCTTAGGAAGTAGACCATATCCCAGAGTGAGCTGCCTGAATAATGAGCATGTCATTTCTTTTAACCATGTAACGGGAGCCAGGGTGTCAGTCGTGGTGAGGGGCTTTAACTCTTCCACACCCTGATGCTCCGCTACTGTAAAATCAGAATGTCCATTTTGTAATGTACTATGTGTGTTAGTGGTGTCACCCACCTGAGGGCCAGCATTCTCCTCAGAAGACAGGGTTCCTTTTCTTCTCACGCACACACAAATATTGTCAGAGTCTCTGTTCTTTTTTGGCAAAACTTTACTTAATTCGTTCAAACTTGCAGCAGTTACAGTCCAGTATTTTCCACATGACACAGAAACCTTCTTCTCTAGACTCTCCCTAGTACTGTCTTCTGGCACAAGATCTGGTTCCCAGGTACCCAGTACCACAGCTAACTGAGATGACGGTCCCGCTTCTTCCAGGGGCTCCCCGTTCTTCTTCCATTCAGGAACGTCTCGGAAGTTACCCAAAAACCTCACCATTTGTTTCCTCAGGCTGCCCAGTCCCACTTGTTTCCTGTCAACAGTTTCCATCTTTTCTGCAATCCGAACCTTCACTTCACTGTGTCTCCCCCTCTGGCACTGCTTCAGATCACTTCACTCTTTACCTCACAACTCCCCACAACGCTTTCTAGAACAATCCAGTTACCTCAGAACTAGCTCCTCCCACTAGCTAGCTTCCTATTGGGTTAAACATTTAACTATTACTACTCTGGCTAGAACTAGTGATGGGAAGTCCGGCTCTTTTTGGTGAACCAGCTCATTCGGCTCCGCTCACCATAAAGAGGCTCTTTAAACGGCTCCTTTTTTAAATAGAAATCCGTTTTCCACAGTCCTCGTTCCAGGTCTTTGCCTGTAAAGTGAGGGCCTCATTCTCCACCTGTATAAGGATCTAGTGACACAGTGTAGATTGTTATTCAGCATTGCTGTCTCCTCAGATTGTCAGCTCTTGTGATCAGGCCCCGGCTCCTCGCTCCGATCTCTCCTGTACAGCGAGGCCTCATTATACCCCTGTATAAGGATCTAGTGACGCAGTATAGATTGTTATTCAGCATTGCTGCTTCCTCAGATTGTCAGCTCTTGTGATCAGGCCCCCGCTCCGGTCTCTCCTGTATAGTGAGGCCTCATTATACCCCTGTATAAGGATCTAGTGACGCAGTGTAGACTGTTAACCAGCATTGATGTTTCCTCAGATTGTCAGCTCTTGTGATCAGGCCCCCGCTCCTCGCTCCGGTCTCTCCTGTATAGTGAGGCCTCATTATACCCCTGTATAAGGATCTAGTGACGCAGTGTAGACTGTTGTGAGTTCATTCTCTGGTTCACCAGTTGTGAGTTCTCCTTCCAGACTCCCTCTGGTGGTAACAGGAGGTAGTGAGGCTGATTTGATCGGTGGAGATCTGCCACCTGAGAATGAGGATGACGATTGGACCTCAGGAGTCTCAGATTGGATTTAAGACAGCCGACGCCCTCTTCAGTTGCTTGTGATTCCCTCTGGCTTGTCAGCACTTGGTTTTCAGCTCTGTTCCAGTCATCTAAAGCTATGTTTTTCTGCTAATGTTCACATTTGATTTTGTTGGTCTATTCAGTTTTTTGTGTGGTCAGCCAGCCCCGGCTGGTGGCTGTGCTGAATTTCCACTCTTATTTATCAGTATTTTGCCAATTTGCTTTTTGTCCCTTACTAGTTTGGTCTCTTTTTGCTCTGTCTCTGAATATTTCATAGTGCTGATATAGTGGGAGAATTCTAGTGACTTCAGGGTTAATTTTGCTATCAGAAGTGTTGGACATTATTTTTGTAGGGTTTTTTGCAGGTTCCAGACAGTGTCTTTCCTCTCCTTTCCTGTCTAGTTGGTTTGGGCCCCATCGTTTGCTTAGCCTATTTTCCTGCCTGTGTTTGTGCCTTCATCTTGTTTCACCGTCAACACATGTGTGGGGGCTATCTATTCCTTTGGGGTCTGCTCTGGGGCAGTTAGATTTCCCCTTTTCATGCTTCAGGCTTATTTAGTCCTCCGGCTGTGACGAAGCATCTAGGAACATCGTAGGTACGCTCCACGGCTGCTGCTAGTTGTGTGGTAGGATCAGGGATCTGCAATCTGCATAGTTACCAACCTCTCTGGTTTTCTGTGACTTAGCTTGTTTTGCTTTTTTCTCCTCGGTGACCCATTCATAACAGTAGACTGCTATTCAGCATTGCTGCTTCCTCAGATTGTCAGCTCTTGTTAACAGGCCCCTGCTCCTTGGTTGTAGTCTTAACATGTATTGTGGCATTTTTTGTTCTTGTCCTTTGTGAATTAGTAAGTGCTGTGATATGTGTTGGTGCCCCTGATGCATCCTGACCCTGATGCAAACGCAGGTCCGTGAGTCCCTATGTTCAGTATAGAGATCTAATCTGGATCGGGATGCATCAGGATTGCTACGCATCACAACGCAGCGTACCAAAACGCTAGTGTGAACACAGCCCCACTCGTGCAGCCCCTATCCAGGTGCCCCCATGTTATATACATGCTCCCAATACATTTTATTATCATTGCCACACTGTAACATAGGGCACAAGCTCTTTTAGTGAGGCGGGAAAGATCACTGTATGACAGAGCAGCATGCACATAGTCTATATTATGTCTGCATACTGGTCCCATACAGCACATCCCTTGCTTTCGAGCATGCTCAGTGCCGCAAAACGGATCCCTGCACACGGAAGTGTGGCGCCCCTGAGGGTTAAGTTGCCACAGAGGTACTGCACCTCCTCCTGAGGTGTGGTAGCCCACCATCCAGTTAAGATGGGGACAACTGACCACACTCCAACACCTGCATCCCACACAACATAGTAGTGTAGCAAAGCACCCTTTGGTGGCTCCCTGCTTGGAACACAAAGAGTGCTGGGAGGTGGATGGAGTTTAGTTTGCATCAAAAGAGTGGGAAGAGGATTGGAGACAGACAGTTAGTCATAGGACTCTGATAAGGAGAGTCCGTGAAAGAAGATCCCCTGAGTGGGATGGATGAAGGAAGTGCTGCAGCCGACCTCAGTGACCTGGGTCCGCTGGCACAGGAAAGAGACATTGAAGGGAAACCTAACACTCTCCATCAGAAAGTAGGATTAGCATGGAACGTAAGGAGAGGAGGACTAAGGATTAGGGTTGGAGCAGAACCCTTCTCAAGTTCACAGCGCAAGGCCGGGGTCTGGTCCCCGAGGTTGTACGGATACTAATGGTCCTGCAGGAAACACCGGAGGAATAGAAGTAGCGACCACTTTATTCCCACACAAGACTTGGGGGCACAACAGCAACGATAGTCAGCCGGGACTTAGTAGTAAGGAGTCCCCGAAGCAGGCTACAGCTGTCTGCCGTACAAGTAGAGTTCATAGGAACATCTGACAGGAGGAACTCCAGTGTAACTCAGTACTGTGAGTACTTCATTTTAGGCGCAAAGGGAGACATTCAGAAAAGGCACATATGTTGGCGGAGTGTTGGAAGGGAGTACTTCATCTTGCCTGGAAGTTGGCTCAGCTCCTGACCCGGAGGACACGGCACGGATGCAGGCTCTTGTGCCACTACAGACTGTGAGTAAAGCTTTGGAACTACATGCCCTGGTGTCCTCCAGTTATTCCTGCGTCCACCTGCCCAGCACTGCTACATTCCCTGTACCCAACACTACACTATCTAAGTGTCACTTCACCTACTCTGCCCTGGGGCTACAGCTCTGCCTGTGGAGGGCTATAACATCATTGCTGCACCACACCATCTGTCCCAGAGGACCTGTCTGCAGCGTCGGCTTAACATCTTTGTTGCCGAACACCACAGGTGGCGTCACGACTTATTCATTCACACTGAACATTTAAAATGGGCGCCCAGGGCCACGGGCCGGGTCCCAGCTACCGTGACATCTCCCATTGAGGTTCATCGGGCCCGGCACCGAGTACCCCCACAGCCCTGGGTGTGAGGGCGTCCCAGAAGCACACGGAACCGTGTTGTCTTGGATCCGTGCTCCATAGAGCTCCATGTTAATTCCAGAAGTGTAGCTGCGGATCCATGCGTCTCCCTGTGCCTGTGTGATTTTCAGATGACACAAAACTGCATCAAGTTGCATTTTTGTGCATCTGATAAAATATGCAGCCACACCGCGATCCGTGGGAAAACGGTGACATCTGGATGCACACACAAGTCCCATCCGTCACCACTGAAAGTCAATGGAGACGAAAACGGATCTGTGTGCAACCATTTTCACACGGATTGCATAATATGCAAGTGTGAAACCAGCTTAACCCTATATAATGATTGGGGCTGGACCTGGATCTCTCCACAGCTTTTGCCTAAAATCACTTTATATTACTTACCCTACCCTTAGGGCTCATACTCACGTGCGAGAGACTCGCGTGATTCTCGTGCGAGTCTCTCGCATGGAAACCTGGCACTGCCGCAGGCACTCGGACCGGAGAGGGCGGCTGCATAGAAGTACGTGTAGCCGCACGCTATGGTCTGAGTGCTGGTGGCAGTGCCAGGTTTTCATGCGTGAGACTCACACGAGAATCATGCGACTCTCTCGCTAATGAGTATGAGCCCTTAGCAGCAAAAGCTGACGTCGTCTATCCTCCTCCCTGTAGTGTTGTCCTGAATCCTCCTCAGCTCTGATTTAGGCCAGATTCACATTGCGTAAATTGTCCTGCGTTCAACGGGATCCGTTACATAGCGGCACTAACGCTATGTAACGGATGCATTAACGCACCCTTTGGCCGCAATGATACTAATGCATCCAAAATCATCATGATGCGTTACTTCTTGATGTACCCTCGAATGAGGTCTGCAGCATTTGGGGATGTGTCATGAAGCAACGCATCATGCCGATTTTGGCATGCGTTTGGATGCGTTAGTAGCATTGCGGCTAATGGGTGCGTTAATGCATCCGTTACATAGCGTTAGTGCCGCTATGTAGCGATCCCGTTGAACGCAGGGCCATTAACGCAATGTGAACCTGGCCTAACACTATGAGAAGATGATAATGTATACCAAACAATGCGCTGAGTCCCTCCTCCTGCACATACTATATACTGTATGTATACGCCATGGAAGAGGGGCCAGTAAAGTAGATCTTTATTTGGGACTAAAGGTAATGCACAGGTCATTGCAGATGATGATGATGACAATGTGCTGAGTCCCTCCTCCTACACATAGTCACATGCCATATATGCCATGGAGGAACTGGCAGTGTATACTCTGGACTGAGGGTAACTCCCCTGCATTTATTCACAGTCCACAATTACACATGTCCTCCTCTCCTGACTGCTCCTCCCTCCAGAAGAGTCACAGTCAGGCTTCACTAAGCTGAAGCTGATAAGCTGCCTGGTGCCAGAAAAAACAAAAGAATCGGCTCGTTCACCCCGCAGAGTCGGCTCATTTAGTTCACAGCAGGGAGCCGGCCCTTTGAATCGGATCGCTCGCGAACGACACATCACTAGCTAGAACCAGTTAACTATCTTATCTTACATCTAAATCTACATCCCTGCCTCTATAGTGCCCCCACTGCACTATACTTCACATAACCTCAGACTATGCTAAACATTAGGCCTAACTATGTTGTTAACTGTCCCTACCTTAGTCCCTTACACAATACAGGTATATAAACATTACATCACATATAAACGAATACTATAAATGACATATACACATAAGCACATTAGTAAAACATCCACAGCATGCCTGGCTTGATTAAGCAGATATGTATTGAGGTGCAGGGGCGAAATCAGCCACCTGCACACTCCTTATAACCACTTCAGGGATTCTGAACCCTGATTGTCCAGTCCTGTTTTCCCTTTTTCCCGGTCAGGTCATGAAGGGGTTAACCTTTCTCAGCCTTAGTCTGGGTTCAGGTTTGCTATTTATTGCCGCTGCTTCCTGCAGGCTATGTCAGTTATAGTTTTTGCCTAGGGCTGCTGTAGCTGACTCTGATTGCTCCGATTTGTCCTCCTGTGTTTGCTGTCTGTACCCGTGTCTCTGTTTTCCCCCTTTCCCATTTTGACTCAGTGTACCCCTTTAGTGTATTGACCTCTGAGTTCTGACTTGGCCTGTATCCTGACCTGCTTCTGTCTTTTATCTTTGGGCTTATCTGCTCCTGACTGCTACTGTCCTTCTCGGCTTGCTTCTGACTGTAATGCTAGAGGGAACCTAAGTTAGAGAGTGGACCCTCTGGATCGCGGATCCGGAGCCCCAGGGTCGAGCACACCAGGTGAAGACCGACCCCTATACAGGGATCATTTGGGGCAGGACCACAGAGGACGGAGGCGCGACAGCCGGAACCAAGAGGGACGGCTCCAGGGACAGAAGGACAGGGAAGGCAATGGTACGAAGAACGAGGAGGGACCAGAGGAGCAGGACAGAACCAATACGGAAGACAGGCACGTGGAAAGACCTAGGCGGACTGAAGACGGAGGACGGCACCGGGGATGGAAAACAGCGCCCAGGCAGGGAAGGGAGCAGGAGACAGGGAGCGACAGGGAGAGTCAGGCGGAAAGTGGTTAAGCTACAGGAGAACTGTAGAGGCCAGAGGGTGCAGGAAAACTACACAATCATCAGGCGTCCTCCTAACTGCGAGGACGCCTGAAGTACAGCAACCCCCGGATGTGCGTCACCCAAGCCCGCCCCTCGGCGCCGCCCATCGCAGGGGAGACCCAAGCCCGCCCCTCAGCACCGCCCATCGCAGGAGAGAGAGAGCGGAAGGCGGCGCGCGCGAACCAGGGGGCGGAAACCAGGAGCCGACGTAAGGAGGAATTGACGGCGGGCGCGTGACCGGGCGGGAGCGCGCAGGTGAGGGGATGCTGCAGCGGCCGCCGCAGTAGAAGGGGCATCGGCGGGCATAACCGCCGATGTCACAGTACCCCTCCCCTTACGGCGTCCCTTACCGAGATTGGCCAAAAACTTTTTTAGAATGCGAGGGGCGTTGATATTTTCCCGAGGCTCCCAGGACCTCTCCTCGGGACCAAAACCCACCCAATCGATAAGAAAAAGGGTCTTACCCCGGGCTCTTTTCATAGCCAAGATGTCCTTGACCTCGAAGACGTTATCCGAGATGGCAGGAGAAGGAGGGACGATGGAAACTGGTTGGAACCGATTCAGGACTACGAGTTTCAGGAGCGAGACATGGAAAGCGTTGGGCACCCGGAGCGAAGCAGGCAACCTCAGTTTGTAAGCCACGGCATTAATACGTCCAATCACTTCAAACGGTCCAATGTACCGAGGACTCAGCTTGTAAGAGGGAACTCTCAGACGGATATGTCGAGTTGAAAGCCAGACCTTGTCACCTGGATGGTACGGGGGTACGTCCTTCCGTCTTTTGTCTGCATGCTTCTTGATTCGGTCGTTGGCACTTTTGAGCTCATCCCTGGTCTCTCTCCAAATCTGCGAGAATTCTTTAGCAAGAGAGTCGGCTGCGGGTACCTCAGTAGAGGTGGAAAAAGGCAACGGAATACCTGGGTTTTGACCGGTTACCACAAAAAAAGGTGACCTGGTGGTAGATTCACTGGGATGATTATTGTGCGAGAATTCAGCCCAAGGTAAGAGCGCAACCCAGTCGTCTTGATGAGCGTTGGTGAAGTGACGTAGGAAGGTGGTTAACCCCTGATTAATTCGCTCCACTTGCCCGTTGGTCTGAGGATGATATGCGGAGGAAAAGTCGAGAGAGGTACCCATAAGCCGGCAGAGTGCCCTCCAGAAGCGGGAGGTGAACTGGACCCCCCGATCCGACAGAATCCGCTGAGGAAGACCATGCAGCCTGAAGACCTGGTGGATGAAGATCTCAGCTAACTTCGGGGCGGACGGTAGTCCCGATAAGGGAATGAAATGGGCCATCTTGGAAAAGCGATCTGCCACGACTAAGATGGTGGTACATCCGGCCGAGCGGGGCAAGTCAGTCACAAAGTCCATGGCGATCTGTTGCCAGGGGGCCTCAGGAACTGGCAAAGGGTGAAGAAGACCGGCGGGCAAAGTCCTAGCCACCTTATTCTGGGCACAGATTGTGCAAGAGGCCACGTAGTCCATCACATCCTGGCGAAGCGTGGGCCACCAATAATACCGGGAAAGCAGTAAGAGAGTCTTCTTGGTCCCAACGTGTCCAGCAATTTTGGAGGAATGTCCCCAGCACAACACCTCTATACGTTTGCCTGGAGGGACGAAGGTCTTACCGGGCGGAGGGGTAGCAAAATTCACAGGAGCCACGGTGATCATCCTAGAAGGCTCGATGATACAGGATGGGACTTCCTCCCTCTCTGAAGACTGCAACGACCTGGAAAGGGCATCGGCCTTGATGTTCCTATTACCCGGTCGGAAGTGAAGTTGGAAGTCAAAGCGGGAAAAAAACAGGGCCCACCTGGCTTGCCGGGCATTGAGCCTTTGGGCGGATTGCAGATAGGCCAGGTTTTTGTGATCTGTGAGGATGGTAAAGGGATGTACAGCTCCTTCGAGTAAATACCGCCATTCAGTCAAGGCCATCTTAATGGCCAGTAATTCACGGTCTCCAATGGAGTAGTTGCACTCCGCCGGTGAAAAGACTTTAGAGAAGAAGCCGCATGGAACCAGCCGTCCGGACGAAGCCTGCTGGGACAGGACCGCCCCAGCTCCAGTGGAGGAGGCATCCACTTCCAGGACAAAGAGTCTGCTGGTCACAGGCCGATGCAAAATGGGTGCTGAGGCAAAAGAACGTTTCAGAGTTTGGAAAGCGTTTTCCGCTTCAGGGGACCAGCTGTTGGGCTTCGTTCCTTTACGGGTCAGATCCGTGATGGGTTTGGTAACCGTAGAAAAGTGAGGCACAAACTGACGGTAATAGTTTGCGAACCCAAGAAACCGCTGGATGGCCTTAATCCCCACTGGACGAGGCCACTTGAGTACCGCACCGAGTTTTTCGGGATCCATGCTTAGACCGGAGTCGGTGACGACATATCCCAAGAAGGGTAGTGACGACTGCTCAAAAAGGCATTTCTCGATCTTGGCGTAGAGTTGGTTCTCTCGAAGACGGTGCAAGACCAAGCGTACACTCTTGCGATAAGAGGGCAGATCGGGGGAGAAAACGAGGATGTCGTCCAGGTAGATGACAACACAAGAATAGAGTAGATCCCGGAATACCTCATTGATAAATTCTTGGAACACAGCGGGGGCATTGCAAAGGCCGAATGGCATGACTAGGTATTCATAATGCCCGTCACGGGTATTGAAGGCCGTCTTCCACTCGTCCCCAGCACGGATTCGGACCAAATTGTAGGCTCCCCGCAGGTCTAACTTCGTGAAGATCCGGGCTCCTCTCAGCCGGTCAAAAAGCTCCGGAATCAACGGAAGAGGGTAACGATTCTTGATGGTGATTTTGTTCAGGCCCCGGTAATCAATGCAAGGCCGCAGTGATCCATCTTTCTTCCGGACGAAGAAAAAACCTGCGCCTGCAGGAGAGGAGGACTTTCGGATAAACCCCTTGGACAGATTTTCGTGGATATATTCCGTCATGGCAGCGGTCTCGGTTGGAGAGAGAGGGTATGTTCTACCTCTGGGAGGAACCGCTCCAGGAATCAGGTCGATGGGGCAGTCATAAGGCCGGTGCGGAGGCAGGGAATCCGCCTCTTTCTTGCAGAAAACATCAGCATAGGCGTGATATGGCACAGGAAGACCAGGGAGGTCTGTAGGCTTGCGCTGAGGATGGGGACGGACCAGGGTACGTAAACAGCTTACATGGCAGGCGTGCCCCCAGCGCAGGATCTCTCCGGAGCGCCAGTCGATAACAGGCTCATGCCGCCTAAGCCAAGGTAGCCCCAAAAGAATGGCGTGGGATAACTGAGGCAGGACATAAAAGGCAATCTTTTCAGAGTGAAGTGCGCCAACTTGCAGGTTTACTTCAGTGGTTACCGTGGTGATGAGCCCAGGAAGAGGTTTGCCGTCAACGGAGGTGATTGCTCGAGGATTACTTAGGACGACCACGGGAATCTGGAGTCTGTCAACCTCCTCCTGGTGGATGAAGTTGCCTGCCGCGCCCGAGTCCACATACGCCTCCACAGAGCTACGCCCCCGACCTGAAATAAGTAGAGCTGAAACAGTAAGTGGAAGAGAGGGGGTCGAATCACCTAGGGGGCCCTCTCCTACCTGGCCTAGGCGGATGCGTTTCCCGGTCTCTCAGGACAAGTGCGTATGAAGTGATTGGCCCCTCCACAATAGAGACAGAGTCCCTTGGTCATTCTCTCCCTACGCCGTTGTTCAGACAGCTTGATGCGATCAACTTGCATGGGCTCAGGGGCGGTGTTACTAGGGAGGGCAACGGTGCGCGGAATAGGAGCTTGGTATAACCTAAAGGGCCTCCTCTCCCTAGCTGACTCTCGGGCGCGCTCCTGAAAACGCAGGTCAATACGAGTAGCCAGGGAGATGAGATCCTCCAGGGTGGTGGGGAGGTCACGCCCGGCCAACTCGTCTTTGATTTTACCAGAAAGTCCTCTCCAAAACGCACCAACCAGGGCTTCATTATTCCACCCCAGCTCCGAGGACAAGGTCCGAAAACGGATGGCGTATTGCCCTACCGTAAGGGACCCCTGGCTGAGGTTAAAAAGGGCCTCTGTGGAGGAAGCAAGGCGTCCAGGTTCATCAAAAACCTTACGGAATGTCTCCAAAAAACACTGGATGTTGGTCACCACCGGGTCATCCCTCTCCCATAATGGATTCACCCAAGCCAACGCCTCCCCCTCTAGGTGGGAGATTATAAAGGCCACTTTAGCACGGTCCGTAGGATACTGTTGGGGCGAAAGATCAAAGTGCAACCTGCACTGATTTAAAAATCCCCTACACAATTTTGGGTCCCCACAGTACCTGGGCGGTTTACCGAGACGGGGGGGGGGAGAAGAGACGGTGTCCCGGGCTAGGGTGGAAGCGGCCGCAGAGGACTGCAAAGAAAGCAGCCGATCATCCACGGACGCCATATACCCCAAAATGTGAGACTGAGCATCGCGCTGTTGTGCGAGCTCCTGCTGGAGACTGACTAAGAGAGGTGCGTGTGCTGGGTCTGCGGTCTGAAGAGCGGAGAGCCGGGTGTCCATGGACTTCATGAATGACATGATACGGGTCTGATTTTCTCTAAGGAAGAGCAGTTCCTTTTGAGTGGCAGCCGCGGCACCGGCGGGGTCCATGGCCTGATGATACTGTAATGCTAGAGGGAACCTAAGTTAGAGAGTGGACCCTCTGGATCGCGGATCTGGAGCCCCAGGGTCGAGCACACCAGGTGAAGACCGACCCCTATACAGGGATCGTTTGGGGCAGGACCACAGAGGACGGAGGCGCGACAGCCGGAACCAAGAGGGACGGCTCCAGGGACAGAAGGACAGGGAAGGCAATGGTACGAAGAACGAGGAGGGACCAGAGGAGCAGGACAGAACCAATATGGAAGACAGGCACGTGGAAAGACCTAGGCAGACTGAAGACGGAGGACGGCACCGGGGATGGAAAACAGCGCCCAGGCAGGGAAGGGAGCAGGAGACAGGGAGCGACAGGGAGAGTCAGGCGGAAAGCGGTTAAGCTACAGGAGAACTGTAGAGGCCAGAGGGTGCAGGAAAACTACACAATCATCAGGCGTCCTCCTAACTGCGAGGACGCCTGAAGTACAGCAACCCCCGGATGTGCGTCACCCAAGCCCGCCCCTCGGCGCCGCCCATCGCAGGGGAGACCCAAGCCCGCCCCTCAGCGCCGCCCATCGCAGGAGAGAGAGAGCGGAAGGCGGCGCGCGCGAACCAGGGGGCGGAAACCAGGAGCCGACGTAAGGAGGAATTGACGGCGGGTGCGTGACCGGGCGGGAGCGCGCAGGTGAGGGGATGCTGCAGCGGCCGCCGCAGTAGAAGGGGCATCGGCGGGCATAACCGCCGATGTCACACTGACCATGAGTTTGTTTATTCCGCTTTGTACTGCATTACAGTGTGTTGCTTGTGTGGCACCCCCAGGAGTATAGCCATCACAGTGGCTTTGCCTTCCTCCAGGGAGGGTAATGCCAGGCTTGGAAGCAGTAAAGGGTCTTTCCAGCAGTTAACCTATGCATACAACACAGTTCCGCTCCAGGCCAGCAGGGGGGACTCTGAACAGGGATGGAGGGAAGGAGTGCTCTCTGAGGGCCAGGAGAGAGGAGTGCTCAGTTAGTGTGAGGAGGGTGAAGTGTGCAGATGTGAAGGAGAAGCGGAGAGATCGAGCAGAGAGGAAAGGCTCATCTCCAGGGAGAGCGCATGAACTGGAGCCTGGTCTCCACGGTTGTACGGATACTAACGGTCCTGCAACAGACACCAGAGGAGTAGGAGGCTGTAAATGCCCTACTCCCATCTAAGACTTGAGGGCACAACAGCAGCTTGGATAGTGAGCCGGGACTCAGGAGAGAGGAGTCCCTGAGACGGGCTACAGCTGTCTGCCGTGCAAGTAAGGTTCTTGGGAACATCTGTCAGCAGGAACTCCAGTGTAACTTGGTACTGGGGGTACTTCATTCAAATAAGCGCTAGGAAGGAGACTGCACAGCCCATCTGCTGAGAGAGAATCCCTGAGCTGCTTCCAGGCTAGCCTGCTCCGGTACCATCTGTAATCAGGACCCTGGACTGCATTTATCAAGTAAAGGTACAGAAATTGCACCCCGCCGTGTCTTTGTCTATTTCTTATGCTCCCAGCACTGCTATATCCCCGTGCCAACCACATCTACACTGCCCTGGGACTACAGCTTCACCTGTGGGGAGCTTCCACATCTCTGCTGCACCATATCATCAGTCCCAGTGGATCTGCATGCAGCGTCGGCTTAACATCTCACTTGCTGAACACCACAGGTGGCGTCACAAAGTATTCCATTAACTACAAACCACTATTCAATTCTCCACTCATTACTTGGGTGCCCAGGGCCACGGACCAGGTCACTGCTGCTGTGACACATCCTGCTGACACCGGCCCGGTATCGAGTACCCACAGCCCTGGAAGGGCGACCCAATTTGGCGTCACAAACAGGATTACGGAGCCCGGTACCCCCCGGGTCCTGTGTGCCATAGACTGTTGTGTGCTATAGACTGTGTGAAAAATTTGCGCCATTGCCACCATTATCCCGCTGGTTGGCGCGTGCGGGAAGAAAAGGGGAAGGCCTTCATGGGAGGAGGCTGCCAAAGGGCGCAAAACAGTGAAGTCCCACGTGGGAAGAGGAAAAAGCGTGCGAGAAGTGGGAGGAGCTGAGGCCTACAGCCCGGAACATCGGGCCTGCGAAGCGGCCGCCGGTAAGCTCACTCAACCCCCGGCCCTGGCTAACATTAACTAGGGGGAAGGGAATGTCTCAGGCAAGCGCCAATGCAGCGGCGGACACCCCGCCAATCCCCCAGCTCCGCAAGCGGTGGTGCCCAATGGCTGCGGCTCCGGTAGCACCCACCGCAGCGGTTCCCATAATGCCGCTGTCTGTGGCCTACATACCGGGAGCGGCCTGGCTACCGCAGTACTCGGGTGAGTCCCATACCCTGAGTGAATTTAAAGAGAGACTGTGCAGTTTGTTTTAGGTGTATCCCCTGTCTGAAAGCCAGAAAGTGAACATCCTTATTGGACAGCTAACGGGTGCAGCACAGAGAGAGGTGAAAGCCTGGCAGGACATTGACAAAGAGACTGTTAAAAAGATTCTAGCCAAGCTAAGAAGCACCTTTGACACCCGCTCTGCTGCTGAAATCAAGATGCGATTCTTTGGATGCAAGCAGAGAGCGCAGGACAGTATAAGGGACTATGCTCTTAACCTGCAGGAGGCGCTGCGAGCAGTTAAGCAAGTTGATCCTGACAGTGTGAAGGAGGAAGATAAACTGTTAAAGGAGCATTTCATTGAAGGACTCCTATCCAGTACCCACAGAGGACAGTTACGCATCATAACCCTGCAAAACCCTGATTTGGACTTTGCTGATTTTAAGGACAAGGCTATTCGGGTACTGCAGGTATCACCTGACAGCCGTCCAGCGCCCCCTAGGCGCCCAGTGATCACCTACCATCAGGAAGCAACATCTTTCCCTTCCATCCCTGTGGAGGCTGATGTACAGACTCTGGATAAAGATCCTACAGAAGAGCTGCATCTCCAGGTCCAGGAGCTGACAAAGGGGATGGCTGCACTTACTAAAACCGTGCAGTCCCTGCAGGTGTCCTCCAAGGAGAAGATCCAGCTTGCTTCTAGTCCAAAGGATGTCCCGTGGCTCCGGAAGAGGAGAACCCCGCCACTCCGAGGAAGGAACAACGACTGCTATGACCAGGACGGACGTCCCAGCTGTCATCGCTGTTACAGGGCAGGTCATCTTGCAAGATTTTGTCCTTTAAACGAGCAACCCCTGGGGCAGAGGGCCAACCCCCAGGAGTAGGATCACAAGGCCCAAGGAACTGGCGAGCCAAGTATGTTGGAGGGAGACCGATCCTTCCAGTAGTGATTGACGGCATCCCCATCAACGCTTTGCTGGACACTGGCTCCCAGGTGACCACTATGCCCTATATCCTCTACAAGTGGTTTTGGGCTGATCCTGAACTTACCCGTGGCCCCACTGATGAACTGACAGTAGTTGCCAGTAATGGTCAGTCTTTACCACAAGTGGGATGTAAAGAAATTACTGTTAAAGTGGGGAGGGTAGAGCTAAAATCTCAAGGTCTGATAGTTGTGGATATTGATCGACGTGAATGTAATCCAATGATGACTCTTGGTACAAATGGAATTGAAAATTGTCTTTCCGAGGTTATTGTCTTGTTGCAACAGGTGGCTGAGACTGCTGGTTCCAGTGAACAATGAGTCCTGCAGAAGGAGATCAAGGCCCTGATGCAAAGACAGCAGGTAGAACTCTCTGGCGGAGAAATTGGCAGCATCAGAGTGAGTGATCCTTTCCCCATTGCAATACCCCCCAGATGTGAAATGTTGATTTGGTGTCGGGCAGCTATAGGTCTCAGAGGGAAGGATTACCAGGCATTGGTACAGCCAGTATAATCAGAAAGCAGGTCCACTGTCCTGACAGCCAGAGGGGTGGTTGATGTACGTAAAGGGAGAGTACCTATACGTCTCTTGAACTGTGGGGAGGAGGCCACAATACCTCGGTACGCCACAGTTGCTAAGCTGCTCACTGTTAATAACAACTCATTGCAGGCAGCAGAGCCCTTGGTCTCATCCGACCAGGTGGAGGACAATGGCTCTGTAAAGCAGGTGGAGGAGTGGTGCCAGCAACTGCAGGTGGGAACTGACTCTACACCTTCATACCAGAAAAATGGGGTTTACAGAGTGACACAAGAATATGAGCGGGTATTCAGCAAACACCCTCTAGATTTTGGGAAGGCAAAAGGGGTTCAACATCATATCCCCACTGGAGATCATCCACCCATAAAGGAAAGGTACCGGCCTATACCCCCAACACAATACCAATGTGATAAGGGTATGTTGAGAGAGATGAAGGAAGCAGGGGTTATCAGAGACAGTTGTAGCCCCTGGGCAGCTCCAATAGTTTTTGTAAAGAAAAAGGATGGTACCATGAGAATGTGTGTTGATTACAGGAAAATTAACAGCATTACACATAAAGATGCCTACCCATTACCTAGAATGGAAGAGTCATTAGCTGCACTTAAAACTGCTAACTACTTTTCCACCTTGGATCTCACTAGTGGGTACTGGCAGGTTCCCGTGGCAGAGGCAGATAAGGAGAAAACCGCATTTACCACTCCAGTGGGTCTCTGTGAGTTCAATTACATTCCATTTGGGCTCTGCACCGCCCCAGGAACATTTCAACGGCTGATGGAGTGCTGCTTGGGACACATGAACTTTGAGACAGTCCTGTTGTACCTTGATTATGTCATTGTTTTCTCCAAGACTTATGAAGACCATCTGGAGCACCTGGCTGAGGTGTTTGAAGTCTTGTCCAATTTTGGCCTAAAGGTGAAGCCTTCCAAATGCCACCTCCTGAAGCCCAATGTACAGTACCTCGGTCATGTAGTGAGTGCAGACGGTGTGGCACCAGACCCTGACAAAGTCACAGTCTTCCCAGCAACCTCCATGAAGTACGTCAGTTCCTTGGACTGGTAGGCTACTACCGAAGATTCATCAAAGGCTTCACTGAAATAGCCACCCCTATGCAAAATCTTCTGGTGGGGCAGTCCAAGAAGACCAAGCAGAAAAATTCCACCTTTGAATGGACTGAGGAGTTGGAGAGATGCTTCACTAGACTGAAGATGGCTCTCGCAGGAGATGAAGTTCTGGCCTACCCAGATTATAACAAACCCTTTGTTTTGTATACTGATGCCAGCAACGTGGGACTTGGAGCGGTACTGTCACAGGTACAGAATGACAAAGAAAGGGTGATCTCCTACGCCAGCAGGAAGCTTCGCCCCACTGAAAGGAACCCAGACAACTACAGTTTCTTCAAGCTGGAGTTCCTCGCCATAGTCTGGGCTGTGACAGAGATTCAAGCATTACCTAGCTTCAGCCAAGTTTACCATCTTCACGGACAACAACCCGTTGACTCACTTTGACACTGCGAAACTGGGTGCATTGGAACAGTGATGGATGGCTCGGCTGTCCAACTATGAATTTACCATCCAGTACCGAGCAGGGCACAAGAATGCCAATGCTGATGCGCTGTCCAGAATGCCTAATCTGCCAGATGCAGGAGAAGACCCTGAGGCTCTTGAGGAAATAGAGTTGCCTTTCTTCCACCGGCCACTGGCGGCCCAACGTGCTCAAGGGGTGAGAAACAGAAGGTCTGGCTTGAAAGAGGTCACCCTAGATCCATTGCCCCATCATGACTGGGCAGAAACTCAGGATGATGACCCCGCAGTCTGCCTGGTGAAGGCGCTACTGTCACAAGCTGACTCACGTCCAGAGTCGGATGCTCCGGAAGAAACCCAGCAGTTGTGGAAGGAAAGAAGTCGGCAGTTCATCTATGAAGGAAAGCTGTGTTGGAGGAATATCAATGCCCGCACTCATAAGCTGGTCTGGCAGGTAGTAGTCCCAAAGAGAGAGGCATCAATGGTCTTGGAAGCATACCACAATGGAGCTGGACACTTCGGATGGAAGAAGTTGGAAGCATTGCTCCGGGAGAGATTCTACTGGGCTGGTATAAGGAAAGCCATTGAAAAGTGGTGCCGGGAGTGTGGACAATGTAACCTGCGTAGAAAGGATCGAGGCAGCCAGAGAGCTCCTCTGCAGCCAATAGTAACCAAACAGCCACTCGAGTTGGTAGCCCTGGACCATGTGAAGCTGGTTCCAAGCCGGTCAGGCTACATCTATGCTCTTACCATCGTGGACCACTACTCAAGATTCCTGGTGGTTGTGCCTGTTAAAGATCAAACAGCCAGGACAGCAGCCAGAGCATTCCAACAGCACTTTTGTAGACAACATGGATATCCTGAGCAAGTGCTTACAGATCAAGGTCCCGCCTTTGAGGCAGAAGTGTTCCAGGAAATCTGTAACTTGTATGGTTGCAAGAAGATCCGGACAACCCCTTATCACCCACAGATCAATGGCATGTGTGAGAAGATGAACCAGGTCGTGATTGACCTACTGAAGACATTGCCCTTGGAGGAGAGAAATCTGTGGCCAGAAAAGTTGCCAGATCTGGTAGACCTCTACAACCATATTCCAGTGAACTCCACCAACTGTACCCCAGCCTACCTAATGAGAGCGAGGCCTGGTAAACTGCCTATTGATTTGGACATGGGGTCCTGACACCTGAAGTAACATCACCAGATGCTGACTGGGACACAGAGAGGCAGCAACAGTACAGAAGAGTACAAGAATGTGTGGAAAAGAGTTTAGCCCAGGCAAGACAAAAGCAAGAAAGGCACTACATTCAGCATGCACCTGCAGTTCCTTTGTCACCAGGAGAACAAGTCCTCAAGAGGAAAAGAAGACTGCATAAGCTGGATGATCAATGGGAAGCTGAACCCTACACCATTCTACCCTCAAACTTTGACAATACCAAGGTGTGCCTTATTAGTAAAGATGGAGGAGAAACCTCAGCAGCGGTATCGAGGGATCATTTGAAATTATGCCCTGACCAGTTAAGAGAAAGAATGGAAGAACAAGATAACCACCAACCCATAGAAGAAGAAAAGGTCAGCACCATACTTGGAGAATTCCTGGCAAATTGGCTTAAAGTTAATGATGCCATAGTGGTGCCAGTGTTGACCTTTCCCCAACTAGTAGCACAGGAAGAGGTGACTCAAGAAAATCCTGAAGATCAGGAAAATCAGGCAGCAGATGCCACACCAGCAGTGGAGCGAGAGAATCTTTGCCCTGCCAGTGGTGAACCTGTTAAGCCCATGGTGAGTCTAAGAGTTCGCAGACAATCTAGTATCCCTGTGCCATGCAGAACCACCCGTAGTGTATCCAGTACATTACATACTACACCAGTATTACGCAGGTCTATCCATACTACACAAGGTATACCACCCATCAGATATCGTATATAGCTAAGCAAATGTAAATGTTGAAATTGTGTATATGTGTAACTGTTCTCAAGTTTTGTGCCTACAGGTAATCTGTAAGAGTTTCCTTTGGAATTTGCCAGTTTTGTTTTATGGACATTGTACCACAGGACTTGTATGGTCACCAATCTGTATATAGTTCACCATTTGCCCAGGAATGGACCATGGACATTGATGCTGGACTTATCATCATAGGACCCTTTTTGAGCATTTGGTTTTTGTAAATTTTTCCTTTTAAAATCTTGTAACATTTATATTGCTTCTAATTGTTTATATGTTATTTATGTTTTGCTCAGCCCAGGAGTGCTGATTTGCACTAGGGGGGATGTGGCGCCCCCAGGAGTATGGCCGCCACAGTGGCTTTGCCTTCCTCCAGGGAGGGTAATGCCAGGCTTGGAAACAGTAAAGGGTCTCTCCAGCAGTTAACTTATGCATACAACACAGTTCCTCTCCAGGCCAGCAGGGGGGACTCTGAACCGGGATGGAGGGAAGGAGTGCTCTCTGAGGGCCAGGAGAGAGGAGTGCTCAGTTAGTGTGAGGAGGGTGAAGTGTGCAGATGTGAAGGAGAAGCGGGGAGATCGAGCAGACAGGAAAGGCTCATCTCCAGGGAGAGCGCATGAACTGGAGCCTGATCTCCACGGTTGTACGGATACTAACGGTCCTGCAACAGACACCAGAGGAGTAGGAGGCTGTAAATGCCCTACTCCCATCTAAGACTTGAGGGCACAACAGCAGCTTGGATAGTGAGCCGGGACTCAGGAGAGATGAGTCCCCGAGTCGGGCTACAGCTGTCTGCCGTGCAAGTAAGGTTCTTGGGAACATCTGTCAGGAAGAACTCCTGTGTAACTCAGTACTGGGGGTACTTCATTCAAATAAGCGCTAGGAAGGAGACTGCACAGCCCATCTGCTGAGAGAGAATCCCTGAGCTGCTTCCAGGCTAGCCTGCTCCGGTACCATCTGTAATCAGGACCCTGGACTGCATTTATCAAGTAAAGGTACAGGAATTGCACCCCGCCGTGTCTTTGTCTATTTCCTACGCTCCCGGCACTGCTACATCCCCGTGCCAACCACATCTACACTGCCCTGGGACTACAGCTTCGCCTGTGGGGAGCTTCCACATCTCTGCTGCACCATATCATCAGTTACAGTGGATCTGCATGCAGCGTCGGCTTAACATCTCACTTGCCGAACACCACAGGTGGCGTCACAAACTATTCCATTAACTACAAACCACTATTCAATTCTCCACTCATTACTTGGGAGCCCAGGGCCACGGACCGGGTCACTGCTGCTGTGACACATCCCGCTGACACCGGCCCGGTACCGAGTACCCCACAGCCCTGGGAGGGCGACCCACTTGACTCGGCCTGTCTGACTAAGGCCTGTTTCACACTTCCGTTTTTGACCATCAGTCAAAATCCGCCGTTTTTGCAAAAAAACGGATCCGCCAATTTTTTTGGCGGATCCGTTTTTCTCCCCATTGATTTGCATTACCGGCGGATCTTGACGGATGGCCATCCGTTGGATCCATTTTTTTGCGGATCCGTCAATTTTTTTGCGTCTGCCGAGATGCCTGGACGGACCATGTAACGTTTTTTGTGCTGCAGAATCCGTACTTTTATAGTGCGCATGCCCGGAGGAATGAAGTCAGGCAGAAATTTAACCCTGAAATCATTTTTGGCGGACAGAAAAAATTCTCTCTCTCTCCTTTCCCCTCTCTCCTCTCTCTATTCCCGGGCAGCGGTTCCTTTAAAATTCTTCATTCAGCGGATCCGTCAAAAAAAATGGTCCGGTACCTATCTGCATTGCAGGAGCCTGACACTGATAAAGTAAAAAGAAATGGCATAAGACGGAACATGTGCACAGCCGTGTCGTTTTTATATTGCTATGCATTACTGTGTGTTCATGTAATCTGGCACTTTTGTAGAGCTTTTCAGGCAGATTCCGCCTGTAAATGACATTGTGTGCACATGCCTTAAGTATTCAATAAGCCACCTGGAAGGAAAGTGAAGGTCGACCATGAATGGTGTGCCCAGGATGTTAATGTCAGACCCCAATCATGTTCTGCCCTCTTTGTCAATTTTTACCAACCTAAAATTGGTCAATTTGGCTATGAGGTTTGGAAGTCAAACGATTTCCCAAATGCCCCTATAAATGGTTTCAGAGTACACTAAGGAACAGACTTCTCCATTTTGTGAAGGGTTGTAAACCTCTATTATTGCAGAAGCCTGAAAGCCCTTGAGATACACAGAGGATTGTCTGCTTCACAAGAAAGGGAATCTATTTTATTTCATTGATTTCCCCATATAATCGTGTCCATGGAGCAGATGAAGTGAGATACTAAACACATTACATCAAGAGAACAAAGCAAATTCCTCATTCCGGGGTCTGATGAAGGAATCTGAGGTGCTCTCACATGAAAGATGATTTTATTTTTGTCCACTTTTTTTGCAATTCTTTCGATAGTTACTATATATATTTCCTCTACAGTATATTATTTGATCTCATGTCACAATGAGCTTCTGCCTTGTTCATTTAGCAAAAATAATATAGAGCATAGCGTGCACATATATTTCTTTTCTACAGTAATTGTCACTGTAAAGCTAAAGAGAAAGGACCAACATATTTCCCCCAGCTTCCCTTTTTCATCCTGCTCTCCTGTGCCCTCTACTCCTGCTCCACACTCCGGCACAGCTAGTCTTTTACCCAGGCCAAGAGTTTCCAGCCCTCTGAAAAAACTACCAAATGGTTGATGGTACCCCATATGCGTTCCAGGACAAATGTCATCCAGTTCCCTAATTAAGCCCCTGACATAGGTTTCTTATAGAATACTCGTACATGGACATTATCATCATCAAATCAGTCACATATCCTCTATGACTGACTGATCAGCTCTGTGATTGATTGTGTGATGTTTGCAGTCAGAGCTTTGTAGTGGAAGGGGGCAAACTTCACCTGGATGTGTATTTTCTGAAGAGCATGTTGTGTGGCATGGGAGCGGAGGAAGGTGAAAAGAATCATTTATTTCTTTTTAAAATGGTGTGGACATTATACCAGGATAGCATACATTATACCAAGGTGTGGGACATTACACCAGGATGAGGACATTATACCAGGATGGGGGAAATTATACCAGGGATGGGGGACATTATACCACGATGCAGACATTATACCAAGGTGGGGGACATTACACCAGGATGAGGACATTATACCAGGATGGGGAAATTATACCAGGGATGGGGGACATTATACCTAGAATGGGGGAAATTATACCAGGGATGGGGGACATTATACCAAGATAGCAAACATTATACCAAGGTGGGGGACATTACACCAGGATGAGGACATTATACCAGGATGGGGGAAATTATACCAGGGATGGGGGACATTATACCAGGATGCAGACATTATACCAAGGTGGGGGACATTACACCAGGATGAGGACATTATACCAGGATGGGGGAAATTATACCAGGGATGGGGACATTATAGCAGGATGGGGGAAATTATACCAGGGATGGGGGACATTATACCTGGATGCAGACATTATTCCAACATAGCAGACATTATACCAAAATCGGAGACATTATACCAGGGATGGGGGACATTATTCCAACATAGCAGACATTATACCAAGATTGCGAACATTATATCAGGATGTGGATATTATACCTGTATGATGGACATTATACCAAAGTGAGGGACAATATACCACGATGGGGACATTTTACCAGAATGGGGACATTATACCAGAATGGGTAACAATATAACAACATAGAGAATAATACAACAGAATGGGAGATATTATACCAGAATAGAGACATTATAATTTAAGGGGGACATTATATCAGGATGGGGACATTATACCAGAATGGGGGACAGTATACAGTCATGGCCAAAAGCGTTGGCACCCTTGATATTGTTCCTGAAAATTAAGTATTTCTGCCAGAAAAAAAAGCAGAGAGAAAAAGCAAACTGGACTTAATTTCACACTGAATCCCCCCAAACTGACCCTGCCAAAATTGTTGGCACCTGTCCAAAAATGTGAGTAAATAACTTTGTTTCAAGCATGTGATGTTCGTTCAAACTCACCTGTGGCAAGAAATAGGTGTGGAAAATATGAATATCACACCTGAAACCAGATAAAATGGGAGAAGTTGACTCAGTCTTTGCATTGTGTGTTTATGTGTGCTACACTAAGAATGGAGAACTGAAAGAGAAGAAGAGAACCGTCGGAGGACTTGAGAACCAAAATTGTTGAAAGATATCAACAATCTCAAGGTTCCCGGTCCATCTCCAGAGATCTTGATGTTCTTTTGTCCATAGTGTGCAGTGTAATCAAGACGTTTACAATACTTGGCACTGTAGCTAGTCTCCCTGGACATGGATGGCAGATAAAAATTGTTGAAAGGTTGCATCGCAAGATTGTCCAGATGCTGGATAAACATCCCCAATCAAGTTCAACAGAAATTAAATCTGTCCTGCAGGCTCAGGGTACATCAGTGTCAGTGCAAACTATCCATTGACATTTGAATGAAATGAAACGCTATGGCAGGAGACTCAGGAGGACCCCACTGCTGACACAGACATAAGAAACTATACTGCAGTTTGCTAAAATGTACGTGAGTTAGTCAAAATCCTTCTTGGAAAGCGTCTTGTGGACAGATGAGACTAAGATAAGCTTGTTGATAAAGCACATCATTCTACTGTTTACCGAAAATGGAATGAGGTCTATAAAGAAAACAACACAGGGCCTACAGTCAAATATGGTGGAAGTTGAAAGATGTTTCAGAGTTATTTTGCTGCCTCTGGCACTGCTGTTGGGAGAAGGCATCTTTTAAATATGAGAGACGTGGAGCATTTTGCAAGAGTGGTCCAAAATTCCAGTTTAGAGGGATTAGAAGCTTGTTGATGGTTATAGGAAGTGACTGATTGCAGTTATTTATTACAAAGGGTGTGCATCCAAATATTAAGTTGAGGTTCCAAGAATTTTTTCTGGCCCATGTTTAGGGTTTAGTGTAAAATTATGTCCAATTTGCCTTTTTTTAATGTTGTTCCAATATACATGAAGGAAATTTCAAGGGTGCCAACACTTTAAGCAATAACTGTATTAGAATGGGGGACATTTTGCCAGGATGGGGGACATTATACCAGGTAGGAACCCAGGATGGGTGAAAATGGTATAGCATGGGGCCCAGGATGAGGAAGATTATTACAAGAAGGAGCCAAGATGGGGGACATTATCACATGGGAGTTGAACAAGTATGTCTTCATATGATCTAGAATGCTACAAGGGCCCATACATCTGATTAACATACAGGTGGGGGCCCAGATCCAAATTTTGCACCGGGACCCATCGTACTCTAGTTATGCCACTACATAGAAGTTTAGTGGGCGGTCTTATTTAGTGATCTTCTCTGCATGATGCATTCCGCCATAGCTGTCAATCACTAGTAGCACCACCCACTGGACTCATACAGACAAACTATTATATCTCAATTTCTGCCACAAATTTGTGCAGACATAACAAAGGCAAATAGGCAAAAAATAGATGAATCAATAAAACCAATCATTTATTAATAAATTTCATAAAATTCTTTTTTACAAGGAAATTTCTAAAAAAAGGGAGTACAAATGTAATGATAGATGCTCACAGAATTAAGCTTTATGCAACATAATCACAGAATGTTTTTTTCCTTTTCTTTTTTAAATTTTTTTTACATACAAATTATCTCCAAATAGTGTTTATTTCTTAAGCATAAATTCATAAGCTATATTTATATAAACTTCTGTCTAAATATTTTTAGGGAAAAGCCCAATAGTTCTAAAAGCAGAAGAAACACATCTTTGATTAAATAGTGTGAAATACACACTGCTGAAGGTAAATAACAATTGAGTTTAACTCCTTATACTCTGTGTATACCATGGTAATCAAAGACAAGGCTAACTAATCCTTAATGGAGTAATCACAGTGCATAAATGCTCAGATAGTAGCGACTTTTGTTCTCAATGTTTCTCTGATTAATTACAAATACTAATAAACAAAAATGCATAAGCTTACGTGATTGTGTAAATATGTATCCAATTGTTGTAACAAAGGAACAACCTAACTGTGTGTGCGGCAAAGAAAATTTCTCCTTAATGTGAATATATCCAATGCCTAGTGCAGAGAACTACAGGTTAATCATGTGTCCTGCTTAATATGCCAGCTATACTGATTCAATTTGAAATAAGCTATTCCTGCATGATGTAACAATGCAATCCTGTTTGCAATTATACAACAACTTAGGCCTCTTTCACACATCAGTTTTTTGCCTTCAGGCGAGATACGGCTTTTTTTTGTAAAACCGGATCCGGCAAAATGCAATGCCGGATCCAGTTTTTCCCCATTGACTTGCATTAGCGCCGGATCGTGCCGGATGGCATTGCGTTTCATCCGTTTTTTGCCGGATCCGGCAACTTGTCTCATTCCGGCGTCTGGAAAAAACGGCTACTGTAACGTTTTTTGTCTCCGGCGAAAAAGCCGGAAGCGCCGGATCCGGTGCTTCCAGCTTTTTGCTACAATGAAAGTCTATGGGCGCCGGAATGCGCCGGATCCAGAAAAAGACGGATCCAGCCACCGGATCCGGTTTTTTTAAGTCTGCGCATGCTCAGATCCAATTGGCCAGCCCCCAGGAACAGATATAACCTGCTAGACGGATCCGGCAGAAAAATGGATCCGTTTCTACAGTTCTCCAAAATTTATGCCGGATCCGTTTTTTCAAAAAATAGCCGGATCCTGCCTGACGGCAAAAAACTGATGTGTGAAAGTAGCCTTACATGTATAAAACTTCTGCGGCTCTCTCATACACGTGTCTGGTTACCCCGACAGCGCCGTTTCGCCATACTGGCTTCCTCAATAGGGGGCGTATATATACTCCATTAAGGATTAGTTAGCCTTGTCTTTGATTATCATGGTATACACAGAGTATAGGGAGTTAAACCCAATTGTTGTTTACCTTCAGCAGTGTGTATTTCACACTATTTAATCAAAGATGTGGGCTTTTCCCTAAAAATATTTAGACAGAAGTTTATATAAATATAGCTTATGAATTTATGCTTAAGAAATAAACACTATTTGGAGATAATTTGTATGTAGAAAAAATTTAAAAAAGAAAAGGAAAAAAACATTCTGTGATTATGTTGCATAAAGCTTAATTCTGTGAGCATCTATCATTACATTTGTACTCACTTTTTTTTAGAAATTTCCTTGTAAAAGAGAATTTTATGAAATTTATTAATAAATGATTGGTTTTATTGATTCATCTATTTTTTGCCTATTTGCCTTTGTTATGTCTGCACAAATTTGTGGCAGAAATTGAGATATAATATGCTGAATTGAGGTGGCTATTAGTTTTGGACTATTTTGTTATGTATAATCATACAGACAAACGTCAGGGATTTCAATGAATAAAATAGAAGTTATATGTTGGAAAAAACTGGACAACTTTCTTCATATATGTATTATGGGGTTAAATGTTCTTCACACGAAGCCTTCATGGTATCATTATCCCACCTTTATGTATAAAGTATTGGTGGAAGTAAGACAGTATATATACTATATACAGATACACCTATTTCTTCTGGCACCTGAAGTCCCTCTTTCCGAATTAAAGTCCATACGTTTGCCCCAAATCTCTCTGTTTCTTTGCTTTTAAAATTCGCCTTCATTTTTGACCCAGGTAATTTAATAACACGTAAACAATTAATCTAAGAGATTACAGTCTCTATAATGTTTTAAGCGTCGCAAACTTTGGATGTTTATAGATATACATTTTTTTCTACTGTTTACAAATATTTAAAAAAGAATGTTTCACACTATGAACTACAAGTTTTCCATTTCAGCTGTGCAAAAAAAAAAGAAAACAAGGAATTAATGATTAACTTCCTCCAAGGCATTTACTGCTCCACTAGCCCACCTTTCTGCAGACTGCTAGCTCTAAGCCTTCCACTAGGTGGCACCACAAAGCTGCCATATCAATATCATGTATTTCACACTGACAGCTGGGTGAAATGCAGAATACAGAAATGTTTGTTCTATGTATTGTTCCGTTATATTAAGGCTGCTGACTGCAGTTTGTCCCGTTAAAAGTTTTAAGGAGAACTACTAGTTGTACCGTCACACTACCTACCGTATTACGATCCACTCTGCGGTGCTGGGGACTGACTCTGTTCCTCCTTTTTCAAGTGTAAGGCACCATAATTGTACATACTACCCTATTATAACAGCCTACCTATGTCCTGTTCCTTTATTGGTCTGCACTATGGTCTTGTAGGCACTATATTCTCACCCGGTCTTACATTCGATGCCTTGCTATCCTCCATCATTGCAGACTGACTGCCGTTTATAATGTTGTTCTACATATCTCTGATTCTGGATGGGCAGAATGTGCTGAGGATGTTCCACACCATACAGCTGCTGAAACTCCAATCCACCAGCCACATCCTCTTCTCTGCTTTTCTTCCGGGCATCTTTTGAAGCTTTCCACTTCAGTAAGAACTGCCGGGCCATTTCTTTGATTTCTCTACCATCCAGAATTTCTAGTGCCTTTGAAATGATGATAACTTTATCTCTATATTTTGGCTTCTGGCAGATTGGATTTCCAGTGAGATCCATTCTCCACAGCTGAGGCCATTTCTTCAGAACAAATTCCAGATCCTTGATAACATTAAGGCGATTGTCCACAGCCACAAGTTGGGTTATGTTTTCCAAAACCTCAAGTTCCTTTAGTTCATCAATGTTATTATTGCTAATATTCAGTACAGATAGAGACTTAGACAAGGAATGAAGTGTCCTGGGATCAAACAGCAACTTCTCTCCGGGAGGAATCTTCTGGCTCTCAATATGGCGTGCTCACAATTCCTCAAGTCCTTCCAGTCCTTCTATGACAGTGAGATAATTTCCTCCTAAATACAGCTTCTCGAGTCGTTTCAGTCCGCCCAGGCTTTCTATGCAGGAGATGCAGTTATTCTGGAGGTACAGGTGAGTTAGGTTTGTTAGGAATCCGAGACTCCTTATTTCCCTAATGTTATTGTCATACAGGTATAAGACTGTGAGATTTCTGCACCCAGACAGGTCATCTGTGTTCACCGCTCTGCTTCCCCAGTGTCAGACCATGTCCCTGGCCTGCTTTGTGCTCCCTGCCAGAGCTGGATTATACTCTATGGGGACTGCATTATACTCTATGGGGCTATATTATACTCTATGGGGACTGCATTATACTCTATGGGGCTATATTATACTCTATGGGGACTGCATTATATTCCTTGGGCTGCATTACACTCTGTGGGGCTGCATAATATGCTATGGGGCTACATTATACGCTGTGGGGCTGCTTTGTGCTCTATGATGCTGCATTATAATCTATGAGGATGAAGGGGGAGGCAGGGATGAAGAAGACATTGTAACAACAGGGGTGTGTGACAATGCTGCTGAGTTTTTTATATTTATATGTGATAAAGTTATGTTATATTTTATCCCTATGCCAGCAGTTGTGTGTTCAGTTCACCTACAGGCTATGCCTATGGCCATCTCGGGGAATGCGGGAGACCTGTCCATGAGGGGACCCATATATCATACAGCAGATAGGGATATAGTATAGTTTGCAGCTGGGTCACAGAGTGACTCTGGGGCCGCATCATACTCTATGGCATGGATCCCCAATATGTAGCTCGGGAGCCACATGTGGCTCGTGATCTCATGAATTGTGGCTCGCGGCTGTCTGCTAGCTTGGTGCATTAGCTCCAGGTCTAGCAAAAAGCTATGAAGAGCACATCTCAAAATGGTGAATTTTTGTGAGTAGTCTGGCACAGAAGAGCAGATCTGGATGCACATATAATTGTCTTGGGGGTGTAGAGATAATTTAAGGATGGTGTGCTGGAGACAGGATAATACTACCAGTCAGAGGAGGTGCTTGAAGCTGGATACGACAGTGTGGTGGGAGTGCTGGATGAGAGAATACAGAAGGGGGCAATTGTGGGAACCCTTGGTTCTTGGTATACTACTTCTGTGGAAAAGCTTTGGCTGTCATTATACCCATAATGGGGGCTTTGGTTGCCACTAATGTGAGGGAGTGTGGGAACCGCATATGGCCCGCAACCATTTCTCGAAACTGAACATGGGTCACGACCCTCTCTCAGAGCTGGATGTGGCTCGCGACCCTCTCTCAGCTGGATGTGGCTCACGACCCTCTCTCAGAGCTGGATGTGGCTCACGACCCTCTCTCAGCAGCTGGATGTGGATCGCGACCCTCTCTGAGAGCTGGATGTGGCTCACGACCCTCTCTCAGAGCTGGATGTGGCTCACAAGGTCAGAAAGGTCAGGGACCACTGCTCTATAGGCTGCATTATACTCTATGGGGGCTGCATTATACTGTATGGGGCTGCATTATGCTCTATGGGGCTTTATTATACTCTTTGGGGGCTGCATTATACTTTATGGGGCCTGGATTATACTCTATTAAGGGATAAATTATATTCTATCAATGGCTGCATTATACTCTATGCAATCTGAATTATACTGTTAGAGCTGCATTATACTCTCTGGGGGCTGCATTATACTCTATCAAGCACAATGGGGAGTGCATAAAACTATGTATACTAAATGGGCGCTGCATTATACTCTAGCGAGGATTATTGGGAATGCATTATACTATATGGGGAATGCATTATACAGTATAATGCATTCCCCATGCATTATACTAAATTAAGGACTGTGGGATGCATTATACTATATTGAGGACTATGGGGAGTATATTGTACTATATGGAAGACTATGAGGATTGCATTACACTGTATGGAGGACTACGGTGTGCATTACACTATATGGAAGACTATTGGGTGCATTAAACTATATAGAGAGCTATAGGATACATTATACTATATTGTGGATTATGGGTAGTGTATTATACTATATGGAGCATTATGGCGAGTGATTGGAATGTTTATAGCAGAAAAGAAATCACTGTTCTCAGCAGCACATTGCCTAGTGAAAACTTAAGATTTGCTGCTGATAACTTGATACTGTACGCAGATTGATTCATGTACTAGTGATTGTTCTGTACCAATGATTCTTTGTCAGCTAGTGTAAAGAGGCCGGGAAACAAGCGTTGAACGACTTCAATATTGTTGATCATGCTCATATAATGGCCTGAACTCAGCGCATGTAACTGCAATCAAAATGTTTCTGTGTGATGGACAAATATGTGAGCATATGGGGCCTCACTTTAAACTTTTGCCCAGGGTCCCACTTTGTGTAAAACCATCTCTGGCTTGGTACCCATATTCAGGACCCAGTCCTGCTCGGCCCTTCTTCACATTGACGTCACTTTGACAAAAGCTTTAATACTAGATGTTATGACTGTTCCGATTTGGGTACACCTTGATGCTGTTGGGATGGCTTTTACTCTTTTTTTTAATCAAAAAACGATGTTTAATAAGTACCTAATGTTATTTAGATGCACTATTGCTTTTACTTATTTAAATTATAAAGGAAGAGGAGAGCCCCATGTTGGCAGGGACGGTTTTAGGCAAAGTGGGGCCCTAGGCAAAGTTTAAAATGGGGCCCCAAATGCTAACATTGCACATCACACAGAAGCATTTCGATTGTATTTACATGCGCTGAGTTCAGGACACTAAATGATCGACAAAATTGAAGAAGTCGTTCAATACTTATTTCCCAGCCTCTTTCCACCATCTGAGAAAGAATGATGGGGACAGAACGATCACTAATGGATCACTAAGGGTGTGTGCACACGTTGCGTTTTTGCTGCGGATCCGCAGCGGATTTGGTCTTGCGGATCCGCAGCAGTTTCCATGCAGTTTACAGTACCATGTAAACCTATGGAAAACCAAATCCGCGGTGCACATGCTGCGGAAAATTCCGCACAGATTTGCTGCGGTTTATTTTCTGCAGCATGTTACTTCTTTTTTTGCGGATCCGCAGCTGCAGTGTACGTTCCGGGACATACAAATCAATCTCTCTCTCATCCACATTGCCAAACCACACTAGAACCTGCATTAAATCCGCTGTACACATGCTAGGAATCCGCAGGAAAAATGCATGTGTTTTACCCTGCGGTTTCTGCCAAGAGATATGGATTATCTGCAGAAAAAGCCGCAGACTAATCCGCAACGTGTGCACACACCCTAACAGATCACCATACAGTATCATGTTATCAGCAGCACATCTAAAGTTTACACCCCATAGTCCTCCATATAATATAATCTGCCCCATAGCCCTCCATATAGTATAATACACTCCTCAGTCCTCCATATAGTATAGTACACTCCTTATAGCCCTCCATATATTAAAATACACTGCTCAGTCCTCCATATAGTATAATACACTCCTCATAGTTCTCCATATAGTATAATGCACTGCCATAGTCACCCATGTAGTACAATTCACTTCACATAGCATAATGCACCCCATCGTTCTTCATATAATGTTTTCCCCATAGTCCTCGATACAGTATAATGCAGCCCATATATAGTATAATGCAGCCACCCAATAGAGCATAATGCAGCCACCCCACAGAGTATAATGCAGCCTTGCCATACAATATAATGTAACCCCCATAGAATATAATGCAGCCCCCCTCTTATAGTATAATGCAGCCACCCCTTAGAGAATAATGCAGCTACCCCAGAGTATAATGCAGCCTCTCCACAGAATATAATGTAACCCCCCATAGAATATAATGCAGCCCCACCCCCATATAGCATAATGCAGCCCCTCCATAGAATATATGGCAACCCCCTCATAGGATATAATGCAGCCCCTTGTATAGTATAATGTAGACCCGCCATAGAATACAATGTAGCCCTCCTCATATAGTATAATGCAGCCCCCATCGAATATAATAAATATAATACAGCCCCCCCCATAGAATATAATGTAGCCCCAAATAGAATATAATACAGCCCACCTCCCCATAGAATATAATGTAGCCCCCCATATTATATAACACAGCCTCCCCCTATAGAATATAATGTAAAATGTACCCTCCATGGTATATAACACAGTTGATTAGTATTTAGCCCAGCACCACATGGTATATAGCCCAGCACCACATGGTATACAGCCCAGCCCACCATGGTATAATACAGCCCACCATGGTATACAACCCAGCATGGTATAATACAGCCCTGCATGGCATATAGCCCCCCCAGAATGGTATAATACAGCCCAGCATGGTATAATACAGCCCAGCATGGTATACAGCCCAGCATGGTCTAATACAGCACAGCATAGTATATACCCCCAGAATGGTATAATACAGCCCAGCATGGTATAATACAGCTCAGCATGGTATATAGCACCCCAGAATGGAATAATACAGCCCAGTATGATATAATACAGCCCAGCATGGTATATAGCCCACCCAGCATGGTATAATACAGCCCAGCATGGTATTATACAGCCCAGCATGGTATATAGCTCCCCCCCAGAATGGTGTAATACAGGCCAGCATGGTATAATACAGCCCAGCATGGTATATAGCCCCTCCAGAATGGTATAATACAGCCCAGCACGGTATAATACAGCCCAGCATGGTAAAATACAGCCCAGCATGGTATATAGCTCCCCCCAGAATGGTGTAATACAGGCCAGCCTGGTATAATACAGCCCAGCATGGTATATAGTCCCCCCAGAGTGGCCCCACAGTCCAATACTCACACTGATTTAAAAAAAACAAAACACTCCACCTTATCCTCGTGCCCGCGCTGCTGGCTGCTCCTGTCTCCTCCTTTCTCCTCCTGCTCTGTCTGGCACACAGTGAGAGCGCGATGACGTAATCGCGCCCCCGCTGTGTCAGAGGCAGAGCGGGGAATGATGGGAGAGGAAGCATCAGATGACGCTCTCTCCTCCATCACTGCCTCCTTCAGTGCGGTGGCGGGAGTCGGCGCTGGGGGCAGGCGGGCCCCCCTGGCTCACAGGGGCCCCATAGCGGCTGTGTGATGTGCCGCTGGCTGGGGGCCCCTGGAAGAGCGGGGGCCCTAGGCAGCTGCCTGGACTGCTTGCCCATAACGCCGGCCCTGCATGTTGGATCCCACTCTAAGAAGCCATGAGACTTAACGTTTATTAAATTGACTAAAGTACATACAGAGCATTGATAAAACAGTCCCTAATCCGCCTTCTATCCATAAACTTTAAGGAAAAAAAACTGCCAGCGATCCCTAGAATGGGGCCCTGGATCCACTTTAATTGTCTATGGGATGGAAATAGCTGACCATTGTCCAATAGTCAATTAATGGAGTGGAGGCCAAGCATGTGCACTCCTGCTCCATTCAGGGAGCCACATTCTTGGGATCGTTGTGGGTACCAGTCATTAGACCCTGAGATATCAGCAAGTTATCTTCATGACAGGGGATTACTTCATTTTTTGGGAATAACCCTTTAATGGATTTGTAACCTTTTCGATCTTACTATGTTCTGATATTTTGTCAAAAATCAATAGAAAGGGTGAACAGAGCCTTAGAGATGCCTGCTGAAGACAGTATCGTGGCAATGGAGAAACGTCTACTGGGGCTGTCGGTTTGATGTAGCGTCTCTCCTCCTATAAACCTCTGTCTGTTCTCACAACATTGGAAATCTGATTATATTGCACTTTTCTTCAGATTTGTGACAAGTCTTCCAATGGTTAAATAATTATGATAAAAGTTCCCTCAAGTAATTTTTCCCTTTCTCCACATCTATACTACGCTTTGTATGCAGATGGGGACTTTTGGGTTTGGGCAGCCTAGTAAGTGAACCTCTATCACATTGATGGGTCAGCAGCGGCTTTGTGCAGGGAAGATATAAATTGCTTTCTTATCATTGCGGCTACTTTCTCCTAGGGATTTGTGAGGGTCCCCCGAGTCGGATCGGTTCAGCATATAATGCCGTGTTCGCAAAAGACGACAATTGCTATGATAGGAAATCTCCTTTCTTCTCCAGGAATGCTCGTTTTCGAAGGCAAGGGAGTTTCTTGTAATAATATATTATGAATCCCTAGAAATATAGGATCCAGTAATTACGCTGCTTATGATAAAACTATGACACTGTGGTACCGTACTAATCATTAATTTATTGCTTATTTTCAAGCGCGTTAATTTGTTAGATTTTATGATTGCTTGGTGCACTAATTTAGGTACTCAGCCTCTGTTCCTAAAAGTACTGAAGCCCCATCCTTCACCTCTTAGGAGGATATCACAGGATGTCTGATTTACAAATGAGTCTTTTCCATTTTGCTACTGTTTGTGCTGTGTGCCATCACCATCGAAAATGTTGTCAGACATATTTACCATCCTTAGACTTGCTTCACACATTAAGTACAGATCACAGTGTACAGACAGGCCATTGGGTCTCCTCAGTAGCCCCATAGGCATATTTGGGGGCTGCTGAGTTCAGGTCACAACTAGACCAATGGCCGTGTCAGACATTGCAGTCCATATTCTGGTTTTGAATATTGGACATGTAAAACCAGCCTTTTTTGCTTTGTAATCTGAGAGCAGCATGGTGTAGGGTCTGAGTCACTGATTCCAGTGATGTATCGCTTGCTGGGCGGCTGGCTGTCATTCTGATGCAAGTTTTCTCTGTTACAGATCTAGCAGAGCTATGAATGCTGAGCTGTGTATAACCCCGCCCACTCTACTGATTGGCAGCTTTCTGTGTACACTGTATATTGACAGAAAGCTGCTAATCAGAGGTGGGGGTGGGTTAGATAGAGCAGCAGGACTAGGAGGCATGAGATAGCTAGTCCTGTAATGATACTCTCACACTGATTTTATTGAAACAGCAACACACACCCCAGTAAGTGACACATTGCTGGAATCAGGCTTTCTGCCCCCTGCATTATGCTGCTCTGCTCTCAGATTACTTAGCAAGAACCTGCTGACAGATTCCCTTTCAAAAGGGATCTACACAGTGTATAGTATGGCCAAAACCTACCTGGCCATACAGAATGTTCTGCTCAATACAGTGGAGTAGAAATTTACTACAGCGGACAAATTAGCGATATAGGCGCCAAAGAACATCTGAGCAGGGTTTCTGCTCTTGGCTGAAGAGACAAGAGAGCGCATGACGGTATTGATTCGAGGCACCAGAATGTTGAAGAAAAGTAGTCGGAAAGCTGAAGAGGAGAGGCTTGGCACCAAATGTTGATTGACAACGGACTGTCAAAGTGCTGGAGAGTGATACCCGTGCACTGTGTAGTGGGAGATGACTGTAACGGCTCCACGCACCGTCTCTATATCTGGAAGCGATCAGCTACAGGGAGAATATAAGTTCATTTTCTCCCTGTAGCCGCTGATCAGGGAGGGCAGGCAGGATTTTAATATTATTTATCTGCACACTAACCCTATATCTGTAAGTAAGTAACATTTTGGACAAGATAGGTTTCCTATAATAGCTGTGCACCCCTCATTGAATGTAACAAAATTTTATTTCCGCTTATCAGGAGTGGGAGAAACTTCCAAGATGCAATCTGAGGGGGCGCAATTGTGCTAATAAGGCCGGGATCACACACAGCGAGATACGGCCGAGTCTCGCAGGTTAAAACCAAGCTCTGGCGCCGGCACTCCGGAGCGGAGCGTGCAGCCGCACAGCAATACATGGAGCTGCATGCTCCGCTCCGGAGTGCCGGTGCCAGAGCTTGGTTTTAACCTGCGAGACTCGGCCGTATCTCGCTGTAGTGTGACTCCGGCCTAACTCTCAGATCTGCAGGTAAATAGCGTTTTTGGACAGGTTTCCTTTAATAAATTTGCTGCATCTCTAGACTGCACATGCTCCTTAGGACTCATACTCACTTGCGAGAGACCTGCACGATTCTCATGGGAGTCTCTCGCATGAAAACCTGGGACTGCCGCCGGCACTCGGACCGGAGCATGCAGCTACATGTATTTCTATGCAGCCGCAAGCTCCGGGCCAAGTGCCGGCGGCAGCCCCAGTTTTTCATGCGAGAGTCTCTCGCAAGTGAGTATGAGCCCTTACTCTGAAATCTGTGCCATCCACAGCCACCAGGATACTTTTATAATGTAAGGCGGACTGGCCGGCGGCTCTCCCGACCAAACCATGACCACTGCATAGAAATACACAAAGCTGTCACGCCCGAGTCGGGAGAGCTGCCGGCCAGTCTGTGCACCGTGTTCTGATCTCAATCTGATATATACGGCCGTCTGACTGGACCAGAAAAGGAGTCTTGCATATATTCCAATCAATGGTATTTATATTGTTATTCCAGCGACTGCAATTGTCAGGAAATATAATAAAAACATTTAACATTTTTCTAGAGACTTTCCAGTTTTGTAAAATATCATAAAAAGCTCTGCAATCTTGTAATAAAATTTGCATATCAACTCTTCTGTGTTCAATCCTTTTTTTTTTGGATTCAGTGAATGTTAACCTCCATTGATGACTCAATCCGAGCCGTGCCTTGGTCATTTGATACAATGAATTCATGAATAAGTATCCAGAGAGTATTATATTTACCCATCACGGTGGATTGCAGGAAGAAGTAAGAGAGCAGATGGATCCCAGGAGCTGATGACATCCCGCCTGTATCGGAACCTATTAGGCATTTTGGGAGTAATTAGAAATATAGAATTCATTACTTAGTGCAAATGGGTGAGATATGGCAAAATCATCTATTGGCACACAAACAGCACCCAGGGCAGTCATAGCGTTTAGTTTCGGGGCTGGTAAGTTACCATTTGATTGTTATTTTGAAGCCTTAAGAATCTAGAAAAATATATATTTACAGACAGTCCCTTTAAAAAGCTTCCCAATCAATGTAATTGGAAAATGTACCTATAGTGCCCATGGCATGTTTTTTAGGCAAGGTGCAGAAGACTGTATATTCGCTCATCCGATAGAATCGGGTCGATTACGCGAATCACACTCTAATCAGAGTGTAATCATAGTGTGATCCGATACTTCCAAATGAGAAGATGGTGAGAAAAATGTCTCCATCTTCTCCATTCTGTGGAAATCAGACTGCGCTCAGATGTCATCCGCGTGCAGTTTGATAGTTTCTACGGACTGCCCTCCGTAGAAACTGTAGAGTTTCTAGGTCCAAGTGCGATCGGATCAAGCACGGGCATGCAGCGATTTTTTTTTTCCTAGAACCGAAGCTATCAAAAAATCTGACATGTACACAGCCCCATAGAAAAACAAACAAAAAGAACACCCACGTGCATGAGTCCTTAGTACGTGAAAAAAGCATCATGTGAACCAATGAAATAATATGGAAGTCGAAAAATGGGGATACACAAAAAAAGCATCCAGAAAATAATTTTTTGTTTAGGCAGCTTCAACGTTGAATTTTTCAAACTGAAAAACCCTCCTTAAAAACTCAGTGTAACCCCAAAGTTATATTTCGACTCCCCTCATCTTTGTCATATTACTACTCTTCTCAACATGAGTCACTTAGCCACCATAGCCGGTTACTTACAATGACTTTTGCCTTCCCATAAGTCTGACTTATTTCATCTTCAGCAGTAAGTCACACTCTCTGAAGTGAATTTCACACTATAACTTTAGAATTCTTTCATACATGGTTTTTTTTAGACTTATAAAAAAATGACATCATTTTCATGTATTTTCAGTGGGATTTTTTAACGTGCCCTTTTTTTTTCCTTACAGGGAAACTTATGATATGCTACAATTGAAAAAAAAAATTCCATACCAAAAAACACAAAGTTGTAAAAAAAATAAATAAAAACCACAAAAGTTTAGGAAGTTTGAGATTCTGTCAAACTATCAAATAAATATTATTTAGAGCGAGGTGCATTGGAGTATTATTTTGGATTTAATTGGAGCATACTCATAAAATGATATGGCCATTTTCTACAAATGGACGTAAGGCAATTTTTCTAGATACAAGTTAAAAGTCGTAAGTATGGAAGATGACATTCAACTATCTGCATTGACTCAACATTGTAGGTTACCGAAATTCATTTAATTTTATCTCTTCACCACAATCAATGATTTTCCATCTCAGTACAATAAATTTACAATAATATATATATACTAGAATTTTGTTCCTTTACCCCGTAGACATATTTATTTGCACCATGCGCTCATCAATTGATCAGAACTGTCTTTAAGGGCTCATACTCACTTGTGAGAGACTCGGACTATTCTCGTGCGAGTCTCTTGCATGAAAACCCTGCACTGCCGCCGGCACTCGGACCAGAGTGTGCGACTACATAGAAATACATGTAGCCGAACGCTCCGGTCCGAGTGCCAGGTTTTCATGCGAGAGTGAGTATGAGCCTTTATTTTGTACATAACGTCCCATCTCTCATCCGTATAGCGGTATAATCCTACCTTCACTATAGAAGGGTCTAAGAACCATCAATGTTTCTTACCAGATCTCATTGTATACCTTGCTCTATGGGGTTCGGGTCTTCTCCTGTCCACTTCAGTCCTCAGTTATATATGTCAGTTTCACCTTAGCTAACAGGAAATTGTGGGGAGGAGGAGCAGATGGTTTCATGTGTTTTGATGTCAGGGTGAGTAGGAGTTTTGGTTTCTTCTGTATTTAGGTCTCTTAAAGAAGTATTAAAAAAATGGAAGCCAAGAAAATGGATCCATGTTCCTGTCCTTCGATATATTCAGGAGCCTGGAGAACTTTATCAGCAGAAGATCTAAACATTTACCAACTGGTTTGGTCTTATCTCTTTAATACGCAGTGAAAGAACCAACTGGGCAGAGTAATTTCACACATTGCACAACTTTAGGTAAGGCCCTTTTACAAGGGCTGATATTTGGTCAAATGAGCGTTTGTAAAAAAAAACACTTGTTTTTGAATTGGTCATTGTAGAGATGGCAGCGTTCAACTAATAAAAAAAAACATGGAACTAAAAATCAGCATTAAAGGGGTTGTCTACTATTTGGACAATTCCTTCTCAATCTGAGTGATTGCAACCATCAAAGCGGACCTGTCAGCAGAATTTTGTTCAGTAAACTACAAACACTGACAGGTTGGTGCTCTTGTACTGATTAAAATGATACTTGGGTTGATGAAATCAGTCTTGTGGTTGTTGTTTAATTTGTATTTGCAGTTTTCTGTTAATGAGATTCTGGTGCTCTGGGGCGGTCTGTGGGTGGGGCTGTGAGCGGCCTGTGGGCAGGGCTTTATTTGGTGCTCTCTTCACATATTGCCTGCCTCCTATTTTACATAATACTGCTGACTTAGAAAAATAAATTCAACCTCAGCAAAATGATGCTGGAGGCGGCGCATGCACAGTAGCAGCTATTGGCAAGCGATAGATGCTACTGCGCATGCGCTGCTGCCGATGCCATTTTGATGAAGTTACATTTTTTCTAAGCCAACAATATTATATGTATTATGTAAAGCCTGGTGTGGGTGGGGTTAGCTCTTCCAGGTCTGCTTCATTCTAAATCTAAAAGCTCTGAATGTGTCAGAACTGCTACACCCAGTAAACTAAGTGATATATCTTTGGATTCAGCTTCTCTTTACCTACATTACTCTTCTCCCAGATGAGGCAGCAAAAACCTGCTGACAGATTCCCTTTAAAAGCATACATGAAAACAGATGGTTAAGTACAGGATAGCAGAGAAGACCAACTTGAAGAGATGGGATAGTGTTGAGGATAACGCGGGATAACAGAGTAGAGAAGTGGTGGTGATACAAGTACATCTTTCTTTCAGTTGAAAATGAGTGTCAGGACTTTTTTTTCACTTAAAGAGGTTTTCCACTACTTGGACAGCTCATTCTCAATCATTATAGTTCCCCCATGTAAAATAATAACAGCTATACTCATCTCTGGTGCGGGCGCCATTCCAGCAATGTCACCAGCTTTTTTCCCAGCGCTCGTGTGATGTTATGTCATACAAGCCCTGCAGTCAATCAGTGGTCGCTCTTCTCTCACTTTCTTTGGACGAAACTGATAGCTGGAAAAAGTGAGAAATGCAGCGGCTGCTCACGCACTTCCTCCGGACATCAATTACGTAGCAAAGACGCTAGAGTGAAGTTAGGGCTGATTGGCTGCAGGGATTGCGTGACATAACAATGTCATAGGACCCCTGGGAGAACCAGTGCCAGCACAACAGGAATAGTGCTCACAGTAAAACCTATCTGAGAAGGCCATCCAAAATTACATGGAAATGTGGTTATCTAAAGGGTTGGTCCTCTCAGAGATAATACATAATACATAATATCATAAAATCTAGTCTGAATAAGTGATGGTTTTCTCGAAGAGGCAATTTTTTTTGGGAGGCTATACTATATATGTCTTTCCAACCAGAGACTTGAACTCGTAGTTCACAGTTATGAAAGGTAAAACATGTTTTGTGATAGTTTCTGCCTAAAACGAATAAATCTAGCGGTAAGTTTAGTCAACCTTGAAAGGAATAACAAGTCTTCAATGAATCATCCAAAAGTTCTAATCTATCAAGGTTATCATTTCAAACGTTACTATGACCCACATTTCACACAAATGATTTCCTGGATTTTTTTACCCAACTGATAGCAACATGACATTCAAAGTTTTTTCTCCCACTTCTGAAAGACCAAAAATAAGAGATTCTGGGTTTATGATAAGGATGGTGATGAGCTACCATAAGGGGTTGTCCCATAACAAATATTTATCAGCAACACCAGAATATATCACAAATAAATATTTGATGAGTCCGGCTGCTGAGCCCCCAAAGATCACAAGAACTGATCTGTTTCGGGTGGTCATAATAATCACTGTAAGGTAGGAGTAAGTTTGAGACATTTCGTAGGGGTAAGAATGTGTTCCCCACCTGAGATATCATCGCTATACCTACCCTCCCTATAGCCAGTACTATCTGATTTCTGTTATTTGAAACCATCAAGAGATAGTGGACATGCACCTCATGTCAATATGCGACCGTGAGGTACCCGGTAGCGGGCCCGTCAGGTCTTCAGGGGATGTCACGGCAGTGGTGACCTGGTCCGTGACCCTGAGTGTGCAATCAAATGAAAGGGGGGGAAAAGAAATGGGGAATTAATTTGTGACACCACCCGTGGTGTTCAGCAATAAGAAGATGGCCAACACTACGATTCAGATCAACTGGGGGCGGTTGGTGATGCAGAAAAGATGTTACAGCTCTCCACAGGTAGAGCTAGGGCCCAGGGCAGATATAAGATAATAGATTATGGTAATGGTTGTGGTGCAGGGCAGATAACACAGTAAATAAATCTGAGGACACAGCGGAGTGCAGTCGTCACACTTTTACTCACGGTCTTTCAAGTTACAATCCCCAATAGGGGTGCTGTGTCCCCCGAGTCGGTGGTACAGACAGCTCTCGGGTAATTTGGGGTACACTTTGCCAGAACCCCCTTCTTATGTTCCTTCTCTGGTCGTCTCTCTGCGCTGGCTCCCGCCTCTCCTGACCTGCGCCTCACACACAGTGTCCCAAGTCATCAGCCTCGGATCCTGTCAAGCGGCGTTCTCTTGGTCCCCTTGATCCTATCTGGCTGCCTTTTTTAGCGAATGTGTGCAGATTTGGCTGTTGCACATACAGTCACCACAGCCTCTGGATTGCTAGCTGAGTACTGCAGTCTCTCCACTAGTCTGGGTCCGGTCCCCTACTGCGACCTGGTCCCTCCACCCGACTACAGTCGGCGTGGATTCGGGCACCACTGTGGATTCTTCATTTCCCGTACTCCTAGGACCCCTTCATTCTCTTCTCACTCTTATCAAGTGTTGGGACGAGCTCCTCACTCCTCCAGTCCCCTTTACCAACTCACTTCTCCTCCTCACTCCTTCTGACTCCTACCACTGTCATTCCTGTTACCATGACAGCTCTCCACTTCCAACTGTCAGCTTTCTCTCCAGCTGTCCTACCCTTATCTACTTCCTCCACCCACAGCCTCTACCTAGTTCCTACCTGGCCTAAAGAGGTCTAGTGTTGGGTGCTAGTATGTGGGTCCTGGGTAGTGCCCCCTCCTTACCCGAGAGTGGGGTGCCACACCTCTGACTGAGGTGCAGTACCTCTGTGGCGACTGGACCTTCAGGGCCGCCACAAATAGATGGTCTGTTTTTACACTGGATATATGTAACTGTTTACACTGGATACATGTACCTTTTTACAGTGGATACATGTACCTGTTTATACTGGATATGCGTAACTGTTTACAATGGATAATGTACCTGTTTACACTTGATATATGCACCTGTTTACACTGAACATTTGTACCTGTTTACACTGGATATACACTCACTGGCCACTTTATTAGGTACACCATGCTAGTAAGGGGTTGGACCCCCTTTTGCCTTCAGAACTGCCTCAATTCTTCGTGGCAGAGATTCAACAAGGTGCTGGAAGCATTCCTCAGAGATTTTGGACCATATTGACATGATGGCATCACACAGTTGGCGCAGATTTGTCGGCTGCACATCCCTGATGCGAATCTCCCGTTCCACCACATCCCAAAGATGCTCTATTGGATTGAGATCTGGTGACTGAGGAGGCCATTTGAGTACAGTAAACTCATTGTCATGTTCAAGAAACCAATCTGAGATGATTCGAGCTTTATGACATGGTGCATTATCCTGCTGAAAGTAGCCATCAGATGTTGGGTACATTGTGGTCATAAAGGGATGGACATGGTCAGCAACAATACTCAGGTAGGCTGTGGCGTTGCAACGATGCTCAATTGGTACCAAGGGGCCCAAAGAGTGCCCAGAAAAAATTCCCCACACCATGACACCACCACCACCAGCCTGAACCGTTGATACAAGGCAGGATGGATCCATGCTTTCATGTTGTTTACGCCAAATTCTGACCCTACCATCCGAATGTCGCAGCAGAAATCGAGACTCATCAGACCAGGCAACGTTTTTCCAATCTTCTACTGTCCAATTTCGATGAGCTTGTGCAAATTGTAGCCTCAGTTTCCTGTTCTTAGCTGAGAGGAGTGGTACCCAGTGTGGTCTTCTGCTGCTGTAGCCCATCTGCCTCAAAGTTCGACGCACTGTGCGTTCAGAGATGCTCTTCTGCCTACCTTGGTTGTAACGGGTGGCAATTTGAGTCACTGTTGCCTTTCTATCAGCTCGAACCAGTCTGCCCATTCTCCTCTGACCTCTGGCATCAACATGGCATTTCCGGCCACAGAACTGCCGCTCACTGGATTTTTTTTCTTTTTCGGACCATTCTCTGTAAACCCTAGAGATGGTTGTGCGTGAAAATCCCAGTAGATCAGCAGTTTCTGAAATTCTCAGACCAGCCCTTCTGGCACTAGCAATCATGCCACGTTCAAAGGCACTCAAATCACCTTTCTTCCCCATACTGATGCTCGGTTTGAACTGCAGGAGATTGTCTTGACCATGTCTACATGCCTAAATGCACTGAGTTGCCGCCATGTGATTGGCTGATTAGAAATTAAGTCTTAACACACAGTTGGACAGGTGTACCTAATAAAGTGGCCAGTGAGTGTATGTACCTGTTTACAATGGAAATTTGTACCTGTTTACAATGGATATATGTACCTGCTTACAATGGATATACAGTTGTGGCCAAAAGTATTGACACCCCTGCAATTTTGTCAGATAATACTCAGTTTCTTCCTGAAAATGATTGCAAACACAAATTCTTTGGTATTATTATCTTCATTTAATTTGTCTTAAATGAAAAAACACAAAAGAGAATGAAGCAAAAAGCAAAACATTGATCATTTCACACAAAACTCCAAAAATGGGCCAGGCAAAAGTATTGGCACCCTCAGCCTAATACTTGGTTGCACAACCTTTAGCCAAAATAACTGCGACCAACCGCTTCCGGTAACCATCAATGAGTTTCTTACAATGCTCTGCTGGAATTTTAGACCATTCTTCTTTGGCAAACTGCTCCAGGTCCCAGATATTTGAAGGGTGCCTTCTCCAAACTGCCATTTTTAGATCTCTCCACAGGTGTTCTATGGGATTCAGCTCTGGACTCATGGCTGGCCACCTTAGAAGTCTCCAGTGCTTTCTCTCAAACCATTTCCTAATGCTTTTTGAAGTGTGTTTTGGGTCATTGTCCTGCTGGAAGACCCATGACCTCTGAGGGAGACCCAGATTTCTCACACTGAGCCCTACATTATGCTGCAAAATTTCTTGGTAGTCTTCTGACTTCATAATGTCATGCACACGGTCAAGCAGTCCAGTGCCAGAGGCAGCAAAGCAACCCCAAAACATCAGGGAACCTCTGCCATGTTTGACTGTAGGGACCGTGTTCTTTTCTTTAAATGCCTCTTTTTTTCTCCTGTAAAGTCGGTTGATGCCTTTGCCCAAAAAGCTCTACTTTTGTCTCATCTGACCAGAGAACATTCTTCCAAAACGTTTTAGGCTTTTTCAGGTAAGTTTTGGCAAACTCCAGCCTGGCTTTTTTATTTCTCGGGGTAAGAAGTGGGGTCTTCCTGGGTATCCTACCATACAGTCCCTTTTCATTCAGATGCCGACGGATAGTACGGGTTGACACTGTTGTACCCTCGGACTGCAGGGCAGCTTGAACTTTTTTGGATATTAGTCGAGGTTCTTTATCCAACATCCTCACAATCTTGCGTTGAAATCTCTTGTCAATTTTTCTTTTGTGTCCACATCTAGGGAGGTTAGCCACAGTGCCATGGGCTTTAAACTTCTTGATGACACTGCGCACGGTAGACACAGGAACATTCAGGTCTTTGGAGATGGACTTGTAGCCTTGAGATTGCTTATGCTTCCTCATAATTTGGTTTCTCAAGTCCTCAGACAGTTCTTTGGTCTTCTTTCTTTTCTCCATGCTCAATGTAGTACACACAAGGACACAGGACAGAGGTTGAGTCAACTTTAATCCATGTCAACTGGCTGCAAGTGTGATTTAGTTATTGCCAACACCTGTTAGGTGCCACAGGTAAGTTACAGCTGCTGTTATTTACACAAATTAGAGAAGCATCACATGATTTTTTGAACAATGCCAATACTTTTGTCCACCCTCTTTTTTATGTTTGGTGTGGAATTATATCCAATTTGGCTTTAGGTCAATTCTTTTTGTGTTTTCCATTTAAGACAAATTAAATGAAGATAATAATACCAAAGAATTTTTGTTTGCAATCATTTTCAGGAAGAAACTGAGAATTATCTGTCAAAATTGCAGGGGTGTCAATACTTTTGGCCACAACTGTATGTACCTGTTTACAGTCTATATGAGTACTTCTCTTCCCATTATTGATTCAATACATAGCATTTCTTCCAGTGATGAGTGAGTATACATGTTGCTCGGTTTCCCCGAGCATGCACCAGTGTCCTCCGAGTATTTTGGCGTGCTCGGAGATTTAGTTTGTGTCGACGCAGCTGCATGATTTGTGGCTGCTGGAAAGGCTGAATACATATAAGGAATGTCTGTTTGTTAGGTAATTCCCATATGTATTCAAGCTGTCTAGCAGCTGCAAATCATGCAGCTGCTTCAACACAAACTAAATCTCCGAGCACGCCAAAATACTCGCCTCTGCACTATGAGACTTTCTCACGGTGCTATCGGGGATCTCACCTAGGTCACAGCAGTTCACCCAGCTGAGAACGTAGCAAAACTCACCAAAACCACAACAAAACTGCTACATACATTTAAAAAATAAATAATCAAATACTCACTTTTCCTCTTTCATCAGTCACCCCAGTGTCTTCTGACTCTCTGGACTGCTCGGCAGAGAGTGTGCTGTAGTGACGTCATCGTGCCCACTGCCCTGAGATATCACAGAGAGTCAGAAGATGTTGAAGAGACCAGAGCAACGTGGAACGGGCAGAGATGAGTATTTGAGGGGTGACCTGATGCACGGGCCCCATACAATGGCGGAGTCACTGATGGTGAGTGGGCCCACCCATTCATCCAGAATCCCGAAACTCTCCCAGGTGTGCCAGGTGGTGACGCTGGCCCTGACTGGTCTGGTGATTGTTTACCGACTATAGTAGTGATGTCACATCAATAATGCTGTTGCCAATCACTGGGTTCGGTGACTTAAAAGCTGCTGTGGAGCTGCTGAGGAGTAAAGTTTCCACCCCAGCCCTGGAAGTGGAAGAGACCACTTTCCTCAATCACCTGTCCTCCTTCATGAAGGAAAGGTGGGGTGTCCTGAAGAAATCTTGGAGGGGGAGGTGGTGCAGGCCAAAGTGCTGTTGCATTCGAGCTAGAGTTTTGCAAGAAGCAATCCCCACCCTGTCAGCTGAAAATCGGGTGAGACATCCAAAGAATTTCTGTTGGAGCGAGCCTCCCTTATTTCAGTTGAAAATTGGTCATTTTCCTTGCAGAATTTGTGTGATTTGTTTTAATATGGCACCTGGATGAAGTCTGAGGGACTATACTAATACCTAAAAGGCTGAGAAGACCTATGAGAGCCAAATTGGCTAAGTTTGTTACACATACAGTTTTTGTTTGTTTTTGTTGCACCTTTTACTGCTGGATTGCAGGCGCTGGTGCAACCATGAGGGTCTGACGTCCTCAACAAAAGAGACTTTGCATTTCCTGGACTCTGTCCCTCATGGCACTAACACCAAGAGACAGTGCTAAAGTCCTCAGGACTGTGCCCTTAGATAAAAAGTGACTGCTGTTGTATTGGCCTACAGGCCTCTCTTAAAACATGGACATGGACACTCTGCTTCCAGGTTCCTTACCAAGAAGGACTGGTGCCAATAGAAGTCTTAAAGTTATGGGCTGTGTCATTTGCTGTTCAAGGTCCTTAGTCTCGAAGGGCCAGAAATCCACTGAATAGAGGATACTGGGGCAAAACTTCAGCCTAAATGTTTTTACAATGTTTTATGATATATGCACTAACTCTTCTTATAAAGATCCGGTATGGTCGAGGACAACCATAATTAAAGTGTGGAGTAATTTTGCAGTAATGGAGATTGCATTCCACATTTCCTGACACCCTAAGTGATTAAATGTAATTTATAGTAATGTATGTTATCTAAAAACAAAATCCCCTGCAGTGTAGCCTAGATAGGGTTAACTGTGATGCCAACCCAGATAGGGGAGGGAAAACTGAGAGTGTCAAGTTCAGTTAGAGGGAGTGTGGTGAAGTGTTAGCAGTGGTCATAGGCAGTAGGCTGTTAGGGATCAACATGAGCCTGTTTTACGGCGCAGTTGATTGCCATAGAACCCTTCCGAGCAAGTCCGGCTGTTGGGCCTGGCACCTTGAGATGGATGTTGGGTCCTTAGGGAGCTCTAAGCCTGCAGTGAAATATGGACTCAGACTCTCAGAAGTGGAAGGTACTGGAAACTGGGTGCACTGTCTTTGGGGAAAAAATTCCTAGTGCTAGACGAGTTAGCAAGAGGGATGCTCTACCCAGACCAAGAACTGTGGCTGAAATTATGTTTGGTATCTGTGGGAAAGACTGTAACCTGTTGTGCCTTATCCTACATGCTTCATTGTAATGACCACAAACTGCCAAATAAAAGTTTGACTGTTATAAAGTATTCAGTGTTTCCTAGATTTTGTTCTGCGAAGGTTCTGGAAGATGAAAACCTAGAGAGAGTGGAGGCCTATGGGACACAAGTAAGAGTGATTCACCCCACATACAGCCGCACAATTGGACTGGAACATGATTTTCTTGTAGGATGCTAGAGTGTGCAGAAGCAGCAGCTCATCCATGACTATCACTCTCAGACACCTTACAAGCCCACTTAAAGTGAACCTACCAGGACGATTTTATTAATCAAACCAGTGACATTGCACTGCTGGTAAAAGGAACCTGTCACCAATTTTTGAGTCTCTGAACAAATTCCACCACCTTTACCTGTTCCTTTGCTGCATTCCACAAATGTGTGTGCTTGAAAAAGACCCTTATGGGTCGAAACGTTGCATTTGGCAGAATAAAGATGTCATAAGATAATTTATGTTCACTCGGATGGAATGCTGATAATTTTTTCTTATGATGGTTTGCTCTCCAATTGGGTCATTGGACTTTTGAACTTGCATTCTGATGGTTTGGTGCTGCTGGCTGTACCTTTTCTATTTTGCATTCCACAAATGTGTCTATCATCTCCTGACTCTAACTTTATAACCCCCAAAAATACCATTTTAATTGTTCCCATTTAAATGGGGATGGTCTGGTTTGATGGGCGTCCTTGCTGTGGCATCTGTGCCTCCTCTCTTCTCCTAACCGTTGTCCTCATGCTATTATTGACGTGGATGACGTGTCTTGCCTCATCCACATGAGGAAACAAGATTTCCGACCTGCACAGTAGCCGGCCAGGCCAGTGCAGGTGCACTTTGCACTACCGTACTGAGTGCAGAACATAAAACATGACAGCTCAGGAGCCAAGTAACGTCATTACGGACGCAACATAACCTGCCACCAGAAATGACTGGATGACGTCGCTCGGGGCTTGAGAGTGATGTTTTATGATCTGCCCGTACTAGGGCAGAGCGAGCCTGCGAGACTACTGCACAGGTGTGAACTCTTATTTCACTATGTGGTGAAGGAGCAGATAAAGGTGGTGGAATTTGTTCAGAGACTCAAAAACTGATGACAAGTTTCTCTTAAGGTCAAAGAGCAGCAAAAAAATGACATCTGGCGAGTGGCAATCTGATGCATCAGCGCTGAGAGAAATTGAGCTTCAAATTAATTTGTGAATTAGCTTGGAAGTACGTCAGGGCATTGATGTCCTCCGAATACATCAACGTGGACCCAATGCACTTCCATGCTAATTTGGATGAGATTTCAGTGCCTGATTTCTTAATGAAGGCACATTGGATTATAACAAGGCGGATGACATTTTTTATTCCTGCTCTTTGACCTAAAAGTCTTACTACTAGCTAGATTAGTACAATCCACCTGACAGGTTGCTTATAAAGCATCATGCTATTAATAGCAGACATAGTGGGTTGCATGTATAAAATTCATAGAGTGTCAGGATATTTCAGGATTACTTTTCTTTGTATGCCAGCAGAGGTTGCATTAATATCGTATGAACCTGCTGTTATCAAATAAAGTAAAAGGCAAAAAAGCAGTAAATGCACGATCAAGCATGTGTAGGGAAGTGGACTGACCTATGGACCTGTCTGCAGTAGGAAGGTGAATGCAAAATGTGCAGTAAAAGTACTTGACGTGTACTGCTGTATATGTATGTGGGGAGACAGCTAGAGACAGTGAAAGATGGTAAAGTACTGGGTTTGACCACTAGGGGGAGACCAAGAACAGCAGGAAAAGGAGACGGTGCTGTACTGAAGTTTGGCCACAAGAAGGAGGCAGACAGCAGTGAGAAAAGGGCTTAACAGCTTAAGGCTAGGAAACCGCATAGTCATGGTGGGAGGAGTTACATGAGCTCTAGAGGGGAATTCCCAGGGAGGGGAATAAATAGGGAGAGAGAGTTCCAGAAGGGAGCCAGTCCAGGAGGAGGAGTTCAGCAGAGAAGGAGACTGAAGGAGGAAGAGACAGAGCAGAAGAACTCCGGTAGGGACTGGAAGGAGAAACAGTCAGGGGGGTGGCCCTGACAGGAAAGCCGCAGGACAGAGGAAGCCTGGGGGTACCAGCCAGAATGACTCGGAAATGTGAAGCGCTGTGGTGGTGGGCCTAAGGCAGCCACAGTGAAAGAACCGCAAGGGACATCACTGTAAAGGACAGAGAGGAAGGTGAAAGGTACCCGGGCCTGTGCGAAGAAGCTGTCGTGCTGCTGTGTGGTGCTGTGGTCGTCGGGAGGACGGTCAATAAAGAGGACCTGTTGAACGCACATCGGTTTCTGTCTCCAGTCTGTTCGCGGCAAAAAAGAGACCACCCCCCTGTCGGTGCACGTACCTTCACATGTATAACTACTAAATAACTATCATCAGTACTTGTATATTTACTATAATATACAGAACGGCAGTTAAAATTGACCTTATTGAATGTTTTTGGGCGGCAAGGCAATCTCAGAACATGTATTCATTCAGAATTGTATATGTACCGTATATATATGTATAAAACAAGAGGTACAGCAGATAAGTTCTACTCATTGAGCTCCCGTAGAGAGCAGCACAGAAGGGTATTTCTTTCTATAAATTTCTCTAAATATTTTATTTCTCTAAATATTGCAACTTGATAAAACCAAACTTAGATGACGCTTTGCTGAAGTGACTGGTCACAGTTCTTTAAATATATCAGTGACTTCAAGTCTTGAGAACATGTGAATTTAGGTTTTTCAAAATAGTCTGTAAATTATTGCTCTTGCATAAGATAAGTGCAAAGTAGAGGCTAAGTACTAATTGGGAGCATAATATAAGCGTATTCTCATGATTTATTGTTATGGCAGATTTTTAGTATATGTTATACCGGGTGTCCAAATTCTGAGACTGTGGGAATACCCAGAGTAGGATGGTTGTAGTAAATCTCCAATTAGGTCTTTTTAATGAATCTGGTGAGTGGTGATACAGTTAAAGGGGTATTCTCATGTTTTCACAACAGCCCTCTCCCCCTATCGGACCACCATCTACTCACTTTCTCATCACTGTCCTCCGCACCTGTCACTCATGTCCAGCAACATGCACACCCCTGCAGAAGCCTCGCACACCTAGACACCCACATGCTCTCTGACTCTATTCTTCCACTGGCAACCATATCCTCACTTCATGACTCAGACACTGCCACTGCTTTCTACAATACCACTCTCGCATCCGCTAATGACATGGTCGCCCCTCTCATTCATGGCAGAGTGTGACGTATCAATAGACAACCCTGGCACAATAACAACACTAAAAAGCTCCGTGTCCAGGGTTGCAGAGCGACGTTGGAAGAAAACAAATTCGCAAGATGATTTCACTGCACTCAAACAAGCAACACTCACTTTCAAATCTGCTCTCACCTCTGTTAGACAGGCCTACTTCACAACCCTCGTATCTTCTCTATCCTACAACCCCAAACAGTAATTCAAAACTTTTAACTCCCTCCTCTGCCCACCACTGCCCCCTCCAACCTCCCTCATCTCTGCTGAGGACTTTGCCACACACTTCAAAAATAAGATAGACCAAACAAGGCAAGTCTTTATTGTTCAACCACCACAACCCTTTGTATACCAGGCCAATGCCCAAACCCCATAACCTCTCTCTCCAACATCACTGAAGGGGAGCTTAATTGTCTCCTCTCCAAATCACACCTCACCAGTTGGCACTAGATCCTATCCCATCTCTCCTCCTCCCCAACCTGACCACCACACTTATCCCATCCCTAACCCATCTCTTCAACCTATTACTAACTTTTGGTACCTTCCCTTCTGCTTTCAAACATACCACAATCATGCCTATCCTTAAAAAGCCAACCCTCGACCCAACCGCTATACAGTTGTGGCCAAAAGTATTGACACCCCTGCAATTCTGTCAGATAATACTGTTTCTTCCTGAAAATGATTGCAATCACAAATTCTTTGGTATTATTATCTTCATTTAATTTGTCTTAAATGAAAAAACACAAAAGAGAATGAAGCAAAAAGCGAAACATTGATCATTTCACACAAAACTCCAAAAATGGGCCAGAGAAAAGTATTGGCACCCTCAGCCTAATACTTGGTTGCACAACCTTTAGCCAAAATAACTGCGAACAACCGCTTCCGGTAACCATCAATGAGTTTCTTACAATGCTCTGCTGGAATTTTAGACCATTCTTCTTTGGCAAACTGCTCCAGGTCCCTGATATTTGAAGGCCAAAAGCACAAGCCCCTATCACAGACATTTGCGCTGATGACCTGGCCTCCCACTTTATAGAGAAAATAGACAATATCCGTCAGGAAATCCGCTCCCAATCACCAAGTTCAGTGACTCCCATCCCTCCCTGCATTTCCCCTGGCTCACTCTCCACATTTGCTCCCATCACAGAAGAAGAAGTCTCCAGGCTCCTCTCCTCTTCTCGTCCGACTACATGCACAACCGACCCCATTCCCTCACATCTCCTCCAGTCTCTCTCCCCAGTCGTCACAACTCACCTAACTACAATCTTTAATCTCTCCCTCTCCTCTGGCATTTTCCCCTCCTCCTTCAAACACTCTATCATTACTCCATTACTAAAGAAACCCACCCCTGACCCATCCTGCACAAACAACTACAGACCAGTCTCCAATCTCCCCTTCATCTCTAAACTCTTGGAGCGCCTGATATACTCATGCCTTACCCATTACCTCTCCACTCACTCCCTCCTAGACCCTTCACAGTCCGGTTTCCGCCCCCTACATTTGACAGAAACTGCACTCATCAAAGTGACCAATGACCTTCTGACAGCAAAACGTAATGATGACCATTCTCTGCTCATTCTTCTCGACCTTTCTGAAGCTTTCGACACTGTTGACCATCCTCTCCTACTCTCTAGGCTCCAGTCACTAGGCATTAAGGACACTGCTCTTTCCTGGTTCTCCTCCTATCTTTCCGACCGCTCCTTCAGTGTTCTGTTTTCTGGCTCCACTTCATCTCCTCTTCCTCTCACTGTTGGGGTACCTCAGGGCTCAGTCCTTGGCCCCCTTCTCTTCTCTCTCTATACGGCCCCAATTGGACAGACCATCAGCAGATTTGGCTTTCAGTACCATCTTTATGCTGATGACACACAACTGTACACATCATCCCCTGACCTTACCTCCGCTGTACTACAGAACGCCACTGACTGTCTGTCTGCAGTCTCCAACATCATGTCTGCTCTCTATCTGAAACTCAACCTCTCCAAAACTGAACTTCTTCTGCTCCCACCATCTACTAACCTCCCTAAATCTGACATTTCCCTCTCTGTGGGTGGCACCATAATAACACCCCGACAGCAGGTGCGCTGTCTGGGTGTTATGTTCGACTCCGATCTCTCCTTCACCTCCCATATACAATCTCTTGCCCGCTCATGCCGCTTACACCTAAAGAACATCTCTAGAATCCGCCCTTTTCTCACCATGGAAACAACAAAAACTCTCACTGTCGCCCTGATCCACTCCCGCCTAGACTACTGTAATGCTCTATTAATTGGCCTCCCTCTCACTCGACTCTCCCCTCTCCAGTCTATCCTTAATGCAGCAGCCAGGGTTGTCCATCTGGCTAATCGTTACTCAGACGCGTCCGCTCTTCGCCAGTCGTTACACTGGCTGCCAATTCATTACAGGGTACAATTCAAAGTACTTGTTCTCACCCACAAAGCTCTCCACAGTGCGGCACCCCCTTACATCTCCTCCCTCATTTCTGTCTATCGGCCTAACCGACCGCTGCGCTCTGCAAATGACTTTCGACTAACCTCTGCCCTAATCCGTACCTCCCACTCCCGACTCCAAGACTTCTCCCGTGCTGCGCCAATCCTCTGGAATGCTCTACCCCAAGATATTAGGACCATCCACAATTTGCATAGTTTTAGGCGCTCGCTCAAAACACATTTGTTCAGAGCGGCCTATCACATTCAGTAATCAAAGTCATGTTTGTGTGTGTGTAGCCCATTCACTATCTCCATCTAACCCCCACCCCCTGAAGATGGCTGGACCGTCATTGTAAATACATCATTGTAAATACAAACCTGTGCTTTGTATCTCCCCCACCTCATTGTAGATTGTAAGCTCCACGAGCAGGGTCGTCTTATTTCGCTTTAATTATTGTATTGTTAACGTTGTTACTTATGACTGTTGTGTTTGAAACTGTTCACCTGTAAAGCGCTGCGGAATATGTTGGCGCTATATAAATAAAGATTATTATTATTATTATTAAAGGGTGCCTTCTCCAAACTGCCATTTTTAGATCTCTCCACAGGTGTTCTATGGGATTCAGGTCTGGACTCATTGCTGGCCACCTTAGAAGTCTCCAGTGCTTTCTCTCAAACCATTTTCTAGTGCTTTTTGAAGTGTGTTTTGGGTCATTGTCCTGCTGGAAGACCCATGACCTCTGAGGGAGACCCAGCTTTCTCACACTGGGCCCTACATTATGCTGCAAAATTTCTTGGTAGTCTTCTGACTTCATAATGCCATGCACACGATCAAGCAGTCCAGTGCCAGAGGCAGCAAAGCAACCCCTAAACATCAGGGAACCTCTGCCATGTTTGACTATAGGAACCGTGTTCTTTTCTTTGAATGCCTCTTTTTTTCTCCTGTAAACTCTATGTTGATGCCTTTGCCCAAAAAGCTCTACTTTTGTCTCATCTGACCAGAGAACATTCTTCTAAAATGTTTTAGGCTTTTTCAGGTAAGTTTTGGCAAACTCCAGCCTGGCTTTTTTATTTCTCGGGGTAAGAAGTGGGGTCTTCCTGGGTCTCCTACCATACAGTCCCTTTTCATTCAGATGCCGACGGATAGTACGGGTTGACACTGTTGTACCCTCGGACTGCAGGGCACCTTGAACTTGTTTGGATGTTAGTCAAGGTTCTTTATCCAACATCCTCACAATCTTGCATTGAAATCTCTTGTCAATTTTTCTTTTCCGTCCACATCTAGGGAGGTTAGCCACAGTGCCATGGGCTTTAAACTTCTTGATGACTCTGTGCACGGTAGACACAGGAACATTCAGGTCTTTGGAGATGGACTTGTAGCCTTGAGATTGCTCATGCTTCCTCACAATTTGGTTTCTCAAGTCCTCAGACAGTTCTTTGGTCTTCTTTCTTTTCTCCATGCTCAATGTGGCACACACAAGGACACAGGACAGAGGTTGAGTCAACTTTAATCCATGTCAACTGGCTGCAAGTGTGATTTAGTTATTGCCAACACCTGTTAGGTGCCACAGGTAAGTTACAGGTGCTGTTAATTACACAAATTAGAGAAGCATCACACGATTTTTCGAACAGTGCCAATACTTTTGTCCACCCTTTTTCTATGTTTGGTGTGGAATTATATCCAATTTGGCTTTAGGACAATTCTTTTTGTGTTTTTTCATTTAAGACAAATTAAATGAAGATAATAATACCAAAGAATTTGTGTTTGCAATCATTTTCAGGAAGAAACTGAGTATTATCTGACAGAATTGCAGGGTTGTCAATACTTTTGGCCACAACTGTATATATAGCCCAATATCGCTGCTCCCATTCGCTTCCAAATTCCTGGAACAGCATGTCCACGCTGAACTTTCCTCCCACCTTTCATCTAACTTGCGCTTTGACAATCTACAATCTGGCTTCTATCCCCATCATTCCACTGAGACTGCCCTGACCAAAATTACTAATGACCTACTTACAGCCAAAGCTAACGGACACTACTCTATACTCATCCTTCTAGACCTGTCCTCTGCTTTCGACACAGTTGACCACTGCCTCCTACTACAGATCCTCTCTTCCTTTGGCATCAAACACCTTGCCCTAGCCTGGATCTCCTCATACCTTTCCAACCGCACATACAGCATCTCCCACTTCCACACTACCCCCTCATCCCACCCTCTCTCTGTCGGAGTCCCCCAAGGCTCTGTTCTATAGTACCCCTACTCTTCTCAATCTATACACTTGGCCTGAGACAATTCATAAAGTCCCATGGATTCCAGTACCACCTTTATGCTGATGACACTCAGATCTACCTCTCTGGCCCAGACGTCACCTCTCTGCTGTCCAGAATCCCGGAGTGTCTATCAGCCATATCCTCCTTCTTCTCCTCTCGCTTCCTCAAACTCAAGGTGGACAAATCTGAACTCATCATCTTTTTTCCCCATCTTACAGATCTTCCTTACCTGATCTATCTATCACAATAAATGACATCATGCTTTCCCCCATACCAGAAGTCCGCTGCCTCGGAGTATCCCTTGACTGTGCCCTATCCTTCAAACCGCACATCCCAGCTCTTTCCACCTCCTGTCGCCTCCAGCTCAAAAATACTTCCAGAATCTGTCCTTTCCTCAGCCCTCAATCTACTAAAATGCTTGTGCATGCTCGCATCATCTCCAGCCTCGACTACTGCAACATCCTCCTTTGTGGCCTCCCACTAGCACAAAGCCATCCATAACCTGTCTCCTCCATATATCTCTGAACTAATCTCCCGATATCTCCCCTCACGTAATCTCCAGTCCTCCCAAGACCTCCATCTCTCCTCCACACTTATTTGCTCCTCACCTAATCGCTTTCAAGACTTCTCCCAAATAACCCCATCCTCTGGAATTCTGTGCTCCAACACATCCAACAATCAACCACATTCGGATCCTTCAGACGGAACCTGAAAACCTACCTCTTCAAGAAAGCTTACAGACTGCAATGACCCAGCTGCCTCCTCACCACTACCAGAGATATCACCTCAACCAACACCAGAACTGCTGCAATCCCCCAACCTACTGTTTCTTTCCCATCATCCTGTAGAATGTAAGCCCGCAAGGGAAGGGTCCTCTCCCCTTTGTATCTGTCTGTGATTGTTAGTTTGTTTACTGTAAGCGATATCTGTAATTTGTATGTTATCCCTTCTCATGTACAGCACCATGGAATCAATGGTGCTATATAAATAATAATAATAATAATAATAATAATAATAATAATAATAATAATAATAATAATAATAATAATAATAATAATGTTTTAAGTTGCTTTAGTTAACATGAAAATAAGAAAGTTTGCAATTATTCTCCTGCTGTGAGTGCTGTTTTTATCTTACATATCATACAGCTAGTTTCAAAGGAACTTGTCCAGTCCAAGTGTGCATAGTAGTTACATTCTAGGACAGGAGTTAACTCCGAGTCCTAACATATTAGGCAGCTGTCACGGTCACGTGTGTCTGGGTGCAGTGAGTACCGCAAGGCGAACCCATATGACACATGTGACCCTGGATACACCGCTTCCAGTGGGGCGAATTTAAATAATAAAACGTGCAGCTGGATACACCGCCTCCAACTGGCGAATTTAGATATTACACGTATATATAAAGTAGTCTGGAAACCCCACCTCCAGTAAGGCGAATGTAAATAATAAAGGGGAACCTGGGTAACATTAACAATGGTGGGCCCTGCAATAGGGAATAGGGAAGTGGAGACCTCCTGTACTCCCCTGAGCCAGTGTCCCTGCGCTCCTAACGTTCCCTATGCCGGTTCCGCACCGGGTGACGCACAGGAACCTAATAACCCTAGCTCGCCCTGAACCTAAACCCTCACTAGGGAATTGGTCGGTGCGGAAACTAATCCCACCACTGCACTAAACACACATGAGGGAAAATGACAATACAGGGGAAACACCACTTAGCTTTGCTCTGTTGCGTACGTTCCTAGCAACAGAGCCCACCACCTGTGTGCATCTTCTCCTCCACCCAGATCCATCACTATAACTGGATCCTTCACCATAGTGCAGCCTTGGAGCAGAGTCCACCACCAATTGCAGAAGTCCAGCAACAGTGTCCCAAAGATGAGTTCAGCTCCTGCCCAAAAAGTCAAGCATGCTTGAGTCCAGCTCTCAGCAACCAAGTCCCGCATGCTGAGTGCAACTCTCTCCATAGTCGTCACTCCACCAAGCCATGCAAGCACTTCCTGCCAACACCATAAACTGTGACTGCACCATGCCATGCCATCCCTTCTTGCAGACCACTTAGCTGCCACTCGTCCCCTCTGGCTGGGCTGTGCAGGACTCATGTTCAGCTCCCTCTTTCACCCAGGCTTCCTTGTGAATGACTAACACACAATCACCAACAGTGATTGAACACACCTGGCTCTCTTTTATAGAGCCTCACACCTGAATTATAATTACGTGCACTAAAACAAAGAAACTAAAGTGCACTACCACTCACCACTACTGGGGCAACTTAGAATGAACGACACCACGTGTAATAATTCTAATGGCCACCGGGGGCAATCAACCCACTTTGGCTCCAAGCCAAAGGAAAAAAAGTTCACTTATCCATTTAAACTGTCAGATCCACGCTGGATCATGACAGTGCCCCCTCCTTAATGAGGGGCCTCTGGACCCTCAAGACCACTCCTCATTAGGGAAACACCAACAGTGGGGACGCCCAGATCCTGAGTTCACCCCACCACTACCTGACACTTCAGGTTAATGACAAACGCACCGCTGGTATTGGTAATATGTGTTCAGGAGGCACCACTCATCTCCACAGCGAAGACCTGGGGAATGAGTTTATGTATGTGTATGTTTGCTATGAGCTGATCAGACTCCACAACACACCTCCACAAGATGTTTTTTGGAGGCAACCCATACATGCTCACTCACACACAGGTCCGGACCTGAACGTTTATTGCCACACATTCGTTAGTCATATTTTGGTGAACTCATTCTGGACTCGACAACAGAGGCATCCCCCTGCTGTCACCACACTCACACTCCCGCTATTCACCAAGGGACATCACCCTCCAACCCTTTCACCATGAGGTCTGCCTCCCAGGGTTGGTTAATGGCGAGGGTTGAGATATGCCCCCACTCCCCCCGCAGCGCACCTGCTGCTCACACCTGGAGGTGAAGGGACAGGACTATGGAGGAAATATACACTCACTGGTCGCCTTCCTCCAAGCGACCAGGAGGGGGCGGCCTCTTCGGTGGTATTGAAGATTTGGCATGAGCCCCGCGGACTATCACCAGTCTGCTCACTACAGGGACGTACCCCTTCACCTCAGGGAACCCCAGACAACACCATGGGGATCACCAACTCCACCCACCTGTCTGGTTACGTCCGCCTGTATGAACAAGTCCCGCTCCTCAGCAGCGACTCAAGGGGGCTTTTGCCAGACCCGCAATTAGCCAAAGCCGCCATTTTGATTTCCTGGTTACCTGAGCAGAGGCCCCACACCCTGATAACTGCTGCTGCAGCGGCTCTAACACACCTTGCCGCTCCCCACTCACCTCAGTGAGGCCCGGCAGCAATTACTCACAGGTCTCCACATGGCCAAAGCTCACCAGAAAAAAAAAGTATTGGTTGGTGATAATGTCACGGTCACGTGTGTCTGGATGCAGCGAGTACCGCAAGCAGCGTCGGACTGGAACATCTTGGGCCCACCAGAGAAAATCATTCTTGGGGCCCACTATGTAGCTGCATAGAGTTAAATACCAGACCACCAATTATGCGGTAAAACACGCTAATATCCGGGTATAAGGTTGTACATGTCTTAATTATGTAGCAGGAGTTGGGGTAGCCCCCTCATAGAATATAAAGCAGCCCCCTCACATAGTATAATGCAGCCATCTCATAGAATATAATACTGCCCCCCTCATAGGGTATAATACTGCCCCCCTCATAGGGAATAATGCACCCCCTCATAGGGTATAATGCACCCCTCATAGGGTATAATACTGCCCCCCTCATAGGGTATAATACTGCCCCCCTCATAGGGTATAATACTGCCCCCCTCATAGGGTATAATGCACCCCCTCATAGGGTATAATACTGCCCCCCTCATAGGGTATAATACTGCCCCCCTCATAGGGTATAATGCACCCCCTCATAGGGTATAATGCTGCCCCCTCATAGGGTATAATACTGCCCCCCTCATAGGGTATAATACTGCCCCCCTCATAGGGTATAATACTGCCCCCCTCATAGGGAATAATGCACCCCCTCATAGGGAATAATGCTGCCCTCCTCATAGGGTATAATGCTGCCTCCTCATAGGGTATAATGCTGCCTCCTCATAGGGTATAATGCTGCCTCCTCATAGGGTATAATGCTGCCCCCTCATAGGGTATAATACTGCCCCCCTCATAGGGAATAATGCACCCCCTCATAGGGTATAATGCTATATAGATATATAGATATAGAGTTAGATAGATATAGATAGAAAGATAGATGTAGAAATAGATAGATATAGAGATAGATAGTAGATAATGGATAGAAAGTAGATAATGGATAGATATAGATAGAAAGATTCATAGAGATAGATAGAGATAGATATAAAGATAGATATAGAAAGAAATATAGATAGATAGATAGATCGATAGGTAGATAGATATAGAGATAGATAGAAAATAGATAATGGATAGATAGATATAGAGATAGATAGCTATAGATAGAAAGATATAGAGATAGATATATAGATAGAGATAGATAATAGATAGAGATAGATAATAGATAGAGATATACAGATATAATAATAATAATAATAATAATAATAATAATAATAATAATAATAATAATATAGACATATATAGATAGATATATAGATAAATATATATAGATAGATGGCTATAAATAAAAATAGATATAGAGATATATATATAGAGATAGATAGATATAGAGATAATAGATATAGAGATAGATAGATAGATATAGAGACAGATAGATATAGAAAGATAGATATAGAGATAGATATAGAGATAATAGCTAGATATAGAGATATGTATAGAGATAGATAGATATAGAGTTAGAAAGATAGAAAGATATAGAGAGAGATATAGAGATAGATAGAGATAGATAGATAGATAGATGGATAGATAGATATAGATAATAGATAGATATAATAGATAGATATAGAGATAGATGGATAGATCAATAGATAGATAGATAAAGAGAGAGAGATAGAGAGAGATAGATAGATAATGAGATATAGAGATAGATATAGAGATATAGTGCTAGATAGAAAGATAGATATAGAGATATATAGATAGAGATATATAGATAGATATGGATATAGAGATAACAGATAGATATAGAGATAACAGATAGATATAGAGATAGATAGATATAGAGATAGATAGATATAGAGATAATATATAGATAGATATAGAGATAGATATAGAGAGAAACAGATATAGATATAGAGATAGATATAGAGATAGGTAGATAGATATAGAGATAATAGATAGATATAGAGATAGATAGATATAGATATAAAGATAGATAGAGAGAGCGGTAGATAGAGAGAGAGATAGCTATGGAGAGAGATAGATACAGAGATCGATAAATAGATCTCTGCATAGTGCAGCCTTGGAGCAGAGTCCACCACCAATTGCAGAAGTCCAGTAACGGTGTCCCAAAGATGAGTTCAGCTCCTGCCCAAAAAGTCAAGCATGCTTGAGTCCAGCTCTCAGCAACCAAGTCTCGCATGCTGAGTGCAACTCTCTCCATAGTCGTTACTCCACCAAGCCATGCAAGCACTTCCTGCCAACACCATAAACTGTGACTCCACCACGCCATGCCAGCCCTTCTTACAGACCACATAGCTGCCACTCGTCCCCTCTGGCTGGACTGCGCAGGACTCATGTTCAGCTCCCTCTTTCAACCAGGCTTCCTTGTGAATGACTAACAAACAATCACCAACAGTGATTGAACACACCTGGCTCTCTTTTATAGCGCCTCACACCTGAATTATAATTACGTGCACTAAACCAAAGAAACTAAAGTGCACTACCACTCACCGCCACCGGGGCAACTTAGAATGAATGACACCACGTGTAATAATTCTAATGGCCACCAGGGGCAATCAACCCACTTTGGCACCAAGCGAAAGGAAAAAAGTTAATTTATCCATTTAAACTGTCAGTTCCACGCTGGATCATGACAGCAGCTCTCTCCATTGTTTTGAAATTTTATATAGCCAAGAAAAGAATATAGCAGTACACTGTAAGCACTTAGATGTATGCAAATATTGAATATATGATATTTGGACTGCAATAGTGCTATATAGAACTTACGTACTTATAAAATGAAGATACTTAATGCAGCTGCAAAATTAGCCTAAGGCTGTTTTTAGCTAGTGTTGGATCCTAGCAGCCCTTTAAATTTGTAGGCTTATAGCCCAGGAGAGGCATGTTTGATAAATATTAGGTTAAGGTCCCATCAAAGAATGCTGCTCCTTGCCATAGCTATTGGGCTCTCATGAATTTGCCAATTTCTGAGCTAAATACCTTCATTTTAAGAAGCATATGCTATATGTCAATGCAAATGCAAATCAAATTTCATAAATGTAATGTTTGCAGACATCTTAGCACTTACAGATGCTGCTGTATTCTTTTGTTTATATGCTATGCCGTTATGGCAGCTTGCGCCTTTTCACACATGCTAAATTCTGTTCAGAGGTGCTGGACAGTTTTTTGTTTTGTAGAATTCTGTACTGCAGTTTACTGTTCACCTCCCTCTCAGCTTCTAAGTTGTCATCAGTCCTATAAAATTACCAGTCCCTGGTTGTCACCATTGTCTGTTTTCAGAGCAGTCCTCCTAATCATGGCTCTCACTGTCCTGAGCTGTGCGATTGTTCAAATGTCCTGTTATCTCTATATGTAAAAATAAGTGACAATAGTGTAGACTCAGAACATACACTGACCGATGTTATTGTGTAGTAGCAGGACAAAGTTCTTGGATCAGAACTGTGATTCATGGAGCAGTACCCCCCCACACAAGCTACCATGAAGTCAGGTGACTGCATAGCTCTGAGTTGCTCAAGGGACAGCTTAAGAATACCCCTAGAAGATTAAAAGGTCATTCTTGTTTGGTCTCTATGAACAGTGATTTATACATTGCTTGGTTCACATATTTTTCGAACAGTACTTTTGGTCTGTCCTGAGATAATGCCTGTTGTGGTGCCTACAATAAAAAAAATGAGCTGCATATTATCTTATAAATAACAGATGTACATCACCTATGAGAAAGATGGATCAATTATATTGATCAGACTTTGATCAGTGTGTGATCAGAGTGTGGTTTGAGCGCACTCTGTTTTTCTTGTATGTGGAGAAAAAAGGTTTCTCCACCTTCTACTGTATGACAGTGCGTTAATATTGAACTCCACTGGGATGTCATCTGAGTGTGTTCCGAATTTTTCACGAACACATAGACTTGCATTGTCGATTCTGATCTGACCCTCTTATCATATTGAGCATGTCTCTGATGATTTCCCTGATCAGTCCATGAAAAGTCATGGACATGTGAATGGTCCAACAGACTATCACAGGTAAGAATGCTATCCGAGAAAACCATGAATAGCATTGGCATGCGAAAATCATCTGTCTGAATGAGGCCTAAACCTAATCTTTTACAATGATTTTAGAGAAGTGAGAGTAATTGATGTTAATGCGTTTTCAGTTTTGCCAAGTAAGATTGCAATATCTCACCTAACTCAAGTACATCATTTCTCTAGGGGTTGGTAAAGAGTCCATAACTTTTAATGCCAAGTGATTCACCACTCTAATTCCACCTATTCCAGACCTCCAAGTCCATGTTCGCATGTTTGTTTTCTCCACCTCAAAAATCCAAAGTTGATCTCTGAACAAGTCACATATGTTTTTCCATTGATGCAGATTTTAAATCTGCAGTGAAAAATTGTGGATCAAGGAAATGCAGATTATCCACTGAAAAAATTGGCAACTATAATCACATTGAATATATGTAGCCAACGGCGCTAAGCGCGAAACATTATAGTACAAAGCTGCAAGTAAAAGGACAAAGACCACTCAATTTGTCCAAAATAATATAAAATAAAAATATGTGTAATTAACTTGCGCTGAATTAATGTACCCAGATTCAATAAAAGAATACAATGATGCCAACAAATCCAATTATAAACCAAAAAGGGGGGTTGGATTACCTTGAATAGTGCTTGGATACCATAAAAAGAAGTAGTCCTGGAGAGGGATCCTTAGGAGCGAGGTAAATGAAGGGTCCTTTCCAAAGAGGGTCGATAGCCTGATGGTGGCTGTTATCTCAGATGAAAAAAAGTCCAATCTCCATGTGTACCGCTGTCCCGGCTGGTGACTAGCGAGCAACTAGAGATAGGTGGCGGCAGACTGTATGAATTACAGACGCCGCGTTCAGGAGCAGGCCTGCAAGGTCCAGAAACGCTGCAGGACCTTGTGTGATCTCACAGTCACGTGATGTGTCACGTGACAGGCAGAGAAGCGCTAAGGAGCGCTGTGGGGGCCAGAAACAGCTTAATTTCCTACGCGTTTCGGAATTCTCGGATTCCTTCTTCAGGGAGGGCCCCAGGGAGTAGGAATAGCCCTTATATAGCCTCCACCCGCAGAGCCGCACTCCACATATTATATATTATATGTGGAGTGCGGCTCTGTGGGTGGAGGCTATATATGGGCTATTCCTACTCCCTGGGGCCACCCTGAAGAAGGAATCCGAGAATTCCAAAACGCGTGGGCATTTAAGCTGTTTCTCGCCCCCACAGCGCTCCTTAGCGCTTCTCTGCTTGTCACATGACACATCACGTGACTGTGACATCACACAAGGTCCTGCAGCATATCTGGCTATCGACCCTCTTTGGAAAGGACCCTTCATTTACCTCACTCCTAAGGATCCCTCTCCAGGACTACTTCTTTTTATGTTATCCAAGCACTATTCAAGGTAATCCAACATCCCTTTATTGCTTATTATAGGATTTGTTGACATCATTGTATTCTTTTATTGAACCTGGATACATTAATTCAGCGCAAGTTTATTTCACATATTTTTATTTTATAATCACATTGATTTCACACAGATGTGATAATGGAAGATGCGACAACATTCTCGTGAAAAATGCACTGTAGAATATGCCCCAATTTTTCTCTCTAATACTTAATAATAAAACCAGTGACTGAATGATGTAGGAATTCTGTATTTTATACTTCACTAGTTAAAAATAAATGGAAGGAGAATAAATACTTGTTTTTGAAGTGAGTCTGAATTTAAAGGCAGTCACAGTATGAGCATGTACCCAAAGTCAATTTAGTCAGTCAAGCAGATTGATTTGATTCTCGTAATACTTGCTCAGAATGTCATGTTACAGAACACTGAGCAAACTGGGAATAAACTACGTACGTCGGCATCCATCCTCCCCTGAGATGTTAGGTACCATGCATGAGACTGGATACAAATGAATCTTAAATGAGCCTCTGAGCTTACCCTGTTCTGAAGGATACATGCTGATAACGCAGTGAAGGCATCTCGACACAGAAACCACGAAAAGCGCTAACAGCATGAGCGTGTATCCCAAGGAGCAGAAAAAATATGTTATTTCTAAAGCTTTCCACAATAAAACTGCTTTTTGGAACTATGAAAGCTGTATTAGAAATAAATGGATCCAATCTATAGACTCGCACACCTGCAGATGATAATAGGGCAGTTGAGAATTGTAAGGTTGTTATTCCTTAAAAAATGGAGTAGGACAAATTGTAAGGGAAATAATAACTCCATGCTAATACATCTGAAATTTCCATTTTTTTTTTGTATCAGCGAAACAAAATATTCCGGATGAAGCCGCCACTTGAGGTTTTTTCGTGAGACATAAAAATTTATATCCATGTGTCCGTAGTCCCTTCCGAGACCAGAGAGAATCTCCTGATATAATATGCTTTCGTTCATGGGACTGTTCAGAGGAGATATTTAAAGGCTCAAGACACTCTGCATTTACCAGACATAAATCTTGTGAACAGTAATTTACAAGTGCAGTTAGTTTCACCCTTTGATTTCAAAAGCTCAGGTTCAAGTTGGTTGAATTGACCACTGTCATGATTCTTTTGCATTCACGAGCCACTAGACAAATGAATATATAGGGGGGATAAAGGACGTGCTAGGCTTCCATCTTGAATTCCATGGCACGTGGAGGGCAAACAAAACAATAAAACCTTGTAAGGAATATAGATACAATGTTGATAGCAACATTGATAGCAGCAAGCATAGATGGAACAAAGGACTTACTGCGGAATGTCAAGATGGAAAGCTCAAACTTAGGATTGCTACTCAACACAAAGAAGACAAAGATATTGACTACTGCCAAGTACGACTGGAACACATTTGAGATGGAAGGCGAAAAACTGGAAGTTTTAAAGGACTTACTTTAACCTACTCGGATAGGCAATAATAACTCAAGCTGCAGCGACGACACAGAAAGTCAATAGGAGAATAGCTATGGGTAAGTCAACAACGAAGTCACTGGACAACGTCTTCAAATCGCCAAACATTTCACTTGCGAAAAAGACACAGCTCATTCATAGGTTGGCCTTTTCTGTGGTAACAAACGTATGCAAAACCTGGATCATAAAGAAACGAGAAAGAAGAAGAACCGACGCCTTTGAAATGTGGTGCTGAACAAAAATGTTTTCAATACCATGTATGGCAAGAAGAACAAACAAATCAATTTTGGAACAAATAAAGCCAGATATGTTACTGGAAGGATCACCAAGCTACGACTTGCCTACTTTAGACGCATGATACAAATAGAGCAATCACTGGAGAAGGACATCATGGTAGGAAGAACAGAAGAAACAAGGCAAAGAGAAGACCAGTAATCTGATGGCTTGATAATAACAAAAAAATAGTGGAAAAGACCCTGGTGGACGTATCTAAGCTTGTACAAGATCGATTTTCGTATAGAGTGTTCATCCATCAAGATGCCATGGCTCAAACCCGATCCGAAGACCATTAAATAAAAATTAATAATAATTATAAGGAATATAGAAACTTGTCCCCAGGGACAGAAGGAAAACCACTGTTGTTTTTTGATTCAGGATGTATTTGTGTGATAGGCGTATAACATAATTGGCTAATTGGTCAATTAATTTAGTTTTTCTTTCAGTCTTAAGGTCTTTTTTATTTAACTTATCAGGAAGCATATAACAGCCCATATATAAATAAATATGGGGAATAAGAAGAGATGTACGGATAATATTAAAATTATTAAATTGTATTTAAAGATAATTAGTAAAAACAGTATAAAAACCAGCAGAAATAACATAGAGGATGCTGGGCAAAACAAAGGGCTGTAAATATATAAATAAGTAAACGGGAAGATTAATGGAGGGATAACAAAAGGAGATGGAGAGAATAAACAATAATTAGTGACTCCCTTCCATAAAGATAAAACTTCAATGCCCAAATCGCCACTCTATTGTGGCTAAAATGCAGCCCACCTATAGATGCTATAACCCAAGTGTGCCTTGAGTATGCTGACAAAATTCTAGGTAAATGTGGCAATGGCCGCTAACACAATCCTACTAGCCAGACATCAGACATGGAAGGTGTAAATAAGAACCGTAATAGCTACCTGATAGTAAGGCTGCCACAGGAGATGTGCCCAAGCATCCCCTCACCCCGACGCACGTTTCAGTGCCAGCTTCTTCCGTGGATCTCTTCTTATTCCCAATATTTGTTTATATATGGGTTGTTGTTATTATATATTGCATGAAGTGCCTCCCCTCATTTAGGACATTGTTTTGAATTATTATCAGAAAATATGCAAGCTATTAATCCTTCATGTTCTGCCTGTGGACAATACAGAATGTAAAGTACCAGTGAAGAAGTAGTGAAGACACTCAAAACGACATTTAGTGTAGATTTACACTGCATTGTTTTCCAGCAGGCAAAGAAATCCGTCTTTATAGAAGAAGACGCTTAAGTCTGGGATCACATGAGCGTATATTTTCTCATGAGAGATAATCGGATCAATTATGTAAGTGATCAGAGTTTGAGACAAATGTCAGCTTAGTGTGATCCAATTCTCTCACATATAAGAGAATCGCAGCACAGGTGAGGAGAAAATGGAAAACAAGATTTCTCCCTCTTCTAAATTCTGTAAGTCCTTGTAAATCGGACTACACTTCGTTGAATGTCATAGACATGTCGTAGACTTGTATGGGTGCGTGTGATCCGATTATTGGATGCACTCCTCACAATTTTTTTAAATCCATAAATTACTGAATAAGCCACCATATATTTAAGGTGAAAACGCTAAAAAAAACTTTTTCTGGATAAGTTATTTTGCCTTCGAGTGTCATTCCAGCAGACAATGGATGAAAAATGGAAAGGTCAATGCTTTTAAATGCTTGGTGGTTTTGTTAAAATGTGTTTAAAGGAAAAACATGTGAACATCAAGTGTTTTCCAATACAAATAAATATGACCATTTTTTGGAGCATTTTGTGAGGTTTTTTTTTCCCAGCATTTTTCGGAGAACACCCACTCAAGCAACACCAGAAAAAGAGGCGATGTGAACATACCCTTAGTTTTGCATCAATCATTTTGTACATAATGGTGAAACAGTTTTACCATTTTGAGTTATTGAGTAACGACCCCAAACATCCAAAAAACCTCATTAAGAACTATCTTCAGAGTAAAGAAGAACAAGGAATCCTGGAAATGATGATATGGCCTCCACAGAGGCCTGATCTCAACATCGAGTCTGTCTGAAATCATATGAGGAGATAGTAGGATATGTGCAAGCGACATTCACAGAAGATCTGTGTTTATGTCTATTGGGTGGATTGCTTGAAAGCCACATTTTCCGGCTTCACCAAATTAAAAAAAATAATTCACTTACATTGAATAAAATCACAATACTGCAAAGCCTTTAATTTCATGTGAAAATACGAGCTCTCTTAGGTGTGTATTGAAGTTGTTTTGAGCTCTTTAATGCACACATTGCTTTATTAATGTCCTAAATCTATCTGGCTAGTGGCAATCGGATGGTAATCAGTGTTATTTGGACAACTTATATTGGACTATTACAACAGAGAAGTGTGCAAAAAGATTATTTTTTTATATCACACGCTGTTTTTGAGATAGCCAGTTGAGTTTAAATATCTGGATTACAGAGATTTTTTTCCATCTCACAAACCATATAGCACACTTTGTGACACACAAGCCTTGGTTTCGGGATTTTTTTTTCATTAACAAAATAAGGACAGAGAGGTATAATATGGATTTTTTTGTTTGCAGTGCGTGAAGAATTAAAAAAAAATACTTTTACTGTTACTGCAATATTTCTCATATTTCCTTCTCCCCATTTGAATAAAACAATTCATGTTTGCATTATCCTCGGAGAGTGCTGTGAATTTTTATACCTAAATGGACTTTCAGTCAAGATGCACCAGATTTATTAAGAGGTGCTCGTATCTCTTGAAGTCTGTGCGCCAAAATTTTAATAGATTTGTTTTGCAGTTTATGCCAATTTCTGGTGGACATTGGGTAGTGCAACTTTTACATGGAAGCACTATGGTTGTCCACTTTACCGGAAACTATGGCTGTCTTCTTATGAGACATTGTTACTATTATTATTATTATTATTATTATTTTATTTATTCCATGGCGCTTTACATGTGAGAAGGGGTACACATAATACATGCAAGTACAGTAATCTTAAACAATACAAGTCACGACTGGTATAGGATGAGAGAGGACCCTGCCTGCGAGGGCTAACAATCTACAAGGGATGGGTGAGGATGCAGTAGGCGAGGGTAGAGCTGTTCATGCAGCGGTTGGTGAATCGGTGGTTACTAGAGTTGAGCGAAACGGGTCGAAAAATTTCAAAAGTCGCCGACTTTTGGCAAAGTCGGGTTTCATGAAACGAAACCCGACCCTAGGATGACGTCGGCCACGAGGTCGGCGACTTACGCGCCAAAGTCGCGATTCAAAAGTTTGTTTTGCGCTCTTTTTCAGCCAATCAGGATCCACGGACACTGTGGGCAATGTGATGACATAGGCAGGGGTCACCACCATCTTTCAGAAGGGCATGCAAGTGATTGGCTTGCTTTGGTGGGCGTCACAGGGGTTATAAAAGGGCGTGCACGCCGGCCGCCATATTACTTCTGCCGATCTTAGCATAGGGAGAGGTTGCTGCTGCTGATTCTGTAGGGATAGCGTTAGGCAGGGAAGAAGAAAAAAAAAACTTCTTCTGCTGCTAGCGATTTTGCCTGTACAACACACCAGTCACTGTGTGTGCAGTGCAAGGGGAGGCTATATTGTGGTGGATCAGCGGTATTGGTTGTTAGGCTGCCTTCTAAGGCTTCCTGACAGCTGCATTGCTGTTTACCCACTGCTCTGCAAACTGCTTTTTTAAAAGCAATCCCAATTTTTCTTTTTGTCCTGCTGAGGTACTGAGCGTGCATTTTTTCACACCGTACAGCGGTGTACGCTCCTCACACAGTACCGTGTAACGGCTGTTATCACAGCCACAGTGAAGCTATCTGTGTGTCACTCTGTGAGAATAAGTCGAGGACATGTTCCGTTCTTACAGACCTGCACCTACTAGTTTTGTCTAGCTTTCAAACAGTTAAATATATTTGCTGTTTGATCACATTCAAAACCATAGAGAGACAGCGTGTGTCAGTCCGTATACTTAAAAAACACGGAGCTTGACAATTTTACATACACCGGACAGCCGTGTACGTGCACGCTCCTCTCAGTACCGTGTAACGGCTGTTATCAGGGCCACAGTGAAGCTATCTGTGTGTCACTGTGGAAGGATAAGTGGAGGACTTGTTCCGTTCTTACAGACCTACACTCTAGGGAGATTCCTATTCTGCCCAATTCTACATACACCTTGTAGTTTGTGATACACTAGCCAATTTCTGCCTGTGACATAGCGCTCTGATATTCAGTGGGCCTCACACAATCCAAAAGTGTCCAGTGTCCACTAGTGTGTGCGGAAATTCAAAATCTCCCTTATCCTGTAGTCACTTTTTTCATACCTATGCCATCGAGCCTGTGACATAGCGCTGTGATATTCAGTGGGCCTCACACAATCCATAAGTGTCCAGTGTCCACAAGTGTGTGCAGAAATTCAAAATCTCTGTGATCCTGTAGTCACTTTTTTCACACCTGTGCCATCGAGCCTGTGACATAGCGCTCTGATATTCAGTGGGCCTCACACAATCCAAAAGTGTCCAGTGTCCACAAGTGTGTGCAGAAATTCAAAATCTCCCTTATCCTGTAGTCACTTTTTTCACACCTGTGCCATCGAGCCTGTGACATAGCGCTCTGATATTCAGTGGGCCTCACACAATCCATAAGTGTCCAGTGTCCACAAGTGTGTGCAGAGATTCAAAATCTCCCCTGTCCTATAGACACCTTGTACCTTGTATTACATTACTATATAGTTTGTTGGATTTTGTCTACATTTCTACAAAAAATGAGGAAGGCTGGTGGAAGAGGCCGTGGAATTGGGCGGGGGTTGGCAGCTGGTAATGATGGTGTTGGTGGTGGATCTGATGGTAGTGGCAAGAGCAAAATAGGACCGAATGCAGGAGGTATTGAGCCTGCGTCATCGTCTGGCTCCATAAGGCTTCCAAGGCTTAGTTTTCTAGGAGTTGGCAAACCGCTTTTAAAGCCAGAGCATCAGGAAAAAGTTTTGTCTTACATTGCTGACTCAGCCTCCAGCTTTATCGCCTCCTCTTCTGAAGTTGTAAAAAGTAAAAGCACTGAGTCGTCACTGGAGGCTCATGTTCATGAACCACACCTTTCCTTGTGTCCTTCACCCCAACCAAGATTGAAGGATGACGCAGGCCATACTACTGATTACTCCATGGAGCTGTTTTCACATACCATGCCTGGAGTATCAACTGAAATGGTGAATTACCCAGGCCAAGATGAATCTGACATGTGTTGTGAGTTCATTTTCCCCTTCACTACTGAGGCCCGAGGAACTCCCTCTTCTGGTGAAGAAAGGTAGTGAGCCTGATTGTCAAACACCTGGGGCTGATGATGATGACTGGCTGAGTGGAGTTAATGACTGGATATAAGGCTGCCGATGCCCTTCTGGCCTGCGGGTGATTTCTCTCTGGACTTCTAGGAAACCAGTCTGATTCCTGCTCATCTAAAGCTAAGATTTCTGCTTTGCCTTTTTGCATTAGTGTTTTGTTTTCCTTGCTTTTCTGGATTCTGCCATTCCCTGCTGGGGTGAGCTGAATCTCCTTTTGCCTGTTGCTCTGTCTTCAGAATATTCCTGAGTACTGACATAGCCTTTTTTGAAGCCTAGCGTCTTCAGGGCCTTTTTTACTGTCAGTTTGTTGGCTCTTATTTTCATAGGGTTTTTCACGGATTGCAGACAGCAGCCTTCCTGTCCTTTCCTATTTAAGCTAGCTTTGCTCAGTCTATCTTTCTGTCTGTGTTTTGTTCTTTCTTCTTGCTTCACCGTCATTATATGTGGGGGCTGCCTTTTGCTTTGGGGTCTGCTCTGGGGCAGTTTAGATTTCCCTTTCTGTCTTTAGGCTATGTAGTCCTCCGGCTGTGATCGAGGGGCCTAGGGCATCGTAGGAGCCCCCCACGGCTACTGCTAGTTGTATTGTTAGGTTCAGGGGTCTGCAATCCGATAGCTGCCAACTTCTCTGGTTTTCTGGACTTAGCTAGCATTTCTATTTTTGCCTCCTACGGTGACTCAATCATAACAGAATCACCCGCCATACCGCAGATCCTAGGGTACTCAATTGCAGGAAAGAATTGTATAAAAAAAAAAAAAGTGTATATTTTTTCCTCTATATCTCTGAGGCCGTAGGGGGAATTTTTTTTTTCTCTCAATGGAGATAAAGCAATTGTCTGATCATGTGGAGCAGCTCGCTGCGGAAGTGTGGGGAATTTCCACCTACCTTGCTCATTCACATTCTGCTGAACCAAAGATTCCTACACCTGATGTATTTTTTGGGGATCGGTCTAAATTTTTGAATTTCAAAAATAATTGTAAATTATTTTTTGCCTTGAAGCCTAACTCGTCAGGGAGCTCCGCGCAGCAGGTTAAAATTGTCATCTCTTTGCTGCGTGGCGATCCCCAGGATTGGGCATTTTCTTTGAAACCAGATGATCCTATTCTGACTAATGTGAACGCATTTTTTCAGGCCTTGGGGTTGTTGTATGACGGACCTAATGCCATTGATCAGGCTGAAAAGACCCTGCTGGCATTGAACCAGGGTCGTGATTCTGTAGAATTGTACTGTCAAAAATTCCGAAAGTGGGCAGTACTTACTACCTGGAATGATAATGCCTTGGCTGCTCTCTTTTGGAAGGGGTTGTCAGAAGCCGTAAAAGATACTATGGTGGGATTTCCTGTTCCCTCTGGTCTTGACGATTCTATGTCTTTAGCCATTCAGGTTGATCGGCGTTTGCGCGAACGAAGAGCTGCAAGAGAGGTGTTGCCACCTGTTGAACAGATGTCTGAACCTATGCAATGTGATAGAGTTTTTTCCAGAGAGCAGCGTCAGGAGTTCAGAAGGCGTAATAAGTTGTGTTTTTTCTGTGGAGATGCCTCGCATGTTATTTCTGTCTGTCCTAAACGCGAGAAACGCCTTGCACACACGTTTTCTGTTGGTGGTGTTCAACCTAAGTTTCTTCTGGCTATTACTCTGATCTGCTCCCTGTCCACATTTTCCGCCAAGGCTTTTGTGGATGCGGGAGCAGCTCTAAACCTAATGCACTTGGATTTTGCTAAACCTTGTGGATTTCCGATGACACCTCTGCAGACGCCTATCCCTTTGAGGGGGATTGATGCTACTCCTTTGGCTAAAAATAAACCTCAGTTTTGGACCCAGGTGGTAATGCGGGTCGCCCCAGACCATCAAGAAAATTGCAGGTTTTTGGTGTTACATAATCTGCATGATACTATTGTTCTGGGGTTTCCCTGGTTACAAATTCATAATCCAGTTTTGGATTGGAAATCTGTGTCTGTGGTGAGTTGGGGTTGTCGGTGTGCCTTTAGTGAGGCTCCAGTGTTTTCCACCTCTCCTCAGTCGCATGATGTTCCTGATTATTTGGCGGACTTTTATGATGTATTTAGTGAGAATGAGTCTGCGTCTCTGCCTCCTCATAGGAGTTATGACTGTGCAATTGAACTGAGCCCGGGGTGTAAATTTCCCAAGGGTCTTCAATTTATCTGTACCCGAGCACGAGGCTATGCGATCCTATATTAAGGAGGCGTTGGAGAAGGGTCATATTAGACCATCCTCGTCACCCTTAGGTGCCGTTTTTTTTTTTGTAGCCAAAAAGGATGGATCATTAAGACCTTTTATTGATTATCGTGCTCTCAACAAAATTACTGTTAAATATCAGTATCCGTTACCCCTGATTTCTGATCTATTCTCCAGAGTTAAAGGTGCTTGCTGGTTTACCAAGCTTGACCTCAGGGGGCGTATAATCTTATTCGCATTAAGCATGGGGATGAATGGAAGACGGCGTTTAATACTCCGGAGGGACATTTTGAGTACCTGGTGATGCCTTTTGGGCTCACTAATGCCCCTTCTGTCTTCCAGTGCTTCATGAACGATATTTTCAGAGATTTTGTCGATAAATTTTTGATTATCTATCTGGATGATATTTTGATCTTCTCCAAGGATTGGGATTCTCATGTGGAACATATTCGGACTGTGTTCCGGATCTTGAGGGAGAATTCCCTGTATGTCAAAGGATCTAAATGCCTTTTTGGAGTACAGAGGATTTCTTTTTTGGGATTTATTTTGTCCCCGTCAACTATTGAAATGGACCCGGCCAAGGTACAGGCCATTTACGATTGGGTTCAGCCCACTTCTTTGAAGGCCCTCCAGAAGTTTTTGGGTTTTGCTAATTTTTATCGGAAATTTATAGCAAAATTTTCTAGTATTGCCAAGCCATTGACTGATTTGACTAAGAAGGGTGCTGATGTGTTAAATTGGTCTCCGGAGGCTGTTTCTTCCTTTCAGGAGCTGAAGCGAAGATTCACCTCCGCCCCGGTTTTGCAGCAACCTGATGTCTCACTTCCGTTCCAGGTAGAGGTGGATGCTTCTGAGATTGGTGCAGGAGCTGTTTTGTCCCAAAAGGATCCTGTAGCATCTAAAATGAATCCCTGTGCTTTCTTTTCCCGAAAGTTCTCTCCATCTGAACGTAACTATGATGTGGGGAATCGGGAACTGTTAGCCATGAAATGGGCATTTGAGGAGTGGAGACATTGGTTGGAGGGAGCTAAGCATCAAGTCGTGGTTCTCACTGACCACAAGAATTTGATTTACCTAGAGTCGGCTAAGCGCTTGAACCCTAGACAGGCTAGGTGGGCCTTGTTTTTTACACGTTTTGATTTTGTGGTTTCTTTTCTTCCTGGAACTAAGAATGTCAAGGCTGACACCCTCTCTAGGAGCTTCTTTGCTGATTCTCTTGTGGTGACCAAGCCTGCTACCATCTTAGGCGAAGGGGTAGTTCTTTCTGCCATCTCGCCCGATTTGAGACGTGCTCTGGAAGAGTTCCAGGAGGACAAACCTGAGTGTTGTCCCAGTGGAAAGTTGTATGTTCCTGACCAGTGGAAGAAGAGAGTGATGTCTGAAGTTCATTGCTCTGCTTTGGCTGGTCATCCAGGTATTTTTGGTACTAGAGATCTGGTGAGTCGGTCTTTTTGGTGGCCCTCCTTGTCTCATGATGTCAGGAATTTTGTGCAGTCCTATGGGACGTGCTCCCGGTCTAAATCGTGTTCTCGCTCTAGTGGGTTGTTGATGCCTTTGCCTGTCCCCAAGAGGCCATGGACCCATATTTCAATGGATTTCATCTCTGATATGCCTGTCTCTCAAAGGATGACTGTTATTTGGGTGATTTGTGATAGGTTCTCTAAGATGGTTCATCTTGTACCACTCCCTAAGTTGCCGTCTTCCTCTGAATTGGTGCCCCTGTTTTTACAACAGGTGGTTCGCTTGCACGGGATTCCTGAGAACATTGTATCTGACAGAGGAGTCCAGTTTGTGTCTAGATTTTGGAGAACTTTCTGTTCCAAGCTGGGAATTCAGTTGTCCTTCTCCTCTGCTTTTCACCCTCAGACCAATGGGCAGACGGAGAGAACAAACCAGACCTTGGAGTCATATTTGAGATGTTTTATTTCTGCTGATCAGGATGATTGGGTTTCATTTTTGCCCTTGGCCGAATTTGCTTTAAATAATAGAGCTAGTTCTGCCACTTTGATGTCACCTTTTTTTTGTAACTTTGGGTTTCATCCTCGATTTTCTTCAGGGCAGGTGGAGCCCTCTGCCTGCCCAGGTGTTGACACTGTGGTGGAGAGAATGCACCAGATCTGGGACCAAGTGGTGGATAAGTTATCTCTCTCCCAGGAAAAGGCCCAGTGGTTTTCCAACCGACATAGGACCATTGGTCCCCAGTTTAAGGTTGGTGATATGGTGTGGTTATCATCAAAAAATATTGCTATGTAGGTGGCTTCTCCTAAGTTTAAGCCTAGATTTATTGGACCTTACAAGATTTTGGAGATTGTTAATCCGGTCTCTTTTCGTTTGGCTCTTCCTGTCACATTTAAAATCCATAATGTGTTCCATAAATCTTTGTTGAAGATGTTTGTTGAACCTGTTGTTCCGGGGGTTGCACCTCCAGACCCTGTATTGGTTGAAGGTAACATGGAATATGAGGTAGAGAAAGTACTGGATTCCCGTCTGGCTAGACGGAGACTCCAGTATTTGGTTAAGTGGAAGGGTTATGGTCAGGAGGATAATTCCTGGGTCTCTGCCTCTGATATTCATGCCAAAAGATTGGTGCGTGCCTTTCATCGGGCTCACCCTGATCGCCCTGGTGGCGTGGTTGAGGGTTCGGTGACCCCTCCTCAAGGGGGAGGTACTGTTGTGAGTTCATTTTCCCCTTCACAACTGAGGCCCGAGGAACTCCCTCTTCTGGTGAAGAAAGGTAGTGAGCCTGATTGTCAAACACCTGGGGCTGATGATGATGACTGGCTGAGTGGAGTTAATGACTGGATATAAGGCTGCCGACGCCCTTCTGGCCTGCGGGTGATTTCTCTCTGGACTTCTAGGAAACCAGTCTGATTCCTGCTCATCTAAAGCTAAGATTTCTGCTTTGCCTTTTTGCATTAGTGTTTTGTTTTCCTTGCTTTTCTGGATTCTGCCATTCCCTGCTGGGGTGAGCTGAATCTCCTTTTGCCTGTTGCTCTGTCTTCAGAATATTCCTGAGTACTGACATAGCCTTTTTTGAAGCCTAGCATCTTCAGGGCCTTTTCTACTGTCAGTTTGTTGGCTCTTATTTTCATAGGGTTTTTCACGGATTGCAGACAGCAGCCTTCCTGTCCTTTCCTATTTAAGCTAGCTTTGCTCAGTCTATCTTTCTGTCTGTGTTTTGTTCTTTCTACTTGCTTCACCGTCATTATATGTGGGGGGCTGCCTTTTGCTTTGGGGTCTGCTCTGGGGCAGTTTAGATTTCCCTTTCTGTCTTTAGGCTATGTAGTCCTCCGGCTGTGATCGAGGGGCCTAGGGCATCGTAGGAGCCCCCCACGGCTACTGCTAGTTGTGTTGATAGGTTCAGGGGTCTGCAATCCGATAGCTGCCAACTTCTCTGGTTTTCTGGACTTAGCTAGCATTTCTATTTTTGCCTCCTACGGTGACTCAATCATAACAGAATCACCCGCCATACCGCAGATCCTAGGGTACTCAATTGCAGGAAAGAATTGTATAAAAAAAAAAAAAAAAAAAAAGTGTATATTTTTTCCTCTATATCTCTGAGGCCGTAGGGGGAATTTTTTTTTTCTCTCAATGGAGATAAAGCAATTGTCTGATCATGTGGAGCAGCTCGCTGTGGAAGTGCGGGGAATTTCCACCTACCTTGCTCATTCACATGCTGCTGAACCAAAGATTCCTACACCTGATGTATTTTTTGGGGATCGGTCTAAATTTTTGAATTTCAAAAATAATTGTAAATTATTTTTTGCCTTGAAGCCTAACTCGTCAGGGAGCTCCACGCAGCAGGTTAAAATTGTCATCTCTTTGCTGCGTGGCGATCCCCAGGATTGGGCGTTTTCTTTGAAACCAGATGATCCTATTCTGACTAATGTGAACGCATTTTTTCAGGCCTTGGGGTTGTTGTATGACGAACCTAATGCCATTGATCAGGCTGAAAAGACCCTGCTGGCATTGAACCAGGGTCGTGATTCTGCAGAATTGTACTGTCAAAAATTCCGAAAGTGGGCAGTACTTACTACCTGGAATGATAATGCCTTGGCTGCTCTCTTTTGGAAGGGGTTGTCAGAAGCCGTAAAAGATACTATGGTGGGATTTCCTGTTCCCTCTGGTCTTGACGATTCTATGTCTTTAGCCATTCAGGTTGATCGGCGTTTGCGCGAACGCAGAGCTGCAAGAGAGGTGTTGCCACCTGTTGAACAGATGTCTGAACCTATGCAATGTGATAGAGTTTTTTCCAGAGAGCAGCGTCAGGAGTTCAGAAGGCGTAATAAGTTGTGTTTTTTCTGTGGAGATGCCTCGCATGTTATTTCTGTCTGTCCTAAACGCGAGAAACGCCTTGCACACACATTTTCTGTTGGTGGTGTTCAACCTAAGTTTCTTCTGGCTATTACTCTGATCTGCTCCCTGTCCACATTTTCCGCCAAGGCTTTTGTGGATGCGGGAGCAGCTCTAAACCTAATGCACTTGGATTTTGCTAAACCTTGTGGATTTCCGATGACACCTCTGCAGACGCCTATCCCTTTGAGGAGTATTGATGCTACTCCTTTGGCTAAAAATAAACCTCAGTTTTGGACCCAGGTGGTAATGCGGGTCGCCCCAGACCATCAAGAAAATTGCAGGTTTTTGGTGTTACATAATCTGCATGATACTATTGTTCTGGGGTTTCCCTGGTTACAAATTCATAATCCAGTTTTGAATTGGAAATCTGTGTCTGTGGTGAGTTGGGGTTGTCGATGTGCCTTTAGTGAGGCTCCGGTGTTTTCCACCTCTCCTCAGTCGCATGATGTTCCTGATTATTTGGCGGACTTTTATGATGTATTTAGTGAGAATGAGTCTGCGTCTCTGCCTCCTCATAGGAGTTATGACTGTGCAATTGAACTGAGCCCGGGGTGTAAATTTCCCAAGGGTCGGCTCTTCAATTTATCTGTACCCGAGCACGAGGCTATGCGATCCTATATTAAGGAGGCGTTGGAGAAGGGTCATATTAGACCATCCTCGTCACCCTTAGGTGCCGTTTTTTTTTTTGTAGCCAAAAAGGATGGATCATTAAGACCTTGTATTGATTATCGTGCTCTCAACAAAATTACTGTTAAATATCAGTATCCACTACCCCTGATTTCTGATCTATTCTCCAGAGTTAAAGGTGCTTGCTGGTTTACCAAGCTTGACCTCAGGGGGGCGTATAATCTTATTCGCATTAAGCATGGGGATGAATGGAAGATGGCGTTTAATACTCCGGAGGGACATTTTGAGTACCTGGTGATGCCTTTTGGGCTCACTAATGCCCCTTCTGTCTTCCAGTGCTTCATGAACGATATTTTCAGAGATTTTGTCGATAAATTTTTGATTATCTATCTGGATGATATTTTGATCTTCTCCAAGGATTGGGATTCTCATGTGGAACATATTCGGACTGTGTTCCGGATCTTGAGGGAGAATTCCCTGTATGTCAAAGGATCTAAATGCCTTTTTGGAGTACAGAGGATTTCTTTTTAGGGATTTATTTTGTCCCCGTCAACTATTGAAATGGACCCGGCCAAGGTACAGGCCATTTACGATTGGGTTCAGCCCACTTCTTTGAAGGCCCTCCAGAAGTTTTTGGGTTTTGCTAATTTTTATCGGAAATTTATAGCAAAATTTTCTAGTATTGCCAAGCCATTGACTGATTTGACTAAGAAGGGTGCTGTTGTGTTAAATTGGTCTCCGGAGGCTGTTTCTTCCTTTCAGGAGCTGAAGCGAAGATTCACCTCCGCCCGGCGCAACATGATGTCTCACTTCCGTTCCAGGTAGAGGTGGATGCTTCTGAGATTGGTGCAGGAGCTGTTTTGTCCCAAAAGGATCCTGTAGCATCTAAAATGAATCCCTGTGCTTTCTTTTCCCGAAAGTTCTCTCCATCTGAACGTAACTATGATGTGGGGAATCGGGAACTGTTAGCCATGAAATGGGCATTTGAGGAGTGGAGACATTGGTTGGAGGGAGCTAAGCATCAAGTCGTGGTCCTCACTGACCACAAGAATTTGATTTACCTAGAGTCGGCTAAGCGCTTGAACCCTAGACAGGCTAGGTGGGCCTTGTTTTTTACACGTTTTGATTTTGTGGTTTCTTTTCTTCCTGGAACTAAGAATGTCAAGGCTGACACCCTCTCTAGGAGCTTCTTTGCTGATTCTCTTGTGGTGACCAAGCCTGCTACCATCTTAGGCGAAGGGGTAGTTCTTTCTGCCATCTCGCCCGATTTGAGACGTGCTCTGGAAGAGTTCCAGGAGGACAAACCTGAGTGTTGTCCCAGTGGAAAGTTGTATGTTCTTGACCAGTGGAAGAAGAGAGTGATGTCTGAAGTTCATTGCTCTGCTTTGGCTGGTCATCCAGGTATTTTTGGTACTAGAGATCTGGTGAGTCGGTCTTTTTGGTGGCCCTCCTTGTCTCGTGATGTCAGGAATTTTGTGCAGTCCTATGGGACGTGCTCCCGGTCTAAATCGTGTTCTCGCTCTAGTGGGTTGTTGATGCCTTTGCCTGTCCCCAAGAGGCCATGGACCCATATTTCAATGGATTTCATCTCTGATATGCCTGTCTCTCAAAGGATGACTGTTATTTGGGTGATTTGTGATAGGTTCTCTAAGATGGTTCATCTTGTACCACTCCCTAAGTTGCCGTCTTCCTCTGAATTGGTGCCCCTGTTTTTACAACAGGTGGTTCGCTTGCACGGGATTCCTGAGAACATTGTATCTGACAGAGGAGTCCAGTTTGTGTCTAGATTTTGGAGAACTTTCTGTTCCAAGCTGGGAATTCAGTTGTCCTTCTCCTCTGCTTTTCACCCTCAGACCAATGGGCAGACGGAGAGAACAAACCAGACCTTGGAGTCATATTTGAGATGTTTTATTTCTGCTGATCAGGATGATTGGGTTTCATTTTTGCCCTTGGCCGAATTTGCTTTAAATAATAGAGCTAGTTCTGCCACTTTGATGTCACCTTTTTTTTGTAACTTTGGGTTTCATCCTCGATTTTCTTCAGGGCAGGTGGAGCCCTCTGCCTGCCCAGGTGTTGACACTGTGGTGGAGAGAATGCACCAGATCTGGGACCAAGTGGTGGATAAGTTATCTCTCTCCCAGGAAAAGGCCCAGTGGTTTTCCAACCGACATAGGACCATTGGTCCCCAGTTTAAGGTTGGTGATATGGTGTGGTTATCATCAAAAAATATTGCTATGAAGGTGGCTTCTCCTAAGTTTAAGCCTAGATTTATTGGACCTTACAAGATTTTGGAGATTATTAATCCGGTCTCTTTTCGTTTGGCTCTTCCTGTCACATTTAAAATCCATAATGTGTTCCATAAATCTTTGTTGAAGAGGTTTGTTGAACCTGTTGTTCCGGGGGTTGCACCTCCAGACCCTGTATTGGTTGAAGGTAACATGGAATATGAGGTAGAGAAAGTACTGGATTCCCGTCTGGCTAGACGGAGACTCCAGTATTTGGTTAAGTGGAAGGGTTATGGTCAGGAGGATAATTCCTGGGTCTCTGCCTCTGATATTCATGCCAAAAGATTGGTGCGTGCCTTTCATCGGGCTCACCCTGATCGCCCTGGTGGCGTGGTTGAGGGTTCCGTGACCCCTCCTCAAGGGGGAGGTACTGTTGTGAGTTCATTTTCCCCTTCACAACTGAGGCCCGAGGAACTCCCTCTTCTGGTGAAGAAAGGTAGTGAGCCTGATTGTCAAACACCTGGGGCTGATGATGATGACTGGCTGAGTGGAGTTAATGACTGGATATAAGGCTGCCGACGCCCTTCTGGCCTGCGAGTGATTTCTCTCTGGACTTTTAGGAAACCAGTCTGATTCCTGCTCATCTAAAGCTAAGATTTCTGCTTTGCCTTTTTGCATTAGTGTTTTGTTTTCCTTGCTTTTCTGGATTCTGCCATTCCCTGCTGGGGTGAGCTGAATCTCCTTTTGCCTGTTGCTCTGTCTTCAGAATATTCCTGAGTACTGACATAGCCTTTTTTGATGCCTAGCGTCTTCAGGGCCTTTTTTACTGTCAGTTTGTTGGCTCTTATTTTCATAGGGTTTTTCACGGATTGCAGACAGCAGCCTTCCTGTCCTTTCCTATCTAAGCTAGCTTTGGCCCCATCTTTGCTCAGTCTTTCTTTCTGTCTGTGTTTTGCTCTTTCTTCTTGCTTCACCGTCATTATATGTGGGGGCTGCCTTTTGCTTTGGGGTCTGCTCTGGGGCAGTTTAGATTTCCCTTTCTGTCTTTAGGCTATGTAGTCCTCCAGCTGTGATCGAGGGGCCAAGGGCATCGTAGGAGCCCCCCACGGCTACTGCTAGTTGTGTTGATAGGTTCAGGGGTCTGCAATCCGATAGCTGCCAACTTCTCTGGTTTTCTGGACTTAGCTAGCATTTCTATTTTTGCCTCCTACGGTGACTCAATCATAACAGACATGGAGTGCACTGATGCACAGCCGCTGATAGATGATTCTGCTGGTACATTCACTCAGAGCACTACATTGTCCTCGCAGTATACAGAGCCAGATTCTGACCCTGATGAGACTCAGGTGCCCCTTCCCGCACACTATACCACCATACACGGTGACAAAGAGGAAGGTGCACATGACATTGAAGAGGAGGTGATGGATGACCCAGTTGTTGACCCAGATTGGCATCCATTGGGGGAAGAGTGTGCTGCTTTCAATAGCTCAGATGAGGAGCATCCACAGCAGACATCGACATCGCAACAGCTGTTATCTGGCAGGCCCGGAGCACTCCAAAGACATGTTCCAAAAATCAAAAGAGTTGCTGGACAGCTTGTCCAGAGGGTCAAAATATCACAGCGTGCTAGGCTGCAAAATGTCTGCCAAAGTAGGAAGAGTGCAGTGTGGCACTTTTTTGAACAAAATCCTCATGATCAGGCCAAGGTTATCTGTAAGAAGTGCGCAAAGACCTTTAGCCGAGGGAAAAATCTGAAAAATTTGAATACCAGTTGCATGCTTAGACATTTAACCACCATGCACTTGCAATCGTGGACACAACACCAAACCTCAAGTGCCACATGTGCAACTGATCACAAAGAAGGTAGTCAGCAACGCTACATTGTTTCCCCCATGTAAGCCCACCGGTTAGCACAGCAGCAAATGTTGAGGTGTCGTTGCAAGGCAACAGCAGTCAGGGAATCCCACTGTTATATCAACAAAATACTGAATCTAGGCCATCAGAAAGAACACCAACTCCATCACCATCATCAACCCTCTCTCAGTCCGCCCTGTCCACCGCTACTTCCACCATATGCAGCTCTCAAGTCCAGCTCACCCTCCCAGACACTATGAGTAGGTCAAGAAAGTACTCAGTCTCTCATCCGCGTACACTGGGTTTGAACGCCCAAAACTAATCTTGTTTGAGATGATGCCCTATCGGTTGGTGGAAAGCGCAGCTTTCCGCAAACTCATGGCCTATGCAGTACCACGCTATGACCTACCCACTTCTTCTCTCGCAAAGCCATCCCAGCCCTCCACCATCATGTAAATGACCGCATTGTCCATGCACTCAAGCAGTCAGTGAGTGGAAAGGTGCACCTCACAACTGATGCATGGTCCAGTCGGCATGGCCAGGGCCGTTACGTGTCCATCACTGCGCACTGGGTTAATGTGGTGGATGCAGGGTCCACAGGGGACAGCGGTGGTGGGACAGTGCTGCCTAGCCCACGGTATAGGAAACAGTTGGCTGTAGGCGTTCGACCCTCCTCCTCCTCCTCCTCCTCCAGAAGCGAAAGCTCGCCCACAGAGCGCAGTCGTACGAGCACTCCATCTGCAGCTGCCACTGTTGCACACGAGGTGTCCCCCTATCGAGCAGCTAGTGGAAAGCGTCAGCAGGCTGTGTTGCAGATGATGTGTTTGGGCGACAGACACACCGCCGAGGTGCTGGCCGAGTACTTGAAGCGACAAACTGAGTCATGGCTGGGCAGTGTACATCTTGAGGCAGGCAAGGTAGTTAGTGATAACGGCCGTAATTTTGTGGCAGCCATAGCCCTTTCAAAACTCAGCCACATACCTTGCTTGGCTCACACCTTGAACCTGGTGGTGCAGTGCTTCCTCAAAAATTATCCGGAGTTAACAGCCCTGCTCCAGAAGGTGCGAAGACTGTGCGTGCACATCCGCCGGTCGCCTGTACACTCCGTTCGTATGCAGAAGCTGCAGCGATCGCTCCACCTTCCCAACCACCGCCTCATTATCGACATTGCAACAAGGTGGAACTCCACCCTGCACATGGTGGAGCGGCTGTGCGAGCAGAGGCAGGCCATAATGCATTTGTGGGTGGATACACGGCCAGGCACTTTGAGAGCAGACATGGAGTTGACAGGTGTGCAGTGGTCGAAGCTGAAAGACCTCTGTAAAGTCCTTCAGTGTTTTGAGGAATGCACACGGCTGGTAAGCGCAGACGACGCCATCCTAAGCATGAGCATCCCACTTATGCGTCTGCTCATGCAAACTTTGACGCACCTTAAGGAGCAGGCGTCTGCAGCCAATGTTGACGAGGAGGGAATCCTTGATGACATTCAGCCATTGTCTGCTCAGGGACCTCTCCTGGACGAGGTGGAGGAAGAAGAGGAGGAGGAGGATGATGATGGGGATGATTACTTAGGGGAGGAGGATGCATCTCGTGGGGCAAGTGAAAATGTTGGCGTGGCAAGGTCTGGTACAGGGTTTGTGCGTGACTGGAGGGATGTGGATTTGCCAGAAAGTGCTCCTCCAACCAGCACTCGCAGTGCATCATTGACACCGGGAACATTGGCCCACATGTCAGATTATGCCTTGCAGATCCTAAAAAGGGACCCCCGCATTGCCAAAATGATGAACGATGACGACTACTGGTTGGCCAGCATCCTGGATCCACGCTATAAAGGCAAATTACAAAACATCATGCCACAGGAGAACCTTGACCTAATATTGGCTAATAAACAAGCAACTCTGGTAAATCGGTTGCTTGAGGCATTCCCAGCACACAGCAGCAGTGATGGTTCTCACACGAGCCGTACGGGCCGGGGGCAGCTTGGCAGAGGTGTTCATGGTGCACACAGCAGAAGTGGCGTTGGAGACAGGGGTTTCATGACAATGTTGTGGACTGATTTTTCAAGTACCGCTCACACAACTGGTAATACTGCATCGATGGAAAGTGACAGGAGACAGCAGTTGTCAACTATGGTTACAAACTACTTTTCCTCCCATATCGATGTTCTCCCACACAGGTCATTCCCCTTTGACTATTGGGCCGCTAAACTGGACACCTGGCCTGAATTGGCACAATATGCCTTACAGGAGCTCGCTTGCCCAGCTGCAAGTGTGCTATCGGAAAGAGTCTTCAGTGCAGCTGGATCAATCCTGACAGAAAAAAGGACCCGTCTGTCAACCCAAAATGTGGATGATCTAACCTTCATTAAAGTGAACCATGCATGGGTTTCCAAGGATTTTGTCCCACCTTCCCCTGATGACACATAGGGTGACAGAAAAATGGCTTGCTTTTGGTCCACCTCTTCCTGGGACTTGACCTATTTCGCCTTTTGCATCAGCTGAATGTCCAACATCAGCATATGCCACTTTCTAAAACTCCCTAACTGTGCTGCCTCCCCCCCCATGGCCCGGGGTCACCACCTAGCGCACGACACCGTGCGAGTGCCGTTGCCCTGGACAGGTGGGTAGGCCGACTCTTGGGCGCGGGCACTGGCACAGGGTCCCTCATAGTGCAATCAAGTGTCTCTGACGGTGGTGGTGCACACCCGCCGTCAGACACACCACCGTACTATGAGGGGCCCAGTGCCAGTACCGACGCCCACGAGTGGGCCCCCCTTGCTTGGGCAGGGCCCCAGCATTTGCAATCTTTACCTCTCCCTGCTCCTCCGCTGTGTAGTCTGGGCCGTCAAATCCATACTGTGCCTGACACTGTCTGAGCCTGCCTCCTGATGTATAGACATATATTTTGAATGTGTACGCTATCCATACATGTTATCCGGGGATACGGTACCCTTTCTCACCTTTGTGCAATCACGTGCAATCCATACTGGGCCTAACACCGTCTGAGCCTGCCTCCTGATGTATAGACATATATTTTGAATGTGTACGCTATCCATACATGTTATCCGGGGATACGGTACCCTTTCTCACCTTTGTGCAATCACGTGCAAGCCATACTGGGCCTAACACCGTCTGAGCCTGCCTCCTGATGTATAGACATATATTTTGAATGTGTACGCTATCCATACATGTTATCCGGGGATACGGTACCCTTTCTCACCTTTGTGCAATCACGTGCAATCCATACTGGGCCTAACACCGTCTGAGCCTGCCTCCTGATGTATAGACATATATTTTGAATGTGTACGTTATCCATACATGTTATCTGGGGATACGGTACCCTTTCTCACCTTTGTGCAATCACGTGTAATCCATACTGAGCGTGAGAACGGCTGGCGAGCTGTTAAGCAAGCTACAGCACCTGTGGTTTGCACACGTAAGTTTTTCATTTTTTCAGGAATGACGGTTAGGCCTAATTCCGGAACTGCGGTTGACCTGCACTTACTGGGAAATCATCGTTCACGGGTAATAATTGTAATCAGTGATCCCCATCACTAACGTTGTTCAGCGGGTTATCTGCACCTGTAAGCGACAAACGCTGGCCTTTTCAGTGTAGCGCACGTGCAGCCACGGACATGTAAGGGCATGACACACCACTTATTGGCCAATCTCATGTGCCAGAGCCTCACGTGTCCCTCTAGTAAGCCGGACTCGGACCGCGGGGCATGACGGAGTCTCGTTCGTTAACGGAATTAAGCTTGCAATGTGTGCATCTTTTCTGTAGCTGGCATGGTTGAGGTTTCCCAGGTGGAGTCGAATTTAACCGTAGGCTCCACTCCTGGTGGTGCCCTTCTGGACATTCCTTTAAGGTTCAGCTTTGCAACCATACTGCCCACGTAAAACAAACACTTTGCCTTCATGAACGCTGTTTGGAGGGTCATGACTCGTGGGAAAAACGCCGCCCAATCAGTTAACCTGCTAGAGAGATCCTTCGTTGCTCCCAAGCATGACATCACACTCCCTAGGAGGAAGGTAATGCCACTGTGGCGACCGTACTCCTGGGGGCGACACAAGTGCACTGATGCCCAGCCACTGCTCGATGAATCTGCTGGTACATTGACCCAGACCACTACATTCCCCTCGCACGCTACACGGCCTGAATCTGACCCTGATGAAACTCAGGTTACCCTTCCCATATACAGTTCCATCTTACACGGTGACAAAGAGGAAGCTGCAGATGAAAGTGCAGGTTCGGCCCACCCGCCATCAGACACACCACCGTACTATCAGGGGCCCTGTGCCAGTGCCGTCGCCAACGAGTGGGCCCCCCCTGCTTGCTCAGGATCACAGCACTTGCAAGGTTTAAATACTGTGCAGTGAGATGGAAGATGGGGACGACGAGGAGTCTAGACTAGTACAGGGATTCCCTAGCGAGGAGACTTATTTGATTGTTTTCAATGTTGGGACAGCAATTTTTGGGGAGCACTATACTCTGGAGAATGGTAGATGGGGCCCACCATACACTGGAACATTCCAAAGGTGGACATCAGACACTGGAGCAGCATTTACAGGGCCCATTATACACTAGAGCATTAGAAATGGGGCCCATTATGTTTGGAGCATTATTTGGGCCCATAAGACAGTGGAGCTTCATCCATGGGGACCAACATATACTGTAGCATTATGTGGAGCTCATCATATACTGTTTCAAACATTATATGGGACCAATGATTCTGTATGGAGAAATAGATGGGCCTTGTCATGAGATGTAAAAAGTGAAGTATTTTTCATTGTACTATACCGCTATTTCTCTGCTGTATCGGAGCATGATGAGTTGTGGTATGTGTTAAAGGGGCGCTCTTTCGCCCAGGGCACATGAAAACCTGGAGCCAGCCCTACCCCCCCACAGCTTTAGCCAAATAACCCCCATTTTTCAGTGTGTAACTTGTATTATGAAGTTAATTAAGGTTGACAAGCTTAAGTAAGAAGAATTGATGCTTTTGGCATTCAAATGGGCACTGTAGGTGTGTTTCCTGTCCTCCTCTCACTGCCGACTTTTATTCCCCATTGACTTACATTGGGTTTCGTGTTTCGGGACGACCCCGACTTTTCCCTATAATCGGCCGATCTTGCTCGACCTGACTTTTGGAAAAGTCGGGTTTCACGAAACGAAACTCGACCCTAAAAAACCAAAAGTCGCTCAACTCTAGTGATTACTGCAGATTGTAGGCTTGCCAAGGTTATGGGGGTACTATGCATAAAGGGGTTGTCCAGGCTTGGGGCTCAATTTGCAGTCACTCTATGGGACTTCAGACTTGCTAATCCTCACAGCAAGCACAACACGTGCTTTCAGGATTCCCTGCTGCTGGCGTCGGGAGAGGGTGGTCATGTGACTGCAAGTATGCGATTTGCATACTTCCGACCACATTTTGACTAGACATCTTTGGCCTTGTTCAATTCACTTGCATTATAAAAGCCCACACGCGTCTAGTTGGAATGTGACTGCATATATGCAAATCGCCCGCTTTCTGCGCCGGAGAGTCCTGACAATGCACCCGCTGAGCTCTGTCAGGATCCACAAATCTGCAGTTACATAGTGTGAATGTAGACTAGGACCTTAAGCCAGGACAACCCCTTAAAATGGAATTTGGATGTCATTCAGTTTTCACTATTATGTGGGAATATACTGTATAATAGCGCTTGAGCTATCACTGGGTTACTATAAAAAATTTTGCTAAATAGTCCAGCTTCAGCATGACCCTCTTCAATCTCCAAAATTTTGAACAAAATCTGTAAACAATGGCATAATTTGACTTAAGAATTAAACTTGTAATGCCACGTGAGATGGGCACAGCATGAAAATATATATAGTTATCTTTTTCTATATAAGAAAGGAACTGGTTAATTAATTCATCGGGTATAAAACATTGTTGACAATTTAAATAATTTGAAATCATGAATGTTATTTTCCATTGCAGACCTGGTATTACCGTGAAGGAGGAATGTAACCTCCTCTGATTTACTAAATTATATCCTGAAGTGTCCTTCTGCATCAAGTGATGAGATAACGTTAGTCATTGCAAGCTAAGCTGCCACTCAATTGCAATTCAATGGATTAGCTCTCGTGAAAAATAAATGGGTTGTTACACGCTCAATCTCAGACGCACTGCACTGACACTGAAGATGTCGCGTATTGGATGTAGGTCTTATAGCTCTCTCTGGGCTCCATGCTTCTCTGTGTATCTCTAATAGCTTATACCCTTTATCTACTCAGTTTTCAAGCTTATTTCTAAGCTGAGTTCGTTTGGTATAGTCAACAATCACCATTAATTTTTTTTACTCATGCAAGATTAGAAAAAACAAAAACAGCAGTAAACGTGTTTATGGGTTGTTTCTGCTAATATACAGGTGCTTCTCACAAAATTAGAAGATCATCAAAAAGTTAATTTATTTCAGTTCTTCAATACAAAAAGTGAAACTCACATGTTATATAGAGTCATTACACACATAGTGATCTATTTCACGTGTTTATTTCTGTTAATGTTGGTGATTATGGCTTACAGCCAATGAAAACCCAAAAGTCATTATCTCAGTAAATTAGAATATTTAACAAAAAACACTTGCAAACGCTTCCTAAGAGTTTAAACCCTTTCCGACATCAGGCGTACATTTACGCCCAAGTTGGACTCCCTCCCTTTGATGTGGGCTCCGGCGGTGAGCCCACATCTTTCCTGGGACATGTCAGCTATTTTGAACAGCTGACATGTGCCCACAATAACCAAACTCTGACAGCGGCATTTAACAAGCACTTCCGGTAATTGCACCGGAAATACGCACACCGGTTACCCATGTCACGTGATCGCGGGTCATCGGTGTGTTGGCATGACAACTGAAGGTCTCCTGGAGACCTTTATGGATGTCAGTGCCGGCTTGCTGTGAGCGCCACCCAGAGAAATAAATAATTAAAATTAACTTTTTGATGATATTCTAATTTTGTGAGAAGCACCTTAGATGTATGCGAACATATGTATACGATTAATTCATGTCTATACTAACATGGGTAAAAAAAAGGCTTTAGAAAAAGCTAAAAAATTAAAGGGAACCTGTCAGCAGATTTTTGCTAGACCCGTATAACCCCGCCTACACCACTAATTTGTCAGCTTTCTGTGTGCACAGTAAATTAACAAAAAACTGCTAATCAATAATGGTGATGGACTAGGAGGCACAAGACATCTAGTCCTGTAGTCTCAATCTCCTGCTGATGTAGGGTTGAGCAGGTTCTCAGGATGCAGTGACGAGACACAAGACAAGGTATGCCTTGTGAAATCATCTTTCATAACTTGGAGCCGCTGGGGTTATGCTGAACAAGTAACAGGGGTAGCAACAATCTGTCCTCGCAGGGACTCAACAAAATAAACAATACTTTTCTTATATTCAAAGAGACTAACCCAGCTAGTCCAGGCGTCGAAGGCCTCGTATGGCACAAACTTTGGGTCCTTATTTCCTATAGATCACTTATCCTTCCAGACGTCGCTCGGGTTCACAGGTTCGGCCGCTTAGAGGTCGCTGAATGCGGCTGCCTTGACGCCTCGTTGTCCCGGGATGATTTGAGCTTGACAGGCCCTGAAGAAGCTGTTCTGATGGGGCACAACAGGCCCTGAAGGATCTGTGCTGGTGGGGCACAACAGGCCCTGAAGGATCTGTGCTGGTGGGGCACAACAGGCCCTGAAGACTCTGTGCTGGTGGGGCACAACAGGCCCTGAAGACTCTGTGCTGGTGGGGCACAACAGGCCCTGAAGACTCTGTGCTGATGGGGCACAACAGGCCCTGAAGACTCTGTGCTGGTGGGGCACAACAAGCCCTGAAGACTCTGTGCTGGTGGGGCACAACAGGCCCTGAAAACTCTGTGCTGGTGGGGCACAACAGGCCCTGAAGAATCTGTGCTGATGGGGCACAACAGGCCCTGAAGACTCTGTGCTGGTGGGGCCCAACAAGCCCTGAAGACTCTGTGCTGGTGAGGCACAACAGGCCCTGAAGAATCTGTGCTGGCGGGGCACAACAGGCCCTGAAGACTCTGTGCTGGTGGGGCTTTCAGGACGCCTTTTACCGGCTCTCATCTCACAGTGCAGTGATGATGCAGCTTCCCAAATGACGTTTGGCCGGCCTCTGCTCAGGGTCCCCTTGTAGATGGGACGTGGGCCTCTATTGCCGCCTATGGCGAGGTGGCATCCACTGAGGCCGGTGATGGCAGGGCCGCACCTGAGGAAGGAGACAGGGGGGCAGTGTCCAGGCCGCTGCAGCCGTTTTACGTGTCATCGCAGCGGCGACTTGAGGTAACGGACCTGTCTCAAAAGGGTGGGGGACCGCGGGCGTGGCTGTGTGCGACCGTTGTCGGGGAGCGGCCTCTGGTAAAAGTCTCTCACGTTTCTCTTGTCGGTGAGTGCGTAGCTTTCTCCTCACAGACTCCTGACGGTGTCCCTTACACACACCGCTCGTCAGCTCGTCTCTCTCTAAGTCACTCGGCTTCTCTCCTCCTGTCACACTCTCTGCCAACTGCCACCTGAGCGCGCCCCCTTCTCCCTTTGTCCTCGCCCCGCCCCCTGTTGCCCTGACACCTTCAGTCATGTGTCTCCCTTTGTTGTCCCCCCAGTGTTGTTCCTTCAGGAACCCTGATGGCGGTCCCCTGGGTTCCGGCCCAGTCACTGTCTGGGAGTCCTCCTCCCCACACTGATAAAACACTGATTATATTTAATCAAAAGTAGTAAGTGACACATCGCTGGAATGAGGGTGTTACACCGCCATCTGCTCCTTCGGGGGTCTCTCCTTTGCTTCCGACTTTGCAGGCACGTCAAGGATCCCATCGGGCACGAGCACCCGGCTGCTTAGGCCGCGCGCCTCCTCTGCATCTTATGCAGCCTGACCCGGAAGTACCCTCCTCCGGGCAGCTGCAACAGGTATATCAGGCTGCTTCCTGTTTTAGGAAGTGCCTGATTATTACCTTTACATTTGTGCTGGACCAGTCTTGGTTCCAGCACAGGTGCTCCTTTGTATTCAGGTCCCAGTGTGCATCCTAGTGCACTCTGCTCTCCTACTTTCAGCATGCTTCCCAGTGCGCGCTCTGCTCTCCCCTGTATCCAGCGTGCTTCCCAATGAGTGCTCTGCGTTCCCCTGTATCCTGTGTGCTTCCCAGTGCACACTCTGCGCTCCCCTGTATCCAGCATGCTTCTCAGTAAGTGCTCTGCACTCCCCTGTATCCAGCGTGCTTCCCAGTGTGAGCCCTGCGCTTAACTATATCCAGCATGGTTCCCAGTGCGCACTCTGTGCTGTCCTGTATCCAGCGTGCTTCCCAGTGCGCGCTCTGCGGTCCCCTGTATCTAGCATGCGTCCCAGTGTGCGCTCTGCCCTCTCCTGTATCTAGTGCGCTTCCCAGTGCACGGTCTGTGCTCCACTGTATCCAGCGTGCTTCCCAGTGCGCATCCTGTGCGCTCCTGTACCTGGAGTTCTTCCTAGTGCATGCTCCATGCTCTCCCGTATGTACTCTGCACGCTCCTGTAGTCCGCGTGCTCTCTCCAGAACCCAATGTGCTTCTCTGTACTCACCCTGCTAACTTTGGCTTCTCGCGTGCCTTCTTCCCTAGCCTCCTTCGAGCCGGCCTCCTGGTAACAGCAATCGTGGTACTTTACCCCCCCCCCCTGGGTCTGCCCCTGATGCTCCCTGTATAGGGGGTGGTCCTCACTAGGTCAGCTAGCCCTGGGTGGGTTGGTATCACGGCCCAGAGGATCCACTCTAGGAGACGTAACACAGGGTCTCTGTCCCTACATCATGTTGCTCCCAGATTAATTAACAAAAACTAGCTGACAGATTCTCTTTAAGTTAATATTCAATTACTTCTCCATGAACAGGTGCCAAGGAAAACTCTCCTAAATCATAAGGACAAAAAAGATGTCCTAAAGATGCACTGGTGCTTATCTGTCCACAGGGAGTAATGCACATAGGTGATGTAAACCAAGATGGGTGATCGATTTCCAGATAGAATAAACTTACTCTCAATACGTTTCCCCCTGGACGGGTTCATCAGGAGAGATCGATATCAGATGACATGGCAATGGAGAGCTGTCCATAAGATGAGGCTGCCTCTTTTTTGTCTTTGTGATTTATCTATTGTGGTATATTAGCTTGTATTATGGTTATAGCTGGCCATGTGAAATACCATATGTGGACAGATTATGACCATATTTTTTGGATGATTTTTTTGTCCTTGTGATCTATTCATTCTGACGTATTGTGGCACATAGGTGTGCATCATGGCTTTACATTTGAGAGTTTATCAATCCCTATTAGCATAAAGAATCCCATATACATCATATTGAGGATTTCTATGTATACATTTGCACAGGGTGCATTGTGGAGATTTTGATATCAACAACTTGGATTTATTATATTCTTGGTAATGTTTGCTGTGATAAATTGTGTGTGGAATGGACTATTTCTTTTTCTCACATAATTGCCTACTTTTATATCTCATTTTAGGACATTTCACTCTCATCCATGACTATTAGATACATCTATAACAGTGTATACAGGCCGTCTGGCTTTCTGTTTCAAACTATCATCTTATAGGATGAGATAGGAGAGGAGGGACAGCTGTCGGACGAACGGGAGCGTCATTCTTGCCATTTCTTAGGGTGCCAACCTCCACATCTAGGTAGGCCATTATACAGGTTTATATTCAGGGACAGATCACCTTTCCTACACCTCGGCTGAGTGTGAATGATGTTCTCCTTAGCACCCCATATGACACTTTTTGCTTAGGGATTTTTTGTTTGAGGCCTTTTTCCCGGAGGGCTTACCTCTGCAATTTTGCTATTGTATCAGAGGTATTTGACCAGTTGTTTTTTGTGCTGGCAACTACATTTGGCTCATGGGTGTTTTTTACCCCTAGCCAGAATTTTTTATAACCCTAATATATACCGTATATAGATCTTTTGCATCCAGGCATTTCAATTAAGGGTTATCTACTATCTATTTTATTGCACTTAATAAAAGTTATTTTTTAATAGGCTTTTTTCTATGTTAGCTGTCCATCATGGAGGGCACAGAACAATTTTGATATTGCAAAACCATGTTACCGCTTTTCAAATATTAAATCCTGTTAGGTGACAATAATATTGTGTTTTTATTTTCATCAAATTCAAGTTTTTGGCTAAAAGCAATGTTTTCAAAAAGGGTTCACACAGTTCTTGTTGCTTCACCAGAGAAATCATTTATTGTCTCAAAAAGACATAATAGCTGAGATCGGCTAATAAGGGTCATTAGATCTGGTGAGCATAATTTCCTGTTAGATTCCATCTCTTGCTCGCTTTGTTGTTTAAATATATGGACATGCTGCCCGCATTTCCCTCTTGAAAAAAAACATTTTATTATTGAAATGGGCTATTGTAATGTCATGTGAATTGTGGCCTGCATTTCTTGCATATACTGTGCAATGTGATAAGTGTTAATGATATTGTGATGTAATGTGAATTATGTAATGTGTTGGATATGTTAATGTTGATGCTAATATGTGCAGGTGATAATAGGAAAAGTTAGAGTTAAGAGTTGGGACTAGTCCATAGTGGGAGGTGTGTTGTGAGTTCATTCTCTGGTTCAACAGTTGTGAGTTCTCCTTCCAGACTCCCTCTGGTGGTAACAGGAGGTAGTGAGGCTGATTTGATCGGTGGAGATCTGCCACCTGAGAATGAGGATGACGATTGGAGCTCAGGAATCTCAGATTGGATTTAAGACAGCCGACGCCCTATTCAGTTGCTGGTGATTCCTTCTGGCTTGTCAGCTCTTGGTTTTCAGCTCTGTTCCAGTCATCTAAAGTTAAGTTTTTATGCTAATGTTCACACTTGATTTTGTTGGTCTATTCAGTTTTTGTGTGGTCAGCCAGCCCAGGCTGGGGGCTGTGCTGATTTTCCACTCTTATTTATCTGTATTTGCCAATTTGCTTTTTGTCCCTTACTAGTTTGGCCTCTTTTTGCTCTGTCTCAGAATATTTCAGAGTGCTGATATAGTGGGAGAAGTCTAGTGACTTCAGGGTTAATTTTGCTATCAGAAGTGTTGGACATTATTTTTGTAGAGTTTTTTGCAGGTTGCAGACAGTGTCTTTCCCTCTCCTTTCCTTTCTAGTTAGTTTGGGCCCCATCATTTGCTCAGCCTATTTTCCTGCCTGTGTTTGTGCTTTCATCTTGTTTCACCGTCAATACATGTGTGGGGGCTGTCTTTCCTTTGGGGTCTGCTCTGGGGCAGTTAGTTTTTCCCTTTTCTTGCTTTAGGCTTATTTAGTCCTCCAGCCGTGACGAGGCGTCTAGGATCATTATAGGTACGCTCCATGGCTGCTGCTAGTTGTGTGGTAGGATCAGGGATCTGCAATCTGCATAGATACCAACCTCTCTGGTTTTCTGTGACTTAGCTTGTTTTGCTTTTTTCTCCTCGGTGACCCATTCATAACAGAGGGGCTAGTGTATGGGAAAGAGACTGCTTCCTACTTGTAGGACAGATAGGGCCTGGAATAACTATTGAGGTGATCCAAAAGTTATAGGTGATGAGTGACGCATTTGAGGGTGACCGCCCGTTTCCCTTGTTTTAGTTATTTTGTATATGTCTCTAGTTTTAGGGTATGTGCACACTGAGTCTTTTTTACTTAGTTTATTGAGCAAAAAAAATCCAAATTTTTGAAAAGTTACATTTTTTAGGAGGATTTGGAAAGTTTCCACTTAAGTTTCTGCTCCAAAAACAGCTAAAAAACCCCTCTGTGTGCACATAGCCTTACAGTGTGTAACCCAAGGACTCAACTGCTGCTCTACCTGGGGAAATACCATGCACATATTTCTTATATCCTTCAGCATTCTCTATAAGTTACCTTGATTTTGATGAAAAGATGCTTTTTTATATAACTATGGGACAGTAACCATAAAGTGTGTATCTCTTTTACAATCAAAAACCTCTTTTAGCAGTTATATATGTGATATAATGTAGTTTTATATACTGGTAATATCCTTGCTTAGAACTGAGCAAATGGTTAAATTAATAGATACGTGTATGTTTCTAGCCTGTATGGTTCCTAATAGAGGTGTGAAATAGCAGAGCTGAGCTGTTTGTTGAAATTTTAGAGAGGAAGTAACACTGCAAAGGCACAAGTAGAAGTGAGATAAATATATGGTCAGCGAGATACTACAGAAATTACCAGTAATATCCCGGCCTTCATATTTAGAGCTGTGCAAAAACATACATGAAAATGGAAAATAGTTATAAAAAAATTGTTTACGCTCTGAATGTTACATGTGTTGAAAAGTTTTGCATTTAGCAAATACAAGGTATAAACTCATGATACTTGCCATGTCGAATACACAGGAAGGGGCTGCGGTAAGTACACAGGCCGTGCGTGCTGTTCCTGTTACTATCTGGCTATCTCTGGGGTGGTCAATGCGAATGTGTCAAAGTCTAACCACAAGTGACCTTCAGAGCGCAGAGAGAAAAGCCATAAGTGTGCTAAGTGAGACGAAATTCTTCTGACCTACCGTGTTTCCCCGAAAGTAAGACCCTGTCTTACATTAATTTTACCCCAAAAAGTCCCACCCTGTCTTACTTTCGGGGGGGGTCTTACATTAGCCGAAAAAAAATGACAATTTCTTTTTAACCAATAAATTAACATTTATTAACATGCTGTTATACCCCATAACAGTGCCGTATCCCACTGCACACAGCCCCACACCCCATAACAGTGCCGTATCCCACTGCACACAGCCCCACACCCCATAACAGTGCCGTATCCCACTGCACACAGCCCCACACCCCATAACAGTGCCGTATCCCACTGCACACAGCCCCACACCCCATAACAGTGCCGTATCCCACTGCACACAGCCCCATACCCTATACAGTACATGTTTCCCTACTTGGTTTTTAAATGCTGGACGTTTTCCTCTGCGGTGCGGCTGTGGGTGCGGAAGGCCTGTGCTGCAGGGAACGCTGTGCCAATCAGCAGGGAAACAGCGGTGACGTGGGGCTGGGGCGGCCAATTACAGCCCAAGCTGCTGGACCAATCAGTGCTCGAGCCGGGGGCCGGCGGTGACGTGGGGAACGGGCGGCCAATGAGCTGTTGAGCTGGGCGGATTGCGGGGTTAACACGGCGAGTTAACCCCATGAGCGCTGGACCCGCCCAGCTGCACCTGAGGACACCTCTGGAGCCTGGGGACCCAATGGGGGACAGCGGCGGCCCAAAGGTAAGGGCCTTACATTTCACAGCGGCCCCCAACCCTGCCTTACATTCGGGGGAGGCCTTACATTGAAGGACCCCCCCGTAACCCCCACCCTGTCTTGCTTTCGGGGGGGTCCTACTTTCGGGGAAACACGGTACTTGTAGTTTCAGTCTTCACTTTCTTAAATTTCTTTAGCACACAATATAAATAATGACTCGTCTGGGATTCGGTCTTTAAGCATATCATTTGCACACCACTGTTTGTATAGTATATGCCATAAAAATGTAAAATGTATATTGTATAAGTTCAATTAAACTAACATTAACATTTTTGAATGAGTGCTGTTACACCAAAGTTAGTTGCTTAACCCCTACATATGACAGGAAGTAATGGTGGAGCCTAGCTGTGATTAACTTCTGAGCTCCCAATGAAAGGCAAGAGCCACACCAGCGTATGGCGTCCAATGCGAGAACATCGGATGAGATATGCTAATGACAGTAGGCTCATACTCTGCTGTGAGCGGGAGCCGACTGTCAGTGATCTACGCTATGATCCTCTTGCATGAGAGGTGACGGAGAAATTCATTTCTTCATTTCCATCTGCCGGAAACGATCAGCACTCTGGTTATAGCCGAGAGCAGTGCGATGTTTCACATGCACCCATAAACTTGTATGGGTGCATGCAATCCAATTCTTGCAGCCATTCCCAGCATGCTGAGATTATTTTCGCATGTTGAATCGGCATGAGAAAGTAATCGCAGATGTGAGCTGCCCCATAGTTTAACTTTGGGCTGACTGCAATCTGTTTTTTTTATAGCATTGCACTAGTCAGATTTCATTGCAAGTGGGAGCGAGCCCTAATAGTTGGAATTGGAGGAATTTTGTCTTCTAGTGGTTTAACTACTTAGGTGTCAAGATCAATAGTGATCATATTTAAACAAGTGTGGGGGCATCTTTTGTATAATCCAATGTTATGGGCTCAGCTGGTGGATGAATTCTCTAAGCCATTGGTCTGGGCGAGCAACATGAAAAGCAGGTGATGTAGCAGTGGGGTAGGATTTTCTGGTCCAGCATCTGGATCAGTAGGATATGGAAGACTAGAACACACAGAGCCAAGAGTGTGGACACATACAAGAACTTGTATATATATATATATATATATATATATATATACAGTATATGTATGTATATATACTTGATCCAGGACTTGCAGAAGACAAATGGTTAATAGCAGAGTTGTAAGCTACCAGAAGATAAATAATCAATGGCAGAGATGAATGCAGTCAGCAAGAAAATGGTAATGGTAAAAAGTTAATGGTAGGCAGGTGTGATAAACAGGCAAACTAAATACCTGATTACAGAGAAAATAACTCACTTTTGTGAAAGAGTTGTAGTGTGAACAGCAAAGTATCAACAGAGAAGAGTGTGTTATGCTCACAGCAGACACATAATTAAAAGGGTTGTCCAGCCTTAGACTGTAAAGCCCCCGTTACACATAGCGATATTGCTAGCAATATCGCTGTAAAGTCACCGATTTTGTGACGTAGCAGCGATATTGCCAGCGATATCGCTATGTCTGATACTTACCTCCGACTGGCTCCCTCGCTGCTCATTGCTGGTCACGCGAGAAGGTCCTGGATCATTTCTCGTCAGCCACTTCCTGCTGGGCTTCCTGTGGAGAGACGAGCAACGCGTGGACGCAGGCGGGAGGACGTCAGGATCGCCGCGTCTGACAGGTAAGTAACGACCCCAGCGATGTCGCTGGTGAGATCTGCCTGTGTGGCAGCTCACTAGCGACCACTTAGCGATGCACCAGCGATCGATATCGTTGTCGGGATCGCTGGTGCATCGCTAAGTGTAACGGTACCCTAAGACTACAGTAACATTCTGTGCCTGCTGACTTCTGAATCCTCACATGGAACTACTCCAGTGTCATCACCAGGAGCAGCGAGTGTGTGACTGCAAGTATGCAATTTGCATACGTGTTCACATGCTGACTAGACGGGCATGGCCTAACTTAATGTAAATGTATTGAGCGAGGCCGCATACAGTCCAGTTGGAATGTGGCTGGAATTATGAAAATCCCATACTTGCGGTCAAATGACTGATTGCTCCCATTGCAGATACCAGAGAGTCCTAACAGAATGAAGTGCTTGAGATGTGGGAATTCACCAACCTGTAGTCAGTTAGAATGAATGCTGGCTTGTAACCTAATGCTGGACAACCACTTTAATGGCAGAGCAGCAATGAAGAACAGTAGTGATGAGCGAGCACTGGAATGCTATGATGTTCGTTACTCGAGTCGCGCAAATCGTAAAGCACGGGTGCTTCACTCAAGTAACAAGTATAATAGAAGTGAAAGAGAAACTCAAGCATTTTTCCGGCTGCCACCCGCCAAACTTCCTGCCGAAGTCAGTGGAAACAGCACTGAAATGGCATGGGAACAACATAGGGAAGACCCCGGAAGCATCTCTGAATCCCAGGTCACTGCTGGGAACAATCTTGTCAGAGTATTACGCCACTTTTATGGACTGACAATAAATCATTCAAAACCTAAGTTAAAATTGATTTTACAGGTATAAATGTAAAGAAGCATTCTTTCCAGCATAATGACTTGTACACAATTCAAAATCAATAAGAGAAAAAAAATGTTCACGCATAGTGTTTTTGAATATTTGCATTGCTTTCAATGGTTAAAAAAACCATTCACCAAGATATGTAATTTTACCATTTTACAATCTTATCTGGCCATGTGGTGTGTGAGACATGATCAGACACAGTCTGTTTAATTTATGAAGGTGGGACTCTGAAAGTCACAATTTTTTTTTTCAGTGCCATCAGGCTGCCCTCACTATTTCTAGACAGCAGCAGTCAGCCCTTAATCTAATTTTAGAGTGCCAGCAGCCGTCCCTCACAATTTATAGAGGGCCAGCAGGAGTCCCCCACTTTTTTACAGGGCCAGCAGGCATCTTGTGGACAGATGAGTCGAAGATAGAGCTTTTTGGTAAATCACATAATTCTACTGATTCTTGTGAGTGGAATGAGTCATACAAAAAAAGAACTCAGTAGTTAAAGTCAAATATTGCGGAGGTTCAAAGATGTTTTGGGGATGTTTTGCTGGCACTGGGTGCCTTGTCTGTGCAAGACATCATGAAATGTGAAGATTCCCAAAGAATTTAGTGTCACAATGTATAGTGTCCAATGTCAGAAAGCTGGGTTTGTATCCTGGGTCAGGGTCTTCCAGCAGAACAATGTACCCAAACATACTTCAAGAAGCACCCAGAAATAGATGGAAACAAAGCACTGGCGAGTTCAGAAGTGGTAATTCCAGCTCTGAAAATTGTAAAGTCTCCCAAACCTACCTCTTGCATACAGCTGCTACAGTGAAACAATTAATTTTACCAGCTTTAATGAATTTCTGAGTACAGATCATTGTAAAACATACAAATCTGTCAATGAACGTATGGAAAAAAGCAATCAAGTGATGGACTCTGGAAGACATGTGTGTGACCATAATCAACACTCATTTCCAGCAGATGATATATAGCACCCATCCCTGGACTGAATGCAGCTAACAGCGGTATTAATAGGGAATAGAATGGATGTTACCTTCACTTTTTTTTATATTGCAGCAGAAAGGATTATAACTTATAAGGCAATAATCCCTGACTAGATGCCTGTAATACGCTATCTCTACAGCGACAGCTCACCGTAGATGAATTGCAGATAAGAAATGTATTATTGTAGACTTTAGAAGGGATTTGAACCGGCCTTGAAAATGTTTTTCTTGTACATGGCAGCAACAAACTCTGGAGGAACGCAAGCAACACTGCCAGCTTTGATGAATTTCTGAGTACAGATCACCGTAGAAAACACAAAGCTGTCACTGAGTGTATAGAAAAAAGCAGCAGCAAGGATTATAATTTCTAAGGCAATAATCCCTAACTAGACGGCTGTAATATGCTATCCCTACTGCAACATATCACCCTACATGAATTGCAGCTAAGTGTGGTATTATTAGAGAATAGAATCTATTTGAATTAGCCCTGAAAAAAACTATTAGTTTAACGTAGCAATATCAAGGACTGTTATTTAATCAATCCTGTTGGGGAATATATTTTATTTATTTATTATGCTTTGCTTATATAGCGCTATCATATTCCACAGCTTTTTACATACATTATCTTTGCTGTCTCCATTGGGGCTCACAATCTAATTTCCCTATGAGTATATCTTTGGAATGTGGGAGGAAACCGGAGAACCCAGAGGAAATCTGCGCAAATCCGAGAAGAACATACAAACTCCTTGCAAATGTTGTCATTGGTGGGATAGTGGAGCTTTTCGAATCTTTGCAGCCTGATATAGAGGAGACCAGTATCTTCTGTACTTACTGTACAAAGTCTCCTATCCCAGCTGTGAAATCCTGTATGCAGCGTGAGAACTCCATATGTGACAACCACCTGACAGCCCACAATTAAGTCTGGATCTTATGCTAATAGAACCCAAGCTCTTTTGCTTCCAAAAATGTTTCCTCAACTAGAAGGTGGAGTCTCAGAAAAGCATTTTTTCACATTACTAAGGAGTACGTCTCCTGGACTGGTAAAGCGTATGCACTAAGTGCAAAGGATGCCAAAAATTAGTAGGAAGCAATCCAATACCCTTTTGAAGAGACATAGTGGAGGGCCTTAGAAAACATTTTTTTCCCATTATTGGGAGTGGATATCCTAAACTTGTAATGCGCATGCACTAGGTGCATGGGCTGAAAAACATTTACCCCTGGGGGGTGTACATATATATCAAAGAATGTTAGAGGTAGGCCTCTCAAAGTTCTTAATGAGGGTAACATAAACACACTTAAAAAAATTATAGTGAGGGTAGCATGATCACCCTGTTAATATAGTGGTAGAGGAGGAGTAAGAGGAGGATGATACAAAAAAGACAAAATCATGAAGTGTATACCTATGTTTGGGCGGGAAGGGGTGCATGTGAATATACCAGGAAAAAAAGCACTGTGTTTGAGTTTATGTTCCGCTGCTGTCATCCGGTGGTGTTGAGAAATCTGGCCCTTGATCATTTGACAGGCAGATGCGCCTATCGGTTTTAATACCCCCGGCGTCACTGTAAACCTGCCCTGACTAAATGCTAGTGGCAGTGCAGGCCAGGACCATCAAGGCCAAGAGAGACAGTTCTTGCCACATGTCTAGCTTTTATAGGGTTCCTCTACATTTGCTACATCTGGTGTGTGTCTCTTTCGTTGCTACTCCTTGGTTGTTCAAGGAACTGTGACCTCTGCCGCCAGCGTTGTCAGATGGGAATTCTTCAACTAGGGCCTTCTGGTTCTGCAACATTTTATTAGACCTCTCCATCACGGGAAGGAGAGATGGAAAGTTCTCCTTGTATCGTGGGTCTAAAAGGGTGACCAACCAGTTATTGTTAGCTAAAATGCATATAACGCAAAGGTCAAGGGAAAGGCAGACTGCAAACAGCCAAGACTTCCCTGTCTCCACTAAGAAGATGACTGTTCATCTTCTCCTCCTCCTCCCCTTCATCCTCCGCCTCATCTTCAGGCCATCCATGCTGAACAGACGAGATGAAGATGGTGTAGGTAGTACCATCTGTAGTGCAGGCAACAAGCTCTGTTCCTTCTCCTCATTGTCACCCAATTTTTGTTGAGAAGATGAGATGAAGCTGGGCTGTGTAGCATCACACTGTACAGTTTCTGGTTCTATCTCAACCTGCTCCACCTGCAAAGCCTCCACTTTTGGCAGTGAGCATTTCAGTAGACAGAGAGGCAGGATGGTTACACTGATTATAGCATCATCGCCACTCCCCATCTTGGTCGAGTCCTAAGTTTTGGAAAACCACACAGATGTCAGATATCCATGCCCACTCATCAGCTGGAAGTTGCAAATGCTGCAACTGACTTGAGGAAATGGGCACACACTTGGCGTACTTTCACAAGTAGATCAGGCAGAGCTGGGTAAGTTTTTAGAAACCGCTGAACCACTAAGTTGAGCACATGGGCAAGGCATGGTAAGTGTGCGAGGTTGCCAAGTTTCAGGGGCGCCACCAGGTTATGGCCATTGTCACACACGACCCTGTCTGGTTGTAGCTTCAGTGCGACAGCCACAGATTAGTCTGGTCTGTTAGACCTTTCAACAACTCTGCAGTGGAGTGCGGTTTGTCACCTAAGCAGATTTGCTTCAGTAGAGCCTGTTGCCGCTTGGCCAAGGCAGTTCTGCAATGCTTCCAGCTTGCTATAGATGTTGACATGTCTTAGATGGAGGGTGAGGAGGAGGAGGAGGTGAAAGAACTACTGTAGAAGGTGGTGGGAAACCCTGATTGAACCAGGGCCCGCAATCTTCGGTGTCAGTTGCAAGTGTTCCATCCTAGGATCCAACTGGGTCCCGACTTCCACAAGTTCATCCAGTGTTCTGTTAGGGAAATGTAGCATCCCTGGCTACAAGCACTTGTCCACATGTCCATGGTTAAGTGGACCTTCCCAGTAACAGCGTTGGTCAAGGCATGACTGATATTATGGGACAGGTGCTTGTGTAAGGTGGGGACAGTACTGTCATGATCCAGGACGGGGTTTCGCTTTGGCTCATCCTGGTCTGACTGGGGGTTAATTGTTCCGCCTCTCCCTGGCAGAGGGCGGCTATTTAATGCTCACTGGACCTAGGTCCGGTGTCAGTTATACTCCTGCCCTCGGTTGAGTTAGTTGACATTTTGCGTACGTGTGCCTTTTGCCTGATATCTTGCTTGCTTGTTTGGTTTTTGATTCGATTCTGTCCCTGTTACGAGTTCTGCCTGTCCCTCTTGTACTGCGCTACCTCTCATGTATGACTCTCTGCTTGTGACCCGACTTCTCTCTGCTCGTCCCCTTGGTACCCCGTTGCCCTCTTGTGTATGACCTTTGGCTTTCTCTGATCTCCCGTCTGTTTACCCCTCCTGTACCTTGCTGTCCGTACCGTAAACGACCTCCTTTTGCCTGACTCTGAGTTTGCTGTCTTCTCTGAAAGCAGGACGCTAAGCCCCGCCCCCTGCAGTCACATGACCGTAGGTCCCATGCCGGCTTGCTAAACTTCATCACTAAGGTCCTGTGCACCTATACTTTTCTGGCTATTCTGGTTCCCAGGGGTCCCTACAGTGCGGGTGAGTCCCTGCTCAGCGGAGACTGTACGCCGGCGCTGTCAGGATCCTGATATTATAACTGACCGACACCATTTTTTTTTTCTGCTTCCATTCACCTGTGTGTGTAATGGATCCTATGCACGCTCTTTCTGAGCAGGTTAAACACCTAACCCAGATGTCTCAGAAACTCCTTGGAGAACAACGAGTCCTGGCTCAGTCTCAGCAGTTGATCGCTGACACTGTGCAGGGGGCTTTTTCATCGGGGGCTCGGGATATTACATTAGTTTCCCCTGAGTCTCCAGTGAAGTTACCAGATACCTTTTCTGGAAATAAAAAAGAGTTCAGAGTTTTCAAGGAGGGCTGTAAGCTTTTTTTTCCCTTAAGACCACACTCTTCTGGGGATGAAAGTCAGAGAGTGGGGGTCATTATGTCTCTGTTAAGGGGAGCCCCCCAAGCTTGGGCTTTCTCCCGTCTGACCACGGCCCCTGAGCGTATGACGGTAGATGCATTTTTTAAGGTCCTGGGGCATATTTATGATGAGCCTGATCGTATGCATATGGCTGAGGACATAGTGATGAGTGTGTGCCAGGGAAAGCACTCAGCCGAGTGGGGCTGCTGAGGTTTGCTGGAATGATGCCGTCCTCCGGGGTTTGTTCCGTAGAGGCCTGTCTGAATATCTGAAAGATGCCTTGGCTCTCCACCCTCTGCCTGATTCCCTGGAGGAGGTTATGACACAGGCCGTCCGAATGGATCGCCGGCTATGGGCGAGGGGAGTGATGCAAAGTGAAAGACAGTTATTCTCCCAAGGAAGGGGACCCAGTCCTATTTTGGAGATCGCAGAGATGGGAACCATCGACCTCAAGGAAAATAAAAGGAGACCACGGCTAGTGGGAAAAGACTGTTTTCAAGGTGGCGATTCTGGACATTGGAGAAAGGTGTGCCCCTCCCATCCACTAACCAAGCGACTGAGCCCGGGTGATTGTCGTGGAGGTCACCCAGGCTCTCAGGTACCTTTTTCTGCCTTCTCTAGAATGTTGTTGCAGGTGGAACTTTGTTGTGGGAGTGTCTCCACATCCACTTCTGCCTTCGTGGATTGCGGATCAGTATTGAACTTTATTGAATCTGATTTGGTATCCAGGTGTAAGTTAGGGACAGTTAGGTTGGAGACTCCTATTCACATTGTGGCCATTAACAAAACACCACTTGTAAAAAATGACATTATGCTTCGTACTGAAGAGTTTCTCCTTAAAGTGAGTTCCGTGCACCAGGAACGTATTTCATGTTTTGTGATGGACAACCTGCCAGCGGGACTGGTGTTGGGGTTCCCCTGGTTACAATTGCATAATCCTGTAATTAATTGGGAATGTCGGAACATTGTTAAATGGGGTCCCTATCGTTCTGAGAAATGTCTTGATACTATGTCTGTGTCGTCCGTGGGTCTGGAAGGTATTCCGGAGTGCCTGATAGACTATACGGACGTTTTCTCCGAAAGAGAGGCTGAGGTTTTACCACCACACCGCCCATTTGATTGTGCCATTGACCTGGTTCCAGGTGCTAAATTGCCCAAGGCCCGCTTGTATAACCTTTCGGGTCCAGAACGGGCTGCGATGAAGGAGTATATTTCCGAGAGCCTCCGTAAGGGACACATTCGTCCTTCTGTTTCTCCTGTGGCGGTGGGGTTCTTTTTTGTAAAGAAAAAAGATGGTGGTTTACGCCCATGCCTCGATTTTCGTGAGTTAAATAAAATAACTGTGAGGAATACGTATCCCCTTCCACTTATTCCTGATTTATACAACCAATTGTCCGGAGCTAAGTGGTTTTCAAAATTAGATCTACGGGGAGCGTATAACCTTATCCGAGTCCAAGACGGAGATGAATGGAAAACCACTTTTCTCACTACTGAAGGGTTGTTTGAAAATCTGGTCATGCCTTTCGGCTTGACCAATGCTCCAGCGGTCTTCCAAAACTTCATAAACGTGTTCTCTGGTTTTATTGGACATTTTTTGGTGGTATATTTGGATGATATATTGATCTATTCTCCTGATAAACAGACTCACATTGGTCATGTTCAGGCAGTTCTCCAAAGGCTCCGGGAGAACTGTCTCTTTGCTAAACTGGAAAAATGTTTGTTTTTTGTTCAGGAACTGTCGTTTCTGGGGTTCATCGTGTCTGCTGAAGGGTATCGCATGGATCCTAATAAGGTGCAGGCCATTGTCGAGTGGGTTCAACCTTGTGATTTGAAGGCTCTGCAGCGTTTCCTAGGATTTGGCAATTACTATCGCAAATTTATAATGGGGTTCTCACAGGAGGTTAAACCCCTCACAGACATGACTCAAAAGGGGGCCGATATCAAGAATTGGTCAACCGCAGCGGTAGCGGCATTTCAATTTTTGAAAACATGTTTCGCGTCGGCCCCGGTTCTTGTTCAACCGGACCCGTCTGAACCATTTATTGTTGAGGTAGATGCCTCAGAGGTGGGGGTGGGGATGGTATTGTCCCAAGGACCCGCCACTTTGACCAATTTAAGACCTTGCGCCTTTTTCTCAAAGAAATTCTCTCCTGCGGAGAGAAACTATGATGTGGGAAATCGAGAACTTCTGGCCGTTAAGTTGGCCTTTGAAGAATGGAGGCATTTTTTGGAGGGGGCTGTCCATCCTATAACTGTAATTACGGACCACAAAAACCGAGCTTATATTGAGTCAGCTAAGAGGTTGACTCCTAGACAGGCTAGATGGTCACTTTTTTTTCCCGATTCAACTCCTCGATCACTTTTCTGCCAGGATCTAAAAATGTCAGAGCAGATGCCTTGTCACGCAGTCTAGATCCGTTGTCCCCCCCAGAACCTCCATCCTCCATTCTTCAGCCTGGGGTGGTGGTGGCAGGTATTTCGAATATGTTGGAATGAGAGATTCGGGAAGCCCAGTCTCTTGCACCGCCGGCTATGCCGGTGGACAAACTCTTTGTGCCAGCTCAGCTTCGCCTTAAGGTCCTCCAGGAGTTCCATGACTCAGTTCTGGGTGGACATCCAGGGATCTCGGCTACCCGGAAGGCAATTGCTAGAGTATTCTGGTGGTCTGCTTTAGCCTCTGATGTTGGGGAATATGTGTCTGCTTGTGATGTTTGTGCCCGTGCAAAAAAAACCCATAACCGGCCGGACGGGGAATTGGTACCACTGCCAATTCCTGAGAGACCATGGACGCATTTGTCCATGGATTTCATCACCAACCTTCCCCCCTCCAAGGGTAATACCATCGTCTGGGTTGTGGTGGACAGGTTTAGTAAGCAGGCACATTTTGTACCTTTGGCAGCTCTACCTAATGCGGAAACATTGTCCAGATTGTTTGTTGAGCATGTGGTGCGGTTGCATGGGGTACCCTTGAATGTGGTGTCTGATAGAGGAGTGCAATTTGTTTACAGATTTTGGAGGGCTTTTTGTAAAAGTTTGGGTATTGGTCTGTCCTTTTCATCCGCTTATCATCCAGAGACTAATGGGTAGACCGAGTGGACCAATCAGTCTCTGGAGCAAATTCTGCGCTGCTTGACTCCAGACTGACAAGATGATTGGTGTTCTGTGTTACCGTTGGCCGAGTTTGCATTTAACAACCGTGTTAATCAGTCTACTGGTACATCTCCTTTTTTTTGCAATTATGGGTTTCATCCTCATTTTGGAGAATTTTCCCGTTTGAATTCTGGGTGTCCTGGGGTGGATGAGACGATCCAGCGGTTGGGGGAGGTATGGTGAGAGGTCCAGAGTAATATTACGAAGGCCAAGGACAAGTTTAAATTTTTTGCGGACAAAAAACGATCCGCGGCACCAGTGTTGCAGATTGGGGATAAGGTATGGTTGTCCACCAAGAATATAAGACTCAAGGTACCCTCTGCGAAGCTTGGACCCAAGTTTATCGGTCCTTATGAAATTATCGGGTCAGTTAACCCGGTGGCTTTTCGGTTGCGTCTCCCGCCATCTCTGCGGATGCCAAATGTTTTTCATATGGCCCTTTTGAAACCTGTGAGGTCCGCTGGGGAGGGATCATCAGCTTCCCCAACACCGGTTTTGGTAGACGGGCAGTCGGATTACGAGGTGGAACGAATTGTCGACTCCAGGTTGGTCCATCGTGCCCTTCAATATCTGGTACATTGGAAAGGCTACCGTCCTGAAGAACGCTCGTGGGTTCCTGCTCGATCGGTTCATGTGGATCGGTTGGTCCTGGCCTTTCACGCCAAGTACCCTGAGAGACCTGGGGGTCCAGTGGCCCCCCATTGAGAGGAGGGTACTGTCATGATCCAGGACGGGGTTTCGCTTTGGCCCATCCTGGTCTGATTGGGGGTTAATTGTTCCGCCTCTCCCTGGCAAAGGGCGGCTATTTGATGCTCACTGGACCTAGGTCCGGTGTCAGTTATACTCCTGCCCTCAGCTGAGTTAGTTGACCTTGTGCGTATGTGTGCCTTGTGCCTGATATCTTGCTTGCTTGTTTGGTTTTTGATTCAGTTCTGTCCCTGTTACGAGTTCTGCCTGTCCCTCTTGTACTGCGCTACCTCTCGTGTATGACTCTCTGCTTGTGACCCGACTTCTCTCTGCTCGTCCCCTTGGTACCATGTCGCCCTCTTGTGTATGAGCTTTGGCTTTGTCTGATCTCCCGTCTGTTTACCCCTCCTGTACCTTGCTGTCCGTACCGTGAACGACCTCCTTTTGCCTGACTCTGAGTTTGCTGTCTTCTCTGAAAGCAGGATGCTAAGCCCCGCCCCCTTGCAGTCACATGACCGTAGGTCCCGTGCCGGCTTGCTAAACTTCATCACTAAGGTCCTGTGCACCTATTTACGCCTGCATACCAAGGAATGGGATAGGAACAACTGAACGCTGCGCTGGGACAAGGACATGGATGTGGTTGCAAGTGTGCCACGACAGATGCAGGGTGGGAGGCATCATAAGGCCCTTTTGAAACCTGTGAGGTCCGCTGGGGAGGGATCATCAGCTTCCCCAACACCGGTTTTGGTAGACGGCAGTCGGATTACGAGGTGGAACGAATTGTCAACTCCAGGTTGGTCCATCGTGCCCTTCAATATCTGGTACATTGGAAAGGCTACCGTCCTGAAGAACGCTCGTGGGTTCCTGCTCGATCGGTTCATGCGGATCGGTTGGTCCTGGCCTTTCACGCCAAGTACCCTGAGAGACCTGGGGGTCCAGTGGCCCCCATTGAGAGGAGGGTACTGTCATGATCCAGGACAGGGTTTCGCTTTGGCCCATCCTGGTCTGATTGGGGGTTAATTGTTCCGCCTCTCCCTGGCAAAGGGCGGCTTTTTGATGCTCACTGGACCTAGGTCCGGTGTCAGTTATACTCCTGCCCTCAGCTGAGTTAGTTGACCTTGTGCGTATGTGTGCCTTGTGCCTGATATCTTGCTTGCATGTTTGGTTTTTGATTCAGTTCTGTCCCTGTTACGAGTTCTGCCTGTCCCTCTTGTACTGCGCTACCTCTCGTGTATGACTCTCTGCTTGTGACCCGACTTCTCTCTGCTCGTCCCCTTGGTACCATGTCGCCCTCTTGTGTATGACCTTTGGCTTTGTCTGATCTCCCATCTGTTTACCCCTCCTGTACCTTGCTGTCCGTACCGTGAACGACCTCCTTTTGCCTGACTCTGAGTTTGCTGTCTTCTCTGAAAGCAGGATGCTAAGCCCCGCCCCCTTGCAGTCACATGACCGTAGGTCCCATGCCGGCCTGCTAAACTTCATCACTAAGGTCCTGTGCACCTATTTACGCCTGCATACCAAGGAATGGGATAGGAACAACTGAACGCTGCGCTGGGACAAGGACATGGATGTGGTTGCAAGTGTGCCACGACAGATGCAGGGTGGGAGGCATCTTTGCCTGTGTCATGCACAGGGGATTGGTGTGCACATAGAACAGGGAAGAGGCAGAGGTGTCACCCACAAACACTGTTTCTGGACCCTGGCGCTTGACCCAACTAATCGGCTGCTTTGCTGTCATGTGCCTCAGCACAGCCTGGTGGTGGTCAAGCTGGTAGTTGTGCTGCCCTTACTGATGCTGGCAGATGTTGCAAATGGCCTTTTTTTGTGTTAACTTGACTGTTTTGAAAAAATCACCAATCTCGGGAACACTTAACCCTTGGTCTGGTAACTTCACCTGTGTTGGTGCTCTGGGAAACAGTTGCCTGCCTTCTGTCACTGGCGATCACACTGCCTCTTCCTGCCTGTTTTGATGCTGTGGATTCCTCCCCCTGGTGCTACTGTCCTTGCTCTGCATGTCAACTTCCCAGGTTGGATTATCGTCCACCACCTCGCCTTCCACTTCCGCACCATGCTCCTCCTCCTGATTTGCTGACGCAACAACACCACTTGTTGGCAATTGTGTCTTATCATCATCCACCTCTTGTGACACTAATTTGTTATGAGCTCATTTTTTCCTTCACCTTTGATGTCCGATGAACTCCCTCTGCTGGTGAAAGGAGGTAGTGAAATTGATTTGGATGGAAAAAACCTGTCATCTGAACAGGTGGAGTGTGATTGGACATCAGGAATCTCTGAGTGGATATAAGGCCGCCGACGCCCTGCTCGGTTGCTGGTGATCCTCTCTGCTCTGAGCTCTGGCCTCCAGTTTAGTCCTGGCTACTAAAACTAAGTTTTTGCTCTGCTATTTTTCCATGAGATTTTGTCTGGTTTACCTAGTGTTTGTGTTCAGCCAGCCCTGGTTGGGACTGGCTGAACTCCATTTTTGTCTCTTATCAGTTGATCTCTTTGCTCTGTTTTCAGAATATACCTGAGTGCTGATATAGTAAATTTGAAGTCTAGTGACTTCAGGGCCTTTTCTATCAGACGTGTTGGACATTATTTTTGGCAGGGTTTTTGCGTGATTGCAGACAGTTGCTTTTCTTTCCTAGTGTGGGCCCCATCGCTTGCTCAGCCTGTCTTTCTGTCTGTGTTTGTGTTTTCATCTGTTTTCACCGTCAATACATGTTGGGGGCTGTCTATTGCTTTGCGTTCTGCTCTGTGGCAGTTTAGATTTCCCCTTTCTTTCTTTAGGTTTATTTAGTTCTCCGGTTGTGAACAAGGTGTCTAGGACCACCGTAGGAACACCCCATGGCTACTGTTAGTTGTTGTGAATAGGATCAGGGGTCTGCAATCCGCTAGCTACCAACCTCTCTGGTTTTCTGGACTTCGCTTGTATTTTTGTTTTTTCCTCCTCCGGTGACTCATTCATAACAGTAATTGCATTTCTCACTGTCGCTTTCTTGCTGCTCAAATATTTGGGTATTGCTACTTGCAATCTCCTCATTTCCCACTTGAAATGGGCAGAACAAGAGGTCAGAATCTATAAATGGAAATGTGAATAGCTCTTTGAAGTCTCCTAGTGTGGGATCAGTCAAAGTGACTGAAAGAATTATCTGCTATCCATCCAACAACCTTTTCACATTGCTCTGGCTTCAAGAGTGTTGTTCTGCACCCCTGTACAAAGTGGGACAGGAAGCTAGGTCGACATGATGTGTGTTTGTTGTGCTCCTGCAACAGACACACTTTCACCTTGCCTCGGCTCACCATCAGCATCAAGTCCACTTCTCTGTCCCTTACCATATGCCTTGCCCCTTTTTTAAACTACGTATGATAAATCCCTGCTGAGAAAACCTTGCAGGATTAGTATCGCAGGAAAATTTGTCCACATCAGATGGACTTGTTATGGTGCAGGAGGAATATAGTGATTCTAGTGATAAGAAACCAAGTCTAACTGTATGCTTTTGACGCCCAACTGGTGCATTATAAATGGCACACAATATTTCCCTGCTGAAAAAAATTTGCAGGATTACTAGTGCATTAAAATTTGCCCAACTCAGATGGACGTCTTACACTGCAGGAACAAAATAGCGTTCTATTGATAACCAAGTCTGACTGCATGCTTTTGACGCACAACTGGTGCATGATAAATGGCGTACAATTTTTCACTGCTGAAAAATTAGGATTACTAGAGCAGGAAAATTTGCCCACCTCAGATGTTGTTTTTACAGTGCAGGAGCAATATAGCAATACTATTGCTAAAGTACCAAGTCTGGCTGTAAACTTTTGATGCACAACTGGCACAGTAAAAGTGGCGTATAATATCTCCCTGCTCAGAACAATTTGCAGTATTAAAAGCAAAAAGAATATTATTAGTCCTGAGAACTTGAAGGGCTTTTGGTATGAATTGCATCAGAAAGGACGTGCAGTTAACTCTATGGTCCTACACTATCCCTTCAACACAATCTCTCACTATGTGCTGCTATCAACAGTATGAATATTGATTCTAATTAGCCCTAAGGAGGGCTGTTGATGCAGTTGAAAGAAATATCAATGATGTCTAATCCCTGGCTATATGCAGCTACAACTCTATCCCTAGCTCAGCAGCTCTCCCTTCTCTGCCTGTGTTTGTTGGTACACAATGCCAAGCATGGCGTCACGGGTCTTATATAGGCCCTATGATGCTATGCGGCCAGCCAATCACAATAATACCACAACCAAGATGGCTACGCAATACAGTGACTGGCAGGCAATCCTCCCATGTTTATTGACTGTCTGAAAAGCTCCAACATGTAGGGCATGGACTCAAGCTTGCCCGCGAGCATTCAAAAATACTTACCGAGTAACAAACATCTCGAGCACACTGGTAAGTGTTTAAAAAGCTGTAAGGAGTACGCTCACTGATCACTAGCATGCACCTGTCTAAGATAACAGCTCCTGCTGTGCTAAAAACACTTTCCAACAGTACACTTTCTGCAGGGCAGGCCAGCACCTCCAAGGCATAAAGGGCAAGCTCAGGCCATGTACAATTTGGAGATTCGGAAGTTACATTGTCCAGACCCATCACTCAGTATGTGGAGATATGTGGACCCATACTCAACCGGCATGTTGTTGAAACTGTCATGCTCATGAGCTTGCGTTTGGTCATCGGCTTCTTTTTCTGCTGATCCACAGGAGACGATCCTTTTCTCTGTGTGTTTGGGTTCTGTTTTCTGGCTGCAGTCTGTCTACCTTAACACAGGTGTTTTAAATTGTCCATTTATACCTTTTTTAGTGTGTATCCTATGAATCCCCAGTGAGTTCCTACACAGGTATAACCTATAAGTGCTGTATTTTGTACCGTGCTGAGTATAAGGTTTAACACATTTCTGCCATGCTAACCATGCCTTCAGAGGTGGTACCAGTGTCCCAGCTGTGTTGGTGACTAGAGATGGTCAAAAAAGGAGAAAAGAGAACCCAGCATATGAGGCGCACACCCAGGATAATAAAGATATGTAAGTAAACATATATAAATTTTATTGAAAGGACAGAAAAAATGCACACAATAAAAACATTTAAAAGGCAAAACACACCCCCAATTGTCCCAAATGGATTTTACAATAGATGCTAATGGATAGAAACCACATGGTTAAATATACAACATGCTAGCCTAAATGTATATGATATTACATAATGCATGACCCACCGACCGCATATCTGAAGGATGATGACACACAGACACTCACTCCAAACAGCCTTAAGAAAAGCCAGGGGGCAATGTAGGTAACCCTGTAAGGGAGGGAGCAAAGTGACCATCCACTATAAGGATAGGGAGAGTACCACACAGACACTTACTCCAAAAGGCCTTATATGTTTACTTACATATCTTTATTGTCCTGGGTGTGCTCCTCATATGCTGGGTTCTCTTTTCTCCTTTTTTGATCATTGCCCTTACCTGTGCATTGAGCAGCACCCCATATATATTTTTACAAATTGATTGCTTTTTTGCCCTTTTTTCAGGTGACTAGAGATGGGTGAACCCTAACAGTAAAGTTCGGAGTTCGTAATGAACACCTACTGTTTGGTCATGGACTTCACCAGGATGTCTGTGTTACTGTTCAAGTTCAGCCCCCCGCACAACAGATATTTGTCGCGAACACTGATTCTGATTGGTTGCAGTTCCCAGCTATAATCAGAGGTAAAAAGTTTATCTCAGGTCACAGGTGTTGGCTGATGGGACTACTGCTCCCATCAGCCTACATCTGCTGCCGCTAAAAATAGTGAGAGCAGGCAGCACCTGATTGGAGTATTCATCAGCCAGCTCCTGGACTCTAAATAAATAATTAAAACAAATAGCATAGGTTCCCCTGTATTCATGATAACCAGCCAGGCAAAATTGACAGCTTATTTAAATTATTTTAAAAAAGAACATAGGGTCCCATCCATTTTTGAAAACCAGCCTTGCTAAAGCAGACAGCTGAGGGCTGGTATTCTCAGGCTGATAAGGGCACTGTCACGGATGTGTCAGAGGCTGCAGACCGTCGCTCTCCATCTGACTGCAGAAGGTCTCAGTTTGCTTTGCAGACTTCTTCATGGGCCTTATGACTCTAGGACGCAGTGGCAACTTTCCCCTGGTTCTAGTTGACACACCTGGACCGGGGTGTTTTTAACTTCCAGCTTGCTGCTGGAAGTTGTGGTTGATATTTCTATTTCCATTTCACTGTTGAGGTTCGGAGCCATAGCAGTCAGCTTTCTACCTTCTTGATGTTGCTGGAGGATGTCTGTGTTTCTCTTTGAACCTACTCAAGCTGAGTGTTCCCCTTGTTTGTGTATCCTACCTGTCTTTAGAGGTAGTGGGGATTGGCTAGAGCACATCCTGTCCTACCCTATGCAGGGCTTATTTCCAGGATCAGGCAGAGATTAGGGCAGTCAGGGTGATGCTAGATCTGCCTAGGGGTCTCCACTACCCCCTTCCCTAGTGTTTGGTCCACTTTCCCTTATCCCTTCGTGTTGCACTTAGCCTTTCCTTCAAATTGCATTACATTATCAAACCCCTTTTACGCTTGCAAAAGAATTTCCTTTTGCTGGGTTCATGGATCCTGTTTTTGTGCAGGCATAGCAGCTACAGAGATTGGCACTGGAGGTGATTGACCTTCATTCTGAGGTTCAGCAACAACGGCAGCGGCTGCAAGCTCCTGTTGAGGGGGACTCTACGGGCTGGCTGGTCCAGGTGACATCAAGGATATGCTAATTTTTTTATTGCACTTTTTTTATTATATACTGTATATCTTTGCTATAGTTGTGTGCTCTCCAGTTTCCACCACCACTCCCTATTCTCCTCTTCTGCTTCTCATTTTTGAGAACTCTTTTGGGTGAACTGATAATAACTGAACAGAGGTGATAATGTAATAAAAACAGATTCCGTTATTGTTGAACGAGAACAAAAGGTTTGTAGTCAATCCCCGTCTGAGACCAAACCCGGGGCTCCCCCACAACATAAGCGCATGACAAGAGCCACCTAACAGTTTCCACACGCAGAGCGGGCACCTTTCATCACACATTCAAGTCATAGTGAAACAAACCTGCAGAGGGCTTTCATCATAGTGAGAGTCACATTCTTTTCTTTCTTTTAGCCATTTATTGTCAAAAAATTGTCAACAAAAATATTATAAGAAAGAAAAGAGTTTTTCATGACTTATGTCAGTAGACTGCATTGCAGACCAGACGATGACTAAATAGTAGTTTGCCTAATGTGCTGAGCTGCAATTATGCCAAATGCAGCATAGTAAAAATGTTCCTACAAGATGAAGACAATTAATAGTGCCATCTATCTCATAAGCCATAGAAATGTAGTGCACGTAGTGTATTATGTGGTTCTGTCAAATCCTTAGTTTCACCACATAATAGAGCTTAAAGATCCTGAAATCTTATGCAAAAACAACACCCTCTCCTGAACATGACAGTGAGGGTGATCGATGAGTGGCACAGGCTGCCACGAGAGGTAGTGAGTTCTCTTTTAATGGAAGTCTTACAACAGAGACTGGACAGACATCTGTCTGAGATGGTTTAGTTAATCCTGCATTGAGCAGGGGGTTGGACACGATAATCCTGGTGATCCCCTCCAGCTCTAACATTCTATGATTCAAGGCAGTGCAAAATAATAACATTTTTAATCTATTAACCATTGAAAGAACCCTGTTCCTTCACAGCATGGCTCAGTTGACCACTGTGGTCTGCATGAAAATGCGCAAAACTTATGCGGCACTGTCGTTAAAGTGAACCTGATACATGCTGCTCAAACCAGGGCAGCGTGAATCAGACACTGGCTGTGTGATGAGGAAAGCAGACTGTCAGTCACTACATGTCTCACACTGGTAATGCCTCCTTTCATTTAAAATAATCTCTGGAGGCAGATTCTCAGGGAGATCAGTGTCTGGTCCATTGATTTTAATAGCTAATCTGTATTTTAGAAAAATGTGCATTTGTCGGGAATTTGACATCAGATTGCAGATATGAATGTATCATTTTATCCAGCTTCCTATAACCTACCTGCCCATATTGACAGCTTAGCAGGGCTGTACTGTGTCTGCTTTTCCTCGGCAGAACAGGGTTCATGTGGCTGCAGAGTCCTCTTCGGCCCGTACTAGAGACTGGAACCCTCATGACACCGGGACACAAGATGCGTGTCGATGAACTGTACTCTCCAGCTAGTGATTGATAATAAGTCGTGCATGTTGCAAAAAATTTGTTTTAGTCCAATACTGGACTGTTCTGCGTCCCCTTGGATGAAGAAATCCAGATGTGCTCTCGAGAGAAAGAGCAGTATGGCCGGAATGGCCTAAAGTAATGGCTACTCTGTAAATATGTTTTGTTGCACCCGTTGTGCTCTTTCTGCTGAATGGCAGGACTTGACTTTTAACCAGTGTGGGTCCATGGACTGATGGACGACATGCGACTGCAGCAAAGAAACTGCGAATTAGAAACAGGCAGACCGCATATAGAGTGCAGGACCGTGCCCTCATTAAAGGGAGGGGGATGTCTCCCTTAAAGACTACGTATCTGTAGGTATGAGTTTATACAGTGTAAATATGTTGAAGTATGGACTGATGGTGCCAATGAATGGACTGTCTCCGTGCACCCATTTGTATATATCAGCAGAAGTTGGTGCTCCCCTCAAAGGAAGGGAGATCACCCTCAAAGACTGTTGACACAACAAGGGGGGGTCACTCATTTATATATTAGGTGATTTAATGGACACCACTTACGGACTGCCTGGACAGCCACTGGTTTTTATAAGAAAAGTGAAGTGGACATTGACTTCGTATGAATCTAGCTCATATTGAGCTGCTGTATATGTCTCTTCTCTGTTCACTTTAAATTAGTAAAAGTTTATTACAATTGTAGCATTGCCAGGGATGGCAATGATTTAAGGAGGGGAGAATGTAAGGGGTTGTGAGTTTTATCCCCTTAAATCTCCATGTTATTATTATGTGTATATATACTGTATATATATATAAATAAATATATTTATATATATATATATAAAAAAAAATTTGGCACAGCCAGCTCACCGCTTTGAAGAAAACCAGGAATAAGTCCAGCCTGTGGTAGCGGTTTGCATGGAAAACGGATCGGGATAAATCCTTGCATGTAAAAGAAATAGTATTGTTTCTCCAGTGATCAGTCCAATGTAGTGATGAAACATGTTGTCCAAAAGGGATTGACTATATGCAAAATTGTTACTGAAGAAACATGGAACCTTTTTAATGGAAAAATAAAAGTTATATTCACTCTACCATTGGACTGATCGCTGGAGAAACAATACTATTTCATACATATACCGTATATACTCGAGTATAAGTCAATCCAAGTATAAGTCGACCCCCCTAATTTTGCCACAAAAAACTGGGAGAACTTATTGACTCGAGTATAAGTCTAGGGTGGGAAATGCTCCATAGATTATTCCCCCATATGGTGTCCTCAGAAGAAGCTCCATAGATTATTCCCCCATATGCTGCCCCCATAAGAAGCTCCATAGATTGTTCCCCCATATGCTGCCCCCACAAGAAGCTCCATAGATTGTTCCCTCATATGCTGCCCCCATAAGAAGCTCCATAGATTGTTCCCTCATATGCTGCCCCCATAAGAAGCTCATAGATTGTTCCCTCATATGCTGCCCCAATGCTGCTGCTGCTGCATGTAAAAATAAAAAAAATGACACACTCACCTCTCCGTCGCTGGGTGTCAGATTCTCACCTGTCCTACGTCCATGGCTGCTCACCGCTATCTGCCACGTCATCAGTCAGTGACGTTCAGACTGCAGGGGGCGCGGCGTGCACTAACCACGTCACCGCACCCTCTGCTGTCTGAAGTCACTGACCGATGACAGACAGCAGCAAGCAGCCATGGACGCAGGACAGGTGAGTATCGCTATACTTACCTGTCCTGACGCTGTGTCTTGAGCCCCAAGCTTCTCCGCGCTCTCTCTTCCTGCCTTCAGCAGTCATGTGGTACCGCTCATTAAAATCATGAATATGCGCATATTCATGAGTTTTAATGAGCGGCACCACGTGACCGCTGAAGGCAGGAAGAGAGAGCACGGGGAGAAGCTGGGGGCTCAAGACACAGCGTCAGGACGGGTAAGTATGACCTGACACATCCGCCCCCTCCAACCCCCTTTGTATATGACTCGAATATAAGACGAGAGGGGGACTTTCAGCCCAATTTTTTGGGCTGAAAATCTCGACTTATATTCGAGTATATACGGTATATATATATATATATATATATATATATACTGTATGTATATTTATATATTTTATACCATTGTAGTGACGCAAGGAACATTGATGGTAGAGATGAAGTAATGTGCTGGCTTTACAGTGATGAAAATGCTGGATACTATGTGGATGTGCTGTGTCCTGAAGTAAATAAATTTATTCAGTTAAGAATTGACCTGGACTGTGTCTCTATTCTTTGCGATTCAGGACCAGCTTCAAGTCAGCGCAGCAAAGAAGACGCTGACAGCATCGTGGGTACCAATAGTAACATGCAAGAGGTACCGTTTTCCTGTAGAGGGAGGCCAGGGTATACAATGCCCAACCACTTTCAGCCTTGACTACTGCCCTGACCGACCTTTACAACCTCAATAAACTCAGATGAATAGTTTGCCCTCAACTATATTGCAAATACTTCAAAAATTAACCATCTGTATTGGCTAATTAGCTGTGAACAAAGTCTATCGAAGTTGAACAACTGACTGGTACAATATGCTCCACAAAAACTGTGGTTCATGCATGGTTACCTACTGCAGCCGCGCAGTGGGCCTTATTTTTACCGACCCAGGTCTCCTGGACAAACAGTCAGTGTATACAGATGCGGGGTCCCTCCAACAGGTGAGTGGTACAGTTGATGCTTGTGGCTTAACTTTTCAGCAGTGTCCAACATCTCTCATGCTAGGTCCTGGCCATTTCCATCTCTTAGTTGCGTTCCAGGCAGAAATCTCCTCAAATCTGGACAGTTTTTGTCCACAGACAAAATCAGCTCCCACACATCCCCAACAGCCCCCAGACACAGTATGGCATGCCTTACACACAGTATAATGATGTCATAGTACATTCCCCCAACAGAACCCACAGAATATAATGATGCCCCCACAGTGTAGATGTAGGGTCGGTGGGCCAGGCTGGGGGGTGGTCCCTCTGGATACCACGCAGTAACGTACAGACAAAAGATGGAGGCAGTTTTTGTGTGCAAAAGGTCCAAGTTTTTTTCCCGCCGTCCGACTGACGGCCCTCACAATACACTGCCAATTCTCTTCACGGCCCTCCATGTCCAGGCCCCGTTACACACACACCGTACTTATCACCAAGGACGTAAATACATGTACCGTCCCTTTCTGCTTAAGATGTTACTGTCAGCTCGGTCACTGTGGCCGCCTTAGGCCCGTACAGCAACAGTAATTTTTCTGGTCAGGTATCGTCTTCAACTCGATATGTGTTTCCCCGGGGCCTCGTCTGTACTGTGGTACATTGTGTCAGGACCACGCCCCTGACTTCCTTTCTCCTCAGTCCCCCTGGTTAGGTTTTCCTCACAGTGCGACATCTGTCACAGTCTCCTCGTCACTTGAGCTCCCCCTGGGGACTGGAACTTTCTGGAACCCTCCTGTCAAATTTATAGCTTTCCTGGTTCCCTGTAACTCTGCCCCCCATGACCAACGATTTCTTAGCCCTAAGCTGATGTCAAGTCCTATGCTCACACTCCTCCCTGCCCTCTAATGGTCAAACTAAGGTACTGCACGTCCACTACACTTTCCTAGCTGTTTCCCCACTGTAATAACTGACACCTGTCTAAACTGTGCAAACCTTCCTTTCTCTATTCTGACAAGTCTGTCCATCAGGTCACCTTCCCTACACTCCTCCTTCCTTTGTCTATTGTCATCCTCGACAATCGTAATCCCTGCCTTCGTCGTTCTGAAGCTTACCCTACCTTCTGTTGTCGGACCAGCTGTTGGGCCAAACCCACTACCCGAGGGGGCCGAACCAAAGCGGGAGCACCATGCTCCGAGCAGCCTACTACTACTCACCAGCGTGCATGCCACATGACAACGTCTTTCAAATTGGGCTAAGTATACCTAGATTCTCTTTCCGGCGTGTACCTTCCCCTACTCTCCCCTTCTGTCACCTTCCACTATCTGGTACGCCATGATCGAGGCCTTACACCTACCAGATCATTGTCGGCGTCCGCCTTCTTCCTTCAGGGGTGTCCGTGGTGTCAGGGACCAGACCTAGGATGACTGTCTTTCTCACGTCTTCCATCTCTTTGCCTTTCTTTTGGTTACACGTCATGGTCAGCGTCTCGGTCTCCCAGACCTTCTCAACACATAGACTCTTTTGGATCTCACACTTCCCTTTGGTCGCTCAGACCCTCTCTTACCTGGACCTGTTGCATTTTCTTGTGCATATCATACATCAGAACAACTCTATAATATCACAAGTACCCCATTTTCTTACATTTTTTCTATTGCTTGTTAAAACCAACATATAATAAACATAATCATAACAGATTTTCTCCTCCCCCTTCCTTTAACATGGACACTTTCTCTCTCCTTACATCCCCGCTTTTGTCAGGCTTAACACACAAAAACTTCAATTTTTATATTAAACTTTTTTTTTTCTATTAACTTGGACGCAAACTGTCCTTGTGATTTGCAGAACGGTGCAACGAAAATTCAAAAGTTCAAGCCACCTCCTAGTGGCCGGCAGCGAGGGGCCCCACAGCCGTGGATCTCCCGGGATGTAATGAGTGTCCTGTGAGTTCTTTCTATGGGGGCTTGTGACCTTCAGACTCAGCAATCACAGCTAACGCGTAGTAGCCGCGGGGACAGTACTCTTTGTAGTACAACACCTAGTCCCCCTCGTGTAGAGCCCAGCCGTGATGAAAAGAGGCCACATTAAGATAAACCTTCTGGCCGGTAGCCAGATCGCGTATGAACCCATACCCCCTGGGTATATTCGTATACATGAGCCGTCCCATAGATCGTGTCGCCGCCATGCCAGCCTCCCCCTTTGCATGAAGCAGGTTCCATACTTCCTGCTTCCTGGCTTTCTTCTTTTTCACCACTTCTGCGACCCAAATGGAGGGTCCGGTGTGAGCCCGGGAGTCAGGTGGGCGGGACTTAGCCTGGGGCAAAAACAGGGCAGAGGCGGCTGGTGATGTCTGCGGCCCAGCAGCCGCTGGGGCCGGGTGGCGGATAGGGGCAGACAGGTCTTTCGGATGTTGAACCACAGGGCCTGACAAATAGGCCGCAGCCAGTTCCAATGCCGGCATAACCGGAGTAACAACTGGTTTCATGGAGGATGTCACCCCCTGCAGGGGGGATGCAACAGCGTCTTCTGGAAAAAGGCTCCGCATCGGGCGTGGCGTCACCGGGCGGGGTGGCTCAGGCCTGGGAGTGGAGGGCTCACTCAGCTCTGCATAGACAGTGGAGTCTTCCTTGGCCAGCCTTCCGGGATCACAGGAGGCCGCGTGCTGCGGCTGAGTGATGGGGGCCACTTGCGGAGCCGCTGGCAGAGCCGGGGGAACTCTCACCTTCCCTGGCATCGCGGTCTCCATCACATCTTCCTGCGGCTGCTCCTGCAGTCTCCGCTCTTCACTCCGCCGTCCGGTGGGGCTGCAATCTAATGGCGCAAAACAGCCGCAGACAATCATTTCCTCGGTGCTCCTCCCTCTGCTGGGTGGGGCGATGGCAGGCCTTTCCACCCACCTGCCAGGGTCCAGTATGTGGGAGCGTTGACCTCCTGGTACATATCGCTCTCCCCAGGGGTACATAGGAGGGGGTCCCAGTCCATCCAGAATGACTGCAAACACACGGTCCTCTCCTCTGCGCTGAAGCAGCACCGCCATCTTGCTCTGGACCTGGTACCGTCCCGGATCCTCTGCTGGCAACGCAGGTACACCACAGCACTCCCAATTTGTAACCCACAGGTTGGTAATTTGTAATCCACAGGTGTTTGTAATCCACACAGTGCAGTCCAAGTCCGTTCCCACTCCTCAGAGGCAGGCCTGCCGCAGAAGATATTGTATTAGCGGCGTTGATTCTGCCGACTATGCCAAGTGTAGGGTCGGTGGGCCGTGCTGGGGGGTGGTCACTCTGGATACCGCGCAGTAATGTACAGGCACAAGATGGAGGCAGTTTTCGGGTGCAACAGGTCCAAGTTTATTTCCCGCCGTCCGACTGACTGCCCTCACAATACACCGCCAGTTCTCTTCACGGCCCTCCATGTCCAGGCCCCGTTACACACACTGTATTATCACCAAGGACGTAAATACACGTACCGTCCCTTTCTGCTTAACGACATTCCTGTCAGCTCGGTCACTGTGGCCGCCTTAGGCCCGTACAGCAACAGTAATTTTTCTGGTCAGGTATCGTCTTCAACTCGGTATGTGTTTCCCCGGGGCCTCGTCTGTACTGCGGTACTTCATGTCACGACCACCCCCCTGACTTCCTTTCTCCTCAGTCCCCCTGGTTGGGTTTTCCTCTCAGTGCAGCAACTGTCACAGTCTCCTCGTCACTTGAGCTCCCCCTGGGGACAGGAACTTTCTGGAACCCTCCTGTCAAATTTATAGCTTTCCTGGTTCCCTGTAACTCTGCCCCCCATGACCAACGGTTTCTTAGCCCTAAGCTGATGTCAAGTCCTATGCTCACACTCCTCCCTGCCCTCTAATGGTCAACCCAAGGTACTGCACGTCCACTACACTTTCCTAGCTGTTTCCCCAATGTAATAACTGACACCTGTCATACTGTGCAAACCTTCCTTTCTCTATTCTAACAAGTCCGTCTGTCCGTCAGGTCACCTTCCCTACATAGACACACATACACACACAATTCTGCTATATCAACACACAGAACTCTGTTACTTCAACAAGCAAATATATTGCCTTTGAGTCCTACTCATTGGCTCCTCTGTCTGGTTACATGACCTTACAGTGTCACGGGACTTATAGGCCCTTTCACATAGACTGAATGGTGGAGTACGGATCTGATGCTTTATTAATCCATCATCATGTTCAATAATATGTCTGAGTCCAGTGGACACCGATACAGTTGCAGTTGGGACACACTTCAGGCCTCCGGGGACGGTCTTGCTGGATCCAGGACTGTTGGGAGGTATGTGGAGCGCCCCGCGGGGCCTGGGGGTACTCGGTACCGGGCCCGTTGACTTCCATGGGGGATGGTGTCACGGCGGCGGTGACCCGGTCCATGGCCCAGAGGCATCCAGTAATAAAATAGGGGAAAGTTGTGTGGTATTTATGTGGTAAAAATGAAGATTAAAGTTATTGGATGGTGAAATACGTGACGCCACCTGTGGTATTCTAGTCAGAGGTGACCAGCGCTGCGTGTGTTGCTTCTCTGGGATGGATGTTGGGCGCAGCTGTGATGTTGTAGCCCTCCACAGGTAGGGCTGTAGTCCCAGGGCGAAGATGTTAAATAAATAGTAAAAGTGGCTGTAAACGTTGGGGTGCAGATAAATGAGAGAAAGACACAGAGAGGTGCAGTTTCTTTACCTTTTACTGGTAATAGGTTGCAGTCCGGAGTACCACATACAGGTGATGGAATGAAAAAAATATCCACAATTCGGGCCTGAAAATACATGGCACTCCCCAACTACTGTATATACCAAAAAGATCAAGGAAGCATAATGCCATAAAATGTAATTTACTTTATTGAATGACGTATAACAAAGATAGACATAAAAAATAGACATAAAAAGAGATGGATATATCGGTGGATATCACTGGTACAAATGTGCTAAACGTGTACAGATACACAAAAAATGATATACCTAATAATCCGATGTCGAAGATATCATAACCAAGTGTATCAATAAGAGGTATAAGAAGTATATAACGTATGTGCGTTCTTAGGCGACTGGATTGTAAAATGCTATAGTAATATTACTATCAAGAAAGAGAGCTATAGGCATCCATGGCAGTGATATGGCCACCACCCAATATATATGACCCAAATGGCCAAAAAGAGCTCTTAGCAGCTAATACATTAATATGGCCAAGTTAAGTGCACGACATTACTATAATACTTTGGACAAAAATTCATGTCCTAACAGAGAGGTAATGATATATGTATTCACCCCCTGTCACCGCTATGACACTGCATAGACACATATACTATTATAATATAACACTGCTATAATTTGGACAACCCAGTCCTAAAAAAGTGCTAATAGTGCAAAATGTAAGTCTGCTGTCACAGCTGTAACATTAAGTAAACGTGCAAAAAGAATAGGCCAGAATGTTCAATGATTGTAAATGCGCTGTTTTAGGCAATTAGAATGCCAGGTAGCATAAAGTAGTATATACCCACATAGTCATATCACAGACATGGGTACAAGGAATGACACAGAGTGTGCATAGCATATAAGTCCCCATAGAAATGCTGATAAGCCCCCTTAATTAAGAGCACATATGACCTGAGATACCACGGTTCCCGACGCGCGTTTCGCCTTAGCTTCGTCCTGGGAGGTAAGTGAGTATGGCTGTGGGGTGTATTAGAGTATATATAGCAACATGATTGCAAATCATTCACCGCTGAGAAATCATCCGGTGCCCGGCGTGTGACGTCATCATGGCGTGCGTCCCCCGGCCGCACAGCCACTCCCCATCATACACGTCATGATGTGGAGACGGCTGAATGAGGCCAGGGTGAGCGCGTTGCCACGGCGACGCACCACGCTGCAGGATGACGCTGCAGATAGGTAAGCCACTCCTCCACCCGACGTGTCAGGGAAGAGAGGCAGGCTTAACCCATCCAACAGACGTATCCGCACAGAGTGTGCACGGTGCTCTGGGAGATGCATAGAAATTAAGGTATGATAAAGTGTCTTGAAATCATGTTGCTCAAATGCATCATTTATAAATAAATGATAGACTTAAATAGCGTCCTGTCAGATTATATATACAGAAATACATGTTTCCAAAATTTTCTCCATTAAACCATACAATATACATGGGTGAATATCTATTGATGAGATATAAGGAGAAAATTCTAAAGATTATTAATATAGAGAGAACTGTATGGTTAATAAAGATTTAGGAAGTTGAGCAGTAATATATATAGCGGCAAAGTTGAAAATTTCAACTGCATACAGTATGAATCACATCGTACACTAGAGAATTGCAATCAAAGGCATATGATGTCATGAATTATCCCCCTAATTGTCAACATAACTAGAGCAACATTACACCGTTAAGTAAAAGATGGCCATATGGAGATGTGAAAATGTAACATAACGTATCACTACGTATTCCTTCCCTAAATACTTTGTATGGAAATATAGTTATAACCAGGGTGTCAACCATGTGCAAGTCAATTAGCACATGACTATATTGAAATTACAAAGGTGAGGACTCCAAAACAGGTAATGTGTGAACCCAAGGACGTACATGAATGTACTAATGAGTGCACACTCTATCTAGACATCAGAGTCCACAGTATAGACATACAGCAGTCCTGAAAAGTAAATCCCACGATGATCACATTCTCTCTTGATTTCCCATGAGTGTCGACCAATAGATATTCGAGTCCCTCCAATATCAGATGGGATGTAACAGCTTCTCAATCAGTAGGCTTGGAGGTGTCGTCCTGACCCGATGTCCAAATACACCACACACCAATGTAATACAAAAACTAGGAATAAAATGAGAATAAAAAATATAAAACAAAGAAAGCCAACCTACACCTTACAACAATAGCATCCTACAGAAATGGGGCAAAGCTCAGAACCTCATTGAGTCCCCTTGGTTGGACCGTTCCCAGCTTGTATATCCATTCGGCTTCTTTTTGAGCTAATATTTTCTTCCAATTTCCACCACGGTGGTCAATATGGACCTTGTCTATTCCACAGACCTTGAGTAGTTTGGGATTACTCCCATGGACCAATTTAAAATGTCTCGGAACTGATTTGAGAGTTGTGTTATCCTCGGTATCAGAGGCATTTCTAATGTCCCTAAAGTGCTCCCTAACTCGGATTTTTAAAGGCCTGGAGGTCATGCCAACATATATTTTTTCACATGGACATACAGCATAATATACTACACCAATAGAGTTGCAGGTAATGTGCTGCGTGATGTTGTATGTTCTGCCACCATCACTGGATTTGAAAGAAGAAGTCTGTTGCATATTAGGACATGCAATGCATTCCTTACATGGGAAGAAACCCCATTTGGGACCCTTCGACCCAAATGCTCTCTCAGGTTTTAAACCCATATGATAACTGTGCACCAATTTGTCCCGTAAATTGCTGGACCTCCTATATGTAATCGAGGAATGTTTGGGGACATATTTCGCTAGAGTTCTATCAGTCATGAGGATTGGCCAGTATTTATCTAACGCCTGTCTCATTTCGTGCCACTTATCATTAAATGAGGAGATAAATCTCACTTTTTGTGTTTCTAGAGGTCTATATTTAGGAACAAGCAGATCTATTCTCTTCGCCCGATTAGCCTTTCTCATTCCTCTATGGATGCTTCGTCTAGAGTACCCTCTAGACGTGAACCTAGATGTAAGATCCTCTGCTTGTCCCTGATACGCTTCCTCACTCGAACAAATGCGTTTTGCCCTGAGAAATTGTCCTGTTGGAATCCCTTCCACCAGTGATCTGGGGTGTGAAGAAGTGGCGTGTAAGATAGAGTTTACCGCCGTTTCTTTGCGGAACATATCGGTATGTAGAAAGCCGTCTGATCCCTTGAAGATTTTAATATCCAAAAAGTCTATGTCAGACTGGCTATGCTTACACGTAAGCCTAACATTAATGGAATTATCATTAAGCATACTGAGGAAATTGAGAAGGTCCTGTTCTGTTCCCTGCCAGATGAGAAGAATGTCATCTATATAGCGGGCCCAGAACAGGACCTTCTCAATAAAGGCAACCGGGCGGGTAAAGAAGATGTCCCTCTCCCATTTGCCCAGAAATAAGTTGGCATATGATGGGGCAAACGCTGCCCCCATAGCCGTGCCCTGTTTTTGTAGATAAATAGTTTCCTTGAACATAAAATAATTGTGCTCAAGGGCAAATTTTAATAGTGTCACCAGAAAATCAACAAACCTCTCTTCATAGTCCGCCATCATTAAATAAGTCTGAGTAGCCCGTATACCATCCTGATGTTGGATGGAGGTGTATAAGGACTCGACGTCAAGACTAACCAACCACATGTCCTCTTCAAATGGGATGCCTTCGATTTTACGAAGGACATCACTGGTGTCTTTCACATAAGATGGCAAGTCAAAGACCAAGGGTTTCAAATGGAAGTCCAAATACTTGGACACAATTTCACATAGACTCCCATTGCCCGACACGATTGGTCGTCCAGGTGGGGTAGTACAATCTTTATGGATTTTTGGTATAAAATATATACATGCCACCTTAGGAAATTCTGGTACAAGGTTGTCTCTAAGTTCCCGATTGATCAGCCCGTCTTCAAAGGCATGTTCCAAAATTATTTTGATTTCCTGTAGATATGCTGTGGTGGGATTGAAGGTCATTCTCTGATAACATCTCTCATCCCTCAGTTGCCTGAATGCCTCCCTCTCGTATGCTATAACGGGCCATATCACCACGTTACCCCCTTTATCGGCAGGTTTTATCACCACCTCTTTCATCTTACTAAGTTCTTTAAGTGCTTCCCTCTGAGCGAACGACAGGTTACCATGTGAGACATGTCTCGAAATCTTTTCAAATTCATTGGTAACTAGCCGTACAAACATTTCAACATTTGAATATAGGTTAAGGGGGGGAAATTTTTTTGGAACCGGAGGTTTGAACTTACCCTTATTGACAGGTCTTTCATTCTCTTCATTAAGTTCCTCTAAGATGGCAATAGCATCCATTTCTTTGGGACTCCATGTATCCCCATCATTGCCCTTATCATGTAGTTTTTTAAGTATTAGTTTTCGTGCAAATAAGTGGAGGTCTTTTACCGCTGTAAAACAATTAAGGAATACGTAGTGATACGTTATGTTACATTTTCACATCTCCATATGGCCATCTTTTACTTAACGGTGTAATGTTGCTCTAGTTATGTTGACAATTAGGGGGATAATTCATGACATCATATGCCTTTGATTGCAATTCTCTAGTGTACGATGTGATTCATACTGTATGCAGTTGAAATTTTCAACTTTGCCGCTATATATATTACTGCTCAACTTCCTAAATCTTTATTAACCATACAGTTCTCTCTATATTAATAATCTTTAGAATTTTCTCCTTATATCTCATCAATAAATATTCACCCATGTATATTGTATGGTTTAATGGAGAAAATTTTGGAAACATGTATTTCTGTATATATAATCTGACAGGACGCTATTTAAGTCTATCATTTATTTATAAATGATGCATTTGAGCAACATGATTTCAAGACACTTTATCATACCTTAATTTCTATGCATCTCCCAGAGCACCGTGCACACTCTGTGCGGATACGTCTGTTGGATGGGTTAAGCCTGCCTCTCTTCCCTGACACGTCGGGTGGAGGAGTGGCTTACCTATCTGCAGCGTCATCCTGCAGCGTGGTGCGTCGCCGTGGCAACGCGCTCACCCTGGCCTCATTCAGCCGTCTCCACATCATGACGTGTATGATGGGGAGTGGCTGTGCGGCCGGGGGACGCACGCCATGATGACGTCACACGCCGGGCACCGGATGATTTCTCAGCGGTGAATGATTTGCAATCATGTTGCTATATATACTCTAATACACCCCACAGCCATACTCACTTACCTCCCAGGACGAAGATAAGGCGAAACGCGCGTCGGGAACCGCGGTATCTCAGGTCATATGTGCTCTTAATTAAGGGGGCTTATCAGCATTTCTATGGGGACTTATATGCTATGCACACTCTGTGTCATTCCTTGTACCCATGTCTGTGATATGACTATGTGGGTATATACTACTTTATGCTACCTGGCATTCTAATTGCCTAAAACAGCGCATTTACAATCATTGAACATTCTGGCCTATTCTTTTTGCACGTTTACTTAATGTTACAGCTGTGACAGCAGACTTACATTTTGCACTATTAGCACTTTTTTAGGACTGGGTTGTCCAAATTATAGCAGTGTTATATTATAATAGTATATGTGTCTATGCAGTGTCATAGCGGTGACAGGGGGTGAATACATATATCATTACCTCTCTGTTAGGACATGAATTTTTGTCCAAAGTATTATAGTAATGTCGTGCACTTAACTTGGCCATATTAATGTATTAGCTGCTAAGAGCTCTTTTTGGCCATTTGGGTCATATATATTGGGTGGTGGCCATATCACTGCCATGGATGCCTATAGCTCTCTTTCTTGATAGTAATATTACTATAGCATTTTACAATCCAGTCGCCTAAGAACGCACATACGTTATATACTTCTTATACCTCTTATTGATACACTTGGTTATGATATCTTCGACATCGGATTATTAGGTATATCATTTTTTGTGTATCTGTACACGTTTAGCACATTTGTACCAGTGATATCCACCGATATATCCATCTCTTTTTATGTCTATTTTTTATGTCTATCTTTGTTATACGTCATTCAATAAAGTAAATTACATTTTATGGCATTATGCTTCCTTGATCTTTTTGGTATATACAGGTGATGGAATGAGTCCGGCTCGCCTGGAGTTATTCAGGGGATCCACCTTGCCAGGTGGGGATTTAGGACCTTCCTTTCTGCTCTTTGTGTGTGGGTCTCCGCTGTATATAACTATGCTGCGACCCTCTATTCGTGATGGTTTCACTAACCTGTACGGCTGTCAGCGTGAGCCTATTCCACGGGTACCGTTTCTTTTCACCGTTGGCCCCAGGCTCCTTATCCGCTGACGTGCCCTCAGGTGTTCAATGTGTACAGGAATTTTACAATCCCCTGTACTTTCAGATTCGGCTATCAGGACTTACAGCTCCTGTCAGCCTAGGACTCTGATGTCCCTTTTCTCTTTATTAGGGCTTCACTCAGGGGTCTGCTATATGCAGTATTTTAGCTTCCCTGGAGTATCTCAATCTCTGCTCTTGTCCTTTCACTCTTCACAGATCAGCTCTGCCTATTAAGCTCCTCTCCCATCAGCTCCCTGACTTGAACTGACAGGATCTTCCAGAAAGATCTCTTTTACCTCACATCCTCACGTTTAACTGTCATTATCATTTCTCCTCACAGCTCACAGCTGCTTCGTTTCCAAGACAACCCCTCAGCTGTCTTCTAGCTGACTCGCCAACCCCCTCTGCTGGCCAGAATTTATAAGGCATCTCCCTTTTCTGACCTGCAGCAGGAAATCGTGATTAAATCTATGCTGCCTGGCATGGGGGTCCCTTTCTGCCTCCAAGCATGACTTTACCCATTAGAGGGAGGTAATGTCACTGTGACAACCGGACTCTGGGGTGTCACATATGCATGTGTATCATTACTATTAAAGTGAGGAGCCATATTATCCATTCATTCTTTGCTTCCCAACTTCTCAGTAATAGTAGAATCGATACTTTAATATAGGTTGTCCTGTTAACCACCTCACCACATCAGCCGTACATGTACGGAGCTGCAGGAGGTGCATTCTCGCAAACTCCTGTGCATGTTACGCATGGTGATCCTGAGGACTCACTCTGAGTGTGGGTGCCATCAAAAGCATATGACTCATGAGAGCTAAGACCCTGCTAGCACTGTTCGCAGGTGTTATCCCCTATGATGCCACTGTCAATAGTGACAGCGACATTGATTGGCATAGCAGAAGAAGGAAACTCCCTCGACACAAAACAGTTGTGATCACATTGTACCGATAATCTCCATGGTGACTTTGGGCCGAAAGATGGCCACGGGATCACCCTGGTATGGTGGCCTGTAAGATTCTACTGAAAGCAGTAGATGACATGTCTCCTCCCTATGTGCGATGCACAGATCTAATGCCCTGCAATGCAAAACATTGCAGAGTATTAGATCAACGATCATGGCAGGGAAAGTTGATGTTCCATCCTGGGACAAGGTAAAATAAGTTTTAAAAATATTTAAAAAAAAAAATCACAAAATAAAGAACAAAAAATGAACAAATATTAATCCAATACATACATATATTTATGTAAAAACAAAAGTAAAAAATAAAGTACACATATTTGGTATCTCTACTTCTGGAACAACTTGACTTAAAACTGTCCCACTAGTTAACCCCTTCAGTGAACACTGTAAAAAAGACATGGCAAAAAACTATGGTTTTTCATTAGACTGTTGAACAAAAATTATAAATAAAATGCGATCAAAAAGTCGAATGAAGATAAAAATGGTATTTCTGAAAACATTATCTTGTCCTGCAAAAGTCAGGCTGCCATATAGCTCCATCAGCGGAAAAATAAAAAGCTATATCTCTCAGAATAGATTGATGCAAAATTGCTGTTTTTTGTTCATTCTGCCTCCCAAAAGTCGGAAAAGTGATCAAAAAATATTTTGTGACCAAAAATGGGAAATCATAAACTCATCCTGCAAAAAAAAAGCCCTCAAGTTACTCTGTCAGCAAAAATATAGAACAATTATTGCTTTCAAAATATGAGGATGCAAAAACTTGGTTTTGCATAAAAATGAGTCTTTTAGTTTTTGATACCAGCCAAAGATAAAAAATGAATATATAGATCTTGTATCGCTGCAATCGCATCAACTCGGTAAGGGATTTTTCTCTTCTGGCACAGGGGCTCAATATATGGAGTCCGCAAACTGTTCTATGATAATTTATTCTTCAAGAGTCAAATAGCGCTCCGTCCCTCCTGAGTCTCTCCATATGGCTAAGCAGTACTGAACAGCCACATGTAGTGTACTGTCACATTCAGCAGAAATTGTGTGACAAATTTTGGTGCAATTTTTACCCATTTTCCAGTATGACAATGTAAAATCTGTGGTTAAAACAAAATGTTTGTGGTAAAAAATCTTAATAATTTTTTCTTCACCGCCCGATGGTATAAAATTCTGTGACACACATGTGGTGTCAATATTATCACCGCACCAGTAAATGTATTCATTTGTAAAATTAGGTCACTTATCCGGCACCTCAAGGGCTCTGCCAATGTAACATGGTGCCTTCAAGCCATCTCAGCAAAATGTGCACTACAATATGGTGCTTCTTCCCTTCTGAGCTTTGTATTGTGCCGCAAAAGTAGTTTTCGACCTCTTATGAGGTATTGAAGTACTCAGACAATATTGCTTAATATACTTTGTTGTCCATTTTCTCCTATTATCCCTTCTGGAATTTGAAAAGATGGAGCCAAAATTTTAGAGGAAAAAATTGTAAATTTTCCATTAACTCAACCCTTTGTTACACAATTCTGATGGTTAAAAATGCTCACTGCACCACTAGACATAATCATCAAGAGGTATAATTTCCAAAATGGGGTCCCTTGTGGGGGTGCTTTCTGTTTTGGCATGTGAGCAGCTCCTCAAATGTGTCATGTCATCCACAGTTTGTTCCAGCAAAAACTGCGCTCCAGAATTCAATTGTCGCTACTTCTCTTCCAAGCCCTGCTGTGTGCTCAAACAGTAGTTTTCCATCACATATTGGGTATCAGAATATCAGGACAAATTGCACTACAATTTGTACGGTCCATTTTCTCCTGTTACCCTTGTGAAAAAGAAGAATGTGGGGCTGAACAAACATTTTCCATTTACACGGGTAAAAATGATAAATTTAGTGAATCACCTGTGCTTTCAAGGTGCTCACTACTCTTCTAGATAAGTTCCTTGTGGGGTGTATTTTCCAAAATGGGGTCACTTGTGGGGAGTTTCCAGGCACATCTGGGGCTCTGCAAACTCTACATGGCGTCCACTGTTTATTCCAGCCAATTTTGCATTACAGAAGTCACATGGTGCCCATTCTGTTCCAAGCTGTGCTGTGCACCCAAACAGTAGTTTTCCACCACATATGGGTATTGGTGTGCTCAGGACAAATTGTATGTTCCATTTTCTCCTTTTACTCTTTTGAAAATTAAAAATTTGGGGCAAAAGAACATGTTTGTGGGAAAATGTATTTTCTTTTATTTTCACGGCTTAATGTTATAAAATTCTGGGAAGCAGATGTGGGTTCAAGGTGCTCAACACACCTTTAGATAAATTCCTTAAGGGGTGTAGTTTACAAAATGGGGTCACTTATAGGGGGTTTCCACTCTGCAGGCACATCAGGGGCTCTGCCAACGAGCCCTTGTGTCCGCACAGTAGTCTCCACATACAGTGGGGCAAAAAAGTATTTAGTCAGTCAGCAATAGTGCAAGTTCCACCACTTAAAAAGATGAGAGGTGTCTGTAATTTACATCATAGGTAGACCTCAACTATGGGAGACAAACTGAGAAAAAAAAATCTAGAAAATCACATTGTCTGTTTTTTTTTCATTTTATTTGCATATTATGGTGGAAAATAAGTATTTGGTCAGAAACAAGCAATCAAGATTTCTGGCTCTCACAGACCTGTAACTTCTTCTTTAAGAGTCTCCTCTTTCCTCCACTCATTACCTGTAGTAATGGCACCTGTTTAAACTTGTTATCAGTATAAAAAGACACCTGTGCACACCCTCAAACAGTCTGACTCCAAACTCCACTATGGTGAAGACCAAAGAGCTGTCAAAGGACACCAGAAACAAAATTGTAGCCCTGCACCAGGCTGGGAAGACTGAATCTGCAATAGCCAACCATCTTGGAGTGAAGAAATCAACTGTGGGAGCAATAATTAGAAAATGGAAGACATACAAGACCACTGATAATCTCCCTCGATCTGGTGCTCCACGCAAAATCCCACCCCGTGGGGTCAGAATGATCACAAGAACGGTGAGCAAAAATCCCAGAACCACGCGGGGGGACCTAGTGAATGAACTGCAGAGAGCTGGGACCAATGTAACAAGGCCTACCATAAGTAACACACTACGCCACCATGGACTCAGATCCTGCAGTGCCAGACGTGTCCCACTGCTTAAGCCTGTACATGTCCGGGCCCGTCTGAAGTTTGCTAGAGAGCATTTGGATGATCCAGAGGAGTTTTGGGAGAATGTCCTATGGTCTGATGAAACCAAACTGGAACTGTTTGGTAGAAACACAACTTGTCGTGTTTGGAGGAAAAAGAATACTGAGTTGCATCCATCAAACACCATACCTACTGTAAAGCATGGTGGTGGAAACATCATGCTTTGGGGCTGTTTCTCTGCAAAGGGGCCAGGACGACTGATCCGGGTACATGAAAGAATGAATGGGGCCATGTATCGTGAGATTTTGAGTGCAAACCTCCTTCCATCAGCAAGGGCATTGAAGATGAAACGTGGCTGGGTCTTTCAACATGACAATGATCCAAAGCACACTGCCAGGGCAACGAAGGAGTGGCTTCGTAAGAAGCATTTCAAGGTCCTGGAGTGGCCTAGCCAGTCTCCAGATCTCAACCCTATAGAAAACCTTTGGAGGGAGTTGAAAGTCCGTGTTGCCAAGCGAAAAGCCAAAAACATCACTGCTCTAGAGAAGATCTGCATGGAGGAATGGGCCAACATACCAACAACAGTGTGTGGCAACCTTGTGAAGACTTACAGAAAACATTTGACCTCTGTCATTGCCAACAAAGGATATATCACAAAGTATTGAGATGAAATTTTGCTTCTGACCAAATACTTATTTTCCACCATAATATGCAAATAAAATGAAAAAAAAACAGACAATGTGATTTTCTGGATTTTTTTTTCTCAGTTTGTCTCCCATAGTTGAGGTCTACCTATGATGTAAATTACAGACGCCTCTCATCTTTTTAAGTGGTGGAACTTGCACTATTGCTGACTGACTAAATACTTTTTTGCCCCACTGTATGGGGCATTGGCAAACTCAGGAGAAATTGCACAACAAATTGTATGGTTCATTTTCTCCTATTACTTTTGCCAAAATGCAAAACTTGGGGCTAAATAAATGTTTTTGTGGGAAAAATTTAAATTTTCATTTTTTACTTTCACATTGCTTTAATTCTTGTGAAACACCTAAAGGGTTAATAAATGTATTGAATGTGGTTTTGAGCACTTTGAGGGGTGCAGTTTTTAAAATGGTTGGTGCTACTGGGTATTTTCTGTCATATAGGCCTTTCTAAGTTACCGTACTTAAAACATGATGTGGTCTTCTCTGAAAAAACGGTTTTGTAAGTTTTGTTGGAAAAATGATAACCTACCGATAAAGTTTTAACCACTCAATTTGTCTAACAACAAAAAAAAAATATCTTTCAAAAACTATGCTGTGCAAGTAGACGTATGGGAAACGTTATTTATAAATTATTTTGTACAGCAGGACTATGTGGTTTAAAGATATAAAAATTGAGAGTTTGAAAATTGCAAAATTCTGATATTTTCACAAATTAACACAAAAATGTTTTACCTAAGTTTACCTAACTTAAAGTACAATGTAAATAACAGAAAACTGATGGCACATCAAGAATTAGTCTGCATACCAAAAAACAGCTTACATATCAAAATGACTCAATTGCATTAAGGCATGTCAATGTGAAATACATGAAGTGTGAATAGCGTAATGGCATTTGAAATTTAGGAAAAAAACATGAGATGCTTAGCACAAAATTTGGACAAAAGATGTGAGCCCATTCGCCAACGTCAATAAGTATATATGCTAGCTTTCTGAGTGAGCACTCCGCCCTTCACCTGCTGTGGTTTTAATTACAACCAATCAAATTTGGTTCCGACCTTCCCATAAATATAAACTTTACCAAGTTATTAGCCAGAGGTAAGTTCACACTAGGCAGTTAGGTCAGGGACCCATTCGATCCATGAGAGTTCCTTGACTTTGGTGAATGGGCTCACATCTTTTGGCCAAATTTCGTGCTAAACATCTGATGTGTTTTTTTCTAAATTTCAAAAGCCATTATGCTATTCACACTTCATGTCTTAATGCAATTGAGTGTAATCATTTCCTCATTTTGATTTTAAAGTACAATGTGTAGCGAAAAAATATTTTCAGAATCACTGGAATCGCTGAAAAGTTCCAGAATTATTACCACATAAAGTCACACTGGGCAGAATTGTAAAATTTGCTTGTTCAGGAAGGTGAAAACAGGCTTGGTGGGGGAAAGGCTGTTGGATATAGCAGACACAAGGACCACAGGGGGTAAAAACAAGGCTTCCAGCAGCTCTCCACGATTAGTCTCAGTGAAGTCATCATTCACTAATTTCCAATATTAGAAACAAGTCCACGCTGCCAGAAACATGACTTTACCCTTCATTTTCTCTTAATTTCCCATGGCAAATTACTGTCTTTCCAGGAGCCAAGAATTTTGTGAGTCAGAGACACGTGATACAAGCAGCAGACCATATTTTCTTCATCCTAAGGGTGTGTGCACACGCTGCGGATTCTGCTGCGGTTCCGCAGCAGTTTTTGCTGCGGTGTACAGTACCATTATTCCCTATGGGAATAAAAAACTGCAGTGCAGACGGTGCGGATTTTTCCGCGCGGTTTTGCTGCGGTTTTGAAACCGCAGAAAGAATTGACCTGCAGATTTACCTGCGGATTTTACAAAATCTGCGCGGCCAAATCCGCACCCCAAGCCGCAGCGTGTGCACATACCCTAAGAAGTCCAACCATTGCCCATAGCAATCAGACTCCCGACCTAAGTCTTCGAATAACTGCTCCACCTTTCCAGTTTGACTATGTCTCCCTTGGCAATAAGAATTAGGAGAAAATTTGGGGGATGTCAGCATATTGCCCCAATTAGGGTAAGTTCATTAGTACAATATATTTTTTCAGCTGATGGAAAAATATATTTTTACTGTTTTTTTGCTCTGTCTTGGAAACTAGAAGGTTAAAACCTCAAACCCTGCAGATAACTTTAGCTGCTATTCGGGTCAGTGACCTTATGTGAATATTGTTTTAACTCTTTCCCTGCAGGATGCACAGCTCAGAGGGAACGCTGTTTCACATCATAATCTCGATTTTATCAGTGATTCCACATTCTTACTCATGTTCTAGCTGTGAACTCTGATCACCTTCTGGTAACTACACTAATGTATGAGGAAATTGAATAAACAACAATTACCTTATACTGTAAATTCTCATTACTGAAATTGCTTAGTTAACAAGCAGAAGTGAGTCAATAATATGTTTAGAGACCTGCGAGGAATACATATCCACCCACTGCTTTGTACGTCCATCGGCAGATTACAGGCTCTCCATATCAATGTGGAAACTATTTCAACTGAACGGCAGCATCTTAGTCCCAAGTAGCAGGACTGGATTAAGTGCTAAAGAAAATGCCATACAGAATAAACATAATACACAGCAATGTCAATACAAGTTGCTGTGCATATCTTTTGTGCTTTATAGCTTCTTTTAACCACTGAAAAAGCAGCAAAAGACATCCAAAAAGAGGTAAAAACAAGACTCTGCTTCAAAAATGGCGCTAATAAATTTGTGTCTAAAATACTTTGTGTGCACATACCGTAAGGGGGCTTTCACGCTGCATCCTTCCCCACATTCAGCGGTCCCATCGAGGCTTAGGTCCAATCTCCCCTGGCAAAATGGGATTCGGGCCTATGTGCTGACGGGGCCATTGACTAAAATGATGCAGACAGTCACCATTTGATGTGTTGCACATTATTTTCGGGCGTATACCTCTAAAGGAGGAGGACATCCAGGCATGGTCTTCTCCATGTGTCTGTCACCAGTAGGCGCATACATCCAAAAATGATGCACGAAAGAGCACACTGACTCCTTCTGCACCAGTATAGTCAATGGCCCCATTGGCACCTATATCCAAATTCAGTTTTGTGGGGGATTCGTACGTAAGCTCCGACGGGACAACTGAGTGTGAGGAAGAATGCAGTGTAAAAGCACTCTAGTCTAGTTTCACACAACCGAATTTCAAGGTCCATGTATGATGTATAGACTGTCTTTGTTTCCCCTGATTCAAATGCAGCGGCCTCATATATGATTATGAGGAAGGGTTTGGGTCAGGAGACCCTCGGACATTGCATACAACTCGGTCCGTACACAGAGTGCAAAAGTTGAATGTGTAAAACTGGCCTTAGCCATACTAGCTCTTGAGGGGATATCAATTTCAATTGCTCAACCAGATAGGCCTTTTTGCCCACAGTTCTTCATTGTAAGACTTGCCGCCTCCCACTTTGCAGAGCCATATATAATTGAATTTAAGTCCGTAATTTAATCATTCTAAATATTTCTTCTCATTTAGAGACTAATATTTATGTAAATTGTTAGTCAACAGCAGAAAATGCCCCATGTTCATGATTGGAACTAGCTCCTATCCCAGCTTCCTAACAGTACTCTTTTTGGGCAAAGATGAATGTAATGTGAGGATCACGGGAAAGGCAGCGGTACATAAAGTCTGCCATTTGTGCCAAAGTTCCTACAGCCAACACTTACCTGTCTCCACCATGATGACCACTTTCTGTCTCCTCCTCCTCCATCTCTTCCTCCTCATTCTCCTCTTCAGCCCATCCACGTAGGAGAGATAGAACAAAGCTTGTGTGGGTACTAGCCTCTGTTCATCTATCAGTCAACTCCTTTTCCTCCCACTCTTGGTCAGCCTCCATCTTCTCATCATTAACCAATTGAGCAGACGAGATGAGGCTTGGCTGGGTAGTATCTCCCTCTCTCATGTCATCCTCCATCTCCACCTGGTCCGCATGCAATGCTTCATGTTTAAATATCAGCAGTGACTGTTTAAGTAGGCACAGAAGTGAAATCATTGCTCTGATGATGGCATCATTGTGAGATAGCAGGTACGCGGGATGCAGTGATGAGCAGGAGGCAGAGCAAGAGAGATAAAGGGTTTAATACAGGGGATACTCCACGCAGGGAGAAAATGAGAGCTGTGGGGAGTAAAACTGAGTATTATATCAAGGTAAGAACAATTGTACAAGAAACGGGTAAACTTATCAGTCTGACTGTTTCCAGGCTGTGAAAGCTTGAAATACTACGGTGGCAAGTGACGCATGAAGTCTCTGGTGTGATCCTGAAGAAAGTTGTAGCACTGTCTCCCGACGAAAGCGGTGTAACCTGGCTCTCCTAAGCGAGGGCCTGCGTTCCCGGGGCGACATACATGATGTGACACAGTCTATGGTACCACCGGAGCATGACTAAGTTCAGCGGTGGAGGCGGAGATGAACCTACCTGGCTCTGTATGATTCCCCTGGTCAGACTTAGGCCGCATGCCCGCGGCAGTCAGGGGAACGGTGCGGGATGGATTCTCAGTGACCGAGGTGAGCGGAAAGACTGCTACTCGTTGCTCACAATCAGTCTGTGCATAGGCTGGGGAACTACCGCGCGGGCCTGAGCTATCGCGTCGCTCCATGGAGAGTGAATCAACCTTCTCCTGTTGCGCACTCTGTCTTCCCGCAAAGTCTGATGCTTTCCCGCAGACAGTCCCTTTTATCCCTGACACCCCCTACTGTAGAGCTGCTTCACTGAGGCAGTGCTGCAGACCTTCCAGAGAATGTGGGCGATGTGCAGGGCCGGTTCCAGATTTTCGTAGTTCCCGGGCAAAAGAGTTTCAGTGGGCCCCTTTAACATAAACCATGATTGATGATGCACACATACAGCAGAGAAATATAGGTATAGTACAATGTCAAAGATTTCACTTACTTCTTACATTACATGAGTGATACTGTATCTATTGTAAATTCTACAATAGCTCAGAAACCCGACAGTGTAGTCCTCCCTACAGTATAATGGGCACCACATAGAGCTCCATACAGAATAGTGAGCCGCATATATTGCTCCATACAGAATAATAGCCACATATATTGTTCCATACAGTACTATGGGCACCACATAGTGCTCCATACAGAATAGTTGGCCGCATATATTGCTCCATACAGTATTATGGGCACCACATTTTGCTCCATACAGAATAGTGAGCCCCATATATTGCTCCATACAGTATTATGGGCATCACATAGTGCTCCATATAGAATAATGAACCCTATATATTGCTTCATACAGAGTAATGGACTCCATATAACCATATAATGCTCTCACCATATAATGAACCCCATATATTGCCCCAAACAGAATAATGGACTCCATATAATGTTATACACAGTATAATGAACCCCATATATTGCTCCATACAGTATAATGAGCTCCATACATTGCTCCATACAGAATAAAGAGCCGCATATAGTGTTCCATACAGTATAATGAGCCACATACAGTATATTGCTCCATACAGAATAATGAACAACGTATATTGCTCCATACATGAGCCCCTATATATTGTTTCATACATAATGGAACCCATATAATGCTCCATACAGTATATGATGGGCCCCATATAATGCTTCATACAGTATATGATGGGCCCCATATAATGCTCCATACAGTATATGATGGGCTCCATATAATGCTCCATACAGAATTCTCCCAAATAATGCTCCTTTATATGAAGGGCCCCATACAATGCTCCATACATAACGGGCCCCATGTAATGCTCCATTATAATATGGCTTCATATAATGCTCCAGTATTTGATGGGCCCCATATATTGTTCCAAACTGTCATGATCCTGGCTGGATCTGACAGTTTAAATGGACAAAGTTGAACTTTTTTTCCTTTTGGCTAGCTGCCAAAGTGATGTGATTGCCCCCAGTGGCCATTAGAATTATTACACGTGGTGTTTCATTCTAAGTTGCCCGGTGGTGGTGAGTGGTATTGCACCTTAGTTTTAGGGTTAATGTGCACGCAATTACAAATCAGGTGTTAGGCTCTATAAAAGGGAGCCAGGTGGGTTCAATGACTGTTGGTGATATTGTGTGTCATTTTGCAAGTAAGCCTGGGGGAGGAAGGAGCTGAACATGAGTCCTGCGCAGCCCAGTCAGAGGGGACGAGTGGCAGCTAGGTGGTCTGCAAGAAGGGCTGGCATGGCGTGGTGGAGTCACAGTTTATGGTGTTGGCAGGAAGTGCTTGCATGGCTTGGTGGAATGACGACTATGGAGAGAGTTGCACTCAGCATGCGGGACTTGGTTGCTGAGAGCTGAACTCAAGCATGCTGGATGTTTTGGCAGAAGCTGAACTCCTTTTTGGGACTCTGTTACTGGACAGCTGCAATTGGTGGTGGACTCTGCTCCAAGGCTGCACTCTGGTGAAGGATCCAGTTATGGTGATGGATCCGGGTGGAGGAGAAGATACAGGTGGCGGGCTCTGTTGCTAGGAGCATAAGCAACAGAGCAAAACTAAGTGGTGTTTCCCCTGTTTTGTCATCTTTCCTCATGTGTGTTTTAGTGCAGTGGTGGGATTAGTTTCCGCACCGACCAATTCCATAGTGAGGGTTTAGGTCAGGGCGAGCTAGGGTTTTTAGGTTCCTGTTGCGTGCCCGGTGCGGAACCGGCATAGGGAACGTTAGGAGTGCAGGGACTCTGGCTCAGGGGAGCTCAGGAGGTCTCCACTTCCCTATTTCCTATCGCAGGGCCCACCATTGTTAATGTTTCTCAGGTTTCCCTTATTATTTAAATTCGCCTTACTGGAGGCGGGGTTTCCAGATTTACGGTAATACCTAAATTCGCCTGTTGGAGGCGGCGTATCCAGCTGCGCATTTTATTATTTAAATTCGCCCCACTGGAGGCGGTGTATCCAGGGTCACGCGTGTCATGGGTTCGCCTTGCGGTACTCGCTGTGTCCAGACACACGTGACCATGACACAAACATTTAAAAAAATGAAATACCTCTCCTCTCTGGCCGCAGGTCCTGACTCCTTCCAGCTCTCTACACTGTGACTGTTCAGAGCACAGAGCACACATTAGTTTTGTCATCACGCCCTATGACCTAAAATGTCACAGTCAGAAGACACAGAAGGCGGAACATGGAGATGTAAGTATTGCAAGTACCAGGGCCCTGAGCAAGCGGGGGAGGCACTCGTGGGCGCTGGCATGCTCCCGACGGCGATTGGTCCCCCTCATGCTCAGGGCCCCGACAATTGCCGACTCTAGCATTGACGGTGTGCTCTGATATACCAGATCGGAGATGCAAAATGGGGAGGAACAGGTGGAGGTGTAGGAACTGCTGTAGGAGGTGAAGAAAACCCTTATAGAGGTAGGGCCAGCAATGCTCGGCGTCGGTAGCACATGTGCCGTGCCAGGGTGGGACACGGACACGGCCTCCACAAGGTTCACCCAGTGTGCCATCAGAGAAATATAGCGTCCCAGGAAATAAGCACTTGTCAGTGTGTCAGTGGTCAAGAGGACAATCCCAGTAAGTGTTTTGGTAAGGGGACAAATGATGTTCCTGGACAAGTACTGGGAAAAATACTGGCGGCTGGGGAACGAGTACAGAGGGACCAAATTTGTACACCTGTAGAAGGCCAAATTTTGCTTTCAAAACAACAAAATTTCACACAAACCAAGTTCTACAGTATGTATGACAATGGTAAATTTAAACAACCACATTTGTACACCAGTAGCAAACAAATTTTTCTTTTTTATTTCAAACCAGCAAAATTTCACACAAGCAAGTTATATAGTATGTATGACAATAGTAAATTACCAGGCCAAGTGGTTTTTAAAAATTCTAAACCCCCTGTAATTTTACACCAAGCACATTAAACTGTACAGCTAACTAATTGAATCCAGGAAAAAAGTGAACTTTTCTGAAGGTTTTAGATACCACCATAATGTAACACAAAGCATGTAATATTCTATGAATGACAAATGCAATCCAGAAAAATATTTGAACACAAATATGTTGAAAGTGTAGTTGATGTACTCCTACACTCATAAAGGCTTTGCACAAAGTGCAAATCTAGGAAAAAATTATAAGGAGGGTCATCAAGTCATCCATTGACCTCTGGAAGGCAACAACTGGCAGGCCTCATTCAAATATTTTGAAAGTGTGGCTGATGTACTCTTACACTCATAAAGGCTTTGCACAAAGTGCAAAGCTAGGAAGAAATATAAAGAGGGTAATACAGTAATTCTCTTCAGATACCTGCTTCTTCTTCTTCTTCTTCCTTGGGAGGTTGGGGGAACTGCCTCCACCTTCTTCCTGGAACACGATTACCAGGTGCCTTAGCTGTAAGTGACAAGGCTTCGGGTAGTTCTGGAACCTCCGAAATGTAGAAATGGGCGACAGACCGCTCTGTCACCTGCACCATTGCTTGTTCCTGCTCAGGGTGTTGGGGACCTCAAGGACAGTCCTATTTCTCAGGAGTGATAGCTCTGCCTCAAGCCATGTCGAAAACCCTCTCCCAGGCCTGTTAATTTCACAAGAAAGGTTTATCCTGCTCCCTTCCTTCTCAGGTCACACCCACTGCATACCAGTGATGTTGCCCCTCCATTTTTGAGGCACATGACCCTTGTTCCAGCCATCAGCTCGTGCAGCCTTTCATGCAAGTGTTCCAGCTCTACTGCCTGCTGGTTGAACGAGATGTGGTGACGGGTCCCAAACTCTTCTATGGACCCCCCTCTCTGCTTCCGGTCGAATTTAACAACCTCATCCCTGGATGCCAACTGTTGGTACCTTGTTGCTAGCGGGCCCGCTATCATGTCTCCAGCCCTGGTCTTGGCTCACCTCCTTATCTCTTAAAACTAGTGTATGCCCCGCATTCCACTTCCTAGTTGCAGGATCCTGGCAATCTGCAAGAACCCAATCAAGATGCAGAGAATGCCTGCCATACATAGCAATGAAATAGCCATGTTGGTTACTGGCACTACTGTGATTGGCTGGTCACATGTGTCATCGCGTCTATCTAAGAACTGGGGATCCGATGCTCGGTCCACTAACCTCTGAAATCAGAGGATAAAATTAATATTCCCCACTCTTCACCCATCTCTCGTGCATGCTGTACCACTACAGATAAATGTCAACGAAGTGGAGGGCACCACTCAATAAAGAACAAGAGAAAGATCACACCCATATATCAAAGGAGCACCTCAATTGTATATAAAGTAAAATAAAAACACTTTATTAGCCAATATTACAAAAAGCAGAAAAACAAAGTTCTAGTTAAAAACATTTAAAATTCAGCAAAAGAAGGACATGCCTTTTAATAGAAGCAATGACTTCCCACACACACTAATACCCCAAAAAAACAAGGTAAGTGCATAAGAGCCACTGTCAAAAGTATTGCACATATATATAATGTAATAACCTATATGGCTAAAGGATACATATAACAGCACCAGATAATTCCTCAATGGCTATAAAGTACATATAAGCTGTACCATATGGGCCCAGAAGAACACAAGAGAAGGCATATGAGAGGAAAGTAATTAACCTGTTAAATACAGGTCCCTCAATAATAGCCAAAAGTGCAAAACTGGTAGCACACAAATTTTAGGCAGAATGACAAACCCATTCCTGGGCTAAAGTGCACTCACACACCAAGATAAGTGTGGATCCTAGAATCTAAACCAGGGCCCTGGAGATAGGGAAAAAGGGGAGTGGGGGATAGGTTCCCACACGTATCGCCACAATTGTGGCTTCTTCAGGGAAAAGAGTAGCATGCTCTGCTTAATGGTTGTGAACTATATATACACACCTATATTCACACATAATTGAATATGTTATTCACCTGTGAAAAAGGAGACCGCGAGGAGCCGCATGGAGAAGCATGGATGCGGCCATCTTGTCAGTGTCCATGCAGAGACATTGTAGATAAAGTTCAGTCAGTCAAAAAAAGGTGTTTAGCGCAGGCGCAGAGCATAGGATGTAAGATGAACGTTATAGATGCAAGATGCAAATAGAGAAAACTGCGCACGCGTCGGACAAAGCATTAGTGGCGCAGGCGCGTTAAGGACATCTGCCTATGAGATGTACAAGACTCAATATATACACGCAGAACACTCATAAGTTCATTACCACGCATGCATCAGGCATAACAAAACAGCGCAATTGCATTGGAAGCGTCTACCTGCAGAAAGTCAGAAAAACAGAAAGAAAGTGCGCATGCATAGATCACTAATAGACTCACATGACTGTATTAAATACAAGAGACAGACTGCGCGAACATCCTCTCATGAAATGCGCATGCCCAGTGAACTGAAAAAACACACATATATATATGTACTAGCTATGAACCCGTTCTACGCCCGGCTGGCGGGCATTTTTACTGGTATATGGTCTCCCATCTTGGTATGTGCTGCACCCCTCATCCCTATCCTGGTATGTATGGTACCCTCACCCCCCAATCCTGGTATGCATGGTACCCCCTTATCCATATACTGGTATTCATGGTTCCCTCATCCCCCAATCCTGGTATGCATGGTCCTCTCACCCCCCTATCCTGGTATGCATGGTCCCCTCACCCCCCTATCCTGGTATGCATGGTCCCCTCACCCCCCTATCCTTGTATGCATGGTCCTCACACCCCCCTATCCTGGAATGCATGGTGCCCTCACCCCCCCAATCCTGGTATGCATGGTCCTCTCACCCCCCAATCCTGGTATGCATGGTCCCCTCACCCCCCTATCCCGGTATGCATGATCCTCTCACCCCCCTATCCAGGTATGCATGGTGCCTATCCTGGTATGCATGGTCCCCTCATCCCCCAATCCTGGTATGCATGGTCCTCTCACCCCTCAATCCTGGTATGCATGGTCCTCTCACCCCCAATCCTGGTATCATGGTCCCCTTACCCCCCTATGCTGGTATGTATGGTCCCCTCACCCCCCCAATCCTGGTATGCATGGCCCCCTCACCCCGCTATTCTGGTATGCATGGTCCTCTCACCCCCCTATCCTGGTATGCATGGTCCCTCACACCCCCTATCCTGGTATGCATGGTCCTTTCACCCCCCTATCCTGGTATGCATGGTCCCCTCACCCCCCAATACTGGTAAGCATCGTCCCCTCCCCCCATCCTGGTATGCATGGTCCTCTCACCCCCCAATCCTGGAATGCATGGTCCCCTCACCCCCCTATCCTGGTATGCATGGTCCCATCACCCCCTTATCCTGGTATGCATGGTCCTCTCACCCCCCAATCCTGGTATAAATGGTCCTCTCACCCCCCAATCCTGGTATGCATGGTCCTCTCACCCCCCAATCCTGGTATGCATGGTCCTGTCACACTCCGATCCTGGTATGCATGGTCCTCTCACACCCCAATCCTAGTATGCATGGTCCTCTCACCCCCCTATCCTGGTATGCATGGCCTTCTCATCCCCCTTTCCTGGTATGCATGGTCCCCCTCACCCCCCTATCCTGGTATGCATGGTCCCCACACCCCCTTATCCTGGTATGCATTAGGTAGCACTTAGGACATAATATAAGATAGTATTAGGACATAGGTTGTTGTTACCAATATGTTATGCAACGTTCAAGTCATAGTCCTCTCCTTAAGAGAAGATGTTTTATACTGTTAATTTGAAAAGCAGAATTTGTATGCTCCAGTAACAAATTGTTTTCTCATTTGTTTACAGCTTGCGGATGTGCTGCGGTTAACGGGGGGGTATGTGGCGCCCCTGAGGGTTCAGTCACCACAGAGGTACTGCAACTCCTCCTGAGGTGTAGTATCCCACTTCCCAGGTAAGATTATAACACCTGACCAAACTGCAGCACCTACATCCAGCACAGACACCTTAGAACAGCAGAGCACCCCTGTTATGATTGAGTCACCGAGGAGGAGAGCAAGCCCAAGCTAAGCCACAGAAAACCAGAGAGGTTGGTAACTAAGCAGATTGCAGACCCCTGATCCTATCCACACAACTAGCAGTAGCCGTGGAGCGTGCCTACGATGATCCTAGACGCCTCGGCACAGCCGGAGAGCTATCTAAGCCTAAAGCAAGAAAAGGGAAGTCTAAACTGCCCCAGAGCAGACCCCAAAGGAATAGATAGCCCCCAAACATATATTGTCGGTGAGACAAGATGAAAACACAAACGCAGGTAGGAAAATAGACTGAGCAAACGATGGGGCCCACACTGACTAGACAGGACAGGAAAGGAAAGGCACTGTCTGCAATCACGCAAAAAACCCTGCAAAGGAGTCCAACACATCTGATGCAAAAAATACTGAAGTCGCACGACTTCGCCCACTATATCAGCACTCTGCTATATTCTGAAAGCAGAGCAAAAAGAGGCCAATCTAATAAGGGACAAATACAAACTGGCAGAAGCAGTAACATATGGATGGTGATTCAGCACAGCCCCAGCCAGAGCTGGCTGACCCACACAAAACTGAAATAGACAAAACCAGAACAAATGTAAAAAGAATAGCAAATGAACACTTAGCTGAACATGCAGGGACTGAGCTGGAAACTATGACCTCAGGAGGCAGGAGAAATATCACCAGCAGGGATAGAGGGAGTCGGCTGTCTTAAATCCAGTCTGAAACCCCAGATCTCCAATCGTCGTCCTCATTATCAGGTGGCAAGTCTCTGTTAATCAGATCAGCTCCATTACCTCCAGTAACCACCAGAGGGAGCCCAGAAAGAGAACTCGCAACCCCTCTGTTAATTTGACCTGCTCCACTACCTTCAGTAGTAACCAGAGGTAGCCCAGAAAGCGAATTCACAACACACCCCTTGTGGCAGCTGCTTTGCTTCATAAAGGGTGCTGGGTGGTGGGTGGAGCTTAGAAACACTAGAGAGGAAAGCTGACAGAAAGTTTAGTGCGTTCCCCTACAGGACGTAGATGCAGCAGCCTCCTGTAAGCTGGAGCTGCTTGGAAGGAAAGAGAAAGAAAGAAGGATCAGTTGTTCAGAAGGAAGATAGATGGAAGATAGATAAGAACGGAACGGGAGGAGGAGAGAGACTGGGAATTGGGGCTAGTGCAGAGAACTTTCCTAAGTTTAATGCACCAAGGCCGGGCGCCGGTATCCAAAGCTGTTTGTGATACTAATGATCCTACAGCAGAAATCGGAGGAATAGAAGTTGTGACCACTTTATTCCCACCTAAGACTCGAAGACACAGCAGCAACATGTGTGAGCCGTGACATGATTGTATGGAGTTCCCGAAGCAGGCTACAGCTGCCTGTCATACGAGTGGAGGTATAAGTAACATCAAGAAAGAGGAACTTGAGTGTAATTCAGAACTACAAGTACTTCAGATTAGCGCTAGAAAGGAGACCTTCAGAAAAGGCACATGGAAGGAGGTGCTGGAAGGGTGTCTTCCATCTGCCTGGGAATTGGCTGAGGCCCTGAACTGGAAGCTGCGGCACTGAAGCGGGCACCTGTCTGTGCCAGAAACGTGAGTAAAAGAATTGGAACTGCACTCAGCTGTCATTGCCTTCTTTCTGCATCAACCCACTCAGCACTGCTACATCTCTGTGCCTAACACTACACCATCTACCTCAACATCTTCTACTACTGCCCTGGGATTACAGCTCTACCTGTGGAGAGATATTACATCTTTGCTGCCTGATACCATCTGTCCCAGAGGATCTGCACTGCAGCGTCGGCTTAACACCTTCATTGCAGAGTACCACAGGTGGCATCACGAATTACGAATTATCTACCTATAAACTTTATTCAGCTTCATTCCACCTATTTTACATGGACACCCAGGGACACAGACCGGGTCACCGCCACCGTGACACATCCCTTTAAGACACCGGCCCGGTACCGAGTAATCCTACAGCCCTGGGGGTGATCCATATGTATCCAAAAAAAGATCCAAAAGAGCAATAAAGAATGTCCCGCTTCCATTGATATAAGATGATGACACAATTCTCCATTGAAGAGGTAATCTTGTAAATTGGCACGCAGATCTGTAAGTGAGAAAGATAATGCAAAATAAGAATGGGAAAATGGCCGTTGGAAAGCAGACGTTAACCATAAAAGCAAGAAAATAGGAGCTGCTCGTTTAATCCATTAGGTGACATAGTTTTGAGATTATATATCCAGCGGGATTCCCGACGGAGGAGTTCCTTGGTTAAGCTGCCACCCCGGATGCTCCCATGAACCTGGTCCACCACCATAACGTGCAACCTCTGGTATCTGCAATTATGGTGTTCTAAATAATGGGATGAGACCGATGAAATGGACTTACCCTTTTCTTTGTCCTCCTTCGCTTTGCCAATATTCGAAATGTGCTGTTGGACTCTTCGTCTAACCTCCTGGCTTGTCTGACCTGCATACAACTTTGGACATGAGCAAATTAGTAGGTATATCACATTTCTTGATCGACAGTTAGAGTACAACCTCGTCCTTATCTTTTCTGGAAAAATGGAAAGTGTAATAATATCAGTGGCAATCATATGAGGACAAACATAGCAATTTCTGCAAGGAAAAGATCCCACTACACGGCTACCTGTTCCCAACTTTGCATGGGTCTCCTAAAATGGCTTGATGTCAAGTGATCCTTGAGATTCCTTGCCCTTCTGGCGACTATCCTAGGGGAATCAGACAAAAAAAGAGCTCTTTCAACAATTGTGGCGATACGTGTGGGAACATATCCCCCACTCCCCTTTTTCCCTATCTCCAGGGCCCTGGCTTAGATTCTAGGATCCACACTTATCTTGGTGTGTGAGTGCACTTTAGCCCAGGAATGGGTTTGTCATTCTGCCTAAAATTTGTGTTACCAGTTTTGCACTTTTGGCTATTATTGAGGGACCTGTATTTAACAGGTTAATTACTCTCCTCTCATATGCCTACTCTTGTGTTCTTCTGGGCCCATATGGTACGGCTTATATGCACTTTATAGCCATTGAGGAATTATCTGGTGTTGTTCTAGGTATTCTTTAGCCATATAGGTTATTACATTATATATATGTGCAATACTTTTGACACTGGCTCTTATGCGCTTACTTTGTTTTTTTGTGGGATTAGTGTGTGTGGGAAGTCATTGCTTCTGTTAAAAGGCATGACTTATTATAGGTCCTTCTTTTGCTGTATTTTAAATGTTTTTAACTAGAACTGTGTGTTTTTCTGCTTTTTGTAATATTGGCTAATAAAGTGTTATTATTTTACCTTATATACAATTGAGGTTCTCCTTTGATATATGTGTGTGTTCTTTCTCTTGTTCTTTATTGTTATGCTGTACGACTACAGAGTGCAACTTTTTCTCTTTGTTATGCATAGAGATGGCTACTCTTAAGGCCCCTTCACACATAGCGATATCGCTAGCGATATCGCTAAAGCGTCACCAATTTTGTGTCGCAACAGCGACATCGCTAGCGATCTCGCTACACGTGACACTTACCTCCGACCGCCCCCCCCGCTGGATATCACTGATTGCGCGAGATCGTCCTGGTCCGTTTTCTCATCGCCGGCTTCCTGCTGGAGCCGACGAGCGACGCATGGACGCAGGCAGAAGACGTCATCAGAGCTGCGTGTGACAGGTAAGTAACGACCGCTAACCGCTGCTGCATCGCTGGTGAGATCTGCCTGTTTGGCAGCTCACTAGCTACCATTTAGCGATGCACCAGCGATCCTGACCGGGTCGTATCGTTGTCGGGATCGCTGGTGCATCGCTAAATTGTAATGGTACCTTTAGTTTGCATCTGTACACACTAGACCTCCGTTTGAAATTGACAGTCAGTCTTTAGTTATCCGCATTAGGTTGGCACCATAATAGAAGTGATATGCCACCCCCACTAAGTGTTAACTATCCCTTAGTTACCCTAATGAACCCTGGAACTGGTAATAGGCACCAGAAAAAAATGTCAATACATGTAGAGCTACAAAGATGGCCTATATATTACCAATGCCTTCCTAAAGATAACCTAATATTGTAAAAGTCCTAAATAAGACAGTTGTGCCAGACAAATAATATCTACTGTAAGGGATATCGTGTCCCTCTAATGTACTCAACAAAAGGCAAATGAAGGCCAAAAGACCATAGCCTAAATTAAGTGCTCAGAGAAGCCAGGCAATAAAGTCACAAGTTGACAAAAATGACAGAGAAACCCCCTCTCAGCTCATAGTAAACCCATACATGGTGGAAGGGTTATAGACCAAAACATTTTTGACCATAGATAATCTTACTGGGTCGCCCTGGGGTTACCGGTGAAGCTGTAACCCCAGGGCAGTGTATAGGCGCAGGCGGTATGAGGAATGTTGGTACCCAGATGTAGCAGTGCTGACGGCGTTGGCGCACAAGTGAATGGAAGACACCAGGGCTTGTAGTTCCAAAGCTTTACTCACAGTTCATGGTACACACTGGTGCCTGCCTCCGTGCCGTGTCCACCGGGACAGAGACTCAATTAACCTCCCGGGAAAGTCAGGGTTCTCCTCTCCAACACCCCGCCAACATGTACCTCTCCTGAATGACTCCTCTATTGCGCTTTGTAATGTGAAGAGCTCCAGTACCGTGGTACTCTGAAGTTCCTCCTGTCAGATGTTCCTAACAACTCTCCTTGTACGGCAGACAGCTGTAGCCTACTTCGGGGACTCCCTTTATCCTGAGTCCCGGCTCTCTATACAGATGCTGTTGTGCCCCAAGTCTTGGATGGGAGTAGTGCATTTACAGCCAACTACTCCAATGGTGTCTGATGCAGAACCATAAGTGTCCATACAACCTCGGGGACCGGGCCCCGGCCTTGCGCTGAGAACCTATAGGCTGGGTTCCTCTTCAAACCCACACCTCCTCTCTGTTCTCCTACTCCTTCGTTCTGTGCTGTTCCTTTTCTCTCATAGGGGAGCTTAGGTTGCAGTTCTACATCTTTCTCCTTCTGTTCCTTTCCCATGCCAGCTGGCTCAGATCACTGAGGCGGCTGCAGCACTCCTTCCTCTCTCTCTCTCTCGGACCCATCTTCAGTCTCTCCTGACTGACTGTCCTTCTCCCGCCTGACCTCCCGTCAGACTGACCTGTCATTCTAAACCTTCCCAACCTTTTATATATCTCAACTCCACCCACCTCCCAGCACATCTCGTGTTACGAAGCAAGGACCCACGAAAGGTGCTCTGCAACCCTCTAAGCATGGAGCAACAATCTGGTCCATTGCTGAACTATCCTGTGTGTGGGTGCAGGTGTTGGAGTGTGGAAAGGAATTCCCAACTTGCCTAGGTGGTGGGGCACTACACCTTAGGAGAAGGTGCAGTACCTCTGTGGCGACTGAGCCTCAGGGGTGCCACATTACAATGTAATAAAATGCTGAGCTTGGTGATGATTGCATAATCCAGACGCGTTTCCCCCACAGGTAGTTTTGAGGGTTCATCAGGGGATCTGTCAAAGGAGATATTAGGAAATATTACAGGTACTAAAGTGAGCACACTGGGCTCCAGAAACTGTAGGAGCACTAATGTGCTAGTGTGCATGAAAATAAATAGTGCTTGAAAAGAAATCATCATTTCCACTGTTGTGCCTGGAAATGACATTTGTGCATACTGGAACACATATCCCAGTAGATGACTAACAATTAGAGTTGAGCGAAACGGGTCGAAAAATTTCAAAAGTCTCCGACTTTTGGCAAAGTCGGGTTTTATGAAACAAAACCCGACCCTAGGATGAGGTTGGCCACGAGGTCGGCGACTTACGCGCCAAAGTCACGTTTCAAAAGTTTGTTTTGCGCTCTTTTTTAGCCAATCAGGATCCACGGACACTGTGGGCAACGTGATGACATAGGCAGGGGTCACCACCATCTTTCAGAAGGGCATGCAAGTGATTGGCTTGCTTTGGTGGGCGTCACAGGGGGTATAAAAGGGCGTGCACGCTGACCGCCATCTTACTTCTGCCGATCTTAGCATAGGGAGAGGTTGCTGCTGCTGATTCTGTAGGGAGAGCGTTAGGCAGGGAAGAAGAAAAAAATGCTTCTGCTGCTAGCGATTTTGCCTGTACAACACACCAGTCACTGTGTGTGCAGTCCAAGGGGAGGCTATATTGTGGTGGATCAGCGGTGTTGGCTGGTAGGCTGCCTTCTAAGGCTTTCTGACAGCTGCATTGCTGTTTACCCACTGCTCTGCAAACTGCTTTTTTAAAAGCAATCCCAATTTTTTTTTTGTCCTGCTGAGGTACTGAGCGTGCATTTTTTCACACCATACAGCGGTGTACGCTCCTCACACAGTACCGTGTAACGGCTGTTATCACAGCGACAGTGAAGCTATCTGTGTGTCACTCTGTGAGAATAAGTCGAGGACATGTTCCGTTCTTACAGACCTGCAACTGCTAGTTTTGTCTAGCTTTCAAACAGTTAAATATATTTGCTGTTTGATCACATTCAAAACTATAGAGAGACAGCGTGTGTCAGTCCGTATACTTAAAAAACACGGAGCTTGACAATTTTACGTACACCGGACAGCCGTGTACGTGCACGCTCCTCTCAGTACCGTGTAACGGCTGTTATCACGGCCACAGTGAAGCTATCTGTGTGTCACTGTGGAAGGATAAGTGGAGGACTTGTTCTGTTCTTACAGACCTACACTCTAGGGAGATTCCTATTCTGCCCAATTCTACATACACCTTGTAGTTTGTGATACACTAGCCAATTTCTGCCTGTGACATAGCGCTCTGATATTCAGTGGGCCTCACACAATCCAAAAGTGTCCAGTGTCCACTAGTGTGTGCAGAAATTCAAAATCTCCCTTATCCTGTGGTCACTTTTTTCACACCTGTGCCATCGAGCCTGTGACATAGCGCTCTGATATTCAGTGGGCCTCACACAATCCATAAGTGTCCAGTGTCCACAAGTGTTTGCAGAAATTCAAAATCTCCCCTGTCCTATAGACACCTTGTACCTTGTTTTACATTACTATATAGTTTGTTGGATTTTGTCTACATTTCTACAAAAAATGAGGAAGGCTGGTGGAAGAGGCCGTGGAATTGGGCGGGGGTTGGCAGCTGGTAATGATGGTGTTGGTGGTGGATCTAATGGTAGTGGCAAGAGCAAAATAGGACCGAATGCAGGAGGTGTTGAGCCTGCGTCATCGTCTGGCTCCATAAGGCTTCAAAGGCTTAGTTTTCTAGGAGTTGGCAAACCGCTTTTAAAGCCAGAGCATCAGGAAAAAGTTTTGTCTTACATTGCTGACTCAGCCTCCAGCTCTATCGCCTCCTCTTCTGAAGTTGTAAAAAGTAAAAGCACTGAGTCGTCATTGGAGGCTCATGTTCATGAACTACACCTTTCCTTGTGTCCTTCACCCCAACCAAGATTGAAGGATGACGCAGGCCATACTACTGATTACTCCATGGAGCTGTTTTCACATACCATGCCTGGATTATCAAGTGAAATGGTGAATTACCCAGGCCAAGATGAATCTGACATGGAGTGCACTGATGCACAGCCGCTGATAGATGATTCTGCTGGTACATTCACTCAGAGCACTACATTGTCCTCGCAGTGTACAGAGCCAGATTCTGACCCTGATGAGACTCAGGTGCCCCTTCCCGCACACTATACCACCATACACGGTGACACAGAGGAAGGTGCACATGACATTGAAGAGGAGGTGATGGATGACCCAGTTGTTGACCCAGATTGGCATCCATTGGGGGAAGAGGGTGCTGCTTCCAATAGCTCAGATGAGGAGCATCCACAGCAGACATCGACATCGCAACAGCTGTTATCTGGCAGGCCCGTAGCACTCCAAAGACAGGTTCCAAAAATCAAAAGAGTTGCTGGACAGCTTGTCCAGAGGGTCAAAAGATCACAGCGTGCTAGGCCGCAAAATGTCTGCCAAAGTAGGAAGAGTGCAGTGTGGCACTTTTTTGACCAAAATCCTCATGATCAGGCCAAGGTTATCTGTAAGAAGTGCGCAAAGACCTTTAGCCGAGGGAAAAATCTGAAAAATTTGAATACCAGTTGCATGCTTAGACATTTAACCACCATGCACTTGCAAGCGTGGACACAACACCAAACCTCAAGTGTCACATGTGCAACTGATCACAAAGAAGGTAGTCAGCAACGCTACATTGTTTCCCCCACTGTAAGCCCACCGGTTAGCACAGCAGCAAATGTTGAGGTGTCGTTGCAAGGCCACAGCAGTCAGGGAATCCCACTGTTATATCAACGAAATACTGAATCTAGGCCATCAGAAAGAACACCAACTCCATCACCATCATCAACCCTCTCTCAGTCCGCCCTGTCCACCGCTACTTCCACCATATGCAGCTCTCAAGTCCAGCTCACCCTCCCAGACAGTATGAGTAGGTCAAGAAAGTACTCAGTCTCTCATCCGCGTACACTGGGTTTGAACGCCCACATTGCCAAACTAATCTCGTTTGAGATGATGCCCTATCGGTTGGTGGAAAGCGCAGCTTTCCACAAACTCATGGCCTATGCAGTACCACGCTATGACCTACCCAGTCGCCACTTCTTCTCTCGCAAAGCCATCCCAGCCCTCCACCATCATGTAAAAGACCGCATTGTCCATGCACTCAAGCAGTCAGTGAGTGGAAAGGTGCACCTCACAACTGATGCATGGACCAGTCGGCATGGCCAGGGCCGTTACGTGCCCATCACTGCGCACTGGGTTAATGTGGTGGATGCAGGGTCCACAGGGGACAGCGGTGGTGGGACAGTGCTGCCTAGCCCACGGTATAGGAAACAGTTATCTGTAGGCGTTCGACCCTCCTCCTCCTCCTCCAGAAGCGGAAGCTCGTCCACAGAGCGCAGTCGTACGAGCACTCCATCTGCAGCTGCCACTGTTGCACACGAGGTGTCCCCCTATCGAGCAGCTAGTGGAAAGCGTCAGCAGGCTGTGTTGCAGATGATGTGTTTGGGCGACAGACACACCGCCGAGGTGCTGGCCGAGTACTTGAAGCGACAAACTGAGTCATGGCTGGGCAGTGTACATCTTGAGGCAGGCAAGGTAGTTAGTGATAACGGCCGTAATTTTGTGGCAGCCATAGCCCTTTCAAAACTCAGCCACATACCTTGCTTGGCTCACACCTTGAACCTGGTGGTGCAGTGCTTCCTCAAAAATTATCCGGAGTTAACAGCCCTGCTCCAGAAGGTGCGAAGACTGTGCGCGCTCATCGCCTGTACACTCCGTTCGTATGCAGAAGCTGCAGCGATTGCTCCACCTTCCCAACCACCGCCTCATTATCGACATTGCAACAAGGTGGAACTCCACCCTGCACATGGTGGAGCGGCTGTGCGAACAGAGGCAGGCCATAATGCATTTGTGGGAGGATACACGGCCAGGCACTTTGAGAGCAGACATGGAGTTGACAGGTGTGCAGTGGTCGAAGCTGAAAGACCTCTGTAAAGTCCTTCAGTGTTTTGAGGAATGCACCCGGCTGGTAAGCGCAGACGACGCCATCCTAAGCATGAGCATCCCACTTATGCGTCTGCTCATGCAAACTTTGACGCACCTTAAGGAGCAGGCGTCTGCAGCCAATGTTGATGAGGAGGAAGAGGAGGAGGGAATCCTTGATGACATTCAGCCATTGTCTGCTCAGGGACCTCTCCTGGATGAGGTGGAGGAAGAAGAGGAGGAGGAGGATGATGATGGGGATGATTACTTAGGGGAGGAGGATGCATCTCGTGGGGCAAGTGAAAATGTTGGCGTGGCAAGGTCTGGTACAGGGTTTGTGCGTGACTGGAGGGATGTGGATTTGCCAGAAAGTGCTCCTCCAACCAGCACTCGCAGTGCATCATTGACACCGGGAACATTGGCCCACATGTCAGATTATGCCTTGCAGATCCTAGAAAGGGACCCCTGCATTGCCAAAATGATGAACGATGAGGACTACTGGTTGGCCAGCATCCTGGATCCACGCTATAAAGGCAAATTACAAAACATTATGCCACAGGAGAACCTTGACCTAATATTGGCTAATAAACAAGCAACTCTGGTAAATCGGTTGCTTGAGGCATTCCCAGCACACAGCAGCGGTGATGGTTCTCACACGAGCCGTACGGGCCGGGGGCAGCTTGGCAGAGGTGTTCATGGTGCACAAAGCAGAAGTGGCGTTGGAGACAGGGGTTTCATGACAATGTTGTGGACTGATTTTTCAAGTACCGCTCACACAACTGGTAATACTGCATCGATGGAAAGTGACAGGAGACAGCAGTTGTCAACTATGGTTACAAACTACTTTTCCTCCCATATCGATGTTCTCCCACACAGGTCATTCCCCTTTGACTATTGGGCCGCTAAACTGGACACCTGGCCTGAATTGGCACAATATGCCTTACAGGAGCTTGCTTGCCCAGCTGCAAGTGTGCTATCGGAAAGAGTCTTCAGTGCAGCTGGATCAATCCTGACAGAAAAAAGGACCCGCCTGTCAACCCAAAATGTGGATGATCTAACCTTCATTAAAATGAACCATGCATGGGTTTCCAAGGATTTTGTCCCACCTTCCCCTGATGACACATAGGGTGACAGAAAAATGGCTTGCTTTGGTCCACCTCTTCCTGGGACTTGACCTATTTTGCCTTTTGCATCAGCTGAATGTCCAACATCAACATATGCCACTTTCTAAAACTCCCTAACTATGCTGCCTCCCTCCCCCCCATGGCCGGGGTCACCACCTAGCGCACGACACCGTGCGAGTGCTGTTGCCCTGGACAGGTGGGTAGGCCGACTCTTGGGCGCAGGCACTGGCACAGGGTCCCTCATAGTGCAATCAAGTGTCTCTGACGGTGGTGGTGCACACCCGCCGTCAGACACACCGCCGTACTATGAGGGGCCCAGTGCCAGTACTGACGCCCACGAGTGGGCCCCCCTTGCTTGGGCAGGGCCCCAGCATTTGCAATCTTTACCTCTCCCTGCTCCTCCGCTGTGTAGTCTGGGCCGTCAAATCCATACTGGGCCTAACACCGTCTGAGCCTGCCTCCTGATGTATAGACATATATTTTGAATGTGTACGCTATCCATACATGTTATCCGGGGATACGGTACCCTTTCTCACCTTTGTGCAATCACGTGCAAGCCATACTGGGCCTAACACCGTCTGAGCCTGCCTCCTGATGTATAGACATATATTTTGAATGTGTACGCTCTCCATACATGTTATCCGGGGATACGGTACCCTTTCTCACCTTTGTGCAATCACGTGCAAGCCATACTGGGCCTAACACCGTCTGAGCCTGCCTCCTGATGTATTGACATATATTTTGAATGTGTACGCTATCCATACATGTTATCCGGGGATACGGTACCCTTTCTCACCTTTGTGCAATCACGTGTAATCCATACTGGGCGTGAGAACGGCTGGCGAGCTGTTAAGCAAGCTACAGCACCTGTGGTTTGCACACGTAAGTTTTTCATTTTTTCAGGAATGACGGTTAGGCCTAATTCCGGAACTGCGGTTGACCTGCACTTACTGGGAAATCATCGTTCGCGGGTAATAATTGTAATCAGTGATCCCCATCACTAACGTTGTTCAGCGGGTTATCTGCACCTGTAAGCGACAAACGCTGGCCTTTTCAGTGTAGCGCACATGCAGCCACGGACATGTAAGGGCATGACACACCAGTTATTGGCCAATCTCATGTGCCAGAGCCTCACGTGTCCCTCTAGTAAGCCGGACTCGGACCGCGGGGCATGACGGAGTCTCGTTCGTTAACGGAATTAAGCTTGCAATGTGTGCATCTTTTCTGTAGCTGGCATGGTTGAGGTTTCCCAGGTGGAGTCGAATTTAACCGTAGGCTCCACTCCTGGTGGTGCCCTTCTGGACATTCCTTTAAGGTTCAGCTTTGCAACCATACTGCCCACATAAAACAAACACTTTGCCTTCATGAACGCTGTTTGGAGGGTCATGACTCGTGGGAATAATGCCGCCCAATCAGTTAACCTGCTAGAGAGATCCTTCGTTGCTCCCAAGCATGACATCACACTCCCTAGGAGGAAGGTAATGCCACTGTGGCGACCGTACTCCTGGGGGCGACACAAGTGCACTGATGCCCAGCCACTGCTCGATGAATCTGCTGGTACATTGACCCAGACCACTACATTCCCCTCGCACGCTACACGGCCTGAATCTGACCCTGATGAAACTCAGGTTACCCTTCCCATATACAATTCCATCTTACACAGTGACAAAGAGGAAGCTGCAGATGAAAGTGCAGGTTCGGCCCACCCGCCATCAGACACACCACCGTACTATCAGGGGCCCTGTGCCAGTGCCGTCGCCAACGAGTGGGCCCCCCCTGCTTGCTCAGGATCACAGCACTTGCAAGGTTGAAATACTGTGCAGTGAGATGGAAGATGGGGACGATGACGAGTCCAGACTAGCACAGGGATTCCCTAGCGAGGAGACTTATTTGATTGTTTTCAATGTTGGGACAGCAATTTTTGGGGAGCACTATACTCTGGAGAATGATAGATGGGGCCCACCATACACTGGAACATTCCAAAGGTGGACATCAGACACTGGAGCAGCATTTACAGGGCCCATTATACACTAGAGCATTAGAAATGGGGCCCATTATGTTTGGAGCATTATTTGGGCCCATAAGACAGTGGAGCTTCATCCATGGGGACCAACATATACTGTAGCATTATGTGGAGCTCATCATATACTGTTTCAAACATTATATGGGACCAATGATTCTGTATGGAGAAATAGATGGGCCTCGTCATGAGATGTAAAAAGTGAAGTATTTTTCATTGTACTATACCGCTATTTCTCTGCCGTATCGGAGCATGATGAGTTGTGGTATGTGTTAAAGGGGCGCTCTTTCGCCCAGGGCACATGAAAACCTGGAGCCAGCCCTACCCCCCCACAACTTTAGCCAAATAACCCCCATTTTTCAGTGCATAACTTGTATTATGAAGTTAATTAAGGTTGACAAGCTTAAGTAAGAAGAATTGATGCTTTTGGCATTCAAATGGGCACTGTAGGTGTGTTTCCTGTCCTCCTCTCACTGCCGACTTTTATTCCCCATTGACTTACATTGGGTTTCGTGTTTCAGAACGACCCCGACTTTTCCCTATAATCGGCCGATCTTGCTCGACCCGACTTTTGGAAAAGTCGGGTTTCACGAAACGAAACTCGACCCTAAAAAAACAAAAGTCGCTCAACTCTACTAACAATGGTATTTCCAGTGCGTGACCCACAGGGTAAGCCATTCCTCACACTTGTTGTCCCCTTCCCAAAACGAGATAGTGGTGCCAATGGGTTGTTATGGCAGCTGGAGGTCTGATCAAAACCCCCGTGCTTGCGATTACAGTACTTCTTTGAAGAACAGTTGGTTTTGTAACAGTTGGACTTTGTAAGAAATCGCATGTTCGAGTTCCTTCAGGAGACTAACAACTACAGTAAAAATAAAAATAATGTTTTGCAAATTGTAAAATAAAAATGTACGAAAACACACATCTGGAATCACTGTGTCCGCAAAAGTCCAACCTGTTAAAATCTAAAATTAATTAACCCGATCTGTAAAGGAAAAGAAAAATCAAAATGCCAGAATTTCCTTTTTATTGTTGTTGCCACAATAGGAAGTGAAAAGAACATTGTATATGCTAGAAATGTTAACAATAAAAAAGTCAGCTTGCCATTCAAAAAAGTAGCCCTTTTTGGATATGTTTCCACGGTCAGGATTGTATCAGGATTTGCTCAGGATTTGATGCAGGTAAAATCTGCACCAAATTTGCACCTGAGGTCACTGGCAGGTCACCTGCATTTTTGATGCGTTTTTACATGCGCTTTTGATGTGTTTTTTCATGTGGATTTGTATGGGTTTTTTGTAAGCTAAATAAAGATTATTTAACAAAAATTTAACAAAAAAAAAAGATTTGTGATGTCATTTCTGGTCCAACCTTCTTTTTAACATTTGTCCAACCCACACACCATTACACACATAGATATATAGATAGATAGATATGGGATAGATAGATCTATAGATAGATAGATCTATAAATAGATTTATAGGTAGATAGATTGATCAATCTATCTATCTATCTATAGATATATCTATCTGAAGTGGGCTCCCGCGCAATTTTCTGTGCCAGAGTGGGAAAGCCGATGGCCGGGGACCAATATTTGTAGCCTAGGAAGGGTGTAATACCCATGGATCTTCCCAGGCTATGAATATCAGCCCGCAGCTGTTTGCATAGCCTTTACTGGCTAGTAAAATAGGGGGACCCCCCCAAAAAAATGACGTGGGGTCCCCCTATATTTTATAGCCAGAAAGGCTATGCAGACAGCTGCAGGCTAATATTCATAGCCTAGAGAGGGTCCATGGATATTGGACCCCCCGGCTACAAACACCAGCCCGAAGCCACCCCAGAAATGGCACATCTGTACGATGCGCCAATTCCAGCGCTTAGCCTCTCTCATCCCACTCCCGTGTAGCCGTGGCATATTGGGTAATAAGAGGTTAATGTCACCTTTGATTGTAAGGTGATATTAAGCCTGGTTAATAATGGAAGGGTGTCAATAAGACACCTATCCATTATTAATCCTATAGTTAAAGGGTTAAAAAAAGGCACAGCCAGAAAAAAGTATTTTAATGAAATAAAACACTACACGGCTTTCCATATTTTTATTATACGCCCAAATCCAAGCGATGCCATCGATCTCCTGAAAAAAAATAAAATAAATCAGCAGTATACTCTCTGATCGGATGTAGTCCTAATAACGATTTTCCCACGACGAATCCAGCTCTGCTGCATCTGGATGCATGACATCCAGATATAGCAGAGCTTGTAGATGACTGCCGGAGATCTCTCCGGCGGTCATCTACACTGTGTACGTGACCGGAGATAACCCCCGGTCACATACACGGCAGTTCTCGAAATTACACGGCAGTTCTCGCGATAAGCCAAGTTATCGCGAGAACTGCAGTGGACGCGGACTTCCGGCCGGGGGGCAGGTAAGACACTATGTAAATTACTATACATGCATAGTAAGTTGCGTTTACTCAGTTACTACACATGTAACTAATCATTAGATGCAGTTTTACCGCATCTAATGATAGTCTATTGGAAAATTTAGGCTGCAACAACGGAGCGTAGCCGCATTGTAAACAGACATGCTGCGTTCTGAAAAGACGTGCTGCATGTCCATTTACGCGGGTCTGCCGCCTGCATGTTTTAACGCATAGAGGCGACGTGATTTCATGAAATCCCCTCCACTATGCTGTAACATCTGGACGCTGCGGGTTTAACGCTGCGGCAGTACGCAGCGTCAAACCCGCAGCGTTTCCTGAACGTGGAAACATACCCTAACACAACTCCATCAACTGAAAAATAAAAATGTTACAGGTCTTGGAAAATGACACATGAAATTCTTTTTTTTTACGAATTTCTGATTTGTGATTTTACCCACTTACAAATAAAAAAAGCTATGTATGTTTGCTATCACCGTAAGCATACTGAATTGTAGAGTCATATTCCACGGACATTTTCATCACACAATAAAAGCCGTAAAAACAAAACCGAAAAAACATTTGCATTTTTTTTTTCTCGAATTCTTAGATTTCTCTTTATATCACATGGTATAATTGACGGTGTCATTTGAAAGTACAATTTGTCTTTTGAAAAAAAAAAAAGACTTCATATGGCAAAAAAAAAGGAGAAAAAAATCAAAAAGGCAAACACAGAAGATCGCCATTTCGGGTTCTGTGTAAATAAGCATTTTGAAAGAGCATGAACGAGGCAGTTAAAACAGCATTTTCAATATGGTGTTTGAGAGAAAGGGAAGAAAAATTATTAACGGAGAGTATACAAAGATTTATAACTTTACAATGTCTAAAGGATAATTACTGTAAATTAAAAAAAAGTTATCCTTTAAGTCTTGACTTAGCACCTGGAATTAATTTGTGTCTGTTTTTTTTATTATTTCTTTTGTCCTATTACATTTTGCACACATTCTCTTCCTTTCACATAACCGTAATTAGAGGTTTCATTTCCAATCCATTATGGTCTTTGGCATGTAACATTTTCATGAATAGTGCTTGCAGGATTGTGCAATGTATAAATTTGACCTAGAACATTCTGCACCTCATTGCTTCCATTTAGCTCTTGTGTAACCTGACCTAATTAAAAGGGCATAAAAAAAAATTAAATGAATGCCACATTGTGCTATTTAAAGTGCACTACTCTTTTCATATTTTCATATAGTCATATTTCCTACCTTAACATTGATTTTTTTGTTACAGTCCTGGTAGTTTTTGCTTCAGCAATGCAAACAGTATTTATGCAGTTGTAAATAATTAAAACTCTATATGATACCCTTAACCCATTAACGACCAAGCCAGTTTGTAGGTTAAAGACCAGGCCTTAATTTTGAAATCGGACCATTGTCACTTTATATGGTTATAACTCTGGAACGCTTCAAAGTATCCGCTGATTCTGAGACTGTTTTTTCGTGATATATTGTACTTCATGTTAGTGTTAAAATGTCTTCGATATGACTTGTGTTTATTTATGAAAAAAATGGAAATATGGCAAAAAATTTTAAAATTTTGCAATTTTCAAACTTTTAATTTGTATGCCCTTAAATCAGAGAGATGTCACAAAAAATAGTTAATAAATAACATTTCCCACATGTCTACTTTACATCAGCACAATTTTGGAACCAAAATTTTTTTTTCTTAGGAAGTTATAAGGGTTAGAAGTTGACCAGCGATTTCTCATTTTTCCAACAAAATTTACAAAACCATTTTTTTTAGGGACCACCTCACATTTGAAGTGAGTTTGGGGGGTCAATATAACAGAAAATACCCAAAAGTGACACCATTCTAAAAACTGCACCCCTCAAGGTGTTCAAAACCACATTCAAGAAGTTTATTAACCGTTTAGGTACTTCAAAAGAATTGAAGCAATGTGGAAGGAAAAAATGAATATTTAAATTTTTTTCCCAAAATTTTTTATTTGGACACAATTTTTTTATTTTGTCAAGGGTATCAGGAGAAAATGAACCACAATATTTGTTGTGCAATTTCTCCTGAGTACACTGATACCCCATGTGTGGAGGAAGACCAATCTTTAGGCGCACGGCAGTACTCAGAAGGGAAGGAGCATCATTTGACATTTTGAATGTCAAATTGGCTGGAATCGAGAGCAGACGCAATGTCGCGTTTGGAGAGCCCCTGATGTACCTAAACAGTGGAAACCCCTCACAAGTGACCCCATTTTGGAAACTAGACCCACCAAGGAACTTATCTAGATGTGTGTTGAGCACTTTGAACCCCCAAGGGTTTCACAGAAGGTTATAACATAGAGCCATAAAATTAAAAAATCATATTTTTTCCAGAAAAATGATCTTCAATGAGCTCTAATTTTTCCATATTTCGGCAGACAGAGTCATGTGCAGGCTTGATTTTTGCGGGAAGAGCTGACGTTTTTATTGGTACCATTTTCGGGCACATAACGTTTTTCGATCGCTTTCTATTCTTATTTTTCTGTTCATTTTTTGAATGAACAAAAACCAGCAATTTAGGAATGCTTTTTTTTCCCCCTCTGTTCCGCATGTGGTAAAATTAGTATGGCAGCTTTATTCTTCGGGTCACTATGATGACAGCGATACCACATTAATATAGTTTTTTTATGTTTTGGTGTTTTTTACACAATGAAAACTTTTATAGAAAAATATTTTTGCATCACTTTATTCTGCGAGCTATAACTTTTTTATTTTTTTGCTGATGATGCTGTATGGCGGCTCGTTTTTTGCGGGACAAGATGTCGTTTTCAGCGGTACCATGTTTATTTATATTCGTCTTTTTGATCGCGTGTTATTGCACTTTTTCCAAGCGGTATGATGATACTGCTTGGAAAAAGTATAATTTGCTACTTTTTTGTGTTTTTTTTACATTCACTGAACGGGTTAACTAGGGTGACCCTTTTATGGATGGGATTTTTACGGACGTGGCGATACCAAACATGTGTATTTTTTTGTTTATTTTATTGTTTTACATAAAAATGTGTAATTTTTAGGGGATTTTTTAGGGAATATTTATATTATTTTTTAATAATTTTTTTTTACATTTTTTTTTCAAATGTTTTTTTTTTTTTTTACCTTGTCCCTTTATGGGACTCTCACTTTCGCTTTCACTTTAGGTATAATACATTACAATGCTCCAGCATTGTAATGCATTATACCAATGATGATAGCTGCTGACACCATGCTGTGAGCATGATCTCACCAGCTCTCCATAGGTAAATCACCTGGAGGTTGTCATGACACCTCTGGGTCATTATGACACAGGTCGAGCCCCGCGATTACATCACAGCGACGCCGACCTGAGGCAGAGTGAGCCCCCTACCCTCTGCCTCCCCCTCTGAACGCTGCGATCACGCTCGATTGCAGCAGTGAGGGGGTTAACAGCCAGGGGCGGTGGGGGCTCCGCTCCTAGCTGTCTGTGCAGGATGCTCAGCCACTGCAGTGCTGGGCTCCTACAGTACACTGATCAGGCAAGGAGAAGCTTAAATTTCAGCTTCTCCTGCTGATCAATGCTGTGTTTGGTCTGTCAGATTGACCGACCAATCACAGCGCTGTGGGTGCAGGGACCAAGTGCAAGGGTCCCTGCCCCCCTTCCTGTGCTTCTCAGCTGTCATAGACAGCTGTTGGCACTGAACTGAAACTGCGTGTTTACACGCAGTGACAGTTCAAAGGCAGCACGTGCAGAGTCCGTCATGGTGCTGAAAGTTACCTCCTGCCATGACGGACTGTCCACGTCCATAGACATTAAGGGGTTAAAGAAGCACTCCCATTGAAATTTTTATCCTCTTTATATATTGCAATCATCATATTACTTTCTGTGTACTAACAATTGCTCATTTTGCCTTTCTACCCAGTTACTTCTCTTCTTTTCTCTGCTCTATGTAGAAACAGGAAGTGTTGTGAGTTCATTTTCCCCTTCACCATTGAGGTCTGATGAACTCCCTCTTCTGGTGAAGGAAGGTAGTGAGGCTGATTACCAAGCACCTGAGCAGGACGATGATGACTGGGTGACGGGAATTGCTGACTGGATATAAGGCAGCCGACGCCCTTCTGCCTTGCTGGTGATTTCTCTGAGGGATTCTAGGAGACCAGTCTGATTCCTGCTCCTCAAAAGCTGTTTTCTGCTCTGCTTTTTGCATTTGGTTTTGGTTTTGTTTTGCCTTGTTTTTCTGGATTTCTGCCATTCCCTGCTGGGGTGAGCTGAATTCCTTTTTGCCTTTTTGCTCTGTCTTCAGAAAATACCTGAGTACTGATATAGTCTTTTTGAAGCCTAGCGTCTTCAGGGCTCTTTTTCCTATCAGTCTGTTGGCTCATGTTTTGATAGGGTTTTGGCTGATTGCAGACAGCAGCTTTTCTATCCTGTCCTATTTAGTTAGCTTGGGCCCCATCATTTGCTCAGCCTATCTTTCTATCTGTGTTAGTGTTTTTTCATCTTGCTTCACCATCATTATATGTTGGGGGCTGCCTATTGCTTTGGGGTCTGCTCTGGGGCAGTTTAGATTTCCCTTTCTGTCTTTAGGCTATTTAGTTCTCCGGCTGTGATCGAGGGGTCTAGGGCACCGTAGGAACCCCCCACGGCTACTGCTAGTTGTTGTTGATAGGTTCAGGGGTCTGCAATCCGATAGCTGCCAACTTCTCTGGTTTTCTGGACTTAGCTAGTATTTCTGTTTTTGCCTCCTACGGTGACTCATTCATAACAGTGTGGCCTCCGTTCTAGCACTTATCTGAGGTACTCGCAGTGCTGAGTTCACTGAAGTTCCGCCTGTTGACTCTCTTTTGGAACTTTCTCATATGGCAGGCAGCCATAGCCTTTTCCTTCTGGCTCACACACATCGCTGCTGGGGCCTCCGAGCCTTAGTTGAGAACACAGCATTTACAGCTGCTACTTCCTCCGGTTTCTGCTGCAGGACCGTCAGTGTCCCTACAAACTAGGAGACCGGAATCCGGATCATGCGCTCCAGCTAGGAGTGAGCCTTACCTCTGCTCATCCTTCAGCTCCCCTTCTCACGTTCACACACTTCCCCTTCCCTTCACAGACTGCCCTAACTTACCTCCTCCTGACCACAGAGAGCAGTTCCTCAGCAGTCAGGTTCAGAGGTCTCCCTGCTGGCCTGGAGTGGGAACTGTGGTGTGTGTTGGTTTAACTGCTAGAGAGATCCTTCGTTGCTCCCAAGCATGACATCACACTCCCTAGGAGGAAGGTAATGCCACTGTGGCGACCGTACTCCTTGGGGCGCCACAAGTACACTGATGCCCAGCCACTGCTAGGTGATTCTGCTGGTACATGAACCCAGACCACTACATTCCCCTCACACTCTACACAGCCAGAATCTGACCCTGATGAAACTCAGGTTCCCCTTCCCGCACACTATACCACCTTACACGGTGACAAAGAGGAAGGTGCAGATGAAAGTGCAGGTTCCCTGAGCAGGTGGGGGGGCATACTCATGGGCGACGGCACTGGCACAGTGCCCCTCATAGTACGCAAAAGTGTCTCTGCCGGTGGGAGGGCCCTCCACCCGCCATCAGACACACCGCCGTACTATTCGGGGCCCTGTGCCAGTGCCGTCGCCAATGAGTGGGACCCCCCGCTTGCTCAGGATCACAGCACTTGCAAAGTTGAAATACTTACCTCTCCCTGCTCCACCGCTGTGACGTCTTCCGCGTTTCCTGACAGTGACATTCTGGTCAGAGAGCGCGATGACATCACGCCTGTACGCCCTCTGTCTAAACAGTCCAAGTGCAGTGAGATGGAAGATGGGGACGACGAGGAGTCCAGACTAGTACAGGGATTCCTTAGCGAGGAGACTTATTTAATTGTTTTCGATGTTGGGACATCAAGTTTTGGAGAGCACTATACTCTGGAGAATGATATATGAGGCCCACCATACACTGGAGCATTCCAAAGGTGGACATCAGACACTGGAGCAGCATTTACAGGGCCCATTATACACTGGAGCATTAGAAATGGGGCCCATTATATATGGAGCATTATTTGGGCCCATAAGACAGTGGAGCTTCATCCATGGTGACCAACATATACTGTAGCATTATGTGGAGCTCATCATATACTGTATGGAACATTATATGGGACCAAAGCTTCTGTATGGAGACATATATGGGCCTCATTACTCTGTATAGCACACTATGCGGTGGCCATAATACTGTATGGAGTAATGTACTGTCCATTTTTTAAACTATTGGAGAATTTAAAATGGATTTCAGTCATGAGATGTAAGAAGTGAAGCATTTTTCATTGTACTATACTGCTATTTCTCTGCCGTATCAGAGGATCATGAATTGTGGCATGTCTTAAAGGAGCCCAGTGACACTCTTTGGCCCAGGGTCCACGAAAATCTGGAGCCAGCCCTACCCCCCCACAACTTTAACCAAATAACCCCCAGTTTTCAATGCTAACTATTATTATAAAGTAAATTAAGGTTGACAAGCTTAAGTAATAAAAATTGATGTTTTTGGCATTAAAATGGGCACTGTAGGTGTGTTTCCTGTCCTCCAGTCAATGCCGACCTTGGTTCCCCATTGACTTGCATTGGGTTTCGTGTTTCAGTCGGCCTTCGACCGATTGCGTTTGACCCGACTTTCTCAAAAGTCGGGTTTCATGGAACCCGACTCGACCCGAAAAAAGGCAAAGTAGCTCATCCTTAATCCAATGTATCACTAAGCCAAATTATTACCTTAATGATCTCTCATAAAATGACTGTAAGTCCAATTTCTGTGCATGAATATTAAGTCATGGCTGACATACCCCACTCCATCCATGATGGCGCTAGCCCTTCTGTGTGTAGTCCCGTCCTAACCCAGCACGTGCATCTGCAATGTGATATGTGTATGTGAGCAGTACAATAATGGACCTTTTGAACAGTTTGTTCTCTTCTTGCGCGCTACTCAGTCTATATAGTCAAGCAGTAGAGAAAGATTGAAAATATGTGATCTGAGCTAAGAGTAGTATGTAATGTCCTTGATATTTTAGTATATATGCAAGGTCTATTCACTGTCACTGTGATGCACCGTCCTTCTCTAGAGTGACTCACCATATTGCTTTGTGTTTATTTCTATTTCATTTTTATTTCTATTTAATTTAACCCTTTCCCGACCTTTGAAAAGTCATGAAAAGTCATGCCAATACGACTCATGACGCCTATGTGGCATCATGAATTGATTGCCTCCCTGCGGGTCGGGTGACCATCAGGTACTGGGGCTTTGTACTTCACCACAGGGGGTGTGGCTTAGCCCCCACATGGCTACGATTGCTCTGATTGGCTGTTAAAAGTGAAACAGCCAATTAGAGTGATTGTAATATTTCACCGATGAAATTTGGTGAAATATTACAATCCAGCCATGGCCGATGCTGTAATAGCATCTGCCATGGCTGGAGACACCGATTAGACCCCCCCACGACTTCCGATCACCCCCCTCACCCTGCACGGTAAACTCTCACAGTGATCAAAATAAAAAAAGGAAATCACTGCCCCCTTATCACCCCCATAGGTAGGGACAAATAATAAAATAAAAAAAAATACATAACACACTGTGGGGTGGGATCTGGGGCCTCCGCAACATGCAGACGCAATAGCCTGATGTCGGTTCTTGGGCAGCGTGCACTGCGAATGCCCGAGAACTCTTGTCACAGCGTAGGCTCCCGCATTCAAATCAGGAGGAGGCAGCGACGCACAGGGGCATCACGATGGATGGATGGTGGGTGGTGCCGAGACACCAGACAGGCATGATGGACGGATGGTAGGAGGCTTATACAGGGGGACAAACCATACCTATGGGACACATTACAGGTATGAGGAGCTATCTCTAAAAGTAGATATTTCAGCGTCACTAGGGGTCAGAAACAGAAGAAACAGAATGCAGCCTTAGTGCTGCTGAAGGTGGCTCTTTAACTGAAAAATTCCCAGGGGGGGGTGACAGGTTCCCTTTAACATTATGGCTGGTCCAAACAATCAGGGCAATTGTTACCACCCACCTTTCATGTATTCCTTTTTTTTTTCCTCATAGATTGTAAGCTTGCGAGCAGGGCCCTCATTCCTCTTGGTATCTGTAATTATCTATGTGATTATTGTTATGCTGTAATGTCTATCGTCTGTACAAATCCCCTCTGAAATGTAAAGTGCTGCGGAATATGGCGGCGCTATAGAAATAAAATGTATTATTATTAATAAAAAAAGTGGTTTTGTAAATTTTGTTGTAAAAATGAGAAATCGCTGGTCAACTTTTAACCCTTATAACTTCCTAACAAAAAAAAATTTTGTTTCCAAAATTGTGCTGATGTAAAGTAGACATGTGGAAAATGTTATTTATTAACTATTTTGTGTCACATAACTCTCTGGTTTAACAGAATAAAAATTCAAAATTAGAAAATTTTCAACATTTTTGCCAAATTTCCGTTTTTTTCAAAATAAACGAAAAAATTATCGACCTAAATTTACCACTAACATAAAGCCCAATATAGAAGAGGAGAAAAATAAGAGCATGTGATGAATAAAATGATCAATTTTATTAGAGTAAAGTATTTCAAGTAACATATATATAACAGTGTGCTTATTCGGACAAAAATCATACAGTATCCACCCAGATAACCCTATACCTCCATAAAGATGGAAAGATTAGCCCCAGATCGCATCCCCATGAGGGTCCATAGACCACAGTAACAAAGTAAAAAGAAGAACGCCCAAACAGGGAATCCCAGATATAAGCATCATAAGTTTACAGTGAAAGAGGGCGTCAGTATTGTATAATAATCTGCCGCCGATAGCAGCAAGGTAGCATGGGAAGATGAGAGACCACAGAGGAGCTTACCGGGACAAGGAGGAGAGGGAGAGCCAGGCGACGCCACCCCCCACGCGCGTTTCGTGGCGTCTCAGGCCGCTTTCTCAAGAGGGATATGGTAGAAGGTCCAAACAGGACCTTAAAATAGCCCCTGACCTTGGTCATGTGACCCAAATTAACCACTGGTGAAGGCGCTCTTGGCACATGCGCCCCAGCCCCCACAGGTCCTACAGAGCACTACAGGCATCATGCGCTGGTGCGCACGCGCCAGGAGAGACCCGGGCGCGCCAACAGTACATGAAGATGCCGAGTGCAGAGTGGAGCCACAGAACGCAGGGAGCGATGCGCGCGGCCATACACCACGGGGTTGGAATAATGGAAGGGAGGAACATTCCCATGTAATAAAATCGATGCAGCAATGCTAAATACTTAGGATGAGCGTGCGTAACGCATATACAATGCCATAAAATGTATATATATGCCAGAATAAATTTAAAAAAACCGCCAGGTATGAATGGCATAGTGCATCATAAAAATACATAAGGCGGTATTCACATTATAAAGATACACATATATATAAAAAACATTGTCATAAAGGTATCCAATTATAATAAGGCAAATATAAATATCCAGTAGACGCTGCAAGTGCTTGATAGTAGTAGTCCAATCGTATGGTGAGATCACATCAAAATCCAAAGGCAGGAGAAATACTGTACACTAGAGAAATATGCATAAATGAAAAATTTAAAAACAATGGCAAAATTAAAAACAAGACAGGCTGCCATGGAATCAATGGGAGAATGGAGGGATTTGTGAAGGCAAAAAGAAGGAAATTCCAAAGGGATTTCTATCTTCATTTAGAAAATATGCAAGAGAAAATTTTTTTTTACAGTAAATGTGCTGGCGAACAGGGGTGGAGAATCACAAGAAGATACAAAAATGTATAATGGATGTATATAGCAAGACACTATAGGAAAGGAGCAAAACTTAGGTGTTCATTAAGTCCTCTCGGGGTCATAGTGTCAAGCTCAACTATTCATCTCGCTTCCCTTTGTGCGAGAATCTTCTTGTTATCACCACCCATATACCCATATGTAATACATCAATCCCCCTCACCTTCAATAAACTAGCATCACAATGATGCTGTAACCGAAAGTGTCGTGGGATTGTTTTAAGATCAGCCGAATCGGACACCGCCCTCGCCGCGCCAATGTCCCGCACATGCTCTCGAACCCGTACTCTCAGCTCTCTGGTGGTCAGACCAACATAGATCTTAGGGCACGGACATGTGGCATAGTAGATCACATTTGATGTGCCACACGAAATCCGGTATTTGATTTTAAACTGTCTCGTGCCATCCGATGAACTGAAGGTGGATCCCCTGTAATTTTAATATCCAGCTGAGGGAAAGCATACAGCTGGGGGCTTGTGTTGTTATGGGAAGGGGCAAAAATACAGCAAAAAAGTCAGAGATGCTTACCTGCCCTGGCCTCCAAACAAATGCACTATCAGGGTACAGTGGACCCATATGGTTAAGATGGTCGCAACACAGGTGCAAAAATACCGATGAGACAGCTGCTCACATCCTATCAATCCATGGAGGGGTCGGCTGCTTGGTATATAAATGCACAAAGAAAACTTGCATGCGGCGCTGTTCACACTATGGCCATGCACAGCATCCAAGTTAACAGCCTATTAGTTACGCCCTTCTATTAGGTCAGGCGGGCTGCCCAGCACTATCAAGATGCATCCCATGTGAACAGACAGCACAGTTTACAAAACCAAATGGGCCCAACTGCACCCTGGATATGGGATGCATCTTGATAGTGCCTGTTGCTGTTTAGTGTTAGGGACTCGTAAACGTGGGGATCCGTGACGTGGATTACGAGCTTACATATTTTGGCCAAAATATCAACTAATACCTCACATTTTTTAATGTGCTTTTTGCACTTTTTTATTCGAAAATGCCTCCGATCGTTAAGGGGTCAAAGCTTCATTGCTATTGTGCAGGACTGTTTATTCTTCTGTCCTCCGAGAGCACAAATGCCAACTTCCAGCAACATGATTGTCATAGCCGGATTGCTATGAGCGCCTCCCGGTGGTTGGTAGACAGCAAAATTGTCCACCTTTTACCTAAATGCTAAAATTCATTGTTGCAATTGACTTTCATTAAAAATGGTGCATAGTTTGGCTTTGACATGTCGCTTTGTTTCCAGCACATTCAACTTTGATGTGGTCTGTGGTCATAAATCAGCTGAGAGCTCAGAAAAAGACAGACAAAAGAATGACAAACTCTCCTATCGGACCATCACAGATGTACAGTATATCTCTCTTTTTCTATGGCTCGATAAAGACCCTGCACGACTGATTTTTTTTTTTCACTGATAAAGTTACTAAAATGAGGATATTTGGTGCCCAGCTTCCTAGATTTCCCAGACCACCATCAGAACCAGTTCACTGACAGATTCTCAGTTAACTCATTCCGCAACCAGCAATAGATTGTGCAACACAGAGGCTTTAGAAGGCAAACGTTTTAATGAAACCCAATTGCAAAATTGATTTTTTTTAGCCCAAGTTATATGCCTTTTCAGGTAGGTTGTGGAATGGTCACCAATGGTGGACAATGCCGATTTTCTCTAACACTGCCATCTACAGTACCGGACTGATAAAATACTACACAGAGTCATATGTTAGGCTTTTGGCCACTGTGTAGTATATCAGTTTTGATGGTATCATTTATATAATTATTGAGAACGTATCCTTACTTAAAATAATGAAAAGTATCCTATGTCTTCTTCTACAAAACGCTATTCGAGACACAAAGATATAGGTTTCTTTTCCGAAAACATCTAATTAGAGCCTTTGCATTGGATATACTATCACCTATTGCAGAGTGAATGAAAGATAAAGTGTTCAACTACTCGGTCTTTAGACAGTCAAGAATAGAAGCCACCAAGACAAAAATAGATGAAAGGTGGAAACAGGAAACAGTAGGGGAAACTAAGCTTCAACAAAAGCTGTCCTATTTTACCATTGTGTGTATCGTTTAATTATTGTGTCACCTTTAGGCTGTATAGGAAATTGCACCTACGCTTATGAAATGCTACATTTTTGAAAAATTGGAATTTTTTACGCATTTCATAGATAAAAACTAAAAGACAGCATTCATCAAGACTGACGTTTTGGTTTTAAATCTTTGGGGACAGTAAGATGCGCCTAATTCATTGATTGATTAGTTATGGAAAGAAATGGGTTAACTGCACGGCCGATGACAACCAATTGAAGACTGCAGTAGACCAAAAACTTTTCTGCGCGATTTATTATCGACGCATTTCGAAGTCATCCTGCTTCTTCATCAGGACAGATCAAAGCATACCTACAAATCATTAACAGCATACCTCCCAATTTTTGCATTAAAGAAAGGGATAAACCAGGTGGCGCACAACTTTTAACAGCCCATTCACCATTTCTCTCTCTAAAAAAGAAAATTCCTGCAGTTTTTAAATGCGTTTTTTTTAAGACTCTACATAGAAGCCTCTAGAGAAAATGAAAAAAAAAATCAAAACCGCACCAGGTCCAGGTGTTTCAATTAGAGCCAGAGGGAGGTTGCTGCTGGGTCCAACAGTCAGGAGGATTAAGAAGCATCATGATTAGACGCACAGGGCGCACAGTTTTCATGAAATCACGTCCACTTTGCTCGGACAGTTAAACACAGAATTTCTGTGCAAAAAAAGCAGCAGAAAAAAAAATGCAGCATTTACGCTACATGTGAACACAGCCTAAAGATCAAGCAAAGCGGATGTGATTTTATGACATCTCCTGCCCTCTGTGCGTGTACAGACACTGCTTGACTGTGCATATTTTGTTCCTTTTTCTTCTCTATAGGCTTCTATGTGGAGCCTGAAAAATCGCTTGTAAAAAAAAAATACCATTCCATGTTTAAGTGCAGAATAAAAGCATTAAAAACACTACTTCACATCTGCATTAAGGAAGCACAGCAAACTCTCAATAATCATAGATTGTTATTGCATTGTGTGGTGCAGACACCTGCGGAAAATATTTAAAAAAAAAAAAAGCACTGGAGGAACCACAGCATTTATGCTAAGTGTGAATATGGCCTTAGTATTACATTTTTAATTTTTTTATGGGTTCAATGGAGTTAAAAATCAATCACGCCATTTACCGATCACCTTAAATAATCTGATCTCTGAGTTGTGCGGGTTGTTATGATTACAGGGAAACAAATATGTCTGTAATTTGTGATGTCTATTGTTTTTTTTTTTAAAACAAAGCACAGTAAAAATGTAATTATTGTAATTGTTTTTCATCGTTTTTTAGTAATTTTGTTGGAAGAAAAGAATCTCTTTAATTTTCCGTCTAGAATACAGGGACATAGAGATACACTGCTATGTGCAGATGTTCCTCTATGTACCAGTATGAGATGCCTGGCCATTCACAACCTTCAATGCAGCTTCAGGCATTGAAAATTCTCCCCCACCAACCAGTGCAGTGTGTGGCTCATAGCTTTAGCTAATGTCTGCAATGACAGAGGTTGTGGGTTTCCAGAGAGATGAGATCTCAATAAGAGAAAATGCAATTTTTGTAACTTGTTTTTCCTCATTTTCAGTAATCTTATGGGAAGAAACAAATCTGACTCTTATTCTCCTTCTAGAATACAGGTACATAGAAATAAATCACTATATACAATGTATCGCTGTATATTAGCTGTGGGTTCAGAGCCTGCAAAGAAGGTCAAAGTATAGAAAATTCTCCCACTGGTGGCTGAGGCTTATAGCTTTAGCTGCTGCCTGTAATTATACAAGTTGTGGGTTTGATCCCTGGGGAGAGTAGTTCACAAGAGAAGAAAAGAATTGTTTATTTACATAATGTAAGTTTGTTTAGAGATGACGACTCCACCCCTGAAGACGAATTACAGCATGATGAAGACATCGCACAGAAAGAAGAGTGAATATTTGAAGACGGGACATAGCTCTGAAGTGCTGATACAGCGGAACTGACCCCTCAAATTAAGGACAGCCCCCCTGAATCTGGGTTGGTTAGGAGCTATCATAATAGAAGTGCACTTCCAAAAATCTTACATTTTTAGCATATTTTATGCCAGCTTAGTAGTGTAAATGATCATGATTTATTTAGGTACGATTGGTCACACCAGGAACGGCATAAAAAAATGCCAAAAGTGACAAGATAATTTGCAAGTCTGAGTTGTGCAACACTTTTTGCAATATTTCAAAGTATTGGAAGCCAGAATTCTTGTTAAAACACCACATTGAATCAGGCCCTTTTTCTCTCCTTTATCATTTTCTGTATTGTCAACTTTTGTCATTGGCTAAAACCTGATGCATAAAAATATGAGCCAACGACAGAAAGTGAGCAAGCAATTAATCAGAATTTCTTCTGTCTGAGCCTATAATTTCTTTGTAATTTACTCCATACCATTGCTACAATATCCTTGACTTACAAAATGTAGCATCATGAAAAAAGTTGATGAGTAATTGACATAAAGGTATTGTCTTATCTTGCTTTTTAGTGGGGTTCGACGGTGAATTTCTCTATCTGATTGACAGTTCAGAGGCATTTTTCAAAACATCCGAGGAGCATAGTGGCTTATCTGCAGGTTAATGGCATTATTAACCTGCCCAACAACCGCACTTAAGGGCATGTCACACTAAGCGATATCGGTAGCAATATCGCTATAACTTGTGACGTTATAGCGATATTGCTAGCGATATCGCTGTGTCTGATACTTACCTACGACCCGCTCCCCCGCTCCCCCGCTGGTTATCGCTGATCGCGCGAGAATGTCCTGGACTGTTTCTCGTCGTCAGCTTCCTGTGGCGCTTCCTGCTGTGACGACGAGCGACGCGTGGAGCCGGGCGGGAGGACGCAGGATCGCCTGGTGTGACAGGTAAGTAGCGACCCCCATCCCCAGCGATGTCGCTGGTGAGATCTGCCTGTGTGGCAGCTCACTAGCGACCACTTAGCGATGTACCAGCGATCCTGACCGCGTCATATCGCTGGTCGGGATCGCTGGTACATCGCTAAGTGTGACAGTACCTTTAGCCAAACGCTGAGAGAGAAAATTAACTTTATCCCCCCCCCCGAATCATTCTGGTTCCAGTCACGGAGGCGGTGCCAGCTCTGGTTCAGTAACTGCTCTGAATATTGATGTCACGCACAGTGTAGGAAAGACTAATAAGGGGATGGAAGCCCAAACATTAGGGAAAGGGGGAGTGGAGACCCCTAGGCAGATCTAATAACACCTTACCTACCCTACCGTCCCTGAATTGGTTCCACACCAATCGACGAACAGGAAACCTAAGCCCTAGAGTTAGGCCCTGCATAGGGAGGGGGATAAGCACTGGTCAATCCCCACTGATAACTAAAGACAACAAAGGGAGACAAACAAGGAGAGAAGAACTTAGCTTGGGCAGACTCCAGAGAGATAACACCAAACAACCTCCAAGAGCAACAGAGAGGAAGTCAACAGCTACAGCTCCAAGCCTTTACAAGGGAAAAAATGAATATCACTCCCTGAAGCAGACTGAGAATCTATAAACACCCATGTCCAGGTGTGTCAATTAGAGCCAGAGGGAGGTTGCCGCTGGGTCCAACAGTCAGAAGGATTAAGAAGACGTCTGTAATGCCAAACACAGAGACCTTCTGCAGCCAGATACCGAGCGACCGTCTGTTGCAACTGACACACCCGTGACAATACAGCATAGCGGCTGTAACTGTGCCTGACTGACCCTTGCTCTTCATTCTGGCTGGCTGTCAATCATGACTAGGGGCTGCCTCTGCCAGGGATGCCATTAGGAATTTTGGGGCCCAATACTGGCAAAATTTTCGGGACCCCTTTAGACTCCGCCCAGGCTCTATCCCAGCCCTGCCTCCACCCCTCAAACGTCCACAGTCCCACCGCTCTCTCTTGGAAAAACTCCTCTTCTCACCAATTACACATTAACAGTTCCCAACAACAGATCACATATATAGCCGGAAGCTTTTGTTTTGGTCAAAAAAGATTTTTTTAAGCCGCCATCACAACACTGTAGACACTTTTAGCCAAGCTCTACTCTATGCTAACCTATTAAATATTTGTTAAAATATGCAATACAATTTAGGCATATTTATATTTCTTTTTCAATTTTTAAAATGACCAATAATATCACATACAAGGTGTCACAGGGCAGTTGCGGGGAAACAGGAGACGTGGAACCAGAGCCCCTGAACTGCTCCTAAGACTAAGGGGGTGCCCTGACTTTCCTTAAATTGGGGGTACTGTTATGAATGGGTCACCGAGGAGTATAGCAGGCCAAGGCTAAGCCACAGAAAACCAGAGAGGTTGGTAACTAAACGGATTGCAGACCCCTGATCCCATCCACACAACTAGCAGTAGCCATGGAGCGTACCTACAATGATCTTAGATGCCTCGGAACCGCCGGAGAGCTAACTAAGCCTAAAGCAAGAAAGGGGAAATCTAAACTGCCCCAGAGCAGACCCCAAAGGAATATATAGCCCCCAAACATATATTGTCGGTGAGACAAGAGGAAAACACAAACGCAGGCAGAAAAATAGACTGAGCAAATGATGGGGCCCACACTGACTAGACAGGACAGGAAAGGAAAGACACTGTCTGCAGTCACGCAAAAAACCCTGCAAAAAGTCCAACATGTCTGATGCACAAAAAACACTGAAGTCGCATGACTTCGCCCCCACTATATCAGCACTCTGGTGTATTCTGAAAGCAAAGCAAAAAGAGACCAATATAACAGGGGACTAAACAAACTGGCACAAGCAGTAACATATGGGTGGTGATTCAGCACAGCCCCAGCTGGAGCTGGCTGACCCGCACAAAGCAGAGATAGGCAAAACCAGATCAAATGCAAACAGAATAGCAAATGAACCACTAAGCTGAACCATGCAGGGACAGAGCAGAAGACATCAGACCTCAGAAGGAACAGGAAGAAAATCACCAGCAGGGATAGAGGGAGTCAGCTGTCTTAAATCCCAATCTGAAACCCCAAATCTCCAATCGTCATCCTCATTATCAAGTGGCCAGCTTCTGTCAATCAGATCAGCTCCACTACCTCCAGTAACCACCAGAGGGAGCCCAGAAAGGAACTCGCAAACCCTCCGTTAAGCTGACCAGCTCCTCTACCTTCAGTAATAACCAGAGGGAGACCAGAAAGAGAATTCACAACAGTACCCCCTCCTTGAGGAGGGGTCACCGAACCCTCATCCACGCCACCAGGCCGGTCAGGATGGGCCCGGTGAAAGACATGAACCAATCTTTCGACATGAATGTCAGAAGCAGAGACCCAAGAATTATCCTACTGGCCATAACCCTTCTATTTGACCAAGTACTGGAGTCTCAGTCTAGCCAAACGAGAATCCAATATTTTCTCTACCTCACACTCCAAATTCCTTTAACCAATACAGGGTCAGGAGGCGCCACCATGGGAACTACTGGCTCCACAAACCTCTTCAACAAAGTTTTATGAAACACGTTATGAATTTTAAATGTAACTGGAAGAGCCAAGCAGAAAGAAATGGGATTAAGGATCTCCAAAATCTTATAAGGTCAAATGAATCCAATGGCTTGAATTTTGGAGACGCAACCTTCATAGGAATATTCTTTGAAGACAACCAAACCATATCACCCACTTTAAACCGGGGACCAATGGTCCTATGCTGGTTGGAAAACCGTTGGGCTTTTTCCTGAGATTGGGACAACTTATCCACCACTTGGTCCCAAATCTGCTGCATTCTCTCTACCACAGAATCCAAACTTGGGCAGGCCGAAGATTCCACCTGCCCTGAAGAAAATCAAGGATGAAACCCAAAGTTACAGAAAAAGGGCGACATCAAAGTGGAAGAACTTGCCCTATTGTTTAGCGCGAATTCGGCCAAGGGCAAAAATGAGACCCAGTCATCCTGAGGAGCAGATATGAAACATCTCAAATAGGACTCCAAAGTCTGGTTTGTTCTCTCAGTCTGCCCATTGGTCTAAGGATGAAATGCAGAGGAGAAAGATAACTGAATTCCTAGTTTGGAACAAATCTCTCCAAAATCTGGACTCCTCTGTCCGACACAATGTTCTCAGGAATCCCGTGCAACCGAACCACCTGTTGTAAAAACAAGGGCACCAACTCAGAAGAAGACAGCAACTTTGGGAGTGGTACAAGATGGACCAGCTTAGAAAATCTATCACAGATCACCCAGATAACAGTCATTCTCTGAGAGACAGGATGATCAGAAATAAAATCCATTGAAATATGGGTCCATGGCCTCCTGGGCAGCGGCAGGGGCATCAACAACCAACTAGAACGAGAACAGGGCTTGGACTGAGAACAAGTCCCACAGGACTGCACAAAATTCCTGACATCATGAGATAAGGCAGGCCACCAAAAAGACCGACTCACCAAATCTCTGGTACCAAAAATACCTGGATGACCAGCCAACGCGGATCAATGAATTTCAGACATTACTCTTTTCCTCCACTGGCCAGGGACATACAATTTTCCCATAAGGCAACGTTCAGGCTTGTCATCCTGAAATTCCTCCAGGACACGTCTCAAATCGGGTAAGATGGCGGAAAGACAAAATTAAAACGCTTGAAAAACAAGGCCCATCTAGCCTGTCTAGGATTCAAGGGTTTGGCTGATTCAAGATATATCAAATTCTTGTGATCGGTGAGGACCACAACTTGATGTCTAGCTCCCTCCAACCAATGTGTCCACTCTTCAAATGCCCATTTCATGGCCAACAATTCCCGATTCCCCACGTCATAGTTACATTCACATGGGGAGAATTTTTTAGAAAAGAAGCCACAGGGATTCATCTTAGAAGTCACTGGATCTTTTGGGGACAAAACGACTCCTGCACCAATCTCAGAAGCATCTACCTCCACCTGAAATTGGAGTGAGACATCAGGTTGCCGTAGAACTGGAGCAGAAGTGAATCTCTGCTTAAGCTCCTGAAATGCCGAAACTGTCTGTGGAGGCCAATTCACCACATCAGCGCCCTTTTTGGTCAAATCAGTCAGTGGTTTAACAATACCAGAAAAATTACTTATAAATTTACGGTAGAAATTAGCAAAACCCAAAAACATCTGGACAGCCTTCAAAGAAGTGGGCTGAACCCAATCATAAATGGCCTGTATCTTGGCCCAGTCCATTTCAATCGCAGACGGGAACAAAATGAATCCCAAAAATGAAATCCTCTGTACACCAAAGAGGCACTTCGATCCCTTAACATACAGAGAGTTTTCCCTCAAAATCTGGAACACAGTCCGGACATGTTCCACATGAGAATCCCAATCACTGGAAAAGATCAAAACATCATCCAGATAAATGATCAAAAACGTATCCACAAAGTCCCAGAAAATATCGCTCATAAAAGATTGGAAGACAGAAGGGGCATTAGTGAGCCCAAAAGGCATCACCAGGTACTCAAAATGTCCCTCCGGAGTATTAAACGCCGTCTTCCATTCATCCCCGTGCTTGATGCGAATAAGATTATATGCCCCCTGAGGTCAAGCTTGGTAAACCAACAGGCACTTTTAACTCTGGAAAATAAATCAGAAATCAGGGGTAACGGTTACTGATATTTAACAGTGATTTTGTTAAGGGAACGATAGTCAATACATGGCCTTAGTGAATCATGTTTTTTGGCCACAAAAAAAACCAGCACCTAAAAGGTGAAGAAGATGGTCTTATATGACCCTTCTCCAATGACTCCTTGATATAAGATCGCATAGCATCATGTTCAGATAAAGAAAAGTTAAAAAAGCTGACCCTTGGGAAATTTACACCCAGGCATTAACTCAATTGCACAGTCATAACTCCTATGAGGAGGCAAAGATGCAGACTTACTCTCACTAAATACATCAGCAAAATCAGCCAAATAGTCAGGAATATCATCAGACTGGGGAGAGGTGGAGAAAATAGGAGTGTCACTAAGAACACATTGACAACCCCAAATCACCACAGACACAGATTTCCAATCCAAAACAGGATTATGAGTTTGTAACCAAGGAAAACCCAGAACAATAGTATCATTCAAATTGCACAAGACCAAAAATTTACAATTTTCTTGGTGGCCCTGGCCGAACCGCATTATCACCTGGATCCAAAACTGGGGTTTATTCTCTGCCAAAGAAGTAGCATCAATACCCCTCAAAGGTATAGGAGTCCGCAGAGGTATCATGGGAAAACCACAACATTAAGCAAAGTCCAAATCCATCAGATTCAAAGCTGCTCCTGAATCAACAAAAGCCTTAGCGGAAAATGTAGACAAGGAGCAGATCAGGGTAATCGCCAAAAGGAACTTAGGCTGTACACTGCCCACCGCAAATGTGTGAGCAAAACGCTTTTCTCGTTTAGGGCAGACAGAAATAGTATGAGAGGCGTCCCCACAGAAAAAACACAACTTATTACGCCTTTTAAACTCCTGACGTTGCGCCATAGGCAAAACCCTATCGCATTGCATGGTTTCAGAAGTTCGTTCGAAAGGCGACAACGCCTCTCGTGTAGTTTTACGTTCACGTAAACGCCGATCAATTTGAATGACCAATGACATAGAGTCATCAAGACCAGAGGGAATAGGAAATCCCACCATAGCATCTTTTACGGTTTCTGCCAAACCCTTCCCAAAAGAGTTGCTAGGGCATCGTCATGCCATTTAGTAAGGACCGCCCACTTTCGGAATTTTTGACAATATAACTCTGCAGAATCCTGACCCTGGTTCAATTCCAATAAGGTTTTCTCAGCTTGATCAATAGCATTAGGTTCATCATATAACAACCCCAAGGCTTGAAAAACCGCGTCCACATTAGGATCTCCGGGTGTCAAAGAAAAGGCCCAATCCTGGGGATCGCCGCGCAGCAGGGAGGTGACAATTTTAACCTGCTGCACAGAGCTCCCCAATGAGTTAGGTTTCAAAGCAAAAAATAGTTTACAATTATTCTTAAAATTTAAAAATTTAGACCGATCCTCAGAAAACACATCAGGAGTAGGGATTTTTGGTTCAACAGCAGATGATTGAGCGAGATAGGCAGAAATTCCCTGCACTTCAGCAGTGAGCTGCTCAACACGATCAGACAATTGCTTAGTCTCCATTTAGACAAAAAATATCCTCCTACAGCCCCAGAGAAAAAAAAGAGGAAAAAAATATATATAAAAAAAAATTCTGACTTTTTTTTAAACTCTTTCCTTCTTTAAAGTACCCAAAAGTCTACAGTAAGGCTGGTGATTCTGTTATGAATGGGTCACCGAGGAGGATAGCAGGCCCAGGCTAAGCCACAGAAAACCAGAGAGTTTGGTAACTAAACGGATTGCAGACCCCTGATCCTATCCACACAACTAGCAGTAGCCATGGAGCGTACCTACAATGATCTTAGATGCCTCGGAACCGCCGGAGAGCTAACTAAGCCTAAAGCAAGAAAGGGGAAATCTAAACTGCCCCAGAGCAGACCCCAAAGGAATATATAGCCCCCAAACATATATTGTCGGTGAGACAAGAGGAAAACACAAACGCAGGCAGAAAAATAGACTGAGCAAATGATGGGGCCCACACTGACTAGACAGGACAGGAAAGGAAAGACACTGTCTGCAATCACGCAAAAAACCCTGCAAAAAGTCCAACATGTCTGATGCACAAAAACACTGAAGTCGCATGACTTCACCCCCACTATATCGGCACTCTGGTGTATTCTGAAAGCAAAGCAAAAAGAGACCAATATAACAGGGTACAAAACAAACTGGCACAAGCAGTAACATATGGGTGGTGATTCAGCACTGCCCCAGCTGGAGCTGGCTGACCAGCACAAAGCAGAGATAGACAAAACCAAATCAAATGCAAACAGAATAGCAAATGAACCACTAAGCTGAACCATGCAGGGACAGAGCAGGAGACATCAGACCTCAGAAGGCACAGGAAAATAATCACCAGCAGGGATAGAGAGAGTCAGCTGTCTTAAATCCCAATCTGAAACCCCAGATCTCCAATCATCATTCTCATTGTCAGGTGGCCAGCCTCTGTCAATCAGATCAGCTCCACTACCTCCAGTATCCACCAGAGGGAGCCCAGAAAGAGAACTCGCAACCCCTCCATCAATCTGACCAGCTCCACTACCTTCAGTAATAACCAGAGGGAGACCAGAAAGAGAATTCACAACAGGGTACACTTAAAGGTAGTGAGGCCCAAGTCTCCAACCTGTCCCTATCTCCTGTTCAGCCCTGAGTTAAACACCCAACCCCCTCCCCAGGGGGTGAGACAGAAAATAAAGTAAACTGCACCAAAAACCAGGGAAAGGGTAATACAGACACCTTGGGGTTAAATAAACTGAAAGACAAGACTTAGCTTGCTCTGCAGCAATGCTCCAGGATAGCAGAGTTATCCACTTGAAAACAGCAGACAACTGAAGATCCACAGAACTCAGTCAGCTCCTGAACTCCAGCTTGGTTGGTCTCCAACGAGAAACAATATCACCAACAGTTAGTTGGTGCACCTGTTGAGCTTATGTAGGAAGGTGGGAGTGGTTTCCGCCTGCATAGATAATTAGTCACAATGCAGTAACACCAGCGGCCTCCGGGGTGGAAAAACTCACCAGAAGACCAACTAATGATGCAGTAACACCAGCAGCCAACGGGGGGCAAAAACTAATATTAACCCCCGATTGCCTGAAAGTAAAAAGTTTTAATATGAGAGCCCAGATCTGCCAGAGATCCAAAAATGGATCGTGACACAAGGGACAAATATCACTGCACCATGTCCAGACCACATATTACCACCATATAGTGACCCATAATACCACATACAAGGAACAAATACCACCACACCATGATCAGACCACATATTACTAACACAGTGACCGAATAATATCACACACAAGGAACAAATACCACCGCACCATGACCAGACCACATATTAGCACCACAAAGTGACCAAATAATAGCACATACAAGGGACAAATACCGCAACACCATGTCCAGACCACATATTACCACCACATAGCGACTGAATACTACAAAATCGATCAGTAATAAAAAAATGTAATATTATCACCATAAGTGCCATTATACACAGGCGATCTGTACTTAGTATGCAGTGTGTGTGTACAGGTAATAAAGTGATAACTGCTGACATTATACACAGGAGCGCTGTATATAGTATACAGCGTATAATGTCTGTGTACAGGTAACACACTAACTCACCAGTCATGTCTCTAGGTGAAGTCCTTCATCTTCGCTTTTCATCTTTCATCCAGCACAGATCACCATCACTTCTTCCAGCCAGGGCTCGTCTCTGCAGGAAAAAACACAGTTATCTAGAGCTCTGCTTTCAAAACACATTACTTATTTTTTTCTCAACTTCTACATTACATCACTTGAAGAAAAAAAGGCAACATAGTATCGCTCTACACAATAACAGGACCTTACCCCATTTAAAACAGCATACTCAAAAAATAAAATAAATACATCACTGCAGTAATAATATTGCTTAATTAGCCCCTATAGTAATAATATTCCCCATACTGGCCCCCATGTGTCTCATTCCTGGGTTCAGCCATATGTTCTCTCATCCCGCCCTCATGAGTATCCATTGTGCCCCATATGATCTCCCCATCTGTCTCCATCGTATCCATCCTGCCCCATGATCCTGCACCATGTGTCTCCCATCCTGCCCCCTCCTGTGTCTCACATTCTGCCCCATCATGTCCAGCATTCTGCCCCCATGTCCAGCATTCTGCCCCCAAGTCCTGCATTCTGCCCCCATCATGTCTGCATTCTGCCTCCATATCTGCATTCTGCCCCCATGCCTTGCATTCTGCCCCCATGTCACAGTCTGCCCCGGGCCCCCCGGATCGCCGCTTTCAATAAAAATAAAAAAAATTAAAAAATCAACAAAAGTTACTCTTTCCTTCCTGTGCTCCAGCGGCGAAGCTCCCTCCACGCAGTTGAAGAGCGCTCTTGCCGGCGACTTACAGTGAGGTCAGACGCAGGCGACGTGTGCGCTGCGGCTGACGTCAGCTGCCAGCCTCCGATTGGCTGGCGGCTGTTAATTATTGACGTGCGGGCCGGTGGGCCCACATGTCAATAGCGGTCAACTGCCGCACCGCAGCACTGCTAAGGCCCCGGTTTAGTCTGCCGGTAGGGGCCCGGTGAGCAGATGAGACAGGGCCCGATGCGGGCCCCCTCTGCCCACGGGGCCCCATACACCAGTCAGGGCAGTAATGCCCTGATAGTGGCCCTGGCCTCTGCTACTGAAACCAAAACGCTGTGGGTGCAATAAAGTTAATTTTCTACCCACAGTGTTCAGCTGCATGCAGGTACCGGACAGGTTAATAACGCTATTAACCTGCAGATTACCTCCATATCTGCAGGCTAATAGCATTTTTTCTGATGACCGTTTCCCTTTAAGAGTTCGGAATTATAGAGTTTATCCAGTTTTTAAAGTAACCCCCAAACAGTTCTCACCCATTCCCTGCTGATTCACCAAAGAAGCTCAATCAATGGCCTTAGTGGTCACTTGCCATAGTGTGGGCATCATCGGTGGCAGTTTTGAGAAATGATGCTAGTAAATGATGGCAAATGTCACTGATTGGCTGCAACATTTACTTCCTATCAGTATGGAAACAAAGATCAGAAAGGATGACTCGTGTGCGATGTATCAGCAGGCGAAAGAACTGATGAGTACTGTTTTCTTATTTTTTTTTTTTTTAAGAACATTTGCTGCTATTTTCATAACTCCGGTGTGACGCCTTTGCCTCTAGGAGGAGTTATTTTTTAATCTAAGCCATTGTGTCCATAAAAACTTGGCATTATGTTATATAAGGTAATCGGAATTTATCTCATCTATGTAGAAAAAATCAATACATTTCTAAGGCAGATGCATCAGCTTTGCATTTGCCATACGTTGACATCGCATGCATTTACATAGACCGTCATTCATGTACTCGGGGCGAGCGGAACATGTCACAAGTGCATTTACTTCTTCAAATGGGTATTGAATTATTCACTGTTTTTATTTCTCCCTGTATTCCTAAGTGTTTTGCTTGAATAGAACCTCATACAGATGGAGCAAAATGTGTTACCTATTCTGCCTCGGGCAGACCACTGGTTATTAAGCATTTCAAGATTTTTTAAAGACTGATCTATGGCTTCAGGGCTTAGAACAGTAAATATTCAGCCGGTAGAAAACATACTTTTTTAGATTTGTATTCTTATAGAATTGATGATAACTTACACGAGTGAACACACCTTATATTATGAGCAAGGAGGTATTACATCGCAAGATTATAATAAAAAGTACATACTAACGTATTCAAGAGTGGACACAATCAGAAGAGGGCCCCTATGCAAGTACAATATCAGGGCCCTTTGTAGTCCAACAGCTCACAGATGTGTAAAATTCCATTTGCGTTGAAGGTAGTAGTGGCCCCCTTACCTCTTGGGCCCCGATGCGGATGAACAGGATGCCCTAATAATATGTCTTCCCCAGGATGTACTGACATTTTCTTTATTTTAGTTTATCCCTTCAGGACGTATGACTTTGATGTCCCTGACTTTGATGTAGGTTTGCACACCAAAGCTGCTTCTTTCACAGCAGATGATGACTGATTTACTCACCCATCATGTGCCGCAAACAACCGCAGGTGAAGTTGAGCTGAGTCAATGGCTGTTAACCTGTTAAATGTCACTGTCAATCTTTGACAGTGGTATTTAACGCGTGTCAACAGGGGGGATGCACCATTCCAACTGTCATAGGTGCGCCTGTGATGTGATCCAGGGGCGCCGATGGGTTGCCATGACTGCGAGGGTCCACTGAAGACCCCTTTGCATGTCATTATGATACTCTTGTCATTGCAAACAATAGCGTTCATAGGGGATCCTGATTTTAGCTATACATAGCAGTGCTAATGCACTGTTATGGATAGCACAAGTGATCAGATGATAGCAGCTTCAAGTCCCCTAAGGGGACTATTAAGTATTGTAAAAAAAATGTTTTTAAAAAGATTAAAAATACACAAAAGTTCAAAACACCCTCTTTTACTCCATTAAAAATAATATAATAATAAAGCAATATCCATATTTGGTATCGCCGCGTTCATAAGTCCTATATATCAAAATGTAAAATAATTTAATCCGATCGTATATAGCATAACGTTAAAAGTAATCAAATCACCAGACTTAGGTTTTTTTGGCTGCTGTAACATTGCAATAAAATGCAATAATAAGCTGCTATATAGACAGAAAAATAAAAAAAAAAGTTATGGCTCTTGGAAGGAATAAACTTAATGATGGAAAATAGCCCAGTCATGAAGTGGTTAAGAAATCCAATTTCTCACCATATAAATTCAATACACTACTTTGCTATTATTGGCATACTGCAATTATTATCAAAACTATGTGGTTCCCACATACAGTTGTGGCCAAAAGTATAGACACCCCTGCAATTTTGTCAGATAATACTCAGTTTCTTCCTGAAAATGATTGCAATCACAAATTCTTTGGTATTATTATCTTCATTTAATTTGTCTTCAATGAAAAAACACAAAAGAGAATGAAGCAAAAAGCAAAACATTGATCATTTCACACAAACCTCCAAAAATGGGCCAGACAAAAGTATTGGCACCCTCAGCCTAATACTTGGTTGCACAGCCTTTAGCCAAAATAACTGCGACTAACCGCTTCCGGTAACCATCAATGAGTTTCTTACAATGCTCTGCTGGAATTTTAGACCATTCTTCTTTGGCAAACTGCTCCAGGTCCCTGATATTTGAAGGGTACCTTCTCCAAACTGCCATTTTTAGATCTCTCCACAGATGTTCTATGGGATTCAGGTCTGGACTCATTGCTGGCCACTAGTGTTGAGCATTCCGATACCGCAAGTATCGGGTATCGGCCGATATTAGCGGTATCGGAATTCCGATACTTAGTTCCGATACTTTTGTCATATCGGATTCCGGAATCGGAATCGGAATAGGAAGTTCCCATCATGCTATGAGCCTGCTTGCTTTGATTAAGCCAATGGGAATCCTCCGAAGTGTGGGCACATCCTGTTAGGCATGTAGGCATGTTAACTATTGGCATGGCTGTGATTGGCTGCCGAAATGATGTCATGATGCACTATAAAAGCCACCGCAGCCGCCATTTCTGGTCACTCTGCTGTGAATTCAGTTAGGGACAGGCTGCTGTAGAAGACTGTGAGGGACAGTTAGAAATAGCGATTCCACCAAACATCTAGTGCTTTACCCAGGCTACATAAACCACCACTGTAGCCTTCTTTGCCCTAGCAGCAGTGTTCACAGCTGTCTGCAAGGGCTGTGTGAGTGCAGCTCACGCTGTGGAGTGGGTCCTGCAGCCACGTCAGGCTGTAGGCCACCCAGTGTGATCACTGCTGCCTCATACATCTTTTATTTTTTGAGCTGCATTTTTTACATAATTTCAATCTAGTGTGCTTCCATCCGTATCCATATACGTTGGTTGCAAACATTAGTAGTAGACAGCGGAGCCTTTCTGCAGCCTTTCAGTGCTAGTGTCCACTTTGCTGCACTGTTCACGGCTGTCTGAGAGGTCTCTGACTGTGTGTGAGTGCAGCTCACGCTGAATAGTGTGTCCTGCAGCTACGTCTGGCTGTAGGACGCTCAGCGTGCGTCAGTGCCTCACACATATTTTTATTTGAGTGCAGCTCATTTTTTCTTCTATTAGTGTGCATCCATCCGTCTCCATCTACGGTGGTTGCAAACACTATAAAGGAGTACACAGCGGAGCCTTTCTGCAGCCTGTCAGTGCCAGTGCCCACTTAGCTGCACTGTTGACGGCTGTCTGAGAGGCCTCTGACTGTGTGTGAGTGCAGCTCACGCTGAGTAGAGTGTCCTGCAGCTACGTCTGGTTGTAGGACGCTCAACGTGCGTCACTGCCTCACACATATTTGTCTTTGAGTGCAGCTCATTTTTTCTTCTCCTATTAGTGTGCATCCATCCGTATCCATCAACATTGGTTGGTTGCAAACACTATATAGGAGTAGATAGAGGAGCCTTTTTTTCTGGCTTGTGCCCTGCCGGCGCAGCCAGATTAGTATTACCCAATTTTTTTGGAGCCTCATCTTTTGCATTGTAGGTTACCTGCCTGCATTGTAATAGCTCCAAAAAGTTGGTGATACTATCAGTTTCAATTCTTTGTTCACATACTTTGAGTTTGTTTCCAACAAAGAAACCACAAAAAAAGTTCACCAAACACTACATTTTGAACTTGTGTAGGCCACATCAGCTCCTATTAAAGTCTAGTCCACACACACACACACTTCATAAAATTAGTGTTTCTTGTACCTGTAACCAGCTGTTCAGGAATAAGCACACTAAGGCCCCCCTTTGTACTTTTTTGCCTATCTTAAGCAGTCTTGCAAGATGAAGAAGGCAGGGAGTAAGGCGCGTGGGCGTGGGCGTGGGCGTGGAGTTTCAGCAGGGAGAGGACGTGGGGATTCTGCAGGGAGAGGACGTGGGGATTCTACAGGTAGAGGACGTGGGGATTCTGGGCCTGCTGCGGGCACCAGTGGATCAGCATCCCCCAGTTTTAGCAGGCAACAGTCCTTTATGCGCAGCTTTGTAGGACCTCAACGTACCCCACTGCTGCGGGAGGAACAAATTGAAGCCGTTGTCGGATGGATGGCAGCTAACGCATCGACTTCAATTACTTCCGCATCCTCTCAGGGTCAGAGCACCGAAGAGCAACCATCTGTCTCTTCACCACCTGCCAAAGTGCCCAGGCAGTCAGAGAGACATGGACAGGAGCCATCACAGTCTCTACTTCTGTTCTCGGAATCTGTTGGCTTGGAAAGAGGGGGCCAGCCAAGCAGCATTCCTGAATGTGAAGAAGAGGGAGTATGCTGTGATGCGCAACTTCTTTGTCCCTCTGAATCTGAAGAGGCGAGTGGGCCAGTGCCTATGGTCAGCACACCTCAGTACGCATCAGATGATGACGAGACTCAGTTGCCACTTTCTGGTGCGTACGGTGCTGGCGAGACAACCACGGAGAAGCAGCTGTTTGAAGAGGGGAGGGAAGATGATGAGGTCCTTGACCCATCATGGCGTGAGCAACAGGAAGGTGGTGGGAGCAGCTCGGAGGAAGAGATTCCCCTACCGGCCAAAACAGGAGGCAGAGGGAGGGGGAAGACTTGGTTGCCTGTACCCTCCACTTCGGCACCCGTTAGGAGCATTCCTCCTTCCAAAGGCAAACCGGGCGCTCACAAGAGTTGCAGTGCGTGGTCCTTTTTTGACACAGTTGCAGATGACATTTGCTTTGTCAAATGCAAGCTGTGTCATCAGAGAGTCAAAAGAGGGAGAAATGTCAGCAACCTCAATACCACAAATATGTGGAAACATGTGCGCACCAAGCACGAGTTGGAGTTGCAGAGACACCCTGAAGACGTAGGCCAACGTACAGCACCACCTACCACCTCTTCAGTTCGTGTTGGGCCCTCTTCCTCCAGCTCACACACTGCTGGTTCGGCTTCCTCACAGGATCGCCAAGGAAGAACCTCTGCCACTGTTGTCCGTAGACCCTGTCAGATTACACCCATAGCAGCACGTTCCCATCCATCACAGCCATCGGTAGCACAGGCATGGGATAAAAGGCGCCCTTACTCGGCAAACCATCCCCGAGCACAGTCTCTGAATGCTGGCATTGCCAAACTTCTGGCAGTTGAAATGCTGTCATTCAGGCTGGTGGACACTGACACCTTCCGGGACTTAATGGCATTGGCAGTCCCCCAATACAACGTGCCCAGCCGCTTTTATTTCAGCAGGCGAGCCGTCCCTGCCCTGCAGAAACATGTTGAGGGCAAAATAAAACATGCGCTACTAAACGCCGTTAGTAGCAAGGTCCACCTGACCACCGATGCGTGGACCAGTAACCATGGACAGGGACGATACCTTTCCCTCACTGCCCACTGGGTCAATGTTGTGGAGCCGGGTACGGATCTGGAGAGTGGCGCTGTACGTGTTCTTCCAACGCCACGGATTGCAGGACTCCAGTCTGTACACATAGACTCCTCCTCCTACTCAAGTTCCTCAGAAACAGCAGAGCAGGAGCCTGTTACGACCGATATGAGCACAGCCGTGGCCAAACGTCAACAGGCTGTACTCAAATTAATTTCTTTGGGGAATCGAAGCCACACAGCGCAGGAGCTCTGGAATGCTATCAAGCTGGAGAGCGATGTGTGGTTTGGGCCAGCGAATCTCCAGCCGGGCTTGGTAGTGTGTGACAATGGCCGAAATCTGGTGGCAGCTCTTGGCCTAGGCAACCTCACACACATCCCATGTCTGGCACATGTTCTTAACTTGGTCGTGCAGAGCTTTCTGAGGGACTATCCGGATCTTGCTGCACTGTTGCACAAGGTCCGCATAGAGTGCGCTCACTTGCGACGTTCCAGCACGGCAAGATCGCGCCTCGCTGCTCTGCAGCGACGATTTGGCCTTCCGGAACATCGCATCATATGTGACCTACCCACCCGGTGGAATTCAACGTTACATATGTTGGAGCGGTTGTGTGAGCAGCAGGCAGCAGTCATGGAGTACCAGCTGCATCAGGCGCAAACAAGTCGCACTGTGCGCCGTTCACACTTCAGCACCATTGAGTGGGCCTCTATGAAGGACATCTGCCTCGTTTTGCGTGCCTTCGATGAATCCACGCGGATGGCGAGTGCAGATGATGCACTAGTCAGCATGACTGTCCCCCTTATCTGCCTGCTTCAACAAACACTGCAAGCACTAAGGGATGAGGTTTCAGAAGAGGTGGAGGATGAGGAGTCCCAAATGCCATCTGCTTCTGGACAGTCTGCGCTACGTGTTTCCTCACAAAGGCCTAGGCAGGGGACACTTTGTGAGGAGGATGAGGAGGAGTCGATGGAGGAGGAAGACATCTCTCCAGAGGAGGGAGGTACACAAACCTCTACTCAGTATGTACAGCGAGGGTGGGGTGATGCAGAGCAGGCCGAGGTCACGCCTCAAACAGGGGACAGCGGTTCTTTGGCAGTTGGGAGTCTGCAGCACATGGTTGATTTCATGCTGCAGTGCCTGAGAAACGACCGCCGCATCGCCCACATTCTCGTCTCGGCTGATTATTGGGTGTACACCCTCCTAGATCCTCGCTACCGGGACAGCGTACAAAGGCTCATACCAACGTTGAACCGGGAGCGTAAAATGCGGGAGTACGAAGAGTCACTGGTGCAGTCCATAATGTTTTCCATTCCACCCGACAGCATTGTTGCTAGTGCTTTACAAAGCAGCTCTGTGCGTCGAGGCAGTGGAGGAAAGTCTGCACAAAGAGGGAGCAGAGGCAGCGCCGCAGCACAAGGCAAGACCACTATGGCCCAAATGTGGCAAAGTTTTGTGTGTCCACCACAATTGTCTACACCATCAGCGACGCCTCGAGTCAGCAGGAGGCAACGCTTCCGTCAGATGGTGTCAGACTACATGTCTTGCCCTGTCGCTGTACTCCCAGATGGCTCTTCCCCCTTCAAGTTTTGGGTCTCTAAGCTGGATACATGGCCAGAGCTTAGCCAGTATGCATTGGAGGTGCTGGCTTGCCCTGCTGCCAGTGTATTATCGGAACGTGTCTTTAGTGCCGCAGGTGGTGTACTAACAGACCGTCGCACGCGACTATCTTCCGATAATGTTGACCGGCTGACTTTTCTGAAAATGAACAAGGCCTGGATCTCCAAAGACTTTGCCATTCCTCTTACAGACTAAATTAGTGGTTGGCAACTGTATCCAGGTCTGCTGGTGTGTTCATTTTTCTACCACCTGAACTATAATCCCTTTGCTTCAACACAGCCAGTTGTCGCTCAGATGTGTCGTCTGCACAGAGAAACACACTAGCTCCTGTGTTAGTGGGGTTCAGTAATGCCAGCTGATCCCCTGCTGTGTGGACGGCAAAGTCACCAGCTCCATCAACATTCAAACCACTACTGATTTTTAACCGTGCCCAACTTAGGTCTCTGGCTCCACTGTCTCTACTATTTCCCCTGACCTCCAACCCCGCCATCTACATCTCTGAAGTGGCGTCAGCACAATCTACACTTGTTCCTGTGTTCCTGTGGCTCAGTCCCATCAGTTTATCCCCTGATGTGTGTCCGGCAAGGTCTCCTGCTCTGTCCACATTCCCATAACCAGTAGTGGGAATGAGGACAGAGCTGGCGAACTTGCCGGACAAACATCAGGGGATCAACTGACGGGACTGAGCACCAGTAACACAGGAACAAGTGTAGATTGTGCTGACGCCACTTCAGAGATGTAGCTGGCGGGGTTGGAGGCCAGGGTAAATAGTAGAGACAGTGGAGCCAGAGGCCTAAGTGGAGCATGGTTAGAATCAGTAGTAGTCCACAACCTCCATAAAAACCGCTGCCCATTGGCCTCTGCATGCGGCATGCGTAATTCTGGGCTCCAACAGCTTCAGTTGGTGTTCAGAAGTGTCGTCTCCACAGAGCCAAACACATTCGTTAGAGTGTTAGTGGGGTTCAGCACTGCCAGCTGTTCCCCTGCTGTGGAGATGGCAAGTCTCCTGCTGCCTTCACCTGCCAAAATCCAGTAGGCCACAGCCTGCTCCTCGCCTAATCCTGGGCTCCAACAGCGTCAGTTGGTGTTCAGAAGTGTCGTCTCCACAGAGCCAAACACATTCGTTAGAGTGTTAGTGGGGTTCAGCACTGCCAGCTGTTCCCCTGCTGTGGAGATGGCAAGTCTCCTGCTGCCTTCACCTGCCAAAATCCAGTAGGCCCCAGCCTGCTCCTCGCCTAATCCTGGGCTCCAACAGCGTCAGTTGGTGTTCAGAAGTGTCGTCTCCACAGAGCCAAACACCTTCGTTAGAGTGTTAGTGGGGTTCAGCACTGCCAGCTGTTCCCCTGCTGTGGAGATGGCAAGTCTCCTGCTGCCTTCACCTGCCAAAATCCAGTAGGCCACAGCCTGCTCCTCGCCTAATCCTGGGCTCCAACAGCGTCAGTTGGTGTTCAGAAGTGTCGTCTCCACAGAGCCAAACACCTTCGTTAGAGTGTTAGTGGGGTTCAGCACTGCCAGCTGTTCCCCTGCTGTGGAGATGGCAAGTCTCCTGCTGCCTTCACCTGCCAAAATCCAGTAGGCCACAGCCTGCTCCTCGCCTAATCCTGGGCTCCAACAGCGTCAGTTGGTGTTCAGAAGTGTCGTCTCCACAGAGCCAAACACCTTCGTTAGAGTGTTAGTGGGGTTCAGCACTGCCAGCTGTTCCCCTGCTGTGGAGATGGCAAGTCTCCTGCTGCCTTCACCTGCCAAAATCCAGTAGGCCCCAGCCTGCTCCTCGCCTAATCCTGGGCTCCAACAGCGTCAGTTGGTGTTCAGAAGTGTCGTCTCCACAGAGCCAAACACCTTCGTTAGAGTGTTAGTGGGGTTCAGCACTGCCAGCTGTTCCCCTGCTGTGGAGATGGCAAGTCTCCTGCTGCCTTCACCTGCCAAAATCCAGTAGGCCCCAGCCTGCTCCTCGCCTAATCCTGGGCTCCAACAGCGTCAGTTGGTGTTCAGAAGTGTCGTCTCCACAGAGCCAAACACCTTCGTTAGAGTGTTAGTGGGGTTCAGCACTGCCAGCTGTTCCCCTGCTGTGGAGATGGCAAGTCTCCTGCTGCCTTCACCTGCCAAAATCCAGTAGGCCCCAGCCTGCTCCTCGCCTAATCCTGGGCTCCAACAGCGTCAGTTGGTGTTCAGAAGTGTCGTCTCCACAGAGCCAAACACCTTCGTTAGAGTGTTAGTGGGGTTCAGCACTGCCAGCTGTTCCCCTGCTGTGGAGATGGCAAGTCTCCTGCTGCCTTCACCTGCCAAAATCCAGTAGGCCCCAGCCTGCTCCTCGCCTAATCCTGGGCTCCAACAGCGTCAGTTGGTGTTCAGAAGTGTCGTCTCCACAGAGCCAAACACCTTCGTTAGAGTGTTAGTGGGGTTCAGCACTGCCAGCTGTTCCCCTGCTGTGGAGATGGCAAGTCTCCTGCTGCCTTCACCTGCCAAAATCCAGTAGGCCCCAGCCTGCTCCTCGCCTAATCCTGGGCTCCAACAGCGTCAGTTGGTGTTCAGAAGTGTCGTCTCCACAGAGCCAAACACATTCGTTAGAGTGTTAGTGGGGTTCAGCACTGCCAGCTGTTCCCCTGCTGTGGAGATGGCAAGTCTCCTGCTGCCTTCACCTGCCAAAATCCAGTAGGCCACAGCCTGCTCCTCGCCTAATCCTGGGCTCCAACAGCGTCAGTTGGTGTTCAGAAGTGTCGTCTCCACAGAGCCAAACACATTCGTTCAAGTGTTAGTGGGGTTCATCATTGCCAGCTGATCCCCTGCTGTGGAGATGGCAGTCTCTCCTGCTGTCTCCGCATTACAAAGACAGTAGGCCTCTGCCTACACCCTCCTATTTCCTGGGCTTCAACACAGCCAGTTGTAGTTCGGAAGTGCCGTCCACACGGAAAGAGATACTTGCTTCCGTGTCTCAGTGGGGTTCAGTAATGTCAGCTGATCCCCTGCTGTGTGGATGGCAGTCTCTTCTGCTGTCACCTCATTCAAAATACAGTAGGCCTCTGCCTATACCCTCCTATTTCCTGGGCTTCAACACAGCCAGTTGTAGTTCGGAAGTGCCGTCCACACGGAAAGAGATACTTGCTCCCGTGTCTCAGTGGGGTTCAGTAACGTCAGCTGATCCCCTGCTGTGTGGATGGCAGTCTCTCCTGCTGTCACCTCATTCAAAATACAGTAGGCCTCTGCCTACACCCTCCTATTTCCTGGGCTTCAACACAGCCAGTTGTAGTTCGGAAGTGCCGTCCACACGGAAAGAGATACTTGCTCCCGTGTCTCAGTGGGGTTCAGTAACGTCAGCTGATCCCCTGCTGTGTGGATGGCAGTCTCTCCTGCTGTCACCTCATTCAAAATACAGTAGGCCTCTGCCTACACCCTCCTATTTCCTGGGCTTCAACACAGCCAGTTGTAGTTCGGAAGTGCCGTCCACACGGAAAGAGATACTTGCTCCCGTGTCTCAGTGGGGTTCAGTAACGTCAGCTGATCCCCTGCTGTGTGGATGGCAGTCTCTCCTGCTGTAAACTCATTCAAAATACAGTAGGCCTCTGCCTACACCCTCCTATTTCCTGGGCTTCAACACAGCCAGTTGTAGTTCGGAAGTGCCGTCCACACGGAAAGAGATACTTGCTCCCGTGTCTCAGTGGGGTTCAGTAACGTCAGCTGATCCCCTGCTGTGTGGATGGCAGTCTCTCCTGCTGTAAACTCATTCAAAATACAGTAGGCCTCTGCCTACACCCTCCTATTTCCTGGGCTTCAACACAGCCAGTTGTAGTTCGGAAGTGCCGTCCACACGGAAAGAGATACTTGCTCCCGTGTCTCAGTGGGGTTCAGTAATGTCAGCTGATCCCCTGCTGTGTGGATGGCAGTCTCTCCTGCTGTCACCTCATTCAAAATACAGTAGGCCTCTGCCTACACCCTCCTATTTCCTGGGCTTCAACACAGCCAGTTGTAGTTCGGAAGTGCCGTCCACACGGAAAGAGATACTTGCTCCCGTGTCTCAGTGGGGTTCAGTAATGTCAGCTGATCCCCTGCTGTGTGGATGGCAGTCTCTCCTGCTGTCACCTCATTCAAAATACAGTAGGCCTCTGCCTACACACTCCTATTTCCTGGGCTTCAACACAGCCAGTTGTAGTTCGGAAGTGCCGTCCACACGGAAAGAGATACTTGCTCCCGTGTCTCAGTGGGGTTCAGTAATGTCAGCTGATCCCCTGCTGTGTGGATGGCAGTCTCTCCTGCTGTCACCTCATTCAAAATACAGTAGGCCTCTGCCTACACCCTCCTATTTCCTGGGCTTCAACACAGCCAGTTGTAGTTCGGAAGTGCCGTCCACACGGAAAGAGATACTTGCTCCCGTGTCTCAGTGGGGTTCAGTAATGTCAGCTGATCCCCTGCTGTGTGGATGGCAGTCTCTCCTGATGTCACCTCATTCAAAATACAGTAGGCCTCTGCCTACACCCTCCTATTTCCTGGGCTTCAACACAGCCAGTTGTAGTTCGGAAGTGCCGTCCACACGGAAAGAGATACTTGCTCCCGTGTCTCAGTGGGGTTCAGTAATGTCAGCTGATCCCCTGCTGTGTGGATGGCAGTCTCTCCTGCTGTCACCTCATTCAAAATACAGTAGGCCTCTGCCTACACCCTCCTATTTCCTGGGCTTCAACACAGCCAGTTGTAGTTCGGAAGTGCCGTCCACACGGAAAGAGATACTTGCTCCCGTGTCTCAGTGGGGTTCAGTAATGTCAGCTGATCCCCTGCTGTGTGGATGGCAGTCTCTCCTGCTGTCACCTCATTCAAAATACAGTAGGCCTCTGCCTACACACTCCTATTTCCTGGGCTTCAACACAGCCAGTTGTAGTTCGGAAGTGCCGTCCACACGGAAAGAGATACTTGCTCCCGTGTCTCAGTGGGGTTCAGTAATGTCAGCTGATCCCCTGCTGTGTGGATGGCAGTCTCTCCTGCTGTCACCTCATTCAAAATACAGTAGGCCTCTGCCTACACCCTCCTATTTCCTGGGCTTCAACACAGCCAGTTGTAGTTCGGAAGTGCCGTCCACACGGAAAGAGATACTTGCTCCCGTGTCTCAGTGGGGTTCAGTAATGTCAGCTGATCCCCTGCTGTGTGGATGGCAGTCTCTCCTGCTGTCACCTCATTCAAAATACAGTAGGCCTCTGCCTACACCCTCCTATTTCCTGGGCTTCAACACAGCCAGTTGTAGTTCGGAAGTGCCGTCCACACGGAAAGAGATACTTGCTCCCGTGTCTCAGTGGGGTTCAGTAATGTCAGCTGATCCCCTGCTGTGTGGATGGCAAAGTCTCCTGCTGCCTACACAGTCGTACCACTACTGATTTTTAACCGTGCTCCAATTAGGCCTGTGGCTCCACTGTCTCTCGTATTTCCCCTGTCCTCCAACCCTGCCAGTTACAGCTCCGAAGTGGCGTCTGCACAATCCACACTTGTTCCTGTGTTACAGGTGTTCAGTCCGGTCAGTTAATCCCCTGATGTGTGTCCGGCAATGTCGCCTGCTCTGTCCACATTCCCATTATGGGAATGTGGACAGAGCAGGCGACATTGCCGGACACACATCAGGGGATTAACTGACCGGACTGAACACCTGTAACACAGGAACAAGTGTGGATTGTGCAGACGCCACTTCGGAGCTGTAACTGGCGGGGTTGGAGGACAGGGGAAATACGAAAATCAGTGAAGCCACAGGCCTAAGTGGAGCTTGGTTCAAATTAGTAGTCTACAACCGATCTTAAAATTTCTTCAATGCAGCCTCAGCCTGCTCCGTGCTTGTCCCTGGGCTTCAACACAGCCAGTTGTTGCTCGGAAGTGCCGTCTTCACAGAGTAAAACACTAGCTCCTGTGTTTGTGGGGTTCAGTAACGTCAGCTGTTCCCCTGCTGTTTTGATGGCAATCTGTCCTGCTGCCTCCCAATTGACAGCACATCAGGCCTCAGCCTGCTAAGTGCTTGTCCTGGGCTCCAACATCGCCAGTTGCTGCTCATAACTGACTTTGGCACGGGTACTCCCTCCTGCCCAGCTTGGTTCCAGCCCTGCCTGCTGTTTCCGGGAAGTGTCAATGTCAGTTTGCCACCCCAAGTTGCCATGTCGTGTTGCGGTTGGGTTAGCCGAGGCTAGGGTGCCAGCAGTTTAGGTGCTTCCTATGTGGACTGCGGGTTCTGGTAAGAAAGGTTTGTTCCATAGTGCCAGTAGGACAAGCACCCCCTGTAGGACTGTGTGATTCGGTAACTGCGGCCAGCTTGCGGCATGCCAACTTTGCTTTTCAGGGGTAACTTCTGATACCCCTCCGGGTTCCAGCACCGTCAGCTGGTTCTCATCAGAGCCTTTGGCCTAGGTGCCTCCATCTCGGTATCCAAGTTCCGGCAACGTCTGCTGGTCCTTGGTAGTGCTTTGTAGCACAGGTACCTCCTGCTTAGTAACCGGGTTCCAGCACCGTCAGCTGGTCCTCGGTTGTGCCATTGGCTCTTATTCCTTCTGCTGCCCCTCCGGGTGCCAGCACTGTCAGCTGGTCCTCGCTATTTCCATTTGCTCTTGCAGCTTATGCTACCCCTCCGGGTTCCAGCACCGTCAGCTGGTTCTCGTCAGAGCCTTTGGCCTAGGTGCCTCCATCTCGGTATCCGAGTTCCGGCAACGTCTGCTGGTCCTTGGTAGTGCTTTGTAGCACAGGTACCTCCTGCTTAGTAACCGGGTTCCAGCACCGTCAGCTGGTCCTCGGTTGTGCCATTGGCTCTTATTCCTTCTGCTGCCCCTCCGGGTGCCAGCACTGTCAGCTGGTCCTCGCTATTTCCATTTGCTCTTGCAGCTTATGCTACCCCTCCGGGTTCCAGCACCGTCAGCTGGTTCTCGTCAGAGCCTTTGGCCTAGGTGCCTCCATCTCGGTATCCGAGTTCCGGCAACGTCTGCTGGTCCTTGGTGGTGCTTTGTAGCACAGGTACCTCCTGCTTAGTAACCGGGTTCCAGCACCGTCAGCTGGTCCTCGGTAGTGCCATTGGGTCTTGTTCCTTCTGCTGCCCCTCCGGGTGCCAGTACCGTCAGCTGGTTCAAGAGGACAAAGAACAGGAAGACAACCACCAAGATGCAGAACAACAAGAGAGAGAAGACAAAGAAGCATAAAAAAACAAAGCAGAAGAACATTAAGCATAAGACTAATACTCTGAGCAAATGATATTATCTTATTTATAAGCAGAAGAAGACTAAGCAGTGTATGGGGGTGAGTCCGTTCCTCCTCGTGGTGCCCCTGGAAAAGGCCTGCTGCTGCAGGCCAAACTGAACGCGGACAAATCCTGTTGTAAATCTTTTGTGACAGGCAGAACGGAAGGTGTAAACTTCTAACTTTTCTAGATAACAACTACAGGAATGCCTGACACAAACAAGAATATGATGAAGAAGAATAGGAAGAAGATGAAGAAGCTGAATATGTAGAATAATAATTGTTGAATAAGAAGAATATGAAGAATGTAAGAAAAGGAAGAAGAAGAAGAAGAAGAAGAAGAAGAAGAAGAAGAATGTAAAAAAAGGAAGTAGAAGAAGAAGAAGAAGAATGTAAAAAAAGGAATAAGAAGAAGAATGTAAAAAAAGGAAGTAGAAGAAGAAGAAGAAGAATGTAAAAAAAGGAAGTAGAAGAAGAAGAAGAAGAATGTAAAAAAAGGAAGTAGAAGAATAAGAAGAAGAATGTAAAAAAAGGAAGTAGAAGAAGAAGAAGAAGAATGTAAAAAAAGGAAGTAGAAGAAGAAGAAGAAGAATGTAAAAAAAGGAAGTAGAAGAAGAAGAAGAAGAAAGAAGAAAGAAGAAGAAGACATACATGTCTGGCAAAATATAAATGAGGCTAACATAGTCAATATCTTTGTAACTCCTAACATCTTTAAAAAAAAAGTTTAATTCCTGCTATTCCATTTGATTGGGCTAAACCTCTATGGCTTTAATGTCTCCTCCACCTCCCACAATACATTCTACATTATTCTTAGTTGTTTTTCTTCATGTAGAATTAACCTACAAGGAAAGAAAGGGTTTTTTTTAATTCCGATATTTTGGCCCCATTGACTTGCATTGGTTCCCGGTATCGGAATCGGCAATACCGATACTTTTTTTTAAGATCGGCCGATCCATTCCGATCCGATATTTTCAAGTATCGGCTGGTATCGCTCAACTCTACTGGCCACCTTAGAAGTCTCCAGTGCTTTCTCTCAAACCATTTTCAAGTGCTTTTTGACGTGTGTTTTGGGTCATTGTCCTGCTGGAAGACCCATGACCTCTGAGGGAGACCCATCTTTCTCACACTGGGCCCTACATTATGCTGCAAAATTTGTTGGTAGTCTTCAGACTTCATAATGCCATGCACACGGTCAAGCAGTCCAGTGCCAGAGGCAGCAAAGCAACCCCAAAACATCAGGGAACCTCCGCCATGTTTGACTGTAGGGACCGTGTTTTTTCTTTGAATGCCTCTTTTTTTCTCCTGTAAACTCTATGTTGATGCCTTTGCCCAAAAAGCTCTACTTTTGTCTCACCTGACCAGAGAACGTTCTTCCAAAACGTTTTAGGCTTTTTCAGGTAAGTTTTGGCAAACTCCAGCCTGGCTTTTTTATGTCTCGGGGTAAGAAGTGGGGTCTTCCTGAGTCTCCTACCATACAGTCCCTTTTCATTCAGACACCGACGGATAGTACGGGTTGACACTGCTGTACCCTCGGACTGCAGGGCAGCTTGAACTTGTTTGGATGTTAGTCGAGGTTCTTTATCCAACATCTGCACAATCTTGCATTGAAATCTCTTGTCAATTTTTCTTTTCCGTCCACATCTAGGGAGGTTAGCCACAGTGCCATGGGCTTTAAGCTTCTTGATGACACTGCGCACGGTAGACACAGGAACATTCAGGTCTTTGGAGATGGACTTGAGATTGCTCATGCTTCCTCACAATTTGGTTTCTCAAGTCCTCAGACAGTTCTTTGGTCTTCTTTCTTTTCTCCATGCTCAATGTGGTACACACAAGGACACAGGACAGAGGTTGAGTCAACTTTAATCCATGTCAACTGGCTGCAAGTGTGATTTAGTTATTGCCAACACCTGTTAGGTGCCACAGGTAAGTTACAGGTGCTGTTAATTACACAAATTAGAGAAGCATCACATGATTTTTCGAACAGTGCCAATACTTTTGTCCACCCTCTTTTTTATGTTTGGTGTGGAATTATATCCAATTTGGCTTTAGGACAATTCTTTTTGTGTTTTTTCATTTAAGACAAATTAAATGAAGATAATAATAACAAAGACTTTGTGTTTGCAATAATTTTCAGGAAGAAACTAAGTATTATCTGACAAAATTGCAGGCGTGTCAATACTTTTGGCCACAACTGTAGACAGACACACATAGCAGAAATGTCTGCTGGCAGAGTATTAGATGAGGTTGAAAAAACACACAGGTCCATCAAGTTGAACCTTTCTCGATTACTTATACATTCTCTAGCGCTAGATTATACAATATATAACACACAATGCCATTGATTAATTAAAAAGCATCAGGCCCTTTTTTAAAAGCTGATATACAGTAGGTTGTGCCAATACTAATTGTTGCAGCATTCCACAGTCTGACTGCTCTAACTGTAAAGAACCCTTTCTTATTTAGTTGCTGGAATCACCTTTCCTTCACACAACATTGTGCGCAACTAAAGTATTGTAGAGAATGTGTTATATAGAATTTTTGGTTTCTTTATTCATTTATTATAGGTTAACCACAAACCCTAATATTACAAGGATTACCACCATACATTATTTTTTTATTAGGGTTTATATTCAACTTAACCCTATTACTAGGATTAACCATAACCCTATTTTATATACTTTGTCAAAACTAAGCTTACAGTGGTCCAAAAACAAAATATATTGTTTATTTAATGTCATCTTATCTAATACACTTAAAAAAAAAATTCCTATCCTTTTCACATTACACTGCTTTATTTATTTATTTTTTTTACTAATTTCTCTTTGATAATGCTTTGTTTAAGAATCCCAGTGCATGTTGGGATATTCAAGTGAGTTATCATCACGGGGTAGAGACTGTGGTCACTGCTGCCGCCTCTGCCCCCGCCTTGAAACAAAGTGTCATGATTGAAGTTCAATTCAGGGGCTAGGCTAGTCCTTGCTCTACATGTGTGGCGCCCCTGTGGGTTCAGTCACCAAAGGTACTGCAATTCAGCCAGAGGTGTGGTAGTCCACTCTCAGGTAAGGAGGGGGTGTAAGAGGGGGCAGGACGGTAGTCGCAGCAGAGGAAACCGGGGCTCTGGTGTCCTGACCTCCTCCCGCAGAAAAACCAATCAGCTTCTACCGGCGTACCTGTTTGGGGTGCTGGTCCATGGACAGGGATTCCACTAATGTGCGATCCAGCTTTTGCACACTTGGTTCCAGTGCTCAGGATTGAAATAACGGACACAGATACAGGTTCTGATGCCAAATCAATGACTTTACTTTCTTCTTCAACGGTCCAGGAAAAAACATCAGTTACATTACAGTCCACACAGCATTCCTCCTGCACTGTCCATTGCTTACTTTCTGTATCCTCACACCCATTATGGGGTAGCAGCCCCATTGGCGGTACCGCAGCATCACTCAGAACATAGGGGAACCCGTTCATCTGCTTCACCTCAGACTTGCCAGCTTCAGCCCTATTTAAGATCTGCTACATGGTGAATACTCTGCGCCCTGCACAACTTTAGGACCACTTCTTCCTTTCCATTCCTGCTGCTGTCATAAACTGCAATTTCCCTGGGTGCTCCCGTCTTAGGCTAGGTTCACATTGTGTTAGGGCATCCGTTTAACGGATCCGTGCCCGTGCTCTGCTTCTTTTCTACAACGTTGCACAGCTGCTACAGCGTCCTGGCGTTAGAACCCTTGTGGACTTGTTGAGCGTGCTTGCCTTTCTGCCTAAATCCTATAACCTACACTTGCTTGACCCATAGCAGCTCCTCCTACAGTTAGCCCTTATGTGAACTTCCTATCAGCTATACCTAACACGGCCCACTAGTATACCCCCATGTAGTGGCCCACAACAGAACTACACTTACACAGTCTATGGAACTATATACTAACAGTGCCCTCCACTATTGAACTCGAAGGATGCACTGGCTTACCCTAATCTAAGCATTAATATATGGCATACAATATAATACAATATACTACAACATGGTAACACATAATGTGGCAGTACCAATGAACAGGAGGTAGTACACCATAGTGTAGCAGTACTGAAGATCATAATATCTGTACATCATTCACAATATACGTTAATATTAGAACTCCTTAAAGGGCAGGTGGCATTAAAGGGATATTCTACTCAATCCCCTTCAGGGGCACTACCCAGAACCCAGACACTTGCATCCAACACTATACCTCTCATGGCCCGGGAGAAGCTAGGTAGAGGGTGTGGGTGGAGAAAGCAGCAGGAAGTGACAGTCAGAGAGTGAGGAGATGGTGCTGGGTACTGGAGCTGATCGGAGCTCGTCCCTTGGCTAGAAGGCAGTAGAAAGAGAGAAAGGAAAGACAGAAGATACAGAAAGATAAGTTTCAGTGGAAGAGAAAAAGAAGGGGTCCTAGGGGCACGGAAGTGAGAAATTCACCCATGGCGCTAGAATCCACGCCTACTGTAATCGGATGGAGGGACCAGGTTGCAGTAGGGGACCGGCCCCAGACTAGTGGAGAAACTAAGGACTCAGCTAGCTAACCGGAGGCTGAAGTATCTGCATGTGCTGCAGCCATATCTGCACACAATCGCTGAAAAGGCAGCCATATAGGATCAAGGGGACCTAGAGTACTTCACCAGACAGGATTTGGGGCTGCTGGTTCGGGACACTGTGTGTGAAGGCGCTGGGCAGGAGAGGAGGGAGCCAGCACAGAGAGATGGCCAGGGAAGGAACATCTGAAGGGGGTTCTGACACGGTGTACTCCAAATTACTTGAGAGTTGGCTGGACCATCAAACCGGAGGACACAGCACCCCGGGCTGGGGAATGTAACTGGAGAACTGTGAGAAAAAGTGTGGAAAGTGCACCTCGCTGTGTCCTCGGATTTATTTACTGCATCACCTGCCTTGCACCACAACCAGCATCATCATCTCTAACACTTTTAACTGCCCTGTGGCCTAGCTCTGCCCGTGGAGAGCTGTAACAACTCTGCTGCATCACCAACAGCCCCAGCGGTCTCTTTTGCAGCGTCGGCTATCACCTTCATTGCCAAACATCACGGGTGGTGTCACGAATATATTTATCCATAAACTACTACCCCCATTCTTTTATTTACATTGCACACCCAGGGTCACAGACCAGATCACTGCTGCCGTGACATATCCCCTGAAGAACTGACCGGCCCGGTACCGAGTTCCCCAGCCCTAGTTGGCGCTGCACATGCGTCAGTTGTCAATTCTGAAGGATGCTCAGTAGATTTTTCTTATCGTGCTCTGCTCTTCTCAGAGCACAGTGACAGTGCACTTTTTCGCCAGTTCAGATCAGAAGTAACTAGCCGGCAATGAAGGGCACTGTAAGAGTACCTTGTAAGAATTAACAATGTGCGTAGACCAGCGCAGCCTCCACAAGTGATGTCACGTAGCCCTTGCCTTACCTGATAGCAGCCACAGTTCCCCCATCACAGCCACAGTACCAACTGCTTCTAATTCAAGAAAAACACCCTCAGCTGGAGGTGCCATTTCTTGAAGGAGGAAAGGACTGTGGTACTGAGCCAAACAAAGACTTTTGTCACTCAGTGACTGTTTGCAATTAGGCAAAGGGGCCCTGAACAGTCCCTAGGACTGGGCCCTTAACTATAACTGCTCCCAAAGGTACCTCTAAAGGTGAGGAGATTTGGGCTACCAGTCTTACTGTTCTCCTGTTATTTCCTACGCTGCTGCCCCTCACCCAGGAGACCTGGGACAGAAATGCTAGTGTATCAACATGTAAGACAGACAGGGATATCAGAAAGTAGCAAACATACAAACACTCACCAAAGGTAGAGAGGTATGTAGAGAGGGATATAAATGTCCTAACAACTAAATGGGACTAGGACAATGAGGAAAGCATACACCCCAAAACAGCACGCAACAATATCCAGTAGAAAGAACGATCTTCAATTCAGCACAGCATCTCCAAGGAGCTAGGAAGCAAAGCTTTAACTGGCAAGGAAGAGAAGGTTTGACCAGATAGGGAAAGGGAATGACCAGATCAGGAACAGCTGTAAGATGGAGCTGCAAGTTTTTAACCAGCATAGAAAGGGTTATTAACCTCTTCAATGCCAAAGGAAATAAAATCCATTTAATGTGAAACACAAACACACATGCTAAATGGAAGATCTGCAATACACAATAAGTAGTAATTTTCTAACCCCAGATCTCTCATGAGGCCAAGACTCACTCGTAACAATTTTGCAGTAAAAGAAATGTATGTGCTTATGAAAAGTGTAGGAGGGTCTTTCAGGTCAAATCTTAGTTTTAAAGACTTCTGTATCATCCAATACGTAGCACACATGAGCTGTATGGACAATTACTGAGGTCTAATGCATACACAGGTCTTATGTTAAAGAGAAAAAAGTGGTGAGATGGAACAAGAAATTAGTTTTAAAGAAACTATTTTTAAAAAAAGATTTTTCTCAAAGTTTAGGGATTTGGAGGAAATGTGTTAATATCATCTTAATGTCAGTCTATCTATCATTATAACCCACATATTCTCAAGTGTTATGCACCTGTCCCGGATCAGGTCTTTGCTTCTTTCACTCAAGTCCTCCAAACTCTACTGTAGATTACCCTGTGTGATCCTATGTGATCATCTGACTGGGACTATATAAGGCCTACCAAGACACACACCTGTTTCTTGGTATTAAGACTTTTAGTGTTTCTGATTCCTGTCTGCCTGCAGCCTCCAGGATCTCCCTGCTCTAGGTCGCCTGTCCACTTGTGGTCCACTTGTGGCTTCCAGGAAATCTACTGTCCACCTGTGGCTTCCAGGACTTATGTTACCTTTCTGTGGTCTCCAGGATCTTTACTACCTGTTCCCTGTCTTCTGACCGCCTACAGCTATCTGCTCAAAGTCTATCTTGACACTACTATGGCATCTTCAATAAATACATGAACTATTCACTATGATCAGATAAAAAAAATATTAATGGTATTTTTACATGTGGCAGATCTATTGCAGAAATGTATATAACTGTCGAATTTATCTGCATGGAATAGATTTTTAGACAAATAAAGAAATCTGCTTCATAATTATGCAAAGTAACTCATATCATATATCTTATTCAGCCATTCAGTACCCTGATGAGGGGCACAAACACTGTAACTGTGTTGTCTTGAAAATAAGTGGGGTCTCTTCAATGAGAGTTGTTTTCTCCCCTAAGCTGCATCTAGCTGCACATAAGTATCTCATGCAACCAACTAGTACTCTTCTCTGCACTAATGAAGGGAAAAAAGACCTAAACAATGCTGTTTACAAATGGGTTTTTTGTTTGGCTATTATAAGTTTCTTGGCATCAATGTCCCAATGAGAGTTTTATCATGGAGCATTATCTCCATACATATTTATTTCTTGTCAACAAAAGCCATTTTCTTCCCCCATTAGTTAATTAGTTTTGGCTCCTACCTGATGTTTCAAATTTGAAGGCTTTTAGCATGTTTGATAAATACTGGTTATAAGGTTCTTCCAGAGAAAGGTTGAATTGTCATGGCTGTTGGGCTCACATGAATTGGCCAATTTGTGTGCTAAGAACCTAAATTTTAAAAGTATATTCTATAATATCTGTACTGCAGTTCAAGTTCCATATATTCAATGTTTGTATACGTCTTAGCGCTTGCAGAGTGTTGCTGTATTCTTTTTTTGTATTTGATGCAGTCACAGCAGCTTGCACCTGTTCACCCTTGCTTTACTCTGTTCAGAGGTGCTGTTCAACTTTTTGGTTTCTGTAGTATACTATTGGAGGTGGTGACTGTCTCCATATTTGGCTGAGCACTCCTCTTCCCATCAGTTTAAGGCTGTTTTTAGTTTGCGTTGGAACCTATTTGCCCTTTAAATTAGCAGTTTTTAAGCCCAAGAGAGGCATGCTTCAAAAATGGAAAGTTTAGGATCCTACCGGAGAAAGGTCGCCTTGCAGGGGCTGGTGGGCTCTCATGAATTGGCCAGTTTATGCACTAAGTACTTACATTTTTACATGTATATTCCATATAGCAGTAATGCAGTTTAGATTCATTTACTCAATGTTTGCATACATCTTAGTGCTTACAGATTGATGATGGATTCTAATGTTTTATGATTATAAACTTGGTCCCAATTACTTTTATAAAAATCAAACTAACAATGCAGTTGTCAACATCAATGTTAGTGAAGCCCTATACTCCCCTTCTGTATGACAAGTGAATACTTTCCCCAATAGGAGCCTATTATAAAATTGTAATAGAGATGTAGCCGGAACAAAAGTGCTACAGGTCACTTATTTCTGCTTTTTTTTGCCAAATAGAGTAATGCAAGTGTGCTTAGGGATTGGGAGTCATACTAAATTGCTTTTAGATGAAGTGACAGTCCTCATACTGTTTCACCTTCACGTCTGTAAATATGACTGGGAAGGGCAGAGTGCGCTCCCCCAATTGTCAGTATTGAATCTGTTTAGTGGTCCCACATAACTGCCACTAGTTTAACTATTTATCTTCTTACCATGTTACAGGCTGCAGCACTGATGTAAAATCCAACATCTCACAAATGACAGATGCAGTCTCATAACAAGAGTGTTGTGCAAACTTTTGATTAAAACGTGGAATCATAGCAAGTGTAAGCAATGTACAGCTAATTAGCTCTGGAATCCCTTGCCTGTTAAAATGGTAAATTGTATATCACCAAGCTAAGTGTGGTATTGCAATGAGTAATGAGAGGTCTACATACTGCAAAAAGGGACAAACCAATGCACCATACATGTCCATTTTAAAGTACAGAAATAACTACTAGTTCACTAGGTATCAGTAGTGTAACGATCACGATTATAGAAGGTGCGACTGCAACTGGGCTCGTGCAGGACGGTTTCCTGTTGATGCCAATTTCACATGGATGTGCATCCTTAGACGCACATTCAGGTAAAATATAGTCGTTGCAGAGACCCATTGGTTCCATGTACTGCAATAAACGCGGCTAGCCAATCAGAGGCAGGCAGCTGACGTTGGCTTGCCAGTGACACGTGGACAGGGCCGCCATCAGGGAATTATTGCCCTAACTGGCGTATGGGGCCCAATGAACAGAGGGGGCCCACATCGGGCCCTGTTTCTTCTTCTTCCGCCGATGCAGTTCCTGAATCTGCGTCCAAGATGCAGGTTCAGTTAAACTCTATTGGTGTGTGGGCCTGCATGGCAATAGTTAAAGCCGCCAGCCAATCTGAGGTTGGCAGCTGACGTCAGTGCGCACGTTGCCAGCATATGACGTCATTGTCATTCGCCGGCGAGAACACGCTTGGACTGCATGGAGGGAGCATCGGCACAGGTTATCATACAACACTTTGGCTGCATGACTGCTTCCCAGATGACGGGGCGACTGCATCTTTTCCCTGACTGACTGGTCTGAGGTGATGTATTAGTCCACCTAACTGCATTTAGGCCAGGAGCCTTTCCATCAGGTTATTTTTTCATTCAGGGTACATGAGTTTGTGATTTAGCAGGAGTCTATTGGTGGCTATAATTGCATGTCTGTCGCTTCCCTGATAATATGGTTTAGACCCATTTACTTTTTTTTCTTCATTTTGTGGGGCTATATTAGCAGCATTTCTATATGATACATGGTTTGTGCAATAATTACTTATTTGCGGCCAGTGGTTGTACAATATTGACTACTTGATATTGATTCTTGGGGACCATGTTTGTCCCAATCTATTGTATTTTTTAAGTGTTTTTAAACTGTGTGTTGTTTTCTGGTTTTGTAAACAATAAAATATATTTTGATATATCTTTTTGTATTTTGTGTGGTGATCCTAAATATATTCATGTTCTTTTCTTACAATGTTCGAGCATCAGCACAGGAGCGTGACCAGGTAATGAGAGGTTTTTTTAAAATTTGTATTGAAAGTGGCATGGGGACAGGATAGGAGACACAGGGGCAGAATGGGAGAGATGGGGGCAGGATGGAGACACACAGGGGCAGAATGGAAGACACGGGGTCAGGATGGGAGACACGGGGGCATGATGGGAGACATGGGGGCAGGATGGAGACAGCTGGGGCAGGATGAGAGACACAGGGGCAGGATGGGAGACACGAGGGCAGGATGGTAGACACATGGGCAGGATGGGAGACACATGGGCAGGATGGGAGACAGCTGGCGCAGGATGGCAGACACGGAGGCAGGATTGGAGACATGTAGCAGGATGGGAGACATGGGGGCAGGATGGGAGACACGGGGGCACGATGGGAGACACGGGGGCACGATGGGAGACATGAGGGCAGGATGGGAGACACAGGGGGCAGTATGGGAGACAGATGGGGCAGGATGGAGACATAGTGCAGAATGGAGACATGGAGCAGAATGGAAACACAGGGCGCAGGATCATAGCACAGATGGGGCAGGATCATGGGACAGATGGGGCAGGATCACGGGACAGATGGGGTGGGATTACGGGACAGAAGGGGCAGGATGGGACATCACATGGGGCAGAATGGATACTCATGAGGATAGGATGTGAGAACATATGGGACCAGGATGGGAAAACATATGGCTGAAGCCAGGAATGAGACACACGGGGGCCAGGATGGGGGATATTATTACCAAAAAAGACTAATTAAGGGATATTATTACTGCAGTGATGTATTTTTTGAGGATACTGTTTTAAATGGGGGAGGTGGTCCCGTTACAGTGCAGAGCGACACTATGTCACCTTTTTTTCTTCATCTGGTGTAGTTTAGAAGTTGGGAAAAAATTAAATAATGTGTTCTGCAATCGGTGCTCTAGGTAACTGTGTTATTTCCTGCAGAGACGAGCCCTGGCTGGACGAAGATGAAAAGCAAAGATGAAGGACTTCACATAGAGATGTCACTGGTGAGTCAGTGTGTTACCTATACACTGACACTATACACTGTATACTATATACAGCAGTCCTGTGTGCAATGTCACCACTGATCACTGTATTACCTTTACACTGACACTATATACAGAGCTACTGTGTATAACGTCACTGATCACTGTATTACCTGTACATGGACAACTGCATACTAAGTACAGATCTCCTGTGTATAATGGAATTTATGGTGATATTTGTATTGTGTTTTTTTTATTAATGATCAGTATTGTACATATTACCATTCAGTGGTGGTAATATGTTGTCCAGCCATGGTGTGGCAGCATTTGCTCCTTGTATGTGCTATTATTTGGACACTATGTGGTGGTAATATGTTGTCCGGTCATGGTGTGATGATATTTGTTACTTGTATGTGGTATTATTGGTCACTATGTGGTGGTAATTTGTGGTCTGGACATGGTACGGTGGTATTTGTCCCTTGTTTGTGATATTATTTGGTCACTGTGGTGGTAATATGTGGTCTGGACATAGTGTAGTGGTATTTGTTCCTTGTATGTGGTATTGTAGGTCTCTATGTGGTGGTAATATGGTGCCTGGTCATGGTGCAGTGGTATTTGTCAATTGTATGTGATATGATTGGTCATATTAAAAATTGAAAAATAAAAATATACCTAAATTGTATTGGATATTTTAGCAAATGATTAATAGGATAGAGTAGAGTAGAGCTCGGCCAATAGAGTCTCCCTTGTCGTATTGGCGGCTTAAAAAAATCTTTTGGCCAAAACAAAAGCTGCTGGCTATACGTGTGATCTTGTGATGAGAACGCTTAATGTGTGATTGGTGAGAAGTGGAGTTTTTCCAAGAGAGAGTGGCAGGGCTGTAGACAGTTTGAGGGATGGAACTTGGGCGGCATCTCAAGGGTGCCCCAAAAATTTTGCCAGTATAGGGCCCCAAAATTCCTTGTGGCAGCCCTGCATGCGGCACATGGTAGTGACATAATGCACTGTGCGTGTCAGCATGCCAAAGTCAGCTGACAGCTACAAAGTGGACACCGCATGGCATGGGAGCGAAGGCAAATAAGAATAACACAGGTATGCAAACTTTTTTTATGGTGTTTTTTTTACAAATCCATTGACTGATTCTTATGTTGTCTTATGCCCTGATTTAAAAAACATATCTTCTATTTTTAACCATCATGTATGGATTTTACAAAAAACATGCATGAAATCACTTGCAAGCCAGAGGAACAAGAAAAATCTTTATCGTGGTCAAAAATGTGCACAATATTATATATAAAGTTTTATTTAACATTCATTCTGCAACATTAATGGAAATTAATACTTATGCCTTTTCGTTTTCTCTGTCGTAGTTCTTATACACAAACAGAACACACTACATATGGAGCCCATGACTTGTTCTGATCACCGACTTTTACACCAAAGTATACATAGTACATTTTTCTAACGAACTACATAATGTTCTTTTGTTGTTTCTTCATAACAAAACAACAGCAAATTTAGTAAAAGTTACTGGGTGAATTATGACATCCCCTTATAGCCATTTTGATCATGTTGTTAGAAATGGAGCGCCCCCTCAGGGCTGTGGGTTACTCGGTACTGGGCCGGTGTCTTAAAGGGGATGTGTCACAGTGGCAATGACCCGGTCCGTGGCCCTGGGCGTCCAATGGAAGGGATAATATTTACAAGGGAGATAAGAGTTTGTAATAAAGTGTTCATGACGCCACCTGTGGTTTCTGATCAGAGGTGACCAGCACTGCAGAGCAGATCCTCTGGGACTGGTGGTAATGCAGCAGAGTTGGTATAGCTCTCCACAGGCAGAGCTTTGTCCCAGGGAAGTTGTTTAGTCAAGATGTTGTGTTTGATGATGGTAGATGTAGCAGAGTTGGGTAGGAAGAATTAGAGGACACAGCTGGGTGCAGTTCCAAAGGTTTACTCACAGTTTTCAAGAGTCGGCGATGCCCGCTTGATGCTGCGTCCTTCAGGTGAGGGGCTCAGCAAACTCCCAGGTAGATCAGGAGTCACCTTCTCAGGACTCCTTTCAGTGTATGCCTTTCCTGGCTGTCACCCTGTGCTGATTTCCTGTCCCTGGATCCTATGTGTCTGCCTTTTCAGCGAATAATTGTGGATTTGACTGCAGCACTTGCAATGCTCGTAGCCTCTGGTTGATCTAGCTGAGTCCGCTGTTCACTCCACTAGTTTTAGGGCCAGTCCCTATATTGCGACTTGTTCCCTCCTCCCGATGTTAGCCGGCGTGGAAGGAGCCCCACGGGCAGTCTGGTTGCTGCCCATGCCTCTAGGATGCCTTCACTCTTCAGGGAGCTTCCTTCTGTCTGTTTCCTTACCTGCAGCTCCTCCTGACAGGAAGCTACTTCAAACACATCTTTCCATTTCCTCCCCTCCTGACAGACTCCTCTGACTAAACTCTCTTCTCTCGCTCTCATCCCACTAGCTCCACCCACCTCCCAACACCCTTAACCACCCAGGCAGAGTTGAGATCCTCCTCCCGTAGGGTACATCCAGATGCCCTGATGCTATAGGGTGTATGTTGGGTGCAGGTGTTAGAGTCCTGTGCGATGCTCCCTCCTTACCTGAGAGTGGGGTACCACACCTCTGGGTAAGGTGCAGTACCTCAGTGGTGACTGAACCCTCAGGGGTGCCACAGAGAGAAACAGAAGCTTAATCTACTACAACCATTAAATACTGATAGGAGTTGTGGCAAGCACACCACCACACTCCTGTGAACTCTGTCTAAAAGAAAATCTGCCTTTGCTCCCAAAATAGCCGCCAATCACAGTGCAGCTTTCAGTTCTTATGCTGCTGAGGTAAAATGAAAGCTGTGCTCTGATTGGTTGCTATGAACACCACTACACTGTTATGAATTGTATGTAACTTTAAAAAAAAAAGATCTGTTTTTAAAAGCCAATCACAGCACAGCTTTTATTTATTACACTGCTGAGGTAAAAATAAAATATATTCTATGGTAGGATGCTATGGACACCACCACACTCTTTGGAAGCTGGATTAAGAAAATCTTCTTTGCCCACAGCAGCCAATCGCAGCACAGCATCCACTAATTTTTAAGGGCCTAGGATGGGGGATATTATTACTGGTTGGGGCACAGGATGGGGGAGATTATAACAAGGAGTCAAGGTGAGGACATTATTAAATGAGGGGGGGAACACATATGTCTCTATAGGATCTAGAATGCTACAAAAGCCCATACATCTGACCAATATGCAGGTGTGGTGTCAGGTCCAAATTGTTCACCAGGGTCGATCAGACTTTAATTATGCCATTACTAGTTATGTAAGATCTTTAGAGATATGTATGCCCATTCTGAGATACAAGTACCATACTTTCAAAGGACTGTCTGCTGTAGAGTATAACATTAATAATTCCATTAGGCCATTGACATGATAGAACAAATGTCTCACACTCAAGACCCTCCACTCTACAGCTCTCACTCAAACATGGTTCATCTATATACAATACAGACTGAATTGACAATTTAGTAAAGACGCTGATGCAGTAAAGTGTTGGACATCCATTGGCCTTCTGAACTGCAGCAATTCATTGTGACCTAAATTCTAGTAGTTATTTTTTTAAATGTCTGCAGGAATATTGGCCATTGTGGACAGGGTAGCATCTAAAAAATTAGATTTGACTTATTGATATGCTCCGAGATGCCTACTCTACCTTGTCCGAGAAATGCTCTACAACAGTGTTCCCAAAATTCAATCCTCAAGAGCCACCAACAGTTCATCTTTTCAGGATTTCCTTAGTAATGCACATGTAATGGATTATGCAATTATCACCTGAGCGATACTAAGGACATTCTGTTGGTGGCTCTTGAAGACTGGAGTTGGGGAACACTGCCCTACAAGATTAAGATCTTTGAATTGTGAGGGCAAGAAAGCAAAGAAAATTTGCTTTCAAGTTCCTTGAAGCAATCCATGATTATGCAACCATTGGGGATTTATTCTGCTGAAAATGTTCAAGTAAACAGCTGCCATGAAGTTGTACATTTGCTCAGCCCTACTGTCCAAATGACCATTATAAGTAACAGAGAACCTAGAGTACATCAAGAAAATATTTCCAACACCATCACTCCACCTTTACAATTTTTCCTCAAAATCCCTTTTTTAAAACTAAGAGTTAAAAGTAGAGTTGAGCGAAACAGGTCGGCCAGATTCATAAGTCGCCGACTTTTGCCAAAGTCGGGTTTCGCCGACCGGCACCCGACCATGGCTTAAGTTTCGCCGACCGAAACCCGACCATAGCATGAAGTCGGCCATGCGGTCGGAAAAAACAGTGCAAAAGTCAGATTTCCCAGAATGCTTGCAGGCGCCTTTTTTTTCAGCCAATGAGCAAGAACGTACACTGTGGGCAACGAGATGACATGTGACGCGTCCACCACCATTGTAGAGAAGGGCATTGCAGTGATTGGCTTGCTTTGGGGGGAGTCATAGTGTCTATAAAAGCCCTGAACGCCGACTCCATTTTACTTCTGCCGATCTTAACAGTGGGGAGAGGTTGCTGTTTATCAGTAGGGAGAGAGTTAGGGCTGTGAAGATAGAAGAAGTTGTGCTTGTGCTGATAGCAATTGTGCTGTACAGTTAGAGTGCAGTGACAGGGGAGGATTTTCTTGTGTGCAGCAGCGCTGGTTATTACTAGAGTTGAGCGAAACGGGTCAAAAAATTTCAAAAGTCGCTGACTTTTGGCAAAGTCGGGTTTCATGAAACGAAACCCGACCCTAGGATGAGGTCGGCCACGAGGTCGGCGACTTACGTGCCAAAGTCGCGTTTCAAAAGTTTGTTTTGCGCTCTTTTTCAGCCAATCAGGATCCACGGACACTGTGGGCAACGTGATGACATAGGCAGGGGTCACCACCATCTTTCAGAAGGGCATGCAAGTGATTGGCTTGCTTTGGTGGGCGTCACAGGGGTTATAAAAGGGCGTGCACTGCCGACCGCCATCTTACTTCTGCCGATCTTAGCATAGGGAGAGGTTGCTGCTGCTGATTCTGTAGGGAGAGCGTTAGGCAGGGAAGAAGAAAAAAAACTGCTTCTGCTGCTAGCGATTTTGCCTGTACAACACACCAGTCACTGTGTGTGCAGTGCAAGGGGAGGCTATATTGTGGTGGATCAGCGGTGTTGGTTGTTAGGCTGCCTTCTAAGGCTTCCTGACAGCTGCATTGCTGTTTACCCACTGCTCTGCAAACTGCTTTTTTAAAAGCAATCCCAATTTTTTTTTTTGTCCTGCTGAGGTACTGAGCGTGCATTTTTTCACACCATACAGCGGTGTACGCTCCTCACACAGTACCGTGTAATGGCTGTTATCACAGCCACAGTGAAGCTATCTGTGTGTCACTCTGTGAGAATAAGTCGAGGACATGTTCCGTTCTTACATACCTGCACCTACTAGTTTTGTCTAGCTTTCAAACAGTTAAATATATTTGCTGTTTGATCACATTCAAAACTATAGAGAGACAGCGTGTGTCAGTCCGTATACTTAAAAAACACGGAGCTTGACAATTTTACGTACACCGGACAGCCGTGTACGTGCACGCTCCTCTCAGTACCGTGTAACGGCTGTTATCATGGCCACAGTGAAGCTATCTGTGTGTCACTCTGTGAGAATAAGTCGAGGACATGTTCCGTTCTTACAGACCTGCACCTACTAGTTTTGTCTAGCTTTCAAACAGTTAAATATATTTGCTGTTTGATCACATTCAAAACTATAGAGAGACAGCATGTGTCAGTCCGTACACTTAAAAAACACGGAGCTTGACAATTTTACGTACACCGGACAGCCGTGTACGTACACGCTCCTCTCAGTACCGTGTAACGGCTGTTATCACGGCCACAGTGAAGCTATCTGTGTGTCACTGTGGAAGGATAAGTGGAGGACTTGTTCCGTTCTTACAGACCTACACTCTAGGGAGATTCCTATTCTGCCCAATTCTACATACACCTTGTAGTTTGTGATACACTAGCCAATTTCTGCCTGTGACATAGCGCTCTGATATTCAGTGGGCCTCACACAATCCAAAAGTGTCCAGTGTCCACTAGTGTGTGCAGAAATTCAAAATCTCCCTTATCCTGTAGTCACTTTTTTCACACCTGTGCCATCGAGCCTGTGACATAGCGCTCTGATATTCAGTGGGCCTCACACAATCCAAAAGTGTCCAGTGTCCACTAGTGTGTGCAGAAATTCAAAATCTCTGTGATCCTGTAGTCACTTTTTTCACACCTGTGCCATCGAGCCGGTGACATAGCGCTCTGATATTCAGTGGGCCTCACACAATCCAGAAGTGTCCAGTGTCCACTAGTGTGTGCAGAAATTCAAAATCTCCCTTATCCTGTAGTCACTTTTTTCACACCTGTGCCATCGAGCCTGTGACATAGCGCTCTGATATTCAGTGGGCCTCACACAATCCATAAGTGTCCAGTGTCCACAAGTGTGTGCAGAAATTCAAAATCTCTGTGATCCTGTAGTCATTTTTTTCACACCTCTGCCATCGAGCCTGTGACATAGCGCTCTGATATTCAGTGGGCCTCACACAATCCAAAAGTGTCCAGTGTCCACTAGTGTGTGCAGAAATTCAAAATCTCCCTTATCCTGTAGTCACTTTTTTCACACCTGTGCCATCGAGCCTGTGACATAGCGCTCTGATATTCAGTGGGCCTCACACAATCCAAAAGTGTCCAGTGTCCACTAGTGTGTGCAGAAATTCAAAATCTCCCTTATCCTGTAGTCACTTTATTCACACCTGTGCCATCGAGCCTGTGACATAGCGCTCTGATATTCAGTGGGCCTCACACAATCCAAAAGTGTCCAGTGTCCACTAGTGTGTGCAGAAATTCAAAATCTCTGTGATCCTGTAGTCACTTTTTTCACACATGTGCCATCGAGCCTGTGACATAGCGCTCTGATATTCAGTGGGCCTCACACAATCCAAAAGTGTCCAGTGTCCACTAGTGTGTGCAGAAATTCAAAATCTCCCTTATCCTGTAGTCACTTTTTTCACACCTGTGCCATCGAGCCTGTGACATAGCGCTCTGATATTCAGTGGGCCTGACACAATCCATAAGTGTCCAGTGTCCACAAGTGTGTGCAGAAATTCAAAATCTCTGTGATCCTGTAGTCACTTTTTTCACACCTGTGCCATCGAGCCTGTGACATAGCGCTCTGATATTCAGTGGGCCTCACACAATCCAAAAGTGTCCAGTGTCCACTAGTGTGTGCAGAAATTCAAAATCTCCCTTATCCTGTAGTCACTTTTTTCACACCTGTGCCATCGAGCCTGTGACATAGCGCTCTGATATTCAGTGGGCCTCACACAATCCAAAAGTGTCCAGTGTCCACTAGTGTGTGCAGAAATTCAAAATCTCTGTGATCCTGTAGTCACTTTTTTCACACCTGTGCCATCGAGCCTGTGACATAGCGCTCTGATATTCAGTGGGCCTCACACAATCCAAAAGTGTCCAGTGTCCACTAGTGTGTGCAGAAATTCAAAATCTCCCTTATCCTGTAGTCACTTTTTTCACACCTGTGCCATCGAACCTGTGACATAGCGCTCTGATATTCAGTGGGCCTCACACAATCCATAAGTATCCAGTGTCCACAAGTGTGTGCAGAAATTCAAAATCTCTGTGATTCTGTAGTCACTTTTTTCACACCTGTGCCATCGAGCCTGTGACATAGCGCTCTGATATTCAGTGGGCCTCACACAATCCAAAAGTGTCCAGTGTCCACTAGTTTGTGCAGAAATTCAAAATCTCCCTTATCCTGTAGTCACTTTTTTCACACCTGTGCCATCGAGCCTGTGACATAGCGCTCTGATATTCAGTGGGCCTCACACAATCCATAAGTGTCCAGTGTCCACAACTGTGTGCAGAAATTCAAAATCTCTGTGATCCTGTAATCACTTTTTTCACACCTGTGCCATCGAGCCTGTGACATAGCGCTCTGATATTCAGTGGGCCTCACACAATCCAAAAGTGTCCAGTGTCCACTAGTGTGTGCAGAAATTCAAAATCTCCCTTATCCTGAAGAAACTTTTTTCACACCTGTGCCATCGAGCCTGAGACATAGCGCTCTGATATTCAGTGGGCCTCACACAATCCAAAAATGTCCAGTGTCCACTAGTGTGTGCAGAAATTCAAAATCTCTGTGATCCTGTAGTCATTATTTTCACACCTGTGCCATCGAGCCTGTGACATAGCGCTCTGATATTCAGTGGGCCTCACACAATCCAAATGTGTCCAGTGTCCACTAGTGTGTGCAGAAATTCAAAATCTCTGTGATCCTGTAGTCACTTTTTTCACACCTGTGCCATCGAGCCTGTGACATAGCGCTCTGATATTCAGTGGGCCTCACACAATCCAAAAGTGTCCAGTGTCCACTAGTGTGTGCAGAAATTCAAAATCTCCCTTATCCTGTAGTCACTTTTTTCACACCTGTGCCATCGAGCCTGTGACATAGTGCTCTGATATTCAGTGGGCCTCACACAATCCATAAGTGTCCAGTGTCCACAAGTGTGTGCAGAAATTCAAAATCTCTGTGATCCTGTAGTCACTTTTTTCACACCTGTGCCATCGAGCCTGTGACATAGCGCTCTGATATTCAGTGGGCCTCACACAATCCAAAAGTGTCCAGTGTCCACTAGTGTGTGCAGAAATTCAAAATCTCCCTTATCCTGTAGTCACTTTTTTCACACCTGTGCCATCGAGCCTGTGACATAGCGCTCTGATATTCAGTGGGCCTCACACAATCCATAAGTGTCCAGTGTCCACAACTGTGTGCAGAAATTCAAAATCTCTGTGATCCTGTAATCACTTTTTTCACACCTGTGCCATCGAGTCTGTGACATAGCGCTCTGATATTCAGTGGGCCTCACACAATCCAAAAGTGTCCAGTGTCCACTAGTGTGTGCAGAAATTCAAAATCTCCCTTATCCTGTAGCCACTTTTTTCACACCTGTGCCATCGAGTCTGTGACATAGCGCTCTGATATTCAGTGGGCCTCACACAATCCAAAAGTGTCCAGTGTCCACTAGTGTGTGCAGAAATTCAAAATCTCTGTGATCCTGTAGTCACTATTTTCACACCTGTGCCATCGAGCCTGTGACATAGCGCTCTGATATTCAGTGGGCCTCACACAATCCAAATGTGTCCAGTGTCCACTAGTGTGTGCAGAAATTCAAAATCTCTGTGATCCTGTAGTCACTTTTTTCACACCTGTGCCATCGAGCCTGTGACATAGCGCTCTGATATTCAGTGGGCCTCACACAATCCAAAAGTGTCCAGTGTCCACTAGTGTGTGCAGAAATTCAAAATCTCCCTTATCCTGTAGTCACTTTTTTCACACCTGTGCCATCGAGCCTGTGACATAGCGCTCTGATATTCAGTGGGCCTCACACAATCCAAAAGTGTCCAGTGTCCACTAGTGTGTGCAGAAATTCAAAATCTCCCTTATCCTGTAGTCACTTTTTTCACACCTGTGCCAGCGAGCCTGTGACATAGCGCTCTGATATTCAGTGGGCCTCACACAATCCATAAGTGTCCAGTGTCCACAAGTGTGTGCAGAAATTCAAAATCTCTGTGATCCTGTAGTCACTTTTTTCACACCTGTGCCATCGAGCCTGTGACATAGCGCTCTGATATTCAGTGGGCCTCACACAATCCAAAAGTTTCCAGTGTCCACTAGTGTGTGCAGAAATTCAAAATCTCCCTTATCCTGTAGTCACTTTTTTCACACCTGTGCCATCGAGCCTGTGACATAGCGCTTTGATATTCAGTGGGCCTCACACAATCCAAAAGTGTCCAGTGTCCACTAGTGTGTGCAGAAATTCAAAATCTCCCTTATCCTGTAGTCACTTTTTTCACACCTGTGCCATCGAGCCTGTGACATAGCGCTCTGATATTCAGTGGGCCTCACACAATCCATAAGTGTCCAGTGTCCACAAGTGTGTGCAGAAATTCAAAATCTCTGTGATCCTGTAGTCACTTTTTTCACACCTGTGCCATCAAGCCTGTGACATAGCGCTCTGATATTCAGTGGGCCTCACACAATCCAAAAGTGTCCAGTGTCCACTAGTGTGTGCAGAAATTCAAAATCTCCATTATCCTGTAGTCACTTTTTTCACACCTGTGCCATCGAGCCTGTGACATAGCGCTCTGATATTCAGTGGGCCTCACACAATCCATAAGTGTCCAGTGTCCACAAGTGTGTGCAGAAATTCAAAATCTCCCCTGTCCTATAGACACCTTGTACCTTGTTTTACATTACGATATAGTTTGTTGGATTTTGTCTACATTTCTACAAAAAATGAGGAAGGCTGGTGGAAGAGGCCATGGAATTGGGCGGGGGTTGGCAGCTGGTAATGATGGTGTTGGTGGTGGATCTGATGGTAGTGGCAAGAGCAAAATAGGACCGAATGCAGGAGGTGTTGAGCCTGCGTCATCGTCTGGCTCCATAAGGCTTCGAAGGCTTAGTTTTCTAGGAGTTGGCAAACCGCTTTTAAAGCCAGAGCATCAGGAAAAAGTTTTGTCTTACATTGCTGACTCAGCCTCCAGCTCTATCGCCTCCTCTTCTGAAGTTGTAAAAAGTAAAAGCACTGAGTCGTCATTGGAGGCTCATGTTCATGAACCACACCTTTCCTTGTGTCCTTCACCCCAACCAAGATTGAAGAATGACGCAGGCCATACTACTGATTACTCCATGGAGCTGTTTTCACATACCATGCCTGGATTATCAAGTGAAATGGTGAATTACCCAGGCCAAGTTGAATCTGACATGGAGTGCACTGATGCACAGCCGCTGATAGATGATTCTGCTGGTACATTCACTCAGAGCACTACATTGTCCTCGCAGTGTACAGAGCCAGATTCTGACCCTGATGAGACTCAGGTGCCCCTTCCCGCACACTATACTACCATACACGGTGTCACAGAGGAAGGTGCACATGACATTGAAGAGGAGGTGATGGATTACCCAGTTGTTGACCCAGATTGGCATCCATTGGGGGAAGAGGGTTCTGCTTCCAATAGCTCAGATGAGGAGCATCCACAGCAGACATCGACATCGCAACAGCTGTTATCTGGCAGGCCCGGAGCACTCCAAAGACAGGTTCCAAAAATCAAAAGAGTTGCTGGACAGCTTGTCCAGAGGGTCAAAAGATCACAGCGTTCTAGGCCGCAAAATGTCTGCCAAAGTAGGAAGAGTGCAGTGTGGCACTTTTTTGAACAAAATCCTCATGATCAGGCCAAGGTTATCTGTAAGAAGTGCGCAAAGACCTTTAGCCGAGGGAAAAATCTGAAAAATTTGAATACCAGTTGCATGCTTAGACATTTAACCACCATGCACTTGCAAGCGTGGACACAACACCAAACCTCAAGTGCCACATGTGCAACTGATCACAAAGAAGGTAGTCAGCAACGCTACATTGTTTCCCCCACTGTAAGCCCACCGGTTAGCACAGCAGCAAATGTTGAGGTGTCGTTGCAAGGCCACAGCAGTCAGGGAATCCCACTGTTATATCAACGAAATACTGAATCAATGCCATCAGAAAGAACACCAACTCCATCACCATCATCAACCCTCTCTCAGTCCGCCCTGTCCACTGCTACTTCCACCATATGCAGCTCTCAAGTCCAGCTCACCCTCCCAGACACTATGAGTAGGTCAAGAAAGTACTCAGTCTCTCATCCGCGTACACTGGGTTTGAACGCCCACATTGCCAAGCTAATCTCGTTTGAGATGATGCCCTATCGGTTGGTGGAAAGCGGAGCTTTCCGCGAACTCATGGCCTATGCAGTACCACGCTATGACCTACCCAGTCGCCACTTCTCCTCTCGCAAAGCCATCCCAGCCCTCCACCATCATGTAAAAGACCGCATTGTCCATGCACTCAAGCAGTCAGTGAGTGGAAAGGTGCACCTCACAACTGATGCATGGTACAGTCGGCATGGCCAGGGCCGTTACGTGTCCATCACTGCGCACTGGGTTAATGTAGTGGATGCAGGGTCCACAGGGGACAGCGGTGGTGGGACAGTGCTGCCTAGCCCACGGTATAGGAAACAGTTGGCTGTAGACGTTCGACCCTCCTCCTCCTCCTCCTCCAGAAGTGAAAGCTCATCCACAGAGCGCAGTCGTACGAGCACTCCATCTGCAGCTGCCACTGTTGCACACGAGGTGTCCCCCTATCGAGCAGCTAGTGGAAAGCGTCAGCAGGCTGTGTTGCAGATGATGTGTTTGGGCGACAGACACACCGCCGAGGTGCTGGCCGAGTACTTGAAGCGACAAACTGAGTCATGGCTGGGCAGTGTACATCTTGAGGCAGGAAAGGTAGTTAGTGATAATGACCGTAATTTTGTGGCAGCCATAGCCCTTTCAAAACTCAGCCACATACCTTGCTTGGCTCACACCTTGAACCTGGTGGTGCAGTGCTTCCTCAAAAATTATCCGGAGTTAACAGCCCTGCTCCAGAAGGTGCGAAGACTGTGCGCGCACATCCGCCGGTCGCCTGTACACTCCGTTCGTATGCAGAAGCTGCAGCGATTGCTCCACCTTCCCAACCACCGCCTCATTATCGACATTGCAACAAGGTGGAACTCCACCCTGCACATGGTGGAGCGGCTGGGCGAGCAGAGGCAGGCCATAATGCATTTGTGGGAGGATACACGGCCAGGCACTTTGAGAGCAGACATGGAGTTGACAGGTGTGCAGTGGTCGAAGCTGAAAGACCTCTGTAAAGTCCTTCAGTGTTTTGAGGAATGCACACAGCTGGTAAGCGCAGACGACGCCATCCTAAGCATGAGCATCCCACTTATGCGTCTGCTCATGCAAACTTTGACGCACCTTAAGGAGCAGGCGTCTGCAGCCAATGTTGATGAGGAGGAAGAGGAGGAGGGAATCCTTTATGACATTCAGCCATTGTCTGCTCAGGGACCTCTCCTGGACGAGGTGGAGGAAGAAGAGGAGGAGGAGGATGATGATGGGGATGATTACTTAGGGGAGGAGGATGCATCTCGTGGGGCAAGTGAAAATGTTGGCGTGGCAAGGTCTGGTACAGGGTTTGTGCGTGACTGGAGGGATGTGGATTTGCCAGAAAGTGCTCCTCCAACCAGCACTCGCAGTGCATCATTGACATCGGGAACATTGGCTCACATGTCAGATTATGCCTTGCAGATCCTAAAAAGGGACCCCCGCATTGCCAAAATGATGAACGATGACGACTACTGGTTGGCCAGCATCCTGGATCCACGCTATAAAGGCAAATTACAAAACATCATGCCACAGGAGAACCTTGACCTAATATTGGCTAATAAACAAGCAACTCTGGTAAATCGGTTGCTTGAGGCATTCCCAGCACACAGCAGCGGTGATGGTTCTCACACGAGCCGTACGGGCCAGGGGCAGCTTGGCAGAGGTGTTCATGGTGCACACAGCAGAAGTGGCGTTGGAGACAGGGGTTTCATGACAATGTTGTGGACTGATTTTTCAAGTACCGCTCACACAACTGGTAATACTGCATCGATGGAAAGTGACAGGAGACAGCAGTTGTCAACTATGGTTACAAACTACTTTTCCTCCCATATCGATGTTCTCCCACACAGGTCATTCCCCTTTGACTATTGGGCCGCTAAACTGGACACCTGGCCTGAATTGGCACAATATGCCTTACAGGAGCTCGCTTGCCCAGCTGCAAGTGTGCTATCAGAAAGAGTCTTCAGTGCATCTGGATCAATCCTGACAGAAAAAAGGACCCGTCTGTCAACCCAAAATGTGGATGATCTAACCTTCATTAAAATGAACCATGCATGGGTTTCCAAGGATTTTGTCCCACCTTCCCCTGATGACACATAGGGTGACAAAAAATGGCTTGCTTTGGTCCACCTCTTCCTGGGACTTGACCTATTTCGCCTTTTGCATCAGCTGAATGTCCAACATCAACATATGCCACTTTCTAAAGCTCCCTAACTGTGCTGCCCCCCCCCATGGCCGGGGTCACCACCTAGCGCACAACACCGTGCGAGTGCCGTTGCCCTGGACAGGTGGGTAGGCCGACTCTTGGGCGCGGGCACTGGCACAGGGTCCCTCATAGTGCAATCAAGTGTCTCTGACGGTGGTGGTGCACACCCGCCGTCAGACACACCGCCGTACTATGAGGGGCCCAGTGCCAGTACCGACGCCCACGAGTGGGCCCCCCTTGCTTGGGCAGGGCCCCAGCATTTGCAATCTTTACCTCTCCCTGCTCCTCCGCTGTGTAGTCTGGGCCGTCAAATCCATACTGTGCCTGACACCGTCTGAGCCTGCCTCCTGATGTATAGACATATATTTTGAATGTGTACGCTATCCATACATGTTATCCGGGGATACGGTACCCTTTCTCACCTTTGTGCAATCACGTGCAAGCCATACTGGGCCTAACACCGTCTGAGCCTGCCTTCTGATGTATAGACATATATTTTGAATGTGTACGCTATCCATACATGTTATCCGGGGATACGGTACCCTTTCTCACCTTTGTGCAATCACGTGCAAGCCATACTGGGCCTAACACCGTCTGAGCCTGCCTCCTGATGTATAGACATATATTTTGAATGTGTACGCTATCCATACATGTTATCCGGGGATACGGTACCCTTTCTCACCTTTGTGCAATCACGTGCAAGCCATACTGGGCCTAACACCGTCTGAGCATGCCTCCTGATGTATTGACATATATTTTGAATGTGTATGCTATCCATACATGTTATCCGGGGATACGGTACCCTTTCTCACCTTTGTGCAATCACGTGTAATCCATACTGGGCGTGAGAACGGCTGGCGAGCTGTTAAGCAAGCTACAGCACCTGTGGTTTGCACACGTAAGTTTTCATTTTTTCAGGAATGACGGTTAGGCCTAATTCCGGAACTGCGGTTGACCTGCACTTACTGGGAAATCATCGTTCGTGGGTAATAATTGTAATCAGTGATCCCCATCACTAACGTTGTTCAGCGGGTTATCTGCACCTGTAAGCGACAAACACTGGCCTTTTCTGTGTAGCGCACATGCAGCCACGGACATGTAAGGGCATGACACACCAGTTATTGGCCAATCTCATGTGCCAGGGCCTCACGTGTCCCTCTAGTAAGCCGGACTCGGACCGTGGGGCATGACGGAGTCTCGTTCGTTAACGGAATTAAGCTTGCAATGTGTGCATCTTTTCTGTAGCTGGCATGGTTGAGGTTTCCCAGGTGGAGTCAAATTTAACCGTAGGCTCCACTCCTGGTGGTGCCCTTCTGGACATTCCTTTAAGGTTCAGCTTTGCAACCATACTGCCCACGTAAAACAAACACTTTGCCTTCATGAACGCTGTTTGGAGGGTCATGACTCGTGGGAATAACGCCGCCCAATCAGTTAACCTGCTAGAGAGATCCTTCGTTGCTCCCAAGCATGACATCACACTCCCTAGGAGGAAGGTAATGCCACTGTGGCGACCGTACTCCTGGGGGCGACACAAGTGCACTGATGCCCTGCCACTGCTCGTTGAATCTGCTGGTACATTGACCCAGACCACTACATTCCCCTCGCACGCTACACGGCCTGAATCTGACCCTGATGAAACTCAGGTTACCCTTCCCATATACAGTTCCATCTTACACGGTGACAAAGAGGAAGCTGCAGGTGAAAGTGCAGGTTCGGCCCACCCGCCATCAGACACACCACCGTACTATCAGGGGCCCTGTGCCAGTGCCATCGCCAACGAGTGTGCCCCCCCTGCTTGCTCAGGATCACAGCACTTGCAAGGTTGAAATACTGTGCAGTGAGATGGAAGATGGGGACGACAAGGAGTCCAGACTAGTACAGGGATTCCCTAGCGAGGAGACTTATTTGATTGTTTTCAATGTTGGGACAGCAATTTTTGGGGAGCACTATACTCTGGAGAATGATAGATGGGGCCCACCATACACTGGAACATTCCAAAGGTGGACATCAGACACTGGAGCAGCATTTACAGGGCCCATTATACACTAGAGCATTAGAAATGGGGCCCATTATGTTTGGAGCATTATTTGGGCCCATAAGACGGTGGAGCTTCATCCATGGGGACCAACATATACTGTAGCATTATGTGGAGCTCATCATATACTGTTTCAAACATTATATGGGACCAATGATTCTGTATGGAGAAATAGATGGGCCTCGTCATGAGATGTAAAAAGTGAAGTATTTTTCATTGTACTATACTGCTATTTCACTGCCGTATCTGAGCATGATGAGTTGTGGTTAGTGTTGAGCATTCCGATACCGCAAGTATCGGGTATCGGCCGATACTTGCTGTATCGGAATTCCGATACCGACTTCCGATATTTTTTCAATATCGGAATTCGGCATCGGAATCGGAAGTTCAGTTGATTGACGGCCTGACGTCATCATGATGCGCGGTGTGTGCGCATCATGATGCGCCGTCATTTCGGGCCTGCCGGGGGTCTCTGCCGGCCTGCCGGGGGGCTGTGCCGGCCTGCCGGGGGGCTGTGTGGACTGCCCGGGGTCTGTACCGGCCTGCCGGGGGGCTGTGCCGGCCTGCCGGTGGTCTGTGCACCCTGTGGGGGTCTGTACCGGCCTGCCGGGGGGCTGTGCCGGCCTGCCGGGGGGCTGTGCTGATGTCCGGGGGTCTGTGCAAGCATCGTCCGATGGGACTACAAGTCCCATCGGGCGATGCCTGCTACCATGACAGTGATTGACACATTAGCCAATGATGGGACAGTAGTAGTCCCATCATCCGGCTAATGTGTTAAATGTTAAAAAAAAAAAAAAAAAAAAAAATACTACATACATACTACATGCATACTACATACATGCTACATTCATACTACATACATGCTACATATATACTACATACATACTACATACATGCTACATACATACTGCATGCTACATACATACTACATACATACTACATACATGCTACATTCATACTACATACTACATACATGCTACATTCATACTACATAAATACTACATGCAACATACATACTACATATATACTACATGCATGCTACATACATACTGCATGCTACATACATACCACATATATACTACATATATACTACATGCATGCTACATGCATGCTACATGCTACATACATAACACATATATACTACATACATACTACATGCATGCTACATACATACTACATACATACTGCATGCTACATACATACTACATACATACTACATGCATGCTACATACATACTACATATATACTACATGCATGCTACATACATACTACATGCTACATACATACTACATATATACTACATACATACTACATACATGCTACATACATACTACATGCATGCTACATACATACTACATGCATGCTACATACATACTACATATATACTACATGCATGCTACATACATACTACATGCTACATACATACTACATATATACTACATACATACTACATACATGCTACATACATACTGCATGCTACATACATACTACATATATACTACATACATACTACATACATGCTACATACATACTGCATGCTACATACATACTACATACATACTACATACATACTACATGCATGCTACATGCATGCTACATGCATGCTACATACATACTACATGCATGCTACATGCATGCTACATACATACTACATGCTACATACATACCACATATATACTACATACATACAATACATTCATACAATACATACATAGACATACAGTACATATAACATAGAGTAACATACTTACCAATACTTGTCACATTGTTCCCCGAAGCCATTGTCTTTTCCGGGATAAATATTAACATAACAAACCACAAAAATACTCACCCACGATCCGAAGCAGTCCACGAGTGTGTCCCACGACGATCTTGGGTAGAGAACGGCAGCATCAGATGATGCTGCCGTTCTCTACGGGCTGCAGGAATCCAATGACGGAAGGTAGGTATCCTTCCGCACTGTATTCCTCCGCCACTTAAAAAAAAAAAAGTCCCTAGTCTCACTTTATGCCATTGCTGTGTGGGAATTTCCCACACAGCAATGGCATAAAGTGAGACTAGGGACTTTTTTTTTTTTAAGTGGCGGAGGAATACAGTGCGGAAGGATACCTACCTTCCGTCATTGGATTCCTGCAGCCCGTAGAGAAAGGCAGCATCATCTGATGCTGCAGTTCTCTACCCAAGATCGTCGTGGGACACACTCGTGGACTGCTTCGGATCGTGGGTGAGTATTTTTGTGGTTTGTTATGTTAATATTTATCCCGGAAAAGACAATGGCTTCGGGGAACAATGTGACAAGTATTGGTAAGTATGTTACTCTATGTTATATGTACTGTATGTCTATGTATGTATTGTATGAATGTATTGTATGTATGTAGTATATATGTGGTATGTATGTAGCATGTAGTATGTATGTAGCATGCATGTAGCATGCATGTAGTATGTATGTAGCATGCATGTAGCATGCATGTAGCATGCATGTAGTATGTATGTAGTATGTATGTAGTATGTATGTAGCATGCAGTATGTATGTAGCATGTATGTAGTATGTATGTAGTATACATGTAGTATGTATGTAGCATGCAGTATGTATGTAGCATGTATGTAGTATGTATGTAGTATATATGTAGTATGTATGTAGCATGTAGTATGTATGTAGCATGCATGTAGTATATATGTAGTATGTATGTAGCATGCATGTAGTATGTATGTAGCATGCATGTAGTATGTATGTAGCATGCATGTAGTATGTATGTAGCATGTATGTAGTATGTATGTAGTATATATGTAGTATGTATGTAGCATGTAGTATGTATGTAGCATGCATGTAGTATATATGTAGTATGTATGTAGCATGCATGTAGTATGTATGTAGTATGTATGTAGCATGCAGTATGTATGTAGTATGTATGTAGCATGCATGTAGTATGTATGTAGTATATATGTGTTATGTATGTAGCATGTAGCATGCATGTAGCATGCATGTAGTATATATGTAGTATATATGTGGTATGTATGTAGCATGCAGTATGTATGTAGCATGCATGTAGTATATATGTAGTATGTATGTTGCATGTAGTATTTATGTAGTATGAATGTAGCATGTATGTAGTATGTAGTATGAATGTAGCATGTATGTAGTATGCATGTTGTATGTATGTAGCATGTAATTTTTTTTTTTTTTTTTTTTACATTTAACACATTAGCCGGATGATGGGACTACTACTGTCCCATCATTGGCTAATGTGTCAATCACTGTCATGGTAGCAGGCATCGCCCGATGGGACTTGTAGTCCCATCGGACGATGCCTGCACAGACCCCCGGAGCCTGCACAGCCCCCCGGCAGGCCGGCACAGCCCCCCGGCAGGCCGGCACAGCCCCCCGGAGCCTGCACAGCCCCCCGGCAGGCCGGCACAGCCCCCCGGCAGGCCGGCACAGCCCCCCGGAGCCTGCACAGCCCCCCGGCAGGCCGGCACAGCCCCCCGGCAGGCCGGCACAGCCCCCCGGAGCCTGCACAGCCCCCCGGCAGGCCGGCACAGCCCCCCGGAGCCTGCACAGACCACCGGCAGGCCGGCACAGACCACCGGAGCCTGCACAGACCCCCTGGCAGGCCGGCACAGCCCCCCGAAAGGCCCGTACAGACCCCAGAGAGGCTGTACAAGGGCAGGAAAGGGTTTTTCTTATTCCGATACCGGAAGTCCCATAGACTTGAATGGGACTTCCGGTATCGGAATCGGCGATACCGATACTTTTTTTAAAGATCGGCCGATACCATCCGATACGATACTTTGAAGTATCGGACGGTATCGCTCAACTCTAGTTGTGGTATGTGTTAAAGGGGCGCTCTTTCGCCCAGGGCACATGAAAACCTGGAGCCAGCCCTACCCCCCCACAACTTTAGCCAAATAACCCCCATTTTTCAGTGCGTAACTTGTATTATGAAGTTAATTAAGGTTGACAAGCTTAAGTAAGAAGAATTGATGCTTTTGGCATTCAAATGGGCACTGTAGGTGTGTTTCCTGTCCTCCTCTCACTGCCGACTTTTATTCCCCATTGACTTACATTGGGTTTCGTGTTTCGGGACGACCCCGACTTTTCCCTATAATCGGCCGATCTTACTCGACCCGACTTTTGGAAAAGTCGGGTTTCACGAAACGAAACTCGACCCTAAAAAACCAAAAGTCGCTCAACTCTATTTATTACGCTGCCTGATAGCTGTATTGCTGTGTGTACACTGGTGTGCAGACTGCTTTTTACACAGCACTAATACTTTTATTCTTTTTTTCTGCACAGTTACCGACCGTTCATTTTTTCCCACATCGTATAGAGCTATACGCTCCTCACAGACACTACCGTGTACCGGCTGGTATCACGGACAAATACATGATAACTATCTGTGTGACACCGGAAATAAATACGGAGATTTAAATTTTCCTCTACACCGTATACAGCTGTACGCTCCTCATACAGTACCGTATATCTGCTGTTTGCATTACAGTGAAATCCATACTGAGAGAGCATCTGTTTTTGACTCAGGAAATAAATGCAGAGATTTAAATTTTCCCCTACACCGTGTACAGCTGTATGCTTCTGATACAGTACCGTATATCTGCTGTTTGTATTACAGTGAAATCCATACTGAGAGAGCGTCTGTTTTTGACTCCGGAAATAAATACAGAGATTTAAATTTTCCCCTACACCGTATACAGCTGTACGCTTCTGATACAGTACCGTATATCTGCTGTTTGTATCAAGGTCAAATCCATACTGAGTGAGCGTCTGTGTGTGACTACAGAAATATATACGGAGATTTAATTTTTTCCCTACACCGTTTACAGCTGTATGCTCCTCATACAGTACCATATATCTGCTGGTATTTTTGGTACATCTTCTCAAACATGAGGAAGTATGGTGGAAGAGGCCACGGACGTGGGCGGGGGGGCAGCTGGTACTGATGGTGGTGGTCCATCTGCTGGTTATGCCAAAAGCACAATAGCACCTAATGCAGGAGGTGTTAAGCCTGAGTCATCTTCTGGCTCCAGAAGGCCTGGAAGGCTCCCTTTTTTGGGAGTAGGTAAACCGCTTTTAAAGCCGGAGCATCAGGAACAGGTTTTAGCTTACATTACCAAAACAGCCTCCAGCTCTATCGCCTCCTCTTCTGAAGTTTCAAAACTGCAAGCACTGAGTCGTCAGTGCAGGCTCCTGGTCAGGAAAAACACCTTTCCTTGTGTCCTTCACGCCCACCAAAAGTGAAGGATGCAGCAGGCCACACTTCAGATTACTCCATGGATCTCTTTTCACATACCATGCCTGACTTATCAAGTGAAATCCTGAATTCCCTAGTCCAAGATGAATATGATGTGGAGTGCACTGATGCACAGCTAGTGCTACAGACATGGCCAAAAGTATTGACACCCCTGCAATTCTGTCAGATAATATTCAGTTTCTTCCTGAAAATGATTGCAAACACAAATTCTTTGGTATTATTATCTTCATTTAATTTGTCTTAAATGAAAAAACGCAAAAGAGAATGAAGCAAAAAGCAAAACATTGATCATTTCACACAAAACTCCAAAAATGGGCCGGACAAAAGTATTGGCACCCTCAGCCTAATACTTGGTTGCTCAACCTTTAGCCAAAATAACTGCGACCAACCGCTTCCGGTAACCATCAATGAGTTTCTTACAATGCTCTGCTGGAATTTTAGACCATTCTTCTTTGGCAAACTACTCCAGGTCCCTGATATTTGAAGGGTGCCTTCTCCAAACTGCCATTTTTAGATCTCTCCACAGGTGTTCTATGGGATTCAGGTCTGGACTCATTGCTGGCCACCTTAGAAGTCTCCAGTGCTTTCTCTCAAACCATTTTCTAGTGCTTTTTGAATTGTGTTTTGGGTTATTGTCCTGCTGGAAGACCCATGACCTCTGAGGTAGACCCAGCTTTCTCACACTGGGCCCTAAATTATGCTGCAAAATTTGTTGGTAGTCTTCTGACTTCATAATGCCATGCACACGGTCAAGCAGTCCAGTGCCAGAGGCAGCAAAGCAACCCCAAAACATCAGGGAACCTCCGCCATGTTTGACTGTAGGGACCATGTACTTTTCTTTGAATGCCTCTTTTTTCTCCTGTAAACTCTATGTTGATGCTTTTGCCCTAAAAGCTCTACTTTTGTCTCATCTGACCAAAGAACATTCTTCCAAAATGTTTTAGGCTTTTTCAGGTAAGTTTTGGCAAACTCCAGCCTGGCTTTTTTATGTCTCGGGGTAAGAAGTGGAGTCTTCCTGGGTCTCCTACCATACAGTCCCTTTTCATTCAGATGCCGACGGATAGTACGGGTTGACACCGTTGTACCCTCGGACTGCAGGGCAGCTTGAACTTGTTTGGATGTTAGTGGAGGTTCTTTATCCAACATCCGCACAATCTTGCGTTGAAATCTCTTGTCAATTTTTCTTTTCCGTCCACATCTAGGGAGGTTAGCCACAGTGCCATGGGCTTTAAACTTCTTGATGACACTGCGCACGGTAGACACAGGAACATTCAGGTCTTTGGAGATGGACTTGCAGCCTTGAGATTGCTCATGCTTCCTCACAATTTGGTTTCTCAAGTCCTCAGACAGTTCTTTGGTCTTCTTTCTTTTCTCCATGCTCAATGTGGTACACACAAGGACACAAGACAGAGGTTGAGTCAACTTTAATCCATGTCAACTGGCTGCAAGTGTGATTTAGTTATTGCCAACACCTGTTAGGTGCCACAGGTAAGTTATAGGTGCTGTTAATTACACAAATTAGAGAAGCATCACATGATTTTTCGAACAGTGCCAATACTTTTGTCCACCCTCTTTGTTATGTTTGGTGTGGAATTATATCCAATTTGGCTTTAGGACAATTCTTTTTGTGTTTTTTCATTTAAGACAAATTAAATGAAGATAATAATACCAAAGAATTTGTGTTTGCAATCATTTTCAGGAAGAAACTGAGTATTATCTGACAGAATTGCAGGGGTGTCAATACTTTTGGCCATGACTGTATATGATTCTGCTGGTACATTCACCCAGAGCACTGCATTGCCCTCCCAGTGTACTGAGCCAGATAATAAATCTCAGATGCCCCTTCCCGCATACTATACCACCTTACAAGGTGACACAGAGGAAGGTGCAGATGAAATTGACGAGGAGGTGATGGATAACCCAGTTGTTGACCCGGATTTGCATCCATTGGGGGAAGAGGGTGCCGCTAGCAATAGCTCAGAAGAGGAGGAGGATCCTCAGCAGGCATCAACATCGCAGCTGCGGTTATCTGGCAGGCCTGTAGCAGTCCAAAAACATGTTAAAAAAACAACAAGAATTGCAGGACAGCTTGACCAGACAGTCAAATTAGCACAGCATGCAAGGCCTGAAAATTTATACCATAGTGGGAAGGGTGCAGTGTGGCACTTTTTTTTACCAAAATCCTATTGATGAGGCAAAAGTTATCTGTAAGAAGTGCGGAAGGACCTTTAGCCGAAGGAAACATCTCTGAAATTTGAATACCAGTTGCATGCTTATGTGACACCCCAGAGTCTGGTTGTCACAGTGACATTACCTCCCTCTAATGGGTAAAGTCATGCTTGGAGGTAGAAAGGGACCCCCATGTCAGGCAGCATAGGTTTAATCACAATTTCCTGCTGCAGGTCAGGAAAGGGAGATGCCTTATAAATTCTGGCCAGCAGAGGGGGTTGGTGAGTCAGCTAGAAGTCAGCTGAGGGGGTTGTCATGGAAACGAAGCAGCTGTGAGCTGTGAGGAGAAATGATAATGACAGTTAAACGTGAGGACGTGAGGTAAAGAGATCTTTCTGGAAGATCCTGTCAGTTCAAGACAGGGAGCTGATCAGAGAGGAGCTCGATAGGCAGAGCTGATCTGTGAAGAGGGAAAGGACAAGAGCAGAGACTAAGAGACTCTAGGGAAGCTAAATACTGCATATAGCAGACCCCTGAGTGAAGCACTATTAAAGAGAAAAGGGACATCAGAGTCCTAGGCTGACTGGAACTGTAAGTCCTGATAGCTGAATCTGAAAGTACAGGGGGATAGTAAATTCCTGTGCACATAAATCACCCGAGGGGGCGGCAGCGGATAAGGAGCCCGGGGCTGACGGTGAAGAGAACGGTACCCGTGGAATAGGCTCACGCTGACAGCCGTACAGGTTAGTGAAACCATCACGAATAGAGGGTCGCAGCATAGTTATATACAGCGGAGACCCACACACAAAGAGCAGAAAGGAAGGTCCTAAATCCCCACCTGGCAAGGTGGATCCCCTGAATAACTCCAGGCGAGCCGGACTCATTCCATCACCTGTATGTGGTACTCCGGACTGCAACCTATTACCAGTAAAAGGTAAAGAAACTGCACCTCTCTGTGTCTTTCTCTCATTTATCTGCACCCCAACGTTTACAGCCACTTTTACTATTTATTTAACATCTTCGCCCTGGGACTACAGCCCTACCTGTGGAGGGCTACAACATCACAGCTGCGCCCAACATCCATCCCAGAGAAGCAACACACGCAGCGCTGGTCACCTCTGACTAGAATACCACAGGTGGCATCACGTATTTCACCATCTATAAACATTATCTTTATTTTTACCACAAAAATACCACACAACTTTCCCCTATTTTATTACTGGACGCCTCTGGGCCACGGACCGGGTCGCCGCCGCCAAGACACCGTCTCCCATGGAAGTCGACGGGCCCGGTACCGAGTACCCAGAGGCCCCGCGGGGCGCTCCAACTGGCACAAACAGGATTTAGCGATTCTAGCAAAGCTGGGTAAAAAGGAGCCCGGCAAAGCTGGTTACTGTGCGCCATAGACTTTATTAAATTGAGTGCTAAAGACTTTTAATGAGCTTTCAAATAACTGCCATAACTGCATCATACAGCACGTGCGAGCAGAGAGGGACGTGCAACTGTGGACAGAGCCAGAAATAAAGCACGATGCCCCTGCCCGTGCTCTGACGTTAGTAAGCAAGTGAAAAAGCAGGAAGAAAATGCTCAACGCGTGTGAAGATTCAGCGGCGGTCGCAGCTGCAGCCTCCATTATGCCGCTATCAATGCCATATATACCAGGAGCAGCCTGGTTACCTCAGTACTCAGGGGAGCGCACACCCTGAGCGATTTTAACCCCTTAATGTCCAATGACGGACACAGTCCGTCATCAGACATTTCCCCTGCTTTGATGAGGGCTCCGGCGCTGAGCCCGCATCAAAGCCGGGACATGTCAGCTGTTATGAACAGCTGACATGTGCCCGCAATAGGCGCGAGCGGAATCGCCGTCCGCCCGCGCCTATTAACTAGTTAAATGCCGCTGTCAAAGCTGACAGCGGGCATTTAAATAGCATTTCCGGCCGCCGGGCCGGAAATAACGTCATCGCCGACCCCCGTCACGTGATCGGGGGTCGGCGTCATATTGCTTGGACAACCAGAGGTCTCTATGAGACCTCTATGGTTGTTCCAGGCATATGGCTTTCAGCGCCACCCGGTGGTCGGCGCTGAAAGCACAGCAGTAAATCTGCTACATATGGGCGATCTGCTCATCGCCCATATGTAGCAGAGCCGATCGGGTTGCCCAAGCTTCTAGCCTCCTATGGAGGCTATTGAAGCATACCAAAAGTAAAAAAAAAAATGTTTAAAAATAAAAAAAAATTAAAAAAACCTAAAAGTTCAAATCACCCCCCTTTCACCCCAATCAAAATAAAACAGTAAAAAAAAAATCCCACATACACATATTAGGTATCGCTGCATTCAGAATCGCCCGATCTATCAATAAAAAAAAGCATTAACCCGATCGCTAAACGGCGTAGCGAGAAAAAAATTCAAAACGCCAGAATTACGTTTTTTTGGTCACCAAGACATTGCATTAAAATGCAATAATGGGCGATCAAAAGAACGTATCTCCACAAATGTGGTATCATTAAAAACGTCAGTCCAGCACGGAAAAAATAAGCCCTCACCTGACCCCAGATCATGAAAAATGGAGACGCTACGGGTCTCGGAAAATTGCGCAAATTTTTTTTTTTTTTTTTTAGCAAACTTTGGAATTTTTTTTCACCACTTAGATAAAAGAGGACATAGACATGTTTGGTGTCTATGAACTCGTAATGACCTGGAGAATCATAATGGCAGATCAGATTTAGCATCTAGTGAACCTAACAAAAAAGCCAAGCAAAAAACAAGTGTGGGATTGCACTTTTTTTGCAATTTCACCGCACTTGGAATTTTTTTCCCGTTTTCGAGTACACGATATGGTAAAACCAATTATGTCATTTAAAAGTACAACTCGTCCCGCAAAAAATAAGCCCTCACATGGCCATATAAACGGAAAAATAAAAAAAGTTATGGCTCTGGAAAGAAGGGGAGGGAAAAATGAAAATGTAAAACCAAGAATACTCCTGGTCGTTAAGGGGTTAAAGGAAGACTATGTAGTTTGTTCAAAGTGTACCCCCTGTCTGAGAGCCAAAAAGTCAGTATCCTCATAGGCCAGTTAACTGGTGCGGCTCAGAGGGAAGTAAAGTCCTGGCCGGACACTGATAGAAGAACTGTCAAACAAATCTTACCTAGACTGAAAGACACTTTTGATACCCGCACTGCAACAGAGATAAAAATGAGATTTTTTTGGGTGCAAACAGAGAGTGCAGGACAGTATAAGGGACTATGCCCTTAATCTTCAGGAGGCACTACAGGCTGTAAAGCAGGTTGATCCTGAGAGCGTGCAAAATGAAGATAGATTATTAACAGAACAGTTCATAGAGGGACTCCAGTCTAACAACCAAAGGACACAGCTGCGCATATTGGCTCTACAAAATCCTGAGTTGGACTTTGCACACTTTAAGGATAGAGCCATCAGAGTGCTGCGTGAACCGAACTCTAGCAGCACAGAGCCCTCTAAGCATCCTGCAATTACATACCAGCAGGAGACAGCATCCTTTCCAAAGACCCCTATTGAGACTGACAAGCTGTCCCAAGATGATGATTCTGCTGCAGACTTACTTCTCCAAGTCAAAGAACTAACCAAAAGTGTGGCTACACTCACAAAAACTGCAGTCCCTGCAAGTGATTCCAAAGAAGAAGATCCAGCTGGCCTCCAGTCCAGAAGACGTCCCATGGCGACAGCAGTAGAGGATCCCACCGACCAGAGGGAGAGACAGTGATTGTGACGACGAGGACGGACAGCCCATCTGTCCCCGCTGCAACAAGGCAGGACACCTAGCAAGATACTGTCATTTTGAACAAGCAACCCCTGGGGCAAAGGGCAAACCCTCAGGAGTAAGACGACCAGGCCCACCAAATTGGCGAGACAAGTACGTAGGAGGACGACCAGTCTTGCCTGTCGTGATTGACGGTTTTCCGATGAACGCTTTACTGGACACCGGTTCCCAGGTGACAACGATAGCATATGTTCTTTTTAAGCAGTACTGGGCAGATTCAGACATTACTCATAGCCCAGATAAAAACCTTACCATTTTTGCCAGCAATGGTCAGCCCTTGTCTCAGATGGGATATAAAGAGGTGACTATCAAGATTGGCCGAGTAGAATTGCATTCGCAAGGTTTGATAATAGTAGATATTGACAAACGAGAATGCCATCCTATGATCACTTTAGGCACTAATGTAATTGAAAATTGTCTTGGAGAAATTATTGTTTTGTTACAACAGGTAGCCGAGACTGCCAGCTCCAGTCAGCAGCGGGTCCTGCAAAAGGAGATCAGAGCCCTGATGGAGAGACAACAGGTAGAGCTGTCTGGTGGAGAAGTCGGCAGTGTCAGAGTAAGTGAACCTTTCCCCATGGCAGTACCTCCCAGAAGTGAAATGTTAATTTGGTGTCAGGCAGCAATAGGCCTAAGGGGTCAAGATTACCAAGCCCTGGTAGAACCCATGTATTCTGATAGTAGGCCCACTATCCTGACAGCCAGAGGGGTAGTTGATGTCCGCAAGGGGAGAGTACCAATGCGCATCTTAAATTGTGGGGAGAGAGAGGTCCAGTTACCCCGGTATGCCACCCTTGCTAAATTGTTCACCATCAGTAACAATGCAATCGACACACTAGAACCCTTGCTTCCATCTGACAAGGTGGAAGAGAATGGCTCTGAAGGGCAGCAGGAGGATTGGTGTTAGCAGCTACACGTAGGCACTGACTCCACCCCTTCGCACCAAAAGCATGGGGCTTACCGGGTGGCTCGAGAATTTGAACGGGTATTCAGCAAGCATCCTCTAGATTTTGGGCAGGCAAAAGGGGTTCAACATCATATCCCCACCGGAGATCATCCACCCATTAAAGAGAGACACCGGCCTGTAGCCCGAGCACACTACCAATGTGCCAAGAGTATTTTGCGAGAGATGAAGGAGGCTGGAGTTATCAGAGATAGTTGTAGCCCCTGGGCAGCTCCATTAGTCCTCGTTAAGAAGAAAGACGGTACTATGAGAATGTGTGTAGACTACAGGTGGATTAACAGCATTACACAAAGACGCATACCCATTGCCTAGAATTGAGGAATCACTAGCTACACTGAGAACTGCTAATTATTTATCTACCTTAGATCTCACCATTGGGTATTGGCAGGTTCCTGTGGCAGAGGTAGACAAAGACAAGACGGCGTTTACAACACCAATGGGCCTCTGTGAGTTTAACTACATGCCATTCGGGCTCAGCAATGCACCAGGAACATTTCAGTAGTTAATGGAATGCTGCCTTGGACAGAAAAATTTTGAAACCGTTCTGCTGTACCTGGATGACATCATCGTCTTCTCTAAAACCTACGAAGACCATTTGAAGCACCAAGCCGAGGTATTCGAAGCCCTGTCAAATTTTGGCCTGAAAATAAAACCATCCAAATGTCACCTTTTGAAACTCAAGGTGCAGTACCTAGGCCATGTGGTGAGCGCAGAAGGTGTGGCACCCGATCCTGACAAAGTCACCGTTTTCCGGGACTGGAAAAGACGCAGCACTATCCATGAAGTGAGGCAATTTCTTGGGTTAGTAGGCTAATACCGAAGATTTATTAAGAACTTCACCAAGATAGCAGCACCGCTGCAAGATCTTCTAGTGGGCCTGTTGTGAGTTCATTTTCCCCTTCACCATTGAGGTCTGATGAACTCCCTCTTCTGGTGAAAGAAGGTAGTGAGGCTCATTACCAAGCACCTGAGCTGGATGATGATGACTGGGTGACTGGAATTGCTGACTGGATATAAGGCAGCCGACGCCCTTCTGCCTTGCTGGTGATTTCCCTGAGGGATTCTAGGAGACCAGTCTGATTCCTGCTCCTCAAAAGCTAAGTTTTCTGCTCTGCTTTTTGCATTTGTGTTTTGGTTTTGTTTTGCCTTGTTTTTCTGGATTTCTGCCATTCCATGCTGGGGTGAGCTGAATTCCTTTTTGCTCTGGCTTCAGAAAATACCTGAGTACTGATATAATCTTTTTGAAGCCTAGCGTCTTCAGGGCTTTTTTCCCTATCAGTCTGTTGGCTCTTGTTTTGATAGGGTTTTGGCGGATTGCAGACAGCAGCTTTTCTATCCTGTCCTATTTAGTTAGCTTGGGCCCCATCATTTGCTCAGCCTATCTTTCTATCTGTGTGAGTGTTTTTTCATCTTGCTTCACCGTCATTATATGTTGGGGGCTGCCTATTGCTTTGGTGTCTGCTCTGGGGCAGTTTAGATTTCCCTTTCTGTCTTTAGGCTATTTAGTTCTCCGGCTGTGATCGAGGGGTCTAGGGCACCGTAGGAACCCCCCACGGCTACTGCTAGTTGTTGTTGATAGGTTCAGGGGTCTGCAATTCCTTAGCTGCCAACTTCTCTGGTTTTCTGGACTTATCTAGTATTTCTGTTTTTGCCTCCTACGGTGACTCATTCATAACAGAATCACCAGCCATACCGCAGATCCTAGGGTACTCAATAGCAGGAAAGAATTGTAAAAAAAAAAAAAGGGTGTGTATATTTTTTCCTCTATGTCTCTGACGCCGTAGGGGGAATTTTTTTCTCTCTCAATGGAGATAAAGCAATTGTCTGATCGTGTGGAGCAGCTCGCTGCGGAAGTGCGGGGAATTTCCGCCTACCTTGCTCATTCACATGCTGCTGAACCAAAGATCCCTACTCCTGATGTGTTTTTTGGGGATCGGTCTAAATTTTTGAATTTCAAAAATATTTGTAAATTATTTTTTGCCTTGAAGCCTAACTCGTCAGGGAGCTCCGCGCAGCAGGTTAAAATTGTCATCTCTTTGCTGCGTGGCGATCCCCAGGATTGGGCATTTTCTTTGAAACCAGATGATCCTATTCAGACTAATGTGAACGCATTTTTTCAAGCCTTGGGGTTGTTGTATGACGAACCTAATGCTATTGATCAGGCTGAAAAGACCCTGTTGGCATTGAGCTAGGGTCGAGATTCTGCAGAATTGTACTGTCAAAAATTTCGAAAGTAGGCGGTCCTTACTACCTGGAATGATAATGCCTTGGCAGCTCTCTTTCGGAAGAGTTTATCAGAAGCCGTAAAAGATACTATGGTGGGATTTCCTGTTCCCTCTGGTCTTGACGATTCTATGTCATTAGCCATTCAGGTTGATCGGCGTTTACGTGAACGCAGGACTGCACGAAAGGTGTAGCCACCTGTTGAACAAGTGTCTGAACCTATGCAATGTGATAGAGTTTTGTCCAGGGAGCAACGTCAGGAGTTCAGAAGGCGTAATAAGCTGTGTTTTTTTTGTGGAGATGCCTCGCATATTATTTCTGTCTGTCCTAAACGAGAGAAACGTTTTGCACAAACGTTTTCTGTGGGTGGTGTTCAACCTAAGTTTCTTCTGGCAATTACTCTGATCTGCTCCCTGTCCACATTTTCCGTCAAGGCTTTTGTGGATTCGGGAGCAGCCCTTAACCTAATGGACTTGGATTTTGCTAAACGTTGTGGATTTCCGATGACACCTCTGCGGACGCCTATCCCTTTGAGGGGGATTGATGCTACTCCTTTGGCGAAAAATAAACCTCAGTTTTGGACCTAGGTGGTAATGCGGGTCGCCCCAGACCATCAAGAAAATTGCAGATTTTTTGTGTTGCATAATTTGCATGATACCATTGTTCTGGGGTTTCCCTGGTTGCAAATTCATAATCCAGTTTTGGATTGGAAATCTGTGTCTGTGGTGAGTTGGGGTTGTCGGTGTGCCCTTAGTGAGGCTCCGTTTTTTTCCACCTCTCCTCAGTCGCATGATGTTCCTGACTATTTGGCGGACTTTTATTATGTATTTAGTGAGAATGAGTCTGCGTCTTTGCCTCCTCATAGGAGTTATGACTGTGCAATTGAACTGAGCCCGGGTTGTAAATTTCCAAAGGGTCGGCTCTTCAATTTATCTGTACCCGAGCACGAGGCTATGCGATCCTATATTAAGGAGGCGTTGGAGAAGGGTCATATTAGACCATCCTCTTCACCCTTAGGTGCCTTTTTTTTTTCATGGCCAAAAAGGATGGTTCATTAAGGCCTTGTATTGATTATCGTGCCCTCAACAAAATTATTATTAAATATCAGTATCCGTTACCCCTGATTTCGGATCTATTCTCCAGAGTTAAAGGTGCTTGCTGGTTTACCAAGCTTGACCTCAGGGGGGCGTATAATCTTATCCGCATTAAGCATGGGGATGAATGGAAGACGGCGTTTAATACTCCGGAGGGACATTTTGAGTACCTGGTGATGCCTTTTGGGCTCACTAATGCCCCTTCTGTCTTCCAGTGCTTCATGAACGACATTTTCCGAGACTTTGTGGATAAATTTTTGATTATCTATCTGGATGATATTTTGATCTTCTCCAAAGATTGGGATTCTCATGTGGAACATGTTCGGACTGTGTTCCGGATCTTGAGGGAGAATTCCCTGTATGTCAAAGGATCGAAATGCCTTTTTGGGGTACAGAGGATTTCATTTTTGGGATTTGTTTTGTCTCCGTCAACTATTGAAATGGACTCGGCCAAGGTACAGGCCATTTATGATTGGGTTCAGCCCACTTCTTTGAAGGCCCTCCAGAAGTTTTTGGGTTTTGCTAATTTTTATCGGAAATTTATAGCAACATTTTCTAGTATTGCCAAGCCATTGAATGATCTGACTAAAAAGGGTGCTGATGTGTTGAATTGGTCTCTGGAGGCTGTTTCTTCCTTTCAGGAGCTGAAGCGAAGATTCACTTCTGCCCCGGTTTTGCAGCAACCTGATGTCTCACTCCCGTTCCAGGTAGAGGTGGACGCTTCTGAGATTGGTGCAGGAGCTGTTTTGTCCCAAAAGGATCCTGTAACATCTAAAATGAATCCCTGTGCTTTCTTTTCCCAAAAGTTCTCTCCATCTGAACGTAACTATGATGTGGGGAATCGGGAACTGTTAGCCATGAAATGGGCATTTGAGGAGTGGAGACATTGGTTGGAGGGAGCTAAACATCAAGTGGTGGTCCTCACTGACCACAAGAATTTGATTTACCTGGAGTCGGCCAAACGCTTGAACCCTAGACAGGCTAGGTGGGCCTTGTTTTTTACACGTTTTGATTTTGTGGTCTCTTTTCTTCCTGGCACTAAGAATGTCAAGGCTGACGCTCTTTCTAGGAACTTCTTTGCTGATTCTCCTGTGGTGACCAAGCCTGCTACCATCTTAGGCGAAGGGGTAGTTCTTTCTGCCATCTCGCCCGATTTGAGACGTGCTCTGGAAGAGTTCCAGGAGGACAAACCTGAGCGTTGTCCCAGTGGAAAGTCGTATGTTACTGACCAGTGGAAGAAGAGAGTGATGTCTGAAGTTCATTGCTCTGCATTGGATGGTCATCCAGGTATTTTTGGTACTAGAGATCTGGTGAATCGGTCTTTTTGGTGGCCCACCTTGTCTCGTGATGTCAGGAATTTTTGTGCAGTCCTGTGGGACTTGCTCCCGGTCTAAACCTTGTTCTCGCTCTATTGGGTAGTTGATGCCTTTGCCGTTCCCCAGGAGGCCATGGACCCATATTTCAATGGATTTCATCTCTGATATGCCTGTCTCTCAGAGAATGACTGTTATTTGGGTGATTTGTGATAGGTTCTCTAAGATGGTTCATCTTGTACCACTCCCTAAGTTGCCATCTTCCTCTGAGTTGGTGCCCCTGTTTTTGCAACAGGTGGTTCGCTTGCACTGGATTCCTGAGAACATTGTATCTGACAGAGGAGTTCAGTTTGTGTCTAGATTTTGGAGGACTTTCTGTTCCAAGCTGGGAATTCAGTTGTCCTTCTCCTCTGCTTTTCACCCTCAGACCAATGGGCAGACGGAGAGAACAAACCAGACCTTGGAGTCGTATTTGAGATGTTTTATTTCCGCTGATCAGGATGATTGGGTTTCATTTTTGCCCTTGGCCGAATTTGCTTTAAATAATAGAGCTAGTTCTGCCACTTTGATGTCACCTTTTTTATGTAACTTTGGGTTTCATCCTCGATTTTCTTCAGGGCAGGTGGAGCCTTCTGCCTGCCCAGGTGTTGACACTGTGGCGGAGAGAATGCACCAGATCTGGGACCAAGTGGTGGATAAGTTATCTCTCTCCCAGGAAAAGGCCCAGCGGTTTTCCAACCGACATAGGACCATTGGTCCCCAGTTTAAGGTGGGTGATATGGTTTGGTTATCATAAAAAAATATCGCTATGAAGGTGGCTTCTCCTAAGTTTAAGCCTAGATTTATTGGACCTTACAAGATTTTGGAGATTATTAATCCGGTCTCTTTTCGGTTGGCTCTTCATGTCACATTTAAAATCCATAATGTATTTCATAAGTCCTTGTTGAAGAGGTTTGTTCAACCAGTAGTTCCTGGGGTGGCACCTCCGGACCCTGCATTGGTTGAAGGTAACATGGAATATGAGGTAGAGAAGATACTGGATTCCCGTCTGGCTAGACGGAGACTCCAGTATTTGGTTAAGTGGAAGGGTTATGGTCAGGAGGATAATTCCTGGGTCTCTGCCTCTGATATTCATGCCAAAAGATTGGTGCGTGCCTTTCATCGAGCTCACCCTGATCGCCCAGGTGGTGTGGATGAGGGTTCGGTGACCCCTCCTCAAGGGGGAGGTATTGTTGTGAGTTCATTTACCCCTTCACCATTGAGGTCTGATGAGCTCCCTCTTCTGGTGAAGGAAGGTAGTGAGGCTGATTACCAAGCACCTGAGCAGGATGATGATGACTGGGTGACGGGAATTGCTAACTGGATATAAGGCAGCCGACGCCCTTCTGCCTTGCTGGTGATTTCTCTGAGGGATTCTAGGAGACCAGTCTGATTCCTGCTCCTCAAAAGCTAAGTTTTCTGCTCTGCTTTTTGCATTTGTGTTTTGGTTTTGTCTTGCCTTGTTTTTCTGGACTTCTACCATTCCCTGCTGGGGTGAGCTGAATTCCTTTTTGCCTTTTTGCTCTGTCTTCAGAAAATACCTGAGTACTGATATAGTCTTTTTGAAGCCTAGCGTCTTCAGGGCTCTTTTCCCTATCAGTCTGTTGGCTCTTGTTTTGATAGGGTTTTGGCGGATTGCAGACAGCAGCTTTTCTATCCTGTCCTATTTAGTTAGCTTGGGCCCCATCATTTGCTCAGCCTATCTTTCTATCTGTGTTAGTGTTTTTTCATCTTGCTTCACCGTCATTATATGTTGGGGGCTGCCTATTGCTTTGGGGTCTGCTCTGGGGCAGTTTAGATTTCCCTTTCTGTCTTTAGGCTATTTAGTTCTCTGGCTGTGATCGAGGGGTCTAGGGCACCGTAGGAACCCCCCACGGCTACTGCTAGTTGTTGTTGATAGGTTCAGGGGTCTGCAATCCGATAGCTGCCAACTTCTCTGGTTTTCTGGACTTAGCTAGTATTTCTGTTTTTGCCTCCTACGGTGACTAATTCATAACAGGGCCAATCCAAGATGGCCAAGAACAAAAATCTACCGTTCGAGTGGAACAAAACGATAGAAGAGTCCTTCACCAAGTTGAAATTGGCCCTCACAGGAGATGAGGTCCTGGCCTACCCTGACTATGACCAACCATTTGTACTTTACACTGATGCCAGCAACGTGGGATTGGGAGCAGTGCTGTCACAAGTGCAGAAAGGCAGAGAAAGAGTGATTGCCTACGCCAGCAGGAAGTTTTGTCCCACTGAGAGGAACCCCGACAACTACAGTTCCTTTAAGCTGGAGTTCCTCACCATAGTCTGGGCGGTAACACTTCAAGCACTACTTGGCTTCAGCAAAGTTCACCAACTACATGGACAATAATCCGCTAACCCACCTTAAAACAGCAAAGCTCGGGGCACTTGAGCAGCGATGGATGGCCCGGCTGTCCAACTACGAGTTCTCCATCAAGTACAGAGCAGGACATAAGAACGCTAATGTGGATACATTGTCCAGGATGCCCAATTCACCAGACGGGGGAGAAGATCCAAAAGAACTTGAAGAAATCGAGTTACCAGCCTTCCACCGTCCAATTGCAGCCCAGCGCACTCAAGGAGTGAGGAATAAGCGCTTTGTCGTACGAGAGGTAATGTTGAACCCATTACCCCATCATGAGTGGGCAGAGACACAAGATAGTGATCCAGCTGTTCGCCTAGTAAAGGAGTGGCTGGCACAAACTAATGCACACCCTGGGCCAGATGATCCACAGGAAGCACAACAGCTATGGAAGGAGAGAGGCAAGCTGTTCATCTAAGAGGGTAAACTGTGTCGGAGGAACATCAACTTGCGCACACACGAACTGGTCTGGCAGGTGGTAGTCCCAAAGAGGGATGCGCCAATGGCCTTAGAGGCATACCACAATGGAGCAGGACACTTCGGTTGGAAGAAGATGGAGGTCCTACTTTGTGAAAGGTTCTACTGGGTTGGCATGAGGACAGCCATTGAGAAGTGGTGCCAAGAATGTGGCCCATGCAACCTGCGCAGAAAAGACCATAACAGCCAGCGAGCCCTATTATAGCCGATCATCACAAAACAGCCTCTTGAAGTGGAAGCCTTGGATCACATGAAGTTAACTCCGAGTAGGAATGGCTACACCTATGCTTTGACCATCGTGGACTATTACTCAAGGTTCTTGGTAGTTGTGCCTATTAAAGACCAAACAGCGAAGACAGCAGCCAAGGCATTTCAGCAGCACTTTTGTTGACCGCACGGATACCCTGAACAAGTGCTCACCGACCAAGGTCCAGCCTTTGAGGCAGAAGTGTTCCAGGAGTTCTGTAACATGTACGGTTGCAAGAAAATCAGAACGATGTCATACCATCCACAGACAAATGGCATGTGTGAGAAGATGAACCAGGTGGTCATTGACTTATTGAAGACCTTACCTCTGGAAGAGCGAAACCAGTGGCCAGAGAAGTTGCCAGATCTGTATAATCATATACCGGTAAACTCTACAAATTTCACTCCGGCCTACTTGATGAGAGTAAGACCTGGCAAGTTACCCATTGATTTAGACATGGGAGTCTTAACACCAGAGACAACATCACCAGATGCAGACTGGGATTCAGAGCGGCAGCAACAATACCGCAAAGTGCAAGAATGTGTGGAGAAAAGTTTGTCCCAAGCAAGACAGAGGCAGGAAAGAAATTACAACCAACACGCCCCTGCAGTTCCCTTGACACCAGGAGAACAAGTACTTAAAAGAAGGAGACGTGTTCACACACTAGATGACCAGTGGGAAGCAGAGCTATACACCGTGATACCTTCAGACTCTAATAACACCAAAGTATGTATCATCAGCAAAGATGGAGGAGAAACCTTCGAAGCAGTCTCAAGAGATCATCTAAAGATGAGCCCTGATCAATTGAAGGACAAGAAAGAAGTCCAATACACTCCACAACCCATAGTAGAGGTGGAAGAAAAGATTCAAACTATACTTGGAGAATTTCCTCGGACGTGGACACAAGTAAATCAGGCAATAATAGTACCAGTACTAACCTTTCATCAGCCTACTGCACCAGATTAAGAAGAGACTCTAAATGAAATGGCTCCAGTAACAGATACCACATCTGCAGAGGAATGTGAAAATCTGTCCCCTGCTAACAGCGAATCTGACAATCTCATGGTGAGTCTAGGAGTAGAGAGAAGGCAGTCTAGAATACCTATCTTACACAAGTCTACTTATAGTGTAGTGACTAATGCACCAACAGTAGACATCAGAGAACAGGTCAGGTCATCAGAAATACCTATACTGCGTAGATCCATTTGTAGTACTAGAGGTCAGATCCCTGCCCGTTACAGAGATTATGTAATGTAAATAAAGTAATAAGAATGTATAGTAGTAACCGTTAAGCATGAGAGCCTACAGAGACTTACTGTAAGAACTTTTTTTAAAGTATTCGCAATAACCAGTTAAAGGACAATTGGGCCACAGGACTATGTGTGGTCAGAACTTTTATTTGTAAATAGTTACTCCAAAAAGGCCTTGGAAATAAGCCACCAGCGTGGCTGAAAAACAGGCCCATCTACAGAGCGCCCTGTAGCCACGCCCAGGGATGACACACAAAGTGGGCTAAGGTGGTTCCCACCAACAAAACTCCAGGTACAAGAGCAAAGACAATTCCTGGAGAGCAGCTTAAGGACTGGTCGCTGCAGTAACTGTGCTATTGTTTGCTTTTTCTTGGCTGGTTTTTAATAATTTTTACATTTTTAAAACTTTGTAGATTTTCATTAATTGTTGTTGTTAACAATTCTTGTTATATTTTCCTCAGTCCAGGAGTACTTTACTTAACTGGGGGGAATGTGACACCCCAGAGTCCGGTTGTCACAGTGACATTACCTCCCTCTAATGGGTAAAGTCATGCTTGGAGGCAGAAAGGGACCCCCATGCCAGACAGCATAGATTTAATCACAATTTCCTGCTGCAGGTCAGAAAAGGGAGATGCCTTATAAATTCTGGCCAGCAGAGGGGGTTGGTGAGTCAGCTAGAAGTCAGCTGAGGGGGTTGTCATGGAAACGAAGCAGCTGTGAGCTGTGAGGAGAAATATTGACAGTTAAACGTGAGAACGTGAGGTAAAGAGATCTTTCTGGAAGATCCTGTCAGTTCAAGACAGGGAGCTGATCAGAGAGGAGCTCGATAGGCAGAGCTGATCTGTGAAGAGGGAAAGGACAAGAGCAGAGACTAAGACACTCTAGGGAAGCTAAAATACTGCATATAGCAGACCCCTGAGTGAAGCGCTAATAAAGAGAAAAGGAACATCAGAGTCCTAGGCTGACAGGAAATGTAAGTCCTGACAGCCGAATCTGAAAGTACAGGGGATTGTAAATTCCTGTGCACATTAATCACCTGAGGAGCCTGGGGCCGGCGGTGAAGGGAATGGTACCCGTGGAATAGGCTCACGCTGACAGCCGTACAGGTTAGTGAAACCATCATGAATAGAGGGTCACAGCACAGTTATATACAGTGGAGACCCACACACATAGCACAGAAAGGAATTTCCTAAATCCCCACCTGGCAAGGTGAATTCCCTGAATGCCTCCAGGCGAGCCCGACTCATTCATCACATGTATGTGGTACTCCGGATTGCAACCTATTACCAGTAAAAGGTAAAGAAACTGCACCTCTCTGTGTCTTTCTCTCATTTATCTGCACCCCAACCTTTACAGCCACTTTTACTATTTAACATCTTTGCCCTGGGACTACAACCCTACCTGTGGAGGGCTACAACATCATAGCTGCGTCCAACATCCATCCCAGAGAAGCAACACCGCAGCGCTGGTCACCTCTGACTAGAATACCACAGGTGGCGTCACGTATTTCACCATCTATAAACAATTTTATTTTTACCACAAAAATACCACACAACTTTCCCCTATTTTATTACTGGACACCTCTGGGCCACGGACCGGGTCGCCGCCGCCGTGACACCGTCCCCCATGGAAGTTGATGGGCCCGGTACCGATGAGGCAAAGGTTATCTGTAAGAAGTGTGGAAGGACCTTTAGCCGAGGGAAAAATCTCCGAAATTTGAATACCAGTTGCATGCTTAGACATGTAAACACCAAGCACTTTCAAGCTTGGACGGACTTCAAAACCTCAGGTAGCACACGTGCACCTGCTCTGACTGAAGGTAGCCAGCAATGCTACATCGCTTCCCCCACTGTAAGCCCACTGCTAAGCACACCACCAGCAAGAAATGTTGAGGTGTCGTCACAAGGGGAAAGCAGTCAGGGAATCACAATGTTTTTCCAACGAAAAACTGCATCTAGGCCATTACCACCACCATCACCATCAACAACCACCTCTCAGTCCACCATGTCCACCGCTAGTTACACCATATGCAGCTCTCAAGTCCAGCTCACCCTAGCAGAGACTCTGAGTAGGACAAGAAAGTATTCATCCTCTCATCCGCGTACACTGGCTTTGAACGCCTACATTGCCAAACTAATCTCATTAGAGCTGATGCTCTTCTGTTTGGCTGAAAACGCAGCGTTCCGAGAGCTCATGGCCTGCGCTGTCCCACGCTATGACCTACCCAGTTGGCACTTCTTTTCTAGAAAAGCCCTCCCTGCCCTCCACCTGTATGTGAAATACCACATTGTACATGCACTCAAACAATCAGTGAATGGAAAGGTGCACCTCACAACAGATGCATGGGCCAGTAGGCATGGCTAGGGCCATTACTTGTCCATCACAGCGCACTGGGTGAATGTGGTGGATGCAGAGTCCACAGGGGACAGCGGTGGTGGGACAGTGCTGCCTAGCCCACGGTATAGGCAACAGTTGGCTGTTGGCGTTCGACCCTTCGCCTCCTCCTCCTCCAGAAGCGAAAGCTCGTCGACAGAGCACAGTCGCTTGAGCCCTCCATCCGCAGCTGCCAGTGTTGCACACTAGGTGTCCCACTGTCGAATAGCTAGTGGTAAGCATCAGCAGGCTGTTTTAAAGATGATGTCTTTGGACAACAGACACACCGCGGAGGTACTGGCTGACTACTTGCAGCGAGAAACTGAGTCAAGGCTGGGCAGTCTACATCTTGAGCCAGGCAAGGTAATCAGTGATAACAGACGTAGTTTTGTGGTGGCCATAGCCCTGGCAAAACTCAAACACATACCTTGCCTGGGTCACACCTTGAACCTGATGGTGCAAGTGCTTCATAAATAATTATCCGGAGTTACCAGCCCTGCTCCATAAGGTGCGAAGACTGTGCTCGCACATCCGTCGCTCGCCCGTTGACTCCAGTCATATGCAGCGGCTGCAGCGATCGCTCCACTTCCCCAAGCACTGCCTAATCATAGACACTGCAACAAGGTGGAACTCCACCATGCACATGGCTGAGAGGCTGTGCGAACAGAGGCAGGCTGTAATGCATTTGTAGGAGGATACATGGGCAGGCAGTTTGAGGGCAGATATCGAGTTGTCGGGTGTGCAGTGGTCAAAGCTGAAAGACCTCTGTAAAGTCCTTCGGTGTTTTGAGGAATGCACACAGCTGGTAAGCGCAGACAACGCCATCATAAGCATGAGCATCCCACTTATGCATCTGCTCATGCAAACTTTGATGCACATTAAGGATCAGGCATCTGCAGCGGAGGAGGAGGAAGAGGGAAGCCTTGATGACAGTAAGGCATTGTCTGCTCACACGACTGGTAATACTGAATTGATTGCAACAGACAGGAGACAGCAGTTGTCAACTATGGTTCAAAATTACCTCTCCTCCCCTATCGATGTTCTCCCTCACATTCATTCTCCTTTGACTATTGGGCCGGTAAACTGGACACCTGGCCTGAATTGGCACAATATGCCTTACAGGAACTGGCTTGCCCTACTGGTAGTGTGCAATCAGATTGAGTCTTCAGTGCTGCTGGATCAATCCTGACAGAAAGAAGGACCCGGCTGTCAACCCAAAATGTAGGTGATCTCACCTTCATTAAAATGAACCATGTCTGGGTTTCAAAGGATTTTGTACCACCTTCCCCTGATGACACATGGGTTGCCAGCAAAATGGCTTGCTTTGTCCTCCTCTTCCTCCGACTTCTCCAATTCCTCCATTTGCAGCTGCTGAACGTCCAGCCTACACCTCAACATATGCCAGTTTTTCCACCTCCCTAATATATATACTTTATATATGTACCCCCCACATATAAAGTAAATTAAGGTTGACAAGCTTAAGTAATAAAAATTGATGTCGTTGCCATTGAAATGGGCACTGTAGGTGTGTTAACTGTCCTCCACTCACTGCCGACTTTTATTCCCCATTGACTTGCATTGGGGTCGGGTTTCGGTCGAAACTCCGACTTTTTCCGATAGTCGGCCGATTTCGTTCGACTCAACTTTTGGTAAAGTCGGGTGGTCCGAAACCTGACTCGATCCTCCCAGAGGCAAAGTCGTTCATCTCTAGTTAAAAGCAATAAATTACAAATCATCAATTTAGAATGATAGCAAAATAATAATAAATGCTAATTGATATCAGAACCCAGTGCTATGAATCAGGTAAATTAGAACTAAAGTAACTGTTCTCAGATATATTACAATTACAACCTAATCATTTAATAGTATTGCTAATAAATGAATAATTCAAAGCTTCTAAACAGATGATTATCATGATGAAATGTTAAGAACAGGTAGGATTGCAAATGTTATATGAAAAGCACAAAATGATCTATGCTGTATGCTCGTTACTACATAATCAGGTACTGCACAACAACTACTACTGAACAGAGCAGGAGTTGCTCTGCAGTACACGGCCAAGGCTGCTCACATTGAATAAAACTACGCAGAGCAGATCCGTTCTGTTGCCATCAGTTTTCATCTGTCCATGTAAACAGGCCAGTAAACAAGTGCTCATTGACTTGTACATAGTTGATCAGAACTTGTTCATGGGTCAAATTAAGGCCTTAAGCTGTTATGACTGGGGAGGATTAAATAATTCCCCCTCCCAAAAGATGAAAACAAATGAAAATCAATACAATAATTATATATTACAAATTGGCAAATTAATTCTATGCAAATCAAATTCAAGTCAAATTATAGAATTTCACAGGTTCCAGCCAACTTTATTCACAAGGATTACCAAATAGTGCCCCCTTCTTTTTTAATGTTATATCAGCCACAGAACGCTTAATTGACCTCAAAGGCTTCCCCATATTATCTTGCATCTATCACATCACATGGTATAGTGCAGAAAATTAGGAGGGACTATTTTAGCATGTATAAAGGCTGTAGAGAGGACCTCAGTCACAGCTCAGTAACAGACCTAGGTAAAGAAAGAACTAAAACATTTTATAAATACTCGAGACAGTCATGTGTTGTACAACAGTAGCACTGAAGAAGATGAGAGCAGCAGTTTGGAAATGATGCAGGGAGTCAATTGCTAATGAGAGTGAGAGATGCAGAACTGCCAGAAGTAGTGTGATTGCTTAGTGTGATCTGGTCACCCAGGCAACTATAGGCCAGTGAGTCTGACTTCTATACCAGGAAAGATCTTTAAACAAATTATTAAACAACATGTATGTAAGTACCTGGATAAGAATGAAGTGATTAAACAGAGTCAGCATGGGTTTGTAACTAATAAGTCATGTAAGACTAACTTAATTTCCTTCTATGACAGAATCACTGACTGGGTGGATCAGGGAAATGCTGTAGATGTAGTATATCTTGACTTCAGCAAAGCATTTGACAAAGTATCTCACACCATCCTTATTGAAAAAATGACTAAGTATGGAATGGACAAGGAACTGGCTTAGTGATCGGACCCAAAGGGTGGTCATAAATGGCTGCACAATCAGTTGTAAGAATGTCTCAAGTGGGGTACCACAGGGCTCTGTCCTGGGCCCTGTATTGTTCAACATCTTTGTCAAAGATTTAGATGAAGGAATTGAGGGTAAACTGATTATATTTGCTGACTACACAAAGCAAGGAGGGATAGCTAATACTAGAGAAAAAGAGAGAGCGGACTCAAAAAGATATAAATAAACTGGAGCAGTGGGCAGCAACTAACAGAATGGTTTTTAACAGGGAAAAATGCAGAGTACTACATCTGGGTAATAAAAATGAAAAAAGCATATACAGAATGGGAGGAATAGGGCTAAGCAACAGCACATGTGAAAAAGACTTGGGTATACTAATAGATCACAGACTGAATAAGAGTCAACAGTGTGATGCAGCAGCAAAAAAGGCAAATGCAATTCTAGGATGTATTAACAGAAGTATACAGTCTAGATCACGTGAAGTCATTATTTCCCTCTACTCCTCTTTGGTCAGACCTCATCTGGAATACTGTGTCCAGTTTTGGGCGCCACATTTTAAAAAAGACATCAACAAATTGGAGCAAGTTCAGAAAAGAGCGAGCAGAATTGTGACCGGTCTGCAAACCATGTCTTATGAGGAAAGGTTGCAGAATTTGGGAATGTTTAGCTTGCAAAAGACTGAGAGGAGACTTAATAGCTGTCTACAAATATCTCAAGGGCTGTTACATTGTAGAAGGATCATTTTTATTCCTGAATGGGAGGAGACACAGATTAGATATTAGAAAAAAACTTTTTGACAGTTAGAGTGATCAATGAGTGGAACCAGATGGCCCAGAAGGTCCCTTCCAACTCTACGATTCTATGGTTTAGCAGGTCTCTGTCTAACTGCATTTGAATTACAATTACATGCAGTAGAAAGCAGCAGCAAGGCAAAACATTATTTTTCACAGAAAAAGGGAAAATCAGTGTAAGTTAGAGATAGTGTGCTTGCCTGTCACAAGCGACTATGCTCAGTTTTTTTCATTTCTTGTGCAATCCTTTTTGTCTGGGATGGAATAATTGTTTTTCATAAGTAGAAGAGAAAATTACCCAAAATCCAGACATTTAAGGAAGCACTCCCATCAATGTTTTATCCTTTTAATATATTGCAAGCACTGTATACTTACAATTGCGCATTTTGCCTTTCTACCCAGTTCATTTTTCTGTTTTTCATTAGGTCTATGACATCACATGATTAAAAACTGACTAGCTGAATCCTTCTGAGTTCTAGTAGAAACAGGAGGTCAATTTTATCTGCACAAGTCATGAGTCACTGCAAAAGTCTATGGCAGGGGGAGGAAGCAGCAACTAGGTCAGGAGTTGAAGAGGGGAATGAGTCATGCAGAGACAAAAGACTGTTTCTACACAGAGCAAAGAAAAGAGAAGAATTAACGGAGTAGAAAGACAAAATGAGCAATTGTAAGTACACGGTGCCATATAATATGGTGACTGCAATATATTAAGAGGATAAAAACTTTGATGGGAGTGCTTCTCCAACACCTTATAGTGAGTGAATATGTAAATAGTAATAGTACATGTAAATAACATTGGGTACTGAGTAAACAATATGATAAAAAAGAGTAAAAGCTTACGCCACCGCAAAGTGTACTCAATCGCGATGCTCCTATCCTGTCACTAGCATAACCCCTTTCTGACTTTGGACATACTCAGTACCTGGTTAGGAAGTGCTTCAAGACCTTGGATGTACGTCAAGGTGATTTTGAGCGATTCCTGCAGGGTGTTTGGTGATTTTGACAGCTTTGAGAAAGATCTGTAATAGATCGAAACATGTCGCTTGCACTTATATTTGCACACTGTCTGTGGAGTTTTTAATCGTGTGAAAACTTTTTTGGAATCATTAAAGGATAAAAAACTTTTTAAAGGAGCTGGAACAAACTTTTTTCTTATCATTAAAATAAAAAGTTTGAAAATTACAAAATTTTCAAACATTTTTCAGTTTTCCATTTTTTTCACAAATAAACACAAGTCATATCAAAGAAATGTTACCACTGTCATGAACTTCAATATGTCATGAAAAAACATTCTTAGAATCATTGAAATCCGTTGAAGCATTCCAGAGTTATTACCACATAAAGTGATGCTGGTCAGAATTGTAAAATATGGCCTGGTTCATGAAGTTGAAAACAGATTTGGGGATAAAGGGGTTAAAATGTTGCCGTGAGTCAGCCAACCTCACTATAAATAAGGGCAGAGCAGGACAGGGTCTATTTTTGCATAACTGTTTTACTTGTTTGATTTGACATCCATACACACCACAATTATTCCTTGGCCTGCTGCCACAGTTTACTTTCTATACATGTACCTACCTACCTAGCATTTCTTATTATGTATTTTTTGGCAAGATTTTAACAAGCTGGGTTGTAAAGATTGTCAAAGGTTCATTTTACTAATGTTCAGAATGGAAAAGAAAAAATGGCAATGTCAAGTACTGGTTAGTGTAAAATAAAAAAATATCCTCATACCATGGCTAAGTATGTAGGAGCCGGTAGATGCAGCGGAAGCACCACCACAGGCACCAGCCATCCAGGCATTAGTACAACCAAACGCAGAATACAACTGGCATTACTTGCTGCTGCCAAGTGTATTAGTGGGGAGGTAGTTTAGAAATATATGGCACATTACTCATGTCAGTCACAGTAGAATGATGTTACCTCTGACAGCGACCCTGTCAGTTTCAGTCAGTATTTTGCACAAAACAGTACATAATTACAAATAACAAAGAGGGACAATTTTTGGACCTTTTCATTTTAAAAATCATGAAAAGTTTGATAGAGTGGTGTATCATTAAATAGACTGTCGGTTATTATTATTAGTGTTAGATATTTCTTTTCAGGGCAAAGTTGCAGCAAATCGATAAGTCAGTAATCAATTTTGTGTCGAAAATTCTTCGGACTTGGTGAATTCAAATTTCAGAACACTCAATCATGTTTATTATCTATAATATTATGAAGTGTACATTTTAAGAACTGAACGTTTGGCATGGTGCAAGTGCTGTTTGGCTTATGCCAGGCAGCAATTTCTACTGAAGCAACTAGAGAAAATCTATTATAATTCAGACACTCGGATGAATCACAATAAATGCAATACATTATTGCCTCAAGCCAGCCAGAAGGGAGCAAATTATACTCAGTGACCCTCCCTGTTGATTCATAGATGGTGTATTAAATGATGACCCCCTTTCTGCTATCTATATAAAGATAAAGAATATCATCAACAAGTTAAATTATTTCAGTTCTTAAATACAAAAAGTGAAACTCATATTATATAGTCATTACTAGAGTTGAGCGAAACAGGTCGGTCAGATTTAAAAATCGCTGACTTTCGCCAAAGTCGGGTTTCGCCGATCGAAACCCCACCCTAGCGTGAGGTCGGACATGAGGTCGCCGATCACCGCGCCTAAGTCGCGTTTCAAATGATGCTTTCAGCGCCTTTTCTCACCCAATGATGCAGGTCACACACTGTGGGATACACGATGACATGCGCAGCGGCCAGCACCATCTTAGAGAAGGGCATTGAAGTGATTGACTGGCTTTGAGTGGCGTCACAGTGGGTATAAAAGGCTGTGAACGCTGACCTCCATCTTACTTCTGCCGATCTTACAATAGGGAGAGGTGCTACTGCTGATTCTGAACAGAAAGAGCGTTAGGCAGGGAAGAAGAAGAAAAAAACTGCTTCTGCTGATAAGCGCTTTTCACTGTACAGTTATAGTGTGCAGTGAAAGGGGAGGATTTTTGTTGTGTGCAGCAGCGCTGGTGGTGATTAGGCTGCCTTTTAAGGCTAGCTGCATTGCTGTGTGCACACTGCTGTTCAAACTGCTTTTTTCAAAGCACTCCAACTTTTATTATTTTGTCCTGGTGAGTTACTGAGCATTCATTTTTTCACACACCGTCTAGCGGTGTACGCTCCTCACACACTACCGTGTACCGGCTGGTATCATGGACAAATAGAAGCTATCTGGGAGTGACTCTGGAAGAAAATGCCAAGGATTTTGTCCATTTTTCCAGACCTACACCTTAGAGTTGTGTCCGTTTTTCAAACAGTTTCGTATATCTACTGTTTGATTACAGTCAAAACTAGACAGAGACAGCATGTGTCAGTCCGTATACAAATACAATTTTCCATACAGACACAGTCTAGCAGTGTACGCTCCTCACACTCTACCGTGTACCGCCTTCTAGCACAGACAAATAGAAGCTACCTGTGTGAGACTCTGGAAGAAAAAGCCGAGGAGTTTGTCTGTTTTTCCAGACCTACACCTTAGAGTCGTGTCCGTTTTTCAAACAGTTTCGTATATCTGCTGTTCGATTACAGTCAAAACTAGACAGAGACAGCATGTGTCAGTCCATATACAAATACACAGAGCGTGACAACTTTCCATACAGACACCGTCTAGCGGTGTACGCTCCTCACACACTACCGTGTACCGGCTGGTATCACGGACAAATAGAAGCTATCTGGGTGTGACTCTGGAAGAAAAAGCTGAGGAGTTTGTCCGTTTTTCCAGACCTACATCTTAGAGTCGTGTCCATTTTTCAAACAGTTTTGTATATCTGCTGTTTGATGACGGTCAAAACTAGACAGAGACAGCGTGTGTCAGTCCTTATACAAATACATGGAGCTTGACAATTTTCCATACACACACCGTACAGCGGTGTACGCTCCTCACACACTACCGTGTACCGCCTTCTAGCACGGACAAATAGAAGCTACCTGTGTGTGACTCTGGAAAAAAAAAGCCGAGGAGTTTTTCCGTTTTTCCAGACCTACACCTTAGAGTCCTGTCCGTTTTTCCAAACAGTTTCGTACAGCTGCTGTTTAATTATGGTCAAAACTAGACAGATACAGCGTGTCAGTCCGTATACAATACACAGAGCTTGACAATTTTACATACACACATCGTATAGAGCTGTCCGATTCTCCAACAGTATTGTATATCTGCCGTTCGCATTACAGTCATTTTTTATACCTAGTCAGCGTCTGTGTGTGACACTCCATAAATATATATACGGAGATTGTTAGTTGCACAAAAATCATATACAGTTGTACACTTCTGATACAGTTCCGTTTATCTGCTTGTTGGATTACGGTCCAATACATACTGTGAGAGCGTCTGTGACTAACATAATATATACGTTTATTTAAGTTGTTTAATACACCTTACACAGCTGGACGCTCCTCATACAGTACCATCTCACTGCTGGTATTTTTGGTACATTTTCCCAAACATGAGGAAGTATGGTGCATGAGGCCGCGGACATGGGCAGGGGGGCGCAGCTGGTACTGATGGTGGTGGTGCATCGACTGGTTCTGGCAAAAGCACAATAGCAGCTAAGGCAGGAGGTGTTGAGCCTGCATCATCCTCTGGCCCAAGAAGGCCTGTAAGGTTGCCTTTTCTTGGAGTAGGAAAACCACTTTTAAAGCCGGAGCATCAGGAACAGGTTTAGGCGTACATTGCCGAAACAGCCACCAGCTCTATTGCCTCCTCTTCTGAACGGTCGAAACCTGCAAGCACGGAGTCGTCAGTGCAGGGTTCTGGTCATAAAAAAACCCTTTCCTTCTGTCCTTCACCCCCACCAAAAGTTAAGGATGCGGCAGCCCATACTTCAGATTACTCCATGGAGCTCTTTTCACATACCATGTCTGGGATATCCAGTCAAATCCTGAATTCCCCAGTCAAAGATGAATCTTACATGGAGTGCACTGATGCACAGCCACTGCTAGATGATTCTACTGGTACATTGACCCACAGCACTACATTGCCCTCGCAGTCTATTGAGCCAGAATCTGACCCTGATGAAACCCAGGTGCCCCTTCCCGCATACTATACCACCTTACACGGTGACACAGAGGAAGGTAAAGAGGATGGTGCAGATGACTTTGAAGAGGAGGTGATGGATGACCCAGTTCTGGACCCGGATTGGCATCCATTGGGGGAGGAAGGTGGAGCTGGCAATAGTTCAGATAAGGAGAAGGATCCGCAGCAGGCATTGACATCGCAGCAGCGGTTATGTAGCAGGCCCATAGCTGTCCTAAAACGTGGAACAAAAACTAAAAGAGTTGCAGGATTGCTTGACCAGACGGTCAACTTAGCACAGCGTGCAAGGCCAGAAAATGTTTACCATAGCAGGAAGAGTGCAGTGTGGCACTCATCCACATACACTGTGTTTGAACGCCTACATTGCCAAACTAATCTCTTTAGAGATGATGCCCTACAGTTTGGTTGAAAGCGAAGCTTTCCGCGACCTCATGGCCTACGCTGTCCCACGCTATGACCTACCCAGTCGGCACTTCTTTTCTCGAAAAGCCATCCCTGCCCTCCACCGGCATGAGAAATACCGCATTGTCCATGCACTAAAACAGTCAATGAGGGGAAAGGTGCACCTCACAACAGATGCATGGACCAGTAGGCATGGCCAGGGCCGTTACTTGTCAATCACTGCGCACTAGGTTAATGTGGTGGATGCAGGCTCCACTGGGGACAGCAGCGATGGAACAGGGCTGCCTAGCCCACGGTATAGGAAACAGTTGGCTGTAGGCTTTCGCTCCTCCTCCTCCTTGTCGATCAGCGAAAGCTCGTCCACAGAGCGCAGTCGCACGAGCACTACATCTGCAGCTGGCAGTGTTGCACACGAGGTGTCCCACTATCGAACAGCTAGTGGTAAGTGTCAGCAGGCTGTGTTAAAGATGATGTCATTGGGTGACAACAGACACACCGCAGAGGTACTGGCCAACTACTTGCAGTGACAGCGTCATGGCTGGGCAGTCTACATCTTGAGGCAGGCAAGGTAGCCAGTGATAACGGCCGTAATTTTGCGGCAGCCATAGCCCATGCAAAACTCACACACATACCTTGCCTGGCTCACACTTTGAACCTGGTGGTGCAGTGCTTCCTTAAAAATTATCAGGAGTTAACATCTCTGTTCCATAAGGTGCAAAGACTGTGCTCACACATCCATTGCTCGGCCGTAGACTCCAGTCGTATGCAGAAGCTGCAGCGATTGCTCCACCTCCCCAAGCACCGCCTAATCATAGATGTTGCAACAAGGTGAAACTCCACCCTGCACATGGTTGTGTTAGGCATCAGATTCCTGGCACTGCACAGCGGGAATCCAGAGCCAGACATCCTGTGGTCTCCCATTCTTCCTCGCCCGCTCCGGGTGTTGCTCAGCAAACACGGCAAGCCAGGCTTGCTGCTCAGACTCGCTCTGACAGCCTGGATGTTGCTGCCACCTCTGGTGCAGCAATGGCAGCGCAACCTGCTTTGCAGGGAACCGCTCCTGAGGCTAAGTCCTCATGCCGTGCTACTGGGCATGCCCGCAACTTGACCTCTCACTGGAGAGCAGGGGTCACATGCTCAGGTCCTTCGTCGGATCTGATTGGTCCTTCCCAAGCTAATGGAAGGTCCTGGAAGCGCATCGCTATAAAAAGCCCGCAGGGCGGCTCGGCGATGCGCTAATGTAGACTTATCTTGCTATGTGTGTGAATGGTGACGGATGCATGGACTGGTGTCTGACTCATTATGAAACCCCTTCCCTCGGATAATACGATTGGTGACAGAGTGTGTTCTTAGGTTAGCACCAGGTAGTGGCAAGCTACGCCACAGTGCTCCCTCGCCTACACTAGCGTCCGTCGGTGCCCGGTTCTCGGCGCCGATGCTTGCGGCTATAGTTGCCGCTGCGCTGCATTAACTGCAGCTATTGGTGTTCGCGGCTGCGACGCCACACGCTGACTCCTGTGACGCTAACAGGGCCAGCGCCTTTGCATATATTTCTGGCAAGCGACTCTGTGTCTGAACAGAGCCGCTCCTAGCGTTCGGGTGACGTTAACCCGTGTGCACTACGTCTCCTTCTGGTGCATCTGCCATTACCCAGCAGCGGTCTTACTAACTACCGCACGGTGGACCCCGGGCAGCGAACGCAACTCTTAGGCCGGTTTCACATTAGCGCTTTTTAAGCGCACGCATGGCCGGGGGTAGCTCCGCCCCCGAGCCGGCTCTCTGCCCGGCGTGCCCGCCCCTTGCTTGTAGCGCCGCCTACTAGCGGACAGCAGCGCCTGCGATCGGCGCACCCTATCTTTAGCATAGGGTGCGCAGATCGTGCGCAGGCCGTGCGCTAGTTGCGCTTTGACCTGCGCTGCGCACTTTTGACGGTGCGCAGTGCAGGTCAAAGCGCAACTAGCGCACGGCCTGCGCACGATCTGCGCACCCTATGCTAAAGATAGGGTGCGCCGATCGCAGGCGCCGCTGTCCGCTAGTAGGCGGCGTTACAAGCAAGGGGCGGGCACGCCGGGCAGAGAGCCGGCTCGGGGGCGGAGCTACCCCCGGCCGTGCGTGCGCTTAAAAAGCGCTAATGTGAAACCGGCCTTATTATTTTATATCTGGTGTGTTCCACCGACCATAACATTACACTAGCGCCAGGGTCTGGCTGACAATGGCAGATGTGCAGCAGCTGCAGCGCTACATTTGGCAGCTGGAGAGCAGGTTGGCGGCTATCGAGAGCACCAACTCAGCTGCGAATGCTGCGCTAGCTGCCGCCCAGACGGTCGCTGAGGCCGTCTCATGTGTTCCCACACTCTTGCCCTCGTCGACAATCTCCTCCCTCCCGCTCCCCAATAAGTTTTCGGGTGAAAGCGCCACCTGTAGGGGATTCATCAGTCAGTGCTCCATTCACCTGGAGTTGCTGGCTGCACGGTTTCCTACAGAGCGGACTAAGGTGGGCTTCATTGTCTCCTTGTTATCTGGACGGGCATTGCAGTGGGCCACGCCATTGTGGGAACGTGATGATCCCGTGGTTCAGGGGCCTGCTCAGTTCCTCGCGGCTCTGAAGCAGGTCATCTTGGGACCACGGGTCACGCATGATACGGCTCTCCAACTGTTGTCGTTAACACAAGGGTCACTCTCGGTTAGCCATTATGCTGTCCGGTTTCGGACATTGGCTTCCGAACTGGAGTGGCCGGACAAAGTATTAGTCCCAGTGTTCTGGAGAAGCCTAGCTGAGCACATCAAGGATGCTCTAGCTACCCGAGATATTCCCACAACTCTGGAAGAATTGATCGCCGTCTCCACCCGTATTGATCTCTGGTTCACGGAGCGCGGGTTGGAGAGGACTCAATCCAGACGTAAAATTAACCTGGCTCCCACCTTTACCGAACCGCTGAGCCATTCCGCACAGGAGTCTCCCTCCACCGAGCCCATGGAGGTATCTCGCACCGGCACTAAGCCACATCAGATGTGGGGCTCCGTGCGCTGTTATCACTGCCAATACTTTGGCCACTCGGCTGGCACATGTCCTCAGTGGCCGAAGGGTCGACCCCGTTCCATGGTTGTAGGTGGTGGCCAGTCCCAGATGGAGTCCTTTTCGCCTAAGCCGGTATTCCGGGGTACCCTAGATAACGGTTCCTCCACCTGGGAGGCAGAGGTCACTCTGGATTCCGGGGCCGAGGGGAACTTTATGTCCTCGAGTTTTGCCCAGAGTCACACTATCCCTCTGGTATTACTCCCACAACCTCTGACCATCAGGGTGGTGGATGGGGCACCATTGCCGTCTCAGGTAACCCATCAGACGGTCCCACTCGGTCTCACCATGTCCCCCTCACATCGGGAGACCCTGTCCTTGCTTATTATGCCTCACGGCATCGATCAGGTACTCCTTGGGGTTCCCTGGCTTCGTTGTCACTCCCCTCACATTGATTGGGCTTCGGGGAGAATATTGGGCTGGAGCAAGGACTGCGAGGGTAGGTGTCTCAGGGACAGTCTTCAGGTAGCGTCTACGGAGCTGCCTACAGATCACTCCACGCTCCCTGAACCTTACCATCAATATGCGGACGTCTTCTCTAAGGAGTCCGCGGAGACACTCCCGCCGCACCGTCCCTATGACTGCCTGATTGACCTCCTGCCAGGCACAGAACCTCCTCGAGGTTGTGTCTAACCATTATCTCTCCCGGAGACGGAGGCAATGTCCCAATACATCCGGGAGAACCTGGCACGGGGATTTATCAGGAAGTCGGTGTCACCGCCGGGGAAGGCTTCTTCTTCGTTCAGAAGAAGAACGGAGAGTTACGCCCTTGCATTGACTACCGGGGTCTCAATGCCATCACAGTAAAGAATAAGTACCCTCTCCCGTTGATCTCCGAGTTGTTCGACAGGTTGCGTGGGGCGCGACTCTTTACAAAGCTAGATCTACGAGGGGCATACAACCTGATCCGTATTCGCGAGGGAGACGAGTGGAAGACAGCTTTTAATACTCGGGATGGCCATTATGAATATCTGGTCATGCCCTTCGGCCTTTGTAATGCGCCCGCTGTCTTCCAGGACTTCGTCAATGACATCTTCCATGACATGCTTTCTACCTCGGTGGTGGTCTATCTGGATGACATCCTCATCTTTTCGCCAGATTTGCCCACCCACCGGAAAGATGTCTGCAGGGTATTTGACTGCTAGGGGCAAATTCCCTGTTCGCCAAGCTGGAGAAGTGTCAGTTCGAGCAGGAGTCCTTGCCATTTTTGGGCTACGTCATCTCGGCCCAGGGGTTGGCTATGGATCCGGCCAAACTGCAAGCGGTTATGGACTGGCAGGAACCCCATTCTCTTAAAGCGGTGCAGCGCTTTTTAGGGTTCGTTAACTATTACCGCCAGTTTATACCCCACTTCTCCTCCCTGGTAGCGCCTTTGGTTGCTCTCATGAAAAAAGGAGCTAATCCTAAGGCGTGGACCGAACAGGTTTCTAAGGCCTTTTCCTCCATAAAGTCCCACTTTGCAGGCGCTCCCATATTACACCGTCCCGATGTGGATAAGCCATTTATCCTTGAGGTAGACGCTTCTTCCGTCGGTGCAGGAGCAGTCCTTTACCAAAAGGATGCTCAAGGTTGGAAGCATCCATGCTTCTTCTATTCTAAGACCTTCTCACCGGCGGAGAAAAATTACTCCATCGGCGACAGGGAGCTGCTGGCCATGAAATTGGCTTTTTCCGAGTGGAGACATCTCCTGGAGGGAGCTCGGTTCCCCTTTCAGGTCTTCACGGATCATAAAAACCTGGTCTATCTTCAGACGGCCCAACGCCTGAGGCAGGCTGTAATGCATTTGTGGGAGGATACTTGGGCAGGCAGTTTGAGGGAAGACATGGAAATGTCGGGTGTGCAGTGGTCAAAGCAGAAAGACCTCTGTAAAGTCCTTCAGTGTTTTGAGGAATTCACATGGCTGGTAAGCGCAGACGACACCATCATAAGCATGAGCATTCCACTTATGCATCTGCTCATGCAAAGTTTGATGCACATTAAGGATCAGGCGTCTGCAGCCGAGGAGGAGAAGGAGGGAAGCCTTGATGACAGTCAGCCATTGTCTGGTCAAGGAACTGTCCTGGACGAGGTGGAGGAAGAAGAGGAGGAGGATGAGGATGAGGAGGATGATTATTTTGGGCAGTAGGATGTTTCTCAGGGGGCAAGAGAAAATGTTGGCATTCCAGGGTCAGGTACAGTGTTTGTGCGTGACTGTAGGGATGTGGATTTGCCAGAAAACTGCTCCTCCACCCACCATGGGCAGTGCATCATTGGCACCTGGAACATTGGCCCACATGTGCGATTATGCCTTGCGGATCCTAAAAGGGACCCCCGCATTGCCAAAATGATGAGGGATGACGACTACTGGCTGGCCAGCATCCTCGATCCACGCTACAAAGGCAAATTACACAACATCATGCCACAGGAGAACCTAGAGATAATACTGGCAATCAAACAAGCAACTCTGGTAAACCGTTTGTTTGAGGCTTTCCCAGCACACAGCAGCGGTGCTGGTTCTCCCATGAGCCGTAGTGGGAACAAAGGAAGAGGTGTTCGTGGTGCACACAGCAGAAGTGGCGTTGGAGACAGGGGTTTAATGACCATGTTGTGGAATGATTTCTCAAGTACTGCTCACACGACTGCTAATACTGCATCGATTAAAAGTGACAGGAGGCAGCAGTTGTCAACTATGGTTACAAACTACTTTTCCTCCCTTATCGATGCTCTCCCTCACAGGTAGTGTTGAACATTCTGATACTGCAAATATTGGGTATCGGTCGATATTCGCTGTATCGGAATTCTGATACCGAGTACCGATATTTTTACAATATCGAATTCCGGAATCGGAAGTTCCCATAATGCAATGAGCCAGTGTTGTGGCTGTGATTGGCTGCTGAAATGATGTCATCATGATGCGCGGTCAGTGCGCATCATGATGCGCTGTCTGTGCGGGCCTGCCGGGGGTCTGTGCGGGCCTGCCGGTTGTCTGTGCGGGCCTGCCGGGGGTCTGTGCAGGCCTGCCAGGTGTCTGTGTGGGCCTGCTGCTGGTTGTGTGTGTGTGAAGGCATCGTCCGATGGGAGTACAAGTCCCATCGGGCTATGCCTGCTACAATGACAGTGATTGACACATTAGCCAATGATGGGACAGTAGTAGTACCATCATCCGGCTAATGTGTTGAATGTAAAAAAAAAAAAAAAAAAAAGATACATACTACATACTGTGGTGTAGTAACCACTATGTCTGCTAGGGGGCGCTGTGTGGAGGTTCCAAGAGAAAGGATGAGTGGCAGAATCCTGAAGGATGGTTATGTATCTCAAAGTGGGTGGTTTTGAGATGGAGACTTAGTTATGTGTTGATCAGCAATGATTTTGCTGAAGTATTGTTTCAAGGTATAAGGGAGAAGTCTCCAGGTAACTTGGGAGTTGGGCGGGCCGGTTACCTACAAATCCACCCAGGGGTGTGTCTGAAAACACCTGTATTAAAAAGCTATGTGAGTGTGTGAAGGACCTGTGATGAGGTCATAGTCACGTGACCCGGTGGGCGTGGCTGTAGACCATATAATGTGGCCAGGGTAGGTCACATGTAAGGAATGCTGGGACCTGGTTGGTCCAGTGTGGAATGTCCTGCAGACATGGAACTTCCTGTGTGACAGCACGTGTGAAGTGGCTGTGAGCAATGGCGATGTGTGCCTGAGAGTTCCCTGGAGGGAAAGAACGTGTGCGGAGTGCTGCAGCCGCATGAGGAGCCCTGACGTGGGTGAGATAGTTGTGAGGCTAAGAGAGCCTGCGTACTGGACATTGATAACCAGAGTGAAGCATTATAATGGACGCTATGCTGGTAATGCTGTTAAGTGAACTTTCTGTTGCTGCTGTGGTTTATGAGGCGTGAATAAACCGCAAGGACTGTATAATTTGTTGGAAAATCCTGTGCCGGAACTGTTTTTTGTTCGCTGCAAGCGAGAATCCCCTAAGTAAAAGACAGCGCTACCTCACAATATATACTACATATATACTACATTCATACAACATACATACATACTACATATATACTACATTCATACAACATACATACATACTACATATATACTACATTCATACAACATACTACATACATTCTTCATGTATACTACATTCATACAACATACATACATACATACATACATATTACATCCTCTTCCTCGGACTTGCCCAATTGCGCCCTTTGCAGCCGCTGAATGTCCAGCCAACACAACACATATGCCAATTTTTAAACCTCCCTAACTGGGCTGCCCACCCCTCCCCCAACGGCTGGGGTCAAGACCTGGCGCACCCGGGCAAGTGCCGTTGCTCTGAACAGGTGGATGGGCCCACTGATGGCCGATGGCAATGGCACAGGGCCCCTCATAGTACAATACAGTGTCTCAGACGGTGGGAGAGCCCACTCGCTGTCAGATACACCAGCGTACTATGAGGGGCCCTGTTCCAGTACCGTCGACTACGATTGTGCCCGCCCTGCTTGATCATGGTCACATCACTTACAAGTCGCAATACTTACTTCTCCCTGCTCCACCGCTGTGTAGTCTGGGCAGTTAAATCCTTCACAGGGATGGCCACTAAAAAATTGGTGTATTGATCAATGATGGTTAAGATGTAGCTATGGCCTATCCTGCTGGCCTCTACCTTCAGATGATCAATGGCTACCATTTCAAATGGACGTCAACTTACAAGCGGATGCAGTGGTGGTTTATGATCACCTTTCACAGATGTGATAGTCACAGACGTGTGACATTCCTGCCACCATTTTTCAATGTCTCCTCTCATGCCAATCCAATAGAATGGCCTACGGCCTGTGGCTTCTGTCTTTTGCACTCCAAAATGACCAGACACATCATGATAGGCAGTGAGGACCATGGGTACATCTCTCCCTGTGATCACAATTTGATGGAGACGAGTAACGGTGATGTGATCCACGCTACTGCGATAAAGCAATCCTTTCTTCACAAAGAACCTTTTTCGCTTTCTCCACAGACACAGTAATTGAGGGTCTGCATCACCTCTGCAACATCTACCGGGAGGTTTTCCCGCGATGATTAATTCCAAAATTTCTGCTAACAATCGACATTGCGTCTATACTTGTATCCATGTAGTTTACAGTAGCGGAGATTCTGGACTGGCTTACTGAGATTGAAATATATACGAAGATTTAAAAGTACCACAACACCAGTACACTATGAATACCTTTCCCTTTTTCTACTTTTTTAATTCTGGTGAAATACATAGTGAGCATGTGAGTGTCTGACTCCGGAAGTATAGATGGAAATTTAACCCTATACTGGACACACCTGGTATGTGCTGATACAGTACCTTGTTTCAAAAATTTGTATTAAGGTATCATCTGTAGGATAACCAACTGTGGGGGTGGTGGGGACCCTCTTCTTGCCACAGACAAACACGAGACTGAGACAGAGTTTGTATTGAACTGGTCCGTTTTTAGTGCCCATCTGTCTGTCAACAACAGCAATTCACCACAGCCGTTTCACATTTCTCTGTACACAGGCCCAGGTACTTTCACTTCTTTTGTAACTATAATCGTGGCATCCTCTGTGGCTCTTCCACTGTGGCTGGTCTAGGCCCAGCCACCACAGCGCTGCACCAGTCTGAGCACACCATCTGTATGATAGCCCCAGGCCGTCTTCGTCTGTGGCTACTGTCCTCTGGGCCACCCCTCCGTGACCGCCCCAACTGTCAGTCCTCTCTGGAGCCTTTCCACTCTCTCTATTTCCTCAGCAGAACTTCTTCTTTACTGTGCTCCCTTCGCTGACTGACTCTTCCAGAACCTTCCCTCAGCCTTTTATACTTCCAGTTCTGGTAACTCCGCCGACTATCACCTAACAGTTTCTCTGACCAATGGCAGTTATTCAGTCCCACTCCTACACTCTCCACTGCTCTTCAATGGGCAAGCTAAAACACTGCACCCTCTCTCTTTATCTTAGCGGTTTCACACCTACACTGCGCTACACCTCTGCTTCTCACTACAGGCTGGTTTGTCTGTCAGTCTACCTTCCCTACATCATCCATAGTGAGTGTGTGTGGGTTACGCCTTCTATATATACGGTGAATTGAATAAACATATTTTTACACTATACTCGATACAGCTTGTATCTTGTTATACAGTACCTTTGTTCGACATTTAGCATTACGGTCAAATCCATACTGTGTAAGCATCTGAGAGTGACTATGGGACTATTTATACGGAGATTTCGATTGTCCCCTAAAAAATATATACTTGCTATCTTGTTATCCAGGACCTATTTAACAACATTTTTTATTATGGTCAAAACCAAACTGAGTGAGCGTCTGAGGGTGACCACGGAAATATATACCGATATTTTCAATTTGGCCAACACTGTATACAGCAGAACGCTTCTGATACAGTAACCTTTTTATCTATTTAGATTCTGGTGTAATCCATAATGAGCCTGTAAATGTCCATTTGTTACTCCGGCAATATTTTTGGAACTTTAAGATTACTCCAACACTGTATACAGCTGTACGCTTGTGTTACATAACCCATTTATAGCTTTTCATATTCTTGTGTAATCCATACTGGGCCTGAGAGCGTTTGTGGCTGCCTCCTGAAATGTATACGGAGAATCAGAATGTTTACACTATACTATATATACCTTGTATCTGGTGATACTGTACCCTTTTTCAACTTGTTATTTTATTGAGCAAGCCATACTGAGCCTGTGAGCGTCTGTGTATGCCTCATGAAATATATACGGAGATTTACTGTTATCCATAGACTGTATAGAGCTGTACGCTTCTGATACGGTACCATATACACTCACTGGCCACTTTATTAGGTACACCTGTCCAACTGTGTGTTAAGACTTAATTTCTAATCAGCCAATCACATGGCGGCAACTCAGTGCATTTAGGCATGTAGACATGGTCAAGACAATCTCCTGCAGTTCAAACCGAGCATCAGTATGGGGAAGAAAGGTGATTTGAGTGCCTTTGAACGTGGCAAGATTGTTGGTGCCAGAAGGGCTGGTCTGAGTATTTCAGAAACTGCTGATCTACTCTGATTTTCACGCACAACCATCTCTAGGGTTTACAGAGAATGGTCCGAAAAAGAAAAAAAATCCAGTGAGCGGCAGTTCTGTGGCCGGAAATGCCTTGTTGATGCCAGAGGTCAGAGGAGAATGGGCATACTGGTTCGAGCTGATAGAAAGGCAACAGTGACTCAAATTGCCACCCGTTACAACCAAGGTAGGCAGAAGAGCATCTCTGAACGCACAGTGCGTCGAACTTTGAGGCAGATGGGCTACAGCAGCAGAAGACCACACTGGGTACCACTCCTCTCAGCTAAGAACAGGCATCTGATGGCTACTTTCAGCAGGATAATGCGCCATGTCATAAAGCTCGAATCATCTCAGATTGGTTTCTTGAACATGACAATGAGTTCACTGTACTCAAATGGCCTCCTCAGTCACCAGATCTCAATCCAATAGAGCATCTTTGGGATGTGGTGGAACGGGAGATTCGCATCAGGGATGTGCAGCCGACAAATCTGCGCCAACTGTGTGATGCCATCATGTCAATATGGTCCAAAATCTCTGAGGAATGCTTCCAGCACCTTGTTGAATCTCTGCCACGAAGAATTGAGGCAGTTCTGAAGGCAAAAGGGGGTCCAACCCGTTACTAGCATGGTGTACCTAATAAAGTGGCCAGTGAGTGTATATGCTGGTATTTTGGGTCCATTTTCCAAAACATGAGGAAGTATGGTGGAAGAGGGTGTGGATGTGGGCGTGGAGGGCCACCTGGTACTGATGGTGGTGGTGGTGCATCTGCTGAAAGGGCCAAAAACACAATAGCAACTAAGGCAGGAGGTGTTGAGCCAGAGTCATGGTGTAGCTCTGGAAGGCCTGTAATGCTCCCTTTTCTGGGAGTAGGTAGATTGCTTTTAAAGCCGGAGTATCAGGAACTGTTTGTGGCTTACATTGCTGAAACAGCCTCCAGCTCTATCGCCTCCACTTCTGAAGTTGTAAAAAATGCAAGCACTGAGTCATAACTGCAGGCTTCTGGTCAGGAGCAACCCCTTTCCTTGTGTCCTTCACCCACACCAAAAGTGAAGGGTGTAGAAGCACACACCTCAGATTACTCCATGGAGCTCTTTTCACATACCATGCCTGGGTTAATTAAAAATAGGGCCCATCATATACTGGAGCAATGTAAATGGGGCAGATCAGACACTGGAGCAGCTTCTAAGGGGCCCATTTTACACTGGAGCATTACAAATGGGGCCCATTATATATGGAGAATTATTAGGGCCCATGATACACTGGAGCATCATCCATGACGCCCATCATGTACTGGAGCATTGCAAATGGGGCAGGTCAGACACTGGAGCAGCATCTAAGGGGCCCATTATACACTAGAACATTACAAATGGGGTCCATTATATATGGAGCATTATTAGAGCCCATCATACACTGGAGCATCATCCATGAGGCCCATCATGTACTGGAGCATTGTAAATGGGGCAGATCAGACACTGGAGCAGCATCTAAGGGGCCCATTAAACACTGGAGCATTATTAGGGCCCATGATACACTGGAGCATCATCCATGAGACCCATTATGTACTGGAGCAATGTAAATGGGGGACATCAGACACTGGAGCAGCATCTAAGGGGCCCATTATACACTGAAGCATTACAAATGGGGCCCATTATATATGGAGCATTATTGGAGCCCATCATAGACTGGAGCATCATCCATGAGGCCCATTATGTACTGGAGCATTGTAAATGGGGCAGATCAGAAACTGGAGCAGCATCTAAGGGGCCCATTATACGCTGGAGCATTACAAATGGGGCCCATTATATATGGAGCATTATGTGGAGCTCATCATATACTGTATGGAACATTATATGTGACTAATTATTTGGTATGGAGAAATATATGGGGCTCATTATTCTGTATGGCGCACAATGTGGTGGCCATAACACTGTATGGAGTAATATAATGTCCTGTTTTTGAGCTATTGTACAATTTAAAATAGATCAGTCATGTCATGTAAGCAGTGAAGTATGTGTCATTGTACTATACCTATATTTCTGTGGCGTATCGGAGCATCATGTGTTGTGGTATGTGTTAAAGGGGCGCACTGACACTCTTTGGCCCAGGGCACACAAAAACCTGGAGCCAGCCCAACCCCCCCACAACTTTAGCCAAATAACCCCCAGTTTTCAATGCGTAACTATTATTAGGAAGTAAATTAAGGTTGACAAGCTTCAGTTATAAGAATTGATGTTTTTAGCATTGAAATGGGCACTGTAGGTGTGTTTACTATCTTCCATTCCCTGCCAACTTTGCTTCCACATTGACTTGCATTGGGTTTCGTGTTTCAGTCGGCCTCCGACTTTTCCCTATAGTCGGCTGATTTCGTTCGACCCGACTTTTGCAAAAGTCGGGTTTCATGAAACCCGACTCGACCCGAAAAAAGGCAAAGTCGCTCATCTCTAGTCCGTACACACAGAGTGATCTATTTCACGTGTTTATTTCTGTTAATGTTGATGATTATGGCTTACAGCCAATGAAAACCCTAAAGTCATTAGCTCAGTAAATTAGAATACTTTATAATACCAGCTTGAAAAAATGATTTTAAAATCTGAAATGTTAGCCTACTGAAATGTATGTTCAGTAAATGCACTCAATACTTTGTCAGGGCTCCTTTTGCATCAATTACAGCATCAGTGTGGTGTGGCATAGAGGTGATCAACCTGTGGCAGTGTTAAGGTGTTATGGAAACCCAGCTTGCTTTGATAGAAGCCTTCAGCTCATCTGCATTGTTGGGTCTGGTGTCTCTCATCTTCCTCTTGACAATACCCCATAGATTCTCTATGGGGTTAAGGTCAGGCGAGTTTGCTGGCCAATCACGCACAGTGATACTGCTGTTTTTAAATCTGGAATTGGTACTTTTGGCAGTGTGAAATTTTGATCTCCAAAAAGCTTGTCGGCAGAGGGAAGCATTAAGTGCTCTAAAATTTCCTGGTAGATGACTGAGCTGACTTTGGTCTTCATAAAACACAATGTACATATACCAACAGATGACATAGCTCCCCAAACCATCACTGATTGTGGAAACTTCACTCTAGACCTCAAGCAGCTTGGATTGTCTGTCTCGCCACTATTCCTCCAGACTCTGGGACCTTGATTTCCAAGGTCTAATGTGAAGTATCCACAATCAATGATGGTTTCAGGAACCATGTCATCTTCTGGGGTGCAGGTTCACTGTGTTTTATCAAGACTGGTGATGAGCGAGTTTACTTGTTACTCGAGATTTCCCGAGCATGCTCGGGTGAGCTCCAAGTATTTGGATGTGCTCGGAAATTTAGTTTCTGTCACCGTAGCTGCATGATTTGCGGCTGCTAGACAACCTGAATACATGTGAGGCTTTCCTAACAAACAGGCAATCCCCACATGTATTCAAGCTGGTTAGCAGCTGCAAATCATGCAGCTACAGTGACAGAAACTAAATCTCCGAGCCCATCCAAACACTCGGAGCTCACCCGCATGCTCAGGAAATCTCAAGTAACGAGTATACTCGCTCATCACTAATCAAGACGAAAGTCAGCGCAGCCATCTACCAGGAGATTTTAGAGCACTTCATGCTTCCCTCTGCCAATAAGCTTTTTGGAGAAGTAAATTTAATTCTCCAGCAGGACTTGGCCCCTGTCCATACTGCCAAAAGTACCAATACCTGGTTTACAAACAACAGTGTCACTGTGCTTGATTGGCCAGAAAACTCACCTGACCTTAACCTCGTAGAGAATCTATGGGGTATTGTTAAGAGGAAAATGAGAGACACCAGAACCAACATTACAGACGAGCTGAAGGCTGCTATCAAAGCAACCTGGGCTTCCATAACACCTCAGCAGTGCCACAGGCTGATTGCCTCTATGCCACGCCTCATCGATGCAAAAATTGATGCCAAAGGAGCCCTGACCAAGTTTTGAGTGCATTTACTGATCCAACATTTCTAATTTTAGAATCATTTTTTCAAGCTGGTTTATAAAGTATTCCAATTTACTGAGACTTTTGGGTTTTCATTGTCTGGAAGCCATAATCATCAACATTAACAGAAATAAACACTTGAAATAGATCACTCTGTTTTCACTTTTTGTATTGAAGAACTGAAATAAATTAACTTTTTGACGATATTCTAATTTAGTGAGAAGCACCTGTAGATAAAAGTTGTGTTTATGAGACACACCTTTTAATGTTTTTGCTCAGAGAAATACCCTTATTAAGCATTACAAATCAAGGGATCATTTAAGAGGGAAAAAACACCCTAAGGCCGGCATCACACTAGAGAGAGAAATACGGACGAGTGCTATGCGATAAAAAAAATCGCATAGCACTCGGACCAATGTTAATCTATGGGGCAGCTCCCATCATCCGTTTTTTTCTCGCCCATATTATACGTGCAAGAGAAATCGCAGCATGCTGCGATTTGCACCGTATTACGGCCGAGACTTGCCAATGCAAGTCTATGGTTGCGAGAAAAAAAAACTGATTACACATGGACCATGCATTTGACTTGCGAGAAATAGGCACCAATGTCCTTTAGAAAAGCTGGCAATTCAGTGCGCTATACTGTAAAATCACACTGACAGGTTAAAATAGAATAGAGAGAATACACGTACTGTACAGTCATGGCCAAAAGTTTAGAGAATGACACAAATATTATATTTTCACATGACCTGCTGCCCTCTGGTTTTTATGTGTGTTTGTCAGATATTTTTATCATATACAGAAATATAATTGCAATCATATTATGAGTAACAAAAGGTTATATTGACAGAATGAGTTAATGCAGCAAGTCAATATTTGCAGTGTTGACCCTTCTTCTTCAGGACCTCAGCAATTCTCCCTGGCATGCTCTCAATCAACTTCTGGATAAAATGCTGACTGACAGCAGTCCATTCTTGCAAAATCAATGCTTTTATTTTGTCTGAATTTGAAGGTTTTTGTTTGTCCACCAGTCTCTTGATGATTGACCACAAGTTCTCTTTCCAGGCCATGGTCCCAAAATCTCTGTTTTGTTCCCTGAGCCATTTAGTTATCACCTTTGCTTTATGGCAAGGTGCTCCATCATGTTGAAAAAGGCATTGTTGATCACCAAACTGCTCTTGGACGGTTGGGAGAAGTTGCTCTTGGAGGACATTCTGGTACCATTCTTTATTCATGGCTGTGTTTTTAGGCAAGACTGAGAGAGAGCCCATTCCCTTGGCTGAGAAGCAACCCCACACATGAATGGTTTCAGGATGCTTGACAGTTGGCATGAGACAAGACTGGTGGTAGCGCTCACCTGGTCTTCTCAGAATAAGCCGTTTGCCAGATGTCCCAAACAATCGAAAAGGGGATTCATCAGAGAAAATGACTTTACCCCAGTCCTCAGCAGTCCACTCCCTGTACCTCTTGCAGAATATCAGTCTGTCCATGATGTTTTTTCTGGAGAGAAGTGGCTTCTTTGCTGCCCTCCTTGAGACCAGGCCTTGCTCCAAGAGTCTCTGCCTCACTGTGCGTGCAGATGCACTCACACCTGCCTCCTGCCATTCCTGAGCAAGCTCTGCACTGCTGGTAGCCTGATCCTGCAGCTGAAACACTTTTAAGAGACGGTCCTGGCGCTTGCTGGTCTTTCTTGGGCGCCCTGGAGCCTTTTTGGCAACAAGGGAACCTCTCTCCTTGAAGTTCTTGATGATGCGATAGATTGCTGACTGAGGTGCAATCTTTCTAGCTGCGATACTCTTCCCTGTTAGGCCATTTTTGTGCAGTGCAATGATGACTGCACGTGTTTCTTTAGAGAGAATCATGGTTAACAGAAGAGAAACAGTGATGCCAAGCACCAGCCTCCTTTTAAAGTGTCCAGTGGTGTCATTCTTACTTAATCATGACAGATTGATCTCCAGCCCTGTCCTCATCAACACCCACACCTGTGTTAATGGAGCAATCACTGAAACGATGTTAGCTGGTCCTTTAAAGGCAGGGCTGCAATGATGTTGAAATGTGTTTTGGGGGATAAAGTTAATTTTCTAGGCAAATATTGACTTTGCAAGTAATTGCTGTTAAGCTGATCACTCTTTATAACATTCTGGAGTAAATGCAAATTGCCATTAGAAAAAATGAAGCAGTAGACTTTGTAAAAATTAATATTTGTGTCATTCTCTAAACTTTTGGCCATGACTGTATACACATAGTATAAGTGTATATGCACTGCGCTGCGAAAGTATTTGGCTCCCTGGAACTTTTCAACCTTTTCCCACATATCATGCTTGAAACATAAAGATACCAAATGTAAATTTTTGGTGAAGAATCAACAAGTGGGGCACAATTGTGAAGTTGAACGAAACTTATTGGTTATTTTAAATGTTTGTGGAAATTCAAAAACTGAAAAGTGGGGCGTACAATATTATGTGGCCCCTTTAACTTAAAACTTTGTTACGACACCTTTTGCTGCGATTAGGCTAGTTTCACATTTGCGTTTAAGGCCGCAGCGGCGGCCTGCGCACGGCCGCTGCTAAGCCCCGCCCCCTGCCGCATGCGCCGCCAAACGCATACCTGTGCACGGCCTGCGTCCCCAGTGCTAAAGATAGGGGACGCATGAAGCCCCATGCGCCCGTAGGCGGAGCTACTGGTGGAGGCACGGCAGGGGGCGGGGCTTAGCGGCAGCCTTGCGCAGGCCACCGCTGCGGCCTTAAACGCAAATGTGAAACTAGCCTTACAGCTGCAAGTCGCTTGGGGTATGTCTCTATCAGTTTTGTACATCGAGAGATTGAAATTCTTGCCCATTCTTCCTTGGCAAACAGCTCGAGCTCAGTGAGGTTTGATGGAGATCGTTTGTGAATAAAAAATAACGTGACGTCAGCGGTAGTCACTGAGGCTGTGCAGACTCCCTGCCTGACCTGTGGTGAACTTGACAGTGTGGGAAAATGTTCAGAAACTTTCCCACGCTACTGAGTTCATGTCCGGTCAGGCGGGGAGGCTGTGCAGACAGGTTTTCATTCATTCCTCTGTGGTTTACAGCCTGGACGGTAGCATTAGCACCACTCCCGGTTGTAAACTATTTAACCACTTGAGATGGATTGCAGCATTGGGACTTGACTATACAGCAGATAGTTATTGGATATTGCTGCTTTTTTCATTTTTGTTTTTTTACAGGAGAACAAGGGTTTCAATTGAATTGGAAGTTTAATAAAGATGGCAAAAATGTGTTGAGTTATTTCATTAAAAGACTTTATTCTTAATGTGTGTTTTTTAATCCCTTTCATACTATTGGATTAATAAGAGATAAGTGTCTTATTGACACCTCTCCATTATTAACCAGGCTTAATGTCACCTTACAATGGCAAGGTGACATTGACCCCTTATTACCCCATATGCCACCCGCTACAGGGCAATGGGAAGAGAGGCTAAGTGCCGGAATAGATGCATCTTACAGATGCGCCTTTTCTGGGGAGGCTGGGGGCAGATGTTTTTATCCAGGGGGGCCAAAAACAATGGTCCCTCTCTTGGCTATTAATATCTGCCCTCAGTCACTGGCTTTCCCTCTCTGGCGGAGAAAATTGCGCGGGAGCCCACATCAGTTTTTTCCGTGAAATAATTCTTTATTTCAACACCTACAGCTCCAATATTTTACACACACATGCTACTAACATTATTGGTGAGGGACATATATAAATCTTATGGATATGCAATGGTTTACTGTATGAAAGCCATGTCTCATATCCTGTCGGGTTCTGTAATGATTTTACAGAAGCCGACTATTGAATTATCGGCTATTCTGCTATCTAGCACTGTATGAAATATAAAGACCATATATATATATATATATATATATATATATATTATACTGTATATATGTTTTCACGAATATTTGAGGCCATGGATCCATTATATCTCACCATACGGATATCACACGGCTATCACACGGATGCATAGATGCGAGAAATTTGCATCATCGCATTGCACAGGGGTGACATACGGATCACTGTTCAGGGAACATATCTGCGATTCTCGTCCATGAAAAACGGACCGACTTTTTTATAAGGTATGTGTGACGCTGGCCTAAGGTATAATTACGGAGCAATTGCAAAAAATTGTGTGATAATGACGGCTTCCAACTTCAGTAATTGTGCTTTGCACAGCCCTTATGCTATCTAATTAGTTTTTCTATCCTGAGTTAATTCATTCTTGTTTGCTTCTTTCATTGTGATATAGCCATGTTGAATAAACTGATATATTAGAGCTTCACTCACTAATCTTCTTAGTATTTAATACGGTGAAATTACTGTTATTACCTGTAAATTTTACAATTCATGGATGACGTATCTGCTGCCTCACACAGTACAACAGTATTATTCCTATCATCATTCCATACAGCATATGCTAATAATAAATGTATACTCTAGTTTATCATGCAGTCTGTACAAAAGATTGGCCAGAAACAGAAGTCTGCAGATCCTATGAAGATGTATGTATATCCTTGGCAACTGACTACAACAAACAAACCCTGTGTAGTCTGATCGTTGTCACTGGCAATTGTCCACCACAAACATTTGTTACCTTAGCAAAAAGTAGAAAATATTTGAATGGTAATATTTCCACAGACTAAAAAGCATTTTTTTTTAAATAAATTATCATAGAGAAGTATAGTACTTAGTGATGAACGGATAATTTGAAATTCAGATTTGTCAGTTTGCGTAGATTTATCCAAGAAATTATATTTGCAGAAAAGTTATTTGCCACAAATTCCCTTTTCCAGAACCCACAAAACCCAAAGAATAATAAAAGAAAGGAATAAAAAATAACCCTAATACGCTCCTCACCACTCACATCTCCAGCTGCTCTGCTGCTTGCTGTCCACCATCTTGTCCTCAATTCCACTTCTTTCATCCATCAATGGCCTTATCTGCCTGTTGTTCACTTTAAACCATCACCGGGCATTGGGAATCACTGTGCATGGTAAGTTCTTTCCATATGTCTTGCCATTACAATGTAGTGATCTTAAAATGCTTAGTCACTCCTGAGTCCTGACTTATAGTGAATAGTGATGAGCAAGTATGCTTGCTGCTCGGGTTTCCCCGAGCATGCTCGGGTGGTCTCCGATTATTTGGAAGTGCTCGAAGATTTCGTTTCTGTCCTGCAGCTGCATGATTTGCAGCTACTTGACAGCCTGAATACATGTGGGAGTTGCCTGTTTGTTAGGGAATTCCCACACGTATTCAGGCTGTCAAGTAGCCACAAATCATGCAGCTTCAGCAACAGAAATTAAATCTCCGAGCGCGCCAAAATACTCGGAGATCACCCGAGCATGCTCGGGGAAACCCAAGCAGAGAGCATAGTCGCTCATCACTAATAGTGAAGAACAAGCAGATTGGGCACACGACAGCTGAAAGAAGAGGACTGGATGGTGGGCAACAAGCAGCAGAGGGCATGGAGAGGTAAGCGGAGAGTTGAATATTAGTGTTTTTTTATTTTGTTTTTATTTCTGGTTAACCACAATGAAAGAAGGGCGTTTTTTTTTTGTGATCCTTGCAAACCAAAGATTACTAATTAGTGATGAGCGAGTAAACACGTTGCTCGTTTTTTTCCGACCTTGCTTGGGTGTCCTCTGAGTATTTTGGCGTGCTCGGAGATTTAGTTTTCGTCGTCTCATCTGCATGATTTGCGACTTGTAGACATATTGAATACATATGTGTGGAATGCCTGTTTGTTAGGAAATTCCCACATGTATTCAGCCTGTCTACAAGTCGCAAATCATGCAGATAAGATGACAGAAACTAAATCTCCGAACACGCCAAAATACTCGGAGGACACCCGAGCATGCTCGGGAAAACCCAAGCAACGAGTATACTGGCTCATCACTATTACTAATTCATGTGGAATATCAGAATATTTGACTCAAACTCAATGCTTCACAAGTTTATCCACCCATCTCTAATAGTTCTCCATCTCAAAAATTACACCAGCTAACACTTCATAATTTTAAATGACAAAAATCTTGGCACTCAATATGTGAAATATTCAGACACTTTTATTTTGTGCATCCAGACAGAAAGGTTTAAACGTTTTCGGTCCAGCATAGGACCTTCATCAGAAAAATCTCATTTACTGAAATAAATAAATCCTTGCAATGGTAGCCAAAAGAAGGACAAAGTAGAGAGTCTGGATGGCCAGTGGAAATGTTAAATGGCTGGCGTCTGGAAAGCGTATGTGGACTGAGCCGTCCAAAATTAGAACAGGCAGCTGTACAGCGTAGGGCTTCAGAAAAGGGACCTCCAGGGTCACTAAAATAGGGAGTGACGCTGCGTCTTCCACACAGGGCAGCCAGACCACAGACCAGGGCTTCACCAGCGCAATTCAATTCTAGAGGTTGTATACCCACTGCTATTAGCGCTGTCTTCACTCCTTATTTTAGTGACCCTGGAGGTCCCTTTTCTGAAGCCCTACGCTGTACAGCTGCCTGTTCTAATTTTGGACGGCTCAGTCCACATACGCTTTCCAGACGTCAGCCATTTAACATTTCCACTGGCCATCCAGACTCTCTACTTTGTCCTTCTTTTGGCTACCATTGCAAGGATTTATTTATTTCAGTAAACGAGAATTTTCTGATGAAGGTCCTATGCTGGACCGAAAACGTTTAAACCTTTCTGTCTGGATGCACAAAATAAAAGTGTCTGAATATTTCACATATTGAGTGCCAAGATTTTTGTCATTTTTGATTGATGGGTTGGATACCCGACTTGAGCACCAACAACCAAACTATTCCTGAGTGCCGTGCTCTCTTTATAGGATTGTAATACTTCATAATTTTAGTCAAAGTGCACAAAATACTACTATGGCTGTTTAGGACTTTTGCTGAGTAACTTGGCACCTAACTTCAAATACAGAAGCCATTAGTAGAGAATGCTTGAAGGACTGTAGCCAGGATATCTTAGCAGGAAGGACATTACATTTCTTTATGTAAAATAGGAACCTATGCAAGACTAGTATTCACCCAACTGTTCGCTCAATACACAAACCATATCACATCATGAAATGTACATATTAATTAAATACATAAAGGGGACATCTCAGCAATCTGTCAACACAGTTCATGCAAGCAATCAAGAGAAAGCGCTGCAGAAGAGAGTGATTTTCCTAATTAAACCCTTTCTGACATCTGACGTAATAATCCGTCCATGTACCCTGGGTCTACCTGACCACGGACAGATTACTATGACACACAGATCGTCTGCGTACACAGGCGGTGCACGAGCGATCGCTGCCGGGTGTCATGCACCTCTCCCAGCACTTTAACTCCCTAAATGCTGCGACTGAATGTGACCACAACATTTCAGGAGCTGGCAGAGGGCTGACAGACTCTCTGTTTCTGGATCGGAGACCCTGTGGTGTGACACAGGGTCCCGATCGTTGGTATGGTGACCCGATGTTATCATGATGACATCCGGGTCACCAGAGCTAGGAAAGTTGCTGATCATGTGCAGTGCATGATCAGCAACTTTCCCTGTCAGTGCAGAGCTGAAAGTTTATACAGCATCGTGATGCTGCTGCATCCCCATGCTGTACAAGCGATCAGACTTCAAAAAATGAATGTTCCATAGTGGGACAAAGTAAAAGAGTTAAAAAAAAGTTAAAAATTGTTTAAAATAATTGTAAAAATTGGCCTGGTCTTTAATGTGCAAACGGGGGTAAAGGGGTTAAACCAAGAAGCAAGTTTATCGGGGTGAAAAACTAAATCCTGGAAACCCCTTTTAACAGCAATCATGAGGACTTTATGCTGTTGAATAAACAGGTCATTTTATGATAATTGGAGTTTGAACTCTGATTCTGAGATTGAAGGAGACACAACACTGGTGTAGCGGCACACACCAGCACTGCATTCCTGTCATTCTCTGGATCTTGTGGGTCCACCGCACAGGTCAAACTTTCCCACTGTTATTAAAGTTACAACACATCTTGACAATTTCCTAGTGATGGAATGTCCTTTATTCATGCTTAAGAACACTTCTGAAAAAATGAGAAGACCTACTGTATCAAGCTTCAGAAAAAAATTGGCAAATTTCCAAGCTTGAGAAAAGTTCTCATTTTTTAATTCATACGTTGCCATTATGGGCTATTAAATAGCACTTTTTTCACTATTGCTGGTGCTGCTTTTGTTTTTCTTTGGTACATAGAGAGATATCTACGTGTATATATATTTTTAGAAAAATATAATATTTTCCTTTACGACACAAAATGCATCACTTATTTATTGATTAAAAACATGTCTTATGGAAGAAATTATAGGTCAAATATCCATTTGGAAATTTGATATCTTTCCTTAGAATTTGCATCATAGATCAAGGTTGTTTTATGTTTTTAAAGTCATGTAAGAGGAAGTAAATGAGACTCTGTATGCTAAGAGGAAGTACAACATATTTTTAGTGATTTTGTGCCAGATATATTATAATGCTATAGGTAAAAAGTCCCTTCATGTAAGCTGATCAACTTGATGAACTATATGGGGCTTTTTTTTTTTCGTTAGTTCCAAAATATTACAAGAAAAGAAAAAAGGGTTTTCCCCACCAATTACGTTTCGCACCTGTTTACAAAATGTGTGAGAAGTAGTGTTGAGCATTACCATTCAATACCCAAAAATATAGTATCGGATGGTATCGCCCGATACGAAAAAAATATCGGGTATCGCCGATTCTGATACCGGAAGTCCCTATTCAAATCACATGGCATAGCATTAATTCCAATTTTTTTTTTCAAGACGTTCGGAGTTAAAAAGATATTGACTATGTTAACCTTTTTTATATTTTGTCATATATGTATGTTTCTTAACTTCTATGCTCTTCACCTTCTTTTGTACTTCTCCCACACTTTCTCCTTCATGATCCGCAGCAGTAGCATTTTTTTCATCAACTTTTTCTTCACCTTATTCATCTTCTTCTTCTTCACCTTCTTCCCATTATTTTTTTTTCCATTCTTCATATTCTTCTTATTCAGCGATTATTAATTTTCATATGCTATTTCTTCATCTTCTTCCTATTCTTCTTCTTCATTTTCTTATGGTGACAGGCATTCCTGTAGTACTTATCTATAAAAGTTATAAGATTACACCTTACGTTCTGCCTGTCACAAAAGATTTACAACAGGTTTTGTCCGCGTTCAGTTTGGCCTGCAGCAGCAGGCATTATCCAGGGGCACCACGAGGAGGAACGGACTCACCCCCATTTACTGCTTAGTCTTCTTCTGCTTACAATTCTTGATATTTCTATGCTGATTTTTAGTCTTATGCTTAATGTTCTTCTGCTTTTGCTTCTTCTGCTTCTTGTTATTCTGTCTTTTGTTCTGTATCTTGGTGGTTGTCTTCATGTTTTGTCCTGTTCGTCATATTATTTTGGGTCATATTTCTGGTATTCTTTGGTGTGGTCTTCAGGGTCGTCGTCATCAGGGTCGTCGTCATGGAGATCAATAAGGATTACCAAAGACAATTTCAAAAAGCTTGATCTTGGAAATGTAGCAGAAGGTACAAGAAGGCTGAGAAACTGGCGAGAACCAGCTGACAGTATTGGAACCCGTAGTGGCAGCAGAAGGAACAAGAGCCAATGGCACTACCGAGGAACAGCTGACGGTGCTGGACCACGGTTACTAAGCAGAAGGTACCTGTGCTAAAAAGCACTACCAAGGACCAGCTGACGTTGCTGGACCTCGGATACTGAGATGGAGGCACTTAGGCCAAAGGCTCTGGCGAGAACCAGCTGACAGTGCTGGAACCCGGATGGGTAGCAGAAGGAACAAGAGCCAATGGCTCTACCAAGGACCAACTGACGGTGCTGGACCACGGTTACTAAGCAGAAGGTACCTGTGCTAAAAAGCACTACCAAGGACCAGCTGACGTTGCTGGACCTCGGATACCGAGATGGAGGCACCTAGGCCAAAGGCTCTGGCGAGAAGCAGCTGACAGTGCTGGAACCCGGGTGGGTAGCAGAAGGTACCCATCCAAAGCAAAGTAGCCAGGCCGCAAGCTGGCCGCAGTAACCGAAACCCACAGTCCTACAGGGGGTCCATGTCCGATTGGCACTACAGATCCAGCCTTCAGTTCCAGTTCCCGCAGCCCACATAGGAGTCACCTAAATTGCAGGCACCGTAGAGTCGGCTAACCCGGCCGCAAGATGACAGGACAATGGCTTGGTGGCATAGTGACCTTGACACTACCCGGAAACAGCAGGCGTGCTGAAAACAGGCTGGGCAACAGGGAGTACCCGTGCCACAGACACTGCCGAGAACCAGCTGACGGTGCTGGAACCCAGACGGGTAGCAAAAGCTACAAGAGCCAATGGCACTACTGAGGAACAGCTGACGGTGCTGGACCACGGTTACTAGGCAGGAGGTACCTGTGCTAGAAAGCACTACCAAGGACCTGCTGACGGTGCTGGACCTTCGGATACCGAGATGGAGGCACTTAGGCCAAAGGCTCTGGGGAGAACCAGCTGACAGTGCTGGAACCCGGGTGGGTAGCAGAAGGTACCCATCCAAAGCAAAGTAGCCAGGCCGCAAGCCGGCCGCAGTTACCAAAACCCACAGTCCTACAGGGGGTCCATGTCCGATTGGCACTACGGATCCAGCCTTCAGTGCCAGTTCCCGCAGCCCACATAGGAGTCACCTAAACTGCAGGCACCGTAGAGTCGGCTAACCCGGCCGCAAGACGACAGGACAACCGATTGGTGGCAAAGTGAAATTGACACTACCTGGAAACAGCTGGCGTGCTGGAACCAGGCTGGGCAACAGGGAGTACCCGTGCCAAAGACACTGCCGAGCACCAACTGGCATTGTTGGAGCCCAGGGACAATCATGGTTAGGCCGAATTTGGAGGCAGCAGCAGTTTGCCGTCCACACAGCAGGGGATCAGCTGACGTTACCGAACCCCACTTACACATGAACAAGTGTTTTTTCTGTGTGGACAGCACTTCCAAGCACCAACTGGCGTTGTTGGAGCCCAGGGACCATCATGGTGTAGGCCAAGGCCTACTTGGTGGCAGTTTTATATCGGTTCTGGACTACAACTGACTGTCAACGTGCTCCAATTAGGCATCTGTCTCCACTCTGTTTCCAGGATTTAACCTGACCACCAACACCACTAGGTTATGCGCACAGTAGCCGTCAGCCCAATCCACACGTGTTCCTGTGTTACTGGGGTTCCGTAATGTCAGCAGATCCCCTGATGTGTGTCTGGCAATGTCTCCTGCTCTGTCCACATTCCCACCACTTGTAGTGGGAAGGTGGACAGCGCAGTCGACAGTGCCGGACACACATTGGGGGATCAGCTCATGTAACAGAACACCAGGAACACAGGAACAAGTGTGGAATGTGTGGACGGCAACTGTGAGCAGGAACTGGCGGTGTAGGAGGTCAGGGGAAATACTCGAGACAGAGTGGAGACAGAGGCCAAATCAGAGAATGTTTAAATCAGAAGTAGTTAGAATTTGGAGGCAGAAGCAGTTTGCCGTCCACACAGCAGGGGATCAGCTGACGTTACCGAACCCCACTTACACATGAGCGAGTGTTTTTTCTGTGCGTACAGCACTTCTGAGCACCAACTGGCGTTGTCGGAGCCCAGGGAAAATCAGGTAGTAGGTTGAGGCCTACTTGGAGCCAGGTGTAAATCTGAGGTACTTAGAGTTGGAGGGAGCAGTACACTTTGCCATACACACAGCAGGGGATCAGCTGACGTTACCAAACCCCACTTACACATGAGCAAGTGTTTTTTCTGTGTGTACAGCACTTCTGAGCATCAACTGGCGTTGTCGGAGCCCAGGAAAAATCAGGTAGTAGGCTGAGGCCTACTTGGTGGCAGTTTTAGATTGTTTCTAGACTACTACTAACTGTCAACGTACTCCAATTAGGCCTCTGTCTTCACTCTGTTTCGAGTATTTCCTCTGGCTTCCAAACACGACAGTTGCTGCTCTGAAATGCCGTCTGCACAACCAACACTTGTTCCTGTGTTACTGGGGTTCTGTAACAGCAGCTTATCCCTAGAGGTGAGTCAGGCAATGTCTCCTGCTCTGTCCACTTTTCCACTACAAGTAGTGGGAATGTAGACAAAGCAGGAGACATTGCCGGACTCACCTCTGGAGATCAGCTGATGTTACAGGACCATGGAAACACAGGAACAAGTGTTGATTGTGCAGACGGCACTTGAGAGCAGAAACAGGCGGTGTTGGAGGCCTGAGGAAATACTCAAAAGAGAGTGGAAACAGAGGGCAAATCAGAGAACATATTAAATCAGAGGTAGTCAGAAGTTGTAGGCAGCAGGAGAGTTTGACGTACACACAGTAGGGGATCAGCTGACGTTACCGAACCCCACTTACACATGAGCGAGTGTTTTTTCTGTGCGTACAGCACTTCTGAGCACCAACTTGCGTTGTCGGAGCACAGGAAAAATCAGGTAGTAGGTTGAGGCCTACTTGGAGCCAGGTGTAAATCTGAGGTACATAGAGTTTGGAGGGAGCAGGACACTTTGCCATACACACAGCAGGGGATCAGCTGACGTTACCAAACCCCACTTACACATGAGTGAGTGTTTTGTCTGTGTGGACAGCACTTCTGAGCAACAACAGGCGTTGTTGTAGCCCAGGAATTACAGTTCAGGTCATAGAAACATGAACACAACAGGAGACCTGGATCCTGTTGCCAGCCAATTATTTATTCTGGAAGAGGACTGTCAAATTCAGGTGAGATCCAGGCCTTGTTCATTTTCACAAAAGTAAGCAGGTCAACATTATCGGCGGATAGTCGCGTGCGACGGTCTGTTACCACACCACCTGCAGCACTAAAGACACGTTCCGATAATACACTGGCAGCAGGGCAAGCCAGCACCTCCAATGCATACTGGCTAAGCTCTGGCTTAGAGACCCAAAACTTGAACAGGGAAGAGCCGTCTGGGAGTACACTAACAGGGCAAGACAAGTAGTCTGTCACCATCTGAGGGAAACGTTGCCTCCTGCTGACTGGAGCCGTCTGTGATGGTGTAGCCGTTTGTGGTGGTCCCACAAAACTTTTCCACATTTGGGCCATACTGGCCTTGCCTTGTCCTGCGGCACTGCCTCTGCTACCTCTTTGTGCAGAGCTTCCTCCACTGCCTCTACCCACATGGCTGCTTTGAAAAGCACTACCAGCAATACTCGCGGGGGGAATGGAGAACATGATGGCCTGCACAAGTGTTTCATGGTACTCCCGCATTTTACGCTCCCGGTTCAACTGTGGTATGAGGATTTGTAAGTTGTCCCGGTAGCGAGGATCTAGGAGGGTGTACACCCAATAATCAGCCGTGTGGAGAATGTTGGCGATGCGGCGGTCATTTAACAAGCACTGCAGCATGAAATCAACCATGTGCTGCAGACTGCCAACTGGACTGGAAACGCTGTCCCCAGCTTGAGGCAGCATCTCAGCCTGCTCAGCATCACCCCACCCTCGCTGTACACACTGACTACTAGAGCCTTGTGTACCTCCCTCCTCTGAAGAGATGTGTTCCTCCTCCTCCATTGACTCCTCGCCATCCTCCTCACTAAGTGTCCCCTGCCTAGGCCTTTGTGTGGAACCACGTTGAGCAGACTTGCCAGAAGCAGATGGCATTTCTGACTCCTCATCCTCGACCTCTTCAAAAACCTCCTCACTTAGTGCTTGTAAGGTTTTTTGAAGCAGACAGATAAGGGGGACAGTCATGCTGACTAGTGCATCATCTGCACTGGCCATCCGCGTGGAGTCATCGAAGGCTCGCAAAACTTGGCAGATGTCCCTCATAGTGGCCCACTCAGTGGTGGTGAAGTGTGACCGGCGCACAGTGCGACTTGTTTGCGCCTGATGCAGCTGGCACTCCATTACTGCTGCCTGCTGCTCACACAAACGCTCCAACATATGTAACGTTGAATTCCACCTGGTGGGGAGGTCACGTATGATGCGATGTTCTGGCAGGCGGAATCGGCGTTGCAGAGATGCAATGCGCGATCTTGCCATGCTGGAACGCCGCAAGTGAGCACACTCTAGGCGAACCTTGTGCAGCAGTGCATCAAGATCCGGATAGTCCCTCAGAAAGCTCTGCACGACCAAATTGAGCACGTGTGCCAGACATGGTATGTGAGTGAGGTTGCCTAGGCCCAGAGCTGCCACTAGATTTCGGCCATTGTCACTCACTACCAAACCTGGCTGGAGATTCGCAGGCACAAACCACACATCGCTCTCCTGCTTGATGGCATTCCAGAGCTCCTGTGCGGTGTGGCTCCGATTCCCCAAAGAAATTAATTTAAGTATGGCCTGTTGACGTTTGGCCATGACCTGTGCTCATATCTGTCCTAACAGGCTCATGCAGTGCTGATTTCAAGGAACTAGAGTAGGAGGAGGACTCAATATGTACAGACTGCATTCCCGCAATCCTTGGAGTTGGCAGAATACGTACAGAGCCACTCTCCAGATCTGTACCCGGCTCCACAACATTGATCCAATGGGCAGTGAGGGAAAGGTATCGTCCCTGTCCATGGCTACTGGTCCACGCATCGGTGGTCAGGTGGACCTTGCTACTGATGGCGTTTAGTAGCGCATTTTTAATTTTTCCCTCCACATGCTTTTGCAGGGCAGGGACGGCTTGCCTGCTGAAATAAAAGCGGCTGGGCACATTGTATTGTGGAACTGCCAATGACATCAAGTTCCGGAAGGTGTCAGTCTCCACCAGCCTGAATGACAGCATCTCAAGGGCCAGTTGTTTGGCAATGCCGGCATTCAGAGCCAGTGCTCGGGGATGGTTTGCCGAGTATGGCCGCTTTTTCTCCCATGCCTGTGCTACCGATTGCTGGTGAGTGGTCTGGGAGTGTGATGATGACTGAGAACGTGGTTCAGTGGGTGGAATTTCACTGGGTCTCTGGACAACAGTGGCAGAGGTTCTTCCATGGCGTTCCAGTGAGGAAGCCGAACCAGCTGTGTGTGAGCTGGAGGAAGAGGCCCCAACACGAGCTGAAGAGGTGGTAGGTGCTGCTGAAGGTTGGCCTACATCTTCAGTGTGTCTGTGTAACTCCACCTCGTGCTTGGTACGCACATGTTTCCACATATTTGTGGTATTGAGGTTGCTCACATTTTTCCCTCGTTTAACTTTCTGATGACACAGCTTGCATTTGACAAAGCAAATGTCATCTGCAACTGTGTCAAAAAAAGACCACGCACTGCAAGTCCTGGGAGCGCCCGTTTTGTGTTTTGAAAGAGGATTGCTCCTCACGGGTGCCAAAGTGGAGGCTACAGCCAACCAAGTCTGCCCCCGCCCTCTCCCTCCTCTTTTGGCCGTTCGGGGAATCTCTTCCTCAGAGCTGCTCCCACCTCCTTCCTGTGGCTGATGCAATGATGGGTCAAGGACCGCATCATCTACACTCCCCTCTTCAAGCACCGGCTGGTCCTGGGTTGTCTCGCCAGCACCGTACGCACCAGAAATTGGCAACTGAGCCTCATCATCATCAGATGAGTACTGAGGTATGCTGACAATAGGCACTGGCCCACCCGCCTCTTCAGATTCAGAGGGACAAAGCAGTTGCGCATCACTGCATACTCCCTCTTCTTCACGCTCTAGAATGCTGCTTGGCTGGCCACCTCTTTCCAAGCCAACAGATTCTGAGAACAGAAGTAAAGATTGAGATGGCTCCTGTCCAGGGCTCTCAGACTGCCTGGGCAATTTGGCAGGTGGTGAAGAGACAGATGGTTGCTCTTCAGTGCTCTGGCCCTGAGAGGATGCGGAAGTCATTGAAGTGGATGTGTTAGCTGCCATCCATCCGACAACGGCTTCAATTTGTTCGTCACGCAGCAGTGGGGTACGGCGAGGTCCTACAAAGCTGCGCATAAAGGACTGTTGCCTGGTAAAACTGGGGGATGCCGGGTCACTGGTGGCCGCAGCAGGCACCAAATCCCCACGTCCTCTCCCTGCTGAATCCCCACATCCTCTTCCTGCTGAAACTCCACGGTCACGACCACGTGCCTTACTCCATGCCTTCTTCATCTTGGTAGACTGATAATGATAGGCAGAAAAGTAAAAAAGGGGGGCTTAGTGTTCTTATTCCTGAACACCTGCTAACCAGTATAAGAAATAATAATTTTGACAAGAGTGTGTGTACTACACTTTAATATGATCTAATGTGGCCTACACAACTCTAAAGTGGAGTGTTGGGTGAACTTTTTTTTTTTGGGGAAAAATAAAAGGATGTGACCAAAGTTTGAAAGCTATAGTATCACAAACTTTTTGGAGCGATTACAATGCAGGAAGCTAACCTACAATGCAATCAATGAGGCTCCAAAAAATAGGGTGACACTAGTCTGGCTGGCCATGAAGGGCACAAGCCAGCAAAAAGGATCCTATATCTAATCCTATATAGTGTTTGCAACCAACCAATGACAATGGATGCGGATGGTAGCACACTAATATAGGAGCAAAAATCTGGACAAATTTGCTGCTATAAATAAAAAAAAAGGACTGTGTATGAGGCAGTGACGCACGCTGAGCGGACTACAACAAGCGGTGACTGTAGAACACACTGCAACGTGAGCTGCACTCACACACAGAGAGACCTATCAGACAGCCAAAAACAGTGCAGAGAAATGGGCTATAGCACTGAAAGGCTGCTGAAAGGCTCCGCTGTCCACTCCTTTAGTGTTTGCAACCAACGTATATGGATACATATGGAAGCACACTATACAGGAGGAAAAAAAAGCAGCAATAAAAGAAAAATGTGTATGAGGCAGAGACACACGCTGCGCGGCCTACAAGCAGACGTGCCTGCAGGACACACTACACAGCGTGGGTCTGCACTCACACAGCCCTTGCAGACAGCTATTAAAACAGCGCTGCTGGGCTACAAAAATGCTACAGTGGTGGATTATGTAGGCTGGGTAGAGCAACAGATATTTTTGATGATCGCTATTTCTAACTGTCCCTCACAGTCTTCAAGAGCAGCCTGTCCCTAACTGAATTCACAGCAGAGTGACCAGAAATGGCGTCTGCAGCAGTTTTTATAGTGCATCATGACATCATTTCAGCAGCCAATCACAGCCATGCCAGTAGTTAACATGCCTACATGCCTAACAGGATGTGCCCACACTTCTGAGGATCCCCATTGGCTGAATCAAATCAAGCGTGCTCCTAGCATTATGGGAACTTCCGATTCCGGTATTCGATATGATATGAAAAAAGTATCGGAACTAAGTATCGGAATGCCGATACAGCTAATATCGGCCGATACCCGAAACTTGCGGTATCGGAATGCTCAACACTAGTGAGAAGCGTTTATGATGGGGGATTCCACCGATAATTAGGATAGGTGACCAAGGTCCGTTCATACTGGCTCGGTCAGTCTCTATGGGATCATTTGAAATTACTGGAGATAGTTGATAAATGTGAATGATTTGAAAAAAAAACAGAAACTTTTACATTAGCAAAGAAACATATCCTATAATTGCTTCATGTAATGCAATGAAAATTCAAATAGATTTACGTTTTTACTGATATTCTTGACAATCACATTTGTGCTTTCATTCAAAACTAGTTTAACGCCTCTGTGACCAAGCATGAGGGACCTTAATAATTGGCCAATTTTTTGTTTGTGTTTTTTCTTTTTTTCGCTTTAGCTACTTTGCAGTTTCATTTCATTTTTTTTTTTGCAACGCAAATATAAAAAAAGCTTTTTTAAAGAAAAATTTTCATGTTTCACACCAGATAACTTATCCGATTAATTTTTGGTTAGTGCCGTTGTGTAGATGCAGTACATTTCGTGTCGATTTTTGCTTTTTTATTTAATGCGTGTAATAAAATATATATTTTTTTTTTATTGTTGCACTGGGGATTTCTTTTACTTTTTTATTTTTCTTTTGTACTTTATGTAATTGCATAATTTGTTCCTCAAGAGATCATCAAAGATATCTGGGGATCATTTTTTTTTCTTTAATAATCACTTCTCTTTCCTGTAACTAGGGCATTCATAGGAGCCTAAGTTACAGGGGAAAAATAGCCCAGTACAGTGACATAAATCACTGGCAGTGCTTATATGGGTTTGATAAAACCCAACAGCTCTGCTACTCCGGCATATGCCAAGCGGTCAAGTTTAGCGAGTTTGCCGCACTTTGTCCTTTTTTTTAAACAATAAGTTTTTATTGAAAATTTTAACATATTGCTAATATGGTACATAACAGAAACATTCATACAAACATTTAATTAAAAGAGCTATAGAAGGAATAAACACATAGAGGGAAGGGTAGAGAAAAGGGAGGGGAGAAGGGAGGAGGGAGACCTAACAAGTCTAGTGATTGAGAAGTAATTTATGGAGAGTCGGAGGTGACAGAAGCTTTAGGGTGAAGTGGTGGAGTGGCAGCAGGGGTATGATTGGCGTATTCTCCCAAGGGGAGTCAAAGTTTCTCAATTTTTTGTACTTTATTTGTGAGTATGGCTGACAGTTTTTCATTTTGTTTGTTAATCATGTACCATGAGAGACGCCTTTGACTTCAGTTAGGTCCAGATCTGTTTTTTTCCAGGCTGAAGCTACGGCTTGCTAAGCTGCTAGGTATATAAGTGAGATGAGGGCTTGGGAGTGTTTAGGGATGTTAGGGATGCATTTATTGAGAAGAGATTCCCAGAGGTGACATGAAGAATAAGGGGAAAGTATTTCTTGGTCCAGCATCTACGGAGTATGGGGCATAACCACTGTATGTGGTACATGTCGCCGGTGCAATTACAGCCTCTAAAATGATTGGGAGAGTAACACTGGACTACTTTGGCCACTTTAGCTGGGGTCACATACTATCTAGTCAGCACCTTGTAATTCCTGTCCAGCATTAAGGTATTTAATATTCCTCCAGTAGTGGAGGACCAAATTTGGCACCATTCTCAGTCAGTTAGCATGGATCCAATTTCAGATTCCCAGTGGGAGGTGTAAGTTAAACTCCATCTCTGCATGATGTAATTTTTGTGAGAGTAAAGAAAATACCTGGAGTGTGCGGGTTTTCACAGCATCTTAACTCAAATGGCGTGAAAGTATATGGTAGGGTGGGGTTCTTCAGTAGTGACGAAATAAAGTGTTTAAGTTGCATATAACAAAATATTTCTCTAGAAGGGATGTTATATATTTTTTTGAAGGACTGGGACTGGATTAATAACGTTAAATAGGTGGTGAAATCTAGTAATTCCTGCTGCAATCCATGATTGAAAAATAAAAAGAGACTCATTGCCTGGAGGGAATTGTGGGTTACCCTATAGAGAGGCTGTAGACAGAAAGGAGGGGATTACATTCAAGGAATATTTTAGGGAGTCCTAGTTTTTGAGTGAGTGAGATGTGATGGGGTTTGAGTTTTTTTTACGCTGAGCTGGGAGAAACCATAACAGTGTGTCAAGGGTCTGTGGATGGCACTCGGGAGCTTCCAAGGAGAGCCATAGGAGTGGTTCAGAGGAGGCACGGTATAGAGTTAATTGGGCTATCTGGGCAGCTACATAGTATTTGGATAGACTGGGGACTCCCAGACCTCCTTTTCAGGCGGTAACAATATCAAGAAAGAGCTTGCAGCTTTGAACTCAATTTCTCTTTTTTCAAGCTATTCATCATATGAGTCGTCTCTACAAAAAACTTTTTTGGGGTTTATTTGCTTATTTATGCATTATGATCAAAAATGTTTGATTGGAGAATTTTTATTATTGTAACAATTAGAGATGAGCGACTTTGCCTTTTTTCGGGTCGAGTTTGGTTTCATGAAACCCCAACTTTCGCAAAAGTCGGGTGGAACGCAATCGGCCGATTATCATGAAAAGTCGAAGGCCGACTGAAACACGAAACCCAATGCAAGTCAATGGGGAAGAAAAGTCGGCAGTGAGTGGAGGACAGGAAACACACCTACAGTGCCCATTTTAATGCCAAAAACATCAATTCTTATTACTTAAGCTTGTCAACCTTAATTTACTTTATAATAATAGTTAGGCATTGAAAACTGGGGGTTATTTGGCTAAAGTTGTGGGGGGGCTGGCTCCAGATTTTCGTGGGCCCAGGGCCAAAGAGTGTCAATGGGGCTCCTTTAACATATGCCACAATTCATGATCCTCTGATACGGCAGAGAAATAGCGGTATAGTACAATGAAAAATACTTCACTTCTTACATCACATGACTGATATCCATTTTAAATTCTCCAATAGCTCCAAAAACGGACACTATATTACTCCATACAGTATTATGGCCACCGCATAGTGCGCTATACAGAGTGATGAGGCCAATATATTTCTCCATACAGAATCATTGGTCCCATATAATGTTCGATACAGTATATGATGAGCTCCACATAATGCTACAGTATATGTTGGTCCCCATGGATGAAGCTCCACTGTTTTATGGGCCCAAATAATGCTCCATATATAATGAGCCCCATTTCTAATGCTCCAGTGTAAAATGGGCCCTGTAAATGCTGCTCCAGTGTCTGAGGTCCACCTTTGGAATGCTCCAGTGTATGGTGGGCCCCATATATCATTCTCCAGAGTATAGTGCTCCCCAAAAATTGCTCCCAACCTTTAAAACAATTAAATAAGTCTCCTCGCTAGGGAATCCATGTACTAGTCTAGACTCCTCGTCGTCCCCATCATCCATCTCTCTGCACTTGGACTGTTTAGGCAGAGGGCGTACAGACGTGATGTCATCGCGCTCTCTGACCAGAATGTCACTGTCGGGAAACGCGGAATATGTCACGGCGGTGGAGCAGGGAGAGGTAAGTATTTCAACTTCGCAAGTGCTGTGATCCTGAGCAAGCAGGGGGGGCCCACTCGTTGGCGATGGCACTGGCACAGGGCCCCTCATAGTACGGCGGTGTGTCTGACGGCCTGTGCCAGTGCCATCGCCCAAGAGTATGCCCCCCTCACCTGCTCAATGAACCTGCACTTTCATCTGCACCTTCCTCTTTGTCACCGTGTAAGGTGGTATAGTATGCGGGAAGGGGAACCTGAGTTTCATCAGGGTCAGATTTTGGCTGTGTAGAGTGCGAGGGGAATGTAGTGGTCTGGGTCAATGTACCAGCAGAATCATCTAGCAGTGGCTGGGAATAAGTGCACTTGTGGTGCCCCCAGGAGTACGGTCGCCACAATGGCATTACCTTCCTCCTAGGGAGTGTGATATCATGCTTGGGAGCAATGAAGGATCTCTCTAGCAGTTAAACCAACACACAACACATTTCCCACTCCAGGCCAGCAGGGAGAGCTCTGAACCTGACTGCTAAGGAGCTGCTCTCTGTGGTCGGGAGGAGGGAAGTTAGGGCAGTCTGTGAAGGGAAGGGGAAGTGTGTGGACGTGAGAAGGGGAGCTGGAGGATGAGCAGAGTTAAGACTCATTCCTAGCTGGAGCGCATGGTCCAGATTCCAGTCTCCGAGTTTGTAGGGACACTGACGGTCCTGCAGCAGAAACCGGAGGAAGTAGCAGCTGTAAATGCTCTGTTCCCAACTAAGGCTCGGAGGCCCCAGCAGCGACTTGTGTGAGCCAGGAGGAAAAGGCTACGGTTGCCTGCCATACAAGAAAGTTTCAAAAGAGAGTCAACAGGGGGAACTTCAGTAAACTCAGTACTGCGAGTACCTCAGATAAGTGCTAGAACGGAGGCCACACTACATATCTGCAGAGAGAGAATTCCTAATTTGCTTCCAGGCTGACCAACTCCTTCTCCATCTGTACTCTGGGTCCTGGACGGCACTTACCAAGTACAGGTAAAGGAACTGCACGACTGTGTCTGTCATCTTTCTTCTGCACCTGGCGCACGGCTCTGCTACATCCTGCACTGCACACCATCTACCAACTCCTTCATCTGCCCTGCGACTACGGCCCTACCTGTGCAGGGCTTCTACATCTTAGCTGCACCACAACATCTGTCCCAGAGAAGCGACACTGCAGCGCTGGTCAATCTGATCAGAAACCACAGGAGGCGTCACGTATCATTCACCTATAAACGTAATTCACCCCTTTGCATGGACGCCCAGGGCCACAGAATGGGTCACCACCACCGTGACACATCCCTGTGAGACACCGGCCCGGTACCGATTAACCCCACTGCCCTCGCTGGCCACCCACACCATGTCAGATTCATCTTGGACTGGGGAATTCACGATTTGACTTGATAACCCAGGCATGGTATGTGAGAAAGAGCTACATGGACTAATGTGAAGTGCGGCCTGCTGCATCATTCACTTTTGTTGGGGGTGAAGGACACAAGGAAAGGGGTTCTTCCTGACCAGGAGCCAGCACTTAACGACTCAGTGCTTGCATTTTTTGAAACTTCAGAAGAGGAGGGCATATTTGCTGGAGTCTGTTTCGGCAATGTAAGCCAAAACCAGTTCCTGATGCTCCGACTTTAAAAGCGGTTAACCTACTCCCAGAAAAGGTAGCCTTCCAGGCGTTCCGGAGCCAGACCATGACGCAGGCTCAACACCTGGTAGGTAGACACAGACGCTCTCAGGCTCAGTATAGATTACAACACAATATAAAAAGCTGTAAAACAGTAATGGATCTGAAGAGTACAGCTGTATACAGAGTAGGGGTCATTGTCAAACTCAGTATTTATTTCCACAGTCAGAAACAGACTCTCACTTGGTCAGTTTGCATTAGACCAGAATATAAAAAGCAGTAAATGGGTAATGTATCACAAGCATAGAGCTGTATACAGTGTTGTGGTAATGTTTAAATCTACATATAAATTGCAGGAGTAACCCACAGGCTCTCACGGTCAGGAAGGATCACACCACAATATAAAAAGAAGATCCCCAAGAAATAATCACACATGTGGGCCAATGTTCCCGGTATCAATGATACACTTAGAGTGTTGGTTGGAGGAGGACTTCCTGGCAGAAAGGGTACAGTATCACCAGATACCAGGTATATATAGCATAGTTTAAACATTAAAAATGTACGTCTATATATCAGGAGTAGTGTTGAGCCACCCCGCTAGTGTTTGAGTTCGGTTCGGTTCGTCGAACAAGAGGCAAGTTCGTCGAATGTTTGTCGAACGTTCAACGAACACCGTCGAACCCCATTGAAAACAATGGCAGGCAAACAAAAACACATACAAACACATAGAAAACAATTACAAAACACCTTAAAAGGTGTCCTAAAGCAGACAAAATGCTCAGAAGACACAAATAAATTATGGAAAAGGGCAGCTACATATAGAAAAGAGGTGGAGGAGTAAAAAGGAGGAGGAGACACAGATATAGGCATGTCATGCCCTTATAAAGTCAAGAAAGGCTGGAATAAAAATCTAAAATAAAAATCTAAAATTCTAAAATCGAAGATGATCATATACCATTGGACTTCCCACCATAAATTATGCCAACTGCCGATCGGGCTGCGTTATTCCCACGACCCTCCAAACAGCGTCCAGGAAGGCAAAGTGTTTGGTTTCTGGGGGCAGTGTAAGGACTTGGCCTGCATATCCGATTCTCTGAAATCCTTGCCTTATGTCTGTCACTCAGTTTCTGCTTTGCCCTTAATTTAGTTCATTTTTGCCCTCATCTAAGATGGAGTCACGAGCCTCAACGGGGGCCATCTTATTTCCTGTGTTGATCTCTCTTGTTCCTGTCTGCTCTGTATATAAGGATGTTCTGTATGATTACTCATTGCTTGAGTATACTTGTTATTGGACTTATCAAGCTGGAAGGACTGCTACCTAGCTCGTCTCTTCGTTACCTTGGGATACCCCGCTTGCCTGTGAATCTTGGTCTCATTGTAAAGACCTGTTTCTTCGGATCAGCTCTGCACCCACCTCCACTTCAAGGACTGTTTCCTGCTATCAGGCCTGGCCTGCTCTCCAGGTCTCCGGATCTGGCAACTTGGATTTCATACGTCTCCACGGTCTGTACGGCTGCTCACTGCATTATTATCTTTTTCTGCTTTTACCCTGTTGTGTCTTATCTGTAAACCTGCCTGACTCTGGTAAACACTACGGAACTAAAAACCTATGAGCTTGGGCCTCTTTCCTGATCCACGTCACCGACCTCCATTGCACTCAGTATATAAAGTTATAACAGGCAGTATGGTTGCAAAGCTGAACCTTAAAGGAATGTTCAGAAGGGCACCACCAGGAGTGGAACCTGCAGTTTAATTGGACTCCACACGGGGATCCTCAACCATGCCAGCAACGGAAAGGATGGACAGATTGCAAGCTTTGTCGATTCAGTGGGTGGTGGTGGATGTCCGTTTTTAGTTGTGCTAGCGATTTGTCAGCATAATTCCGTTAACGAACGAGACTCCGGCATGCCCCCGCGGTCAGCGTCCAGCTTGCTAGAGGGACACGTGAGGCTCTGGCACACGAGATTGAGCAATAACAGGTCTGTCAAACCCTTCTGTCATACCCTTACATGTCCGGGGCTGCATGCGCGCTACACTGAAAGGACCAGCGTGTGTTGCTTACAGGTGCGGATAACCCGCTGAACCCCGTTAGTGATGGGGATCTGGGATTCCAATTCTTCCCCGCGAACAAGGATTTCCCAGTAAGTGCAGGTCAACCGGATTTCCGGAATTAGGCCTAACCGGCATTCCAGAAAGAGAATGTGAAAAAATTAAGTGTCCAAACCACAGGTGCTGTAGCTTGCTTAACAGCTGGGCTCCTCTGCTGAGTAGCACGCAGTTCTTACATAAACAGGCGGCATAGCTTGGTTCACGGGTGGGCAACTCTGCTGAGTAGCAGACAGTGCTTACATAAACAGGTGGCATAGCTAGGTTCACGGGTGGGCTCCTCTGCTGAGCAGTAGACACAGGTACTAGGCCCAAAGTAATCACTGGGCTAAATGGAGTTAAAAAATGGTTCTTACATAAACAGGCAGCACAGCTTGGTTCACGGGTGGGCTCCTCTGCTGAGTAGTAGACACAGTTACTTGGCCCAAAGTATTAACTGGGCTAAATGCAGTCAAAAACTGGTTCTTTCATAAACAGGCGGCATAGCTAGGTTCACGGGTTGGCTCCTCTGCTGAGTAGCAGACAGTGCTACAAGGCCCAAAAGGATTTTCTGGACAAGATGTGGTAAAAAATTATTAGAAACACACACGGTATAGCTCCTTGACAGGTGTACTACACCGCTGGCTACCAGACACCGCTACTATGCCATGAAACTGTCTATTAACATTGAAAACCATTATTAATGTGAAAATAAAGTTACGCTTTTGGTGAACGAACCATTCTCAAACGGAACCTCGAACAGCTGAATTTTAAGCAAAGTATTCAAGTTCGACGAACGGCTCGACCACTGCCCAAAACAGCTCGAATTTGAACTTGGCAAACAGGTCGACTCGAACACCGCTCATCTCTAATTAGGAGGCAGACTCAGACGGTCTCAGGCCCAGTATGGATTCGACAAGATTTTAGAAAGTTGAGAAAGGATACAGTATCACTGGATACCAGGTATATATAGCATAGTTTAAACATTAAAAATCTCCGTGTATATTTCCGGAGTCCGACAAAGACACTCACAGCCTCAGTATGGATTAGACAAGAATCTAAAAAGTAGAAAATGGGTAATGTATTCAAAGCATACACCAGTATACACTGCTGGGGTATTTTTCAATCTTCATATATATTTCAGTCTCAGTAAGACAGTCCAGACTCTCCACAAGAGGAAACGAGAAGGATACAAGTACAGACGGAAAGTCAAGTGATTGCAGAAATTTTGGAATTACTAATCACGGGAAAAACTCCCAGGAGAATTCTCAGAGGCGATGCTGACCCTCAATTACTTTGCCTGTGTAGACAGTGAAAACAGTTCTTTGTGAAGAAAGGTTTGCTGTATCGCAGTACCGTGGATCCCATCACCATTACTCATCTCCATCAAATTGTGATCACAGGGAGAGATGTATGTTGTGAGTTCATTTTCCCCTTCGTCACTGAGGTCTGGTAAACTCCCTATTCTGGTAAAGGAAGGTAATGAGCCTGATTATCAGGCACCTGAGCCTAATGAGGATGACTGGCTGAGTGGAGTCACGGACTGGATATAAGGCTGCCGACGCCCTTCTGCCCTGCGGGTGATTTCTCTATGGACTTCTAGGACACCAGTCTGACTCCTGCTCCTCTAAAGCTAAGTTTTCTGCTTTGCCTGTTAGCATTTGTGTTTTGTTTGTGTTTTCCTTGCTTTTCTGGATTCTGCCATTCCCTGCTGGGGTGAGCTGAATCTCCTTTTGCCTGTAGCTCTGTCTTCAGAATATTCCTGAATACTGACATAGCTTTTTTGAAGCCTAGCGTCTTCAGGGCCTTTTTCACTGTCAGTCTGTTGGCTCTTATTTTCATAGGGTTTTTCACGGATTGCAGACAGCAGCCTTCCTGTCCTTTTCTATCTAGTTAGCTTGGGCCCCGTCTTTGCTCAGTCTATCTTTCTGCCTGTGTTAGTGTTTTCCTCTTGCCTCACCGTCATTATATGTTGGGGGCTGCCTATTGCTTTGGGGTCTTCTCTGGGGCAGTTTAGATTTCCCCTTTCTTTCTTTAGGCCTATTTAATTCTCCGGCTGTGATCGAGGGGTCTAGGGCATTGTAGGAACCCCCCACGGCTACTGCTAGTTGTGTTGATAGGTTCAGGGGTCTGCAATCCGATAGTTGCCAACTTGTCTGGTTTTCTGGACTTAGCTAGCATTTCTGTTTTTGCCTCCTACGGTGACTCAATCATAACAGATGTAGACATTGTCCTCACTGCCTATCATGATCTGTCAGGGAACTTTGGAGTGCAAAAGACAGAAGTGACAGGCCATAGGTGATTCTATTGGATTGGCATGAGAGGACACATTTAAAAATGTGGGCAGGAATGTCACATGTCTGTGAGTAGGAAAACCGTGAAAGCTGATGATAAACCACCACTGCGTCTCATTATGAGTCGACGTCCATAACAAATGGAAGCCATTGATCATCTCAAGATAGAGCCCAGCAGGACAGGGCATAGCTACGTCTTAACCATCATCTATCAGTTCACCAAATTTGTATTGGCAGTCCAAGTGAAGGATTTAACAGCCCAGACTACACAGCGGTGGAGCAGGGAGAGGTAAGTATTGCAAGTGCTGGGCCCTGAGCAAGCAGGGGGCCCACTCGTGGGCGGCGGTACTGGCACAGGGCCGCTCATCGTACGCCGGTGTGTCTGATGGTGGGTGTGCACCCCCACCATCAGAGACACTTGATTGTACTATGAGGGACCCAGTGCCAGTGCCGTCGCCTAAAGGGCCTGTCACACTAAGCGATATCGCTAGCAATATCACTATAACATCACTGGTTTTTGTGACGTTATAGCGATATTGCTAGCGATATCGCTATGTCTGATACTTACCTCCGACCGCTCCCCCGCTGGTTATCGCTGATCGCGCGAGAACGTCCTGGACCGTTTTTCGTCGTCATCTTCCTGCTGGGGCTTCCTGCTGTGACGACGAGCGACGCGTGGACGCGGGCGGGAGGACGTCAGGATCGCCTCGTCTGACAGGTAAGTAGCGTCCCCCAACCCCTGCAATGTCGCTGGTGAGATCTGCCTGTGTGGCAGCTCACTAACGACCACTTAGCGATGTACCAGCGATCCTGACCACGTCATATCGCTGGTCGGGATCGCTGGTACATCGCTAAGTGTGACAGTACCTTAAGAGTGGGCCCACCCACCTGTCCAGGGCAGCGGCACTTGCACGGGTGCATGCGCCAGGTGGTCACCCCAGCCCTGGGGGGGAGGCAGCCCAGTTAGGGAGGTTGAAAAAATGGCATATGTTGATGTTGGACATTCAGCAGCTGCAAATGGAGGAATTGGAGAAGTCAGAGGAAGAGGAGCACAAAAGCAAATCAATTTTTCTGGCAACCTACGTGTCAGCAGGGGAAAGTGGGACAAAATCCTTTGAAACCCATGCATGGTTCATTTTAATGAAGGTTAGATCATCAACATTTTGGGTCGACAGATGGGTCCTTTTTTCTGTCAGGATTGATCCAGCAGCACTGAAGACACTTTCAGATAACACACTAGCAGCAGGGCAAGCGAGCTCCTGTAAGGCATATTGTGCCAATTCAGGCCAGGTGTCCAGTTTACAGGCCCAATAGTCAAAGGAGAATGACCTGTGAGGGAGAACATCGATATGGAAGGAGAAGTAGTTTGTAACCATAGTTGACAACTGCTGTCTCCAGTCACTTTCAATCGATGCAGTATTACCAGTCGTGTGAGCGGTACTTGAAAAATCAGTCCACAACATGGTCATGAAACCCGTGTCCAACGCCACTTCGACTGTGTGCACCATGAAAACCTCTTCCTTGTTGCCCCCTACAGCTCGTGGGAGAATCATCACCACCGCTGTGTGCTGGGAATGCCTCAAACAAACGGTTTACCAGAGTTGCTTGTTTGTTAGCCAATATTAGCTCTAGGTTCTCCTGTGGCATGATGTTTTGGAATTTGCCTTTATGGCGTGGATCCAGGATGCTGGCCAACCAGTAGTCGTCATCGTTCATCATTTTGGCAATGCGGGGGTCCTTTTTAGGATCTGCAAGGCATAATCTGACATGTGGGCCAATGTTCCAGGTGTCAATGATGCACTGCGCGTGCTGGGTGGAGGAACACTTTCTGGCAAATCAACATCCCTCCAGTCACGCACAAACCCTGTACCTGACCTTGCCACGCCAACATTTTCTCTTACCCCTGAGAAGCATCCTCCTCCCCTAAATAATCATCCCCATAATCCTCCTCCTCTTCTTCCTCCACCTCGTCCAGGATGGTTCCCTGAGGAGACAATGGCTGACTGTCATCAAGGCTTCCCTTCTCCTCTTCCTCCTCGGCTGCAGACGCCTGCTCCTTAATGTGCGTCAAAGTTTGCATGAGCAGACACATAAGTGGGATGCTCATGCTTATGATGGCGTCATCTACGCTTACCAGCCGTGTGCATTCCTCAAAACACTGAATGACTTTACAGAGGTCTTTCAGCTTCGACCACTGCACACCAGACCACTTCATATCTGCCCTCAAACTGCCTGCCCGTGTTATCCTCCCACAAATGCATTACAGCCTGCATCTGTTCGCACAGCCTCTGAACCATGTGCAGGGTGGAGTTCCACCTTGTTGCAACGTCGATAATTAGGCGGTGCTTGGGAAGGTGGAGCAATCGCTGCAGCTTCTGCATACGACTGGAGTGTACGGGCGACCGGCGGATGTGCGAGCACAGTCTTCGCACCTTATGGAGCAGGTCTGTTAACTCTGGTTAATTATTGAGGAAGCACTGCACCACCAGGTTCAAGATGTGAGCCAGGCAAGGTATGTGTCTGAGTTTTGAAAGGGCTATGGCTGCCACAAAATTCAGGCCGTTATCACTAACTACCTTGCCTGCCTCAAGATGTAGACTGCCCAGCCATGACTCAGGTTGTCGCTGCAAGTAGTCGGCCAGTACCTCCACGGTGTGTCTGTTGGTGCCCAAACACACCATTGTTGTGAGTTCATTTTTCCCTTCATCATTGAGGTCTGATGAACTCCCTCCTCTGGTGAAGGAAGGTAGTGAGACTGATTACCAAACACCTGGGCAGCTAGATGATAACTGGATGGCTGGAATTGAGGACTGGATATAAGGCTGCCGACGCCCTTCTTCCTGGCTGGTGATTTTCCTGCTGGATTCTTGGAGACCAGTCTGATTCCTGCATCTCAAAGCTAAGTTTTTCTGCTCTGCTTTGTACTCTTCAGTTTTGTATTTGTTTTGCCTTGTTTTTTGGGAGTTCTGCCATCCCCGGCCGGGGGTGAGCTGAATTCCATTTTTGTCTCTGATCTGTTGATCTTTTGCTCTGTCTTCAGAATATATCTGAGTGCTGATATAGTCTTTTGAAGCCTAGCGACTTCAGGGCCTGTTTTTCCTATCAGTCGGTTGGCTCATTTTGATAGGGTGTTTGCGGATGGCAGACAGCAGCTTTCCTATCCTGTCCTATGTAGTTAACTTGGGCCCCATCATTTGCTCAACCTATCTTTCTATCTGTGTTAGTGTTTTCATCTTGCTTCACCGTCATATGTTGGGGGCTGCCCATTGCTTTGGGGTCTGCTCTGGGGCAGTTTAGTTTTTCCCCTTTCTGTCTTTAGGCTATGTAGCTCTCCTGCTGTGATCGAGGGGTCTAGGGCACCGTAGGAATCCCCCACGGCTACTGCTAGTTGTTGTGGATAGGTTCAGGGGTCTGCAATCCGATAGCTGCCAACCTCTCTGGTTTTTCTGGACTTAGCTGGTATTTTGTTTTTTCCTCCTTCGGTGACTCATCATAACACTATTCCATAGTGGGACACCTCTTGTGCAACACTGGCAGCTGCGGATGGAGTGCTCGTGTGACTGCGCTCTGTGGACGAGCTTTTGCTTCAGGAGGAGGAGGAGGGTCGAATGCCTACAGCCAACTGTTTCCTATACCGTGGGCTAGGCAGCACTGTCCCACCGCCGCTGTCCCCTGTGGACCCTGCATCCACCACATTAACCCAGTACGCAGTGATGGACATGTAACGGCCCTGGCCATGCCTACTGGACCATGCATCTGTTGTGAGGTGCACCTTTCCACTCACTGATTGCTTGAGTGCATGGACAAGGCGGTCTTTCACATGCAGGTGGAGGGCTGGGATGGCTTTTCGAGAAAAGGAAGTGCCGACTGGGTAGGTCATAGCGTGGTACTGCATAGGCCATGAGCTCGCAGAAATCTTCGCTTTCAACCAACCGGTAGGGCATCATCTCTAACGAGATTAGTTTGGCAATGTGGGCGTTCAAATACAGTGTACGCGGATGAGAGGCTGAGTACTTTCTTGTCCTACTCAGAGTCTCTGGTAGGGTGAGCTGGACTTGAGAGCTGCATATGGTGGAACTAGCGGTGGACATGGCGGACTGAGAGAGGGATGGTGATGGTGTTGGTGGTCTTGCTGATGGCCTAGATTCAGTCTTTCGTAGCAATAACATTGTGATTCCCTGACTGCTTTGGCCTTGCGACGACACCTCAACATTTGCTGCTGGTGGTGTGCTAACCGGTGGGCTTACAGTGGGGGAAGCGATGTAGCGTTGCTGACTACCTTCATTCGGAGCAGGTGCACATGTGGTACGTGAGGTTTGGTAGTCTGTCCACGCTTGCAAGTGCATGGTGGTTAAATGTCTAAGCATGCAACTGGTATTCAAATTTCTCAGATGTTTCCCTCGGCTAAAGGTCTTTGCGCACTTCTTACAGATAACCTTTGACTGATCATAAGGATTTTGTTCAAAAAAGTGCCACACTGCACTCTTCCTACTATGGAAGACATTTTGAGGCCTTGCACGCTGTGCTAATTTGACCGTCTGGCCAAGCTGTCCTGCAACTCTTTTGGTTTTTGTAAACCGTTTTTGGACTGCTACGAGCCTGCCAGATAACAGCTGCTGCGATGTCGATACCTGCTGCGGATCCTCCTCCTCCTCTGAGCTATTGGCAGCGGCACTCACTTCCCCCAATGGATGCCAATCTGGGTCAACAACTCGGTCATCCATCACCTCATCTTCAATTTCATGTGCACCTTCCTCTGTGTCACCATGTAAGGTGGTATAGTGTGCGGGAAGGAGCACCTGAGTTTCATCAGGGTCAGATTCTGGCTCAGTACACTGCGAGGACAATGTAGTGCTCTGAGTGAATGTACCAGCAGCAGAAAAATCTAGCAGTGGCTGTGCATCAGTGTACTTCATGTCAGATTCATCTTGGACTGGGGAATTCACGATTTGACTTGATAGCCCAGGCATGGTATGTGAAAAGAGTTCCATGGAATAATCTGTAGCGTGGCCTGCCGCATCCTTCACTTTTGGTAGGGGTGAAGGACACAAGGAAAGGTGTTGTTCCTGACCAGGAGCCTCCACTGACGACTCAGTGCTTTTATTTTTTGAAACTTCAGAAGAGGAGGCGATGGAGCTGGAGGCTGTGTCAGCAATGTAAGCCAAAACTTGTTCCTGAAGCTCTGGCTTTAAAAGCGGTTTACCTACTCCCAGAAAAGGGAGCCTTCGAGGCCTTGTGGAGCCAGACAATGACGCAGGCTCAACACTTCCTGCCTTAGGTGCTATTGTGCTTTTGCCACTACCAGCAGATGCACCACCACCATCAGTACCAGCTGGCAACCCCCGCCCACTTCCACCATACTTCCTCATTTTTGGAAAAATGTACCCAAAATACCACCAGCTATATGGTACTGTAAAACAAGGTACAAGGTGTATATAATATTGGGGAGAATTGGAAGCTCCCTAGAGATTGAGGCTGAACTATTATCTCTGCCCACTATAGATTTCACCTCAATTTAACAGGCTGAAATAGGCAGGTGTATGACCAGGTGCAAGGTGTATATAGTATTGGGGAGAATTGGAAGCTCCCTAGAGATTTTAGGAGGCTGAACTATTATCTCAGGCCCACTATAATTACATCTCAATTTAACAGGCTGAAATAGGCAGGTGTATGACCAGGTACAAGGTGTATATAGTATTGGGGAGAATTGGAAGCTCCCTAGAGATTTTAGGAGGCTGACAATGATGCTCTCAGTCCAAGTAAGGCAGCAGGCAGCCTAATAAGCAGGACTGCTGCACACAAAAGTGTGGAAAAATGAACGCTTGGTAACTGTGCAGAATAGAGGAAGAAAAGTATTTTTGCTTTTAAAAAAGCAGTTTGCACAGCAGTGTGCAAACAGCAATGCAGCTATCAGGGAGCCTTATAATGCACAAAAAACAACGGAGGCAGCTATTCAAGCCAACATCCAAAAAGGAGAAGAGAACCATAAATATGACAAACAATTTTGTTTATTAAACAGTAAAAATATTTAAAAGAGCTACCAATTATTTTCATTCAAACATTTACCCCTAGGGGGCAGCATCAACTATAGCATATATAATATAATCTTTATATGATAATATCGCTCAATAAACATAAGAGCACAATATTATAAGCACACCCATTAAGGCAATAATAAGTGTGTAATAAGAGGATGGCAAAAAGGAATCCAATTAAACCGAGTCACAGTCATGCATACTCACTATGTACCTCAATGTCATAAACCTCCAGTTATCTTAACCCATGCCCAATGGATAAGTGCTAAACGCATGAATATACCCAAATATAATGGTGTACTTACTTAAAATATAAGCAAAAATATGTGCCGTTTGTGATGCTGTCCCCGCGCCCCGACGCGCGTTTCGCCCGCTTGCTTCTTCCGGGGGCGTCCCCTCACGCTATGGTCGGGTTTCGTTTCATGAAACCCGACTTCAGCGAAAGTCGACGGCTTATGAATTTGACCTACCCGTTTCACTCAACTCTAGTAACAATATCAATTTGCTCTGTTAGCTCTGGGGAGGCTGCCCTTCCAGACAAAGCTGACTAGGTGTTGGGTTGTCTTGAGGTATTGGGATGAGACAGGGACTGGTAAAACACAGAATAGGTAGCATAATTTAGGGAGTAGAGTAATATTAAGTGAGTTTGGGTCGCCCTCCCAGGGCTGTGGGGTACTCGGTGCCCTGGGCGCCCAAGTAATAGGAAGATGTGAATGGAGGAATGTAGTTATATGAATAGTTCGTGACGCCACCTGTGGTGTTCGGCAAGAGAGGTGTTAAGCCGACGCTGCAGACTGATCCTCCGGGACAGATAGTGTGATGCAGCAATGATGGTATAACCCTCCACAGGCAGGGCTGTTGTCCCAGGGCAGTGTAGATGTGGGGACACTTAGATGGTGTAGTGTCCGGTGCAGGGGATGTAGCAATGTCAGGCGGACTGACGCAGGAAGGAATGGAGGACACCAGGGCATGTAGTTCCAAAGCACAGTCTGTAGTGCCCGCTTCTGTGCCGTGTCCTCCGGGTCAGGGGCTCAGTCAACCCCCAGACAAGATGGAAAGCTCCCCTCCACACTCCGCCAACTTATGTGCCTTTTCTGAACATCTCCTCTATAGCGCCTTTAAGTGTGAAGATCTCCTAGTACTGAGTTACACTGGAGTTCCTCCTGACAGATGTTCCCAAGAACTCTACTTGCACGGCAGACAGCTGTAGCCTGCTTCGGGGACTCTCTACTCCTAAGTCCCGGCTCTTTATCCGTATTGCTGTTATGCCCTCAAGTCTTGGATGGGAGTAGTGCATTTACAGCCCACTACTCCACCGGTGTCTGCTGCAGAACCATTAATGTCCATACAACCTCGGGGACCTGGCCCCGGCCTTGCGCTTTGAACTTCTAGGCAGGGTTCTACCTCTAACCCACGTCCTCTATGTTCCCTTTTACTCCTTCGTTCCGTACTTGTGTTTCCCTTCTATGGAAGCTCAGGCTTCGGTTCAAGGTCCTTCTCCTTCTTTCCTTTCCTTTCCGCTGCCAGCTGGCTCAGGTCACTGAGGCAGCTGCAGCACTCGTTCCTCCATCCCTTCTTCCAGGGATCCCCACTCCTCCCGAGTGGCTTCCTCTCCTACTCCACTGAACTCAACTCCAACTGAACCTCAATTGAACCTCAATCCTGGAACTGTCCCACTCTTTTATATGCATACTCAACTCCACCCACCTCCCAGCATGTCTAGTGTTCCAAGCAGCGAACCACCAAAGGTGCTCGGTCTCTCTCTAAGCCAGGAGCCGCAATGTGGTTGTGCTGAACTGCCCTCTTGTGTGGGGTGCGAGTGTTGGAGCGTGGTCAGGAGCCTCCAACTTACCTGGACGGTGGGGCACCATACCTTAGGAGAAGGTGCAGTACCTCTGTGGCGACCGAGCCTCAGGGGAGCCGCAAGTGCACATATACGAGCAAACCAAAAGAGTTGCAACTTCTCCTTTGTTTGGAGTGGCCCGCATAGTTTATGGAGCATTTGGGGGTACTTTGAGGGAAAAGAGGGATTTTATATTAGCCATTAATTTCATGCCTATGTAGTCTAGGTGGTTTGTGGTCCATTGAAAGGGGAAGTCTTGCTTAAGCTGAGAGACCACGGTTGATCTGTAGGCCAGAGATTTGTTCAAAGCTCTGAAGGGATTGGCACAGAGCAGGCAGAGAGGTCGGTGGAGCGGTAAGGAGTAGCAGGATATCGTCTCCAAACATAAAGAGCTTGTGAGAAACCAATGCAATTTCTGTGCCTTGAATGCCTGCGTTGCGACAGAGGTGGATCGCAAGTGGCTTAATTAAGAGGAGAAATAGTAGCGTAGAAAGGGTGCACCCTTGACAAGTAAGCAGATGAGAAGCCTTTATAGCGGACTGAGGAGTAGCTATGTAAAGTGTAAATTTAGCACGTTGTCCTTTTGAGGTTAAAGTATACCTGTTGCCAACATTTCTGAACACACAACCAAAAAAAACCCAGGGATACAATCATCTATTTTTTTTCTTTTATCTCCACTGCTACTTAGGTCACAGTCTGAAATGGAAGTCTGACAATTTTCCAACCTAACAATATTAAAGAAGCACTTGTCTCGTTTTTATGCTTCACTTGCCTCACCTGATTGTCTCTCACAATCTGTACTTCTCTTATATATTGTGTACTTACTTCTCTATGATTCAGTCTCCTGTTTTCTACTCTTCAGAATCCATGTTAAATTTCAGATTTCACTCTGCTTCTTTCTCTTTTATGCTCTGCTATAGATCCTTGATAAATCAGTACAGCATCACATGATCTGGTGGAGCCAGTACTGTCTCTGCCTTCTGTGATAACAGTGTGATCATCCTCTCCTCTATATTTTCCTAAATAATAGCGATACATTATCAGCATACAGTCAGGAGAATTGTGATAGTCTGTGTAGCTGTGTAATCATTTTCATCAACTCTAGTATTGTTTCCTTTCCTTCGTGGAGAATGTGTGTGGTACATTCCATGCAATTGCATCATATAGGAACTTCTGGTTAATGAAATGGTGATGACTAGAGTTGAGCGAAACGGGTCGAACAATTTCAAAAGTCGCCGACTTTTGGCAAAGTCGGGTTTCATGAAACGAAACCTTACCCTAGGATGAGGTCGGCCACGAGGTCGGCGACTTACGCGCCAAAGTCGCGTTTCAAAAGTTTGTTTAGCGCTCTTTTTCAGCCAATCAGGATCCACGGACACTGTGGGCAACGTGATGACATAGGCAGGGGTTGCCACCATCTTTCAGAAGGGCATGCAAGTGATTGGCTTGCTTTGGTGGGCGTCACAGGGGTTATAAAAGGGCGTGCACGCCGACCGCCATCTTACTTCTGCCGATCTTAGCATAGGGAGAGGTTGCTGATTCTGTAGGGAGAGCGTTAGGCAGGGAAGAAGACAAAAAAACTGCTTCTGCTGCTAGCGATTTTGCCTGTGCAACACACCAGTCACTGTGTGTGCAGTGCAAGGGGAGGCTATATTGTGGTGGATCAGCGGTGTTGGTTGTTAGGCTGCCTTCTAAGGCTTCCTGACAGCTGCATTGCTGTTTCCCTACTGCTCTGCAAACTGCTTTTTTAAAAGCAATCCCAATTTTTTTTTTTGTCCTGCTAAGGTACTGAGCGTGCATTTATTCACACCATACAGCGGTGTACGCTCCTCACACAGTACCGTGTAACGGCTGTTATCACAGCCACAGTGAAGCTATCAGTGTGTCACTCTATGAGAATAAAACGAGGACATGTTCCGTTCTTACAGACCTACACTCTAGGGAGATTCCTATTCTGCCCAATTCTACAATTCACTTTTTTCACACCTGTGCCATCGAGCCTGTGACATAGCACTGTGATATTCAGTGGGCCTCACACAATCCAAGTGTCCAGTGTCCACAAGTGTCTGCAGAAATTCAAAATCTCCCTTATCCTGTAGTCACTTTTTTCACACCTGCTGCATCGAGCCTGTGACATAGCACTGTGATATTCAGTGGGCCTCACACAATCCAAGTGTCCAGTGTCCACAAGTGTCTGCAGAAATTCAAAATCTCCCTTATCCTGTAGTCACTTTTTTCACACCTGCTGCATCGAGCCTGTGACATAGCGCTGTAATATTCAGTGGGCCTCACACAATCCAAGTGTCCAGTGTCCACAAGTGTCTGCAGAAAATCTAAATCTCCCTTATCCTGTAGTCACTTTTTTCACACCTGTGCCATCGAGCCTGTGACATAGCGCTGTGATATTCAGTGGGCCTCACACAATCCAAGTGTCCACAAGTGTCTGCAGAAAATCTAAATCTCCCCTGTCCTATAGCCACCTTGTACCTTGTTTTACATTACTATATAGTTTGTAGGATTTTGTCTACATTTCTACCAAAAATGAGGAAGGCTGGTGGAAGAGGCCATGGAATTGGGCGGGGGTTGGCAGCTGGTAATGATGGTGTTGGTGGTGGATCTGATGGTAGTGGCAAAAGCCAAATAGGACCGAATGCAGGAGGTGTTGAGCCTGCGTCATCGTCTGGCTCCATAAGGCTTCGAAGGCTTAGTTTTCTAGGAGTTGGCAAACCGCTTTTAACGCCAGAGCATCAGGAAAAAGTTTTGTCTTACATTGCTGACTCAGCCTCCAGCTCTATCGCCTCCTCTTCTGAAGTTGTAAAAAGTAAAAGCACTGAGTCGTCATTGGAGGCTCATGTTCATGAACCACACCTTTCCTTGTGTCCTTCACCCCAACCAAGATTGAAGGATGACGCAGGCCATACTACTGATTACTCCATGGAGCTGTTTTCACATACCATGCCTGGATTATCAAGTGAAATGGTGAATTACCCAGGCCAAGATGAATCTGACATGGAGTGCACTGATGCACAGCCGCTGATAGATGATTCTGCTGGTACATTCACTCAGAGCACTACATTGTCCTCGCAGTGTACAGAGCCAGATTCTGACCCTGATGAGACTCAGGTGCCCCTTCCTGCACACTATACCACCATACACGGTGACACAGAGGAAGGTGCACATGACATTGAAGAGGAGGTGATGGATGACCCAGTTGTTGACCCAGATTGGCATCCATTGGGGGAAGAGGGTGCTGCTTCCAATAGCTCAGATGAGGAGCATCCACAGCAGACATCAACATCGCAACAGCTGTTATCTGGCAGGCCCGGAGCACTCCAAAGACAGGTTCCAAACATCAAAAGAGTTGCTGGACAGCTTGTCCAGAGGGTCAAAAGATCACAGCGTGCTAGGCCGCAAAATGTCTGCCAAAGTAGGAAGAGTGCAGTGTGGCACTTTTTTTGAACAAAATCCTCATGATCAGGCCAAGGTTATCTGTAAGAAGTGCGCAAAGACCTTTAGCCGAGGGAAAAATCTGAAAAATTTGAATACCAGTTGCATGCTTAGACATTTAACCAGCATGCACTTGCAAGCGTGGACACAACACCAAACCTCAAGTGCCACATGTGCAACTGATCACAAAGAAGGTAGTCAGCAATGCTACATTGTTTCCCCCACTGTAAGCCCACCGGTTAGCACAGCAGCAAATGTTGAGGTGTCGTTGCAAGGCCACAGCAGTCAGGGAATCCCACTGTTATATCAACGAAATACTGAATCTAGGCCATCAGAAAGAACACCAACTCCATCACCATCATCAAGCCTCTCTCAGTCCGCCCTGTCCACCGCTACTTCCACCATATGCAGCTCTCAAGTCCAGCTCACCCTCCCAGACACTATGAGTAGGTCAAGAAAGTACTCAGTCTCTCATCCGCGTACACTGGGTTTGAATGCCCACATTGCCAAACTAATCTCGTTTGAGATGATGCCCTATCGGTTGGTGGAAAGCGCAGCTTTCCGCAAACTCATGGCCTATGCAGTACCACGCTATGACCTACCCAGTCGCCACTTCTTCTCTCGCAAAGCCATCCCAGCCCTCCACCATCATGTGAAAGACCGCATTGTCCATGCACTCAAGCAGTCAGTGAATGGAAAGGTGCACCTCACAACTGATGCATGGTCCAGTCGGCATGGCCAGGGCCGTTACGTGTCCATCACTGCGCACTGGGTTAATGTGGTGGATGCAGGGTCCACAGGGGACAGCGGTGGTGGGACAGTGCTGCCTAGCCCACGGTATAGGAAACAGTTGGCTGTAGGCGTTCCACCCTCCTCCTCCTCCAGAAGCGAAAGCTCGTCCACAGAGTGCAGTCGTACGAGCACTCCATCTGCAGCTGCCACTGTTGCACACGAGGTGTCCCCCTATCGAGCAGCTAGTGGAAAGCGTCAGCAGGCTGTGTTGCAGATGATGTGTTTGGGCGACAGACACACCGCCGAGGTGCTGGCCGAGTACTTGAAGCGACAAACTGAGTCATGGCTGGGCAGTGTACATCTTGAGGCAGGCAAGGTAGTTAGTGATAACGGCCGTAATTTTTTGGCAGCCATAGCCCTTTCAAAACTCAGCCACATACCTTGCTTGGCTCACACCTTGAACCTGGTGGTGCAGTGCTTCCTCAAAAATTATCCGGAGTTAACAGCCCTGCTCCATAAGGTGCGGAGACTGTGCGCGCACATCCGCCGGTCGCCTGTACACTCCGTTCGTATGCAGAAGCTGCAGCGATTGCTCCACCTTCCCAACCACCGCCTCATTATCGACATTGCAACAAGGTGGAACTCCACCCTGCACATGGTGGAGCGGCTGTGCGAGCAGAGGCAGGTCATAATGCATTTGTGGGAGGATACACGGCCAGGCACTTTGAGAGCAGACATGGAGTTGACAGGTGTGCAGTGGTCGAAGCTGAAAGACCTCTGTAAAGTCCTTCAGTGTTTTGAGGAATGCACACGGCTGGTAAGCGCAGACGACGCCATCCTAAGCATGAGCATCCCACTTATGCGTCTGCTCATGCAAACTTTGACGCACCTTAAGGAGCTGGCGTCTGCAGCCAATGTTGACGAGGAGGAAGAGGTGGAGGGAATCCTTGATGACATTCAGCCAATGTCTGCTCAGGGACCTCTCCTGGACGAGTTGGAGGAAGAAGAGGAGGAGGAGGATGATGATGGGGATGATTACTTAGGGGAGGAGGATGCATCTCGTGGGGCAAGTGAAAATGTTGGCGTGGCAAGGTCTGGTACAGGGTTTGTGCGTGACTGGAGGGATGTGGATTTGCCAGAAAGTGCTCCTCCAACCAGCACTCGCAGTGCATCATTGACACTGGGAACATTGGCCCACATGTCAGATTATTCCTTGCGGATCCTAAAAAGGGACCCCGCATTGCCAAAATGATGAACGATGACGACTACTGGTTGGCCAGCATCCTGGATCCACGCTATAAAGGCAAATTACAAAACATCATGCCACAGGAGAACCTTGACCTAATATTGGCTAATAAACAAGCAACTCTGGTAAATCGGTTGCTTGAGGCATTCCCAGCACACAGCAGCGGTGATGGTTCTCACACGAGCCGTACGGGCCGGGGGCAGCTTGGCAGAGGTGTTCATGGTGCACACAGCAGAAGTGGCGTTGGAGACTGGGGTTTCATGACAATGTTGTGGACTAATTTTTCAAGTACCGCTCACACAACTGGTAATACAGCATCGATGGAAAGTGACAGGAGACAGCAGTTGTCAACTATGGTTACTTTTCCTCCCATATTGATGTTTTCCCACACAGGTCATTCCCCTTTGACTATTGGGCTGCTAAACTGGACACCTGGCCTGAATTGGCACAATATGCCTTACAGGAGCTCGCTTGCCCAGCTGCAAGTGTGCTATCGGAAAGAGTCTTCAGTGCAGCTGGATCAATCCTGACAGAAAAAAGGACCCGTCTGTCAACCCAAAATGTGGATGATCTAACCTTCATTAAAATGAACCATGCATGGGTTTCCAAGGATTTTGTCCCACCTTCCCCTGATGACACATAGGGTGACAGAAAAATGGCTTGCTTTGGTCCACCTCTTCCTGGGAGTTGACCTATTTCGCCTTTTGCATCAGCTGAATGTCCAACATCAACATATGCCACTTTCTAAAACTCCCTAACTGTGCTGCCTCCCCCCCATGGCCGGGGTCACCACCTAGCGCACGACACCGTGCGAGTGCCGTTGCCCTGGACAGGTGGGTAGGCCGACTCTTGGGCGCGGGCACTGGCACAGGGTCCCTCATAGTGCAATCAAGTGTCTCTGACGGTGGTGGTGCACACCCGCCGTCAGACACACCGCCGTACTATGAGGGGCCCAGTGCCAGTACTGACGCCCACGAGTGGGCCCCCCTTGCTTGGGCAGGGCCCCAGCATTTGCAATCTTTACCTCTCCCTGCTCCTCCGCTGTGTAGTCTGGGCCGTCAAATCCATACTGTGCCTGACACCGTCTGAGCCTGCCTCCTGATGTATAGACATATCTTTTGAATGTGTACGCTATCCATACATGTTATCCGGGGATACGGTACCCTTTCTCACCTTTGTGCAATCACTTGCAAGCCATACTGGGCCTTACACCGTCTGAGCCTGCCTCCTGATGTATAGACATATCTTTTGAATGTGTACGCTATCCATACATGTTATCCGGGGATACGGTACCCTTTCTCACCTTTGTGCAATCACTTGCAAGCCATACTGGGCCTTACACCGTCTGAGCCTGCCTCCTGATGTATAGACATATCTTTTGAATGTGTACGCTATCCATACATGTTATCCGGGGATACGGTACCCTTTCTCACCTTTGTGCAATCACGTGCAAGCCATACTGGGCCTAACACCGTCTGAGCCTGCCTCCTGATGTATAGAGATATCTTTTGAATGTGTACGCTATCCATACATGTTATCCGGGGATACGGTACCCTTTCTCACCTTTGTGCAATCACGTGTAACCCATACTGGGCGTGAGAACGGCTGGCGAGCTGTTAAGCAAGCTACAGCACCTGTGGTTTGCACACCTAAGTTTTTCATTTTTTTCAGGAATGACGGTTAGGCCTAATTCCGGAACTGCGGTTGACCTGCACTTACTGGGAAATCATCGTTCGCGAGTAATAATTGTAATCAGTGATCCCCATCACTAACGTTGTTCAGCGGGTTATCTGCACCTGTAAGTGACAAACGCTGGCCTTTTCAGTGTAGCGCACATGCAGCCACGGACATGTAAAGGCATGACACACCAGTTATTGGCCAATCTCATGTGCCAGAGCCTCACGTGTCCCTCTAGTAAGCCGGACTCGGACCGCGAGGCATGACGGAGTCTCGTTCGTTAACGGAATTAAGCTTGCAATGTGTGCATCTGTTCTGTAGCTGGCATGGTTGAAGTTGCCCGTGTTGAGTCAAATTACGCCGTAGGCTCCACTCCTGGTGGTGCCCTTTTGGACATTCCTTTAAGGTTCAGCTTTGCAACCATACTGCCCACGTAAAACAAACACTTTGCCTTCATGAACGCTGTTTGGAGGGTCAAGACTCGTGGGAATAACGCCGCCCAATCAGTTAACCTGCTAGAGAGATCCTTCGTTGCTCCCAAGCATGACATCACACTCCCTAGGAGGAAGGTAATGCCACTGTGGCGACCGTACTCCTGGGGGCGACACAAGTGCACTGATGCCCAGCCACTGCTCGATGAATCTGCTGGTACATTGACCCAGACCACTACATTCCCCTCGCACGCTACCCGGCCTGAATCTGACCCTGATGAAACTCAGGTTACCCTTCCCATATACAGTTCCATCTTACACGGTGACAAAGAGGAAGCTGCAGATGAAAGTGCAGGTTCGGCCCACCCGCCATCAGACACACCACCGTACTATCAGGGGCCCTGTGCCAGTGCCGTCGCCAATGAGTGGGCCCCCCCTGCTTGCTCAGGATCACAGCACTTGCAAGGTTGAAATACTGTGCAGTGAGATGGAAGATGGGGACGACGAGGAGTCCAGACTAGTACAGGGATTCCCTAGCGAGGAGACTTATTTCATTGTTTTCAATGTTGGGACAGCAATTTTTGGGGAGCACTATACTCTGGAGAATGATAGATGGGGCCCACCATACACTGGAACATTCCAAAGGTGGACATCAGACACTGGAGCAGCATTTACAGGGCCCATTTTACACCAGAGCATTAGAAATGGGGCCCATTATGTTTGGAGCATTATTTGGGCCCATAAGACAGTGGAGCTTCATCCATGGGGACCAACATATACTGTAGCATTATGTGGAGCTCATCATATACTGTTTCAAACATTATATGGGACCAATGATTCTGTATGGAGAAATAGATGGGCCTCGTCATGAGATGTAAAAAGTGAAGTATTTTTCATTGTACTATACCGCTATTTCTCTGCCGTATCGGAGCATGATGAGTTGTGGTATTATGTGGTAAAGGGGCGCTCTTTCGCCCAGGGCACATGAAAACCTGGAGCCAGCCCTACCCCCCCACAACTTTAGCGAAATAACCCCCATTTTTCAGTGCGTAACTTGTATTATGAAGTTAATTAAGGTTGACAAGCTTAAGTAAGAAGAATTGATGCTTTTGGCATTCAAATGAACACTGTAGGTGTGTTTCCTGTCCTCCTCTCACTGCCGACTTTTATTCCCCATTGACTTACATTGGGTTTCGTGTTTCGGGACGACCCCGACTTTTCCCTATAATCGGCCGATCTTGCTCGACCCGACTTTTGGAAAAGTCGGGTTTCACGAAAGGAAACTCGACCATAAAAAAACAAAAGTTGCTCAACTCTAGTGATGACCACCTGACCATAGCATAAAGCCATGTAATTCCCAAGGGGGTCACCATGTAATCACATGACCCAACTGAGGAGACAGATACCGTGAATGTAATTACTGTTAGGTGATAATAGCTGAATTATATAAAGTGATGGAGGGGTAAAAGAATGAAGCAACAAAAATTGAGTGCAACACTTGTCCTGTCCACATTGTTACACACTACTTCTGTATTACAGAAGCTAGGCACTTATTGTGAGCTGCCGCAATAGTACGACGTAGAGACAGCACAGGCACAGAACCCAATACTGACCATGGCAACTATATAGTTAAAGAGAGGAAAATTCTCATGTCACCTTATAGGTGATCCTGTTTTGTAATTTCAAGATACCGATGGATTGCCTTTTTAAGGTACCCTGGTGTACATGGAAGATAAAGACCTTGACATATATAATACACCCTTTAAGGATTAGGCCATTTATTTTTATTTCATTACTTTTTTTTCCTGTCTTCCAATAGCCATGATTTTTTTTCCTCTTTGATAAATTTTTAAAAATAACTTTAAACTATTTTTCAAGTTTTTTTTATGTTTCTTGGAGTTAGTACCTGCCAGGGCTTAACAGCTCTAACATGGCAGGAATGGAAGACATCATTAAGCACCTCATAACAAATCGATGCCCTTCAATCCTGTCACGTGGTGCAGATCGAGTGAGAGAGGAGATCCCACTCTAACGGCCACGGACGGCGTTAGGGGCAGGCAGACTAGGCAGCTGCCTAGGGCCCCCTCTTCTCCAGGGACCCCCATTCTGTCTAACAGCTTAGATGCCGCTAAAGTGTTAACCTGCAGTGACTACAGCTACAGTATATCACTGAAGTGAGTACACCCCTCACAGTTTTGTAAATATTTTAATCTATTCTTTCTATCTTTTCATATGACAGCAGTGAATATATGACACTTTGATACAATTTAGAGTAGTCAGTGAAAATTTGGTGTGCCCTCTATATATCTAAACACACAGCCATTAATGTCTAAATCACTGGCAACAAATGTGAGTACACCCCTAAGTGAAAATGACCAAATTTTGTCCAATTACCCACCTTCCCTCTCCAGTGTCAAGTGACTCAATAGTGTTACAAGGTTTCAGGTGTAAATGGGGAGCAGGTGTGTTACCAGGGGCGTAACTACCAGGGTCACAGCGGTCACAACTGCGACTGGGCCCAGGGGGAGTCAGAGGCCCGGCAGGTCAGACCATGTTATCTCCCAACCGTGCCGATTCTCACGGGATAGTCCCGTTTTTGACCCCCCCCACCGTCCCGCACTGAGCCGCCACGCCCCCCCATGCACCCCATCCTCGCCCTCGCAGAAAGACCCACCACAGCCTGCAATGAAGTCCTTTTCTGTGCGCACAGGACCTGTGATGAGGTCACAGGAGGGGAGGAGTCAGGGGTCACATGATCAGGACCCTCATTGTCTGCACGACTCTGCTGTGCTGGTTGTCATGATGCTGGATGAGGTAAAGTTTCTGTGTGGGGTCAGGAGAGGTTTACAGGGTGGATGCAGCAGAGCCGTGTGTGTATGAGGTGTACGTAGCGGAGCCATGTGTGTATGGGGTGTGCAGAGCGGAGCTGTGTGTGTAAGAGGTGTACGGAGCAGAGCCGCCTGTGTACAAGGTGTGTGGAGCCGCGTGTGTACGAGGTGTATGGAGCAGAGCCACGTGTGGACGAGGTGTACGGAGCAGAGTCGCATGTATATGAGGTGTACGGAGCAGAGCCGCGTATGTACGAGGTGTACGGAGCAGTCACATATGTACGAGGTGTACAAGCTGTGTGGAGCGGAGCCACGTGTGTACGAGGTGTACGGAGCGGAGATGTGAGTGTATTTTGGCATGGGGGGACCCATTTGAAAGTTCGCACCGGGGCCCATAACTTTTGGCATGGGGGGCCCCATTTGAAAGTTCGCACTGGGGCCCATAATTTTGTAGTAACGCCACTGTGTGTTACATTTGGTGTTATACCTCTCACACCCTCTCATACTGGTCACTGGAAGTTCAAAATGGCTCCTCATAGCAAAGACCTCTCTGAGGATCTGAAAAAAAAAAAAAGAATTGATGGTCTACATAAAGATCCTCCAAATAACCCTAACACGATAGGTTTCCTTGTTCTGAGCGTACTGTGGCATTTGTTTCTTGCATCTATTCCTCAGTTGTGGGTTTCACAACCCCTGAAGGTGAGCAGCTACCTGTTCCTTCACCTGTACTTACCTATTGGTTAAGACCCTATTGGGCTTGATGTCTCCCGCCTTTTATCCAAGGGAAGATTTAATAATAACATAAAAATACCTACAACATAAAAAAGAACAAACATTATTTTTATCATACTGAGTAACATCTAAAGGAAAAATGTCAGTAGGATCGATCCTCCTAAGGCCTGTTTCACACATCCGTTTGTGACCATCAGTCAAAATCCGCCGTTTTGGGAAAAAAACGGATCCGCCATTTTTCTTTGCGGATCCGTTTTTTTCCCCCATTGACTTTCATTATTGGCAGATTTTGACTGATGGCCGTCCGTAGCATCCGCATTTTTGCGGATCCGCCAATATTTTGGCGTCTACTGACCTGACCGAACGGACCCTGTAACATTGTTTCTCCCTCCGGATCCGCTATTCTGTGTTTTAACCTGCAATTCTGTCTGGCTGCTGGATGAAAATATTTTCTCTCTCTCTCTCCTTACCGTTCCAGCGAAATCCCCACATCACGGCTGGTGCTCAGTATATCCCTCCAGCGATCCATCGCAGCTACTCATGTCACCTGGTCCCGCGAGATCATGACCGCGACATTGCTCCTGCTCCCACCCCGGCTCCCGCGACATCACGGCCGCGACATTGCTCCTGCTCCCACGCTGGCTCCCGTGAGATCACGGCCGCGACATTGCTCTACTCCCACCCCGGCTCCCGCGAGATCACGGCCGCTCCCGGAGAACACTACATCACCGGTATTTTTTCATTTTTTTTTCCCAGGCGCGGTTCCTTTAAATTTTCACCATTGGCGGATCCGTACATCCGCCGATCCTCTGCCACACGTTTCTGTCAGTCTGCCTGTGGATCCGTTTTCCGCTATTTTGGCGGATTTGGACTGACAGAAAAAACTGAAGTGTGAAACAGGCCTAAGCCATCTATATGGGCGTGTAGGTCACGAAGAGTTGAATAAAGGGATACCTTTACATCTGCAATTTGATGACTTTTCCAGAGAAACCCATGATTTTTTTTATATATATATAAAGGTGCTGTTGAGATCTATGGGACGGACATACAGTAGATCTCCCCGAGAATCTGCCTCCATAGCTTAATTTAAATTAAAGGGAGTATTACCAGTTTCAGACATGTAATGACTGACAGTTTGGCCTTATGCTAACACAAAGCTCTGCAGTGAGATCAGAGCTAATACCTTAGCTTTTCACTGTTCTTAATGGTCCCGTAATTGGACTTGAACCTGTGTTTGTCTGATCGCTTTTACTACAGTGTTGCTGCATATAGTTAAAATCATGGTTTCCGGCTATAGATTGGGTTTCAAGGGATCTCTGTGATGACAGTCATGGAGATCTTCAACAGAACGCTCGCTAGCTGTCATGGCAATCCATAGGGGTTGCGTCATGGGAGTGACGATGGGGGCATGGAATGACGCGTTCCAATGCCGGTGCGTTGGTAATACCACTACCAGAGTTGAACCACAGTATTTAATAGGTCAACAATTGTCAAAATAAGGTCCTGGTTGTAGCACACAGCCATTATCTGCCAGGTATTGGGTGAGCTTACCCCATGAGCCTTCTCCATACACCCGCCATTGACTTGCGTTGTACATGTACAAAGAATGACAGTAAGGCCACGTTCACAAGTTCAGTATTTTACATCAGTATTTATAAGCCAAAACCAGGAGTGGGTGATAAATACAGAAGTGGTGACGTGTCACTATTATACTTTTCCTCTGATTGTCCCACTGCTGGCTTTGGCTTACAAATACTGAACTTGTGAATGTAGCCTTAGGGGTGAACTTTCTGTAGAATTCAGTCTCCTGCTCCAATTTAAATTCTACGATTGCCTGCTTTTGTGAGATGAGGTGCTCTTGTTTTCGTGAAAATAGATTCCTAAAACATGACGAATACCAGAAATAAGATTATTCTTTAAAATATATTTTATTTGGAGAACATCTGGAAGAAGCTAGAGGTCTTATTTGTAGTTTTTGCGTTACAAAATCATCCACATGATTATCATAATATAGTTGCCTAAAAAAAAAAAGTTCTGCTGTGGAAAGTATACGGCAAGTACATGACCCTGGTATGTAATTCTTTCATATTTTATTCTCTTCAAGCAAGAAAATAACCTTTATCTAATGGCATTAGCAACAGGAATACATAAGAAAATCCACATCATTGTTCCTATGTTCTGAAAGGGTTCTCCAAGGTCATGGATAACAATTTACAATGGCATGACAACTATGTCATAAGTAAAAGAATTTTTCTATAGATACTTCCTCCAGACTACTTGTAAAGTGCAGCAGGAAATATCTGCTGAAGCACAGAAGTCATTCAATGGCATTTTCTAATGGTAATGAAATGTTATTTATTGGACAAATGTATTTATACACAGTATAAAAGAACAACCCAAAAGGAAAACCAAAGAGGTGGTTGCAAAATCTTAGGTCAAGTTCACCTGTTAATTACCGTATATATTTGTGTATAAGCCGAGATTTTCAGCACTTTTTTTTGTGCTGAAAATGCCCCTCTTGGCTTATACAGGAGTCATTGCCAGCAGGGGATGGGGGAGCAGAAGACAACATACTCACCCTCCTGGCGTCATCGCTGCATATCAGTCCCTGCATCTCAGTCCGGGCGCCGGCATCTCTCTTCCTGTCTTCCTTCCAGTGCTGAGCGGTCACCTCATGGGCGGACATACCGCCGGTTCAGCCGATGCAATGCACCGGGGCCCCTGAGCGTACTGCCCATAGCGGCAGAGTATGCAGCCACTATGTGGCCAGAGTCCAAATTGTGGCCGCGGGAGTGTAAGGGGCCCGGTATTATGCAGCATCGGCCCCTGAGTCACTTCCAGCTGTAATCACCTGAACACCAGAGCTGGGAGAGCAGGAGTTCAAAAAGGGTGTGTGTCATGCAGGGAGAGATGCTGGCCAATGAATGCTTTCCTCACCAGACTGAGGAGAGCAGTGGCGGATTAAGTGGACTATGGGCCCGGGGCTGTTCATAAAACCTGGGCCCCTGTACCCCCCTTCCCACCTGAGCGCTGCGGTCCCCGTGCGGGACTTGACAGCCGTACGGACCGCAGCACTTGGTTTGCTGCGGGTCCATACAGAAAACCCGCCACCATTCCACCACGTGTGGACATGGCCTAAAAAGACGTTGCACATAAGCTGTAGGCCTACGGCCAATACGCACAAAATCGCCCAACGTGATCCTGGCCATAGGGGATCCACTTTAATGTCCCTACTTTAATTTGAAGTCCCCTTACTTCATCCATTGCAGTTCCCTATCACCCACTCACTTCATCTGCAGTGCCGCTTCATCATTTGCAGCCCCTTATCCCCCCTTCCATTTTATCATGTGCAGTCCCCTTCCCCCCCAACTTCATGTGCAGCCCCACTCCCCCATCATCATGTGCAGTTAATTTTACCCCCACATCATGTGCAGTCCCCCTTACCCCCAATTCATCATGTGCAGTCCCCCTTACCCCTAATTCATCATGTGCAGTCCCCCTTACCCCCAATTCATCATGTGCAGTCCCTCTTACCCCCAATTCATCATGTTCAGTCCCACTTACCCCTTAATTCATCATGTGCAGTTCCCCTTACCCCCAATTCATCATGTGCAGTCCCACTTACCCCTTAATTCATCATGTGCAGTCCTACTTACCCCTTAATTCATCATGTGCTGTCCCACTTACCCCTTAATTCATCATGTGCAGTCCCCCTTATCCCCCACTTCATCATATGCAGCCCCACTCACCCCCCTTCATCATGTGCAGCCCCACTCACCCCCCTTCATCATGTGAAGCCCCCACTCATCCCCCTTCATCCTGTGAAGCCCCCACTCACCCCCTTCATCATATACAGCCCCCAGTCACCCCCCGTCATCATATACAGCCCCCAGTCACCCCCCCGTCATCATATACAGCCCCCAGTCACCCCCCCGTCATCATATACATCCCCCAGTCACCCCCCCTTCATCATATACAGCCCCCAGTCACCCCCCCTTCATCATATACAGCCCCCAGTCACCCCCCCTTCATCATATACAGGCCCCAGTCACCCCCCCTTCATCATATACAGGCCCCAGTCACCCCCCCTTCATTGTGTACAGCCCCCACTCACCCCCTCCCCCATTTAATTCATTTTCTAAATAAAAAAAAATAAAAAAAGTTCCCCATACTTACCTCACAGCTGGCTCGCTCCCCAGCAGCGCCTCTGCTTTCAGCATCCTCCGGGACATGTCGGCGCGTGCACGATGACGTCATCGCGCACGCCCGACATCTGACCCGGAAGTACAGCCGGAGCTGAGCAGCCGTCAAGGTGACGGCCGTGCACAGCTCCCGGACCCTCATAGAATGTGACGCGGGCGGCTGTCTGCTGCCGGCGGCGTCACAGCACAGGGCACGGCCGGCCCTGTACAGGTGCTGGGGGAGCGGTCCGGGGGGCATTTGCCTCTCTGCCACCCGGCCCAGCCCGCCCCTGCCCCTGGGCCCCCAAAAAACCTTGGGCCCGGGGCGACCGCCCCATCCGCCCCTATTAAGATCCGCCATTGGAGGAGAGCACTCACTGGCTGTTGTGTCGTCTGTCCTCCTGCATGGCGCGACCCAATGATGAGTACTGAATGGTTGTCAGGGGCCCGGGCGCACAGCACACAGGGACAGCAGTGGAGGAACAGCAGGACTTACAGTGTGTACAGTATTCTGCTTCCTCCACTGTGCCATTCAAGGCAGGCTGCAGCATCTAGGGGCACAGGTGAAGAGTTCTCACTGCAGGGGGCATCTCACAGAGGAGGTCGAAGGAGGGGAAGAGGCTCACTGCACGGGAGAGCTCTGCAGCAGGGAGCTGAAATCCTCTGTGCACTGTGTCCCCATCCCCCACAGTGGGCCCTGCAGTCCTCTCCAGGCTCCAGCTTATCTCTGCACTATGTGGCCGACCTCCATGGCTCATCTGAGCAGAACACCTGAGGTCGTAGATTATTATGTGTGTGTATATTTACATATGTGTGTGTACAGTATATGTATGTGTGTGAATGTATATGTGTGTATCTGTGTACGTACAGTATATGTGTGTTCATATATATACGGTATACTGTATGTGTGTATGTATGTATGATGTATGTCTATGTGCATGTATATAAGTATGTGTATGTATGGTATATGTGTAGATATATGTATACTACTGTATATGTGTATAGAAGTGTGTGTGTGTGTGTGTATAGAAATGTGTGCATATGTGCGGTATAGGTATGTACAATGTATCTGTGTATGTACGGTATATATGGTGTATGTCTATGTGTATGTATGTACAGTTTATGTATATACTACATGTTTATATATGTGTGTGTATATGTACGGTATATGTGTATGTATGTGTATACTATGTGTATATAAGTGTGTGTATGTACGGTATAGTTATGTACAGTGTATGTATCTATGGTATGTATGTGTGTATGTATGATATATCTGTGTGTATTGTGATAAAACACTCCGGTATCGCCTTTGCTGGTGTCAAAGGTCACGTGCATTCAGCATGAAACTCAGGAGCAGAGCTGGGATTCGGGTGTAACTGACCCTGGGTCAGGTTTATTAACGGTGAAAGCAATGCAAAAGGAAATAAAACATAAAACAAATCCTTGCCTGTCCGGCACTAACTAAACAATGGACAACCTAACTACCAACTGGCGGGCTTCTCCCGTCCAGCCAAACCACAGTTGCAGTGGGCACTGCTTCCACTCACGTGTGTCTCTCACACAGACAGGCTCTCTGTGTTCCCAGGCTGAGACACTCACACAACCACCTTGCATCCTTTTATATCCACCTCCCATTATTCATTAGTAAGCAGGTGCGATACTGACCAGACTAGGCCACATAGGAAAGGAATCTGGGCGAGATATACCTGCCCTCATCCACTATTCCCACATGATTCTCACAGTATGTATGGTATATGTATGTATGTACTGTATGTATGTGTTTGTGTGTATGTATGGTGTATGTATATTAGGTGTGTATGTATCTATGGTATGTGTGTGTATGTACGATATACACTCACTGGCCACTTTATTAGGTACACCATGCTAGTAAGGGGTTGGACCCCCTTTTGCCTTCAGAACTGCCTCAATTCTTCGTGGCAGAGATTCAACAAGGTGCTGGAAGCATTCCTCAGAGATTTTGGACCATATTGACATGATGGCATCACACAGTTGGCGCAGATTTGTCGGCTGCACATCCCTGATGCGAATCTCCCGTTCCACCACATCCCAAAGATGCTCTATTGGATTGAGATCTGGTGACTGAGGAGACCATTTGAGTACAGTAAACTCATTGTCATGTTCAAGAAACCAATCTGAGATGATTCGAGCTTTATGACATGGCGCATTATCCTGCTGAAAGTAGCCATCAGATGTTGGGTACATTGTGGTCATAAAGGGATGGACATGGTCAGCAACAATACTCAGGTAGGCTGTGGCGTTGCAACGATGCTCAATTGGTACCAAGGGGCCCAAAGAGTGCCCAGAAAAAATTCCCCACACCATGACACCACCACCACCAGCCTGAACCGTTGATACAAGGCAGGATGGATCCATGCTTTCATGTTGTTTACGCCAAATTCTGACCCTACCATCCGAATGTCGCAGCAGAAATCGAGACTCATCAGACCAGGCAACGTTTTTCCAATCTTCTACTGTCCAATTTCGATGAGCTTGTGCAAATTGTAGCCTCAGTTTCCTGTTCTTAGCTGAGAGGAGTGGTACCCAGTGTGGTCTTCTGCTGCTGTAGCCCATCTGCCTCAAAGTTCGACGCACTGTGCGTTCAGAGATGCTCTTCTGCCTACCTTGGTTGTAACGGGTGGCAATTTGAGTCACTGTTGCCTTTCTATCAGCTCGAACCAGTCTGCCCATTCTCCTCTGACCTCTGGCATCAACATGGCATTTCCGGCCACAGAACTGCCGCTCACTGGATTTTTTTTCTTTTTCGAACCATTCTCTGTAAACCCTAGAGATGGTTGTGCGTGAAAATCCCAGTAGATCAGCAGTTTCTGAAATTCTCAGACCAGCCCTTCTGGCACCAACAATCATGCCACGTTCAAAGGCACTCAAATCACCTTTCTTCCCCATACTGATGCTCGGTTTGAACTGCAGGAGATTGTCTTGACCATGTCTACATGCCTAAATGCACTGAGTTGCCGCCATGTGATTGGCTGATTAGAAATTAAGTCTTAACACACAGTTGGACAGGTGTACCTAATAAAGTGGCCAGTGAGTGTATCTGTGTATGCATGTATGGTGTATGTACTGTATATAAGTGTTTATCTGTGTATGTATGGTGTATTAGGATAGGAGATCTGGGATGTTTGGTAGGACCCATGGGTCGGATACCGGCATGTTCCTGAGGCATGAGAACCATGCCCTCCTGGGTCAAAATGGGGCGATAACAATATCCTTGCCTTGTCCTTCCTGAATTTCCTCATCACCAGGGGAAGTAGAGACAGGGGAGGGAAGGTGTATGCTAGCCCAAAGTCCCATTTGATCAGAAGAGCATCTACTGCCAGTGGCTTTTCTCTGGGATTTAGAGAGCAAAACTGAGGCACTTTCCTGTTCTCTCTGGTGGCGAAGAGGCCACTTCTGGCTGCCCCCATTTTTGTACGATCAGGTCGAAGATGGAGGTTTTGAAGAACCATTCCCCTTGTCTTAGAAGGTTGCGGCTTAGGAAGTCCGCTGTGGTGTTTTCTCTTCTTTTTATGTGCAGAGCTGTTAAAGACAGAAGATGTTGCTCTGCCAATTGAAACAGCCGCTCTGCTACCTTCATCAGGGGTCTGGAATGAGTCCCACCTTGGTGGTTGTTGTAAGCCACGGTGACCTGTTTGTCAGAGAATATTCGAACATGGTGACTCTGTAGATACAAGAAGGTTTTTAACTGCCTGCGTCTGTGGTGACTACCCAGGTTACGTTATATTCCCAGGGCACCCCTCTGGCTAGATTGTTTTTGTCTAGCCACCAACCAAGGGATCTTATAGCATGTTGGGACAAAGTCAACTGGCCTTCTAGATAACCGCCCAGCATTTTTTGATGACGTAAAACCTCGTCCTGTAGCACCCTTGCATGGAATTGGGCCCACTGGACCACGGGGATGCAGGACGAGAGAGAACCCAGGAGGGACATTGCCTTCCTAAGAGACATGGTGGGGTTATTGGAGGCGTTCAAGACCTGATGTCGTAGGTAGTGTTGAGCGATACCATCCGAAACCAATGCAAGTCAATGGGACAGAAATATCGGAATTAAAATAAACCCTTTCTTTCCTTGTAGGTTAATTCTACATGAAGGAAAACAACTAAGAATAATGTAGAATGTATTGGGGGAGGTGGAGGAGACATTAAAGGCATAGAGGTTTAGCCCAATCAAATGGAATAGCAGGAATTAATTTTTTTTTTAAGACGTTCGGAGTTACAAAGATATTGACTATGTTAAAGGGGTTGTGTAGCAATAGAGGGAGACGTTCAGAAAGGCACATGTTGGCGGAGTGTTGGAACTGAGTGCTTCATCTAGCTTGGAGGTTGACCGAGCCCCTGACCCGGAGGACACGGCACGGATGCGGGCACCTGTATGCACAACAGACTGTGAGTAAAGCTTTGGAACTACATGCCCTGGTGTCCTCCAGTTATTCCTGCACCATTACAATCAGCACTGCTACATCTCTGTGCCTGGCACTGCACCATCTACGTCTCTTCACTACCCCTCCATCTACACTGCCCTGGGACTACAGCCCTACCTGTGGAGGGCCACAACATCATTGCTGCACCACACCATCTGTCCCAGAGGATCTGTCTGCAGCGTCGGCTTAACATCTTCATTGCCGAACACCACAGGTGGCATCACGAAGTGTTGAGCGATACCATCCGATATTGTGAAATATCGGATCGGATTGGATCGGACCGATACCCAAAAAGTATCGGATATCGCCGATTCCGATACCGGAAACCAATGCAAGTCAATGGGACAGAAATATCCGAATTAAAATAAACCCTTTCTTTCCTTGTATGTTAATTCTACATGAAGGAAAACAACTAAGAATAATGTAGAATGTATTGGGGAGGTGGAGGAGACATTAATGGCATAGAGGTTTAGCCCAATCAAATGGAATAGCAGGAATTAATTTATTTTTAAGACGTTCGGAGTTACAAAGATATTGCCTATGTTAAAGGGGTTGTGTAGCAATAGAGGGAGATGTTCAGAAAAGGCACATGTTGGCGGAGTGTTGGAACGGAGTGCTTCATCTACCTTGGAGGTTGACTGAGTCCCTGACCCGGAGGACATGGCACGGATGCAAGCACCTGTATGCACAACAGACTGTGAGTAAAGCTTTGGAACTACATGCCCTGGTGTCCTCCAGTTATTCCTGCGCCAACACACTCAGCACTGCTACATCTCTGTGCCTGGCACTGCACCATCTAGTTCTCTTCACTACCTCTCCATCTACACTGCCCTGGGACTACAGCCCTACCTGTGGAGGTCCACAACATCATTGCTGCACCACACCATCTGTCCCAGAGGATCTGCTTGCAGCGTCGGCTTAACATCTTCATTGCGAACACCACAGGTGGCGTCACGAATCATTCACTCATAAACTTTAATCGTCATCCACACGTTCAACATTTCCCTTTTACAATAGACGCCCAGGGCCACGGACCGGGTTACAGCTACCCTGACACCTCCCATTTAAACCAATGGGCCCGGTACCAAGTACCCGACCAGCCCTGGCGGGCGATCCAACTTGGCGGAAATATATAACAGAACAGGTTGTCCGGGCTTTTCACATAATCTCAGTTCATATCTAGGCTGCAGAATGCTGACAATAAGTTATTTACCTTCTGTGTCTAGTCTGCACGGTTTCCAAGATATCATCTCTTGCTTGTAAGATAAACGTCGGGGGGATGTGTTATGGCATTGAAATGAGAACTTGTCATTTCCTCCTCCCTCACTAGTTTCCCTTTCCATAGATCACTGTTCAGCGTGTGACTGGGGGAGGAGCAGCTGGGTGGTCTGCTCGCAGCCAATCACAGCCATGCCATTAGTTTACATGCCTACATGCCTAACAGGATGTGTCCACACTTAGGATTCCTCATTGGCTGAATCAAATCAAACTGGCTCATAGCATTATGGGAACTTCCGATTCCGGTATTCGATATGCAAAAAGTATCAGAACTCAGTATCGGAATTCCGATACCGCGAATATCGGCCGATACCCGATATTTGCAGTATCGGAAACACTAGTCGTAGGTGAACTAATTTTTCAGGTGGAAGACGACTCTCCTGATTCTGCGAATCTAGGATTAGGCCCAAGAACTGCTGAACTTTCATGGGCTGTAGACGGGACTTATTAATGTTTAGTAGCCACCCTAACCGTTCCAGTGCTGATTTTGCTTTTTGCAATTGATCCAGACAATGGTCTGCTGTTCTGCCTACAATAAGGAAGTCATCCAGGTAGGGGATTACCAGGATGTCTGCTTCTCGTAGATGGGCCATAACCTCCGCTATAACTTTAGTGAACACAAGGGAAGGGCGACATATTGGAAATGCTGTACCGACCCCTCTAAATGAACCACCACCCTGAGGAAACGCTGATGAGATGCATGAATGGGTATATGGTAGTAGGCGTCTTTTAAATCCAACACCACCATAAAGCAGTTTTCAAGCAGTAATTTTATTGTGGAATTGATTGTTTCCATTTTAAATGGCCGAATGATCAAGTATGTATTGAGTGCCTTCAGGTTTATTATGGTCCTGTAAGAACTATCCGGTTTACGGACCAAAAATAGCGGGGAGTAGAAGCCTTCGCCCTTCTGTGCCTCTGGTACCTTTATCAGTACTTTTTTATGGCATAGATCATGGATTTCGGTCTCTAGAGCAGCCTGTTCCGACAGGGAAGACCTGAGCGGGGTGACCTTAAAACTGTTCCGGGGGGCACAGGAAAATTCTAGCCTAGACCTGAGGCTACCAACCCCAGGACCCAGTTACTGTTTGAGATCCGTGACCAGGCTTGGTAGAAGGCTGATAGTCTACCTCCCACCGGAGCCGCTAGTCATTGGGGAGGTTTCATGGTCTCACGGGATGCTTCCTGGCGTCCCCCTACAAACATAAACCCGATACCTTTTTTCTTTTTATCTTCCTATCTGCCCCGGTCTCTGGATGATCTTCCACGGAAAAATCTCTTCCTAGCGAAGGGACGTCTATAGGAGGGGGTGGGCAGGGAAGGGAATTTCTTTTTATCGTCGCCGGCTTTCTCCAGGAGTTCATCTAGGACTGGACCGACTAGATATTAGCCCTCACAAGGGATGGAGCAAAGCCGGGATCTGGCCTGGATATCCCCGGGCCAGCATTTCAGCCATATAGCCCTTCGTGCTGCATTTGATAGACCTGCGGCTTTGGCTGCCATTCTTGCAGAATCTGCCGAAGCGTCGGCTAAAAAGGCTGCCGCATTCTGGATGGTAGGTAGGGTCTTCAAGATAGATTCCCTCGAGGCTCTGTCCTCTAATTGTGACTCCAGCTGGTCCAGCCAGACCATCATAGATCTGGCTGTGCAGGTAGCCGCTACTGCCGGCCTCAGGGCGCCAGCTGACATTTCCCATGTCCCTTTCAGGTAGAAGTCTGCCTTTTTATCTAGTGGATCTTTTAAGGAAGCCATGTCATCAAAGGGCATAGCGGATTTTCTGGACGCTTTAGCCACTGCTGCGTCCAATTTCGGGGATTTGTCCCATTTGTTCACCAAGGGATGCCCAAAGGGATATCGTCCTTTAAAAGCCAGTGGTAGGGAGCCTTTTCTTTCTGGTTTCTTCCATTCCTTATTGATCAGGTTTTGGATCTTGTCGTTTAACGGGAACGACTTACGTTTCCTGGGGTCTAAACCACCGAACATTAGGTCCTGTGCTGACCGTTCTGGTTTTGCGTCTGTTACCCCCATGGTGGCCCTAACTGCCTTGACTAATTTATCCACTTGTTCTAGACCCAAGCAGAAACGACTGGCGTCCTCCTCTGAAGATGACACAGACGAGGAGGTCAAGGGCTCTGAGGAATCTTCTTTTCCTCTAGGGTCAGCTGAGGAGTCTGACCCTGAGAAACTTTCTCTTTCTTTTCTTAGATGATTCCCCCTGGGATACCGATTTTAGAGCTCTAACTTCCGTCCTGATAATTTCCCTTAGACTCGTAGCGAAGTCAGAGGTTTCTTCCGCCACCTGTAGGAGTGGGGAAAGGGTAAGGAAGTATGTATGGTAATTTTTGGGACTATTCCCCCCCCCTTTTTTTTTTTTTTTTACCGTCTGCCGTATACATGACTGGCACAGTTTTTTATGGTAGGCATCCGGCAAGGGGCAATTGCAAAGGGCGCACTCCCTGTTTTTCGCTTTGTCAGCGCACTTCTTCCCCTATAGGAGGAAAAAACATAAGGGGAACACTGCATCAGGGCACATTCACGAAGATCTCTTACCCTGAGCAGAAGGCGTAGGTACCGGATCACGGGGGTGGGGCGAGCTCGATCCTTCAACATGGAGGAACTTCTGTGGCCAGATTGTCCAGTTTGTTTTTTCTTTTGCTGGGAGCTTGTCTGGGACCTCTGTGAGGTACGTTCCTGCTCTCGGTCCAGCTGGGCCACGGGAGCTTTCGGCTCATCCATTGCTGCAAATGGGGCCCAAAGCAGCCCTGCAGCGTTTCTGTGGCCTTTTTTGCTCCTCCCCCCCAGAAATCCGGGTCCGCAGGTGATATGCCAGGGGTTCCATTTTCCTCCCACCCCCCTCCACACCTCCCCGCCGCTCCTGCCGCCATGCCGGTGGGTCGCCCTCCCAGGGCTATGGGGCACTCGGTACCGGGCCGGTCTCTTAGAGGGGAATGTGACAGCAGCGGTGAGCCGGTCCATGGCCCTGGGCACCCATGTAAAAGGGAATGAAGTGATGGAATAAAGTTTATGAGTGAAGGATTCGTGACGCCACCTGTGGTGTTCGGCAATGAAGGTGTTAAGCCGACGCTGCAGACAGATCCTCTGGGACAGATGGTGGGGTGCAGCAATGATGGTGTAACCTTCCACAGGCAGGGATGTAGTCCCAGGGCAGAGTAGATGTAAAGGGTAGGTGTTGAGGAAGAGGGTGCAGTGTTTGGCACAGAGATGTAGCAGTGCCGGAAAGTTTGTAAGAAGAAGGCAAGGACACAACAGGGTGCAGTTTCTTTACCTTTACTTTGATGTGGCAAATGCAGTCCAGGGTCCCGATTACAGATGGCACAGGAGCTAATTAGCCTGGAAGCAACTCAGGAATCTCTCTATGCAGATAGGTTGTGTAGTCTCCTATCTAGCGCTCACTTGAGGTACATTCAGTACTGTGTTACACTAAAGTTCCTCCTTGTTTCCTTTTAGATCTACCTCGCATGACAGACAGCTGTAGCCTTCTATCTCTTCTCTTGGCTCACCCATTGCTGTTGTGCCTCTGAGTCTTAGGTGGGAATAGAGCATTTACAGCTTCCTATTCCTCTGGTTTCTGTTGCAGGACCTTCAGTATCCATACAACCGTGGAGACCAGGCTCCAGATCATGCGCTCCAGCTGGGAGCAAGCTCTCAACTCTGCTCAGTCTCCCAGCTTCTCTCTCCACGTCCACACACTTCGGTCTTCTCACACTAACTACCAATTTCCCCTTCCTGGCCCTCAGAGAGCACTCCTCCCCCAATTCTGGTTTAGAGCTCCCTCTGCTAGCATGGAGTGGGAACTGTGTTGCATGTTATGGTTAACTGCTAGAGAGACCCTTCATTGCTTCCAAGCCTGACATTACCCTCCCTGGAGGAAGGCAATGCCAGTGTGGCGACCATACTCCTGGGGGAGCCACACTGGCACTCACGCCACCGCCACCCAGCGGCGAACAACAGAAAAAAGCCAGCTGGCATCTGACTTCCGTCCCAGCGCCGCTGGCCCCACCCCTGACCGCGTCACTTCCGGTGCTTCAGCGAATGCGCGGGGGCGCGAAAAATGACCGCGGTGCCATGGCCCGACCCGGCACGACCCACTCTGTGCCCACCACCACGCTACGCCAGCCGGCCCCGGATGATGGCCAGGACTGCTCCAGAAAGAGACCAGGACGGGGGTCAGGGGCAACATACTCACGTGCCGGCACTGGCCCTGGAGACAGAAATCCTCCCACCTGCTCCCACTCCGCTCCCACCTGCTCCGCACACTGTCATGGAGCCCTACCCGGACCCACCGTGGCACTTCTAGGGACCCCGCACTGACCGAGGTAAGAGACCCCCCCGCTACCTGAGTCGGACAGCCAGCCTGGGGATTCCTCATCCATGATAATACGATCTGTAGGGAATCCTGTCCTTCAGGAACAGGAAACCAACTGATGCGTGGGAGAGGTGCCACCCTTATGTATCTGTAGAATTTCCTGTTCCTGAAGGGCGGATCCCCTCTCACAGGTGGTGCTGTCATGGACGACCGAATAAATATAAATAGATATATTTTTTAGATGTGTGGGGCCCAAATATAACTTTTGCTATTGGGCCTTGTGATTGCTACGTATGCCCCTGCTTGCAGGGCAGTAATAATGAGGGCAATCTGCCTTGTTTCTCGGAGCCTGAGGCTATGTGCACACGGTGCAAATTCTGCTGCGGATCCGCAGCATTTCAGGAGCTGCGGGTCTGCTGTAGATTTAGGTGCGTTGTACAGTACCATTGTTTTCAATGGTAAACTGAAAAACGCTATGCACATGTTGCGGATTTTTCAGCACGGAGTTGCTGCGGGTTCAAATCCGCAGCATGTCAAGTCTTTGGCAGATTCCGCTGCGGTTTCACACCTTCTCCATTGTAGAGGTGTGAAACCGCAGGGCTAAACCGCAGGTCTTTTGACCTGAGATTTTACCTGCGGATTTTTACAAATCCGCGCGGAAAAATCTGCAGGACCAAAATCTGCGTGTGCACATAACCTTCCAGGGGTCCCATTGCCAGATTGCTCTCATCTTAAGAAACGTAGCGGGCAGGGAAGGGGGCCCAGACACATTTCTTGCACAGGGGCCCCAAGCTGTCAGTGTCCGCCCCTGGGTCACGTGGTACCGCTCATTAAAATAATGAATATGCACGCCTCTCCTCTCCCATAGGCGTAGAGCGCATATTCATTACTTTAATGAGCGGTACCATGTGACCGCTCAGCACTGGAAGGAAGACAGGAAGAGAGATGTCGGCGCCCACCCCTAACAGAGATGCAGGGACTGAGATGTAGCAGTGCCAATGCCAGGAGAGTAGGACTGGGGGAGGGTGAGCCATGTGATATTCACCTGTCCCCATTCCACCGCTGCACTGTGTCTTCCGTGTCCTCTTGCTGTGACGTTCAGGTCAGGGGGAGCAATGACGTGCTTAGTGCGCGCCCTCTGCCTGAACAGTCACTGCAGAGAGACGGAAGAGGAAGACACAGCGGCGCACGGCGGTGGAATGGGGACAGGTGTATATCGCAAGTGCCGGGGTCTGGAGCCAGCGGTGACTCTGGCACCTGGCCCCCATAGCGCGCTGGTGTCCCCGCCTGCTCAGGACGCCAGCACCTGGCCCCCAGCGATGAGAGTTGAGTATGCCTTTTTTTTTTTAATCGCAGCAGCAGAATTTTATGGGGCATATTTTAATATGGAGCATCTTATGGGGCCATTATTAACCTTTGTGCAGCATTATATGGGGCATATTATTCTATGGAGCATCTTATGGGGCCATCATTAACCTTTATGCAGCATTATATGGGGCATATTTTAATATGGAACATCTTATGGGGCCATTATTGACCTTTGTGCAGCATTATATGGGAAATATTTGTATGGAGCATCTCATGGGGCCATAACTAACCTTTTTGAAGCATTATATGGGGCATATTTTTGCATGGAGCATCTTATAGGGCCCATCATGAACTTTATGGAGCATTAAAGTATCCAACAAGACCAGCGAAGTTATGCCATATAAAATTAACATTTATTATTGCATTAATGCCAAAACACCATAAAAACCATTAAAAGAGATACATGTCCACTTAGCCTAACAAAGGTATACATAAATCACCCACGATGTGGCTGACAAGCATCAAAAAGGAACATACAGTATGAGCAATGAAATCATAAATCAATATAATGATTGTACAAAAAATGTAAATTGCTCCAAATTGTGCTATGCCCAAGAAACACTCTGCAACTAACAGGATAAACAGCAAAATGCTGATTTAAAATATTCTAATTTAGAAAATATCCCGTATATTGAAAAATAGCCAGTAGGTAGTATGTGTTCTCTGTCATGCATATATTAACCCCTTCACTACCAAGGGTGGTTTGCACGTTAACTCCCGGGCCAATTTTTACAATACTGACAACTGTACCTTTATGAGGTCATAACTCTGGAACGCTTCCATGGATCCCTGTGATTCTGACAATGTTTTCTCGTGACATATTGTACTTCATGTTAGTGGTAAAATTGCATTCAAATGACTTGCGTTTATTTGTGAAAAAAACGGAAATTTGGCGAAAATTTTGAAAATTTTGCAATTTTCCAACTTTGAATTTTTATGCCCTTAAATCACAGCGATACGGCACACAAAAAACTTAATACATAACATTTCCCACATGTTTACTTTACACCAGCACAATTTTGGAACCCAAATTTTTTTTTGTTAGGAAGTTATAAGGGTTAAACATTGACCAGCGATTTCTCATTTTTGCAACACCATTTTATTTTTAGGGACCACATTACATTTGAAGCCACTTTGAGGGGTCTATATGATAGAAAATACCCAAAAGTGACACCATTCTAAAAACTACACCCCTTAAGGTGCTTAAAACCACATTCAAGAAGTTGAATGTGGTTCAAGAACATTCAAGAACTTTTTTTCACAAAAAAAATACTTCAGGTTCAATTTTCTTTATTTTACCAAGGGTAACAGGAGAAATTGGACTGCAAAAGTTATTGTGCAATTTGTCCTGAGTACGCTGATACCTGATATGTGGGGGGGAACCACTGTTTCGGCGCATGGCAGACCTCAGTAGGGAAGGAGCGCCGTTTGACTTTTTCAATGCAAAATTGGCTGGAATTCAGATCGGACGCCATGTCGCGTTTGGAGAGCCCCTGATGTACCTAAACAGTGGAAACCCCCCCAAGTGACCCCATTTTGGAAACTAGACCCCCCAAGGAACTTATCTAGATATGTGGTGAGAACTTTGAACCCACAAGGGCTTCACAGAAGTTTATAACGTACAGCGGTACAATTAAAAAATCATATTTTTTCCACAAAAATGATCTTTTCACCCCCAATTTTTATTTTTCCAAGGGTAACAGGACCCTAAAAGTTATTGTGCAATTTGTCCTGAGTACGCTGATACCCCATATGTGGGTGTAAATGACTATTTGGGCGCATAGCAGAGCTCGGAAGGGAAGCAGCGCCATTTTGACGTTTTTGGCTAGAATTGAGATCGGACACCATGTCGCGATTGGAAAACCCCTGATGAACCAAAACAGTGGAAACCCCCCACAAATGACATCATTTTGGAATCTAGACCCCCCAAGGAACTTATCTAGATGTGTGGTGAGAACTTTGAACCCCCAAGGGCTTCACAGAAGTTTATAACGTACAGCGGTACAATTAAAAAATCATATTTTTTCCACAAAAATGATCTTTTCACCCTCAATTCTTATTTTTCCAAAAGTAACAGGACCCTAAATGATATTGTGCAATTTATCCTGAGTACGCTGATACCCCACATGTGGGGGTAAACCACTATTTGGGCGCATGGCAGAGCTTGGAAGGGAAGCAGCGCCATTTGACGTTTTTGGCTGGAATTGAGATCGGACACCATGTCGCGTTAGGAAAGCCCCTGATGTACCAAAACAGTGGAAACCCCCCACAAATGATACCATTTTGGAAACTAGACCCCCCCAAGGAACTTATCTAGATGTGTGGTGAGCACTTTGAACCCCCCAGTGCTTCACTGAAGTTTATAACGTCCGGGCGTGAAAATAAAAAAATCGTATTTTTTCCACAAACATCATCTTTTAGTCCCCATTTTTTTTATTTTCCCAAGGGTAACAGGAGGAATTGGACCCCAAAAGTTGTTGTCCAATTTGTCCTGAGTACGCTGACACCCCATATGTGGGAGAAAACTACTGTATGGGGACACGTCGGGGCTCGGAAGTGACGTTTTGGAATGCAGACTTTGATAGATTGGTCTGCGGGTGTCATGTGCGTTTGGAGAGCCCCTGATGTACCTAAACTATTGAAACTCCCCACAAGTGACCCCATTTTGGAAACTAGACCCCCCACGGAACTTATCTAGATGTGTGGAGAGCACTTTGAACCCCCAAGTGCTTCACAGAAGTTTATAACGCCTGGGCGTGAAAATAAAAAAAACATTTTTTTCCGCAAAATTATATTTTTGCCCCCAATTTTTTATTTTCCTAAGGGTAACAGGAGAAATTGGACCCCAAAAGTTGTTTTGTAATTTGTCCTGAGTAAGCTGATACCCTACATGTGGGGGTAAAACACTGTTTGGGCGCATAGCAGAGCTTGGAAGGGAAGGAGCACCATTTGACTTTTTCAACGCAGAATTGGCTGGAATTGAGATCAGACGCCATGTTGCCTTTGGAGAGCACCTGATGTGCCCAAACAGTGGAAACCCCCCCAATTATAACTCCAACCCTAACCCCAACACACCCCTAACCCTAATCTGAGCCCTAGCCCTAACCCTATCCCTAACCCTAGCCCTAACCCTAGCCCTAACCCTAACCCTAACCCTAACCCTACCCTAACCCTAACCCTAGCGGGAAAATGGAAATAAATACATTTTCTTTTAGTTTTAGTATTTTTCCCTAACTAAGGGGGTGATAATGGGGGGTTTGATTTACTATTTATGGCGGCATTTATATTTGGCAGCTGTCAGACGCTAAAAGACGCTTTTTATTGTAAAAATAGTTTTTGCATCACCACATATTGTGAGCTATAATTTTTCCGTATTTTGACCCACTGAGTCATGTGAGGTCTTATTTTTTGCGGGACGAGTTGACATTTTCATTGGCATCATTTTCGGGCACGTGACATGTTTTGATCGCTTTTTATTCCGATTTTTGGGACGCAGAATGAACAAAAACCAGCGTTTCATGAATTTCTTTTTGGGGGTGCTTTTACACCGTTCCGCATGCGGTAAAATTGATAAAGCAGTTTTATTCTTTGGGTCAGTACGGTTACAGCGATACCTCATTTATGTCGGTTTTTTTATGTTTTGTCGGTTTTTTGCAATGAAAACAATTTTATATAAAAAATAATTATTTTTGTATCACTTTATTCTGCGAGCTATAACTTTTTTATTTTTTTGCGGATTACGCTGTATTGCGGCTCGTTTTTTGCAGGACAAGATGACGCTTTCAGCGGTACCATGGATATTTATATGCGTCTTTTTGATCGCTCGTTATTGCACTTTTTGTTCGGTGGTATGATAATAAATCATTATCTTTTGCTTTGTTTTTTATTTTTATTTTTTAAGGGGTTCGCTAAAGGGGTTAACTAATGGGACAGTTTTATAGGGCGGGTCGCTGCGGACGCGGCGATACCAAATATGTGTACTTTTATTGTTTTCTTTTTATTTTGAAAAAATGGATTTATTTGGGAATTTTTTTTTTTTTTTTACTAATTTATTTAGCGATCTTTTTTAATTTATTTTTAACACTTTTTTTTTTTTTTTTACTTTATTACCTTGTCCCAGGTGGGACATCACGGTCCTGTGACAGATCGCTGATCTGTCACATCACAGATCACTGTGACAGATCAGCGATCTGTCACAGGCACTGCTGCAGACCCTCATGCCTGCGCTTTGCAGGCAGTGAGGAAGTCAGCTCCCTGCAGGCCCCCGAAGGCCCCCGTCGCCATCTTGGATCCGGGGGCCTGTAGGGAAAGAGCCCCCCGCAGCAGCGCTGCACATTGCGCTGCCGTGGGGGGCTCAGGGAAGCACGGAGGGAGCCCCCTCCCTGCCGATGCTTCCCTTTAACCCCCCGGTACACCGCGATCGCGTTTGATCGCGGTGTACAAGGGGTCAACGTGTCGGGGCGGTCCATGACCGCCCCTGACACATTGTGCCGGGTGTTAGCTGTGATAATCAGCTGATACCCGGCCGCGATCAGCGGCGCTCACCACGTGGGCGCCACTGATCGCTGGGACGTAATATTCCGTCCATGGTAGTTAGGTCCAGGGTCACATGGACGGAATATTACGTCCATTGTAGGTAAGGGGTTAAATGTGGCCCCAAATGCTAAATACTTCAGCACTTATGTACTGTATGTTGGTAACATTCAGTCCCTCTCAACAGGGAACCAGGTCATATAGTAATGTACACATATGAATATATTTTTGCAGAGTGCAGTCAGGCATAAGTAGCAGGAAATCCACAATTGCAGTCTATAATAAAATGTGCAATAAGCTGACTATAGCAAATGGAACCACCACGTTGTGAACAGTAAACCTCTACTGAGCATAAAGTGCAGAGTGCATTGAAAAGTATACAACCTTGTGAGGTACAGGTCCCCGACGCACGTTTCGCTCTCGCTTCATCCCAGGGGGGCAAGTTATGTGGCTGCCCTTCACATCTATCCTTAAATACCCCATAAATCACAAACATTTTACCTCACAAGTGTGTGATGTATAGCGTGTGACGCCGCCATAGAACGCGCCCGGGATGCCGCCACGGACAGGAGACAGATCAAGAGTTAAAGAACTTATTAAACAGGGGATGTACTTCACGCAGGGAGTGAGGGGATTGTAGGGTGATGGTAAGGAATGGGCTGAACTGGGAAAGTGGCCTGGTAGGTCAGGGACAAATGAAAGTTCAGTGATATAGAGGTGAAACTTATCAGTCTGTAGTCTTCTTGGGTGCAGCTCTTCGGGGTTCCAACGGTGGCACCGACAACAGCAGCACATGACGCCTTGGTGAGGGTTGTAACAGGCGGGGATCCCACAGTGGCACCGACAACAGCGGTGCAGGGCATCTCGGCGAAGTCTCTTGAAGATTTCCCGTGCATAAACGTGTCTAGCATGGTACTGTGTCCAGTGTGAGGGACCGCCGGAATGGGGCGTCGCTCCGCAATGTACACAAGTCCTCGGGTAAAGGATTTTGGCCTAGTCACCTTCTCCTCTCTGAGCTGCGCACGCGTTAAAGTCTCTCTCTTCTAAGTTGCGTCACCTCCTGGCGTGAGGGGTGGCGGTACGCTGTCAGTCTGTTGTCCACGTCCAGTGGACCTATATGTAAGGGGTATGTCAAGTATGCGTTCACTCTTGGGCAACGTGTGTGCGGTACTCACTGTCTCATAGTGTATGGCACCTGGCTTAGCTCTGCACGACTCACGGCTATGCAGGTTTGGCTCTTCACTGCTGGCATGGCTCTGCTGGCACAGCTAATCACCCCAGCACTACTGCTCCTATCCTGGACAGAAGCACGGCCTGTCACAGGCCCAGCACTCTCAGGTGGGGAAAGCAGAGCGTGCTCTTCTCTGCTCTGCGCGCTGCACTTACTTGGCACCAACCTCTCCTGCAGCGTGTGCTTTTCCTTCTTATACCCCTGTGTCTGCGTGCTCTTTTTAGGTTCTCCCCACCCCCTCCTGTCAGCAGTAAGCCCTGTCTCTCTCTTCCTTCCCTCCTGCAGCAGAGGAAAGTCTGCCTCTCTCAGGCTTCCCCCGGAAACAGAGGATGCAGCCTTTTTAGTTCCAGACCAGGCATGCAGGTACTCATAGTCCGGTCAACCTCCTTACAAACAAGCCCTTATATTTGAGGACCAGGATAGGGGGGAGACCACTAATTCTGAAATCAAGACCTCAGGCATTGTCCCAGGACAGGACATTCCAGATGAAGTTCCTAAAACCATAAAGAAAGAGCCAAAAATGGTGCAAAGTTAATTTTAACCCCTTCAACCCTGGGCAATTTTCAGGTATTTTTTTTTCCTCCCCTTCTTTCAAGAGCCATAACTTTTTTATTTTTCCGTCAATATAGCGGTTTGATGGCTTGTTCTTTGTAGGACGAGTTGTACTTTTGAATGACATCATTGATTTCATCATATTGTGTACTGTAAAACGAGAAAAAAATTCAAAGTACGTCAAAATTGCAAAAAAGTGCAATTCCACAATTGTTGTTTTTTTTTATTTACCATGTTCACTAAACCCTGAAACTCCAGCAATATGATTTGCCAGGTAGTACGAGGACACAGAAACCAAACATGCATAGGTTATTTTTTATTTAAATGGTGAAAAAAATTCCAAGGTTTGTTAGAAGGAAAATGTCGCCGTTTTCCGAAACCCATAGTGTCAACATTCTTGTGGATCTTAGGCTGGATGATCATTTATATTTTAAGTGCATTTTTATATATACCATTTTGGGGTAGCTGCAATGTTTTGATTGCCTTTTATTGCATTTTATTATGGCGGCCAAAAAAACATAAATTTGGCTTTTTGATTTTTTTTCTTAATATGCCATTTACCTATCAGATTTATTTACTTTATATTTTGAAACAACAGACATTTCTGAACACACCAATATCAAATGTGTATTTTTTTATTATTATTGTTTTATTTTGAATAGGGCAAAAGACGGTGATTTGAACTTTTGTATTTTTTTTATGTTTTGAAAAACTTCAGTCACTAAACAAGCGTGCTCATGCACATTTGTTACTTGGCGAGTGTCGCACGGTGCTAGGGAACATGCTCAAGTCCCCACCCTGCATGTTTCACGACTGGTTTTCAGCCACTAAACATGTGGGAATTGCCTACCAATCACAGTAATGATGTTGCTATGTTGGCTACTGTCATTATGATTGACTGGCCGCATCACATCATCGCCGGGTCTATATAAGACCTGGTGACGTTATGCTCACCACACTGTACCCTGGAAACAGAGTACGGAGAGTTGCTGGAGAAAGGACAGTTTGCATTTAAGGCATCTAGGGAGGGTTTATATAGCTTTATAGTCCTTGCTGCTGAAACCAATAACCAAAAGTCCTTTTCAGGGCTACATCTATACTTTTAATCTAAATACCACTGTTAGCAGTATTTAGTGTAGGGATAGGAGAAGTGGTCGTAGTGCATTACAGGCCTGTAGGCAGGGGTCACACTAACCGACGCAAAATACGGTCCGTATTTTACATGCGTAATATGGATGAATGACCCCTAAATAGTGATCCGTATGTCATCCGAAAGCAAGGTGTGGTCGCGTATTTTGCGCATGTCAGCATCCGTATGTAATCCGTATGGCATCCGTATGGCGAGATTTTCTCGCCGGCTTGCAAAATGGACATATAATGGAGCCCTATGACAGGGTTTCTAACAGAAAGGAAAGAATAGATATAGACACATAGAATGCATATATATATATATATATATATATATATATATATATATATACATACATATACATGCCATTGTGACAAACATATATATATATATATATATATATATATATATATATTTCCCAGAGTTCTTCATAGCAGAATAGCCGCTAATTCAATTGCCGGCTTCTATCAAATCATTCCCCAACCCGACATGAAATGACACATGGTTTACATTCAGTAAACCATTTCATTTCATGTTTTTTTTACATGTCCCTGACTAATAATTAGATGAGGGTGAGTGTGCAAAATTTGGGAGGTGTAGTTGTTATTTTAAGGGGTTAATTCGTTGTCAAAAAATGCGTGGGCTTCCGCTGTAATTTGTCAACCAGAGAGGTTAAGCAGGTGATTGAGGGAAGATTTTAATAGCCATGAAAGGGACCATTGTTTTTGGCCCCCCCGCTACAAAAATCTGCCTCCAGACACCCCAGAAATGGCGCATCTATAAGATGTGGCAATTCTGGCACTTATCCTCTCTATTCCCATTGCCCTGTAGTGGGCGGGGGGCAAAGACATTGGTCTGCCTGGACAGAAGCTGGTGCAGCAGCGGTGGGTACCGGTGTGGCGGGTACCGCAGATGTAGGCCCCTCCTGGGCGCGCTGCAGGTTCAAGGTCCATAGCGCTTCCTGCCTCAGTTGCAGGCTGCGCATCAGCTGGGCTATTTCTTCCTCCAGCTGCTGGCGATTCATCTTGGACACTGGGTTGGAGCCTTCAGCCATGGCGCCAAGGAGATCCGGCATGACCTCCCTGCGCTCCGCAGGCCTCCTCCCGTCTCTCTCCAAAATGGCGTTCTGGCATTCTTCTTCCTGCCTCGGCCCCTTTCCCGCCACTAGCTTCTGCCCCTCCTTCTTGGGGCGGCGTCTTCTTCCAGCGCCTCCATACCAAGCCAGTATACGAACCCCTCGGAGGGTAGGCCATGTTGCCGTTGCATAGTAATTCAGGCAGGGGAGGCCCAGGACAGTTCGCGGTCTTTTCTTAGGACCTCCCATGTTGTCACGCCCTTCGGCCATTTTTAACATTCATTTTACAGTCTATCAAATTGGGTCTTCTGCACATTCTCAAAAGTTTTAAGCCCAACAAATCTTAGGCACATAGAACCCGATGGCATCGGGTCTCGTCATCCTGTTCGTGACGCCAAGTTGGGTCGCCCTCCCAGGGCCGCGGGGTACTCGGTACCGGGATGGTGTCAGGGGGATGTATCACAGCAGCGGTGACCCGGTCCGTGGCCCTGGGCGCCCAAGTAATCAGGGGTGTTGAATGGTGGTTTGTAGTTAATGGAATATTTTGTGATGCCACCTGTGGTGTTCGGCAAGTGGGATGTTTGGACGACGCTGCATGCAGATCCTCAGGGGCTGGTGGTGTGTTGCAGCCAAGATGGTGAAGCTCCCCACAGGTGGAGCTGTAGCCCCAGGGCAGTGTAGATGTAGGGGCAGAGGAGAGGTGCAGGCGGTGTAGAAGCTGATACCCAGATGTAGTGGTACAGGGTGTGTTGGCGCAGGAATGATTGGAGGACACCAGGGCGTGCAGTTCCAAAGGTTTACTCACAGTCTGTAGCACACACAGATGCCTGCCTCCGTGCTGTGTCCTCGGGGTCATGGACTCAGTCAACCTCCAGATCAGATGGAATGCTCCCTTCCAACACTCCGCCAACATGTGCCTATCTGAACGTCTCCTCTTATAGCGCCTTTAAGTGTGAAGTACTCCTAGTACTAAGTTACACTGGAGTACCTCCTGACAGATGTTCCCAAGAACTACTTTTACGGCAGACAGCTGTAGCCTGCTTCGGGGACTCCTCTCTCCTGAGTCCTGGCTCACTATTCACGTTGCTGTTGTGCCCCCAAGTCTTAGATGGGAGTAGTGCATTTACAGCCCACTACTCCACCCGGCCTTGCGCTTAGAACTTCTAGGCAGGGTTCTCCTCTAACCCACGTCCTCTCTGTTCCCTTTTTATCCTTCATTCCATACTAATCCATCTCTCTCATAGAAGATCAGGTTTCAGTCCAATGTTTTTCTCCTTCTTTCCTTTCATGTGCCAGCTGGCTCAGATCACTGAGGCAGCTGCAGCACTCCTTCCTCCATCCCTCTTCCAGGGATCCTCACTCCTCTCTGAGTGACTCTCTCACTGACTGACTGACTGAAAACCTAAACCTTCCCGCTCTTTATGTATTCTAAAATTCACCCGCCTCCCAGCACGTTTCGTGATCCAAGCAGGGAGCCACCAAAGGTGCTCTGCTACACTCTAAGCAGGGAGCCGCAATGTGGCTTTTCTGAACTACCATGTTGTGTGGGAAGCGAGTGTTGGAGCGTGGTTATGAGCCTCCAACTCACCTGGATGGTGGGGCACCACACCTCAGGAGGAGGTGCAGTACCTCTGTGGCAACTGAATCCTCAGGGGCGTCACAGGTGCTATACTTTATAATGTGTCCTGGTGTTGTGAAATTAGATGGCTATCTATCTATCTATCTCTCTATCTATAAAGTGTCTTTACAAAGTTCGCAAACCTTGAACACACAAAAATCATTTTTTTCTGCATGGTAAGTGTCACAGGGACAGCACATGAAAAGCACACGGATGACATACATTCAAGTGCTCCTCACTAAATTAGAATATCCTCAAAAAGTTAATTAATTTCAGTTCTTCAATAGAAAAAGTGAAACTCATATATTATATGGAGTCATTACAAACAGAATGATCTGTTTTAAGTCTTAATTTCTGTGTATGTTCATGATTATGGCTTTCAGCCAATGAAAAAAAACACCTGCAAAGGCTTCCTAAGCATTTAAAGTGTCCCTTAGTCCATTTCAGTAGCCTCTACTATCAAGGGGAAGACTGCTGCTGATTTGACAGATGTCCAGAAGGCAGTCTGTTATGAGCTCATTTTCTGCTCCACCAGTTGAGAGTTCTCCTTCCGTTCTCCCTCTGGTGGTGACAGGAGGTAGTGAGGTTGGTTTAATTGGTAGTGATCTGCCACCTGGTGAGGAGGATAATGATTGGATCTCTGGAGTATCAGACTGGATATAAGACAGCCGACGCCCTATCCTGGTTCTGGTGATTCAGTCTGCTTCTCAGGTCTTGGACCCAGCTCTGTTCCAGTCTTCTCAAGTTAAGTTTGTTTTTGCTAATGTTCACACTTGCTCTTGTTGGTCAATTCAGTTTTTTGTGTGGTCAGCCAGCCCGGCTGGGCTGTGCTGAATTTCCACTCTTATTTATCTGTATTTGCCAAATTGCTTTTTTTTTGTCCCTTATTAGATTGGCCTCTTTTTGCTCTGTCTCAGAATATTTCAGAGTGCTGATATAGTGGGAGAAGTCTAGTGACTTCAGGGTTAATTTTGCTATCAGATGTGTTGGACATTATTTTTGGTAGAGTGTTTGGCAGACTGCAGACAGTGTCTTTCCTTCCCTGTCCTTTCTAGTTAGTTTGGCCCCATCGTTTGCTCAGCCTATTTTCCTGCCTTTGTATGTGTTTTCATCTTGTTTTCACCATCAATACATGTGGGGAGCTGTCTTTCCTTTGGGGTCTGCTCTGGGGCAGTTAGTTTTCCTCTTTTCCTGCTTTAGGCTTATTTAGCTCTCCAGTTGTGACAAGGCGTCTAGGACCAACGTAGGAACGCTCCACGACTGCTGCTAGTTGCATGTTAGAATCAGGGATCTGCAGTCTGCATAGTTACCAACCTCTCTGGTTTTCTGAGACTTAGCTTGTGTTGTTTTTTTTTTCCTCGGCGACCCATTCATAACAGCAGTCATTGACACACTCCTCAAGGAGGGTAAGCCACAAAAGGTCATTGCTAAAGAAGCTTTCTGTTCACAGAGTGCTGCATCCAAACATATTAATGGAAAGTTGAGTGGAAAGAAAACGTGTGGTGGAAAAAGGTGCACAAGTCATCATGATAACCGCAGCCTTCAAAGGATTGTTAAGAAAAGAGCATTCAAAAATTTTGGGGAGATTCACAAGGAGTGGACTGTTGCTGGAGTCATTGCTTCAAAAGCCACCACACAGAGACGTATCCAGGACATGGGCTACAAGTGTCGCTTTCCTTGAGTCAAGCCACTCATGACCAATAGACAAGTCAGCAGTCTTCCCCATGATTGTGGAGCATATTGAAACAGACTAAAGGACCTTTTTAAATGCTTATGAAGCCTTTGCATGTGTTTTTGTTAATTATTCTAATTTACTGACAAAATGACTTTTGGGTTTTCATTGGCTGTAAGCCATAATCATAAATCATAAACATTAACAGAAATAAACACTTGAAATAGATCACTCTGTTTGTAATGACTCTATATAAATATAATATATGAGTTTCACTTTTTGTATTGAAGAAGTGAAATAAATTAACTTTTTGACGATATTCTAATTTAGTGAGAAGCACTTGTATACACAAGAATGTCACACTGATGATACGCATTACTGATTTTCCAGTATCGGTATCATCAGGACATGTGAAGCAGGCCTTAGTTGCAGAACTTTGCTGAGCACGGTGGCTTTGTGGTTAGCATTGCAGCCTTGCAGCTCTGGGGTCCAACCAAGGGCAACATCTACAAGGAGTTTTTATGTTCTCCCCGTGTTTGCAAGGGGTTACTCCCACACTCCAAAGACATACTGATGGGAAATCGCTGTGGAATTAATGGAGCTATATAAGTGAGTAAAATAAATAAATAACTAAAAGCTTCCAATATAGAAAACTCATGTTACTGATAATCTTTTAAGGAAAAATTGTCTCTATCCTATACATATTCTTCTCTGTATGAGCTCCATGATTATGTTTCTGCTGTTTCTTTGTGGTTTCCAGTAGCTTAACTCTTAACTGTTCACCATTTGCTACAGGTCTATCTACACCAAAACTAATATAACCTTCCACAATGTCGGACTAGGGTGCGAAAGGCCCATCAGTAACATTGATGTTGAGGGTCGCCTGTTCAGCTACATACTGTATAAGGCTACTTTCACACATCAGGTTTTCGGCGTCAGGCGCGATCCGGCGTCGTGCCGGAACGCCGGATCCGGCAAATGTTTAGTAAAACCGGATGTGACGGATCCGGTTTTCTGCCGGATCCGTCATTTTCTTGACAGACAAAACCGGATCCGTCTCATCCGGTTCATCCGTTTTTCTATCCGTTTTTCGACGGATTACGCCGGATCCGGTTTTTAAAATTGACCCTTGTGGCCTTCCGAACGGGATTGGCTACTGGAAAACTATATATAGCATGTTCCTACAGCCCTTCTTTGACAGGTTGTAGAGGAGAAAGTGCAGGTTGGAGAGAAGAGCAAGTTACTGGCGAAGATGGATGTTGTCATTGGAAATATTTTGAAGAATTTGGCGGATTTTATAGCGGAGGCGAATCGTTTGAGGGTGATTGTTCTGGAGAAGGAGAGAGCGAGACAGCAGCGCATCAGGCATCGTAGACGACGTTTGTGGATCCACCCCATCACAGCCAAGAGAATGACGCGTGGGGTCTATTCTACACTCTGCATGGACCTTCGACGAAACCCGGATAAATTTTTTGGATATGTTAGGATGAAAAAGGAGAATTTTGATTACTTGGTGGAGCGCATTGCACACCTCATAAGAAAAGCGGACACCTATTGCCGCTTCTCTGTTTCACCCGCAGAGCGTCTGATGGTGACTTTAAGGTAAGCCACATTTATTGGATATGCTCGCATCAGAGCACACTTTCACTGCAATCTTGTTGGTGGTAGTTTGTAGCTCCAAGTGTTATAGGTCAGTTTTGGTATGTAATGCTGTGATTTAAAACTAATTTATTGTTTTTTAATTCCCCACAGATTTCTTGCAACTGGAGAATCCCTTTCGTCACTGCATTTCCAGTACAGACTCGGGATTTCCACCATATCTGGAATTGTGAAGTACACATGCCGTGCACTGTGGGACTCCTTAGCTGAAGAGTTTTTACCAGAGCCCACAACAGAGAGGTGGATTGAAATTGCTGACAAGTTTCAACAGATATGTCAGTTTCCCAACTGCTTGGGCGCTGTGGACGGGAAACATATCCGCATTGTAAAGCCAGCTGGATCGGGATCGGAATATTTCAATTACAAGAAATATTTTTCAATTGTCCTCATGGCCATCGCTGACGCGGAATACAAATTTATTGCTGTGGATATTGGGGCCTATGGCCGCTCCAATGACTCTCAAGTTTTCAAACTGTCTGCCATGGGGCGTAAACTGTATGGAAACACCTTCCAGTTCCCACCACCTAGACCGCTGCCGCAAACATCTGGTCCACCTATGCCATTTGTCTGTGTAGGGGATGAAGCCTTCCAGCTGTCAGAACACCTTTTGAAACCGTACTCTAGCAGAGGATTGACAAGACCAAAACGCATTTTTAATTACCGCCTCACAAGAGCAAGAGGAATGGTTGAATGTACCTTTGGTATTCTGACAGCCAAATGGCGGGTCCTATTGACTGCGATCAACCTCAAGACAGAAACTGTGGACGAGGTGATCAAAGCGTGCGTGGTACTCCACAATTTTGTTATCTGCAAGGAACCCATTTCCATTGAGGACACCTCTGAAGAAACCACCTTGCAAGATTACCATGACATTACCACTAGAAGTTCTGTGACGGTTTCAGTAATGAGGGACAATTTTGCACTATACTTTATGTCACCTCAAGGCAGAGTACACTGGCAGGATGACAGAGTGTGAAAGATTTGTGCCCTAACCAAACTTGTGTACCTCCTGTACCAACAGTATATACCTTGTGTACCTTGTTAGAAAATCACCAACAATAAACACAACTTTTTAGGTGAAATACTTTGCTTCAAACAAAACCAGGAACACAACTGTGGCAAAAAGCTAAAATTTACCCACAGTTATATACCTAGTTTTGAATACCATTTCACCTTTTAAATACCCTGTATTTAACCTTTTTCGCCGCAGAAAGAAATGACAGACAACCAGTGTAAAATAATTTAACTTTTATTGAAAAATGTTTTTTTTAGTAAACTTTTTTAAAATTTTAATAAACTTGTTTAATAAAGCTTTGAAACCATAAAACTGGTCATTTTTATTTAAATACACACATTATAAATCTGTGTAGTGTGTGGTGGAAATACTGCTGGAGGGGCTGCGGGACACTTCGACACTGGGAGTGTGGAGAGAGGACTGGGATCGTGGTGGGGAAGGAACAGTTAGAGGTGAAGGTGTGGAAAAAACTACAGAATGGGTGGACATGTGGGAAGCAGAAGAGGTGGTGGGTGGTGGAGTGGAGGGTTGGGCAGGGACTGTAGGAGCAGATGATGTTGATGGCAAGTTGTATGGGGAAGAAGTTTGGTATGGGGCAGGTTGCTGGAAGTGGGGAGATGTCTGGTACGGGGCAGGTTGCTGGAAGTGGGGAGATGTCTGGTACTGGGGAGGTTGCTGGTACTGGGGAGTTTGCAGGTACTGGGGAGGTTGCTGGTACTGGGGAGGTTGCTGGTACTGGGGAGGTTGCTGGTGCTGGGGAGGTTGCTGGTGCTGGGGAGGTTGCTGGTGCTGGGGAGGTGGATGGTGCTGGGGAGGTGGATGGTGCTGGGGAGGTGGATGGTATGTAATAGGAGGGGGAGGATGGAAAGTGGCTGGAGGGGGTGTAGATGTAATAGGAGGGGGAGGATGGAAAGTGGCTGGAGGGGGTGCAGGTGGAGGAACTACTGTGGTGGGAGGAGGAGGTTGGGAGGTAACTTGCTGGAGAGCAGCGTGGCATGAATGCATTACATGCATCTGCTGGGCAGGAGAGAGCGTTTCCATGCGCTCCACAACAGACCTGAAAAAGGTGTGGTTTGGCGAAGATCTTGCTTCTGAATGCATGGTTTGCAGAAGTGTCTTCACCTCCAGAATGCTGGAGTTGATCTGCTGATAGCCTGCGGAGATTTGCTCTGACAAGACTTTTAGACAGTTCTGGAAAGATGCATTCAGATGCAAGAACTCTGGCGCATAAGTCTTTTCCTGACCCCTCTGCCGCTGCCGCCCAGTACCCGCAGGTGTACTAGAGGTGGCAGGGGCAGAAGGGTGGGGTAAAGGGAAAGCGATCTCCTCACCAGCAGCTTCATGTAATGTAGGCGGCCACGATGCTCCTGTGCTGGTGGATGGGACAGATGGGTCGAATGTGTGGGAAGGCTGGGAAGGTGCAGATGTACCGGGGCGGTCGAAGTGTCCCTCGGTGCCGGTCTCCTCATGGATCGCCTCAGAAGGGTCCAATCGTGCAGGCTCCCGAGTGCTGCTCACCGTGCTGTGGAATAAAGAGAAAAAAAAAACAATTAAAATACTGACATGGTATGGCCCTGGCTGAAAAAAAAATTTACATCTAACATTTTTTTCACATGTGGTGTGTAATATTTACCTTCTGGTGACCATTGTTTCCCAGAGGAACGACAGGGCTTCTGCGTACTTGTACTTGCTCCTGCGTCCTCCAGATCCACTCTGGGCCCGCATCTCTTTATTGAACTCCTTCTTGAAACGATCCCTCACAGACCGCCACCGATTCACAATTCTGTTCCCTGAAACGAGAAAGGAGTGGTTAGTATACAACATCAGTGTTTCCCAAACTCCAGTCCTCATGGTCCCCAGGGGTCATGTTTTCAGGATTTCCATAGTAAATAGAAATCCTGAACACATGATCCGTGGGGACCACGAGGACTGGAGTTCGGGAAACACTGGTTTACATCAAGCAACCGGTACTGTATATACTTACGCTCTTTAATCTGGGCCCGAACATCGAGGTCCTCCCAGCGGCCCACAAGGAGCGAACAGATTTCCTCCCAGAGTCGTCGGGTAACGATAAGGTCAGCGTGGCGGCGGTCAGCCATATTCCAGAGTGGCTCCCTTTCTCTGACGAGATCGATGAGGTGGTCCATATCGAGTCCTCCATCCTCACCGTCAGAGTCGGGAGCACGCTGTGAAGGCTGTTAAAGAAAAAGACAAAAATAACATAATTAGCCTCCACATAAGAAATGAAATAAAAAGTGCAAAAAAACAAAGCAAAAATATTTATACTTACACGCTGGTGACCGCCGCGTTGCTGTCGCCGACGACCCTGGGAGGCACTGCGAGGACCTCTTGGCCGAGCACCAGATTGGGAAGACTAGAGAAGAAAACAAAAAATGTTATGTCTTTGGATGTAGGCATTTGTTTGCTGTGTGTGGTCTGCAGAACATTGTTTTCTATGTGTTGTGTGTAGTGTGATGTTGTGTTTCTGCGTTTGATGCAAAAAACTTACCAATTGTGAGCCCACTCCAGGTGTCTGTCCACCCCTTCCTTCTTCTTCTGGGAGCTCCTCTTCATCTTGTGAATCCTGTTTTGAAATAAAAGGCAATGAATAGACATATATTACAGAGAAGATGGATTTTGGAAATAAAAACTTACCGTCAAACGCTGACGATGCGAGAGAGGGCTCCCAGAAGATGATGTGCTGTCTTCCTGGTGGCCACACTCCATGCCTGTGGGTGGTGTTCCAGCTGCTGCCATTGCTGCTGCTGCTGCATCTATTGGGCGGCTGTTGAATAAAGAGAAACAAAGGGCCAATGAATATCTTGATATTCAATAGCCCTAGTTTGGAGGAATGGGGGATTTGATAATTACCGTCTCTCATCTGCTGCTGGCCTCCCCTCCTCAGCATGTTCCATTTGCTGCTCCATTTGGGGTGGTGGTGGTGCTGATGGTGCTGCAGTGGTCTCCTGCCTTCTCCTGCTGCGCTTGGTTGCTTTCTTTGGTGGCATGTTGGGTGTGGCTGTGGGTCCCACTGTCTTGCTTTTATATATGTCTTGTGGGCAGAGCTACTGAGCATGCTCAGACCAAAAAACCGGATCCGGCCGCCGGATCCGGCCTTCGCCGGATCCGGCGCATTGCGGCGCTCATAGGCTTTCATTGTGTGAAAAAGCCGGACGCGCCGGATCCAGCGTGTCCGGCTTTTTCGCCGGAGACAAAAAACGTTACAGTAGCTGTTTTTTCCAGACGCCGGATCGCGACACATTGCCGGATCCGGCGAAAACTGGATGAAACGCATGGCCATCCGGCGCGATCCGGCGCAAATGCAAGTCAATGGGGGGGAAACCGGATCCGGCATTGTATTTCGCCGGATCCGGTTTCTGTCAAAAGCGCCGGATCGCGCCTGACGGCGAAAACCTGATGTGTGAAAGAGGCCTAAATATCACATTAACCTCATTCACAAATTTACCCATGTTTCTATAAAATAATAAGCTTGGTAGTTTGTTAAATGAATTATGAGATGTTGCCCTTGTCTGTACATAGTGACTCAAGCATATTGTGTTAACTGCTGCTCATGTTGATAAGTGTGGGACCCACCGTGAGATTCACTTTTTCCCTGTGGGCTAGTCCGAGCCTGACCTTCCAGTCTGTGAGTGCCACTTCAGAAAGCCAACTTCTATCTCCTTCAGAAAGCCAACTGCTAGCTTCCGGGAGACCCCAGTGGCTGTGAACTCTGGTTAGGTTACCTTAATTCACAGCACCCGGGTATCATGGTAGCTCGAATGCCGGATTGATGAATGCCGGAGTGCTCAGTGCTGGACTTGCAGTCGTTAATCAGTCTGCAGGGCCTGGGTACATTTAATACCTCTGCTGGCTGCTCTTTATCTAAGTCCCTGTGTGAACACCACTCCATATTGCCAGTCACTGCTGTCTACTTTTGACCACCCTCCTATCAATTAGTTCCCGGATTAGTGTCCTTCCATAGTCCTCCTGATCTTTGCACCTTTTGAGGTAAGTGACTCATGGAAATTTATAGAAAATGTTGGGTATATATGTTCTAATATCTGACATGTCTATATAATTCTGACCACCGTTATTTATTAAAGGGAACCTGTCAGAATATTTTTACTACTGAAACCAGTGGTGTTGCTGTATAGGTCTTAGTACAGCAATAACAATAATACCTGTTTTACAGGCTCATTTGCATCTGATAAGAAAGCTTGATTTCTCAGTGATGGCATTTTAGATGACTACAAAACAGGTATCATTTAATGGATGTACTAGGAGCTCCACAACTCTCCCACCAGTTTCAGTAGTAAAATCGTCCTGACAGGTTCCCTTTAAAAATCCCTGGACAATATTGGTTTTATACAATGTCATTGTAAATTTAATTCTCAAACACATGCTGCTCTAATGAAACAACTTCATTTCAATTGATACAATATTGTTGGATTTATTTATTTAATTAATCATTATCCAGTGGAGTCGTTTTTCTGTGAAGTGTTATATTACATCTAGATGGAATCCAGACATCCACAGGGAAATGCTTGTTTTAATATCTAATAAAGTAAAACTGCAATAAAGGGTAATTAATGTGTCTATGAAAAAAACATAAGGCTGATTAAATTATTTTCTTTATCTATTATATTTCTGAAATCTGTTGTCTCTTGGCTCTGTATTCAGGTTGGATTTGTATTATTTTTTATTTAATAGTTTGCTTTCTTAACTAATACCATTGTTCTAAGACTTCGTTCCCTTGATGAGCTTTTGGTGAGTTTTTGATGATGCAGATTTTCTGCACCATTTCTGGATTCATTAAGTAAAATAAGTTACCTGCATTTTTTCGAAAACAAAAATCACAACTCTCCAAGCCAGCAGCATGACACCGAGCAGAGCATGAGAAGCTCTGCTTGTGACCTGCGATAACCTTAAAGAGATGAATACCGGTCACAGGCAGGCACCACTTCTCACATGCTGCTCAATATTTATTATCAAATACAGTTAAATACACACCCAAGATATCCTTAGTTCATAGCCTCCATGTGTTCCAGCAGTTGGAAACTCCAGTCAACCTTGACATGTCCCTAAAAGTCTCCCATGAGTGTTCTGGGCCTCACAGCTTTGGGGAGACCCAGTAGCTGTGAACTCTGGTTAGGTTACTTCTGTTCACAGCCACTGGGTCTCACGGTAGCTCGATTGCCGTATTGATGAATGCCAGAGTGCTCAGTGCCGGACTTCATCAGTCTGACACTTGCAAAGCAAGAGAAGCAGCTGCTATGAACTCAGGTGACTTTACTGTACTTGTTAATAAATAAAAATACAGTTTGTGGTCCCCCATAAATTTTATAACCAGCTGAGGGAAAGTAAGCATCTGGGGGCTGATGTTAATATTCTGGGAACAGGACAATATCCATAAGGTTCCCAGGCTATTAATATCAGCTCACAGCTGTTTGCTTAGCCTTTACTGGTTATTATAGGAGAGACCTCCCAAAAATGGCATTGGATCCCCTTTACAATCAATAACCATCAAAATCTAAACATACAGCTAATATTAGCAGCCTAGGAAAGGGCCATGGATATTGACCACCTCCAAGACCAATAGCGTCAGCTCACAGCCACCCCAGGTGAGAGCTGGTATTTTATTTTTTATTTTTGAAAATAAATGGGCAAAAGAGGGTGGGGAGTTTTATTTCAAATAAAGGACTTTATTCTTGCTGTGTCTTTATTACAGTATAAATATGGAGTGAGCAATGGGGCGTCTTATAGATGCCTCTCCATTACTAACCTGTAGGCTTCATGTCAGCTGAAATTACAAAGCTGACATATACCCCATAACTATTACCCCACTTGCCACTGCACCAGGGCAAGTGGGAAGAGCAAGGCTAAGTGCTAGAATTGGTACATCTGATGGATGCATCATTTCTGGGGAGGCTGAGAGCTGATGTTATTAGCCTGGGAGGGGGTCAATATCCATGGCCCCTTCCTAGGCTACTATTATTAGCCTGCAGCCCAGGTGCGCCCCCGGAAGAAGCAATTGGCAAAACGCACGTCGGGGGGATGCGGTTTCCATCCTTTTTAACTTATCCTACCACCCTTTCGACTTTTCATCCTTATCATAGTGCTCTAATCCCTGGTGATGAGGTTATTGTTTATCTTACACATATGAGTATTGTTGTTTATCACTGAATTTGGCTACTAAGCTTGGTACTGTGATAACATCGTTCTATACCTCTTTTAACACAGGGTATGTTACCACTATGAGATATTCCACTGACATTACATAATTAAAACTTTGAGCTACAAACTGCTGTTATATGATCATTACTACACAGAATAGTGAGACGTCACTTGATTGTACTCTATATTAATATCCCACTTCACTGTGCTGTCCTTTCGATTATTCTCCAATTGAAATAGCAGTTCATTAGTAATTATATTGGCTGGAGCAGAGTCCCCTTGACTGGGCCCTTTGTGAATTTTAAATTTATTTTAAACTTTTTTTTTAGTAAAAATTATTTGACCTTTATCTTATGGTTCTCTTTATTACTTGGGACAATCAATTTTGTCTGGGTATGTGAGAATATTGTGTTAATTTGAAGTGCCATGTATGTCACATTTGGACACCATTTTGATAAATAATTGGAAAAACAGGTTAAAATCACCAAAAACTTAAAAATAAATAAATAAACAAATGCAAAAAATGAATTGGACTCTTTGCGTAGTAAAACTGTTTTCTAAAGATTCAGGGATTTTCTGTTTACTTACCCTGAACACTGAACTTTATATGTGGCGTAAGGAAAATCTATCTTCAAATGCATCCTTTTTGTTAGCTTAAATTAGTCCAGAATTCTGTGTCAAATATTTCTTAATAAATATAATGTATCAGTTGTTAGAGTTGTGTGTTTTTTTAGATGTTCTGCAGAGTCACATTTACCTGGCTACTTGCAGCCACCACTATAGGGGACCCTTAGATCTTAGGGCATACTAGAGTTGGTGCATTGATTCATAGAACTCCAGTCCATCAGCCACGTCAGTAATCTGTGGCCATAGTGTGTGAGCTTTTTACCGTTCACCATCTGTGGCTTTTCTTTAGGTTAGCTGGCCTGGTGTGACGTCACGTGTGCCGGGTCAATAAAATTGATTTGTACCAACTCGTCTGCATACTAGTTTGTTCTAGAGGTCAATGTATGAGCGGTGTCCAATAAGCTTCTTGCTCACCGAACATCATGTTCTCCAGGGGTACACCGAGACACCGGAGAACATGATTCGAGGTGTGTGCGATGTTACAGATTGCTGGACACCATTATTTCTGGTTCCCCCCCTCTCATGAAGCAGATATACCTTAACATATCAATCTGCCAAAATCGAAATCAATACAGCTCTGGTCTTCATCTATGTAGGTAATGTTTACTATTAATATGACAGCAGAAATGGTTTCCATACAACACGCAAAGTTCCGGGATGTTATGTGCAAAGCTAAAGTTCTGATGTCACAAGGTTTATATACCCCATATCGCTTGGAAGTATATTTATTGATCCCGATCCTGTAATGCTGTTTGGGGTTGGTACCTGAATTACTGTACAGAGTGGTAATAAACACCAGGCTCTAAAAGCCACTTATTGACACAGCAATGCCAGAGCAAACAGCCGTGTGTACCCAGCAACACAAGTAGTGCGGAATAATTGCGTCACCAGGCAAGGGCAGCTGTTAAATGATTGTATTATGCTCGTAATGTTCATAGTTGCCAAAGATTCTAATGTAATTTACTAGGACACTTTGCTGCTGGGCGCGTGCATCTTCTTAACTCATCATGCCAGTAATATTTAGGTGGAAGGCTGCAATACCTAAATGAGTGAAGACAGCGGTGGGATTCAGGGATTTTCTCTTTACTTACCCTGAGAATCTAACTTTATATGGAGCGTACGGAAAATCTATCTTCAACTGTATCTTTTTTAACCTTTAATATTTCTTAACATATTTCAATATATTGTTATAAGGGTAGGTGTCGACGACCATATTTTCGGTCTGAGCGTGATCCGTCAAAACATCAGATCAGATCGCACCCAGACCAATGTTATTCTATGGGTCTTGCACATGTCTGATTTTTGTTCTCAGACATTTGCACCTAATATTCGGAACACACTCTAACATGCAACTCAGTGAGTGTGTCGAGGCCTTCAGACTACCCTCATATAAAATCTGAGTGCAGTCCAATATCCATGGACTGACAGAATGGAGGAGATAGAGAATTTTTTTTCTTGTCATCCGAGAGAATTGGATCTGATCAGAGTTTGATCACATTGTAATTTGCATAAGTCACCCGATTTTCTTGGATGAGAAAACATGAAGTCATCTGCACCTAGCCGGAGTGTTACTGCAGATGTTCTGCAGCATCAAATGATTATTACTTGGCTACTTGCAGCCACCACTAGAGGGACCCTTAGAGCTCACAGCATGCTAATGAAAGGGGGTGTGGGCTTTACCCCTTTACATTCTTATGCTGTTATTTATATTTACCTGTATATAATTGCTATATATTTCATTGTGACGTGTTTTCGTATCCTTGTACTTTGTGTAAGATAGGGACAGTGCAGTTAGGGAAAAGGGCCACTAGATGGGGGCACTGAGTACACTGCATGGTATGGTTTAGCTGTAGGGCACTTAGGAGTTAATAATAGGAGGGGTAGCTGGGGAATAAGAAAGGGAGACTTCCATTACAGAGTCAGATAGGGGAGACCCCTGTGTGTGTGCTCAGGTGGCCAATGGCCAGGGCTGATCGGTTGCCACGAAACGTTCTAAGTAGAAGCTCAGCCATCCCTGGAAAAAGTGAGAGTATAAGGAAGGAAGAGAAGAGTAAAGAGCACAGTATGCACAGCAGCGTAGTGAAAAGCAAAGTGAATTACAGAAGAAGTGGGCCACGGGCAGATTAACCGTAGAAGGGGTGGACAACCCTGTAGATAATATTTCTCTGAGGCTGAGAAGAAGCAGGCTGCCGGGACATATATTGCAGTGGCGTTTTCACCGGGCACCTAGTCCTGTTAAATCTTTGTGGTGTAGAAGAAGCAGGGAAAGACAGAGAAATATATGGCTGGTGCTGTGAAGAATGTGCTGGAAGTGTAATGGATGTGCTGTGTCCTGAAGACAATAAATCTGTATTGTTTAAAGTTTCTTTGAACTCTGCCTCCTGTTCTTCTAACGCAGGGAAGAATGGGGGACACAGCAGTGAAGAAGCCGCTGCCAGGACAGTGAGACCGGGTTGTGCTGACGTGACGGAGAGACCCCATCTGTCCGAAAAGAAGAGCTGGTGTAAGTGAGGCCCAGAGGATGGGGCCATGACTACAGTCCTGTCGGTGTTTTACACTAGAGTTGGTGCAAATCGATTAGTAGGTCTCTGGACCGTCAGACACATCATTAATTTGAGGCAATAGGATGGAAGCCTTTTATCTTCCACAATATGTGGCTTTTCTTTAGGTTAGCTGATCTGGTGTCACATCATATGTCACGGGGCAAAAAGGGGAAAACGGATGATGTGGAACTGGGGGCCCCTGAACTGCCCCTCAGGCTAAAGGGGGTGCCCTGTCTTTCCTTAACTTGGGGGTACACTTAAAGGTAGTGAGGCCCAAGTCCCCAACCTATCCCTGTCTCCTGTTTAACCCTGAGTTAAACCCCCAACACCCTCCCCATGAGGTGAGACAGGGAAAAAGTGTACTACACAAAAAACCCAAAGGAACGATATGACAGACAGGGTAAAATAAAATAAAACTTAGCTTGCTCTGCTGCAATGCTCCTGGACAGCAGAGTAGCCACTTGACAACAGCAAACAACTGAAGCACGATAGAACTCAGCACCAGTACTCCAGCTTGGTTGGTCTCCCAAGAGCAAGTGTATAACCAACAGTGATTTCCAGCACCTGAACTCCTTTTATAGGAAGGAGGGGGAGAAGTTACCACCTGCATAAATAATTAATCACATGCAGTTTCCCTGCAGTAACCCCGGCAGCCACCGGGGGGAATATACATCAGCAGACCAACTACAGTTGTAGCAAACCCCAGCGGCCACCGGGGGCAAAAACTCATTTTTAACACCAGATGGGCAAAAAGAGAAAAAGGTTTAAATGTGAGGAAATCCAGATCAGACATAGATCCAAGAAATGGATCGTGACAGTGCCCCTCCCTCAAGGAGGGGCCTCTGGACCCTCAGCCAAGCCCCTCACCCAAAAAAAACCCTATGGTGAGGATTCCTGGACACAGTTGAGTTTACCTAGATAAACACCTGACTCACAGGTTTATGGCAAATGTGGTTATATACATGTTCCGGAGGCGGCACACATCTCCAGAGCGCCAACCTGGGGAACGAATTGTGTATGGGCATGACAGAGGGTAACTCCAGGTGGTAGGTCGCTGGGCTGAGAATGGCAGACACCCGATAAGGACCGATAACTCAAGAGTTCCAGAAACCAGCAGCACACTTCCTCCGGATGTGATTGGTGGACACCCATACAAACTCGTTCACACACAGGTCCAGACCTGAACGTTTATTACCATTCGTGCGTTTGCCACAAAATGGTGAACTCTTCAAAGGACTGACAACAGAGGTGTCCCCCTGTGTCATCACACTCACACCCCCACGATTTTCAGAGGCGACCACCACCCTCTGCTGACCCTTCCTCCTAAGAGGACTCCAACTAGCAGGGTTAAATAATGGTGAGGGTTGAGAATGGTCCCTACTCCCGGGCAGCACCTTCGCTGCCCCCACTGGAGAAGGAGGGAACTGATGTAGCAAAACGGTGGAGACAGTAGCCCCCGGGCAGCAGCCCTCACATGACTGCCCCCAGCTGACAACTTCACTAGACCGCCAATCTATCACCAGGTTGTGTTTCTTTAACCAAGGGAGGCCTAAAACGATGGGTGATGGTAATCCCCCCAAGACGTAGCATGATAGGGACTCCTCATGGTGAGTCCCTATACGAAGATGTATATTGTCCACGACTTGGGTAAGGCTCCCCTGGCTGAGTGGGACAGAGTCAATGGCCTGGACGCTTAAGGGTTTTGCTAGCGTCCTACAACTGAGGCCATGGGTCTGAACAAAGTGGGCATCCACCTGGTTGACTCCACCTCCACTGTCCACAAGTACCAGTAGACCCTCAGTTTCCCCACCCACCGTAACCTCTACTGATAGGGTACAATGAAGGGAAGAAATGGAGGAAATATACACTCCCTGGTTATCTGCCTCCACACAACCAGGGGGGGTCTGCTTCTTCGGTAGTACGGAAGATTTGGCGCGCACTGGGCAGACTCCTATAAAATGGCCATTCTGCCCACAGTAAAAACATGCCCCCACACCTCGGCGAATCGCAGGCAACCCCTTTTTGGAAACCACTACTCCAAGCTGCATGGGTTCCTCCGATTGTTCAGGTGTGTCCTCTTCCCTAGCAAGGACTATAGGGGGCACCTATGGTGTATGTCTCTCCCTGAGGCGTCTATCCACCTGGATAGCAAGGGACATGGCGGCCTCCAGCGACCTGGGGGTGGCGTACTGCACCAGAGTATCCTGCAACTTTGGAGACAGACCCTGCACAAATTGACTCCTAAGTGCAGGGTCATTCCACTGCGTGTCAGTGGCCCACCTCCTCAACCCTCAACAGTACTCCTCAACAAGCCAGCCTCCCTGCTTGATCTTACGGAGTCGGGATCCCGCCAGGGAGACGCCATCAGGATCGCCATACACCAGCGCCAGAGCCGTAAAAAACCTGTCTACTGACCGTAAAGATGGCGAACCGGTCAGCAGGGAGAAAGCCCAGGCCTGGGGATCACCCCTAAGTAGGGAGACAATAATCCCCACGCGCTGTTCTTCACTCCCTGAAGAACAGGGGCGAAGCCTGAACTATAATTTACAGGCCTCCTGAAACACAATAAATTTGTCTCTCCCTCCAGAAAACTTGTATGGGAGAGATATCTTAGGTTCTGGTTGAGTCTGTACCTGAGCTGAGGCCCAGGTCCCCACCAACTGCTGCAGTTGGTGCACCATCTCACCCCGCAACACCTTAAGCTCATCGGTGAGAGACTGTAGCATTTGGGCGAAGGCCTGCATTTGAGCCATGGCTCCCCAGGAAAAATGTGATGGTTGGCTGTAATGTCACTGGGCAAAAAGGGAAAAATGGATGATGTAGAACCGGGGCCCCTGAACTGCCCCTCAGGCTAAAGGGGGTGCCCTGTCTTTCCTTAACTTGGGCGTACACTTAAAGGTAGTGAGTGCGTATTGTAGGCGAGACACTTTGAGCATCAATGGTTTTCTTCTGGCGACTCGACCATGCAGCCCATTTTTCTTCAAGTGCCTCCTTATTGTGCATTTTGAAACAGCCACACCGCTAGTTTTCAGAGAGTCCAGTATTTCAGATGATGTTATTTGTGGGTTTGAACGCTACTGACTGGCATCATTATTTCCTTGGATATCTTTTTGTATCCCTTTCCTGTTTTATACAGTTCAACTACCTTTTCTCGTAGATCCATTGACAATTCTTTTGCTTTTCCCATGACTCACAATCCAGAAATGTCACTGGCTGGATGAAAGATACAAGAGTCTGTCTGGATCCCAGAAATTCACTCAGCTTTTATGCACACACACTGTTTACAAGCAAACAGGTCACAGGTGAGGATGTTACCTTTAGTAGCCATTCAAACTCATTTGTGTCAACTTCTGTGCATATTATCAGGCCAAAATCCCCAGGGTATGTGAACTTTTGAGCAGTGTCATTTGGATGTTTTGGGTTGTCATTATGATTTAAAAAAAAACACAGAAGTTTGACAATAATTGGCTTTACCCAATGACTAACCATGAGTGGAGGTAAAGTTTTGGTGTTATCATTCATATTCTCTGGAAAAAGGCCAAGAAAGCAAAAATTCTGCCAGGCTATGTAAAGATTTGAGCACAACTGTATTTCCTATTTTATCATGAAAACTGTATACAATTGAAAGCAGTGACTAGCTGGAAAATTTTGGCCTGGGAGGCAATCACAAATCAGTGGCCCTCAAGTTACGGCACTCCATGTTTAGCCTGCTTATCTCTGGTCCTTGCATTAAAGCAGTAGAGGTAACAGGCTTTAAAGGGAACCTGTCACCAGGCTTTTCCCATATAAAGTTAGTCCAACACCTGTATACCCTCATATACAGCACTTTAGAATGCTATGTATTTGTCCCCAATGCATAGCACAAAAAAGACCTTTTATTATACTTGCCTATGGGGTGGTCTGGTCCACCGGGTGTCTCTGGTCTTGATATGGGCGCCTCTTCTTTTTTTGCGATCACTCTGCTCCTTCTTGCTTCCTGTGTATGATGCATGCTCCTGCGCAGGTGTACTTCTCCCTGTCTTAACGAGGCCAGAACAAAGTACTGTAATGCACATGTGCAGGGAAAGCCCAAAGAGCACCGGCGTATCCCATTTTAGTACCTTGCTCTGCCATATGTTGACATAGTTACAGCAAGGTGTGCAAAGGGATTAATTTCACTTGTTTGTTCCCAAACTTTAAAAGACAAATGGAATTCCCTAACAGATATAAATGAGCGCTTATAGATTTAGTAATGCTGCCCTAAACAAATTAATGTTTTTACAAACTATGATACTATGATACACTATTACATATACCAGAGGTAGCTCTAGGTTTTCTGGTACCTGGGGCAAGATGTCAAGTAGTTTAAGTAGTCATCATGTGACCACTCATATGTGATTTGCACACTTACAGTCACGTGCCAACGAGCTGCTTTTAATTCTTTCTTCTTTAGTGAAATACTACAGCCCCTGCTTCTCTGAGAGAAGCAGGAGGAAAATCTAGTTGTCACGTGACATAAGTATGAAAATCATATGTTAGAGGTCATATAATGACTGCTGAAACTAGCAAGCAGAGCCAAATCCTGACAATGAACATTTTACACGTTGCTAGGAATGGATATGCTACAGTGCTTTAAGTTATATTTAAAGGGGTTGTCCAGGTTTGTGATGTAAATCTGCAGTCACTCCATCTGATACTATGATACACTATTACATATACCAGAGGTAGCTCTAGGTTTTCTGGTACCTGGGGCAAGATGTCAAGTAGTTTAAGTAGTCATCATGTGACCACTCATATGTGATTTGCACACTTACAGTCACGTGCCAACGAGCTGCTTTTAATTCTTTCTTCTTTAGTGAAATACTACAGCCCCTGCTTCTCTGAGAGAAGCAGGAGGAAAATCTAGTTGTCACGTGACATAAGTATGAAAATCATATGTTAGAGGTCATATAATGACTGCTGAAACTAGCAAGCAGAGCCAAATCCTGACAATGAACATTTTACACGTTGCTAGGAATGGATATGCTACAGTGCTTTAAGTTATATTTAAAGGGGTTGTCCAGGTTTGTGATGTAAATCTGCAGTCACTCCATCTGACTTCAGATTTTTTCCAACTCCTATCGATCCACCTTCACTATAGCAAGAGATATATGGGAATTGGTTGACCACTTTAGAGCCCTTGGGACAATTGACACTACACAAAGTGAGTTTCTTGTCAATATGCATCCGGTGACACCTGTTTTTTTTACATCCTCCCGAAGATCCACAAGAACCTTACCCATCCACTCGGCAGACCTATTGTGGCTTCCACCAACTCCTTACTATCCCATCTTGCCAAAGTCCTAGAGAAATTTTTCTCCCCAATATCTTGTTCACATGCATAGAGCATACAAAAGGGATTCAAGCAGTTCAAACCTTTCTCGATAACATCACGGTATTTTCCCTTATTCAGAAATCCTTTTGCAGCTCTCTGTTAACACTCATTTTGACCAAGATTTGCTTTTCATATTCGAAGATAAATTTTACATGTCAAAAACTGGTACAGTAATGGGGTTCAATGTCGCCCCCTGTATGCTAATATCTTTATGGCGCAATTTGAGGCTGAATTCATTTATTCCAATGTACTTTTCCAGAGACATGCAATACTCTGGAAAAGATACATTGATGACGTGTTTCTCATTTGGCAAGGTGATACCAGCTCACTGAATAATTTTTATACCATCATCAATAACCAGGTCTCAAACCTTAAATTCACCTTGCATTGCATCCTAAAGAAAATCAACTTTCTAGACACTAATATTATTAACACTGAGGATGGCCATCTTTCCATTGATCTAGTTGTAAAACCCACAGATAGAAATAGTCTCCTCCACTATACGAGCTGTCATCCAATTCACGTAAAAAAAATCTTTTCCCCAGTCCCAGTTCTGCAGGATCAGCCTTTTTGTATCTGATGGTCCCACTTGCGTCTCTTGTTTGGGAGAGATCAAACAGATGTTTAGGGACCGGGATTACCCTGAGTCCCTCCTAACTTTTCCCCCTACACTCAAGCCTCCACAGTGCTTGGATACACCAAGAATTGCATTTGTCAACACCTACCACCCTTTCATGTGATGTATCCATCAGACTATCCGAAAACATTGGCCCCTATTGGGGAACTCATATCCCCACAAACAAGAATTTGAAACCCCACCACTCATATGCCACAAGAAACCCTAAAACCTGTGAAACCTATTAGTTAGGGCTGATATGGGTTCCAAACTACCAGGTAGATCACAAACCTTTTTAACCACTCAATGGAAAGGAACTTTTCTCTGTCTTCATTGCCTCCAGTGTTCCAACATCACAACAAGAGGGGAATAACTATTTCACCCCCAAACAGGCAAAAGATACCCAATAAAGGGTTACTACACTTGTGATTCTTCTTATGCAATATATTTGATCAAGTGTCCATGCGGCTTCGGATATGTTGCAGAAACCACCCAACATGACCGAGACCGAATTTCCTAGCACAAGTTTATTATACTCTGTAAGAGGACCGTGTTACCCATTCCAGCACATTTTATTGCCAGCAATCATAACCAGAAGCCAGAAGAAAAGGCCATAGCCAGAAGAGAAGGCAATAGGATACCAAAATTGAAAGAGACATTCTGGATCTACACACTCCAAACAACTTGAACTTCTTGGTCTAAACCATGAATATGAGGTCTTTCATTAATATTGTCTTTGTTTTCCATATGCCTAGATTCTGTTATAATCTATACTCACCTACTAATTTATTGTTTTCTCTTCCTCCCCTCCCTTTCTTCCTCAGGTCAATTAGCATTCCATCAGGTATCCATTCCATTTCTGCCAGGATCACCAAAACTTCCCTTCCCTCCCCCCTCCTTTTCACTTTTATTTCCCTTTATTTCTTGATCTTTCTATTCCCCTCTTTTTTTCCTTTTTCTTTCTGCTGCCTTCTCACCCTCCTTTTTTGCCTTTTGCTTTTTCTTTTTCTCCTATTATTTCTTCTTTTCTATGCTCCATCTGTCTTTCCCTTTCTCCATCTTCATCTTTATCGTACACCTCACATCTCGTTTCCAACACAGTTTGATTCACCCTTTCCTTTGTTTCCTGGAGCCTGCCTCTTTCCATCCTATAACAGCCTTTCCTGTTCCCCTGTGCACTCTGGCCCGAGCTTACATTCACTACCCGCTAGTTTCCATCATTCTTGAAGGTACAGTTTGGTCCATATATATTTGGACAGAGACAACATTTTTCTCATTTTGGTTCTAGACATTACCACTAGAGATGACCGACTTTGCCTTTTTCGGGTCGAGTCGGGTTTCATGAAACCCAACTTTCGCAAAAGTCGGGTCGAACGAAATCGGCCAATTTTTGTGAAAAGTCGAAGGCCGACTGAAACACGAAACCCAATGCAAGTCAATGGGGAAGCAAAATCGGCAGGGAGTGGAGGACAGGAAACACCCCTACAGTGCCCTTTTGTATGCCAAAAACATCAATTCTTATTACTGAAGCATTTCAACCTTAATTTACTTCATAATACTAGTTACGCACTGAAAAATGGGGGTTATTTGGCTAAATTTGTGGGGGGGTAGGGCTGGCTCCAGGTTTTCATTTGCCCTGGGCCAAAGAGCGCCCCTTTAACACATAGCACAACTCATGATGCTCCCATACGGCAGAGAAATAGCGGTATAGTACAATGAAAAATGCTTCACTTTTTACATCTAATGACTGATATCCATTTTAAATTCTCCAATAGCTCCAAAAACGGACAGTATATTACTCCATACAGTATTATGGCCACCGCATAGTGCGCTATACAGAGTAATGAGGCCCATATATTTCTCCATACAGAATCATTGGTCCCATATAATGTTTGAAACAGTATATGTTGAGCTCCACATAATGCTACAGTATATGTTGGTCCCCATGGATGAAGCTGCACTGTCTTATGGGCCCAAATAATGCTCCATATATAATGGGCCCCATTTCTAATGCTCTAGTGTATAATGGGCCCTGTAAATGCTGCTCCAGTGTCTGATGTCCACCTTTGGAATGCTCCAGTGTATAGTGCTCCCCAAAAATTGCTGTCCCAACATTGAAAACAATTAAATAAGTCTCCTCAAATAAGTCTCCTCGCTAGGGAATCCCTGTACTAGTCTGGGCGTACAGACGTGATGTCATTGCGCTCTCTGATTAGAATATCACTGTCAGGAAACGCGGAAGACGTCATGGCGGTGGAGCAGGGAGAGGTAAGTATTTCAACTTTGCAAGTGCTGTGATCCTGAGCAAGCAGGGGGGCCCACTCATTGGCGACGGCACTGACACAGGGCCCCTCATAGTAAGGCGGTGTGTCTGACGGCGGGTGGGCCGAACCTGCACTTTCATCTGCACCTTCCTCTTTGTCACCGTGTAAGGTGGTACAGTATATGGGAAGGGTAACCTGAGTTTCATCAGGGTCAGATTCTGGCTGTGTAGAGTGCAAGGGGAATGTAGTGGTATGGGTCAATGTAGCAGCAGAATCATCTAGCAGTGGCTGGGCATCAGTGCACTTGTGGCGCCCCCAGGAGTAGGGTCGCCACAGTGGCGTTACCTTCCTCCTAGGGAGTGTGATGTCATGCTTGGGAGCAACGAAAGATCTCTCTAGCAGTTAAACCAACACATTTCCCACTCCAGGCCAGCAAGGAGACCTCTGAACCTGACTGCTGAGGAGCTGCTCTCTGTGGTCGGGAGGAGGTAAGTTAGGGCAGTCTGTGAAGGGAAGGGGAAGTGTGTGGACGTGAGAAGGGGAGCTGGAGGATGAGCAGAGTTAAGGCTCACTCCTAGCTGGAGCGTATGGTCCGGATTCCGGTCTCCGAGTTTGTAGGGACACTGACGTTCCTGCAGCCGAAACAGGAGGAAGTAGCAGTTGTAAATGCTCTGTACACAACTAAGGCTCGGAGGCCCCAACAGCGACGTGTGGGAGCCAGAAGGAAAAGGCTACGGCTGCCTGCCATACGAGAAAGTCCCAAAAGTGAGTCAACAGGGGGGACATCATTGAACTCAGCACTGCGAGTACCTCAGATAAGCGCTATAATGGAGGCCACACTACCTATCTGCAGAGAGAGAATTCCAAATTGGCTTCCAGGCTGACCAACTCCTCCATCTGTACTCTGGGTCCTGGACGGCACTTACCAAGTACAGGTAAAGGAACTGCACGACTGTGTCTGTCATCTTTCTCCTGCGCCTGGCACACGGCTCTGCTACATCCTGCACTGCACACCATCTACCAACTCTTTCATCTGCCCTGCGACTGCGACCCTACCAGTGCAGGGCTTCTACATCTTAGCTGCACCACAACATCTGTCCCAGAGAAGCGACACTGCAGCGCTGGTCAATCTAATCAGAAACCACAGGTGGCGTCACGTATCATTCACCTATAAACGTAATTCACCCCTTTGCATGGATGCCCGGGGCCACGGAACAGGTCACCACCACCGTGACACATCCCTGTGAGACACCGGCCCAGTACCGATTAACCCCACTGCCCTGGCTGGCCACCCACACTCCATGTCAGATTCATCTTAGACTGGGGAATTCACGATTTGACTTGATAACCCAGGCATGGTATGATAGAAAGAGCTACATGGACTAATGTGAAGTGTGGCCAGCTGCATCATTCACTTTGGGTGGTGGTGCAGGACACAAGGAAAGGGTTTCTTCCTGACCAGGAGCCAGCACTTGACGACTCAGTGTTTGCATTTTTTGAAACTTCAGAATAGGAGGGCATATTTGCTGGAGTCTGTTTCGGCAATGTAAGCCAAAACCAGTTCCTCATGCTCCGGCTTTAAAAGCCCTTAACCTACTCCCAGAAAAGGGAGCCTTACAGGCGTTCCGGAGCCAGACCATGACGCAGGCTCAACACCTCCTGCCTTAGCTGCTATTGTGCTTTTGCCACTACCAGCAGATGCACCACCACCATCAGCACTAGCTGGCCCCCCCACACCCACGTCCTCGGCCTCTTCCACCAAACTTCAAAATTTAGCACAAAATAGACACAAAATAATATCAGATATATGGCACTGTATCAGAAGCGTACAGCTCTATTCAGTCAAAGGATAATTATCAATCTCCATATATATTCCATCAGTCACACAGAGACGCTCACTGGCTCAGTATGGATTAGACAAGAATATAAAAAGTAGACAAAGTGTACAGTATCATCAGATAGCAGGTATATATAGCATAGTTTAAACATTAACAATGTACGTATATATATCAGGAGTAGTGTTGAGCCACCCCGCTAGTGTTTTGGTTCGTCGCACAGGAGGCAAGTTTGTCGAATGTTCGTCGAACCACATTGAAAACCATGGCAGGCAAACAAACACATACAAACATATAGAAAACAATTACAAAACACCTTAAAAGGTGTCCCAAAGCCAAAAAAATGCTCAGAAGACAAAAATTAACGTATGGAAAAGGGCATCTACATTTAGAAAATAGGTGGAGGAGTAAAAGGAGGAGGTGGAGGAGACACAGATATAGGCTTGTCATGCCCTTATGAAGTCAAGAAAGGCTGGAATTAAAATGTAAAATACAAACCAAAACAAAATAAAAAATTCTGAAATCGAACACTATCATATACCGTCGGACTTCCCACCAATAAATTATGCCAACTGGCGATCGGGCGGCGTTATTCCCACGAACCTCCAAACAGCGTCCATGAAGGCAAAGTGTTTGCTTTCCGGGGGCAGTATGATTGCAAAGCTGAACCTTAAAGGCATGTCCAAAAGGGCACCACCAGGAGTGGAGCCTGCAGCTTAATTGGACTCCACCCGGGAAACCACAACCATGCCACCTCAAGAATAGATGCACACATTGAAAGTTTTGTCGATTCTGTGTGTGGTGTGGTATGTCCGTTTGTAGTTGTGCTAGCAATTTCTCAGCTTTATTCCGTTAACGAACGAGACTCCGGCATGCCCCGCGGTCAGCGTCAAGCTTACTGGAGGGATACGCGAGGCTCTGGCACGCGAGATCGAGCAATAACAGGTCTATCATGGCCTTACATGTCCGGGGCTGCATGCGTGCTACACTGAAAGGACCAGCTTTTGTCGCTTACAGGTGCAGATAACCCGCTGAACACCGTTAGTGATGGGGATCTGTGATTCCAATTATTCCCCGCGAACGATGATTTCCCAGTAAGTGCAGGTCAACCGCAATTCCTGAATTAGGCCTAAACAGCATTCCTGAAAAAATGCAAAAAATTACGTGTCCAAACCACAGGTGCTGTAGCTTGCTTAACAGCTCGGCAGCCGTTCTCAGGCCCAGTATGGATTCGACAAGATTCTAGAAAGTTGATAAAGGGTACAGTTTCCCCGGATAACACGTATACATGTAGCATAGTTTACACATTAAAAACCTATGTCTATATATCAGGAGGCAGGCTCAGATGGTCTCAGGCCCAGTATGGATTAGACGTGATTGGACAAAGGTGAGAAAGGGTACCGTATCACTGGATAACAGGTATGTATAACATAGTTTACACATTAAAAACCTATTTCTATAGATCAGGAGGCCGACTCAGACGTTCTCAGGTCCAGTATGGATTAGACGTGATTGGACAAAGGTGACAAAGGTTACCGTATCACTGGATAACAGGTATGTATAGCATAGTTTACACATTAAAAATATATGTCTATAGATCAGGAGGCAGACTCAGACGTTCTCAGGTCCAGTATGGATTTGATCAGATTGTACAAAGTTGAGAAAGGGTGCATTATCACTGGACAGCAGGTATATATAGCATAGTTTAAACATTTAAAATCTCCGTGTTCTCAGTATGGATTAGACAACAATCTAAAAAGTCGAAAAAAGGAAATGTATTTGAAGTGTACACCAGTATACACTTTTGGTGGTATTTTTTAATCTTCATATATATTTCTGTCTCAGTAAGACAGTCCAGACTCTCCACAATAGGAAATGAGATGCATACAATTACTGACATAAAGTCTAGTGATTGCAGAAATCTAGGAATTACTATTCACGGGAAAAACTTCCGTCACAATTCTCAGAGGCGTTGCTGACCCTCAATTAATTTGTGTGTGGAGACAGCGAAAACAGTTCTTTGTGAAGAAAGTGTTGCTGTATCGCAGTACTGTTGATCCCATCGCCGTTACTCATATCCATCCAATTTTGATCACAGGGAGAGATGTAAACATGGTGCTCACTGCCTATCATGATCTGTCATGTAACTTTGGAGTGCAAAACACAGAAGCCACAGGTCATAGGTGCTTCAATTGGATTGGCATGAGAGGACACATTTAAAAATGTGCGCTGGAATGTCACACGTCTGTGGGTAGGAAAACTGTGAAAGCTGATGAGAAACCACCACTGCATCTCATTGTGAGTCGACGTCTATAAGAAATGGAAGCCATTGATCATCTGAAGCAAGAGCCCGGCCAGCGGGACAGGGCATAGCTACATCTTAACCATCATCTTCTATCAGTTCACCAAATTTGTAGTGGCAGTCCCAGTGAAGGATTTGACAGCCCTGACTACACAGCGAAGGAGCAGGGAGAGGTAAACATTGCAAATGCTGGGGCCCTGCCCAAGCAAGGGGGTCCACTCGTGAGCATCGGTACTGGTACTGGGCCCCTCATAGTACGATGGTGTGTCTGACGGCGGGTATGCACCCCCACCATCAGAGACACTTGATTACACTATGAGGGACCCTGTGCCAGTGCCCACGCCCAGGAGTTGGCCCACCCACCTGTCCAAGACAACGGCACTCGCACGGTTGTGTGCGCTAGGTGGTGACCCCGGCCATGGGGGGAGGAGGCAGCCCAGTTAGGGAGGTTTACAAAATGGCATATGTTGATGTGGGACATTCACCTGCTGCTAATGGCGAAATTGGTCAAGTCCCAGGAAGAGGATGACCTAAGAAAGCCTTTTTTTGGCAACCTATGTGTCATCAGGGTAAGGTGTGACAAAATCCTTGGAAACCCATGCATGGTTCATTTTAATGAAGGTTAGATCATCCACATTTTGGTTCGAGAGACGGGTCCTTTTTTTCTGTGAGGATTGATCCAGCAGCACTGAAGACTCTTTCCGATAGCACACTAGCAGCTGGGCAAGCGAACTCCTGTAAGGCATATTGTGTCAATTCAGTCCAGGTGTCCAGTTTAGCGGCCCAATAGTCAAATGGGAATGACCTGTGAGGGAGAACATCTATATGGGACGAGAAGTAGTTTGTAACCATTGTAGACAAGTGCTGTCTCCTGTCACTTTCAATCGATGCAGTATTACCAGTTGTGTGAGCGGGACTTGAAAAATCAGTCCACAACATGGTCATGAAACCCCTGTCTCCAATGCCACTTCTGATGTGTGCACCACCAACACCTCTTCCAAGTTGCCCCTGGCCCAGTATGGATTAGACGTGATTGGACAAAGGTGAGAAAGGGTACCGTATCACTGGATAACAGGCATATATAACATAGTTTACACATTAAAAATATATGTCTATAGATCAGGAGGCAGACTCAGACGTTCTCAGGTCCAGTATGGATTTGACCAGATTGTACAAAGTTGAGAAAGGGTGCATTATCACTGGATAGCAAGTATATATAGCATAGTTTAAACATTTAAAATCTCCGGGTTCTCAGTATGGATTAGACAACAATCTAAAAAGTCGAAAAAAGGAAATGTATTTGAAGTGTACACCAGTATACACTTTTGGTGGCATTTTTTAATCTTCATATATATTTCTGTCTCAGTAAGACAGTCCAGACTCTCCACAATAGGAAATGAGATGCATACAATTACTGACATAAAGTCTAGTGATTGCAGAAATCTAGGAATTACTATTCACGGGAAAAACTTCCATCACAATTCTCAGAGGCGTTGCTGACCCTCAATTAATTTGTGTGTGGAGACAGCGAAAACAGTTCTTTGTGAAGAAAGTGTTGCTGTATCGCAGTACTGTTGATCCCATCGCCGTTACTCATATCCATCCAATTTTGATCACAGGGAGAGATGTAAACATGGTGCTCACTGCCTATCATGATCTGTCACGTAACTTTGGAGTGCAAAACACAGAAGCCACAGGTCATAGGCGCTTCAATTGGATTGGCATGAGAGGACACATTTAAAAATGTGCGCTGGAATGTCACACGTCTGTGGGTAGGAAAACTGTGAAAGCTGATGAGAAACCACCACTGCATCTCATTGTGAGTCGACGTCCATAAAAAATGGAAGCCATTGATCATCTGAAGCTAGAGCCCGGCCAGCGGGACAGGGCATAGCTACGTCTTAACCATCATCTTCTATCAGTTCACCAAATTTGTAGTGGCAGTCCCAGTGAAGGATTTGACAGCCCAGACTACACAGTGGAGGAGCAGGGAGAGGTAAACATTGCAAATGCTGGGGCCCTGCCCAAGCAAGGGGGGCCCACTCGTGAGCGTCGGTACTGGTACTGGGCCCCTCATAGTACGATGGTGTGTCTGACGGCGGGTGTGCACCCCCACCATCAGAGACACTTGATTACACTATGAGGGACCCTGTGCCAGTGCCCGCGCCCAAGAGTTGGCCCACCCACCTGTCCAAGACAACGGCCCTCGCACGGTTGTGTGTGCTAGGTGGTGACCCCGGCCATGGGGGGAGGAGGCATCCCAGTTAGGGAGGTTTACAAAATGGCATATGTTGATGTGGGACATTCACCTGCTGCTAATGGCGAAATTGGTCAAGTCCCAGGAAGAGGATGACCTAAGAAAGCAATTTTTTGGCAACCTATGTGTCATCAGGGTAAGGTGTGACAAAATCCTTGGAAACCCATGCATGGTTCATTTTAATGAAGGTTAGATCATCCACATTTTGGTTCGAGAGACGGGTCCTTTTTTTCTGTGAGGATTGATCCAGCAGCACTGAAGACTTTCCGATAGCGCACTAGCAGCTGGGCAAGCGAGCTCCTGTAAGGCATATTGTGTCAATTCAGTCCAGGTGTCCAGTTTAGCGGCCCAATAGTCAAATGGGAATGACCTGTGAGGGAGAACATCTATATGGGATGAGAAGTAGTTTGTAACCATTGTTGACAAGTGCTGTCTCCTGTCACTTTCAATCGATGCAGTATTACCAGTTGTGTGAGAGGGACTTGAAAAATCAGTCCACAACATTGTCATGAAACCCCTGTCTCCAACGCCACTTCTGATGTGTGCACCACCAACACCTCTTCCAATTTGCCCCCGGCCCCTACGGCTCGTGTGAGAACCATCACCGCTGCTGTGTCCTGGGAATGCCTCAACCAACCGGTTTACCAGAGTTGCTTGTTGGTTAGCCAATATTAGATCAAGGTTCTCCTGTGGCATGATGTTTTGGAATTTGCCTTTATAGCGTGGATCCAGGATGCTGGCCAACCAGTAGTTGTCATCGTTCATCATTTTGGCAATGCGGGGTTCCCTTTTTAGGATCTGCAAGGCATAATCTGACATGTGGGCCAATGTTCCCGGTGTACATGATGCACTGCGAGTGCTGGGTGGAGGAACACTTTCTGGCAAATCCACATCCCTCCAGTCACGCACAAACCGTGTACCTGACCTTGCCACGCCAACATTTTCTCTTGCCCCACGAGAAGCATCCTCCTCCCCTAAATAATCATCTCCATCATCCTCCTCCTCCTCCTCTTCCTCTTCTTCCTCCACCTTGTCCAGGAGAGTTCCCGGAGCAGACAATGGCTGACTGTCATCAAGGCTTCCCTCCTCCTCTTCCTCATCATCCTCGGCTGCAGATGCCTGCTCCTTAATGTGCGTCAAAGTTTGCATGAGCAGACGCATAAGTGGGATGCTCATGCTTATGATGGTGTCGTCTGCGCTTACCAGCCATGTGAATTCCTCAAAACACTGAAGGACTTTACAGAGGTCTTTCAACTTCGACCACTGCACACCTGTCAACTCCATGTCTGCCCTCAAAGTGCCTGCCCGTGTATCCTCCCACAAATGCATTATGGCCTGCCTCTGTTCGCACAGCCGCTCAACCATGTGCAGGGTGGAGTTCCACCTTGTTGCAACGTCGATAATTAGGCGGTGCTTGGGAAGGTGGAGCAATCGCTGCAGCTTCTGCATACGACTGGAGTGTACCGGCGACCAGCGGATGTGCGAGCACAGTCTTCGGACCTTCTGGAGCAGGCCTGTTAACTCCGGATAATTATTGAGGAAGCACTGCACCACCAGGTTCAAGGTGTGAGCCAAGCAAGGTATGTGTCTGAGTTTTGAAAGGTCTATGGCTGCCACAAAATTCCGGCCATTATCACTAACTACCTTGCCTGCCTCGAGATGTAGACTGCCCAGCCATGACTCAGTTTGTCGCTGAAAGTAGTCGGCCAGTACCTCCGCGGTGTGTCTGTCGCCCAAACACATCATCTTCAACACAGCCTGCTGACGCTTTCCACTAGCTGATCGATAGGGGGACACCTTGTGTGCAACACTGGCAGCTGCGGATGGAGTGCTCGTGCGACTGCATTCTGTGGACGAGCTTTCGCTTCTGGAGGAGGAGGAGGGTCGAACGCCTACAGCCAACTGTTTCCTATACCTTGGGCTAGGCAGCACTGTCCCACCACTGCTGTCCCCTGTGGAACCTGCATCCACCACATTAACCCAGTGCGCAGTGATGGACACGTAACGGCCCTGGCCATACCTACTGGACCATGCATCAGTTGTGAGGTGCACTTTTCCACTCACTAATTGCTTGAGTGCATGTACAATGCGGTCTTTCACATGAAGGTGAAGGGCTGGGATGCCTTTGCGAGAAAAGAAGTGGCGACTGGGTAGGTCATAGCGTGGTACTGCGTAGGCCATGAGTTCGCGGAAAGCCGCGCTTTCAACCAACCGATAGGGCATCATCTCTAACGAGATTAGTTTGGCAATGTGGGCGTTCAAACCCAGTGTATGCGGATGAGAGGATGAGTACTTTCTTGTAATACTCATAGTTTCTGGTAGGGAGAGCTGGACTTGAGAGCTGCATATGGTCAAACTAGCGGTGGACATGGCGGACTGAGAGAGGGTTGATGATGGTGATGGAGTTGGTGTTCTTTCTGATGGCCTAGATTCAGTCTTTCGTTGCAATAACAGTGTGATTCCCTGACTGATTTGCCCTTGCGATGACAACTCAACATTTGCTGCTGGTGATGTGCTAACCGGTGGGCTTACAGTGGGGGAAACAATGTAGTGTTGCTGACTACCTTCTTTGGGAGCAGTTGCACATGTGGTACGTGAGTTTTGGTAGTCCGTCCACGCTTGCAAGTGCATGGTGGTTAAATGTATTAGCATGCAACTGGTATTCAAATTTCTCAGATTTTTCCCTCGGCTAAAGGTCTTTGCGCATTTCTTACAGATAACCTTTGCCTGATCATTAGGATTTTGTTCAAAAAAGTGCCACACTGCACTCTTCCTACTATGGAAGACATTTTGAGGCCTTGCGCGCTGTGCTATTTTGACCGTCTGGCCAAGCTGTCCTGCAACTCTTTTGGTTTTTGTAACCTGTTTTTGGACTGCTCCGGGCCTGCCAGATAACAGCTGTTGTGATGTCGATGCCCGCTGCGGATGCTCCTCCTCCTCTTCTGAGCTATTGGCAGCGGCACCCTCTTCCCCCAATGGATGCCAATCTGGGTCAACAACTGGGTCATCCATCACCTCCTCTTCAATGTCATGTGCACCTTCCTCTGTGTCACCGTGTATGGTGGTGTAGTATGCGGGAAGGGGCACCTGAGTTTCATCAGGGTCAGATTCTGCCTCAGTACACTGCGAGGACAATGTAGTGCTCTGAGTGAATGCACCAGCAGAATCATCTATCAGTGGCTGTGCATCAGTGCACTCCATGTCAGATTGATCATGGCCTGGGTATTTCACGATTTGACTTGATAACCCAGGCATGGTATGTGAAAACAGCTCCATAGAGTAATCTGTAGTGTGGCCTACCGCATCCTTCAATTTTGGTTGGGGTGAAGGACACAAGGAAAGGTGTGGTTCATGACCATGAGCCTCCAATGATGACTCAGTGCTTTTCTTTTTTAAAACTTCAAAAAAAAAAAAAAAATGAAAAAACAATTCAACAAACACATCAATATCATAGTATATAAATGCATAAAGCCAATGCTAAATAAATATGATGCCGGAATGATGGACCAAAATATGGACTAATCGCAATTATAAACACAAACCACACAGAAAAGAAGCGACCACAAGTCCAGAATCATTATAAAGTGTCCATAAAAAATTCTTTATTGTAAAAGACATACAGATGAAGGAACGAATCACCACAATGTGAAGATTGGCTAAAAGCCCAAGTCGCTGACACATGCTGCGAACATCTCAAATGGAATGTAGATCATGACTAAGAGGTGTAATATTTAAGCCCACATATAGGCACCCCATGTCATAAATAAATAGATCATAGTAATAGATAAAGTAGCAAAAATAAATGCTAACATAAAGAAACACTCCATAAACTCTCAGTATATATAAATAAACATACCTAGTAAAGCAAAAACGGTAATGCAGAGAGGAGATGAAGGCAGGGATTGTGCCAGCGTCACCCGACGCGCGTTTCGGAGCTCTGTGCTCCTTCCTCAGGGGGCGTGGCCAGAAAGCGCCATGTGTCAGTTTATATAGCGCGCTAATAAGAAGTCCCGCAGACGCGTCTGTTGTCAATCAAATCAGGACCACGCCTCCGCTCCGATGTACACCGGAAACACGCGGGCCCCACGTGATCCGGCGTCACAAGGAACCAGAGAGCGCAGGACATGACGACCAACAATGCGCGTGCGCAGAACAAGGAAGTATAATCGGCCATTATGGAAAAGGGCAGGGGTGAGGGAAAACAATAACGAAAGGAAAAAATAAAAAACATATAAAAAACATGGATAGATACAAAGCGTACGCATACATTAGATATAACACAGCATGGCCAGAAAAATCCTTATATTTCAGTACATATATAATGGAACAAAGTTAACATTATAGTACTATCGGATAGAAATATATCTAAATAAGACCTCAAAGTGATGAATTATTAATATAACCTACAAAGGCATTCTACATAGGCGTAAATTAGAGATACAAAATAACAACAAATAAGAATAATAAATTTCATCCACATAAAGTTGAGTTGCCATATAATATAGTTAATAAAATTAAAGCAACCCGCCACAATAACACCAAAAGTAGAATGAATCGGTCAATGGTCATACCAATACATGAAGAAACATAAATATATTTCCAACAAAATCACTTCATATATCTAAACGGACAAAAATGCCTACGAAATGTAAATTACAATGTTTATTGAAAAAACAGACATCCCACACGTCCATTGCTTGCAGAATCTATAAAATAATTATAGATTAATCAAAACCCACACAGCAGAAAAAACGAGAAAAAACAAATAATTTTTATATATCATAGATTGATTGAAGCCAGTCTCCCAACTTTGTAGTGTAGAATATTGATCTCCGCCGATGTCATGATGCAAACAATTGGACCTCCCCAAAACAATTGGTGACCACGAAGGAAAAGGATCAAAGGGAACATCACATCTAAAAAAACACGAATAAAAAACAATATAAAATTAAAGCCAAAATTCACTAAACGTAATATGACTCAGAAACCGGCAACTGATCTCACAAAAATGGGACAAAACTATTATATTCATTCAGTCCGTGAGGGTGAAGTGTATTAAGAGTCCAGATCCAACGGGATTCTAGATGGGCTAACCTCTGCGATGTCCTACCCCCCCGCTGAGAAGCATCAATGCAATCGATGCCTCTAACACGGAGAAGGGAGGCATCACAAGAGTGACACAGCCAGAAATGCCTTGGTAAAGTCTTAAGGGAGGATGTATCCTTGTGGTCGGCGGCACCTTCCACAATACGGATAGATCTAGGACATATGACATTAGGAAGAGGATCACGTGTGATACTCGTAATGTCATTTATTTTGCTATGTGTCCCTGCGGATTGATCCATGTTGGTTTGACCACGCGTCCCTTCAAGGTTCGCGTGAGAGAACATATTTTGGGCATTCTAGCTGCCGCCAACCAAAAGACTTGGCAGAATCAACTTGAACAGGTGTTTGGTGGAAACACCACTGACTCACAACCGACTAACAGCTCTAATTGGGACAGTCAATTCTCTGTATTGAAAAATAATTTAGTTGAAAGAACCAAAATTTGGTGGGGAGAGAGAGAGAGAGAGAGAGAGAGAGAGAGAGAAAAAAACGGATGCAACGGACAGCAATCCGTCACAATCCGCCATTAATGCAAGTCAATGGGAAAAAAAACGGATCCTCAAAAAAAAATTGAGGATCCGTTTTTTTTCAAAACCTGGCGGATTGTGACTGATTGTAAAAAACGGAAGTGTGAAAGAGGCCTTATCTGTAAGAAGTGTGCAAAGACCTTTAGCCGAGGGAAAAATCTGAAAAATTTGAATACCAGTTGCATGCTTAGACATTTAACCAGCATGCACTTGCAAGCGTGGACACAACACCAAACCTCAAGTGCCACATGTGCAACTGATCACAACGAAGGTAGTCAGCAACGCTACATTGTTTCCCCCACTGTAAGCACACCGGTTAGCACAGCAGCAAATGTTGAGGTGTCGTTGCAAGGCCACAGCAGTCAGGGAATCCCACTGTTATATCAACGAAAGACTGATTCTAGGCCATCAGAAATAACACCAACTCCATCACCATCATCAACCCTCTCTCAGTCCGCCCTGTCCACCGCTACTTCCACCATATGCAGCTCTCAAGTCCAGCTCACCCTCCCAGACACTATGAGTAGGTCAAGAAAGTACTCAGTCTCTCATCCGCGTACACTGGGTTTGAACGCCCACATTGCCAAACTAATCTCGTTTGAGATGATGCCCTTTCGGTTGGTGGAAAGCACAGCTTTCCGCGAACTCATGGCCTATGCAGTACCACGCTATGACCTACCCAGTCGCCACTTCTTCTCTCGCAAAGCCATCCCAGCCCTCCACCATCATGTGAAAGACCGCATTGTCCATGCACTCAAGCAGTCAGTGAGCGGAAAGGTGCACCTCACAACCCTATGCATGGTCCAGTCGGCATGGCCAGGGCCGTTATGTGTCCATCACTGCGCACTGGGTTAATGTGGTGGATGCAGGGTCCACAGGGGACAGCGGTGGTGGGACAGTGCTGCCTAGCCCACGGTCTAGGAAACAGTTGGCTGTAGGCGTTCGACCATCCTCCTCCTCCTCCTCCTCCAGAAGCGACAGCTCGTCCACAGAGTGCAGTCGTACGAGCACTCCATCTGCAGCTGCCACTGTTGCACACGATGTGTCCCCCTATCGAGCAGCTAGTGGAAAGCGTCAGCAGGCTGTGTTGCAGATGATGTGTTTGGGCGACAGACACACCGCCGAGGTGCTGGCCGAGTACTTGAAGCGACAAACTGAGTCATGGCTGGGCAGTGTACATCTTGAGGCAGGCAAGGTAGTTAGTGATAACGGCCGTAATTTTGTGGCAGCCATAGCCCTTTCAAAACTCAGCCACATACCTTGCTTGGCTCACACCTTGAACCTGGTGGTGCAGTGCTTCCTCAAAAATTATCCGGAGTTAACAGCCCTGCTCCAGAAGGTGCGAAGACTGTGCGCGCACATCCGCCGGTCGCCTGTACACTCCGTTCGTATGCAGAAGCTGCAGCGATTGCTCCACCTTCCCAACCACTGCCTCATTATCGACATTGCAACAAGGTGGAACTCCACCCTGCACATGGTGGAGCGGCTGTGCGAGCAGAGGCAGGCCATAATGCATTTGTTGGAGGATACACGGCCAGGCACTTTGAGAGCAGACATGGAGTTGACAGGCGTGCAGTGGTCGAAGCTGAAAGACCTTTGTAAAGTCCTTCAGTGTTTTGAGGAATGCACACGGCTGGTAAGCGCAGACGACGCCATCCTAAGCATGAGCATCCCATTTATGCGTCTGCTCATGCAAACTTTGACGCACCTTAAGGAGCAGGCGTCTGCAGCCAATGTTGATGAGGAGGAAGAGGAGGAGGGAATCCTTGATGACATTCAGCCATTGTCTGCTCAGGGACCTCTCCTGGACGAGGTGGAGGAAGAAGAGGAGGAGGAGGAGGAGGATGATGGGGATGATTACTTAGGGGAGGAGGATGCATCTCGTGGGGCAAGTGAAAATGTTGGCGTGGCAAGGTCTGGTACAGGGTTTGTGCGTGACTGGAGGGATGTGGATTTGCCAGAAAGTGCTCCTCCACCCAGCACTCGCAGTGCATCATTGACACCGGGAACATTGGCCCACATGTCAGATTATGCCTTGCGGATCCTAAAAAGGGACCCCCGCATTGCCAAAATGATGAACGATGACGACTACTGGTTGGCCAGCATCCTGGATCCACGCTATAAAGGCAAATTACAAAACATCATGCCACAGGAGAACCTTGACCTAATATTGGCTAATAAACAAGCAACTCTGTTAAATCGGTTGCTTGAGGCATTCCCAGCACACAGCAGCGGTGATGGTTCTCACACGAGCCGTACGGGCCGGGGGCAGCTTGGCAGAGGTGTTCGTGGTGCACACAGCAGAAGTGGCGTTGGAGACAGGGGTTTCATGACAATGTTGTGGACTGATTTTTCAAATACCGCTCACACAACTGGTAATACTGCATCGATGGAAAGTGACAGGAGACAGGAGTTGTCAACTATGGTTACAAACTACTTTTCCTCCCATATCGATGTTCTCCCACACAGGTCATTCCCCTTTGACTATTGGGCCGCTAAACTGGACACCTGGCCTGAATTGGCCCAATATGCCTTACAGGAGCTCGCTTGCCCAGCTGCAAGTGTGCTATCGGAAAGAGTCTTCAGTGCAGCTGGATCAATCCTGACAGAAAAAAGGACCCGTCTGTCAACCCAAAATGTGGATGATCTAACCTTCATTAAAATGAACCACGCAAGGGTTTCCAAGGATTTTGTCCCACCTTCCCCTGATGACACATAGGGTGACAGAAAAATGGCTTGCTTTGGTCCACCTCTTCCTGGTACTTCACCTATTTCGCCTTTTGCATCAGTTGAATGTCCAACATCAACATATGCCACTTTCTAAAACTCCCTAACTGTGCTGCCTCCCCCCCATGGCCGGGGTCACCACCTAGCGCACGACACCGTGTGAGTGCCGTTGCCCTGGACAGGTGGGTAGGCCGACTCTTGGGAGCGGGCACTGGCACAGGGTCCCTCATAGTGCAATCAAGTGTCTCTGACGGTGGTGGTGCACACCCGCCGTAAGACACACCGCTGTACTATGAGGGGCCCAGTGCCAGTACCGACGCCCACGAGTGGGCCCCCCTTGCTTGGCCAGGGCCCCAGCATTTGCAAGCTTTACCTCTCCCTGCTCCTCCGCTGTGTAATCTGGGCCGTCAAATCCATAATGTGCCTGACACCGTCTGAGCCTGCCTCCTGATGTATAGACATATATTTTGAATGTGTACGCTATCCATACATGTTATCCGGGGATACGTTACCCCTTCTAAACTTTGTGCAATGATGTGCAATCCATACTGGGCCTAACACCATCTGAGCCTGCCTCATGCTGTATAGACATATATTTTGAATGTGTACGCTATCCATACATGTTATCCGGGGATACGGTACCCCTTCTAACCTTTGTGCAATGACATGCAATCCATACTGGGCCTAACACCGTCTGAGCCTGCCTCATGCTGTATAGACATATATTTTGAATGTGTACGCTATCCATACATGTTATACAGGGATACGGTACCCTTTCTAACCTTTGTGCAATGACGTGCAATAGATACTGGGCCTAACACCGTCTGAGCCTGCCTCATGCTGTATAGACATATATTTTGAATGTGTACGCTATCCATACATGTTATCCAGGGATACGGTACCCTTTCTAACCTTTGTGCAATGACGTGCAATCCATACTGGGCCTAACACCGTCTGAGCCTGCCTCATGCTGTATAGACATATATTTTGAATGTGTACGCTATCCATACATGTTATCCGGGGATACGGTACCCCTTCTAACCTTTGTGCAATGACGTGCAATCCATACTGGGCCTAACACCATCTGAGCCTGCCTCATGATGTATAGACATATATTTTGAATGTGTACGCTATCCATACATGTTATCCGGGGATACGGTACCCCTTCTAACCTTTGTGCAATGACGTGCAATCCATACTGGGCCTAACACCGTCTGAGCCTGCCTCATGCTGTATAGACATATATTTTGAATGTGTACGCTATCCATACATGTTATCCAGGGATACGGTACCCTTTCTAACCTTTGTGCAATGACGTGCAATCCATACTGGGCCTAAAACCGTCTGAGCCTGCCTCATGCTGTATAGACATATATTTTGAATGTGTACGCTATCCATACATGATATCCGGGGATACGGTACCCCTTCTAACCTTTGTGCAATGACGTGCAATCCACACTGGGCCTAACACCGTCTGAGCCTGCCTCATGCTGTATAGACATATATTTTGAATGTGTACGCTATCCATACATGTTATCCGGGGATACGGTACCCCTTCTAACCTTTGTGCAATGACGTGCAATCCATACTGGGCCTAACACCGTCTGAGCCTGCCTCATGCTGTATAGACATATATTTTGAATGTGTACGCTATCCATACATGTTATCCGGGGATACGGTACCCCTTCTAACCTTTGTGCAATGACGTGCAATCCATACTGGGCCTAACACCGTCTGAGCCTGCCTCATGCTGTATAGACATATATTTTGAATGTGTACGCTATCCATACATGTTATCCGGGGATATGGTACCCCTTCTAACATTTGTGCAATGACGTGCAATCCATACTGGGCCTAACACCGTCTGAGCCTGCCTCATGCTGTATAGACATATATTTTGAATGTGTACGCTATCCATACATGTTATCCAGGGATACGGTACCCTTTCTAACCTTTGTGCAATCACGTGCAATCCATACTGGGCCTAACACCGTCTGAGCCTGCCTCATGCTGTACAGACATATATTTTGAATGTGTACGCTATCCATACATGTTATCCAGGGATACGGTACCCTTTCTAACCTTTGTGCAATGACGTGCAATCCATACTGGGCCTAACACCGTCTGAGCCTGCCTCATGCTGTATAGACATATATTTTGAATGTGTACGCTATCCATACATGTTATCCGGGGATACGGTACCCCTTCTAACCTTTGTGCAATGACGTGTAATCCATACTGGGCCTAACACCGTCTGAGCCTGCCTCATGCTGTATAGACATATATTTTGAATGTGTACGCTATCCATACATGTTATCCGGGGATACGGTACCCTTTCTAACCTTTGTGCAATGACGTGCAATCCATACTGGGCCTAACACCGTCTGAGCCTGCCTCATGCTGTATAGACATATATTTTGAATGTGTACGCTATCCATACATGTTATCCGGGGATACGGTACCCCTTCTAACCTTTGTGCAATGACGTGCAATCCATACTGGGCCTAACACCGTCTGAGCCTGCCTCATGCTGTATAGACATATATTTTGAATGTGTACGCTATCCATACATGTTATCCGGGGATACGGTACCCCTTCTAACATTTGTGCAATGACGTGCAATCCATACTGGGCCTAACACCGTCTGAGCCTGCCTCATGCTGTATAGACATATATTTTGAATGTGTACGCTATCCATACATGTTATCCAGGGATACGGTACCCTTTCTAACCTTTGTGCAATCACGTGCAATCCATACTGGGCCTAACACCGTCTGAGCCTGCCTCATGCTGTATAGACATATATTTTGAATGTGTACGCTATCCATACATGTTATCCGGGGATACGGTACCCCTTCTAACCTTTGTGCAATGACGTGCAATCCATACTGGGCCTAACACCGTCTGAGCCTGCCTCATGCTGTATAGACATATACAGTATTTTGAATGTGTACGCTATCCATACATGTTATCCGGGGATACGGTACCCCTTCTAAACTTTGTGCAATGACGTGCAATCCATACTGGGCCTAACACCGTCTGAGCCTGCCTCATGCTGTATAGACATATATTTTGAATGTGTACGCTATCCATACATGTTATCCAGGGATACGGTACCCTTTCTAACCTTTGTGCAATCACGTGCAATCCATACTGGGCCTAACACCGTCTGAGCCTGCCTCATGCTGTATAGACATATATTTTGAATGTGTACGCTATCCATACATGTTATCCGGGGATACGGTACCCTTTCTAACCTTTGTGCAATGACGTGCAATCCATACTGGGCCTAACACCGTCTGAGCCTGCCTCATGCTGTATAGACATATATTTTGAATGTGTACGCTATCCATACATGTTATCCGGGGATACGGTACCCCTTCTAACCTTTGTGCAATGACGTGCAATCCATACTGGGCCTAACACCGTCTGAGCCTGCCTCATACTGTATAGACATATATTTTGAATGTGTACGCTATCCATACATGTTATCCGGGGATACGGTACCATTTCTAACATTTGTGCAATGACGTGCAATCCATACTGGGCCTAACACCGTCTGAGCCTGCCTCATGCTGTATAGACATATACAGTATTTTGAATGTGTACGCTATCCATACATGTTATCCGGGGATACGGTACCCCTTCTAACCTTTGTGCAATGACGTGCAATCCATACTGGGCCTAACACCGTCTGAGCCTGCCTCATGCTGTATAGACATATATTTTGAATGTGTACGCTATCCATACATGTTATCCAGGGATACGGTACCCTTTCTAACCTTTGTGCAATCACGTGCAATCCATACTGGGCCTAACACCGTCTGAGCCTGCCTCATGCTGTATAGACATATATTTTGAATGTGTACGCAATCCATACATGTTATCCGGGGATACGGTACCCTTTCTAACCTTTGTGCAATGACGTGCAATCCATACTGGGCCTAACACCGTCTGAGCCTGCCTCATGCTGTATAGACATATATTTTGAATGTGTACGCTATCCATACATGTTATCCGGGGATACGGTACCCCTTCTAACCTTTGTGCAATGACGTGCAATCCATACTGGGCCTAACACCGTCTGAGCCTGCCTCATGCTGTATAGACATATATTTTGAATGTGTACGCTATCCATACATGTTATCCGGGGATACGGTACCCCTTCTAACATTTGTGCAATGACGTGCAATCCATACTGGGCCTAACACCGTCTGAGCCTGCCTCATGCTGTATAGACATATATTTTGAATGTGTACGCTATCCATACATGTTATCCAGGGATACGGTACCCTTTCTAACCTTTGTGCAATCACGTGCAATCCATACTGGGCCTAACACCGTCTGAGCCTGCCTCATGCTGTATAGACATATATTTTGAATGTGTACGCTATCCATACATGTTATCCGGGGATACGGTACCCCTTCTAACCTTTGTGCAATGACGTGCAATCCATACTGGGCCTAACACCGTCTGAGCCTGCCTCATGCTGTATAGACATATACAGTATTTTGAATGTGTACGCTATCCATACATGTTATCCGGGGATACGGTACCCCTTCTAACCTTTGTGCAATGACGTGCAATCCATACTGGGCCTAACACCGTCTGAGCCTGCCTCATGCTGTATAGACATATATTTTGAATGTGTACGCTATCCATACATGTTATCCAGGGATACGGTACCCTTTCTAACCTTTGTGCAATCACGTGCAATCCATACTGGGCCTAACACCGTCTGAGCCTGCCTCATGCTGTATAGACATATATTTTGAATGTGTACGCTATCCATACATGTTATCCGGGGATACGGTACCCCTTCTAACCTTTGTGCAATGACGTGCAATCCATACTGGGCCTAACACCGTCTGAGCCTGCCTCATGCTGTATAGACATATATTTTGAATGTGTACGCTATCCATACATGTTATCCAGGGATACGGTACCCTTTCTAACCTTTGTGCAATGACGTGCAATCCATACTGGGCCTAACACCGTCTGAGCCTGCCTCATGCTGTATAGACATATATTTTGAATGTGTACGCTATCCATACATGTTATCCAGGGATACGGTACCCTTTCTAACCTTTGTGCAATGACGTGCAATCCATACTGGGCCTAATACCGTCTGAGCCTGCCTCATGCTGTATAGACATATATTTTGAATGTGTACGCTATCCATACATGTTATCCGGGGATACGGTACCCCTTCTAACCTTTGTGCAATGACGTGCAATCCATACTGGGCCTAACACCGTCTGAGCCTGCCTCATGCTGTATAGACATATATTTTGAATGTGTACGCTATCCATACATGTTATCCGGGGATACGGTACCCCTTCTAACCTTTGTGCAATGATGTGCAATCCATACTGGGCCTAACACCGTCTGAGCCTGCCTCATGCTGTATAGACATATATTTTGAATGTGTACGCTATCCATACATGTTATCCAGGGATACGGTACCCTTTCTAACCTTTGTGCAATCACGTGCAATCCATACTGGGCCTAACACCGTCTGAGCCTGCCTCATGCTGTATAGACATATATTTTGAATGTGTACGCTATCCATACATGTTATCCGGGGATACGGTACCCCTTCTAACCTTTGTGCAATGACGTGCAATCCATACTGGGCCTAACACCGTCTCAGCCTGCCTCATGCTGTATAGACATATATTTTGAATGTGTACGCTATCCATACATGTTATCCAGGGATACGGTACCCTTTCTAACCTTTGTGCAATGACGTGCAATCCATACTGGGCCTAACACCGTCTGAGCCTGCCTCATGCTGTATAGACATATATTTTGAATGTGTACGCTATCCATACATGTTATCCAGGGATACGGTACCCTTTCTAACCTTTGTGCAATGACGTGCAATCCATACTGGGCCTAACACCGTCTGAGCCTGCCTCATGCTGTATAGACATATATTTTGAATGTGTACGCTATCCATACATGTTATCCGGGGATACGGTACCCCTTCTAACCTTTGTGCAATGACGTGCAATCCATACTGGGCCTAACACCGTCTGAGCCTGCCTCATGCTGTATAGACATATATTTTGAATGTGTACGCTATCCATACATGTTATCCGGGGATACGGTACCCCTTCTAACCTTTGTGCAATGACGTGCAATCCATACTGGGCCTAACACCGTCTGAGCCTGCCTCATGCTGTATAGACATATATTTTGAATGTGTACGCTATCCATACATGTTATCCGGGGATACGGTACCCCTTCTAACCTTTGTGCAATGACGTGCAATCCATACTGGGCCTAACACCGTCTGAGCCTGCCTCATGCTGTATAGACATATATTTTGAATGTGTACGCTATCCATACATGTTATCCAGGGATACGGTACCCTTTCTAACCTTTGTGCAATCACGTGCAATCCATACTGGGCCTAACACCGTCTGAGCCTGCCTCATGCTGTATAGACATATATTTTGAATGTGTACGCTATCCATACATGTTATCCAGGGATACGGTACCCTTTCTAACCTTTGTGCAATGACGTGCAATCCATACTGGGCCTAACACCGTCTGAGCCTGCCTCATGCTGTATAGACATATATTTTGAATGTGTACGCTATCCATACATTTTATCCGGGGATACGGTACCCCTTCTAACCTTTGTGCAATGACGTGCAATCCATACTGGGCCTAACACCGTCTGAGCCTGCCTCATGCTGTATAGACATATATTTTGAATGTGTACGCTATCCATACATGTTATCCGGGGATACAGTACCCCTTCTAACCTTTGTGCAATCACGTGCAATCCATACTGGGCGTGAGAACGGCTGGTGAGCTGTTAAGCAAGCTACAGCACCTGTCCAGACAAGTACAGGGATTCCCTAGCGAGGAGACTTATTTGATTGTTTTCTATGTTGGGACAGCAATTTTTGGGGAGCACTATACTCTGGAGAATGATAGATGGGGCCCACCATACACTGGAACATTCCAAAGGTGGACATCAGACACTGGAGCAGCATATACAGGGCCCATTATACACTAGAGCATTAGAAATGGGGCCCATTATGTTTGGAGCATTATTTGGGCCCATAAGACAGTGGAGCTTCATCCATGGGGACCAACATATACTGTAGCATTATGTGGAGCTCATCATATACTGTTTCAAACATTATATGGGACCAATGATTTTGTATGGAGAAATAGATGGGCCTCGTCATGAGATGTAAAAAGTGAGGTATTTTTCATTGTACTATACCGCTATTTCTCTGCCGTATCGGAGCATGATGAGTTGTGGTATGTGTTAAAGGGGCGCTCTTTCGCCCAGGGCACATGAAAACCTGCAGCCAGCCCTCCCCCCCCACAAATTTAGCCAAATAACCCCCATTTTTCAGTGCGTAACTTGTATTATGAAGTTAATTAAGGTTGACAAGCTTAAGTAAGAAGAATTGATGCTTTTGGCATTCAAATGGGCACTGTAGGTGTGTTTCCTGTCCTCCTCTCACTGCCGACTTTTATTCCCCATTGACTTACATTGGGTTTTGTGTTTCGGGACGACCCCGACTTTTCCCTATAATCGGACGATCTTGCTCGACCCGACTTTTGGAAAAGTCGGGTTTCACGAAACGAAACGCGACCCTAAAAAAGCAAAAGTCGCTCAACTCTAGTGGTCACCAATTGTTTTGGGAGGTCCAATTGTTTGCATCATGACATCGGCGGAGATCAATATTCTACACTACAAAGTTGGGAGACTGGCTTCAATCAATCTATGATATATAAAAATTATTTGTTTTTTCTCGTTTTTTCTGCTGTGTGGGTTTTGATTAATCTATAATTATTTTATAGATTCTGCAAGCAATGGACGTGTGGGATGTCTGTTTTTTCAATAAACATTGTAATTTACATTTCGTAGGCATTTTTGTCCATTTAGATATATGAAGTGATTTTGTTGGAAATATATTTATGTTTCTTCATGTATTGGTATGACCATTGACCGATTCATTCTACTTTTGGTGTTATTGTGGCGGGTTGCTTTAATTTTATTAACTATATTATATGGCAACTCACCTTTATGTGGATGAAATTTATTATTCTTATTTGTTGTTATTTTGTATCTCTAATTTATGCCTATGTAGAATGCCTTTGTAGGTTATATTAATAATTCATCACTTTGAGGTCTTATTTAGATATATTTCTATCCGATAGTACTATAATGTTAACTTTGTTCCATTATATATGTACTGAAATATAAGGATTTTTCTGGCCATGCTGTGTTATATCTAATGTATGCGTACGCTTTGTATCTATCCATGTTTTTTATATGTTTTTTATTTTTTCCTTTCGTTATTGTTTTCCCTCACCCCTGCCCTTTTCCATAATGGCCGATTATACTTCCTTGTTCTGCGCACGCGCATTGTTGGTCGTCATGTCCTGCGCTCTCTGGTTCCTTGTGACGCCAGATCACGTGGGGCCCGCGTGTTTCCGGTGTACATCGGAGCGGAGGCGTGGTCCTGATTTGATTGACAACAGACGCGTCTGCAGGACTTCTTATTAGCGCGCTATATAAACTGACACATGGCGCTTTCTGGCCACGCCCCCTGAGGAAGGAGTACAGAGCTCCGAAACGCGCGTCGGGTGACACTGGCACAATCCCTGCCTTCATCTCCTCTCTGCATTACCGTTTTTGCTTTACTAGGTATGTTTATTTATATATACTGAGAGTTTATGGAGTGTTTCTTTATGTTAGCATTTATTTTTGCTACTTTATCTATTACTATGATCTATTTATTTATGACATGGGGTGCCTATATGTGGGCTTAAATATTATACCTCTTAGTCATGATCTACATTCCATTTGAGATGTTCGCAGCATGTGTCAGCGACTTGGGCTTTTAGCCAATCTTCACATTGTGGTGATTCGTTCCTTCATCTGTATGTCTTTTACAATAAATAATTTTTTATGGACACTTTATAATGATTCTGGACTTGTGGTCACTTCTTTTCTGTGTGGTTTTTGTTTTTTTAAAACTTCAGAAGAGGAGGCGATAGAGCTGGAGGCTGAGTCAGCAATGTAAGCCAAAACTTGTTCTTGAAGCTCCGGCTTTAAAAGCGGTTTACCTACTCCCAGAAAAGGGAACCTTCGAGGCCTTGTGGAGCCATACGATGACGCAGGCCCATCACCTCCTGCATTAGGTGCTATTTTGCTTTTGCCACTACCAGGAGATCCACCACCAAGACCAACACCATCATTACCAGCTGCCAACCCCCGCCCACTTCCACGGACTCTTACACCACACTTCTTCTTTTTTGGGGAAAATGTACCCAAAAAACCACCAACTATATGGTATTGTAAAACAAGGTACATGGTGTATATAGGAGTGGGGAGAATTTGAATCTCTCTAGACTTCAGAACACAGTTGGATTCTGTCTGGCCCTGTTTATATTACACCGCAATGTGACAGGCAGATTCTGGATGGTGTAAGAAAGGTGTATAGAGGACTGTGGAGAATTGGAATCTCTCTAGACTTCAGGACACAGTTGGATTCAGTCAGGCCCTGTTTATATTACACCACAATGTGACAGGCAGATTCTGGATGGTGTAAGAAAGGTGTATAGAGGACTGGGGAGAATTTGAATCTCTCTAGACTTCAGGACACAGTTGGATTCTGTCAGGCCCTGTTTATATTACACCGCAATGTGACAGGCAGAAATTGCCTAGTGTATGACAAACTACAAGGTGTATATAGAATTGGGCAGAATTGGAATCTCCCTAGAGTGTAGGTCTGTAAGAATGGACAAACTCCTTGGCTTTTCCTTACAGAGTCACACACTTAGCTTCAATTTGGCCGTGCTAACAGCCGTTACACGGTACTGTTAGAGGAGCGTACACGTACACCGCTGTACGGTGTATGTAAAATTGTCAAGCTCCGTGTTTTTGTATACGGACTGACACACGCTGTCTCTCTCTAGTTTTGAATGTAATCAAATAGCAGATATACTAAACTGTTTGAAAAACGGACAAAACTATAAGGTGTAGGTCTGTAAGAACGGACAAACTCCTCGGCTTTTCCTTAGAGAGTCACACACTTAGATAGCTTCAATTTTGCCGTGACAACAGCCGTAACACGGTACTGTATGAGGAGTGTACACCGCTGTACGGTGTGTGAAAAAATGAACGCTCAGTACCTCACCAGGACAAACCAATAAAATTTGGATTGCTTTTAAAAAAGCAGTTTGAACACCAGTGTGCACACAGCAATGCAGCTAGCCATAAAAGGCAGGCTAATCACCACCAGCGCTGCTGCACAGATGCAAAAATCTGCACAGTAACTACAGTGAAAAGTGCTAGCAACAGAAGCAGTTTTCTTTTTCTTTTTGCCTTCCTAACGCTCTCCCTACAGAATCAGCAGCAGCAGCTCTCCCTATTCTGAGATCAGCATGAGTAACATGGCGGTCAGCGTGCACGCCCTTTTATACCCCCTGTGACGCCCCACAAAGCAAGCCAATCACTTGCATGCCCTTCTCCAAGATGGTGGTGACCGCTGCCTATGTCATCATGTTGCCCACAGTGTCCGTTCTTCCTGATTGGCTGAAAAAGGGCGCTAAAGCATCTTTTGAAATGCGACTTTGGCGCTAAAGTCGCCGACCTCGTGGCCGACCTCATGCTAAGGTCGGGTTTCGTTTCATGAAACCCGACTTTGCCGAAAGTCGGCGACGTTTGAATTTTTTCGACCCGTTTCGATCAACTCTAATTACCACAATGCATTTTGAACAAAACAATTCAGATGCAGTTGAAGTTCAGACTTTCAGCTTTCATTTGAGCGTATCCACATTAAAATTGGATGAAGTTTAGGAGTTTCAGCTCCTTAACACGTGCCACCCTGTTTTTAAAGGTACCAAAAGTAATTGCACAGATTAAATAATTGTAAATAAAATGTTCATTTCTAGTACTTGGTTGAAAACCCTTTGTTGGCAATGACTGCCTGAAGTCTTGAACTCATGGACATCACCAGATGCTGAATTTCCTCCTTTTTGATGCTCTGCCAGGCCTTCACTGCAGTGGTTTTCAGCTGCTGTTTGTTTGTGGGCGTGTCTGAAGTTTAGTCTTTAACAAGTGAAATGCATGCTCAATTTGGTTGAGATCAGGTGACCGACTTGGCCATTCAAGAATATTCCACTTCTTTGCTTTAATAAACTCCTGGGTTGCTTTGGCTTTATGTTTTGGGTCATTGTCCCTCTGTAGTATGAAACGACGACCAATCGGTTTGGCTGTATTTGGCTGGATCTGAGCACACAGTATGGCTCTGAATACCTCAGAATTCATTTGGCTGCTTCTGTTCTGTGTCACATCATCAATAAACACTAGTGACCCAATGCCACTGGCAGCCATGCATGCCCAAGCCATCACACTGTCTCCGCCGTGTTTTACAGATGAAGTGGTATGCTTTGGATCATGAGCTGTACCATGCCTTCACCATACCTTTTTCTTTCCCTCATTCTGGTAGAGGTTGATCTTGGTTTCATCTGTCCAAAGAATGTTCTTCTAGAACTGTGCTGGCTTTTTTAGATGTTTTTTTAGCAAAGTCCAGTCTAGCCTTTTTATTCTTGATGCTTATGAGTGGCTTGCACCGTGCAGTGAACCCTCTGTATTTACTTTCATGCAGTCTTCTCCTGGAGAGTGTTGTTCACTTGGTTGGCTGTTTTTCTCTTAACCATGGAGATTATTCTGCGATCTTCCACCACTGTTGTCTTCCGTGGCCGCCCAGGTCTTTTTGCATTGATGAATTCACCAGTGCTTTCTTTCTTTCTCAAGATGTACCAAACTGTAGATTTTGCCACTCCTAATGTTGTAGCAATTTCTCAGATGGGTTTTTTTCCGTTTTTGCATCTTAAGGATGGCTTGTTTCACCTGCATGGAGAGCTCCTTTGACGGCATATTTCCTTCACAGCAAAACCTTCCAAATGCAAGCACCACACCTCAAATCAACTCCAGGCCTTTTATTTGCTTAATTGAGAATGACATAACGAAGGGATTGCCCACACCTGTCCATGAAATAGCCTTGGAGTCAATTGTCCAATTACTTTTGGTCCCTTTAAAAACAGGGTGGCACATGTTAAGGAGCTGAAACTCCTAAACCCTTCATCCAATTTTAATGTGGATATCCTCAAATGAAAGCTGAAAGTCTGAACTTCAACTGCATCTGAATTGTTTTGTTTAAAATTCATTGTGGTAATGTCTAGAACAAAAATTAGAAAAATGTTGTCTCTGACCAAATATATATGGACCTAACTGTATTTGCGCACGCGCACTGTGAACACTACACCTGGATACATCTTCTCCTTCACTCGAAATACATCCGGATTTTTTCGGCAGTCTCCGTCCTGACACATACGCACTCTGTCCTTACAGTCACTTCAGCCCGTGTTCAGTTCCTCGGTCACCCGCGCAGCTGCACTCAGGTCCTGCAGTTTGTAACCCACAGCTGACACTCATCTCCACTCAGTGTCTGTCATGGCTAGGACATGGTTAATGTCCTATTTTCTCAGGGTTAATTTTGCTGGCCTCCCTTTGGATCTGGGAGTGGTATTTATACTCACTCCAGACTAGGATTCCCTGTCAGTTATACTGTTATTCTGGCTGTGTGTCTGACCCCTGGTGTGCTTGTATACTGCATTGCTTGTTTGATTCCCATGTATGACCCGGTCTGTCCCCTCACTCTGTTCTTTGTCCCACATTTTGGTACTATTGTCTTCTCCGGTTCTGACCTCCTGGCTTGGCTATTGTTACTCCATTACTGTTTGCCCCTATTGTACCGTCTATTGCCCGTTCTGGTCTTCTTATCTATTGCTACGTCCTGACTATCCGCTCTGTCTAACCCTTTGGTACTGTCGTGCGATCTCGTGCTTTGACCCTGGCTTGATCTGGTTTATGTCCCTGTCTATGTCCCTTGTTAACTTGTCCCGTAGTTACCTTTCTAGGAGTTTTCCTCAGCTCCTAGCTCTGTGGAGTTTAGGCCACGTCCCCAGCAGTCACGTCCTTCAGGTCCTGTTAGTCTGAAGCATGCATCGTCACCGCTGCTGCCCCGCTCCACAGGTATCTTTGAGCACTGTTTTTGTACTCAGGACACGCGCACTGGCTCAGTGAGCAAGTGCAGTGTGGTGTTCCTGACAGTGTCACTATTTAATCTGGCTGCACTGCTTCAGGGCACACACGCCGTCACACTGCAGGCTTCCCCATGCTCTAGATTTCCTCATACAGGTAATGTCTTCTTGTTTCTGCTTACTTGTTGTATCGCTCTTATTATTTAATACCAGTCCTGTTCTCTTTGTACTCTGACTTTTTGATTCTATCTTCTACTGATTCCACCTTCTCCTTGTAATTCACATGACAGGTAACTAACGTCTCCCTTATTCTGACCATTCTATCTAGTGTCCATTGTGAACACTTTGATAATTCTTTTTATATCTGTCAGTTTTTCACCATTCAAACTGTCATTATCTCGTCTTGCTATTCACTCTCTCACTTGCCTGATTTCCAGCTTGTCCTCTTGAGTCTTATCTTCTTGGGCCATTATGCAAGTACATTCTTTCTTTTCCATTTAGTTGTTATTGTCACGGTTACGTGTGTCTGGACGCAGCGAGTACCACAAGGCGAACCCATATGACACACGTGACCCTGGATACACTGCCTCCAGTGGGGCGAATTTAAATAATAAGACGTGCAGCTGGATACGCCGCCTCCAACTGGCAAATTTAGATATTACACGTATATATAAAGTAGTCTGGAAACCCCGCCTCCAGTATGGAGAATTTAAATAATAAAGGGGAACCTGGGTAACATTAACAATGGTGGGCCCTGCGATAGAGAATAGGGAAGTGCAGACCTCCTGCACTCCCCTGAGCCAGAGTCCCTGCACTCCTAACGTTCCCTATGCCGGTTCCGCACCGGGCGACGCACAGGAACCTAAAAACCCTAGCTCGCCCTGAACCTAAACCCTCACTAGGGAATTGGTCGGTGCGGAAACTAATCCCACCACTGCACTAAACACAAATGAGGGAAAATGACAATACAGGGGAAACACCACTTATCTTTGCTCTGTTGCGTACGCTCCTAGCAACAGAGCCCACCACCTGTGTGCATCTTCTCCTCCACCCGGATCCAACACCATAACTGGATCCTTCACCATAGTGCAGCCTTGGAGCAGAGTCCACCACCAGTTGCAGCTGTCCAGTAACAGAGTCCCAAAGATGAGTTCAGCTCCTGCCCAAAAAGTCAAGCATGCTTGAGTCCAGCTCTCAGCAACCAAGTCCCACATGCTGAGTGCAACTCTCTCCATAGTCGTCACTCCACCAAGCCAAGCAAGCACCTCCTGCCGACACCATAAACTGTGACTCCACCACCCCATGCCAGCCCTTCTTGCAGACCACCTAGCTGCCACTCGTCCCCTCTGGCTGGGCTGCGCAGGACTCATGTTCAGCTCCTTCATCACCCAGGCTTCCTTCCCAAATGACGAACTCACAATATCACCAACAGTGATTGAACAAACCTGGCTCCCTTTTATAGAGCCTCACACCTGATTTATAATTACGTGCACTAAACCAAAGAAACTAAAGTGCACTACCACTCACCACCACCGGGGCAACTTAGAATGAATGACACCACGTGTAATAATTCTAATGGCCACCGGGGCAATCACATTACTTTGGCACCTAGCCAAAGGAAAAAAAAGTTCACTTATCCATTTAATCTGTCAGATCCACGCTGGATCATGACAGTTATTACTCCAGTATCTACTTTAAGATGACCTTGGAAATCCTCTCCTCCTGGGTCATTATGCAAATGTATGCTTTCTTTTTTACCTGGTTGTTGTCACTCCAATGTCTAATATTATGTGATATAAACATATCTTTTGTGTTTACTTTCTTCACAGTTGTGGTTCACTTGAATGCAAGACACCTGCCCAATCTCTTATTTTCACACATGGTTCATTTTTTCCCCATGTACTATCCGATTTAATAACTGTGCTAAACTTTATTTTGTGACATTTTGATATGAATTGAATATCTATGTTTTGTGTAGATAACCTTGATAAAGGCCAATGTAGGCTGAAACGTTGGTTCGGCTGTGTGCACACGCTGCGGATTAGGTGCGGATTCATCCGCGCGGATTTTGTAAAATCCGCAGGTGAAACCGCAGGTTAAAAGACCTGCGGTTTTACCTGCGGATTGCTCTGCGGTTTTGCCCTGCGGTTTTTCATCTCCTCAATGGAGGAGATGGCAAACCGCAGGGGAATCCACAGAAAGAATTGACATGTCAATTCTTTCTGCGGATTGAAAACCGCAGATAATCCGCGCGGAAAATTCCTCACCGTCTGCACTGCAGTTTTTGATTCCCATAGGGAATCATTGTACTGTACACCGCAGCAGAAACTGCTGTGGGTCCGCAGCGGCCAAAACCGCTGCGGAACCGCAGCAAAATCCGCAGCGTGTGCACACAGCCTATAGGCCTAATGTGCCTGCAATAAAACACATTGTTGACTTCAAGATTACATTTTGTGCCGAAGGCTGTTCTTCTACTATGACCTTTAATTCTCCTAACATATTTAAAAACATAGTAACCCTTAACTTGTCAGAATGGGCAACACTTTATTAACATAGCCATGAACCACTTAATCTTACAAGTTATGGATTGTTAAATGCACCCATAATAGGAACCAATAACAGCACAAAGAATACATCACCAGAACACCAACAGTACAGAAATACATCATAAGAACCCTCATCAGTACAGAAACATAGCATCACAACCCCCATCAGTACAGAAATGCATCACCAGAACCACCAGCAGTACAGAAATACAGCCTCACAACCCCTATCAGTACCAAAATACATTACCAGAACCACCAGCAGTACAGAAAGACAGCAGCAAAACAATGAACATTTGATGAATATATCACCAGGACCACCATTAGTATATGAATAAATCTCAAGGACATCAACTCAGCACCAGAACCACTATCAGTTTATGGTACATCAAAAGTCAGCCCCATATACATTTTTATCACATGAATCTACTACAACTCCAAGTATGTCCTTAATAATGGTAAGGAGATACTGGGAGTTGTTAACAGTCATCCTTAGACTTCAGACTATACAGGAACCACAGTACTGATGAGACATTGGCAGTATCACAACTAAACATTTGCATCCAGGTACCTTAAAGGTGACATTTTCTCTGAATAGATTAATTCTCTTTACTTTCTTCTTCATCTTATCCAGATGCCATGATGGCTTTTCATATTTTCATATTCACATCTCTGCAGACTTCCATCTTCTCAGGTCTACTGTAGCTCATCCTGACATTATGTCTTTAAAAATAACAGTGTAATTATAATGCTTATGAATAAAAATATCTGCCCTACATTGTGCTCCTGAATAAATAATTGGCCCTGTGCTCCCAACACAAAATATGTCCCTCATATCGTCCCTTTTATGTAACATGCCCTCCACACTGTCTTCTTATCCATACAGGGCACCCTCTTCACGCTGTCCTCACACAAGGTATCCCCTTGCCCCTGATATGGAAGAGGATTTTTTTTCCTCCCTGTTCTTGATTTTGTTTTTACATTACCCATCTTTATAGTCTCATAGTCAAGGATTTTATACTTCTTATCTCATATGCAATGTTTTTAAGATTCTGCAAAAACATGTTATGGATACATGGTAAATAAAGTCATTATGACCGGGGTAACAGGTGGTGCTGCGTGAGCTGCATTAAGATACATTGCTTGCTTCTACGCCCTTAATAATAAGAATAATTCTAACTTAGCTCGTCGCTTAAAATGCCTACCCCTACCCCGCCCCCCCATATGTTTACGTACACCTTCGGGCATTACATCCAACCCAAAACAGATTACTCATATGTTCCAACAAAAACTTAGGCAGTTATATAACGTCTCTACCACTATAAACTCAGAAACGTTAGATGCTTTTTTAGATTCTACCCCCTCTCCCAGCCCTTAGCTCTGACATGATCGAACTCCTAAATCAAGCCATTACTCCTAGTGAAATAGAACTAGCTATTCAGCAATGGAAAATTAATAAAAAACCAGGTCCCGACGGATTTACGGCCCTCTATTATAAAAAATATGCAGCGGTACTAATTCCCCACCTCACTAACTACTTTAACTCTTTAAGGGACGGTAACAATCCAGGAGGAGCCTCTTTAATGGCCGCTATATCCATGATACCAAAACCCAACTCAGACCACTTACTCTGGTCTAATTATAGACCAATATCCCTTATTAACGTAGACCTTAAAATACTAGCTAAAATTCTATCTCAGCGGTTGAACTCAGGTTTGGGAACCCTTATACATAGAGATCAAGTAGGCTTTGTCCCTTGTAGACAAGTCTCAGACAACATACGGAGGGTCTCCCACCTGCTGCACCTCTGCAAACAGCACAACATATCAAGCATGTTACTGTCACTGGATATTAAAAAAGCCTTTGACTCCATTTCCTGGCCTTATCTGTTAGTGGTCTTGCGGAAGTGGAAGTTCCCTGACCACTTTCTTTCTTGGATTCACACTCTTTACAGCTCCCCATCCGCTTACGTACGCTACAGTGGCTTTTCCTCTGCACTTTTCCCCATTAGTAGAGGCACTCGGCAAGGATGCCCTCTTTCACCCTTATTATTCCTTTTGGCATTCGAACCATTAGCTATTCATCTTCTCCTCAACTCTAATATACAGGGTGTAGAAATAGCGTCAGTTTCTCACAAGCTCTTTTTGTTCGCAGATGACATGCTACTTCTTCTATCAACCCCTCAGACCAGACATCTTTGCCGGCCCTACTTCAAACCCTTAGTAATTTTGAATCTATCTCCGGTCTACAAGTTAATCCTTCAAAATCTTATGCCATGAATATATCCCTCCCTTCACCTATTGTTTCACAGCTCCAACACGACTTTCCGTTTCAATGGGCCACTAACTATCTGGATTACCTAGGGGTGAAACTGACTGCCAGTTTAGACTCCCTTTATGCAGCCAATTATCCTCACATGCTCCGCAAACTCCGTCTACTACTTCAGTCATGGGAGAAGCTACATCTCTCATGGCTCGGCCGGGTACGAGCAATAAAGATGACCATTCTCCCCAAATTACTTTACTTATTTCGTGTCTTGCCAGTCCCTGTCCCTTCACACTACCTCAAAATAGCCCAATGATTAGTAGATGCTTTTGTTTGGAGAGGTGGCCTCCCCAGGGTTAATAGAGCTACCCTCTACCGTCACCGTTTGAAAGGAGGCTTGGGAGTTCCCAATCTTTCTAAATATTACCATGCAGCCCAATTGGGTCACCTGACCCTATATCATGCCTACTCCGAACCCCCACTGTGGCTATCTCTAGAGGCCCCTGAATTTCACTCAGGTACCCTCGACACTACTATGGATTCTCCCAGCCCAGCGAAAACACATCTCGAATCCTATTATAACGCACTCTCTTAGGATTTGGGACACGTTGAAATATTCCTCGCAGCTAATCACACCATTTTTACCTCTCGCCCCCCTTTGGGGCAATCTCCAGTTTCCCCCAGGGATGGAATCCCTTAGGAACTTTCGTTTATGGGTCACTGCAGGGATAACCAGAGTCCACCATCTTTTTAATGTTGACGGGATTATTCCATTCTCGGTCCTGAGTGAAAACTATAATTTCCTCCCTCGAGAGATATTTCGCTATCTACAACTTAAAAGCTTTGGCAACTCATTACTAAAAAATTCTACTCCTCCCTACTCCTTTACTCCCTTCGAACAAAAATGCCATCAAAATCCACATGCTCCAGGTACTATATCTCTCCTCTACTCACATATCAACTCCTCCTCTCATAGGCGCTGCTTAAAAAACACTTCTCGCTGGGAGTCCGACATTGGTTCCACCTTGACAGATTCGGAGTGGTCCCAAATTTGGTCCTCCTCTACTGGAGGAATATTAAATACCCTTATGCTGGAAACTAACTATAAGGTGTTAACCCGATGGTACCTGACCCCAGCCAGAGTGGCTAAGGCAGTCGCCATTTATTCTCCAAATTGCTTTAGAGGGTGCAACTCCACAGGAGATATGTTCCATACATGGTGGCTATGCCCGACCGTACGTAGATTTTGGATCAGAATCTACCATTTGGTTTCCTCTATAACAAATATAAACCTTAAAAAAAAACCCTTGGGAGGCCTTACTCAACAAACGCATCCCCAACATCCCTAAACACACTCAAACCCTCATTGCATTCATATTCCTGGCAGCCAAACAAACCATAGCTATGGCATGGAAAAAAACAAATTTAGATTTATCTGCGGTTAAAACACGCCTTTCTTGGTATATGATCAACGAAAAATTATCTGCCATACTTACAGATAAAGTCGGTAAGTTTGAGAAAATATAGCTTCCCTGGGCGCCAGCCAGTGGTACGCCAACCACACCCCCTTTGCCACACCTGTATTTCATCTAACCAACCCAGATCCCCCTGATTCTGAGTGAATCATTAACGATAATTGGACACAACATACCCCCCTCCTCGGGCTTCCCCCCTCCCCTCCTTTACCTCCTACCCTGTTGTTAGTTTGTCTGTTTGTTTGTCAACCGTTTACATGCTCTCTTATGCATATTGCAAATACAGCTCTGTATTGAGATTTGCTATCACCTTATTTGTAAAATGTAAACTTTCAATAAAAAATGTATTGTTAAAAAAAAAAAAAGATACATTGCTTGAAAATGGTATAAGAGATAGTATTCTCCGTTTGAATAAGCAGAAATTGATTTGCTAACAACATGAAGGACCAGTTTTAGACAAAGTGGGGTCCTGGGCAAAAGTTTAATGTCAGGCCCCAAATGCTCACATATTGCACCATCACACAGATACATTTAGGTTGTAATTACATGCACTGAGATCAGGCCATTAACCGAGTGTGATCATCAATATTGATGTCGCTCCACACTTGTTAACAAGTTTCTTTACACCAGCTGAGGAAGAATGGTCTATCAAGGACCATGGGGAGTGCATTATACTATATGTACTGTATGGGACCTGCATTTTACTGTATCTGTCCTCAATACAGTAAAATGCAGGTCCCATACAGTACTTATAGTATAATGCACTCCCCATGGTCCTTGATAGAGTATAATGCAACCCCACCCCGAGTATACTGCACCCCCTCAGAGTATAATGTAACCCCCTCATAGAGTATAATGTAGCTGCCTCAGAGTATAATGCAGCCCCCATACACACAGTATAATAAAGCCAGCCACACATGCATGCACACAAACACACACACAGTATTTTGCAGCCCCCCAAGTACACAGTATAATGCAGCCCCCCACACACAGTATAATGCAGCCCCCCACTCACATTATAATGGAACCCCCACAAACACAGCATAGTGCAGCCTCCCTCATACAGCATAATGCAGCCCCCCACAGTATAATACAGCGACCGCATCATGTGCCGCTATCAGCCCCCAGATATCATTTGTGTTCTCCCAGAAGAAGTATTTGTTGGAATATGTTTGGTGCAACAACTCCATTCCTGTCTATGAATGTTCAGTTGCTAGATTTGTATACTGTTTATAAAGTTAGAACAAAAAAATTCCCAGAGGCTCACACAGGGAGAGCATGTGACTGTGTTTCCTGTTTTCCTGTGTCTGAGTATGAGAGAAGCAGCCTGTTGTAGATGCTGCACAGATAGAGACGCACAAATGATTTATTCCTGATCTGTTAAGCTTATGATATATTGTTCCCGATTGTTCCTGAATAAAGAAGCTCCGCTGTCATACCCTTGGAGAGTATCCTGAATAATCCACTGGCAACAGGTTGTGGGCCCAGAGTGACACAGAACTCCAGAGTAGCACAGAACCCCAGAGTAACACAGCAACAGAAACCCAGAGCAAAAGCAGCACCGAACAACAGAGACGATGTCCACTTGCAGCATTCCTGTCAAGTTCTCAGTGCCAAGCCTCACTAACCAGAACTACCAGTCCTGGAAATTCAAGGTGAAGATGATGCTCATAAGAGAAGGTACGTGGAAAATACTCAGGACCAAGTGCCTCATCCATTACTAGATGACTGGCTAGAGAAGTGGAGCGCCCGCCAGGGCCGTGGGGATACTCGGTCCTGGGCCGGTTCTTAAGGGGATAAGTCACGGCAGCAGTGACCTGGTCCGTGGCCCTTGGCATCCAATTAAAATGAAGATGTTAAAAGAGGAAACAAAGTTTATAAGAGATTCGTGACACCATGTGTAGTGTTTGGCAATTAAGGTGTTAGATGACGCTGCAGATTCAGTCCACTGGGGCAGATGGTGATGCCACAGAGTTGGTTCAGCTCTCCACAGACAGAGCTATTCCCCAGGGTAGTTATGGTGTAAAATGATGGTGATGATGGTTGTAGTACAGGGCTGAGGTGATACAGGAATAATTCAGTGGACACAGCTGGGTGCAGTTTTCAATGCTTTACTCACAGTTCTGCAGATTACTGTCTCCAACCGTATGCTGTGTCTTCCAGGTCTGTGGTCTAGCCAACCCCCAGATGATTTGGGGTACACTTCTCCAGGACTCCTTTCTTATGTTCCTTCCCTGGCCATCTCACTGTGCTTGTTCCCACTTCTCCTGCCCCTTCACACACAGTGTCCCAAGCCAGCAGACTCGGATCTTGTCGGGCAACGTTAGTCAGACACCTGGATCCTATATGTCTGCCTTTTCAGCGAATGTATGTGGAGTTGGCTGTAGCACTTGCAATGCCTACACCTCCGGTTTCCTAGCTGAGTCCTTAGTTTCTCCATTAGTTTTGGGGCCGGTCCCCTAACTGCGACCTGGTCCTTCCACTGACCACACTGGTGGATGTGGGCCCCACGGATAGATTGCTCACTCTCCATGTCCCTTATACCTCTTCTTCCACTCCTCCCAAAGCATTCCTTTCTTTCATCTCTATCTTCACTCACTCCGTCTCTCTCACACTCTTTAGTCTGGAGACAAGCTGCACTCAGTTTCAATCTCCACAAGTGACCCCTTCTCTCTCCCTTCTGACTGACTTCTGTCCTCTCACACCACTCTCTGACTGACTCACTTGTTCCAGAACAATCTCTTTTTCTCAGCACTAACTCCTTCCATCAACTGTCACTTATTTAAGCTCCACCCCTTCTCTACTTTCTCCACCCACACCCTTTAATTAACTCCCCCTGGCCAGATTTTGACTAATGTTGGATGCTGGTTTGTGAGTTCTGACAGTGCCCCTTCCTTACCCGAGAGCAGAGTACCACACCTCTGAATGAAGTGCAGTACCCTGTGGTGACTGAGACCGCAGGGGCACCACAGAAGGATCAGAAAGCACAAAGCATGATCTCTCTCAGTGTAGATGATAATCATATTGTGCATATATGCAAGTGTGCAACTGCAAAGGAGATGTGGGATGAGTTGCAGAAAGTGCATGAAAGATCAAATCTAAGCAATAAAAAATGAGAAAGCTGTATCAGTCTAAGCTAAGTGATGGACAGAATATGCAGGACTATATAAGAAACACCTTAGAGATTGTGGAGCGTCTCAGGGGTATTGGAGAAGAAATTAAAGATTTTTATGTTGCACTTCTATTAAGTCATCTTCCAGAGAGTTATGACACACTCGTGACTGCACTAGATGCACGGCCAGATGATGCGCTGACACTAGAGTATGTTAAAGGCAAACTTGTGGATGAATTCAAGAGAAAAACGGAGCATGTAAGCAGCAGTAATGAATCCAGGGCAGAACCAGCATTAAAGACGCAGGATTTCTCTAAATATAAGAGCAATCTAAGAGAAACTTGTGAATGTTTTGTCTGTTAAAAGCCGGCCACCGTAAAGCAGACTGCAAAATTTGGAAATCAAGAATTAGCCAGCTTAAAAAGCAGAACAGTCATCAAAGGGTTAAAACAGCTGTAAAGGAAGATTCTGCATGTGCTGAAGCTGCATTTAATGCCAGGACAGGCCCATCTACAAAGCATATATAGTGTACAGATTCTGGTGCAAACAGCCATATGAAAAATAGCAAGGATTTCTTCACTGACCTTAATGAAAGCAAGTCAGAAAAGGTCATCTTATTTAATGGTCACTATATGACTTCTAAAGGAGTAGTAGATTGCTACCTCAACTATCCAGTTTCCTCAGCAAATAGCAGAAAGATCTCAGTAAAGGATGTTCTCTATGTTCCCAGCCTTGAAAGAAATCTTCTGTCAGTAAAAAAGCTCAAGCAAAAGGTGAATGTAATTAATTTTAAAGATAACAGCTGCATCATCTCAAAGATGGGTCACGTTCTTGCAGAAGGAAAAGTCCAAGATAAACTTTATGTGACATCGGCGGCTATGCCCGCCGATGCCCCTTCCAGAGCAGCGCGCACCGCAGCGCTTCCCTACCTGCGCGCCCCCGTCCGGCCTCGCGCCCGTCGTCCACGCTCCCTCACGGCGGCTCCTGGCTTCCGCTCTCTGTCACGCGCGCGCCCCCTCCCCTCCTCTGTCTCCAGCGGTGGGCGGCGCTGAGGGGTCGGCCTGGCACACGCACTTCCGGGGGCTGGTATATTTCAGGCGTCCTCGCTGTTAGGAGGACGCCTGATGATTGTGTAGCAATCTGGCCCCTACAGTTCTTCTGTAGTTAGTCCTATCTCTGCCCATTCTTCCTGCCTGTCTCTGGGTCGTCCTCCCCGCTCCCCCCAGTCGGTCCAGGTTCTCCGGTTCCTCCATTCCTCGATCCGTCCCCTGTCTCCAGTTTGCCTTTTTTTTCTCCTCTTGCCATTCCGTATCTAGCCCTTCCCTGTGCCACCTGTCCCTGCTAGTATATTGTCCGCTGCTTCTCTAGGCCTTTTGTTGGTGGAGCCGTCCCTCTTGGTTCCGGCTGTCGCGCCTCCGTCCTCTGTGGTCCTGCCCCAAACGGTCCCTGTATAGGGGTCGGTCTTCACCTGGCATGCTCGACCCGGGGGCTCCGGATCCGCGATCCAGAGGGTCCACTCTCTGACATAGTTTTCGTCAGCACTACAGTATCATCAGGCCATGGACCCCGCCGGTGCCGCGGCGGCCACTCAAAAGGAACTGCTTTTCCTAAGGGAGAATCAGACCCGTATCATGTCATTCATGAAGTCCATGGACACCCGGCTCTCCGCCTTGCAAACCGCTGACCCAGCGCATGCACCCCTCTTAGTCAGTCTCCAGCAGGAGCTCGCACAGCAGCGCGATGCGCAATCTCACATTTTGGGGTATATGGCGTCCGTGGATGATCGGCTGCTCTCTTTGCAGTCCTCAGCGGCCGCTTCTAACCAAGCCCGGGACGCTGTCTCTTTCCCTCCTTCCCGTCTTGGTAAGCCGCCTAGGTACTGTGGGGACCCAAAATTATGTAGGGGATTTTTAAATCAGTGCAGATTGCACTTTGATCTCCTTCCCCAACAATACCCCACGGACCGTGCCAAGGTGGCCTTTATTATCTCCCATCTAGAAGGGGAGGCGCTGGCTTGGGTGAATCCGTTGTGGGAGAGGGATGACCCGGTGGTGACTAACATCCAGAGTTTTTTGGAAACGTTCCGTAAGGTTTTTGATGAACCCGGACGCCTTGCTTCCTCTACAGAGGCCCTTTTTAACCTCTGCCAGGGGTCCCTTACTGTAGGGCAATACGCCATCCGTTTCCGGACCCTGTCCTCGGAGCTGGGGTGGAATAACGAGGCCCTGGTTGGTGCTTTTTGGAGAGGCCTTTCTTGTAAAATCAAAGACGAGTTGGCCGGGCGTGACCTCCCAACCACCCTGGAGGATCTCATCTCCCTGGCTACCCGTATTGACCTGCGTTTTCAGGAACGCGCTAGAGAGTCAGCCAGGGAGAGGAGGTCCTTTAGGTTATACCAAGCTCCCATTCCGCGCACCGTTGCCCTTCCTAGTAACCCTGTTCCCGAGCCTATGCAGGTGGATCGCATCAAGCTGTCCGAACAACGCCGTAAGGAGAGGATGACTAAGGGACTCTGCCTATATTGCGGAGGGGCCAATCACTTCGTTCGCACTTGTCCTGAGAGACCGGGAAACGCATCCGCCTAGGCCAGGTAGGAGAGGGCCCCCTAGGTAATCTGACCCCCTCTCTCCCACTTACTCTTTCAGCTCTGCTTATTGCAGGTCGGGGGCGTGGCTCTGTGGAGGCGTATGTGGACTCGGGCGCAGCAGGCAACTTCATCCGCCAGGAGGAGGTTGACAAACTCCAGATTCCCGTGGTCGTCCTAAGTAACCCTCGAGCAATCACCTCCGTCGATGGCAAACCTCTTCCTGGGCTCATTACCACGGTTACCATTGAAGTAAAGCTACAAATTGGCGCACTTCATTCTGAGAAGATTGCCTTCTATGTCCTGCCTCAATTATCCCATGCCATTCTCTTAGGACTTCCTTGGCTTAGGCGGCATGAGCCAGTCATCGACTGGCGCTCCGGAGAGATCCTACGTTGGGGGCACCCCTGCCATGCCAGCTGTTTACGTACCCTGGTTCGTCCCCATCCTCAGCTTCGGTCATCGGACCTCCCCGGCCTTCCTGCTCCATACCACGCCTACGCTGATGTTTTCTGTAAAAAGGAGGCGGATTCCCTGCCTCCGCACCGGCCCTACGACTGCCCCATCGACCTGATTCCTGGAGCGGTTCCTCCCAGGGGTAGAACTTACCCTCTTTCTCCTGCAGAAACCTCTGCCATGACGGAATATATCCAAGAAAATCTGTCCAAGGGGTTTATCCGGAAATCCTCCTCTCCTGCGGGCGCAGGTTTCTTCTTCGTCCGGAAGAAAGACGGATCACTGCGGCCTTGCATTGATTACCGGGGCCTAAACAATATCACCGTAAAAAATCGTTACCCCCTTCCGTTGATTCCTGAGCTCTTTGACCGTCTGAGAGGAGCCCGGATCTTCACGAAGTTGGATCTGCGGGGAGCCTACAATTTGGTCCGGATCCGTGCAGGGGATGAGTGGAAAACGGCCTTCAACACCCGTGACGGGCATTATGAATACCTGGTTATGCCCTTCGGCCTCTGCAACGCCCCCGCTGTATTTCAAGAATTTATCAACGAGGTATTCCGGGACCTACTCTACTCTTGTGTGGTCATCTATCTTGACAACATTCTCGTTTTCTCGCCTGACTTGTCCTCCCATCGCAAAAGCGTACGCTTGGTCTTGCACCGCCTTCGAGAGAACCAACTCTACGCCAAGATTGAGAAATGCCTCTTTGAGCAGTCATCACTGCCCTTCTTGGGATATGTCGTCACCGATTCCGGCCTAAAGATGGATCCCGAAAAACTCAGTGCGGTACTCAAGTGGCCCCGTCCAGTGGGGATTAAGGCCATCCAGCGATTTCTTGGGTTCGCAAATTATTACCGTCAGTTTGTGCCTCACTTTTCTACGGTTACCAAACCCATCACGGCCTTGACCCGCAAGGGAGTGAAGCCCAACAGCTGGTCCCCTGATGCTGAAAACGCTTTCCAAGCCCTGAAACGTTCCTTTGCGTCAGCACCCATTTTGCATCGGCCTGTGACCAGCAGGCCCTTCGTCCTGGAAGTGGATGCCTCCTCCACTGGAGCTGGAGCAGTCCTGTCCCAGCAGGCTTCATCCGGACGGTTGGTTCCTTGCGGCTTCTTTTCTAAAGTCTTCTCACCGGCGGAGTGCAACTACTCCATTGGAGACCGAGAATTACTGGCCATTAAGATGGCTTTGGCTGAATGGCGGTATTTACTCGAGGGGGCTGTACATCCCTTTACCATCCTCACTGACCACAAGAACCTGGCGTACCTACAGTCTGCCCAAAGACTCAATGCCCGGCAGGCCAGATGGGCCCTGTACTTCTCCCGCTTTGACTTCCAACTTCATTTTCGTCCTGGTAATAGGAACATCAAGGCCGATGCCCTTTCCAGGTCATTACAGTCATCGGAGAAGGAAGAAGTCCCATCCCATATTATCGAGCCCACCAAAATGATCACCGTGGCCCCTGTGAATTTTGCTATTCCTCCTCCCGGTAAGACGTTCGTCCCTCAAAACAGACGTACGGAGGTGTTGGGCTGGGGGCGTTCCTCCAAGATTGCAGGGCACGTTGGGTCTAAAAAGACTCTCCTACTGCTGTCTCGGTATTACTGGTGGCCCACGCTTCGCCAGGATGTGATGGACTATGTTGCCTCGTGCACAATCTGTGCCCAGAACAAGGTGGCTAGGACCTTGCCCGCCGGTCTTCTTCACCCATTGCCAGTTCCTGAGGCCCCCTGGCAGCAGATCGCCATGGATTTTGCAACTGATTTACCCCGCTCAGCCGGATGTACCACCATCTTAGTCGTAGCAGATCGTTTTTCCAAAATGGCCCACTTCATTCCCTTACCAGGACTACCATCCGCTCCGAAGTTGGCCGAGATCTTCATCCACCAGATCTTCAGGCTGCATGGTCTTCCTCAGCGGATTCTGTCTGATCGGGGGGTCCAGTTCACCTCCCGCTTCTGGAGGGCTCTCTGCCGGCTTATGGGAACATCTCTCGACTTCTCCTCCGCATACCATCCTCAGACCAACGGGCAAGTGGAGCGAATTAATCAGGTGTTAACCACCTACCTACGTCATTTCGCCAACGCCCATCAGGACAATTGGGTCGCGCTCTTACCTTGGGCTGAATTCTCGCACAACAATCATCCCAGCGAATCTACCACCAAGTCACCTTTTTTTGTGGTAACCGGTCAAAACCCAAGTATTCCGTTACCTTTCTCCACGTCTACAGGAGTACCCGCAGCCGATTCTCTTGCTAAAGAATTCTCGCAGATTTGGAGAGAGACCAGGGACGCGCTCAAGGGTGCCAACAACCGAATCAAGAAGCATGCAGACAAAAGACGGAGGGACGTGCCTCCGTACCATCCAGATGACAAAGTCTGGCTTTCAACTCGACATATCCGTCTGAGAGTTCCCTCTTATAAGCTGAGTCCTCGGTACATTGGGCCGTTTGAAGTAATTGGACGCATTAATGAGGTGGCTTACAAACTGAGGTTGCCTGCTTCGCTCCGGGTTCCCAACGCCTTCCATGTCTCGCTCTTGAAACCCGTAGTCCTGAATCGGTTCCAACCAGTTTCCATCGTCCCTCCTTCACCTGTTATCTCCGACAACGTCTTCGAGGTCAAAGACATCCTGGCTATGAAAAGAGTCCGGGGTAAGACCCTTTTTCTTATCGATTGGGTGGGTTTTGGTCCCGAGGAACGGTCCTGGGAACCCCGGGAGAATGTCAATGCTCCCCAGATTCTGAAAAGGTTTTTTGCCAATCTCAGTAAGAAGGGACGTAAGGAGAGGGGTACTGTGACATCGGCGGCTATGCCCGCCGATGCCCCTTCCAGAGCAGCGCGCACCGCAGCGCTTCCCTACCTGCGCGCCCCCGTCCGGCCTCGCGCCCGTCGTCCACGCTCCCTCACGGCGGCTCCTGGCTTCCGCTCTCTGTCACGCGCGCGCCCCCTCCCCTCCTCTGTCTCCAGCGGTGGGCGGCGCTGAGGGGTCGGCCTGGCACACGCACTTCCGGGGGCTGGTATATTTCAGGCGTCCTCGCTGTTAGGAGGACGCCTGATGATTGTGTAGCAATCTGGCCCCTACAGTTCTTCTGTAGTTAGTCCTATCTCTGCCCATTCTTCCTGCCTGTCTCTGGGTCGTCCTCCCCGCTCCCCCCAGTCGGTCCAGGTTCTCCGGTTCCTCCATTCCTCGTTCCGTCCCCTGTCTCCAGTTTGCCTTTTTTTTCTCCTCTTGCCATTCCGTATCTAGCCCTTCCCTGAGCCACCTGTCCCTGCTAGTATATTGTCCGCTGCTTCTCTAGGCCTTTTGTTGGTGGAGCCGTCCCTCTTGGTTCCGGCTGTCGCGCCTCCGTCCTCTGTGGTCCTGCCCCAAATGGTCCCTGTATAGGGGTCGGTCTTCACCTGGCGTGCTCGACCCGGGGGCTCCGGATCCGCGATCCAGAGGGTCCACTCTCTGACATAGTTTTCGTCAGCACTACACTTTATTAGCTAAAATGCAAAGAAAGAGTGTACAGTGCTAGACAAGATCTGCATAAGAATTGTATCTATGTATGGAACAGACGTCTTGGGCACAGAGACCCAGAAGCTCGAAGGAAGCTAGCTCAACATGCCAATGGTATTGAAATCAACCAGTGTAGTCAAATGATGAAGTGCACTAGCTGTCTTAAAGGGAAAATGTCCAGAAAATCCTTTCCTAAACTATGACACAGGAAAGATGTATATCTTTGTACTATGTTAGCCATTAAAAGGTATCAACCACTGAGGACTCTCAATTCTGAATATTTTTCCTAAACTAAGCACCACTAGATCGGCACAGCCACTGGATCTGATACATACAGATGTATTTGGTCCAATGAGTGTTCAAACTCCAAGCAAGAAGAGATATTTTCTCACATTTATTGATGACTACTCCAGATATACAGTCGCCTACCTGCTTCACAGTAAGGATAAAGTTCCACAGAAACGTGAAGAATATCTTGCTGTAGTGTTTAACAAATCTGGAAGAATACCAAAAGCCCTGCGTGCAGATAATGGAACCGAATATACGAGTGGTAAGGTGCAAACCATTTTGAATAAGGATGGAATCATGCTCCAGACTACCATTCCATACAACCCAGAACAAAATGGCATAGAGAGAAAGAACCGTACACTTTGTGAAAGTGGAAGAAGTATGTTGTCTGATGCAAATATACCTACAACATATTGGGGAGAAGCCATCATGACAGCTTGCTATCTTCAAAGCAGCGTGCCAGGTAAAGCCACAACTAAAACTCCATATGAGCTGTGAAACTGCGAGAAGCCTAACCTGAAGCACCACAGGATATTTGGAAGCAAAACTTTGTGTATGTTCCCAAAGAAAAACGTTCCAAGTGGGAATCACACGCAAAGCAAGGAGTCCTTGTGGGCTATAGCGAAAGTCAAAAGGGATACAGAATCCTGCACCCAGAGACCAACACAGAAACAATCAGCAGAGATGTAGTGATTGATGAAAACTCTGTATCGCTCCAATTCCATGAAGTTACACCAGTTATTCAACCTAAGAAGCAAGAACAAGAATCTCAATCACAAACCCAGATGCCAAAAAGTAAAACTCTGAAGTGTGGATAAGCTCTGAAGCCACCAAGGAAGACACAGAAGAACCAAGTCAACCTCTGGTCAGGAGATCAGCAAGGCCAAACAAAGGTATCCCAGCTACACGCCTTTCTTATATCGTCAGAACACTTCCTGAACCAGAGTCACAGTCATGGCAAGAGATGAAAAAACTGCCTGTTCACGAGAAGCAGAAGTGGATAAATGCAGCTAATGAGGAGATGGAGTCCCTTCACCAACTCCAGACATGGGAGCTTACTAAGCTGCCACAAGGAAAAAGAGCTATCGGATGTAAGTGGGTCTTCAAAAACAAATATGACTCAGAAGGTAAAGTTTATCGTTTTATGGCAAGATTGGTTGCAAAAGGATACTCGCAAAAGTATGGTGAATATTATGATGCTTCAATTTCTCCAGTTGCGAAGCAAACCACATTCAAAACTTTAATGTCCGTAGCTGCAGTTCAACAGATGACAGTGAGACATTTTGACATCAAAGTAGCCTTCCTACATGGTGACATTGAAGAAGAGTTGTACATGAGCCATCCCGAGAGATATATTAAAAAGAGCACCTTGTTTGTAAAATGCAAAAATCTCTCTACGGGCTTAAGCAGTCAGCAAGAGCTTGGATCTCGAAAATGAACAAAGTTTTGTTGGATAAAGGATTTAAAAGATCTCACGCTGATCCATGTTTGTATACGAAAAATGTAGCGAAGACGTGGATGTATGATCTCCTCTATGTAGAAGATGTAATCATGTGTCATCAAGATGAAAAAGAAATTGTAAAGCAAGGTGAAATTCTCAACCAGCACTTTGAGACTAAGGACCTTGGAAATGTGACATATTATTTGGGAATCCACATCCAAAGAGAGGAAGATGGGAGCTTTCTTCTCAACCAAAGTTCTAAAATTTCCGCAATACTAAACCAGTTTGGATTGTCTCTATCATGAGCTCTCAACAAACTTTTTCTCGCTCCACTGCCAGGCAGCAACGCTCATCCTCTCTCCGGAGAAGCTCCTGCTAACACTTCTCTTGGGTCTCTCTGAGCACCTCCATATCTTTTTCTATCGCTTTATTAATAGTTTGACACACTGACAGGTGACCTCTGAGCTCAGAGACTTCCTTCTCCAGCTCATCCACTCTGTGATCAGCTGCTTGTCTTAGGACCCTTTCTCGTTCAACATGCTCTTTTACAGTCTCTTTAAACAGCTCTATCTCCGGGTCCTTCTCTCTTTTGGCAAGCACGTGTTGCACCATCAGTTCTTTAATTAGATTTTCAGATGGGCTTTCTTGCCCACCCATACTCTGCCTCTTCAGAGCTCCACCTGTTTCTGCATCCGCCTCTATGGTCTCTGCGGGTCTACTACAGGTCTGTTTTAATTCCAACCCATCACTAACTCCCTCTGTGCTGGAGTTTGTCTGAGACAAAGTGACCTCCTTACTGCACACTCTTTCCCTTGTGTTCGAGTCACAGTCTGAATTGGAGTTACCACTCACCCTGTCATCCTGGAACAGCAAGCCCCCACTCACACAGGTGTCGGACCCCTTTCCCACGGTCACACGTTTGGTCACCCCAGCCCGAGTTGGTTAGACCCACACTTTCTCTCGGTCACCCGGAACTCTTGACTATCGACCTTAGGTGGTGCTACCTCCTCCTTTGAGCCACACCACACTTCATCAACTTCCCATGCATCTTCAAACGACACAAAGTCCCGGCCCCTCTCAAAGGGATACACTATGTTTGGTGGTATACTGCCACCTTGGCACGCAACCCTTTTGGACATCTCAATCATCACTCTGTCCACAGTATAGTCCACAGTGACCCCATGGTTGCAGCGAACCTTGACCTTTTTCTCGGTCAGACAGAAAACGAGAGGAGTTCCTGTCAGAGTCACCTGACTTGGAGTCCAGCCGTCCAGAGACTCCTTCACGGTGTAGCATCACGGCACACACCTGCAACCTTCGGACCGAAACGTCGCCACAGAAGGCAGAATAAAATGTAAGGCCTTTTTTTTCACCACTGTCTGAGGTGCTGTCTTTTTTATCTATTGCTACGGTTTTCAAGACCGTCCGCTCCTTTTGGTTCAGAGACGCCAGCACTGCAACATGTGCTTCTTGGACTGTTGCCCCTAGCAACCGAGTTTGTAGACCTCGTCCGTTGCCCCTAGCAACAAGGCTACAATAGTGCCCTTAGCATTCTCCACCAATTGTAAGATAGCGCCTATTGTTCGTGTTGGGGGACACTCACTTGGCAGCAAGGTCTGGCACGGATTTTTCACATAAACAGTCCATGTGGTTTATTATACAGTATAAACCATATACGGCAACAGTCTTACATCAGACAGGTCAATGTTCATCATAGGGCTTCGCTCTCTCAGCCCTGTGGTCACACAGGCTGTGCTATGTCCAGCAAACAGGCTCCATAGCTTAAACACAGCTATTTCCCCCTGTCCGGGGTTACCTCTTAGTTGCTTCTTATTCTGGACGTCTGTCCCCTCCTTGGGAACGTCCAACACACACCGGCGTCACCGGATACAAAGTCTCGCCATGTGCTCCAGGGATCCGATCCTCCATCCAGGATCTCCCAACACAGACCTTCCAGGACCTTGCAGTCTGCACCATTCAGGTACACACACTCTCTCCACGTGACCCACCCTGGTCGCATTATATGGTCCATAACCACACCCACAGGTGAGTTATGGATCACATGGTCATGACCTCACTAAAGGTCCTATTCCACAGAGCCACACACACATAGGCTTTACGTTGGACATTTAGACACACGCCCCAGGGTGGGTTTGTAGGTGACTGGTCCGGCCCATCTCACCAAGTCACCTGGAAGCTTCCTTCATACACAGCAACAAACCCTCAGCAGTATATCTCTGCTGATCAATACATATTCCAGCTTCCATCACAGGGCACCCACCCATGTGATACATATCGGTCATTTACAAACCTGCCGCTCATCATTTCCCCATCACAATAATGGAAATGCCTGTATGCATGTCCTGGGAAGCCCATACAGCACCTCTAGCTGTCACAGAGGTCACAGCACCACAATATATATATATATATATATATATATATATGTGTGCGTGTGTGCGTGTGTGTGTGTGTGTGTGGTTTTCTTTTTCTATTTTTTTATTGAATATTATATACAGCAAGAATGTCACATCTGAGAGCAAACATATTTGTGACATATACAGTACTGGTCATGTGAAATTACATCCCTCATATGGGATGACAGCTGTGCTCTTCAGAATAAATGGTATCCTCAGATTCTGCCAATTATTATAAAATACATCTATTTCTGACCTTACACCAGACATCTCTGATGAGCGTATGAAAACATATACCAACCTCTATTCCGGGGATGTCTTAACACAATGTGGCATAAAAATGGGAAATGTGTTCATTATTCATTAGTTAATTATGAAATATTTAGTCCATTGGTCTTTCGTGTTAGGTGTTAATTGTAGATGATGATTTTTTTTTACACTATCATGTTCCATTTTACTAAAGTAAGGCTCAAATTGTAATATTTCATCTAATGAAACTAACACATAGAAAAATAAGGTAATGGATAATGTATTATTGGATGGATCAGTCTGTTTAAAAAAAAATGAAAAGTATGTATACACATGACTAAAAACTAATTCTGTCCAAACTTAGCAAAAATTTAACTTTCATTTTTTATCTTATCACAGGCAGCAAGGGTACAAAATTTATTATTCAAAATTCATATATAGGTAACTTAATCAGAGGCAAATCTAGGTTTTCCTATACCTGGGGCAAAAATTCAGTTTGGTTCTGTGATGAACCAGCACCTCGCCACCTCACCTGACGTCACTATTATGTCTGAGGTATCACATGATATGCTCTCCTCACTTGCACTAACGTGATGTTCCGCATCTCCTGGGGACATGTACGCTCAGCTTGGCCCAAGATTTACCCAGACACCCCCTGCCAAACACGAGCCAAGGAAAACACGGGGAGTGAAAGAATGTGGCCCACACAGTCATTGACAAGGCACCACAATAACTCACAACACTCTCAGGCTGTGAGGCCCCTTTCACTATCACCAGTCAGTCAGTAACTGGTCAACCCGTTAGAACTGCCACCATTTCTCGTTAGATATAAGCCGGATCCGTTAACGGGATTATATCAGGCAAGAAACCAGTCCCCGTAGCATGGAAAGTTAAGCCGAGATCATGGACGTGTGGATTCGTGGATAAAGATAAAAGAGCAGCCCAAGGTTAAATTATTTATTTAAGCACCTTAACACCACACTAGCTAAATAAAACACTATATACACAATGGTTATACTCATACAATTGTCAGATATGCAAATACAATAGTGGTAGAACAAAGTATGGAGAATATAAGAGTCACTTACCAGTCAGATGAAAGGCCTGGTTGCAGGGGAGGGGGTGCCACATGGGAGGCTGGTGGTCCCCTCTGTTCCTTGACTTCTCCCCACATGATGTGTTGAGACCTCCCCAGAGAAAAGCAATAGGCCATGCTTTACACAAGCATTTAACCTCTTAGAATCACTACCCTCCTGCCCCCTGAGCTTGACCTAAATCCCCTTCCCTTGCCTCTAGCAGATAAAAGTGCCAAAACCCAAGATGGGTCATAACTCCTTAATGGATGGTCCTTGGGAGGCAGTTTTGACGCCATTGGATCTGGCCGGTCTCCGCATGGAGACCAAACACAGCTTTGCTACCTGGCTCCTACTAGCCATTCTACATAGCTCCCCATTCTGGGATGCTAGAGTGCATCGAGAACCTAGAAGGCATTCCGCCTGTTCCAGAGACCTCAAAAAAGTAAACGGTGTGTGTCTAGGATATACCATAAGTCCATAAGTCCATATTCTCCTTATGAAATCCTAGGTGATTGAACAAAGTAGATACATTGCATGTGTTCCAAATTGCAAACAAACCTTTTTTCAGAGTTTTGCTGCCTCATGGTGTGAGATCAGTCACTCATAGCCTTTTGAGGCTTGACCACCTGCTGAGATAGGTGCCAGCTTTATCCTAGCACAATGGAAGGGGGTTGTCACAGGGTTACCATGACAGTGTAGAGCCAGAAGACCACAGCGTCTGATTGCTCCTACGCCGGCACTGAGAAGAAGCACTTCTTCATTTTAAATATGTTTATTTCTTCTGGCAGAACAGAGGTTAATCAGTCATGTTGGAAACCCCTGTGCTCACAACTGAGCTCTGTTAGCCACTCCTTTTCCCTTTATAATCTGGGCTATGATACAAATCCTTGTCAGAGATAGCTTTATCGCTGCAGGTGTAATAAAGAAGACCGGGCTGTGAGTGCTGACTGGGCACCAGGTCCGGAACTGCTAGGGCTGCGCCTCTTGTTGGAGGGGGAAAGGAAATTGAGGAAGGAGGAGACCCATGACCTGCAGGGAGGGGGCATGGTAAGCAAGAGGAAGAGATAGGGTTTAGCACGGGATGACAGAGAGAGTTCCAACTGAAAAGAGGAGAGAGCAGGGACCTGCTGCGCGGCGCGGGGAGAGTTAGTCCGTGCACTAGTGAAAGGAAACCAGGACAGCATATGCCGAGTGGGAGAGTGTCGGGCAGGACTCCCGGTTGCAGAGCACATTGAATGGGAGGGTGTTGTGCAGAACTCCAGATTGCAGAGAGTGCCACGCGGGAGAGTGTGGTGCAACTCTTCCGACTGCAGAGCACGCCGAGTGGGAGATTGTGGTAAAAGACTCCCAGCTGCAGTTCAGCGTGATGGACTAGGGGCTCAGTGGTTCAGACCGGTGACAACTGTTGCCGCCAGAAGAGTGCACACAGATTTGTTGGGCAGGGAAGCACCGGCATTGGCTGGCTTTCAACTGTCGTTTCTGGAAAAGTGGGCAGCAACGTAATCACGATAAGTGAACAGTTAAATGCATATCCTTTGGCCTTAAGCTATCCTGTTATTCACATTATTTTGCTTAAAAATTTGTTTAACCCCTTATTGGCTCCCTGCGAGGAGAACCCCTCCTGTTTTAATTATACTGTAGTCTTGTTAACCCTTGCTCTGTACCTCTGTGTTGCTGCATCTGTTTACCTGCTTTACATTTGGCGTAGTCGGCAGGGTGCATTTTTGGGGAATAAAGAAAACCAGGTGCACCACCATATTAAAACAATTAGGGAAAATAGGGAGGTGCAACATCAGTAGTAAAAATATCCAATAGCAAAGAAGGGGGAAGAAGAAAAGCACTACTTTAAAATGCGCACACTACACCCAAAAATTTATTTAAATACATATATAAATTTTATTAGCACACAAAAGACAATAACATTTAAAACATAAGTTAAAACATGTGGCTGTAACCACCCATAGTCATGTGCATGATTATATGATACAAAAACATGACAAATATAATGCACAAAACACCCTATACAAAATATAAGTACTTATGTTATCATGCAGATGACTATGGGTGGTTACAGCCACATGTTTTTACTTATGTTTTAAATGTTATTGTCTTTTGTGTGCTAATAAAATTTATATATGTATTTAAATGATTTTTTGGGTGTAGTGTGCACATTTTACAGTAGTGCTTTTCTTCTTCCCCCTTCTTTGCTATAGGATGCAGTTTTTAGACACAGACGCTGCAGACCAGTCCACCATGAGTACCCCGGGTCCAGCTTGCCGTTGGGGGATATGCTTAGCAATATCCCAAAGTTCACGGGGAGTAACATGATGTTGTGGGACTGGACTGAGAGGGTTAAAAGTATGTTGCGGATGCACCCCATGGCCCCTGCGCTGCAGGCTGAGCTAGCTTTAATGACCCTGGATAGTGAGACCCGGTACTCAGTTTTGTTCTGCCCCCTCCGTGACCAGGATACCCTTGGATAAGGTGGTGCAGATGCTGGAAGAGATTCATGGAGACCCCACTGATGTGGGAGAGCTGCGGATGCGTTTGTGTGTTTTGCCGCGTTTAGAGAGAAGGGGAGACAGTGACGTAGTATATCAATGCATTGCAGGAGGTGCATGCACACATTATTAAGAGGGAAGATGTGGGGACCATGGAAGTGGGGCCCCCTGATAGGGTCTTGAGAGATCAGTTTGTGTCGGGTCTTAGGGACGCGCCGCTTAAGCACGCTGTGCGAGAACGCTTGTGCACTAAGCCCACGTATGACTTTTCTAGAAGTGGGGGCGGAGGCGCAAGTGAGAGAACAGGAGCACGGGGTAGCAGCCCTAGCAGGTATGGTCCGGAGCAATGAGGTAACCACCCCACCCGCAGCTGAGCTGGAGTGGGCCCGAGAGATCTGGAAAGAAATACAGGAAATGCGGAGTGAATGGTCCAGTTTTAGAAGAGCCCAAACTCCAGTCCAAGAGCCGCCAAGAGGAGCCTCATCAACAAGAGATGGAAGTGATGCAGGGTCTCACATGTCTGTCAGACCTCGTCAGGGAATGCGACCATTTGGTGCTAAATGGGACATGACTTGCTACAGGAAACACAGGACACTATGCTCGAGGCTGTGCTGTGGGGGCACTCCATGCTGAACCAGACTGGGAAAATGAATTACAGCAGGAAATGAGAGAAATGAGGGCAGAAATATGGAGCATAAAAGAAGCCATTGCTGCTACATTGGAATCCAATCTCATATCCCGGGGTAACTTACGGCAGGATATGAGAGAAATTAGAGGACAGATATGGCGCATAAGAAAAACTCAAGCAGCAACCCCAGAATCCAACCCTACATCCTGGGATAAAGAATGAATACAGAGGGGGTATGCCTCTCCCGAAGCACAGCGATACAGACCGAAGCATCCCCAGACAGGCTCAGAAGTGAGGGTTGAACTTGTGGAAAAGTGGGACACATGTAAAGGAGTTGCCCTACACGAGGCAGCCAACAATAAAGATTCGCCTACTCTTCCAACGATCATGCCCACTGGAGAGAATGCTGCACTTGGAGAAGACTATCGTTGAACAGGAATGCCCGCGCCCGAGGAACAGAGAGTAGAGAGAAGGTCTGCCTTTTGCAGTGTAACCAAAGAGGACAGACTGAGACCTGGAAGAAATGGAATGGTGAGCATAGGGGATCCTCACCCAGAGCAAGGCAGAGCCATGACGCCGGACTCTGAGGAGTGAGGGAGAAGGTGTCATTTGCCTGCATCGAGATGTCTGCGTTACTCAGGAGCATGGACGTGAATCGGTGGAGCCTGTGTGTGACAAGGAAGTTGAAGATGACAGCAGCCCCAGTGAAGAGGCGGAGGTAGGGCTCACAACTAGTGTGCAGTCATATGACTTAGTGGTGGAGGACATTGAATGCCATGGAGGAGAGCCAGATGTTGAAATTCTACATGAGCTATTGAAGTTCTGTGTACTCCTGGCGAGAAAATTCAAGAGGTGCCTCAAAGTACTCAGTGTCCACACTGGTGTCCCGCCCATGCGCTATACACAGAATGATTTTCTTTAGCAAAACATAGGGCAAGAGAGGCAGAAATGGGTGTGAAAACTGTGGGCATCTGGACCACCTCCGAAGGACATTAAGGGGCACAAAGACTCTTCTCACCCAAGGACTGGCGAGTTCAAAGAAGGGGGAAGTGTGGCGAGATGGATGGGAGAGGACCTCACATCGAGTGACACACCGAGTCTGTTTTGATGGTTTGGTGTATGAAGTCCAGCCTGAACATGCAGAAGGAGCACCTACCCGGGTAGTTCACCATAGCATGTTGTGGCCCTGCCTGTCCAAAGGCCCCAAGGATGGAAAAGAATAGCTGAAAATCATTGATACGCCCACCTTGATGGTTCCCGATTTTGTTGAAGAAGAGATGCCGGCCTCGCCCCCAGAATAATGAGCACTTGAAGCTACAGACAGGGTGAACTCGTCAGATCAAAGTAGTTCTTTACCTCCCATCAATCAGCCTGGATTACACCAAACTGAGTGAACAACGCCTGGAATGCCCCCTACCAGCTATGAACATGATCAATTTTATTTGGCAATGAATCATTCAAGAAGTGAAAGAATGTGAACGCCTGGTGAAGAAGCTCTCGCCCGTGGAATGGCGAGTTAAAGGAGAATGGGGGTGTAAGGAAAAAGACCTGGTTGTGAGTGCTGACAGGGCACCGGGTCCTGAACTGCTGGGGCCGCACCTCTTGTTGGAAGGGGGGAAGGTAATTGAGGATGAAGGAGACCCATGACCTGCATGGAGGGGGCGTGGTAAGCAAGAGGAAGAGAAAGGGTTTAGCGTGAGAAGGCAGAGAGAGTTCCCACCAAAAAGAGGAGAGAGCAGGGACCTGCTGCACACTGCAGAGAGAGTTAGTCTGTGCGCTAGTGAGAGAGAACCAGGGCAGCATATGCCAAGCGGGAGAGTGTTGGGCAGGACTCCCATTTGCAGAGTACGTCAAACGGGAGGGTATTGTGCAGAACCCTGATTGCAGAGCACACCACGTGGGAGAGTGTTGTGCAACTCTTCTGACTGCACAGTACGCCATGCAGGAGATTGTCATAAAGGACTCCCGGCTGCTGTGCAGCATGATGGACTAGGGGCTCACTGGGTCAAACCGGTGATCGCTTGTGATGAGCGAGCATACTTGGTAATCCCCGGTACTCACTTGAGCATCGCTGTACTCACGGTATTCGGCGAGCGCCGAGCATTTCTGGGAGCTCGCGTCTCCGCCCTGCATGTTTGGCGCTCTTTAGAGTGCAAATCAACATGCAGGGATTGTCTGCTATGCACTGTAACGCCGCAGCTATCTTGGTTGTGGTATTACAGTGATTGGCTTGCTGTGCAGCATCATCAGGTCTATATCAGAACTGGCACCACCCTCCTCACCCCAGTCAGCTCCAAAATCACCAGTGTAGGGAGAGTTGCTGCAACAATAGGGACAGAATAGATGGGGTATCAGTTACTGTGGGTATACCATTGTTGAATCCGCAAATCCAGCTAAACCAACAGTCTTTTTTAGGACTAATTATGGCAGGGTATATAGATATCAGTGGTAGGCAGCAGGCAGTGTATGTGGGTCTATAGATATCAGTCCTAGGCAGACAGGCATTGTATGTGGCATACTTCATTGCATACATCAAGAGGGTCCATTCCATTACTGTCTCCTGCTGCTACTGCCTATTACAGATATTGAGTGTATATACATAGCCCCAGGTATCAGTGGCCAGGAATAATTTTTTTTGCATCTTAATCCTGATTATTTTATTCAAAAGCAATCCAGAACACACATTTTTTTTCTGCATTTGGTTGGTGACACTGCAGTATACAGCCAGATCCTTTTCATAATACAGAGTGAAAATCCAGCTATTATAAACGGTTTTCCCAGTCCCAGTGATCACATCTGAGTGCGCAAAAAATTTTGCCATTTTTGTGGTACTGTAAAAATTTTTTGGAGTGTCTTATACAATTTCTTGACACCATTTTGCTGCCAAAGAAATATTTTGCTGCCAAAAAAATATTTAGCTACAGGGCAGATATTTTCCACGGGGTTTTGTCCGCCACACGGATCGCATATCACTGCGTATAAAATTGAGCCATTTAAGGCCTACATAGAATTGTTTTTGTTGTGTCTTAGCCTACTTATTGACACAATTTTACTGGCCAAAAAAATATCGGCCAGATATTTGAAAGTGTGGTATCTCCGTCACACGCCTCATCTATCCGTCGGCTGCAAATTGTGACATTTCAGGGCTACATTGAACTGTTTTTGCTGTGTGCTACCTTAGTTAGTGACACTATTTTGCTGTAAAAACATAAAAATACAGGCCACATATTTTACAGTGTGGTATCTCTGTCACACGCCTCATCTATCTGTGGGCTACAAATGGTGGCATTTCAGGTCTACATTGAACTGTCTTTGCTGTGTGCTACCCTAGTTAATTACACTATTTTGCTGTAAAAAATAAAAATACAGACCACATATTTTACAGTGTGGTACTTCTGTCACACGCCTCATCTATCTGTGGGCTACAAATTGTGGCATTTGATGCCTCCATTCAACTGTTTTTGATGTGTGTTACCCTAGTTCTTGAAACTATTTTCCTGTAAAAAAATAACAATTCAGGCCACATATTTTACAGTGTGGTATCTCTGTCACACACCTCATCTGTCTGTGGGCTACAAATTGTGTCATTTCAGGCCTCCATTCAACTGTTTTTGATGTGTGCTACCTTAGTTAGGCTAGGTTCACATTAGCATTCGGCTAAGCTGTGGAGGGCTGCGTACTTCCTCCGTTAAGCGCCGCCTATTTCTGCACTTCTTGAGTTTAGCTCTGCCTACTTCTGCATGTGTCCTGCATACCTATCTTTAATATTGGGTATGCAGGACATGCGTATGTATGCGGATGTATGCTGATGCGTTCTTTTGACGTTGCGTTTCTGTGCGTTTGGCAGAGCGAGGACAGCAGCACACAGGGGGAGGGAGGCATAGCACCCCAACAGGCAGGAAGAAGCAGTCTGGTGCCTGCAGACAGAAGGCGGGCAACCGGTCCTCGTAACACCAACACGACGGAAGTTGGCAATACAACTGTTAGATCTTCCCGAGTCTGGTTGTTTTTTAAAGACTCTGCCAATAGCCCCAAACAGGCCATTTGCACCACCTGCCAAGCCCACATAAGCAGGGGTAGCAAAACTACCAGCCTGACTACCACCAGCATGATCAGGCACATGGCAGCAAAGCACCCGACTTTGTGGGCCAAACTCCAGGCTCCAGGAACAGTGTCTGCAGGTGACACCACTGGTCTACTACTGATGTGCATGCAAGCCAATCCCCTGTCCACAGTGCATGCAAAGATGCCTCCTGCCCTGCACCTGTCATTGCACACACTCAACTAGCACCATCATCAAGCACGTCCACGTCCTTGTCCCAGCGCAGACTTCAGTTGTCCATACCCCAGTCATTGGAACGCAAGCGGAAATACGCAGCCAACGCCCCACAAGCCACAATACTAAATTTACACATTTCTCATCTGCTTGCGCTCAAAATGTTGCCTTTTAGGCTTGTGGAGATGGAAGCTTTCTGCAACGTGATGGAGGTGGCCGTCCCAAGGTACGCGGTCCCCAGCCACCACTATTTCTCCTGGTGTGCCGTCACAGCATTACACAGCACGTGCCCTCAAAATGCTGTTAATGGGACAGTCCACCTAACCATGGACACCTGGACAAGTGCTTGTGGGCAGGGATGGAACATCTCGCTGATGGCACACTGGGTTAACATAGTGGAAGCCGGGACCTAGTCGGACCTTGGGATAGAACACGTCCTCTCGACGCTGATGATTGCGGGCCCTACGTCAATCAGGGTTGCCCCCACAGTCTACAGCTCCTGCACCTCCTTCTCCTCCTCTTTAGTCTCCATTTCCAAATGACCACATCAGTCACAAGCTGGAAGCACTGCAGTACTGCCTGCTTCAGCAACGTTTGCAGCTTCCGGTTCAAAGACTCATATGTGATGTCCCCACGCGTTGGAACTCTACACTGCATATGTTGGAAAGGATTTGTGAGCAGAAGAGGGCAGTTGTTGACCTCTAGCATGAACAAGGCCATTGGTATTCAGTTCAGACTCCACACATAAGACTTCAGGAGTGGACATGGATGTCAGACATATGTACCATCCTACAAAACTTTGAGGAGTGCACTTAGATGGTGAGTAGCGATGACGTATAATTAAAATTTGTGACGCCGTTCTGTCTGTATCTGCTTGTCGGTGTTTGCATTAACCCCTTACTCCTTTTCCCCTAATTGAGCTGGGATACTGCTGGCTGTTACCTGGATGGAGCCTGCACAGTTCCATGCTCTGCTGTGTAGCTGCACATGTGTTGCTAGGTCTTTGCTCTGGTGCTTGACCATCCGCATGTGTGGTCACTGGTTGTCGCTGTGGAAGCTGTCCGCGGGTTGTGAGGTCATTTGCAGCTGGTGCATGGCTTTCCACGTGTGTCTAGGCTTGCAGATGATGCCAGGTGCTCTAGACTGCAGTTCCTGCACTGACTGTGCTGCAATGGTTTCTGTGTGTGCTTAGGGAATGCGCGGCCACACCTCATTGCTTTTATCAAGGTTAGTGTGTGTACTTGAAATGCTGTCCCCAGCCAATTGCTGAGGGGCAGCTCCTTTATAAACTTTCCCTGCCCTATGGGCGGGGCCAGAGCTACTCACAACTCACAAAGCTCCTGGACTTTGCTATGTGTGTCTCGTGTCTGTGGACCTCGTCTGTCTCAGTTATGGTAGCAAATTCCCTGCCATGATTTCTGCTTTGTCCTGTTCCCTCGCCCTGCCCCAGAGGCGGTATATCCGGGCCTGAATCCATGATCCTGTACCTGTCCTGTATCTGACCCTGTCTAAATTCGCCCTGCCCTGGAGGTGGTGTATCCAGGCTTGAATCCTTGATCCTGTACCTGTCATGTACCTGACCATGTCTGAACTGTTTGCTGTGTTATGTTCCTGGAATCCCTCTGTGTTTGGAGCCCTGGACCCAGTGACTCTGAGACTCTGGTAACCAGTGTTCCTGCTGAGCATCTATTATGCTGTGCTCTGACTACCATGCGGTGCTAGCTCCATGCAGGCCCAGCAGTGCTGCGGTGTTAGTACCATCATGCTTGAGTTCCTTCCTAGATCCGATGCCCGGAGCCTGACGACCACAGTCTGGAACCTTATGACTGCTGCCTGGAGCCGGATGACTGCAGTGGTGCCTGTAGGTCGTGTTGGATGTCCAGAACCAAACGACTCCCGTCTGATGTCTGCCGGTGACTCTGATGTCCTGTGGGTGACCCTGATGTCCTGCCTGCGTCTTGATGACCTAGTGTATCCTGATGACCTCGTGTGTCCTGATGTCCTGATGACCTCGTGTGTCCTGATGTCCTGATGACCTCGTGTGTCCTGACGTCCTGTCTGTGTCCCGATGTCCCGCTTATGTGTGCCTCGGTGATCCAATGGTGTCTTGGGGTCCACTTGGTGGTACCCTTCTGTGAGGTGTGGAATCGGGAGCCTGGTTTAGCCCTGATTAGTGTTGAGCATTCTGATACCGCAAGTATCGGGTATCGGCCGATACTTGCTGTATCGGAATTCCGATACCGACATCCGATATTTTTTCAATATCGGGCATCGGAATCGGAAGTTCAAAGTTGATTGACAGCCGAAATGACGTCATCATGATGCGCGGTGTGTGCGCATCATGATGCGCCGTCATTTCGGGCCTTCCGGGGGTCTCTGCCGGCCTGCCGGGGGGCTGTGCCGGCCTGCCGGGGGGCTGTGTGGACTGCCCGGGGTCTGTACCGGCCTGCCGGGGGGCTGTGCCGGCCTGCCGGTGGTCTGTGCACCCTGTGGGGGTCTGTACCGGCCTGCCGGGGGACTGTGCTGATGTCCGGGGGTCTATGCAGGCATCGTCCGATGGGACTACAAGTCCCATCGGGCGATGCCTGCTACCATGACAGTGATTGACACATTAGCCAATGATGGGACAGTAGTAGTCCCATCATCCGGCTAATGTGTTAAATGTTTAAAAAAAAAATTAAAAAAAAATATATATACTACATACATACTACATACATACTACATGCTACATACATACCACATATATACTACATGCATGCTACATACATACTACATGCTACATACATACTACATATATACTACATGCATGCTACATACATACTACATGCTACATACATACTACATACATACTACATGCATTCTACATACATACTACATGCTACATGCATGCTACATACATACTACATACATACTACATACATACTACATGCATGCTACATACATACTACGTGCTACATACATACCACATATATACTACATACATACTACATGCATGCTACATACATACTACATGCTACATACATACCACATATATACTACATACATACTACATGCATACTACATGCTACATACATACTACATGCATGCTACATACATACTACATGCTACATGCATGCTACATACTACATGCTACATACATACTACATACATACTACATACATACTACATGCATGCTACATACATACTACGTGCTACATACATACCACATATATACTACATACATACTACATGCATGCTACATACATACTACATGCTACATACATACCACATATATACTACATACATACTACATGCATACTACATGCTACATACATACTACATGCATGCTACATACATACTACATGCTACATGCATGCTACATACTACATGCTACATACATACTACATACATACTACATACATACTACATGCATGCTACATACATGCTACATGCTACATACATACCACATATATACTACATACATACTACATGCATGCTACATACATACTACATGCTACATACATACCACATATATACTACATACATACTACATGCATGCTACATACATACTACATGCTACATACATACTACATATATACTACATGCATGCTACATACATACTACATGCTACATGCATGTTACATACATACTACATGCTACATACATACTACATACATACTACATACATACTACATGCATGCTACATACATACTACATGCTACATACATACTACATACATACTACATACATACTACATGCATGCTACATACATACTACATGCTACATACATACCACATATATACTACATACATACTACATGCATGCTACATACATACTACATGCTACATACATACTACATATATACTACATGCATGCTACATACATACTACATGCTACATACATACCACATATATACTACATGCTACATACATACTACATACATACTACATGCATGCTACATACATACTACATGCTACATACATACCACATATATACTACATGCATACTACATGCATGCTACATACATACTACATGCTACATACATACCACATATATACTACATACATACTACATGCATACTACATGCTACATACATACTACATGCATGCTACATACATACTACATGCTACATGCATGCTACATACTACATGCTACATACATACTACATACATGCTACATACATACTACATGCATGCTACATACATACTACATGCTACATACATACCACATATATACTACATACATACTACATGCATGCTACATACATACTACATGCTACATACATACCACATATATACTACATACATACTACATGCATTCTACATACATACTACATGCTACATACATACTACATATATACTACATGCATGCTACATACATACTACATGCTACATGCATGCTACATACATACTACATGCTACATACATACTACATACATACTACATACATACTACATGCATGCTACATACATACTACATGCTACATACATACCACATATATACTACATAGATACTACATGCATGCTACATACATACTACATGCTACATACATACTACATATATACTACATGCATGCTACATACATACTACATGCTACATACATACCACATATATACTACATGCTACATACATACTACATACATACTACATGCATGCTACATACATGCTACATACATACTACATACATACTACATGCATGCTACATACATACTACATGCTACATACATACCACATATATACTACATACATACTACATACATGCTACATACATACTACATGCATGCTACATACAATACATTCATACAATACATACATAGACATACAGTACATATAACATAGAGTAACATACTTACCAATACTTGTCACATTGTTCCCCGAAGCCATTGTCGTCTACGGAATAAATATTAACATAACAAACCACAAAAATACTCACCCATGATCTGAAGCAGTCCACGAGTGTGTCCCACGACGATCTTGGGTAGAGAACTGCAGCATCAGCTGATGCTGCCGCTCTCTACGGGCTGCAGGAATCCAATGACGGAAGGTAGGTATCCTTCCGCACTGTATTCCTCCGCCACTTAAAAAAAAAAATCCCTAGTCTCACTTTATGGTAAAAGCTGTGTGGGAAATTCCCACACAGCTTTTACCATAAAGTGAGACTAGGGACTTTTTTTGCATGTAGTATGTACAGTCATGGCCAAAAGTATTGACACCCCTGCATTTCTGTCAGATAATATTCAGTTTCTTCCTGAAAATGATTGCAAACACAAATTCTTTGGTATTATTATCTTCAATTAATTTGTCTTAAATGAAAAAACACAAAAGAGAATGAAGCAAAAAGCAAAACATTGATCATTTCACACAAAACTCCAAAAATGGGCCAGACAAAAGTATTGGCACCCTCAGCCTAATACTTGGTTGCACAACCTTTAGCCAAAATAACTGCGACCAACCGCTTCCGGTAACCATCAATGAGTTTCTTACAATGCTCTGCTGGAATTTTAGACCATTCTTCTTTGGCAAACTACTCCAGGTCCCTGATATTTGAAGGGTGCCTTCTCCAAACTGCCATTTTTAGATCTCTCCACAGGTGTTCTATGGGATTCAGGTCTGGACTCATTGCTGGCCACCTTAGAAGTCTCCAGTGCTTTCTCTCAAACCATTTTCTAGTGCTTTTTGAAGTGTGTTTTGGGTTATTGTCCTGCTAGAAGACCCATGACCTCTGAGGTAGACCCAGCTTTCTCACACTGGGCCCTAAATTATGCTGCAAAATTTGTTGGTAGTCTTCTGACTTCATAATGCCATGCACACGGTCAAGCAGTCCAGTGCCAGAGGCAGCAAAGCAACCCCAAAACATCAGGGAACCTCCGCCATGTTTGACTGTAGGGACCGTGTACTTTTCTTTGAATTCCTCTTTTTTCTCCTGTAAACTCTATGTTGATGCTTTTGCCCTAAAAGCTCTACTTTTGTCTCATCTGACCAGAGAACATTCTTCCAAAATGTTTTAGGCTTTTTCAGGTAAGTTTTGGCAAACTCCAGCCTGGCTTTTTTATGTCTCGGGGTAAGAAGTGGAGTCTTCCTGGGTCTCCTACCATACAGTCCCTTTTCATTCAGATGCCGATGGATAGTACGGGTTGACACTGTTGTACCCTCGGACTGCAGGGCAGCTTGAACTTGTTTGGATGTTAGTGGCGGTTCTTTATCCAACATCCGCACAATCTTGCGTTGAAATCTCTTGTCAATTTTTCTTTTCCGTCCACATCTAGGGAGGTTATCCACAGTGCCATGGGCTTTAAACTTCTTGATGACACTGCGCACGGTAGACACAGGAACATTCAGGTCTTTGGAAATGGACTTGTAGCCTTGAGATTGCTCATGCTTCCTCACAATTTGGTTTCTCAAGTCCTCAGACAGTTCTTTGGTCTTCTTTCTTTTCTCCATGCTCAATGTGGTACACACAAGGGCACAGGACAGAGGTTGAGTCAACTTTAATCCATGTCAACTGGCTGCAAGTGTGATTTAGTTATTGCCAACACCTGTTAGGTGCCACAGGTAAGTTACAGGTGCTGTTAATTACACAAATTAGAGAAGCATCACATGATTTTTCGAACAGTGCCAATACTTTTGTCCACCCTCTTTGTTAGATTTGGTGTGGAATTATATCCAATTTGGCTTTAGGACAATTCTTTTTGTGTTTTTTCATTTAAGACAAATTAAATGAAGATAATAATACCAAAGAATTTGTGTTTGCAATCATTTTCAGGAAGAAACTGAGTATTATCTGACAGAATTGCAGGGGTGTCAATACATTTGGCCATGACTGTATGTAGTATATATGTGGTATGTATGTAGCATGTAGTATGTATGTAGCATGCATGTAGTATGTATGTAGTATGTATGTAGCATGCATGCAGCATGTAGTATGTACTGTATGTAGCATGCATGTAGTATGTATGTAGTATGTATGTTGTATTTAGTATATATGTGGTATGTATGTAGCATGTAGTATGTATGTAGCATGCATGTAGTATGTATGTAGTATGTATGTAGTATGTATGTAGTATGTATGTAGCATGCATGTAGCATGTGGTATGTATGTAGCATGCATGTAGTATATATGTAGTATGTATGTAGCATGCATGTAGTATGTATGTAGTATATATGTGGTATGTATATAGCATGTAGTATGTATGTAGTATGTATGTAGTATGTATGTAGCATGCATGTAGCATGTAGTATGTATGTAGCATGCATGTAGTATATATGTAGTATGTATGTAGCATGTAGTATGTATGTAGCATGCATGTAGTATGTATGTAGTATATATGTGGTATGTATGTAGCATGTAGTATGTATGTAGCATGCATGTAGTATGTATGTAGTATGTATGTAGTATGTATGTAGTATGTAGTATGTATGTAGTATGTAGTATGTATGTAGTATGTATGTAGCATGTAGTATGTATGTAGCATGCATGTAGTATATATGTAGTATGTATGTAGCATGTAGTATGTATGTAGCATGCATGTAGTATATATGTGGTATGTATGTAGCATGTAGTATGTATGTAGCATGCATGTAGCATGCATGTAGTATGTATGTAGTATGTATGTAGTATATTTTTTTTTTATTTTTTTTTTAAACATTTAACACATTAGCCGGATGATGGGACTACTACTGTCCCATCATTGGCTAATGTGTCAATCACTGTCATGGTAGCAGGCATCGCCCGATGGGAATGTAGTCCCATCGGACGATGCCTGCACAGACCCCCGGACATCAGCACAGCCCCCTGGCAGGCCGGCACAGCCCCCCGGCAGGCCGTTACAGACCCCCTCAGGGTGCACAGACCCCGGGCAGTCCGCACAGCCCACCGGCAGGCCGGCACAGACCCCCGGCAGGCCGGCAGAGACCCCCGGAAGGCCCGTACAGACCCCCGAGAGGCTGTACAAGGGCAGGAAAAGGTTTTTCCAATTCCGATACTGGAAGTCTCATAGACTTGAATGGGACTTCCGGTATCGGCATCGGCGATAACGATACTTTTTTTAAAGATCGGCCGATCCATTCCGATCCGATATTTTGAAGTATCGGACGGTATCGCTCAACTCTAGCCCTGATTTGTCTATGTACTGTGACTTTACTTTAAGTAAACTTTACTTTATTTATACCTGAAGTTGTGCGGTGTCATCAAGTCCTACGTGTCCTTGTCCACATGCTCAGCTGCCACAGTATCCCGGTCGCTGCCTTTCCCTAGTTTGGGTAGGCCCGGGTCCCCCTCTGTGGTATAGAGGGTCCATATTGCGTCCCCCGGGGGACGCCCGCCCCCTTGCCGACGGCGTGGAGGCGCCTGCTGGGCCGCATCTGTGCCCGCAGTCGTGACAGAAGCTCTGGCTTTGGACTCAGCTGAGCATGTATGGACGGTAGGACTTTTTCCGAGCCCCGCTTGGCCAGCGGATGAGATGGCTCAGATCCCAGCTAGTAGTGGACTAGGTTGCTCAACCCTGCGCTTGGTAAGCAGTTTGGATTTCTGGAGCAATTAACTCTGCTGCTTGTAAACTGGGACTTACCGCCTATCCCAAGAAAAGTTTCTGTGTATTTTTTTGGGACTTCAGAAGAGGGGGCTTTAGGAGGGGATAATGTCACACCGTTCTGTCTGTATCTGCTTGTCGGCGTGACAATGCATGTGTTTGCTTTAACCCCTTACTCCTTTCCCCCTAATTGAGCTGGGATACTGCTGGCTGTTACCTGTATGGAGCCTGCTCAGTTCCCTGCTCTGCTGCGTAGCTGCACATGTGTTGTTAGGTCTTTGCTCTGCTGCTTGACCATCCGCATGTGTGGTCCCTGGTTGTCGCTGTCGAAGCTGTCCGCGGGTTGTGAGGTCATTAGCAGCTGGTGCATGGCTTTCCACGTGTGTCTAGGCTTGCAGATGATGCCAGGTGCTCTAGGCTGCAGTTCCTGCACTGACTGTGACCTCGTGTGTCCTGATGTCCTGCCTGTGTCCCGATGTCCCGCTTATGTGTGCCTCGGTGATCCGATGGTGCCTTGGGGTCCACTGGGTGGTACCCTTCTGTGAGGTGTGGAATCTGGAGCCTGGTTTAGCCCTGTTTTGTCTATGTACTGTGACTTTACTTTAAGTAAACTTTACTTTATTTGTACCTGAAGTTGTGCGGTGTCATCAAATCCTACGTGTCCTTGTCCACATGTTCAGCTGCCACAGTATCCCGGTTGCTGCCCTTCCCTAGTTCGGGTAGGCCCGGGTCCATATATATAGAAGGTCCATATTGCGTCCCCCGGGGATGCCTGCATGCTCGCCGTCGGCGTGGAGGCGCCTGCTGGGCCGCGCCTGCGGCCGCAGTTGTCACAAAATCACCATCCCGCTTCTCTGTATTCTGAAAAGCTCTCTGTTCACAATGAAAGAGGATGCATTGTAGGCAGAGCACGATGAGATGGAGCAAGGAACCATACAGGGTGATTACACACAGCCCAGTCTTAGGTCATCCCAACGTGGATTGTTGACAATGAGGAAGAGGAGGAGGAGGAAGAACAGGAGCTAGTTTCATGTGCTATAGATGGTACTACAAGCACAACTATCATGCTGTCTGTTCAGCGTGGATGGCCTGAGGACAGGGAGGAGGAGGACACCATGGTCAGTCATTCTCTTCGTGAGGACATGGAAGTCTTACCTGTTAGCAGTCTGGCGTGCATGGCTGACTTTATGTTGCGCTGCCTTTCCCGTTACCCTCGCATTCTCAAAATTTTGGGTGACACTCATTAATGGTTGTGACACTTCTAGACCCACACTACAAGGAGAACTTTCAATCTCATATTCCAGAGCCAAACAGGTCTACTAAAATGGGGCAGTATCAGAAGGCCCTTGTTGTGTAATTATTAAAAAAGTTCCTATATGAAAACGCTGGTGGCAGAGGGCACAGTTCATTGGACTACCAAGGAGCAATTGTGAGAGAGACATGTTGTGAGCTCATTTTCGGGTTTGCCTCTGGCTTCTGGTGAGGGTTATGGAGCTGGCTGTGCTGACAGAGGAGTAGTGAGTTCTCTATCTGGACTCCCTCTGTTGGTGAAGGGAGGTAATGAAGCTGATCTAAATGGCAGAGACCGACCACTGAGGAAGAGGACTGTGATTGGACATCTGGAGTTTCTGATTGGATTTAAGGCAGCTGACTCCCTAGTTTCTTGCTGGTGATTTTTCCTGACTGTGGCTCCTGGTTTCCAGTTTGGTTCCTGCCTTCCTAGTGCTAACTTTTCTCTGCTATTGTTCATATGAGTTTTTGTCTGGCTTAGGCTAGTTTCACACTTGCTTTTTTTTGCAGCGCGTTTTTCCCGCAAAAAAACGCATTGAAAAAACTCATACAAAAGCATACAACTGCTGCTTTTTTTTCAAGCATTTTTATGAGCATGCATGAAAAAAATGCAGCGTTTTTATGCGTTTGTATGCGTTTTTAGTGCGTTTTTACCGCGTTTGCGTTTTTTTCCAACATTAGGTGGCCCCTCACACTAACCCAAACCATGACTTTACTAACCCTAACCCTGACCCTAACCCTAACCCTAACCCTGACCCTAACTCTTAATCAAACCATACTTAACCCTAACCCAAACCCTAAACCCTAACTAACCCTAACCCTAACCCTAGCCCTAACCCTAACCCTGACCCTAACCCTAACCCTGACCCTAACCCTAACCCTAACCCTGACCCTAACCCTAACCCTAACCCTGACCCTAACCCTTAACCAAACCATACTTAACCCTAACCCAAACCCTAAACCCTAACTAACCCTAACCCTAACCCTAACCCTGACCCTGACCCTAACCCTAACCCTATCCCTAACCCTAACCCTGACCCTAACCCTTAACCAAACTATACTTAACCCTAACCCTGACCCTAACCCTTAACCAAACCATACTTAACCCTAACCCAAACCCTAAACCCTAACTAACCCTAACCCTGACCCTAACCCTAACCCTAACCCTGACCCTGACCCTGACCCTAACCCCTAACTAACCCTAACCCTGACCCTAACCCTAACCCTGACCCTGACCCTAACCCTAACCCTAACCCTGACCCTAACCCTTAACCAAACCATACTTAACCCTAACCCAAACCCTAAACCCTAACTAACCCTGACCCTGACCCTAACCCCAACCCTAACCCTGACCCTAACCCTAACCCTAAACCCCCTTAACTAACCCTAACTCTAACCCAAACCCCTAAATTCCATGGTTAACAAAAAAAACGCATGTGCAAAAAAACGCATACATAAGCATGCCAATGCGCACATATGCGCACCCATAGACTTATATTGGGTGTCTTGCTGTAAAAAAACGCATTGCGCGCGCATGCGTTTTTTTGAGACAAGTCGGACGCACAAAAAATGCAACAGGTTGCATTTTGTGCGCCCGAGCGCATACCGCAAAAAAAGCATGCGCGGTAAAACGCGTACAAACGCATGTGTATGCGCACATAAGCGCATCCCATGCAAAGTATAGGAAAAAAAAAAGCATGCGCTATTTAGCGCTAAATTACCGCGAAAAAAAACGCAAATGTGAAACCAGCCTTACTTAGTTTTTGTGTTCAGCCAGCCCTGGCTGGGATTGGGCTGAATCCCCATTTTTGTCTCTGATCAGTTGATCTCTTTTGCTCTGTCTTCAGAATATACCTGAGTGCTGACATAGTGATTTGAAGTCTAGCGACTTCAGGGCCTTTTTTTACTATTAGACGTGTTGGACATTCTTTTTGGCAGGGTTTTTTGCGTTATTGCAGACAGCAGCTTTCTTTCCTGTCCTTTCTAGTTAGCGAGGGCCCCATCGTTTGCTCAGCCTCTCTTTCTACCTGTGTCTGTGTTTTCATCTTGTTTCACCGACAATACATGTTGGGGGCTGTCTATTGCTTTGGGGTCTGCTCTGGGGCAGTTTAGATTTTCCCTTTCTTTCTTTAGGCTTATTTAGTTCTCCGGCCGTGACGAGGCGTCTAGGACCACTGTAGCCATGCTCCACTGCTACTGCTAGTTGTTGTGGATAGGATCAGGGGTCTGCAATCCATTAGTTACCAACCTCTCCGGTTTTCTGGGCTTAGCTTGCTTTTTGTTTTTTCCTCCTCGGTGACTCATTCATAACAGAATCACCAGCCATACCACAGATTCTAGGGTACTCAAAAGCAGGAGAGAATTGTAAAAAAAAAAAAAAAAAAGTGTCAGAATTTTTTTTTTCTTTATATGTATATTTTCTCCTCTTTTTCTCTGGGGCCGTAGGAGGATTCTTTTTTTTTTTTTTCTTTTTCTCCTTGATGAAGATTAAGCAATTGTCTGATCGTGTGGAGCAGCTCGCTGCTGGAGTGCGGGGAATTTCCACCTATCTCACTCATTTATATGCTGTTGACCCAAGGATCCCTGCTCCTGATGTGTTTTCTGGGGATCGGTTTAAATTTTTGAATTTTAAGAATAATTGTAAATTATTTCTTGCCTTGAAGCCTAACTCATCGGGGAGCTCTGCGCAGCAGGTTAAAATTGTCATCTCCTTGCTGCGCGGCGATCCCCAGGATTGGGCGTTTTCTTTGACACCTGAAGATCCTGTTTTGACTAATGTGGATGCATTTTTTCTAGCCTTGGGGTTGTTATATGATGAACCTAATGCTATTGATCAAGCTGAGAGAGCCCTATTGGCATTGAACCAGGGTCAGGATCCTGCAGAGTTATACTGTCAGAAATTCCAAAAGTGGGCGGTCCTTACTACATGGAATGATAGTGCATTGGCAGCTCTCTTTCGGAAGGGTTTGTCTGAGACTCTAAAAGATACTATGGTGGGATTTCCTGTTCCCTCTGGTCTTGACGATTCTGTGTCATTAGCCATTCAAGTTGATCGGCGTTTACATGAACGCAAGACTACACGGGAGGCGCTGCCACATTTTGAACAAATGTCTGAACCTATGCAATGTGATGGAGTTTTGTCTAGGGCGCAACGTCAGGCGTTTGGACGGCGTAATAAGCTGTGTTTTTTCTGTGGAGATGCCTCTCATATTATTTCTGTCTGCCCTAAACGAGAGAAACGTCTTGCACACACATTTGCTGTGGGTGGTGTACAACCTAAGTTTCTTTTGGCAATTACTCTGACCTGCTCCTTATCCACATTTTCCGTGAAGGCTTTTGTGGATTCAGGAGCGGCCTTGAATCTAATGGACTTGGATTTTGCTAAATGTTGTGGTTTTCCTATGACACCTCTGCGGACGCCTATTCCTTTGAGGGGTATTGATGCTACTCCTTTGGCGAAGAATAAACCTCAGTTTTGGACCAAGGTGATAATGCGGGTCGCCCCAGACCACAAAGAAAATTGTAGATTTTTGGTGTTGCATAATTTACATGATACCATTGTTCTGGGTTTTCCCTGGTTGCAAATCCATAATCCGGTTTTGGATTGGAAATCTGTGTCTGTGGTGAGTTGGGGTTGTCAGTGTGCTCTTGGTGACACTCCTGTTTTCTCCACCTCTCCCCAGTCGCATGATGTTCCTGACTATTTGGCTGATTTTTATGATGTATTTAGTGAGAGCAAGTCTGCGTCTTTGCCTCCTCATAGGAGTTATGACTGTGCAATTGAGTTGAGACCTGGGTGTAAATTTCCCAAAGGTCGACTTTTCAATTTATCTGTACCTGAACACGAGGCTATGCGATCTTATATTAAGGAGTCGTTGGAGAAGGGTCATATTAGACCATCCTCTTCACCCTTAGGTGCTGGGATTTTTTTTGTGGCCAAGAAGGATGGTTCATTAAGGCCTTGTATTGACTATCGTTTCCTCAACAAAATTACGGTTAAATTTCAGTATCCGTTACCCCTGATTTCTGATTTATTCTCCAGAGTTAAAGGTGCTTGCTGGTTTACAAACCTTGACCTCAGGGGGGCGTATAATCTTATTCGCATCAAGCATGGGGATGAATGGAAGACGGCGTATAATACTCCGGAGGGACATTTTGAGTACCTGGTGATGCCTTTTGGGCTTACTAATGCCCCTTCTGTCTTCCAATCCTTCATGAGTGATATTTTCCGGGACTTTGTGGATAAGTTTTTGATCATCTATTTGGATGATATTTTGATCTTTTCCAGGGATTGGGATTCTCATGTGGAACATGTTCGGACTGTGTTCCGGATTTTGAGGGAGAATTCCTTGTATGTAAAGGGATCGAAGTACCTTTTTGGTGTACAGAGGCTTTCATTTTTGGGATTTATTTTGTCTCTGTCAACTATTGAAATGGACCCGGCCAAGGTACAGGCCATTTATGATTGGGTTCAACCCACTTCTTTGAAGGCTCTCCAGAAGTTTTTGGGTTTTGCTAATTTTTATCGTAAATTTATAGCTAATTTTTTTGGTATTGCTAAACCACTGACTGATTTAACTAAGAAGGGTGCTGATGTGCTGAATTGGTCTTCAGAGGCTGTTTCGGCCTTTCAGGAGCTGAAGCGGAGGTTCACTTCTGCTCCAGTTTTGCGACAACCTGATGTCTCACTTCCTTTTTAGGTGGAGGTAGACGCTTCAGAGATTGGTGCAGGAGCTGTTTTGTCCCAAAAAGATCCTGTGATGTCTAAAATGAATCCCTGTGCCTTCTTTTCTCGAAAGTTCTCTCCATCTGAACGCAACTATGATGTGGGGAATCGGGAATTGTTAGCCATGAAATGGGCATTTGAGGAGTGGAGACATTAGTTGGAGGGAGCTAGACATCAAGTTGTGGTCCTCACTGACCACAAGAATTTGATTTACCTTGAGTCGTCCAAACGCTTGAATCCTAGACAGGCTAAGTGGGCCTTGTTTTTTACGTGTTTTGATTTTGTGGTCTCCTTTCTTCCAGGCACTAAGAATGTTAAGGCAGGCGCCCTTTCTAGGAGTTTCTTTGCTGATTCTCCTATTGTGACCAAGCCTACTACCATCCTAGGTGAGGGGGTAGTTCTTTCTGCCATCTCGCCCGATTTGAGATGTGCTCTGGAAGAATTCCAGGAGGACAAACCTGAGCATTGTCCTATGGGAAAATTGTATGTTCCTGACCAGTGGAGGAAGAGAGTGATGTCTGAAGTTCATTGCTCCGCATTGGCTGGTCATCCAGGTATTTTTGGTACCAGAGATTTGGTGAGTCGGTCTTTTTGGTGGCCTGCCTTATCTCGTGATGTCAGGAATTTTGTGCTGTCCTGTGGGACTTGTTCCTGGTCTAAACCCTGTTCTCGCTCTAGTGGGTTGTTGATGCCCTTGCCAGTGCCTAAGAGGCCATGGACCCATATTTCAATGGATTTTGTTTCTGATCTTCCTGTGTCTCAGAGAATGACTGTTTTCTGGGTGATTTGTGATAGATTCTCTAAGATGGTCCATCTTGTACCACTCCCAAAGTTGCCATCTTCCTCTGAGTTGGTACCCTTGTTTTTACAACAGGTGGTTCGGTTGCATGGGATTCCTGAGAACATTGTATTGGACAGAGGAGTTCAGTTTGTTTCCAGATTCTGGAAAGCCTTTTGTTCCAAGCTGGGAATTCAATTGTCCTTCTCCTCTGCGTTTCACCCTGAGACCAATGGGCAGATGGAGAGAACAAACCAGACTTTGGAGTCCTATTTGAGATGTTTCATATCTGCTGATCAGGATGATTGGGTTTCATTTTTGCCCTTGGCCGAATTCGCTTTAAATAATAGAGCTAGTTCTGCCACCTTGATGTCGCTCTTTTTCTATAACTTTTCATCCTCGATTTTCTTCAGGGCAAGTGGAATCTTCAGCCTGCCCAGGTGTTGACACTGTGGTAGAGAAAATGCAGCAGATTTGGGACCAAGTAGTGGATAAGTTGTCTCTCTCCCAGGAAAAGGCCCAGCGGTTTTCTAACCGGCATAGGACCATTGGTCCTCGGTTTAAAGTGGGTGATATGGTTTGGTTGTCATCAAAGAATATCTCTATGAAGGTTGCTTCTCCAAAGTTCAAGACAAGATTTATTGGACCTTACAAGATTTTGGAGATTCTTAATCCGGTTTCTTTTCGATTGGCTCTTCCTGTTACATTTAAGATCCATAACGTGTTTCATAAGTCGCTGTTGAAGAGATATGTTGAGCCAATAGTTCCTATGGCTGCACCTCCTGACCCTGTATTGGTTGAAGGTAATGTGGAATATGAGGTAGAGGAAATACTGGATTCTCGTCTGGTTAGACGGAGACTCCAGTATTTGGTCAAGTGGAAGGGTTATGGCCAGGAGGACAATTCTTGGGTTTCTGCCTTCGATATTCATGCCGATAGATTGGTTCGTGCTTTTCATAGGGCCCATCCTGATCGGCCCGGTGGCGTGGATGAGGGTTCGGTGACCCCTCCTCAAGGGGGGGTACTGTTGTAAGCTCATTTTCGGATTTGCCTCTGGCTTCTGGTGAGGGTTATGGAGCTGGCTGTGCTGACAGAGGAGTAGTGAGTTCTCTATCTGGACTCCCTTTGTTGGTGAAGGGAGGTAATGAAGCTGATCTAAATGGCAGAGACCGACCACCTGAGGAAGAGGACTGCGATTGGACATCAGGAGTTTCTGATTGGATTTAAGGCAGCCGACTCCCTAGTTTCTTGCTGGTGATTTTTCCTGACTGTGGCTCCTGGTTTCCAGTTTGGGTCCTGCCTTCCTAATGCTAACTTTTCTCTGCTATTGTTCATATGAGTTTTTGTCTGGTTTACTTAGTTTTTGTGTTCAGCCAGCCCTGGCTGGGACTGGTGTTGTGAGTTCATTTTCCCCTCCGTCACTGAGGCCTGGTGAACTCCCTATTCTAGTGAAGGAAGGTAGTGAGCCTGATTATCAGGCACCTGGGACTAATGAAGACGATTGGCTGAGTGCAGTCACTGACTGGATTTAAGGCAGCCTACACCCTTTCTGCCCTGCGGGCTGAAGTGCGAGGAATTTCCGCCTATCTTGCTCGTTCACATGCTGTTGAACCAAAGATCCCCACACCTGATGTATTTTTTGGGGATCGATCTAAATTTTTGAGTTTCAAAAATAATTGTAAATTATTTTTTGCTTTGAAGCCTAACTCGTCAGGGAGCCCCACGCAGCAGGTTAAAATTGTCATCTCTGCTGCGCGGCGATCCCCAGGATTGGGCGCTTTCTTTGAAACCAGATGACCCTATTCTGACTAATGTGAACGCATTTTTTCAAGCCTTGGGGTTGCTGTACGACGAACCTAATGCTATTGATCTGGCTTAAAAGACCCTGTTAGCATTGAACCAGGGTCGAGAATCTGCAGAGTTGTACTGTCAAAAGTTCCGAAAGTGGGCGGTCCTTACTACCTGGAATGATAGTGCCTTGGCTGCTCTCTTTCGGAAGGGTTTGTCAGAAGCCGTAAAAGATGCTATCGTGGGATTTCCTGTTCCCTCTGGTCTGGACGATTCTATGTCTTTAGCCATTCAGGTTGATCGGCGTTTACGTGAACGCAGGATTACACGAGAGGTGTTCCCACCGGTTGAACAGACGTCTGAACCTATGCAATGTGATAGAGTTTTGTCTAAGGCACAATGTCAGGAATTCAGAAGGCGCAATAAGCTGTGTTTTTTCTGTGGAGATGCCTCGCATATTGTTTCTGTTTGTCCTAAACGTGAGAAACACTTTGCACACACGTTTTCTGTTGGTGGGGTTTAGCCTAAGTTTCTTTTGGCGATTACTCTGATCTGTTCCCTGTCCACATTTTCCGCCAAGGCTTTTGTGGATTCGGGAGCAGCGCTAAACCTAATGGACTTGGATTTTGCTAAACGTCGTGGATTTCCGTTGACACTTCTGCAGACGCCTATCCCTTTGAGGGGGATTGATGCTACCCCTCTGGCTAAAAATAAACCTCAGTTTTGGACCCAGTTGGTCATGCGGGTCGCCCCAGACCACCAAGAAAATTGCAGATTTTTGGTGTTGCATGGTCTGCATGATGCCATTTTTCTGGGGTTTCCCTGGTTGCAGATTCATAATCCAGTTTTGGATTGGAAGTCTGTGTCTGTGGTGAGTTGGGGTTGCCGGTGTACTTTCAGTGAGGCTCCGTTTTTTTCCACCTTTCCTCAGTCGCATGAGGTTCCTGACTATTTGGCGGACTTCTATGATGTATTTAGTGAGAATGAGTCTGTGTCCTTGCCTCCTCATAGGAGTTATGACTGTGCAATTGAACTAAGCCCGGGGTGTAAATTTCCTAAGGGTCGGCTCTTCAATTTATCTGTACCCGAGCACGAGGCTATGCGGTCCTATATTAAGGAGGCGTTGGAGAAGGGTTATATTAGACCATCCTCTTCACCCTTAGGTGCCGTTTTTTTTTTTGTGGCCAAGAAGGATGGTTCTTTAAGGCCGTGTATTGATTATCGTGCCCTCAATAAAATTACTATTAAATATCAGTATCCGTTACCCCTGATTTCGGATCTATTCTCTAGAGTCAGAGGTGCTTGGTGGTTTACCAAGCTTGACCTCAGGGGGGCGTATAATCTTATCCGCATTAAGCAGGGGGATGAATGGAAGACGCCGTTTAATACTCCGGAGGGACATTTTGAGTACCTGGTGATGCCTTTTGGGCTCACTAATGCCCCTTCTGTCTTCCAGTGCTTCATGAACGATATTTTCCGAGACTTTGTCGATAAATTTTTGATTATCTATCTGGACGATATTTTGATCTTCTCCAAGGATTGGGATGCTCATGTGGAACATATTCGGACTGTGTTCCGGATCTTGAGAGAGAATTCTCTGTATGTCAAAGGATCAAAATGCCTTTTTGGAGTACAGAGGATTTCTTTTTTGGGATTTATTTTGTCTCCGTCAACTATTGAAATGGACCCGGCCAAGGTACAGGCCATTTATGATTGGGTTCAGCCCACTTCTTTGAAGGCCCTCCAGAAGTTTTTGGGTTTTGCTAATTTTTATCGGAAATTTATAGCAAAATTTTCTAGTATTGCCAAACCATTGACTGACCTGACCAGGAAGGGTGCGGATGTGTTGAATTGGTCTCCGGAGGCGGTTGCTTCCTTTCAGGAGCTGAAGCGTAGATTTACCTCCGCCCCGGTTCTGCAGCAACCTGATGTCTCACTCCCGTTTCAGGTAGAGGTGGATGCTTCTGAGATTGGTGCAGGAGCAGTGTTGTCCCAAAAGGATCCGGTAACATCTAAAATGAATCCCTGTGCTTTCTTTTCCCGAAAGTTCTCTTCATCTGAACGTAACTATGATGTGGGGAATCGGGAACTGTTGGCCATGAAATGGGCATTTGAGGAGTGGAGACATTGGTTGGAGGGAGCCAAACATCAAGTTGTGGTCCTCACTGACCACAAAAATTTGATTTACCTAGAGTCGGCTAAACGCTTGAACCCTAGACAGGCTAGGTGGGCCTTGTTTTTTACACGTTTTGATTTTGTGGTCTCTTTCCTTCCTGGAACTAAGAATGTCAAGGCAGACGCCCTCTCTAGGAGTTTCTTTGCTGATTCTCCTGTGGTGACCAAGCCTGCTACCATCTTAGGCGAAGGGGTAGTTCTTTCTGCCATCTCGCCCGATTTGAGACTTGCTCTGCAAGAGTTCCAGGAGGACAAACTTGAGCGTTGCCCCAGTGGAAAGTTGTATGTTCCTGACCAGTGGAAGAAGAGAGTGATGTCTGAAGTTCATTGCTCTGCATTGGCTGGTCATCCGGGTATTTTTGGTACTAGAGATCTGGTGAGTCGCTATTTTGGTGGCCCACCTTGTCTCATGATGTCAGGAATTTTGTGCAGTCCTGTGGGACTTGCTCCCGGTCTAAATCTTGTTCTCGCTCTAGTGGGTTGTTGATGCCTTTGCCGGTCCCCAGGAGGCCATGGACCCATATTTCAATGGATTTCATCTCTGATATGCCGGTCTCTCAAAGAATGACTGTTATTTGGGTGATTTGTGATAGGTTCTCTAAGATGGTTCATCTTGTACCACTCCCTAAGTTGCCATCTTCCTTTGAGTTGGTGCCCCTGTTTTTGCAACAGGTGGTTCTCTTGCACGGGATTCCTGAAAACATTGTACCTGACAGAGGAGTTCAATTTGTGTCTAAATTTTGGAGGACGTTCTGTTCCAAGTTGGGAATTCAGTTGTCCTTCTCCTCTGCTTTTCACCCTCAGACCAATGGGCAGACAGAGAGAACAAACCAGACCTTGGAGTCGTATTTGAGATGTTTTATTTCCGCTGATCAGGATGATTGGGTTTCATTTTTGCCCTTGGCCGAATTTGCTTTAAATAATAGAGCTAGTTCTGCCACTTTGATGTCACCTTTTTTTTGTAACGTTGGGTTTCATCCTCGATTTTCTTCAGGGCAGGTGGAGCCCTCTGCCTGCCCAGGTGTTGACACTATGGTGGAGAGAATGCACCAGATCTGGGACCAAGTGGTGGATAAGTTATCTCTCTCCCAGGAAAAGGCCCAGCGGTTTTCCAATCGACATAGGACCATTGGTCCCCAGTTTAAGATTGGTGATATGGTGTGTTTATCATCAAAAAATATTGCTATGAAGGTGGCTTCTCCTAAGTTTAAGCCTAGATTTATTGGACCTTACAAGATTTTGGAGATTATTAATCCAGTCTCTTTTCGTTTGGCTCTTCCTGTCACATTTAAGATCCATAATGTGTTCCATAAGTCCTTGTTGAAGAGGTTTGTTGAGCCAGTTGTGCCTGAGGTGGCACCTCCGGACCCTGTATTGGTTGAAGGTAACTTGGAATATGAGGTAGAGAAAGTTCTGGATTCCCGTCTGGCTAGACGGAGACTCCAGTATTTGGTTAAGTGGAAGGGTTATGGTCAGGAGGATAATTCCTGGGTCTCTGCCTCTGATATTCATGCCAAAAGATTGGTGCGTGCCTTTCATCGGGCTCACCCTGATTGCCCTGGTAGCGTTGTTGAGGGTTCGGTGACCCCTCCTCAAGGGGGGGGTACTGTTGTGAGTTCATTTTCCCCTCCGTCACTGAGGCCTGGTGAACTCCCTATTCTAGTGAAGGAAGGTAGTGAGCCTGATTATCAGGCACCTGGGACTAATGAAGACGATTGGCTGAGTGGAGTCACTGACTGGATTTAAGGCAGCCTACGCCCTTTCTGCCCTGCGGGTGATTTCTCTGTGGACTCTTGGACACCAGTCTGATTCCTTTTCTCCTAAAGCTAAGTTTTCTGTTTTGCCTTTTTGCATTTAAGATTTGTTTTTGTTTTTCTTGCTTTTTGGATTCTGCCACTCCCTGCTGGAGTGTGCAGTGTTCCGTGAGCTCTGTCTCCTGAAAGTACCTGAGTGCTGATTTAGTTTTTGAAGCTTAGTTGCTTCAAGGCCATTTTTATATCAGCTTGTTGGCTTTTGTCTCTGATAGGGTTTTGGCAGATTGCAGACAGCAGCCTTCCTATCCGTTCCTATCTAGGTAGTTTTTGGGCCCCGTCTTTGCTCAGCCTGTCTTTCTGTCTGTGTAAGTGTTTTCATCTTGCTTCACCGTCATTATATGTGGGGGGCTGCCTATCGCTTTGGGTCTGCTCTGGGGCAGTTAGATTTCCCCTTTCCTTCTTTAGGCCTATGTATCTCTCCGGCTGTGATCGAGGGGTCTAGGTCATCGTAGGAACCCCCCACGGCTACTGCTAGTTGTGTTTATAGGTTCAGGGGTCTGCAATCTGATAGTTGCCAACTTCTCTGGTTTTCTGGACTTAGCTAGCATTTCTGTTTTTGCCTCCTACGGTGACTCAATCATAACAGACTGGGCTGAATCCCCATTTTTGTCTCTGATCAGTTGATCTCTTTTGCTCTGTCTTCAGAATATACCTGAGTGCTGATATAGTGATTTGAAGTCTAGCGACTTCAGGGCCTTTTTCTATCAGACGTGTTGGACATTCTTTTTGGCAGGGTTTTTTGCGTGATTGCAGAAAGCAGCTTTTCTTTCCTGTCCTTTCTAGTTAGCGAGGGCCCCATCGTTTGCTCAGCCTATCTTTCTACCTGTGTCTGTGTTTTCATCTTGTTTCACCGACAATACATGTTGGGGGCTGTCTATTGCTTTGGGGTCTGCTCTGGGGCAGTTTAGATTTTCCCTTTCTTTCTTTAGGCTTATTTAGTTCTCCGGCCGTGACGAGGCATCTAGGACCACAGTAGGCATGCTCCACGGCTACTGCTAGTTGTTGTGGATAGGATCAGGGGTCTGCAGTCCGCTAGTTACCAACCTCTCTGGTTTTCTGGGCTTAGCTTGCTTTTTGTTTTTTCCTCCTCGGTGACTCATTCATAACAGAGACACAATTCCAATCCAGCAGAGGCAGGGGAACACTGGCAAAGTTCTGGGAGAGTTTTCTTAGACCCTCCCATCGCACTGGCCCTGGGGCAGGGGCAGTGTCAGACTGGGATGCGAAGAGCCCACCAGTAACCTACTCCAGGGCCCCCCTTTTCAGCTACATGCAAATGTAACATTATCCTTAATCATAAATTTATATAACAATGAACAGGGTAGATTGGTAAATGAATAAGATGATGCCTTAATCTGTACATCGCGATTCAAGTATATTGTGACACGTACTGTTCTTATGATAGAGTGTTGGCCCAATCCTGCACAGGGGCCCACCAGAGGATTCTCCTGTTCTCCTGTGGGCCAGTCCAAGCCTCGGCGTGGGGTGCTCTCACCAGGAGTGCAAAGTTTTGGAAGATACTGAGGAAGTACCTTGCTGACTGTACCAACGTCCTCTGTGATTCCTCTGTGCCTTATAATTATTGGGTATCCAGGCTGGACAAGTGACATGAACTGGCTCTCTACACCTTGGAGGTCCTAGCCTGGCCTGGCCTGCCCTGCCGCTAGTATTTTGCCAGAGCGGGTTTTTAGTGCCGCTGGTGGAACTATAACTGATAAGCGCATCCACCTGTCAACTGAAAATCCTGACTCTTTTAAAAATGAACAAGGACTGGATTGCTCCAGACTTCTCTACACCACCAAATGATATCAGCAAAACATAACCTCCAATACAGTGTATTTTTTGGAGGTGTATTCTCATGCACCTCTTGTCACCCACACATGGGTATACATTTCCTGATTTTGTCTATTTGCTGTTATACTCCTCATTCTCCTCATCCTCATCAGCCACCACCTATCATGATCCAGGTTGGATATGACAGAGAAAATGCACAAGTAACCTTTTTTTTTGTTTCTCAAGCTGTGCTTGGAGATGTTTTTGCCCCCGGTGGCCATTTGGATTATTGCACTGTGGTGTTTTTGTTCTAAATTTGCCCCCCCGGTGGTGGTGAGCATCATTGCACTCTGTTTCTTTAGTTTTGTGCACGTAATTATAAAACTGGTGTGATTGCTCTATAAAAGGGTGTCAGGTGTGGTAATCATTGTTGGTGATTTCTAGAGTCCTCAGTTACAAGCAAGCCTGGGTGAAGGATGGAGCTGAAGGAGAGTCCCAGGCAGCTCAGTGAGAGTCCTGGAGTGGCAGCTATGGTGTCTGCGAGTAGGGCTGGCTGTCATGAATGAGTCACCGAGGAGGAAAAAACAAAAAGCAAGCTAAGCCCAGAAAACCGGAGAGGTTGGTAACTAGCGGATTGCAGACCCCTGATCCTATCCACAACAACTAGCAGTAGTCATGGAGCGTGCCTACGGTGATCCTAGACACCTCGTCATGGCCGGAGAACTAAATAAGCCTAAAGAAAGAAAGGGAAAATCTATACTGCCCCAGAGCAGACCCCAAATCAATAGACAGCCCCCAACATGTATTGTCGGTGAAACAAGATGAAAACACAGACACAGGTAGAAAGATAGGCTGAGCAAACTATGGGGCCCTCGCTAACTAGAAAGGACAGGAAAGAAAAGCTGCTGTCTGCATTCACGCAAAAAACCCTGCCAAAAAGAATGTCCAACACGTCTGATAGAAAAAGGCCCTGAAGTCGCTAGACTTCAAAACACTATATCAGCACTCAGGTATATTCTGAAGACAGAGCAAAAGAGATCAACTGATCAGAGACAAAATGGGGATTCAGCCCAGTCCCAGCCAGGGCTGGCTGAACACAAAACTAAGTAAACCAGACAAAAACTCATATGAACAATAGCAGAGAAAACTTAGCTTTATGAAGGCAGGAACCAAACTGGAAACCAGGAACCAGAGTAAGGAAAAGTCACCAGCAAGAAACTAGGGAGTCGGCTGCCTTAAACCCAATCAGAAACTCCTGATGTCCAATCGCAGTCCTCTTCCTCAGGTGGTCGGTCTCTGCCATTTAGATCAGCTTCATTACCTCCCTTCACCAACAGAGGGAGTCCAGATAGAGAACTCACTACTTCTCTGTCAGCACAGCCAGCTCCATAACCCTCACCAGAAGCCAGAGGCAAACCCGAAAATGAGCTCATAACAGTACCCCCCCTTGAGGAGGGGTCACCCAACCTTCATCCACGCCACCGGGCCGATCAGGATGGGCCCGATGAAAAGCACGAACCAATCTATCGGCATGAATATCAGAGGCAGAGACCCAAGAATTGTCCCCCTGGCCATAACCCTTCCACTTGACCAAATACTGGAGTCTCCATCTAGCCAGACGAGAATCCAGTATTTTCTCTACCTCATATTCCACATTACCTTCAACCAATACAGGGTCAGGAGGTGCAGCCATAGGAACTACTGGCTCAACATATCTCTTCAACAACGACATATGAAACATGTTATGGATCTTAAACGTAACAGGAAGGGCCAATCGAAAAGAAACCGGATTAAGAATCTCCAAAATCTTGTAAGGTCCAATAAATCTTGGCTTGAACTTTGGAGAAGCCACCTTCATAGCGATATTTTTTGATGATAACCAAACCATATCACCAACCTTAAACTGGGGACCAATGGTCCTATGCCGGTTAGAAAACCGCTGGGCCTTTTCCTGGGAGAGAGACAACTTATCCACTACTTGGTCCCATATCTGCTGCATTCTCCCTACCACAGTTTCAACACCTGGGCAGGCTGAAGATTCCACTTGCCCTGAAGAAAATCGAGGATGAAACCCAAAGTTACAGAAAAAGGGCGACATCAAGGTGGCAGAACTAGCTCTATTATTTAAAGCGAATTCGGCCAAGGGCAAAAATGAAACCCAATCATCCTGATCAGCAGATATAAAACATCTCAAATAGGACTCCAAAGTCTGGTTTGTTCTCTCCGTCTGCCCATTGGTCTCAGGGTGAAACGCAGAGGAGAAGGACAACTGAATTCCCAGCTTGGAACAAAAGGCTTTCAAGAATCTGGAAACAAACTGAACTCCTCTGTCCGATACAATGTTCTCAGGAATCCCATGCAACCGAACCACCTGTTGTAAAAACAAGGGTACCAACTCTGAGGAAGATGGCAACTTTGGGAGTGGTACAAGATGGACCATCTTAGAGAATCTATCACAAATCACCCAGATAATAGTCATTCTCTGAGAGACAGGAAGATCAGAAATAAAATCCATTGAAATATGGATCCATGGCCTCTTAGGCACTGGCAAGGGCAACAACAACCCACTAGAGCGAGAACAGGGTTTAGACCGGGAACAAGTCCCACAGGACTGCACAAAATTCCTGACATCAAGAGATAAGGCAGGCCACCAAAAAGACCGACTCACCAAATCTCTGGTAACAAAAATACCTGGATGACCAGCCAATGTGAAGCAATGAACTTCAGACATCACTCTCTTCCACTGGTCAGGAACATACAATTTTCCCATAGGACAACGCTCAGGTTTGTCCTCCTGGAATTCTTCCAGAGCACATCTCAAATCGGGCGAGATGGCAGAAAGAACTACCCCCTCACCTAGGATGGTAGTAGGCTTGGTCACAACAGGAGAATCAGCAAAGAAACTCCTAGAAAGGGCGTCTGCCTTAATATTCTTAGTGCCTGGAAAAAAGGAGACCACAAAATCAAAACGCGTAAAAAACAAGGCCCACCTAGCCTGTCTAGGATTCAAGCGTTTGGCCGACTCAAGGTAAATCAAATTCTTGTGGTCAGTGAGGACCACAACTTGATGTCTAGCTCCCTCCAACCAATGTCTCCACTCCTCAAATGCCCATTTCATGGCTAACAATTCCCGATTCCCCACATCATAGTTGCGTTCAGATGGGGAGAACTTTCGGGAAAAGAAGGCACAGGGATTCATTTTAGACCTCACCGGATCTTTTTGGGACAAAACAGCTCCTGCACCAATCTCTGAAGCGTCTACCTCCACCTGAAAAGGAAGTGAGACATCAGGTTGCCGCATAACCGATGCAGACGTGAACCTCCGCTTCAGCTCCTGAAAGGCCGAAACAGCCTCTGAAGACTAATTCAGCACATCAGCACCCTTCTTAGTTAAATCAGTCAGTGGTTTAGCAATACCAGAAATATTAGCTATAAATTTACGATAAAAATTAGCAAAACCCAAAAACTTCTGGAGAGCCTTCAAGGAAGTGGGTTGAACCCAATCATAAATGGCCTGTAGCTTGGCCAGGTCTATTTCAATAGTTGACGGAGACAAAATAAATCCCAAAAATGAAATCCTCTGTACACCAAAAAGGCACTTCGATCCCTTAACATACAAGGAATTCTCCCTCAAAATCCGGAACACAGTCCGAACATGTTCCACATGAGAATCCCAATCCCTGGAAAAGATCAAAATATCATCCAGAAAGATGATCAAAAACTTATCCACAAAGTCCCGGAAAATATCATTTATGAAGGATTGGAAGACAGAAGGGGCATTAGTGAGCCCAAAAGGCATCACCAGGTACTCAAAATGTCCCTCCAAAGTATTAAACGCCATCTTCCATTCATCCCTATGCTTGATGCAAATAAGATTATACGCCCCCTGAGGTCAGGCTTAGTAAACCAGCAAGCACCTTTAACTCTGGAGAATAAATCAGAAATCTGGAGCAACGGATACTGAAATTTAACCGTAATTTTGTTTAGGGAACGATACTCAATACAAGGCCTTAATGAACCATCCTTGGCCACGAAAAAAAACCCAGAACCTAAGGGCGAAGAGGATGGTCTAATATGACCTTTCTCCAACGACTCCTTAATATAAGATCGCATAGCCTCGTGTTCGGGTACAGATAAATTGAAAAGTCGACCCTTGGGAAATTTACACCCAGGTCTCAACTCAATTGCACAGTCATAACTCCTATGAGGAGGCAAAGACGCAGACTTGCTCTCACTAAATACATCATAAAAATCAGCCAAATAGTCAGGAACATCATGCGACTGGGGAGAGGTGGAGAAAACAGGAGTGTCACCAAGAGCACACCGACAACCTCAACTCACCACAGACACAGATTTCCAATCCAAAACCGGATTATGGATTTGCAACCAGGGAAAACCCAGAACAATGGTATCATGTAAATTATGCAACACCAAAAATCTGCAATTTTCTTGGTGGTCTGGGGCGACCCGCATTATCACCTGAGTCCAAAACTGAGGTTTATTCTTCGCCAAAGGAGTAGCATCAATACCCCTCAAAGGAATAGGCATCCGCAGAGTTGTCATAGGAAAACCACAACGTTTAGCAAAATCCAAGTCCATTAGATTCAAGGCCGCTTCTGAATCCACAAAAGTCTTCATGGAAAATGTGGATTAGGAGCAGATCAGAGTAATTGCCAAAAGAAACTTAGGTTGTACACCACACACAGCAAATGTGTGTGCAAAACGTTTCTCTCGTATAGGGCAGACAGAAATAACATGAGAGGCATCTCCACAGAAAAAAACACAGCTTATTTCGCCTTCTAAACTCCTGACATTGCGCCCTAGACAAAACTCCATCACATTGCATAGGTTCAGACATTTGTTCAAAATGTGGCAGTGCCTCCCGTGTAGTCTTGCGTTCACATAAACGCCGATCAACTTGAATGGCTAATGTCATAGAATCGTCAAGACCAGAGGGAACAGGAAATCCCACCATAGTATCTTTTAGAATCTCAGACAAACCCTTCCGAAAGAGAGCTGCCAATGCACTATCATTCCATGTAGTAAGGACCGCCCACTTTCAGAATTTCTGACAGTATAACTCTGCAGGATCCTGACCCTGGTTCAATGCCAATAGGGCTCTCTCAGCTTGATCAATAGCATTAGGTTCATCAAATAACATCCCCAAGGCTTGAAAAATGTATCCACATTAGTCAAAACAGGATCTTCAGGTGTCAAAGAAAACGCCCAATCCTGGGGATAGCCGCGCAGCAAGGAGATGACAATTTTAACCTGCTGCGCAGAGCTCCCCGATGAGTTAGGCTTCAAGGCAAGAAATAATTTACAATTATTCTTAAAATTCAAAAATTTAGACCGATCCCCAGAAAACACATCAGGAGCAGGGATCCTTGGTTCAACAGCATGTGAATGAGTGAGATAGGCGGAAATTCCCCGCACTTCAGCAGTGAGCTGCTCCACACGATCAGACAATTTCTTAATCTCCATCAAGGAGAAAAAAAAAAAGAATCCTCCTACGGCCCCAGAGAAAAAGAGGAGAGAAAATATACATATATATAAAAAAAATTCTGACACTTTTTTTTACAATTCTCTCCTGCTTTTGAGTATCCTAGAATCTGCGGTATGGCTGGTGATTCTGTTATGAATGAGTCATCGAGGAGGAAAAAGCAAAAAGCAAGCTAAGCCCAGAAAACCAGAGAGGTTTGTAACTAGCAGATTGCAGACCCCTGATCCTATCCACAACAATTAGCAGTAGGCGTGGAGCGTGGCTACGGTGATCCTAGATGCCTCGTCACGGCCGGAGAACTAAATAAGCCTAAAGAAAGAAAGGGAAAATCTAAACTGCACCAGAGCAGACCCCAAAGCAATAGACAGCCCCCAACATGTATTGTCGGTGAAACAAGATGAAAACACAGACACAGGTAGAAAGATAGGCTGAGCAAACGATGGGGCCCTCGCTACCTAGAAAGGACAGGAAAGAAAAGCTGCTGTCTGCAATCACGCAAAAAACCCTGCCAAAAAGAATGTCCAACACATCTGATAGAAAAAGGCCCTGAAGTCGCTAGACTTCAAATCACTATATCTGCACTCAGGTATATTCTGAAGACAGAGCAAAAGAGATGAACTGATCAGAGACAAAATGGGGATTCAGCCCTGTCCCAGCCAGGGCTGGCTGAACACAAAAACTAAGTAAACCAGACAAAAACTCATATGAACAATAGCAGAGAAAACTTAGCTTTAGGAAGGCAGGAACCAAACTGGAAACCAGGAGCCAGAGTAAGGAAAAGTCACCAGCAAGAAACTAGGGAGTCGGCTGCCTTAAATCCAATCAGAAACTCCTGATGTCCAATCGCAGTCCTCCGCCTCAGGTGGCTGGTCTCTGCCATTTAGATCAGCTTCATTACCTCCCTTCACCAACAGAGGGAGTCCAGATAGAGAACTCACTACTTCTCTGTCAGCACAGCCAGCTCCATAACCCTCACCAGAAGCCAGAGGCAAACCCAAAAATGAGCTCACAACAGCTGGCGTGACTTGGTGGATTGCAGCTGTGGTGTCAGCAAGGAGTTCTTGCATGGCTTGGTGGAGTGGCAGCTATGGTGTAGAGCTGCACTCGTGATGCTGTACTCGGTTGCTGGAGGGCTGGACTCAAGATGGTGGACTCTTGTTGGAAAGCTGGACTCATATGCTGGACTCTGTTTCTGGACAGCTGCAGGCAGGTGGTGGACTCTGTTTGCTCAAAGGCTGCACTATGGTGTTGGATCCGGCCAGAGGAAAAGATGCACGCAGGTGGTGGGCTCTGTTGCTGGGAGCGCAAGCAACAGAGCAAAGTTAAGTGGTGTTTCCCTGTTTTGTCTCTTTTCCTTATGTGTGTTTTAGTGCAGTGGTGGGATTAGTTTCCGCACCGGCCATTACACTAGAAACGGGTAGGTGGAGGGCAAGCTGGGGTTTAGAGGTATCCTGAGCGGCGCCCGGTGCGGAACCGGCCTAGGGAACGTTAGGAGTGTAGAGACACTGACTCAGGGGAGTGCAAGAGGTCTCCACTTCCCTGTTCCCTATGGCAGGGCCACCATTGTTATTGTTACACAGGTTTTCCCTTTTATTGTTTAAATTCTCCTTACTGGAGGAGGGGTTTCCAGACATACTTGTATTTCCGAAATTCGCCTGTTGGAGGCGGCGTATTCAGCTGCACGTTTTATTATTTAAATTCGCCCAACTGGAGGCGTAAACTCGCCCAACTGGAGGTGGTGTATCCAGGGTCACACGTGTCATCTAAATCCACCCTGCGGGAGGCGCTGTGTCCAGCCACGCGTGACCGTGACAACACCACTAGATCACCATGGTGACCGTGGTCTGTGATGCAACAGCCAGTTTTTTTTTTCAAGGGTGTTTATGAGGCCTGTAAGAAAAAAATTTACACAGTAAGTTGATGTGTACCCCCATGGGGACATGTTTGTCAGCGCATGCACATTACAACCATAGGAGACCCGCTCCTTTAAATTGGGAAAAGATTTTTAGTAGGCCATCCTCCACGTCTCTTCCAAGGGGTATTGGGTTGCATCCAAATTTGGAGCAGGCCTTGCATTCACTTCATGGGCAAACATTATGGGAGAAGCAAATTAAGAAAAATGTGAACTTTGGTTCAAAGTGGCCATCCAGTAAGTTGGTTCAAAGGGTTATTGGAGTGCATGTAACTTTGGGGCAGGCCTTGCATTCAATGCATAGGCTAATATTATGGGAGTAGCAATTTAAGAAAAATGGGAACTTTGGTTTCATGTGACCATCCGGTACATTGGTTCAAAGGGTGGTTGGGGTGCGTGTAACTTTGGGGCAGGGCGGGCCTTGCATTCAATGCATAGGCTAACATGGGAGTAGCGAATTAATAAAAATTGGAACTTTGGTTTCATGTGGCTATCCAGTATGTTGGTCCAAAGGGTTAATGGGGTGCGTGTATCTTTGGGGCAAAGCAGGGCAGGCCTTGCCTTCAATGCATAGGCAAATACTATGAGAAACCCACTTTCTACTAATGGGAACATTTTTTCATGAGACCCTCCTGTACGTCTGTTCAAAGGGGTATTGGGGTGCGTCTAAATTTGGTGCAGGGCAGGCTTTGCATTCAATGCATAGGCTAACAGTATAAAGAAAAAGGGGGAGACAGGGTGCTTCCAATGCGTAGGTCTGTATGGAAAGTAGATGAGTGCACAGCAAATATTAGGCTCACCTGATAGGGTTGTGAGAGTCACAACTAGTGTTGAGCATTCCGATACCGCAAGTATCGGGTATCGGCCGATACTTGCTGTATCGGAATTCCGATACCGACTTCCGATATTTTTTCAATATCGGAAGTCGGCATCGGAATCGGAAGTTCAAAGTTGATTGACAGCCTGACGTCATCATGGTGCGCGGTGTGTGCGCATCATGATGCACCGTCATTTCGGGCCTTCCGGGGGTCTCTGCCGGCCTGCCGGGGGGCTGTGCCGGCCTGCCGGGGGGCTGTGTGGACTGCCCGGGGTCTGTACCGGCCCGCCGGGGGGCTGTGCCGGCCTGCCGGTGGTCTGTGCACCCTGTGGGGGTCTGTACCGGCCTGCCGGGGGGCTGTGCCGGCCTGCCGGTGGTCTGTGCACCCTGTGGGGGTCTGTACCGGCCTGCCGGGGGGCTGTGCCGGCCTGCCGGTGGTCTGTGCACCCTGTGGGGGTCTGTGCCGGCCTGCCGGGGGGCTGTGCCGGCCTGCCGGGGGGCTGTGCTGATGTCCGGGGGTCTGTGCAAGCATCGTCCGATGGGACTACAAGTCCCATCTGGCGATGCCTGCTACCATGACAGTGATTGACACATTAGCCAATGATGGGACAGTAGTAGTCCCATCATCCGGCTAATGTGTTAAATGTTAAAAAAAAAAAAAAATATACTACATACATACTACATGCATGCTACATACATACTACATGCTACATACATACTACATACATACTACATACATACTACATACATACCACATACATACTACATACATACTACATACATACTACATACATACTACATACATAACACATATATACTACATACATACTACATACATACTACATATATACTACATGCATGCTACATACATACTACATGCTACATACATACTACATATATACTACATACATACTACATACATACTACATGCTACATACATACTACATATATACTACATACATACTACATATATGCTACATACATACTACATATATACTACATGCATGCTACATACATACTGCATGCTACATACATACTACATGCTACATACATACCACATATATGCTACATACATACTACATATATACTACATGCATGCTACATACATACTGCATGCTACATACATACTACATGCTACATACATACCACATATATACTACATGCATACTACATGCATGCTACATGCATACCACATACATACTACATACATACTACATACATACTACATGCTACATACATACTACATATATACTACATGCATGCTACATACATACTACATGCTACATACATACTACATATATACTACATGCATGCTACATACATACTGCATGCTACATGCATGCTACATACATACTACATACATACTACATGCTACATACATAACACATATATACTACATACATACTACATACAATACATTCATACAATACATACATAGACATACAGTACATATAACATAGAGTAACATACTTACCAATACTTGTCACATTGTTCCCAGAAGCCATTGTCTTTTACGGAATAAATATTAACATAACAAACCACAAAAATACTCACCCACGATCCGAAGCAGTCCACGAGTGTGTCCCACGACGATCTTGGGTAGAGAACTGCAGCATCAGCTGTTGCTGCCGTTCTCTACGGGCTGCAGGAATCCAATGACGGAAGGTAGGTATCCTTCCGCACTGTATTCCTCCGCCACTTAAAAAAAAAAAAAGTCCCTAGTCTCACTTTATGCCATTGCTGCGTGGGAATTTCCCACACAGCAATGGCATAAAGTGAGACTAGGGACTTTTTTTTTTTTTAAGTGGCGGAGGAATACAGTGCGGAAGGATACCTACCTTCCGTCATTGGATTCCTGCAGCCCGTAGAGAACGGCAGCAACAGCTGATGCTGCAGTTCTCTACCCAAGATCGTCGTGGGACACACTCGTGGACTGCTTCGGATCGTGGGTGAGTATTTTTGTGGTTTGTTATGTTAATATTTATTCTGTAAAAGACAATGGCTTCGGGGAACAATGTGACAAGTATTGGTAAGTATGTTACTCTATGTTATATGTACTGTATGTCTATGTATGTATTGTATGAATGTATTGTATGTAGTATGTATGTAGTATATATGTGGTATGTATGTAGCATGTAGTATGTATGTAGTATGTATGTAGCATGCATGTAGCATGCAGTATGTATGTAGCATGCATGTAGTATATATGTAGTATGTATGTAGCATGTAGTATGTATGTAGCATGCATGTAGTATATATGTAGTATGTATGTAGTATATATGTGGTATGTATGTAGCATGTAGTATGTATGTAGCATGCAGTATGTATGTAGCATGCATGTAGTATATATGTAGTATGTATGTAGCATATATGTAGTATGTATGTAGCATGTAGTATGTATGTAGCATGCAGTATGTATGTAGCATGCATGTAGTATATATGTAGTATGTATGTAGCATATATGTAGTATGTATGTAGCATGTAGTATATATGTAGTATGCATGTTGCATGCATGTAGTATATATGTAGTATGTATGTTGCATGTAGTATATATGTAGTATGTATGTTGCATGTAGTATATATGTAGTATGCATGTTGCATGCATGTAGTATATATGTAGTATGTATGTTGCATGTAGTATATATGTAGTATGTATGTTGCATGTAGTATATATGTAGTATGAATGTAGCATGTATGTAGTATGTAGTATGAATGTAGCATGTATGTAGTATGCATGTTGTATGTATGTAGCATGTAATTTTTTTATTTTTTTTTTACATTCAACACATTAGCCGGATGATGGGACTACTACTGTCCCATCATTGGCTAATGTGTCAATCACTGTCATGGTAGCAGGCATCGCCCGATGGGACATGTAGTCCCATCGGACGATGCCTGCACAGACCCCCGAAGCCTACACAGCCCCCCAGCAGGCCGGCACAGCCCCCCGGAGCCTGCACAGCCCCCCTGGCAGGCCGGCACAGCCCCCTGGCAGGCCGGCACAGACCACCGGAGCCTGCACAGACCCCCTGGCAGGCCGGCACAGCCCCCCGAAAGGCCCGTACAGACCCCAGAGAGGCTGTACAAGGGAAAAACAGGATTTTTCTTATTCCGATACCGGAAGTCCCATAGACTTGAATGGGACTTCCGGTATCGGAATCGGCGATACCGATACTTTTTTTTAAGATCGGCCGATCCATTCCGATCCGATACTTTGAAGTATCGGACGGTATCGCTCAACTCTAGTCACAACACCTATAATCGCATAAAACAGCTGCAGCAGTCTGCACGAGGTCCAAGGACTTGGTACAAAGAGAAGGCTGGTAGTGCAATAAGAGACTGCGCTGCTGTGGTAGAATTCAAGATATCTTTATTGCCAATGCGTTTCCTGAGCCAGTCCCAGCTCACTTCATCATGAAGTGAGCTGGGACTGGCTCAGGAAACGCATTGGCAATAAAGATATCTTGAATTCTACCACAGCAGCGCAGTCTCTTATTGCACTACCAGCCTTCTCTTAGGCTAACAGTATGGCAGTACCAAGTGAAAAAAATGGGAACTTTGGTTTCATGTGGCCATCCAGTATGTTGGTTCAAAGGGTTATTGGGGTTCTTGTAACTTTTTGGCAAGTCGGGGCTTGCATTTAATGCATAGGCAAACAGTGTGGCAGTACAAAATTTCTTATAATAGGAACTTTGGTTTCACGTGGCCATCCAGGACGTCGGTTCCAAGTGTTATTGGGGTGCGTGTAAGTTTGTGGCAGGGCAGACCTTGCATTCACTTCATGGGCAAACTGTATGGGAGTAAAAAAAATAAGCATAATGGGAACTTTAGTTTCATGTGGCCATCCACTGTGTTGGTTCAAAGGGTTATTGGGGTGTGTGTAACTTTTTGGCAAGGCGGGCCTTGCATGCAATACATAGGCAAACAGTCTGGCAGTAATAAATAAATAATAATGGGAGCTTTGGTTTCATGTGGCCATCCAGTACATCAGTTCAAAGGGTTATTGGGGTGCGTGTAACTTTCGGTCAAGGCAGGCCTTGCATTCAATGCATAGGAAAACACTATGGGAGACCCACTTTCTTATAATGGGAACATTTTTTCATGAGGCCCTCCTGTACATCTCATCAAAGTGGTATTGGGGTGAGTCCTAATTTTTGGCAGCCCAGTCACTCAATGCATAGGCAATAACAGTATAGGAGACCCACTGTTTAATAATGGGAACAAAGCATAGCCGGCTGATGGCCCTTTAAGGATAGTAATGCTGCCTGATGCCCTTATAAAAATAGGCTTTGTGACTTTCAGAGTCCCTCCTTCATAAATGAAACAGGATGTGTCTGATGATGTGTCACACACCACATGGTCAGCTAAGGTTGTTAAATGTTAAAATGACATTTCCCAGTGAATGCATCTGTATTGATTGAAAGCAATGCTAAATTTGAAAACGCATCAAAAACGCTACGTGGGAACATAGCCCAAGTGGTGGAGCGACATCTATTTTAGGGTTATCAATTTTGCCTTACATATAAATCATTACCCTGGATAGGATGTTCCTTAACATATTTCCCAGGAAAATCCATTTTGGTGCGCCTGTAAAAGTGGAGAAACACTCTGACAACATTGCTCACAGCTGTGACCTAGGAGTCAGAAATGCTTCCAGGAGTCTTCCCCATGATGTTCCCATGTCAATCCAGCACTGTTCTCATCGATTTCAGACGTTTTCAGACCCTAAGAAGACCCCCAGGGGGGTCACAGCAAAAATGCTCTGGTTTCCCATAGACTTACACTGGGCTTGTTGCTCACGTCGAGCACTCAAGCATTCCTATATGCTCGATCCGAGCAATGAGCACCGGAGCGCATTTTAGTGCTCGCCCATCACTATACGGCCTTTATACAGTCCGGGTCATGTGGTGCAGTGGCCAGTTACAGCCATATCAATACTTGACATGGCTGTGATGGCTCCGGAAGGTGAGGAGGTAATACCTCCTATGACCTATCTTTCTTATGAAAATAGTTGATGAAAATAAGATTGCAACTTAAGATAAGTGGTGCTTAACCATATTGGGGTTGGTGTCCCCAGGATGTGGCACAGTTCCGACGCTCGCTTTGCTGTAGCTTTTTCTCCCTGGGAAATAAAAGGTATCACCTCCTCACCTTTTCAACTGGTATCACGAGGGTTAATATAGTCTGTTTATTACAAGTAAGTGTGGGAGAGAGGGTCCCTGTCGAGTGTCCGAGTCGGAACCAAGGGGACCGTCACCTGGGTTCCGGGGAAACTGTTTCCGGGGGACAGAGTTCAGGGATGGACCGTGGAGACTGACAGGTGGGCTGGGAAGGATCCAACATAAAAGGGGTGGGGAACTCGAGTCACAGTGAGTCAGCAGAATGAGGCAGAAGGAGCAGGAGACCATGGGAGCGACTGAGAGCCAGAGCAACTTACCAGAGCTAGGAAGGAGGCCAGAGACAGGAGAGATACTCCCCATGGACATCAGTGGGATGGCGCCGAGACGACCGTCCGAGAACCGCTGCCCCGCGTCGACCAGCGGCCGCTGTCGCCTTCCTCCAGCCTGCGGCTGCGGACTGCCCGCGGTCGCTCATGGCCATTGCCGTCTCGCTTCTGCCCGTGGCTGCGGCCTGCCCGCGGACACCAGCGGCCACTGCCACCTCACTTCAGCCCGAGGCTGCGGCCTGTCTCCCGCCGCCCGCAGCCACCCCGCTTTTACCCATGGCCGCGGCTAGTTCTGTGCCGTCGGCGGCCACCACTATCCCGCTCCAGTCCACGGCAAGGGCCGGGCCGTTGCTCGCCACGGGTCTTTCGTTGCAGTCACTGACTGCGCAGGTGGTCTGCCAGCCGCCAGCCTGCATCGCCGCTGCTTGCTCCTATAAGGGGGCTGCGGCCCATCTGTCCAAGGACTCCTCCTCGGCCTGTTGTGCCCCTGCTTCACCGGAGCATTGGAACGCTCGAAGACTACGAAAGATCTTCAGCGGCTGGGCCCAGCTGCTGCTACGCCGAAGAACCATCGTCCGGGGAGCCGAGGGACGTCGAGCCGGTTAAGTGACACTATATAGTTAAGGACCCGTAGTCGGCCATACCGCGGCCCTATAGTGACCGGCTTTGCCGGACTTAGTCGTGTTCTTATATTTCCGTGTTGGCTTGTATTGGGTCCCTGCGAGAACAATTCCTGTTATTTTGGTCTGTTGCTTAGACTATCCTTGCGGATACTTACCTATAAACCTATAAAAGTTGTTACCAAAAACACAAAACCGTCTCGCGTCTCGACACTGCATCCTACGTACCTGCTAGTATCACATTTGGCGTAGTCGGCAGGATGCAGTCTCCGAGCGCGGACAATGAGGGCTCCCGGCCCAGCATTTCTTTGGGGACTATGCTAAGCAAAATACCCAGGTTCTATGGCAGCAATGCTATGCTGTGGGGCTGGACGGAGCGAATGCGTGGGTTATTTAGGATGCATCCGCTTACCCCTGACCTAGAGGCAGAAGTGGCCCTGATGGCGTTGGACAGTGAAGCCCAGGATTCCGTAATGTTGAGGCCCCCATGGGCAGTAAAACACCTTCATCAGGGTGTTACAGATCTTAGAAGAGACCTATGGGGACCCGACCGATGTGGGGGAACTGAGAACCCGGATGTTTAGTCGCATGCAGAAAGAGGGGGAAACAGTGACCCAGTATATGAATGTTTTGGAGGAACTGTTTTTAGCCATTGAAAGGAAGGATGGAGTTGGCGTGGGGACCATGGACGTAACATTATGTGACCTGTTAGTGACCGGGTTACGAGGCACCCTGACAAGACAGGCTTTGCGAGAGTGGGTGCGAGTGGACCCACATCTGACCTTTTCAGAAATAGGGAAGGAGGCACGTGTTCGAGAACAGGAGCAAGAGGTGCCGGTCCCCGTGGGGATGGCACGCAGTATCGAAGTATCCGTAAGCGCCCTGGGCGAAACCCACTGGGTACAAGAGGTGAAGCAAGAGATGCAGAGTATTAAAGGTGAATTGACCCGAAGCCAAGAAAGAGGCCTCAAGGAGTCGGCCAGGGCCGGGTAAAGGAGGCATGAACCATCGCGGCCCTCACCCAAGTCGGTCCCCATGACCATTCACCTGTTACGATTGTGGAGAATTGGGACACTCCGCCCGAGAGTGCCCACGTTCCAGGGGAAACCCGCCCCGCTGGCCAAGAAGAGCAGAGGACCCTGAGCCGTGGAGACGCCGCCCGGAGCCGGAGCCCACCACACAGGGTGGAGGAAGTCACGAAGACCTGGTCGCGCGGTGCCAAGTGGTATGGGCAGAGATCGAAGGCCGTGCCGTACGATGCTTAGTAGATACGGGATCGCAAGTAATGACTATGCCAGAGACTTATTTTCGGCAGCATTTTCCCGAAGCAGTGAGACCTCAGTGGGGGTCCATGAAAAAGGTGGTAGCCGCCAACCAGCTACCAGTTTCTGTCATCGGAGTAGCCTGGATGCAGATTTCGATAAGCGGCAAATCACTCGGCCGCCAGGGAGTGGTCCTGACCCAGGGAGACACAAGCAGCAAACATCTGGTTACTCAATGAGCTCACACAAGAGACTCTGAGCCACTGGGGTTCTCGCATGGCTCAAGGGCAGGTCTTCCAGCAGTTGGTGCGGGAGGTACGAGTGCTCCAGGAGTGCCAGGAGAGTGAGGCGCTAGGCAAAGTCATCGCGCCAGCGGCTCCCCCGCTCATGCTGCCTCCAGGACAGATGGTGATGGCCCTGCCGATCCATGCCCCGATGCCACTGGAGGGCGTGGAGGTGCAGGTGGAGCCATGCTACTCAGAGCGCCTGCACCCTGGCATACTGGTAGCCCGCTCCCTGGCCACGGTGCAGGAGGGGACCGTCCTGGTGCGCTGTGTCAACCTGGAAGACCAAGATATCGCCTTGAAGCCCCGGGCCAAAATGGCCAAACTAGTAAGGCCTTTGGAGGAGATGCTGCCGGACCCCGTGGTCCAGTTGAAGGTGCAGCCCAAAGATCCTTGAGCAGTAATGATACGGACCCTACAGACTGCCATATCCTCGACCGAGGAGAAAGGTCAAGCCATCCTGGAGAGAATGAGGGCCAAACTTTCCAGCCCAACTTCTCCTGGTAGAGACACTTCTCGGACAATATTACAGTGTCTTCGCCAGTCATGAGGATGACTTAGGATGTACCACGGCCATAACGCATGGGATCCCCACGGCAGGAGCGGCCCCCATCCGGGAGCGATATCAGCAAATTCCACCGCAGCTATACCAGGAAGTGAAAACCCTATTAGCTCAAATGCTTCTGAAGGGGGTCATACAAGAAAGCCAGAGCCCCTGGGCGGCTCCCATTATACTGGTTCGCAAAAAAGATGGTACTCTGCGTTTTTGTGTGGATTACTGAAAGTTGAACGCCTGCACCATCAAGGACTCGTATCCACTGCCCTGCATAGAAGAGTCTCTGTCCGCCCTGGGGAACGCAACGTACTACTCAACTCTAGATCTGGACAGTGGGTTCTGGCAGGTGCCGATGTCGGAGGAAGACAGAGCCAAGACAGCATTTATCCTTCCCATGGGACTGTTCGAGTTTAATCGGATGCCATTCGGGCTGGCCAGCGCCCCAGGAACCTTCCAGCGGTTGATGGAGCGGTGTCTGGGAGACCTCAACTTTGAAGCCACGTTGATATACCTCGACGATATCATCACCTATTCCGCCACGTTCGAGGAACACCTGCGACGGTTGGGGCCGGTGCTCGGCCGGCTGCAGAAGTACGGGTTGAAGGTAAAGTCCCAGAAATGCCACCTGTTCCGCACCCAGATCGAATATCTGGGGCATACAGTCTCGGTGGTGGGTGTCAGACCATCCCTGGAAAAGGTTGCTGCCATCCAGGGGTGGCCCACCCCCAAGACGATGAAAGACGTGCGGGCCTTCCTAGGTTTGGCCGGCTGCTACCGTCGGTTCGTGAAGAATTTTGCATGCTGAGCCTGAGTCCTGCAGGTCCTGCTGAAGGGGACTCCAGCCAGGGTGAATGGATGGGAGGTCCAGTGGCAGCAACCGCAAGAAGATGCATTTCAAGATCTCAAAGCTGCACTCTCGGAAGCCCCGGTATTGGCATATGCGGATTTCTCACAACCGTTCATCCTGCATACCAACGGGAGCCTTCAGGGACTAGGAGCTTTGTTGTCACAGGTGAAGGACGGCCGAGAGAAAGTGATCGCCTATGGTAGCCGGTCGCTGCATGACTGAACGCAACCTGGAAAATTACAGGTCCTTTAAGCTCGAGCTCCTTGCGGTAGTGTGGGCAATGACGGAGCGGTTTGCAGAGTATCTGGCGGACTCCGAGGTGGTGGTGCGGACTGACAACAACCCACTAGCCCATTTGGAGAATTCCAAACTGGAGGCCCTGGAGCAGCGGTGGGTGGCTCGGATGGCCAAGTTCAACTACAAGATCATCTACAAAAGAGGTGCTGAAAACGCGCACGCTGACGCACTCTCCAGAATCCGACACACCACCCCAGGGAGGAATCGAGATGACGAATTAGAAGGAGAAGATACACAGTTCGCCCTCACCACCGCCGCGCTTACAGCCACCACGCAAGAAGCGCCTCATCCGGGACCCTTAAGGGGAATTCTGGAACAGCCATGTGACAAGTGAATCCAGCAGCAGGAAGATGGAGAAATTGGACTCCTGCGCCCATGGGTGGCCACCGGCAAACTGCCCACTGGCTCACAGAGACAGACTTTGACCCAGGATATGTTGCTGATGTTGCGCCAGTGGGAGAAACTAGTCATCAAAAAGGGACTTTTATATCGGAGAGTTGAGTCACGAACAACGTCTGCTGCAATATGGCAGGTGATCGTGCCTGGAACCCATCTCAGCCACCTGGCTCGGGAAGCCCACGAAAAGGGGGCTCACTTTGGTGCTCAAAAGACTTTGCAATGGTTGCAGCAGATAGTGTACCATCCACGCTTGCACGCTGCTGTGGAAGAAGTTTGCCAAACCTGCCGCCCGTGCGAGCTCGCTAAACCTCCCGCGCAACGAGCCCCGGTGCAGACAATTGTAACATCAGCTCCCCTCAAGCTCCTCACGGTGGACTATCTGACCATAGGTCCTGCCTACCAGGGGTATGAACATTGTCTCGTTATGGTGGATCATTTCACCAAGTTCGCTGTGGTCACCCCCACCCGAGACCAGACAGCGGAGTCGGCTGCCTATGTGATTTGTAAAAACTTTATCCAAGTGTACAGCTGCCCGCAATGAATACATTCGGACCAAGGAGCGTGCTTCCTAGGAAGAGTCATGAAAGAAGTACATCATCTCTATGGTATCGATAAGTCTCGGACTACACCATACCACCCACAGGGAAACGGAGCCTGCGAACAATTCAATCGGACACTAATCCAAATGCTGCGTACCCTGGAGAGTGACCGAAAGGACCGCTGGCCTGAATACGTCCCTGAGCTGGTGTGGGTATATAATAACCGGGTGCACCTTTTGACTGGTTACACCCCCTACTCATTGCTGTTTGGGCGGGAAGGCAAAGGAATCACGGAAGTGGAGTTAAACCCGGAGGAACCCCAACCCTGGACCGGAGTATCCTCGTGGGTCCGAAACCACCGGCACCGGCTGCAGACCCACCACCAAATCGTCCATACAAAGCTCCAGGATCTAGAACACCCGGGGGGAGCGCTGCCCCCACCAATTGACTTCCAGACTGGGGATCGGGTACTCGTACTAGGTCAATGCCCCCAAAACAAGTTAGAACCACGGTGGGAGGAGAACCTGTACCGAGTGTTGTGCCGGATAATCCCCGACGGGCCTGTGTATGAAATACAATCCGAAGGAAACTACGCACCTCTCACTCGTACTGTGCACCAAAATATGTTGCCCCCCTGTGCGTTCACTGATCCCATGCAACCCGAGCCGATCCCTCAGGTCCCCGACCCCCCGTCAACGGTCTGGGACCTAGATGACGAAGAGGACTTCCCAGCCACATCCGTGGGCCCTCCAAGTAGTGACATTGCAGCAGACCCAGTTAGCCCGCCAGAATCAACCAACCTACCACCATCCACCACCCCAGAAAGCTCCACCACAGTCGAACTTAGACGCTCCGAGCAGTCAACAGCTGGCAAACGACCTGAACGCCACGAACAGGACCAGTTCGTATGGCAACAAGAACTGTCATCTCTAAAGACTAAATCGAGTCTACTAAAGCCCTCGCCCGAAGACTGGCAAGCATACAGGGTGGGGGAGTGTGGGAGAGACGGTCCCCGCCGAGTGTCTGGGTCGGAACCAAGGGGACCGTCACCTGGGTTCCGGGGGAAACTGTTTCCGGGGGACAGAGTTCAGGGACGGACCGTGGAGACTGACAGGTGGGCTGGGGGAGGAGCCAATATAAAAGGGTCAGGGAACGCGAGTCACAGTGAGTCAGCAGAACGAGGTAGAAAGAGCAGGAGACCGTGGGAGTGACTGAGAGCCAGAGCGACTTAACGGAGCCAGGAAGGAGGCCAGAGACAAGAGAGATACTCCCGCCCAAGACAACCGTCCGAGAACCGCTGCCCCGCGTCGACCAGCGGCTGCTGCCGCCTTCCTCCAGCCCGTTGCCGCCTCGCTCCAGCTCGTGGCTGCATTCTGCCCACTGACACCAGCGGCCGTTGCCGCCTCGCTCCTGCCCACGGCTGCGGCCTGCCCGTGGATACCAATGGCCGCTGCCACCTCACTTCAGCCCGAGGCTGCTGCCTGTCTCCCGCCGCCAGCAGCCACCCCGCTTCTACCTGTGGCCGTGGCTAGTTCTGTGCCGTCGGCGGCCACCACTGTCCCGCTCCAGTCCACGGCAAGGGCCGGGCCGTTGCTCGCCGGGGGTCCTCCGTTGCAGTCGCTGGCTGCACAGGTGGTCTGCCAGCGGCCACCCCGCATCGCCGCTGCGTGCCCCTATCTGGGGGCTGTGGCCCATCTGTCCATCTGTCCGTGTTGGCTTTTATTGAGTCCCTGCAAGGACAATTCCTGTTATTTTGGTCGGTTGCTTAGACTATCCCTGCGAATAGTTACCTATAAACCTATAAAAGTTGTTACCAAAAACACAAAACCGTCTCGCGTCTCGACACTGCATCCTGCGCACCTGCTAGTACCACATAAACTATAATTGTTTTCTAATATGTGGTTTGCTTACCATTATCCACTGTGATTTACACTGGCTGTTTGTCCACCCCAGTTTTCCCTAGACTTCCTGTCCTTGTTGATATGTTTATTAAGTCTAATATGTTATATGTTTTTAAATCATGTTAATAAATCTTTTGATATTTTTAACCATTTTGTATAGCACTCCAATTTTTTGGTTTATATAGTTACTTACTACTAGAGTTGAGCGACTTTTGGTTTTTTAGGGTCGCGTTTCATTTCGTGAAACCCGACTTTTCCAAAAGTCGGGTCGAGCAAGATCGTCCGATTATAGGGAAAAGTCGGGGTCGTCCCGAAACACGAAACCCAATGTAAGTCAATGGGGAATAAAAGTCGGCAGTGAGAGGAGGACAGGAAACACACCTACAGTGCCCATTTGAATGCCAAAAGCATCAATTCTTCTTTCTTAAGCTTGTCAACCTTAATTAACTTCATAATACAAGTTACGCACTGAAAAATGGGGGTTATTTGGCTACAAACTGTGGGGGTGGAGGGCTGGCTCCAGGTTTTCATGTGCCCTGGGCGAAAGAGCGCACCTTTAACACATACCACAACTCATCATGCTCCGATACGGCAGAGAAATAGTGGTATAGTCCAATGAAAAATACCTCACTTTTTACATCTCATGACGAGGCCCATCTATTTCTCCATACAGAATCATTGGTCCCATATAATGTTTGAAACAGTATATGATGAGCTCCACATAATGCTACAGTATATGTTGGTCCCCATGGATGAAGCTCCACTGTCTTATGGGACCAAATAATGCTCCAAACATAATGGGCCCCATTTCTAATGCTCTAGTGTATAATGGGCCCTGTAAATGCTGCTCCAGTGTCTGATGTCCACCTTTGGAATGTTCCAGTGTATGGTGGGCCCCATCTATCATTCTCCAGAGTATAGTGCTCCCCAAAAATTGCTGTCCCAACATTAAAAACAATCAAATAAGTCTCCTCGCTAGGGAATCCCTGTACTTGTCTGGACAGGTGCTGTAGCTTGCTTAACAGCTCGCCAGCCGTTCTCACGCCCAGTATGGATTACACGTGATTGCACAAAGGTGAGAAAGGGTACCGTATCCCCAGATAACATGTATGGATAGCGTACACATTCAAAATATATGTCTCAGGAGGCAGGCTCAGACGGTGTTAGGCCCAGTATGGATTGCACGTGATTGCACAAAGGTTAGAAAGGGTACCGTATCCCCGGATAACATGTATGGATAGCGTACACATTCAAAATATATGTCTATACAGCATGAGGCAGGCTCAGACGGTGTTAGGCCCAGTATGGATTGCACGTGATTGCACAAAGGTTAGAAAGGGTACCGTATCCCTGGATAACATGTATGGATAGCGTACACATTCAAAATATATGTCTATACAGCATGAGGCAGGCTCAGACGGTGTTAGGCCCAGTATGGATTGCACGTGATTGCACAAAGGTTAGAAAGGGTACCGTATCCCTGGATAACATGTATGGATAGCGTACACATTCAAAATATATGTCTCAGGAGGCAGGCTCAGACGGTGTTAGGCCCAGTATGGATCGCACGTGATTGCACAAAGGTTAGAAAGGGTACCGTATCCCTGGATAACAAGTATGGATAGCGTACACATTCAAAATATATGTCTCAGGAGGCAGGCTCAGACGGTGTTAGGCCCAGCATGGATTGCACGTGATTGCACAAAGGTTAGAAAGGGTACCGTATCCCTGGATAACATGTATGGATAGCGTACACATTCAAAATATATGTCTCAGGAGGCAGGCTCAGACGGTGTTAGGCCCAGTATCGATTGCACGTGATTGCACAAAGGTTAGAAAGGGTACCGTATCCCCGGATAACATGTATGGATAGCGTACACATTCAAAATATATGTCTATACAGCATGAGGCAGGCTCAGACGGTGTTAGGCCCAGTATGGATTGCACGTGATTGCACAAAGGTTAGAAAGGGTACCGTATCCCTGGATAACATGTATGGATAGCGTACACATTCAAAATATATGTCTCAGGAGGCAGGCTCAGACGGTGTTAGGCACAGTATGGATTTGACGGCCCAGATTACACAGCGGAGGAGCAGGGAGAGGTAAAGATTGCAAATGCTGGGGCCCTGCCCAAGCAAGGGGGGCCCACTCGTGGGCGTCGGTACTGGCACTGGGCCCCTCATAGTACAGCGGTGTGTCTGACGGCGGGTGTGCACCACCACCATCAGAGACACTTGATTGCACTATGAGGGACCCTGTGCCAGTGCCCGCGCCCAAGAGTCGGCCTACCCACCTGTCCAGGGCAACTGCACTCGCATGGTGTCGTGCGGTAGGTGGTGACCCCGGCCATGGGGGGGGAGGCAGCACAGTTAGGGAGTTTTAGAAAGTGGCATATGTTGATGTTGGACATTCAGCTGATGCAAAAGGCGAAATAGGTGAAGTACCAGGAAGAGGTGGACCAAAGCAAGCCATTTTTCTGTCACCCTATGTGTCATCAGGGGAAGGTGGGACAAAATCCTTGGAAACCCATGCGTGGTTCATTTTAATGAAGGTTAGATCATCCACATTTTGGGTTGACAGACAGGTCCTTTTTTCTGTCAGGATTGATCCAGCTGCACTGAAGACTCTTTCCGATAGCACACTTGCAGCTGGGCAAGCGAGCTCCTGTAAGGCATATTGTGCCAATTCAGGCCAGGTGTCCAGTTTAGCGGCCCAATAGTCAAAGGGGAATGACCTGTGTGGGAGAACATCGATATGGGAGGAAAAGTAGTTTGTTACCATAGTTGACAACTGCTGTCTCCTGTCACTTTCCATCGATGCAGTATTACCAGTTGTGTGAGCGGTATTTGAAAAATCAGTCCACAACATTGTCATGAAACCCCTGTCTCCAACGCCACTTCTGCTGTGTGCACCACGAACACCTCTGCCAAGCTGCCCCCGGCCCGTACGGCTCGTGTGAGAACCATCACCGCTGCTGTGTGCTGGGAATGCCTCAAGCAACCGATTTACCAGAGTTGCTTGTTTATTAGCCAATATTAGGTCAAGGTTCTCCTGTGGCATGATGTTTTGTAATTTGCCTTTATAGCGTGGATCCAGGATGCTGGCCAACCAGTAGTCGTCATCGTTCATCATTTTGGCAATGCGGGGGTCCCTTTTTAGGATCTGCAAGGCATAATCTGACATGTGGGCCAATGTTCCCGGTGTCAATGATGCACTGCGAGTGCTGGGTGGAGGAGCACTTTCTGGCAAATCCACATCCCTCCAGTCATGCACAAACCTTGTACCAGACCTTGCCACGCCAACATTTTCACTTGCCCCACGAGATGCATCCTCCTCCCCTAAGTAATCATCCCCATCATCCTCCTCCTCCTCCTCTTCTTCCTCCACCTCGTCCAGGAGAGGTCCCTGAGCAGACAATGGCTGAATGTCATCAAGGATTCCCTCCTCCTCTTCCTCCTCATCAACATTGGCTGCAGACGCCTGCTCCTTAAGGTGCATGCTCCTAAAGTTTGCATGAGCAGACGCATAAGTGGGATGCTCATGCTTAGGATGGCGTCGTCTGCGCTTACCAGCCGTGTGCATTCCTCAAAACACTGAAGGACTTTACAAAGGTCTTTCAGCTTCGACCACTGCACACCTGTCAACTCCATGTCTGCTCTCAAAGTGCCTGGCCGTGTATCCTCCCACAATTGCATTATGGCCTGCCTCTGCTCGCACAGCCGCTCCACCATGTGCAGGGTGGAGTTCCACCTTGTTGCAATGTCGATAATGAGGCGGTGGTTGGGAAGGTGGAGCAATCGCTGCAGCTTCTGCATACGAACGGAGTGTACAGGCGACCGGCGGATGTGCGCACACAGTCTTCGCACCTTCTGGAGCAGGGCTGTTAACTCCGGATAATTTTTGAGGAAGCACTGCACCACCAGGTTCAAGGTGTGAGCCAAGCAAGGTATGTGGCTGAGTTTTGAAAGGGCTATGGCTGCCACAAAATTACGGCCGTTATCACTAACTACCTTGCCTGCCTCAAGATGTACACTGCCCAGCCATGACTCAGTTTGTCGGCGACTTTTGAATTTTTTTGACCCGTTTCGCTCAACTCTGCTTACTACAAATTCTTGCATTACAGCCCTTTGAAGATGTCTTGGGTCCATGGTGATAGACGGCTGTGGGAGAGGTCAGTGCAGTGCCAGCACTCTGCTTCTATCTCCACCAACACTGCTTATAACTGTGAAACAAGATGTTGTCAACAAGTGGAGATGGAATCAGCGAGTGGCACCAGCACTGCCCCACAGGTTCTCTTACCATCCTCAAATGAATTGTCATCAGTGGGTGGCGCTGAGGTCACTTAATGCTTTTATCATCACCACCGGTTAATGATTCATTTGAGGGTGGTGCTAGAGCTGAGGGGCGTCGTTGGTGTTACTTACTTCTTCTATCTCAGCCTCCTAACAATGTCTTTTTTCACAGTTAAGGCCCCGTCACTGCTGAGTCACAAGTTTTGTGACACAACAGCGATCTCACCAGCGAGATCACTGTGTGTGACAGCGATCAGAGACCGGCCCCCCTGCCGGTATCGCTGATCGCTCTGGGAAATCTCTGGACATTTCTTTCGTCGCTGATCTCCCGCTGGCCAGCACGCATCGCTGTGTGTGACAGGCGGGAGACCAGCGATAAAATAATTTAAAAAAAAATTACTATTCTCACCTTCTGACGTCCCGCGCAGCATTCCCGCCTCTCTCCATGCTCCGGTCCCAGTAATCCTTTGCAAGAATAACCGCGAGACTTCGCGATCCCGCGAGAACGGACATCATCGCGGTAATTCTCGCAAAGGATTACTGGGACCGGAGCGTGGAGAGAGGCCGGATGGCTGCGCGGGGTGTCGGAAGGTGAGAATAACAATATTTTTTATTTTAATTCTATTTTTGATATGAATCAGCGCTGAACACAGCGATGCCGCATGCGCGGTGTCGCTGTGCTTATCGCTGGTGAAGCTGTCTGTTTGACAGCTCACCAGCGATCACTGTTGTGAGTTCATTTTCCCCTTCACTGAGGCCCGAGGAACTCCCTCTTCTGGTGAAGAAAGGTAGTGAGCCTGATTGTCAACCACCTGGGGCTGATGATGATGACTGGCTGAGTGGAGTTAGTGACTGGATATAAGGTTGCCGACGCCCTTCTGGCCTGCGGGTGATTTCTCTGTGGACTTCTAGGAAACCAGTCTGATTCCTGCTCATCTAAAGCTAAGATTTCTGCTTTGCCTTTTTGCATTTTGTTTTGTTTTCCTTGCTTTTCTGGATTCTGCCATTCCCTGCTGGGGTGAGCTGAATCTCCTTTTGCCTGTTGCTCTGTCTTCAGAATATTCCTGAGTACTGACATAGCCTTTTTTTGAAGCCTAGCATCTTCAGGGCCTTTTTTACTGTCAGTTTGTTGGCTCTTATTTTCATAGGGTTTTTCACGGATTGCAGACAGCAGCCTTCCTGTCCTTTCCTATCTAACCTAGCTTCGGCCCCATCTTTGCTCAGTCTATCTTTCTGTCTGTGTTTTGTTCTTTCTTCTTGCTTCACCGTCATTATATGTGGGGGGCTGCCTTTTGCTTTGGGGTCTGCTCTGGGGCAGTTTAGATTTCCCTTTCTGTCTTTAGGCTATGTAGTCCTCCGGCTGTGATCGAGGGGCCTAGGGCATCGTAGGAACCCCCCACGGCTACTGCTAGTTGTGTTGATAGGTTCAGGGGTCTGCAATCCGATAGCTGCCAACTTCTCTGGTTTTCTGGACTTAGCTAGCATTTCTATTTTTGCCTCCTACGGTGACTCAATCATAACAGATCACATAGCGATTCACCAGCGATCCTGACACGTTGATATCGTTGTCGGGATCGCTGGTAAGTCGCTATGTGTGACGGAGCCTTTAGAAGCAGGCCAGACAGAAGCATAGTGCCAGCACTGCACTCTTCTCTCCTGCAGCGTCCATCACCCAGGATCCAGAACATCTTCAGAAAGCGGGTATGCATGAAACGGTAGTAACTAACTGCAGCATTACACAATGATGATGTCCTGCTCCAGGAGGGATGATGGACAATGCAGGGAGTAAATGTACCCCTAGCCTCAAATGAAACATCACAAGAAGTACAGTAAAAAAACATAATTAGGGATTAGATAGATAGGGAAAAGTGTAGGGTATGGTACAACAAATGTAACTACATAAGTGGTTAGGAATAGGACATAAAATATTTAGAATGGAAATATTAGGTGCAAAAGAAACCGTTTGAATGGAAAGTTTACATGAAAGATGCTTATAAGGATTGTCAAGAAGAACTTCTATAGCAATAGTGTTCACATGCTTAGCCAGTGTAAAATTTGCACACAGGCGCGATGCGGCGAAAAGTGTAAAAACCGGATCCGGCGCCGGTTGCCACCGGATCCGGTTTTTCCCCCATTCAGTTTCATTATTGCCGCATCGCGCCGGATACCTATGCGGCATATCCGGCTTTTGCCTGATCCGGCAAAAACAGCCTGTCCGGCGTCTGGAAAAAACGTTCCATGTAACGTTTTTTTGCAGCGCCGGACCGGCTTTTTCCACAGCGCATGCCCGGACTCTGTGAATGTTAACCCCACAAGTGCCCGGCGAGAGAGAGAGAGATCTCTCTCTGTCACCCGGACACTTGTGAGAGATCTCTCTCGCCGGGCACTTGTGGGGTTAACACTCACAGTGTCTGGGTGAGAGAGAGAGATCTCTCTGTGGGGTTAACCCCACAAGTGCCCGGCAAGAGAGAGAGATTCTCTTGCCTGGACACTAAGTGTTAACCCCCCATGTCTCTCTCTCTCCACCCCCCTCCCCTCCCCTCCCCTCTCCTCCCCTCACCTCCCTTTCAGCAGCTGTCTCATTGGCTGCCTCTGTCCACCTAGTCCTGCGGCTCCTTTAATAATGTCCGAGCCGTATCGTCTCGCCGCACACACATCCGGTGTCACGGCTGCAGGCCGGATCCGGCGGCTCGGCTTTTCGCCGCACGCCGCCGGACCCCACACACCGGATGTGTGAAAGTAGTGTTACTCATCCACCACTGCTTCTGGCTGCTTCTTTGTTTTTTTGGACAGGTTGTAGTTGAGTGATGATGCACGTAATCATTGGATTAAGCAGTGATACCAATGTAGTTGCATGTAAGCATGTATGTGTGTTAGGAATCTGGTTTCTATCATGCCTATGCGGCAATCCAGATCCCCACATTTGTCTCCAGAGGCTAAGTCCTACTTCCCGGCTTCTAAGCATGCTCATGGGACGAGCTCCCATTGGAGTTCAGGAGTCAGGTGCTCTGGTCCTGCTCCTGATTACATTGGTTCTGCTCAAGGCTCTGGAGATTTCCGGCAGGTCCCGTATGCTATAAAAAGTGCGCATGGCCGTTCTGCCATGCGCTAGTATTTCATACTTGCTGCTGTGTGTTTGCTGATGGATGCTTGGACTGGTAAATGACTCATTAAATACCCCCTTCTTTGGTTATTACGTATGTGTGAGTGATTGTGTTCAGTCAGTATTAGCGCCAGCCCGCCCAAGCTTCAGCCTTGCCAGTAGCTAAGCGTCCTTTATCGCGCTGCCAGCGTAGCGGTGCCTTTTCTGTGGCTCAGTTCTTGCCATACTGCGGTAACAGCTGTTTGGGCGTTCGCAGTTGCGACGTCCCGCATCCTATTTTTACGGTAGGTCTAGAGGGGATAGTCCTGGTGTTTAAGGCTATTTCTGTGACTTCTAATACCGTGTCCACATCGCTGAAGTCTGTGATCCTATACAGACTCAGCGTTATTTATGTTTTTGTTGGCAGCTCTGTGCATATAACAGAGTCTGCTTTAGTGCACTGGGTGCAGCTAAAACCCTGTGCACGTTACCGCCTGAGTACCCTGCCTCTTTTAGCAGCGGTTACTCTATCTACCGCACGGTGGACCCCGAGCGGTGAACGCATTTTATTTTAATTTTATTTAGTGCGTTCCACCGCTCATAACAATGTGGCCATGAAGTTTGAGTAAGGAGAACTTCGGTTAGTCCATACATCATATTCCTTAGCTGGACCGTGATACATGGACATCTGAATGAGGCTTCACAGATACTTCTTTGGTCAGTCCATAAATCATATTCCTTAGATGGACCATGATACATGGACATCTGAATGAGGCTTCACTGATTCTCCTTCGGTCAGTCCATACATCATATTCCTTAGATGGACCGTGATACATGGACATCTGAATAAGGCATCACAGATTCTCCTCCTGTAGCTGTTAATTCAGCCTTTTTTACAGATTGCACAGATCTTCTACCCGCCAAATAACTACTGATGTAGGGGTGTATGACCAGATCTGTCGGTCAGCCACATTTAATTAAATAGTTTTCCCACGTTTGATGGCTTTCCATTCGAGAAGACTCATTAACAGGACTGGTCACTGGTCACAGGTCACATTGCAAGTGGCACTTTGTAAAGGAGGAGAATCTGTGATACTTATACAAGTATATTAGTAAGTGCCAAAAAATCATGTCCTCAACACACTTCTGAAAGAAAAACGGTTAACCCTTTTAAAAAATGTTCTTCCTCATCAATTTTCCAAAACATGTTACATGCTCGTTTAGTTATATTTGATGAAGAATTTGGCCATTTGTTTTACTCATTGCATTGCTTAGAATCTACATTATAGAGCAGGGCCCCTGCGCAAGAACAGTATATGGGCCCTTGGCTGTCCAGTAATGCATCTGTAACTGAAGCTGCTTGCTGCTTTAGAGGTAGAAGAGTGTCTCCTAACAACTTGAGCCGGTGTGGCTGCGCAGATGGCACCAATGATACGTTCGCCTCTGGTATAGTATTTTTTCCTCTCTGAGCTTTGAAATCCCTCTTCACCCTGATACAGAATATCAAAGGAGATTCCACAAATTAAATTCCACAACCAACATTTTTATCTTCCCTACTGTTTTCCCTTTACCCTTCATTTCTGCTTTTGCTTCTGTCCTTCATTTTGCTTATGTCTATATTTATGTACTCGATGTATGGATGCATTTAAAAAGATGTGCACAAGCTGGAGTATTTAACAAACTTTCTTTAGCTTTTTTTTTATAATATGTATTCTAATTAGTGAAAACTGATTAGAAGTTGAACACAATAAACTATTTATCTGGGCTTTAAAATTGATATTTACCTTTCCAGGCACAAGAAAAATACTGGCTGCTCAAGGCCAAAGGGAAATGTCAGGTCCTTATTTTGACAGATTACATTTTTGCACCACAGAAATTCTATCCTTTTTTTGCTGCTGGTTCATAGATTTCAACTCCATGTTCGATGGTGAATAAAAATTGGAGTAGAATCTTTTTTTTTATGAGAACGAAATAGTTGTCAATCTTTCCAAACCCCTTGTCCATCAATGTGAGAAAAATGCATTCATGAAAAAGCTCAACATACTTTTTAATTAATTACAACTTTCTGGTTTTTACAGTGAAACATTCTACCGGCAATCAGTGTGAAATTACAATTGGAAAAAACACAGGATAAAAGAATATAATGGATGGAATTTAAGTTTTAAGCTTATTAACAGGCTTTTTGTCTGACACCTTCCATAGCATATATTATTATTATTTTTTTTACTCATTAACGTTATAAATGCAGCATAAAATACAGAAAAAAAGTCATGTTTTGGCAACATTGATCTCGGTAGTTATTCTGTCCAAGTACAAATGTTTGTTGTAGATAAGAATAATACAATAGTACAGCATTGTATGTGGAAGTTCTTTGGCTCTTTACATCTCCGACCTGCAGAGGTAACAATCTAAAGCTCTTTAGAGAATTTATTTGCCCTAAGAAATTTGAAAGCTTAATCTTCTCGTTTTGTAATTTACTCGATCCCTTTCATCCTTTTCAGTTCAAATACTTGAATGTTCTGTCAAATGCTTAAGAATAAGATAAAAAAAGGGATTTTATTTCAAGATGGTTTGCAAAATGCAGTCCGGAATTTAAAAATAAACTTTCAGAAAAATTAATCCCAAATTGGATTTTCCAAATTTTCCTGATACAATTACTGAGTTCTAATTATAAATGTTCTTTCAGAAGTTCTGCTTTAAAATTAACTTTTCCAAAAAGACAACGTCCCAAGTAATTGTAATCGGTGAATTAGGCCATGTCATATTTGAGGGAGAGAGAATATATATATATTTGTAAATGCAGTTTTTAAGACATATTGGTTGACTTTTACAAATAACTGATGCCTAGCATGTTTTCCTTTTCGGATACACCTAGTTCTTCCGGTAAAGCATTTTGTGAAGAAGGACCAACTTCTTGCTGAAGAGGTTCTTCAATTGCAGCTATCTTCCCATTTTCACCCATTCCAGACACTTTTGGACTTTTCCTTTCATCCGAAATGCCAGTAACTCTACTCACCTCCCCTTGTGCTCTGGTTTCTCCTCCATTCAGAACTGCATCTGCAACCCTCACGGAAGTCCTGCAGAGGACACGTCGCAATCCACGCTGGAATGGACGAGCAAGTAGGGCATAAATAATGGGATTCAGACAGCTGTTGGCATATGAAAGAGCTACAACAAAGGAGTATAGTCCATACAGTCTCGGACCTGCAGGCAGGGGCCAGAGGAGATTGATGATGTTCAAAGCATAAAATGGTAGCCAACATAGTATGAAGGCAGTTACCGTAAGGGCAACCATCTTGGTGACTTTACGTTCAGGTCCCTGACGTCGTGCTGGAGCTACTCTAACTCGGTTGCCAGATGATCTTAGCTGGGCCACAATTAGTATGTGACAGATACAAATAACAAGCAATGGGCAGAAAAATCCCAGCGCAGCAGTGTATAAGATAAAACCAGTCCTCCATGCTTGTTGCGGCTCAGGCCAAGCAATATGACACATACCAGAATCCTTTGGAACTCCAGCAAAAAAAACTACTGGAAGAACAACCAAAAAAGAGAGAATCCATACTGTGAAATTGATAAATTTTGCAACTTTGGGTCTTCTCCACCTTGCTGATTGTATAGGACGAACGACAGCTAGGTATCTGTCCATGCTGAGCACTGTTAAGCAGAAAATACTTGTAAACTGGTTGACAGCATCCAGAGTCATTACTATTGTACAGACTGGTGAGCCAAAGGGCCAGTAGGACAGGGCACTTTGGGCAGCCAAAAAAGGTAGGCCCAGCATAAAAAGATCATCAGCCAAGGCCAAATTTAAAATATAAAGTGCTGTCACTGAGTTCTGTCCAGCTGGACTTCTCCATGCCAGGTATATGACTAAGGTGTTACCCCACAACCCTACTGCACATACCACTAGGTAGACTAATGGGATAAGTAACCCAGGAGCAGCCACATTTGGTGTGGAAGAGACATTGACATAAAATGTTGTGTTAATGTCAACATAAGAACTTGGAAAGAAGCTTGTGGGAGAAGTTGGAGTCATCCTTACAGGGAGATCAGAACATGGTTCTTCTAAAATATCTTCTTAACACCTTATGAGTACTTTAATATCTCCTCGAACTTCTGAGAGACATTTACATATGTTGATGCCAGCTGCCACTTCATATTTTAAGAAACAGGAAAATTCTTGCTTTAAGTAAAATATGGTAAAATTAGAAAAAGCTTCTTGTAGGTGTCTTATTTATTTTCTTCCCTTTTATATGAAGATGTTTGTGTCTCTTTGGTTGGGATTATATATGTTGTGTTTTTATTAGGGGTATACTGGTTACTCAGCTTGCTTAGAGGCATTTGGTGACGTGATCACTTTATGGTTAGATTTTCAACAAATTTATTAATAAACAAAATTGCTATAGGAGTTGTTTCCTTTTTGAAGATCATCATGTGTTGTGTTTGGCATCAATGGAATATTTTACTTCTTGCTGATCAGGTTTCAATAGTTTTCTCTTTGCCAGGCTCAAAGTCTTTCATTGGCAAATCTAGGTTCTGCCAAAGAAAAAAGATAAAAGATTGAATTATTCATTATAAAAATACTTCTCAAAGTTTCTATTCCTTACTAATAATTTGGTACATGTCTGTGAAAATTATATATACTATAATAAAAAAAATCTTATAAAATATGGTTCCTCATTCCATAATGGTATTCACATGTTGACATGCAGTCACGACAAGCTCCAAGTGAATGTGAACCTAAGAATAAGATTATTTTTGGGGTTTAATTAGCACATGTGGCACAAGGAAAGCTTGGAAGCCTTTCTTGAAAAATATAATATTACAGGTTTGGGGTACTAGACACTTTTAACAGGACATTGATCCAGGGAACTAGTCTGATGTGGAGCCAGGGAGGAATTATTTTTGGGCAATTAGTATCTACCCCATGGAGATTTTGACCTCCTCTAGTTCAACACATTAGGATATAGGTTAAACTTGATGAAATTGTGTTTCCATAAAATGTTTAAAGCCTTTCTCAGATGTAGTACTGCGTCCATGTACCCAGGGTCTATTTGACCATGGATGGATTATTACGTCTGAGCGATCACTTGCGCAAACGGGGGTGTGTGCGGCCGATCACCGCCTGGTGTCAGCCGATTCTGACAGCTGACACCCGGCACTAAGTGCCAGAAGTAGTCACAGACCGCTCCCGGCATTTTATCCCCCAAAATGCTGTGATAGAACACGATCATAGCATTCCGTAAGCTGGCACAGGGCTGACAGCCACTCTGCCTTTGGATTGGAGACCCCGCGACATGACTCTGAGTCATGATTGTTGACATGGTGACCCGATGTATTCATGACAGACTTGCTGATCAGCAGACTTGCTGATGATGCCCAGTGCATGATGTGCAAGTTTCTCTGTCAGTGCACAGCTGACAGTTTATGCAGCATGGAGATGATGCCTCATCTCCATACTGTAGAAGCGATCAGCCTGCAAAAAATGATTGTCCCATAGTGGAACTAAGTAAAAAAAAGTTTTTAAAAAAAGTAAAAAAAAAACACTTTTAAATAATTGTAAAAATATTTTTTAAAAATCAAAAATTATAAAAAAATCAAAAGATATTGTATCTACAACTAAATATGTGAATGAAAAAAACCAAAACAATAAAAGTGCACATATTTGGTATCTCCGCACCCGCAACGACCCAACCTAGTTAACCCATTTAGTGAACACCATAGCAAAATAAAGAACATGGCAAAAAACAATGCTTTATCATCATACCGCTGAGCAAAAAGTGGAATAAAACGCAATCAAAAAGACGGATATAAATAAACATGATACCGCTAAAAAACATCATCTTGTTCTGCAAAAAAACGAGTCGCCATACAGCTCCAAGCCATAACATGACTCTGTAGGCCAAAATATGGAAAAATTATAGCTCTAAAAATGTGGTAATGCAAAAACTATTTTTTTCAATAAAAGGCATATTTTAGTGTGAGACAGCAGCCAAATATAAAAACAGTTGGTACCTAAAGTATTATGACCTCTTTAAATTTTTCACTCTTTGTTTCATTGCAGCCATTTGGTAAATTCAAAAAAGTTCATTTTTTTCTCAATAATTACTACACTCTGCACACCATCTTGACTGAAAAAAAATGTGCAAATTTATTAAAAATGAAAAACTGAAGTATCACATGGTCATAAGTATTCAGACGCTTTGCTCAGTATTGAGTAGAAGCACCCTTTTGAGCTAGTACAGCCATGAGTCTTTTTTGGGAATAATGCAACAAGTTTTTCACACCTGGATTTGGGGATCCTCTACCATTCTTCCTTGCAGATACTCTCCAGTTCCGTCAGGTTGGACGGTGACCATTGGTGGACTGCCATTTTCAGGTCTCTCCAGAGATACTCAATTGGATTTAGGTCAGGGCTTTGGCTGGGCCAGTCAAGAATGGTCACAGAGTTGTTCTAAAGCCACTCCATTGTTATTTTAGCTGTGTGCTTAGGGTCATTGTATTGTTGGAAGATGGACCTTTGGCCAAGTCTGAGGTCCAGAGCACTCTGGAAGAGGTTTTAATCTAGGTTCTCACTGTACTTGGCCGCATTCATGTTTCCTTCAATTGCAACCAGTCATCCTGTCCCTGCAGCTGAAAAACACCCCCATAGCATGATGCTGCCACCACCAAGTTTCACTGTTGGGATTGTATTGGGCAATTGATGAGCAGTGCCTGGTTTTCTCCACACATATCGCTTAGAATTATCACCAAAAAGTTTGATCTTCGTCTCATCAGACCAGAGAATATTATTTCTTATAGACTGTGAGTCTTTCATATGTTTTTTGGCAAACTCTATGTGGGTTTTCATATGTCTTGCTCTGAGGAGAAGATTCTGTCGGGCCACTCTGACATAAGGCCCGACTGGTGGAGGGCTGCAGTGATGCAGTGATAGTTCATTTTGTGGAACTTTCTCCCATCTCCCTACTGCATCTGTGGAACTCAGCCACAGTGATCTTGGGGTTCTTCTTTACCTCACTCACCAAGGCTCTTCTCCCATGATTGCTCAGTTTGGCTGGATGGCCAGGTCTAGGAAGACTTCTGGTGGCCCCAAACTTCTTCCATTTAAGGATTATGGAGGCCACTGTGCTCTTAGGAACATTGAGTATTGCAGAAATTCTTTTGTAACCTTGGCCAGATCTATGCTTTGCCACAATTCTGTCTCTGAGCTCCTTGGCCAGTTCTTTTGACCTCATGATTCTCATTTGGTCTGACATGCACTGTGAGCTGTGAGGTCTTATATAAACAGGTGTGTGCCTTTACAAATCAAGTCCTATCAGTTTAATTAAACACAGCTGAACTCCAATGAAGGAGTAAAACCATGTCGAGGAGGATTACAAGGAAATGGACAGCATCTAACTTAAATATGAGTGTCTGAGCAATGGATCTGAATACTTATGACTATGTGATATTTCAGTTTTTCTTTTTTTTAACAAATTTTGAAAAATATCTACATTTCTGTTTTTTTTCAGTCAAGATGGGGTGCAGAGTGTACATTAATGATAAAAAATGAACTTTTTTAAATTTACCAAATGGCTGCAATGAAACAAAGAGTGAAAAATGTAAAGGGGTTTGAATACTTTCCGGACATACTGTAAATCTGGCATTGTTGTAATCGCACAGCCTGAAGAAAAAAGTCACCTCATCACTTATACTGCACGAGGAATGGCGTAAAAAATAAATAAAACCAATTCTTCACCTACTGTTTTTTCATTCTGCCTATCAAAGATCGCAGTAAGGCTTGGCACACACTTATCCTGCGCTCTGCGTTGAGCGCTTACACCGAGGTTTCCGCGTAAATTTCTGAAATATTCGATTCACACAAAACCTCTGGCAGAAGATTCCCTATAATGAAGCAGATAGAGGCACTGTGGATGCTGTCTGACCTGTGATCGAGTGGTGTCCATCTTTCTACGATTGCATAAAATTGCTGTCGGCAACAGTTTTGTGCACTTCTGAAAAGAAGGACACTGCTAAACAAAGGCCAGATGGAGTCTAAAGTAACTCTGCTGCCTCATTAAAGTGAATGGATCCCTCTGGGGTTTCATCTGATTCTCATCACTCAGAGATTTAGATGGAAACCCCAAAGTGCTCAATGTAGTGCGCCAGATAAATGTGATCCCAAACGTTAGGTAGAATTCTCCCAATAAAAGCTTCAACTCAATCCACAAAAAAGAATGCCCTCACTCAGGTCTGTCATCTATTAATGGAAATCTATGGGACTTCCACAATACTGGTAGTACAAAGGCTCTTGAAAAGTAAAATGGCTCCTCACCAGCCAAAAGAAATTCAGCAAATTCTGTGCTCCCAAATCCAAATGCCCGCCTCCCTTCTGAACCCCACAGTATACCTAAACCACGTATAGTGTCCACATTTGGCATAAGCGATGAGGCCACCTAACTTAATGGTTGCATGCCTCCAGAAACACAGGCTGAGTATAAGGTGCTGGTGACTGCAGCATACTGGTTACTACAACGGCAGTTTGCAATTTTCTTTCGGCAACATTCATTGCTGCTTGTTTTGGGAAAATACCCATGGAGTCAAAATCAGTACTACACCTGTAGATAGATTCCCAAAGGGAAAATGGAGTCACTTGAGGGGGATTTTGCTCTTATAGCAATTAGGGGCTCTGTATATGGTGTCTGCAAACTCTTCTAGGAAAATCTGCGCTCCAGGAGGCAAGTAGCCCTCCATGCCTACCGAGTCTCTCCATATGGCTTAGTAGTACTGTACATTCACATATGGGGTATTGCCACATTCAGTAGAAATTGTGGGACAAATTTTGGTGCCATTTTTCCCTACCCACTTATTGTATGAAAATGTAAAATCTGAACTGCACCTCTAGATGAATTCATTAAGAGGTGTAGTTTGTAAAATGGGGTCACTTATGGGGGGGGGGTTCTGCTGCTCTGGCACCTCATGGTCTCTCTCAGTGGGTCATGGCACCTGCAAATCATAACAGAACAATTTGGTGCTCTTTGCCTTCTGAGTTTTGCGCTGTGCCTTAAAAATATTTTCCGATTACATGTAGGGTATTGGCGCACTAAGGAAAAAATGGACCTCAGCTTTTTGTAAAAAAAAGTCCTATTAGCTATAAGAAAAATTAAAATCTTGGGGCTAAAATAACATTTTTGTGAGGAAAATGTGATTTTATTATTTCCACTGCCCAATATTATAAACTGTGAAGCACCTGGGAGATCAAGGTGCTTACCACTGCATCAAAATACATTCCTTGAGGGGTTTATTGTCCAAAATGGGGTCACTTGTGGAGGGTTTAGGCACATCAGGGGTTCTCCGAATGGGACATGACGACCGCTAATGATTCTAGGAAATTTTACATTCAAAAAGTGAAATGGCGCTCCTTCCCTTCCAAGCTTTCCCTTGTGCCCAAACAGTGGTTTTCTCCCTCATATGGGGTATTGGTGTACTCAGGAGAAATTGCACAACAAATTGAATGGTAAAATTTTCCTGTTACCCTTAAGAAAATGCAACATTTTGTGCTGAAAGCATATTTGTGGGGAAAATTAGATTTTTTTTACATTTTTATGACTCAACATTATACAATTCTGTCAAGCACCTGAGGGTTCAGTGTGCTCACCACACATCTAGATCAGTTCCATGAGGGGTTTAGTTTCCAAAATGGTGTACCTTGTGGGAGATTTTCACTGTTTAAGCACATCAGGGGATCTCCAAACGCGACATTGTGTCTGCCAATTGCTCCAGCAAATTTCCTTTTGAGCTCTGCAGTGTGCCCAAACAGAGGTTTTCACCCTCATATGAGGTATCAGCATGCTCAGGATAAATTATACAACAGATTTTGGGGTCCATTTTTCCTGTTTCCCCCGTCAAAATAAAAGAAATTTGATTCTAAGTAAATTTTTTTGTGAAAAAAGTTAAATGTTATTTTTTTTTTTTAATTCCTGTGAAGCACCTGAAGGGTTGATAAACTTCTTGAATGTGGTTATGAGCACATTGAGGGGTGAAGATTTTAGAATGGTGTCACTTTTTGGTATTTTGTGTCATATACAGTAGACCCCTCAAAGTGACTTCAAATGTGATGTGGTTCCTAAAAAAATGATTTGCAAATTTAGTTGGAAAAATGAAAAATTACTTGTCAACTTTTAACCCTTAATTGTGCTGATGTAAAGTAGACATGTGGGGAATGTTATTTATATATTTATTTTGCGTGACATATCTCTGCGACTTAAGGGCATGAAAATTCATAGTTTGAAAATTGTGACATTTTCACCAAATTTCCGTTTTTTTTACAAATAAATGCAAGTCCCACTGAAGAAATTTTACCACTATCATGAAGTACAATATGTCACGAAAAAACAGTCTCAGAATCACCGAGATCCTTTGACGCCTTCTGTACGTATAATGAACCAACATGCGTATTGGAACAGAAGGGTAAAACTTGCCATACTCATTAGATGGCTGTCGGTAGAACAATGGTTTGTCTGGCAGCCACATTGGTTGGCTCTCCCATACACAGCAGCGCTCGTTCCGCTGCTTGATAGTTCCTGTGTTGGAGCTGCCAACAGATAAGTCTGACTTATTTTCAGGAGGACAAAAGAATCGCCTGTGCAAATTTGGACTTGCCAGATCCATAACGCTCCTCACAATCATCTTTGTGTTCCACCATGCACGTTAGACTGTTGGCTAATCCCGTTATATCAATATCGCATGTTTGGCTGATGTTAGTCTAATGTGTATGGGGTGGGCTTTAATTTTAGTCAGATATCTTATCTCTGGTGTTGGTATATCTTTAGGGATGACAAAAGGATCAGGCAATTAAACATATCTATTCCTTCTCTCCCTTTATACCATCTATCCTGGGAACGTTGGGAGCCCCAGTACATGTAGATATTTGACCATTTCTGTTGAGAGCTGTGAGTTTGGCCAACCTTAATCTAATGTGAATAGGGGTCTTATGTTACCCGTCTTTGGATTTCTAGTTCAGGTGTGTAGTTTACATTTCAGAAAAACCCCCAAAACAGAAATTTTAATTGTGAGTCCAGTTAAGGACTTGAAGTCATCCATGACATATGTTTAGAGTGGGTGAAAGTTTTTATTCTAACATGGCAAGAAAGCATTAACACAAAGTAAGCTGCCCTTTCACTAAATGCCATTTGTCAGCAAAATGGGCCAAACAATCTCAAATATGACTTTCCTCTTGTGTGATGTTGGTTGCCATAGAGATGAAGTTAGTAGTTGAATGAAGGCATCATCAATTTCATCGGTAAATAATTAAAAAGAACGAGTAATGTTCTAGAGCAAAAGCTATTATGGAGCATATGACTGCCAACTGTTCCCAAATCAATTTGGTTGCCTGTGCTTTCAGCTGTAATGTTCACCATTAGGCCCCTGGTATAGCACATATGGGAAATATGGTCCGTATGCTTTTTAAGATCAAAGCTGGAATCAAATTAAGCCAAAACGAGTAGGGAAATCATTCCCTAATATCTCCGTAGAACATATTCCCTATTTCCCTCGAGGTTTTAATTTGGGGTTGATAAAAAAAAAGGTTTGAGGTAAGTCTTTTTTAACTTTTATAATATGTCAAAAGAGGGTAGATATTCTCAGAATACCATGTGAACTACTCAAACTCTAAGTCTAGGGACGTAGTCTGATGGCCATATAAATCGGAGCAAGATCAGACCACAATGCCAGGTCTGGCTGGCGGCTCTTCCAACATCTTCATGTACTCCTATGCAGCTGCCAGGCTGAGGTTGGGAGAGCCGCCGACCTGTCGGCGCACAGCGTTGCAGTCTCATTCCGATTTATACATCCGTTTAACTGCGCCCTAATACTACAGCTAAAACAATGAAATCCCTCTTATCTGGCATCTGATAATCTAATATAATGTGGAATTTCCCATGACTACAAATTTCCTATTCTTTTCTTTGAGCATCCAATAATACAGATTATTCAGCCCACTGGTACTGGAATGTAGGACTTTTACTCTACATAAACTTTTTTCTTACGATAATCCCTCTTTGTTACGAAAATGATACCTTCTTAGGTGCTAAAACTTTAAAAAGCGCAGTCATAAAATTTTTCATTCTTTGTGACTAATCCTAATTTGAGTTTATTTTCATTTTTTACAGTTTTGGCTACAAAATCTATTTTTCAAAGCAGAGGACTTAACTAATACTGATGTGTTGTAATGTCGTGAGGGTAAATATTGTTACTCTTTTTTTTTTTTATTCTTTATCAGTAAGTTCACATACATTGCTGCGTCCTATGTTCTGTGCCACTGTGTGCCCGGACACCGATAATTAACTTCCTTACTTGTGTTAACTCTTGTAGACTTGGAAAATCTATTGTACAAGGCAGAGAATGTGGACATATAAAGTGACATAAGTGAAACAATAAAATGCACTGAAAAAAAAGAAAAGGCACAAAAAGAAACTCTATTTATATACCGTAAAGAAAAAAAATCATGGACAGTGACTAAGAGAATTACTCGATGACGCAGACACACTGAGCAATACACGCGAAGGAACAAAGTAACACATAACGATCCACCGAGACAAAAGTAGTAATTTAAAGAGGTTCATGTACAACTTCATGATACAGAGATAAACCTATGCGCAGTTATTATGGACGGTGTACGACACGGGTGTACTACAAGGGGTAAAGTCATTTCTGCACAATTGTGACTCAAATATACTGCAATTAAGTAGAGAGTGCGACACGATCTGTTGTGGAAAATAACGATACGCAATTATACAAGTTGCAAAAGGGAAACAGAAATGGATAGATAGCTAACAGGACTTGTCAATGCAGATGCATGGTGGAAAAAAAAGGAATGGTATCTGTATCACTCATTGTCTGCAGATATAGAAAGAATAGAGTTCTTTATATCATTATTTGGCATGCACTTGCAGGTGTTTTTTGGCAGACAGGTACATGTCTCAGTGCAGGTCAATGTCTGCTTCGTAGGGACCTACCTGTTCTAGCACTCTGGTCCTTGCAGCTGCATGGCACCTACATACAAGCAGGTAGAGTAGATGTAGGTGCCGCTCGCAGTCTCAGGGTGACTTGGATGGGTCGGTCTCACAGGTTCAAGTGCGGAACTCAGGTTCTGCTGTCTCTTTTTTTCTCCGTTCCGAATTTGTACTCTTTTTTTTTTCTTCTTTTTTCCCCCCTATCTCCTCTCTTTTAACCTGTTCCGTTCCCCTATCCCTCTGTCTCTCTATCTCTCCCGTATCAAGAATTTGTCTGTCAGTGGCACACAGGTTGCAAACCAATCAGGGGCTGAGAAGGTGGAGAGGGGGGGAAGTGAGTGGGAGTGAGGGAGGGAGAGAGAGAGAGCTATAAATACATAAGGGGAGAGAGAGGGATGGACAGAAAGAAAGAGTGAGAAATGAAAAAGGAAATAAAGACGCTGCACAGAAATAATGAAGAAAGAAGGAGAGAGAAAGAAAAAATGAAACATTAACCCCGTTCGTTTCCCGATGATGCTGAACATTGTCATTTTTCTTGCAAAATTTGCAAGCGTTCATGCAGACTATATAAATAAATCTAAATACAAGACCCCCATGTCTGCCACCCTTTAAGTGCTAGACATTTTCTACACGTACAATATTAAATCCCCCCTCTTTTTTTCGGAGTGGCAAACAATGGGTTAATGAGATTCGTACAGTGACCTCCCCCCCTTTACTGCGTCATTCCTCGCACTCGTTATCCCCTCTCTCTGCCTCATTCATCTTTTCCGCATGCATCCGTCGTACCCCATTCATTCCCTTCTCCTCTGTTAACCCTCGAGCGCGGCACTCGCATACCACAAGGCACCCATGTTATACATGAACGCATCAGACGTCTCCATGGACTGCAGACATATCGTCACATATATTACTGCCTACTCATCGCACGGTCCGGCAGATGACATAACAGGCATTGGTTCGGAATTACGTAGGCGGACTTTATTACTTGCAACCGTCAAAAGTCAAACAAAGTATTTCATCAATAACGTCTCATGTACAGGAGTATATATATATATAATGCAAAACCAATAAGACATGTTAATTAGATGTATTCTTGACTAATCGGGAAAAGATGGATGGGAGAGCAATTAATTATATGGAACGATGTGTTGGGCAGCAGCAAAAACAGCATCAGGGGGTCGTAGGCGAAATAAAGAAGGAGCAAACACAAGCGTTTGGCGTAAGGGTTACGTCATTGTCTTCTCAGACATACCGGGGAATCCTCTTCTGCATCCTGTGCAAGACAAAAGAAAAGACAATGAGAAACAGCGTGGCTGGAACAAGACGAGCAGGATACACCGTGCCCTCTTCACCTTATGTCAGGCGAGAAACGATGCCGGTGACAGCCATTCATAATAATTAGCATTTTGATAGCGTGTGCTCGCATATCTGAATAATAAGAGAAGCTCACAGGGAAATCTTGGAGTTTTTTTTGTACAGCAACTGCCCATAGATAGGAACCTGTCATTCGTCTGAATAGCACGATATATTAGAAATGGTTAGGTTTAAGAATGGAGACTTCACTTCATCGCACTTTTAGACATGATAGGCGCAATGCTATTCAACGTCTACAGACGATGGCAGCATTAGGGACAGCCTTTTATCAGCAGCACATTGATAGACACAATGACAAGGAGCTGGGATTACACTGATGTCCTGCAGGACTGAGGTCTGTACTGCAGGGCACGATTATAATAAAAACATAATTAAAGTTTTGCAGTTCCTCCACGTTGCTTGCAATGAATACAGATGCTAGCAATGGATCCAATTCCTTAGCAAATGCTCTAATATTTAATTCCTAATTAATACAGGTTAGAATCATAACTCACAGGCAGCGTGGTTACTGCTTTCAGGTTATGTTCGATTCAGATCTATAATTTGCTTTTAATATCGATTCACTTTGAATGCACATAGAGACTGAATGTGAGGAAAAATACAGTTATTGCTTTGATTTCTAATGCCTTGAATACCTTAAATCATTATTAGTCAGTCTTATACATGCCATGCATTCTATTTCAAATCTATTCTGAATACAGCAGCTGAGCTCTTCTTTCTGTTCAGCCTCTACACTGATGCCTCCACTCTGTGCCAGTCATTGCACTTGTATCCTTTCCGCTATAAAATACATTATAAACATATCACTCTCTTTTTACTTTTTCAAGATTTGTAAACATATCATTCTCACCCATAATGCTCTCCACAGTGCTACACCGCTTTTCTTCTCTTTATTATTATGATTATTATTATTACTTATTATTTCAGAGCCATTTATTCCATGGTGCTTTACATATGAAAAAGGTTGTACACAACAAAAAACATGTACAATTATTCCTCGTCTTTGTTTACCACCTTATCTTTGCTCAATATTGTCTAATAATTCTTAGATGAACATCTTCCATAATCCGGACCTCCAAATCCTGTCTCCAAGACTTTACTTATGTTGCACTAGTTTTCTAAAATGTGCTACACAGGCAGTTAGACTAATTCCAAGCATCCATAGTTTTAGTCATGCTTTAAGACCACATCTTTTAGGCAGCGAATTAACCCTCCTTAATCTAACCCTTACCACCCTTCCTTTTGCATTATTGCCCCAAATTGGACCCCTTCAATTCAGTACACAATACTTCATGCACTCATATGCACTTAATATCTGACCATTCACAGGCTTTGGCTAGATGATTGATTTATGCAACTTTTTCTGTACCTTTGATAGAAGAAGGAACAGAATGAAAACTTTCACTGCTTCCTCATAGATTGTAAGCTCTTGTGGACAATCCTGTTATTTTAAGTTTGTTAGTCTGTAATGTCTGATTTTGTTTGTACCGTGTATGTTTTCTATGATTGTAAAGACCTACTGAATAGATAGGTGCCATGTAAAAAAATATTATCATCACCATCTATTAGCCTGGATGTAGAGGTACTACCAACAGCAGTTCTTCCTCTGGGGCACCCGACACATCCATTCACAGCACGTGTTTCTTATGTAATAGGCTGCCATGTATTTTCTCCTGCAGGGGAGCTTAAAAAGAGACATAAATGGCTATGATGGCACTTAACACCGCCACGCTTAGGGCCAAGGTAAATTCCCAAATTATGACCGTTGTCAAATTTATCATAGCTATAATGTGCTATTTTTTTTTCCAGCCACATTATACAGAGCTATATTCATAGTTCTATACATAGATATTGTGTGAAATGGAGATTATCCATGGAAAATAACACCCCTTCTCATTAGATGGAGCACAATATATACTTTACCTTTATAATACATCTCTTTCAAACTTACTATATTTTAGGGGATAATGAAACATAACAGTTCTTCCAATTTTTTCACTTTCTTACTATAAATATTAAGATAAGTCATTTTTTTATATAAGCCGTTGGAGCTGCCATTGTGTATGTTGTAAATGCCATAGCATAGATTCCTGAATATCGCTGGTTTTGGTGGGATGTGTAGGAAATCTCGGTGGGTTGTCAGTTCATTCTCAGAAATCTGAATTTGTACTTCTCCAATCAAAGATAAATTACTGTACAGGTGTCTTGGATTCAGTCTGTCCCTTCCCTATTGAAATAATATGTCCAAATCTCGACTGACTGCTGTTGGGAAGTCAACTGAAATCCGATTCTTAAAAAGGCTCCATTCACTCATTCCCCAATAGCATTAGAATTTGCATGAGACTGGGCAAGTTAAGCGTAATTAAAGTTTTATGTTTACTTTTTTAATAATTTTGATCAGCATGAAAATTTATGAAACTTTTGCAAGTCACTTAATTAGGGGATTTTTCTTCCTACAAAGAAAAATAGCATGTAAGCAGCTTCTAAACCTTTGCTTTTTCCCCAGTCTAGTTGCTAGTCTATAGCTGCATTGATGTTATGAATGAGTCACCGAAGGAGGAAAAAACAAAAATACAAGCCAAGTCCAGAAAACCGGAGAGGTTGGTAGCTATCGGATTGAAGACCCCTGATCCCATCCACAACAACCAACAGTAGCCATGGGGGGTTCCTACGATGCCCTAGACCCCTCGATCACAGCCGGAGAACCAAATAGGCCTAAAGAAAGAAAGGGGAAATCTAAACTGCCCCAGAGCAGACCCCAAAGCAATAGGCAGCCCCCAACATATAATGACGGTGAAGCAAGATGAAAACACCAACACAGATAGAAAGATAGGCTGAGCAAACCATGGGGCCCAAGCTAACTAAAAAGGACAGGATAGAAAAGCTGCTGTCTGCAATCCGTAAAAAACCCTACCAAAAAATGTCCCAACCGTCTGATAGGAAAAACAGGCCCTGAAGTCGCTAGGACTTCAAAATGACTATATCAGCACTCAGGTATATTCTGAAGACAGAGCAAAGAGAAAAACTGATCAGAGACAAAAATGGAACTCAGCACACCCCCGACCGGGGATGGCTGAACTCCAAAAAAACAAGGTAAACAAAACAAAACTAATAAGTTCAATAGCAGAGCAAAAACTTATCTTTGGGAAGCAAGAATCAGACTGGTCTCCAAGAATCCAGCAGAGAAATCACCAGCGACTCAGAAGGGCGTCGGCTCCCTTATATCCAGTCAGAAGTTCCTGTTACCCAGTCATCATCTACCTGACCAGGTGTTTGGTAATCAGCCTCACTACCTTCCTTCACCAGAAGAAGGAGTTCATCAGACATCGACGTTGAAGGGGAAAATGAACTCACAACACATTGTTATGGCTAAGTGTCCATTAGCCACGTCCAGGCCCTTCTACGCCATAATTCACACTATGTCATTTGACATATGGTAAGGTTTTAATACTAGAGGTTAGGACCATCCTGAATAGGGTCACCTTGACGTGGTGAAATGGCTTTTACTTTTTTTAATCAAAATTATGCTAAGTACCCTATATTAATTTCATGCACTATTGCTATTTTTATTTGCTTATTTTGTTTTTATCTTAGGCTTTGATTGATATTAAAATTTAGTAATTTGGAGTACAGATGATTGCAGTGAAATGGTCAGCTCAACCTCTGTATCTGCTAATTGTGGAGATAAGCTGCTGCAGCAGGTTGTTCTGATAAGCACAACACTCAGAGGAGGAAACAACTGTTGACCCTCCACTGCCATCATCTGTACTCCAAAAAAGTATGTTCAGATATCAATGCAGCTGAAGACATGCAAATAAACTTGGGAAAGCAGGGGATTAGAAGCCACTTACAGCATTTTTTAGAGGAATAAAGACAAATCACCAAATAATGTCATTTGCAAAGTTTCATAACTCTCCATGCTGGACAAAATGATAAAAAATGAAAGTTTAGTTATTCCTTTAACTTAATACATTTCGTACAATATATTCTATAGGCTATGCTAGATCATATCCCAACTAGACTCTTTCCGGCTTCACTCAATGCACTTGTATTGAGCGAGGCCATAACCATCTTAGTCAGCACATGACCGCATGCATGCAAATTAGCATACTTGTGGTTAAAGACTTGCATTTCCTGACACCGAAGAATCCTCACAGTGTTTGCAATGTGATGATTCACATTTCTGCTGTCACATACAGTTGTAAGGATGTGGACTGCCCCGTCTCTACCCCTGAAAACATTGTTGAAATATAAGAATAGTGTTGTGCGGTTTTACTACTTTGTATTGGGCCATCAGAAGTGTGTACTGTGTCATGTAGTTTTCAGTAATGTAATGTAGCTAATGCATAGTGCTGTAAGTACCGATGCTACTATGTGAATAATGTAAAGATAAGAAGACCCTGGTGGACCTATCTAGGCTTGCACACGATCATTCTTCCTACAAAGGGTTCATCCATCAAGTCGTTGTGGCTCGAGATTGAGCTGAAGGTCATTGATAAGTTTGAGTAACATGCAATCAGCTTAGGTGTTTTGAAAGTATAGGATATATTTTAGTGCTTAGGATAGAGATAGATAGTGACTGTTGATACAGTAGGGCAAGATACAGTTAATGTTTGGAACTAGCCCAGATTGGGAGGTGGCTAGAGCAAATAGAAAAGGTAATGACTTCCTGGTTCAGTAAATTAGTGAAAGTGTTCTTTGGAGGCAAGGTGAAGTTCTTGGCGCAGTGGGCTGGAAGCATGGTGTGGACAAAATGTTCTGGTGGTATAAGGTACTATAAAACTCCCTGTGGACGTTCCTGCAATGTCCGGAGCCTATAGCCTTTTAGAGGTGCTATGGAGAGTATCTTAACCACTTCCATGCAGAGCTAGATGGACGTTGAACCATGTGAAGGAAACGTATGGATCTCGGGTATACTGCGATGCGGGTGAGGAATCCCTAGAGCTAACAGGATCTGACAAAGTAGGGATAGTCCGAGCTGAAGGTAAGAAAATGATGGAAATGTACTGTGTGAACGAGGCAAGTGGTGGAGGGTGTTGTGCCCGATACTGCATGTTAAAGACTGATGTACTTGAGCTGAGCGGAAAAGTTAAACTTGTTAAAATGAACCGAGTGTCCCCTGATGTGTGTGCGACTGTTCCTGGAAAAGTGGACGTGGAGACAGGGAAGGCCTCTGACCTGCGAGTGTAACGCATCTTACACTGCTCAACACATATGGACTGGGACACGATTTGATTGTAAAGCGCCAGGGCGTTATGGAGCAGTTGCTCCCCCACGGTTACCGCCCCGGGCACCTTACAGAGTGACTGCAGACTTGTAGCTTAAGACCAGACAACCCCTGTAAATGTCAATGCACATGACTCTGGGTATGGAAGCCATACAACTCCTTAGTAATATTGACATTATTCCTTATATAAAGCACAACAATTCTGCAAACTTTTGATACAAAATCTGTAAGAAAAAAACCCTTTGTATGTCTCTGTACATACAGTTCTGTAAAGGAAAGACAGGTTCAGTAAGGCCTCACACATTGAATAATTGCTGCATTGCCCTTTACACTCACAGGGGCTGTAATAAGGTTTTGTGTGTGAGCCCTAAATTGTTTTGCTGCTCATTTCCCTGCTGTGTGAATGAATAAAACAAGACATATATACAGAACGGAACATCGTCCCCCAAACACTGGCATATTCTCTATTATGATCCCAACTTATGCCTTTATTCATCTATACCTTTAGAAAAAAAATGCAAAAGCCTGGCACTTGTCCTTGGGTTTCAGTAACATAGAAAACACATACATCTTTTTATGCATGTTTGCACGCCAAATGCTAATTTATGGCAAGACCTTTAACTATAATACTTGCATCTCCAGAATATTGTGGGAGCAGCGCTGTAATCCAAGACTACAGCATCTAATTAGTGGTCTTTTCTAGGTAATCTTACAAGGATTAAAGCAGGTATACGCAAATATGAAAATTAATATACTGTGACTGTAATATTCTCTACAGTATACTTCATATTTAAAGGGGTATTCCTATCATATAAATTATCACTAGCAAACTCAGACAAGCCCACAGGAGAGCAGGTGAATCCTCCGGTGGGCTCGCGTGCAGGCATAAAACACTCCCCCCAATATTAGTGTCACGAGGGTGTGGCTGGATGACATCAGCATTCAGCGTGCATCTGTGCCAAAGAGAATGCTGCCGGCGACAAAGGTGCTGCGGCTGCCAGGATACGTGTGGAGAGGTGAGTGGTGCCGTGTGTGTCTGTGACTGGTATATGTGTGTGTGCAGAGAGGGCTGGGAACATGCGGAGAGGTGAGAGGTGCTGTGCATCTGTTTGTGTGGAGAGAAGGCAATGATGGTGATGATGGAAAGGACAATAATGGTATGGTTGAGGAGGAAACAATAATGGAGGTTGTGGAAAGGGCAATGATGGGGTGGTGGGGGAGAAGGCAATGATGGAGGTGGTAAAAGGGCAATGATGGGGTGGTGGGGGAGGAAGCAATGATGGAGGTGGTGGAAAGGGCAATGACGGGAGTAGTGGGGGAGGAAGTATAACGGTCGTCCAGGACCGTAGTCGTGGCCGAGGACTCCGGGGCAACGGTGTCCTGGCCTCCTCTCACATAGACATGACAGCTTTCTGTTAGCATACCTGTAGCTCCATTCTTCTCACCCTTAAGGCTTTCTACAGGTGACAGCGCATCTTTCTCTACTCTTTTGGCAAAAACAGAGACACAATTGAATTCCAACTTTGAACAAGGAAGTTTACTTATTTGTGTTCTCAGTCCGTCCAGTACGACTACAGCGTGCACATCAGGTAACACACAATCTGTCTTCTTCTCTTTCCCTATTTTCCCACTGTCATCTTCCAGAACATTCCCGGGACGTCCCATCCCGTTCAGCATCACAGCATCCTCTATGTCCAGCTTCACCACCTTTTGGAGTTCCACTGTCTATTTCACTCCAGACAAAAGGGCGTCTGCCCACGTAACAAGCTGCCTCATAATGAGCAATCTGTACTGCTGTACCACTGCCATCTGCCTCACTACCATCTGTAGTGTAGTGCTCTGTACTGCAATGTTCTACACTGCTGTCATCAGTTGCCCTCAGGCCATGAACGGCTGGGCTCGTATCCTTCAATGTTACAGGGTTACCTGCCCTGTCAGGACTACTAAGCCCAACTGACTAAAATGCCAGATGCTCCCTGGCTTAACCACAGATAGCCCCTCCTACATTAACTATATTCATAATTAAAAAAAAGAAAAAGCACAGCTCAAGCAAAAGTATCAAAATACCAACCAAGAGGAGCCACGGTAAAAGGGAGATAAGGCAAACCAAATAAGGGAAATCTGTAATTATAAAAAAAAAGTCCGCCATAGACAGTGCAAGTGCATTGTGCTGAAAAAAAAGGACCTATACCAAAAGTAAGAATATAATATTATTTAAGTAAGCCAGCAATGAGATTTCAATGGGAAGACCCAACAGAGTAAAACTCCCCAACAATAGCTAGGCAAGACAAGTATGTAAAGTAAACTACAAGTAGCCAAAAAGGGTTTACCTTATGCAGCCGTGGCTCCACCCACCCCAACGCACGTTTCGACGCAGTGCCTTCTTGTAATCTCATTGCACACGTAGTTCACACATGGACACACAGACATGGATATCTCTGGTACCGTTTTTTTCTGTACCAGAAATATATGGACGTGTGAAAGAGGCCTAAGGCGCATACTGAACCAGGTATTTCAGCGAGTCAGTGATTCTGCATTTTATCCATAGCTGCAGCTTTGGGAGAAAAATTTTGGCCTAATATTCATGCAGATTTAAAGTAAAGTACGGTATATGCTATTTATCTGGATGTTGTGCAGCACTATTTGTTGGGGCAGCCTAGGCTATGTCCACATGCTGCCTTTAATTCTGCATAATTTTCCGCCCATTACTGTACCAGCAAAAGAGATGAGATTTCAGAAGTCTCATGCACACGCTTGGCTTCTTTTTTTCCCCAAGTGAATTGGAGAACTGCAGCTTTTTGGGGGGATTAAATCTGCACCACTCCAGTTCTTTCAGCATGTTTGCAACGTTTTCTTCAACTGCAGAAAGCAATGATGACGAGAAAAATGTTACAAAAAACACAGCTGTATTTTCTTTGCGCTTTCGCGTTTTTTTTTTTTAACCATTTTTCGACTAATAAAATTAACGTTATTACACATATATTGTAATTCGCGTCTAAACGACACTATGAAAAACGCCACGAAAATGCTGCGAAAAAAGGCAGCAAAATAGATGAAAAACTGCAGTAAAAAAATGGAGCAAAACCACTGTGTGTGAACATATCTCTATACTTTAATCATCTGGACAGTCTATGCATATGAATATTTATTTATGTGGCGTGATCTAGGTGTAGGGACATGATTGCAGGGATTCTGCAGAACACAACAGGGTATACACTAAATTAAAAAAATATAACAGTATATAATATAATAGCTATGTAAATAGCTTTATAAATTCTGTTTAATAAAAAATGATTTAACCTCATTGACAGTGATTGACAGTAAAGGCAAATGTCTATATCACAGCTCATATAGACGCAGGCACGCATACTGCACATACCTGACCACAGACAGAAGCGTACAACTGCACACACACAACAATGAATACATATTCACACAACAGAAAACATGGCTTCGTATATCAGCTTTAAATTAATCAGTAACCAGGTAACAGCTTCTCTCTGTTCAATGTCACACTCACCTTTCATGTGTCATTCTACCTGAATGCAAAATTCTTTTCTAATGGTCTGCAGCCACAATGTTGCTCACACCTCAGGGTAACATTTACACTGGGAATCTGGGTAGCTGATAAAGGATACTCTAAAAAATATGACTCATCATGGTCCTCTAATAACTCCTTTTTATTAAAGAGAATCTGTCAGTAAGATCAACCCCCGTCAGATATCTATATGGACATCCAGGTCGTAGAAATGTGAATAAAATGATATCTTGATATCTGTGATCCGATGCCTTATTCAGGAGAAATCCACGTTTTTCCTAATATGTATATGAGCTGTTAAGATCTATGGGCTGGGCATAGATCTCCCTAAGAATCTGCCTCCAGAGCTTATTTAAGGCTGGTTTCACATTAGCGCTTTTGTGCGCAGCGCATCGGGCGCACCAGTGCGCATGCGCACTGCGCACCTATATTTTACATGATGTGCGCATGGTTTTGCGCATATTTGCGCTTTCGTGCGCATGCGTTTTTTTGTCTTTCGCGCCAGGCGCGTCAGACGCAACATGTTGCATTTTTGGTTCCGCCCTGTCTCGTTAAAACAACGCATGCGCACGGAATGCACACGGAATGCGCAAAAACACCACATTGGAGCCTAAGGGAGCGCAATACTTGCGCATGGTCTTGCGCACGCTTGCGTTTTTATGCGCATGCGTTTTTTAAATAAAGATGACTGAAATTTGGTCTAGACAGTAAAAAAAAAAAAAAAAACCAAGGTGATAAAATGGTGTGGGCACTGGGATTCCACAATACTTTAAGGATTGCTCACTAGTGGACACACAGCACAAGCTGCACCAATGTAAGTATGAAAAACCTAATGTCTGGCTGAAATTTCAATACATTTCTATGTACTTATGTCTCTTTTTTTTTTTATTGCAGCATGTCTTCATCTGGTGAAGAATATGTCCCCGGGACAGGGCAAGAGGCAGAAGAAGTGAGTACTATGCTTCCGTATGGATTTGAAAAAATAAACACATGTGATTAATTTTTTCTGTTTAATTTTCAGACCTCATCCTCCATCACGCCACCACCACCGGAGGAACGGCAGGAGCAGCAAGGCCAAGTGCGGGCGGGTAGACGTGATGTAAGTACAGACGGACTGTTTTTTTTTTTTTTTTTACTTATTTTCTAGTCTGGTTTATTTATTTTTTTTTTTTTTTGGTATTTTTTTTTTTTTTTTTTTAAATTTTCATGGTTGTTTTTTTCGATGTTTGTTGCTTTTTTTGCATTTATTTTCATGTTTGTTTGTTTGGGTATATGGGCACGGGACTATGGGATGGAGGATATATATGATGGGTATATGGGCATGGGATGGAGGATATGTATGATGGTATATGGGCACGGGACTATGGGATGGCGAATATGTATGATGGGTATATGGGCACAGGCATATGAGATGGCGAATATGTATGATGGGTATATGGGCACAGGACTATGGGATGGAGGATATGTATGATGGAATATGGGCACGGGACTATGGGATGGAGGATAATTTTAAATTTCTATAACTAACCACAGTAGTTACTATGCCCGGGCAGCGCCGGGCTCTTCAGCTAGTTTTAGATATTTTTTATTTTAAAATCTTTCAAAGATTAATGTTTGTCTTTCTTTTCTAGGCTCCACAGCGGGAGGAGGACCTCGCCCTGGACAACGACGAGCTCATCCGTCTAGTCCCGTTGTGGGACACCCGTCACCAACTGCACTCGGACAACGTGGTGATCCGGCGGCTCTGGAACGAGGTGGCCGCATCGCTGATGGATGGCTGGGACAACGCCTCTCCCCGGGTCCGCAAGGATTTTCGTAAGTATTTAAATGCAGTGTGATGCAGCAGTGATCTTGGCCGGGATCACCCAACTGTGTGTGATGCTATTAACTCCATGGAGTTTCTATCATCACACACAGTTGGATGATCACAGCCTCCAGTGCATAGTCTTACTTTTTTTTTTTTTTTTTTTTTTCCATCACAGTGAACAAAGTCAGAACCCGTTGGCGCTCGATGAAGGACCGCTTCAACAGGGATATCCGTCAGGAGAATAAGGTTCGCAGTGGTGCTGCGGCAAGGACCGGCACGAAGTACCGATACCATCGTGCCTTGGCATTTTTAAGACCGGTCCTTGCCTCCCGAACGTAAGTATTTTCTAGTTGTATTGTGTTTTATTCTGTGCTTTTCTATTCCACAGGAGTTGGCGATTGTTAATTTATGGTAGTAATTTCTTTCTTTTCTTTTCACAGCACCTGGAGCAGCACCCTGCAACCTGGTCCCGAAGCGGTCCTTCATCAAGCTGCCCCGGACCCCTCCCAGCCATCCATCAGCGAGGAAGCACCTTGCAGGTCTGCACCACAGTCATCTGGAGACCAGGAAGCTGGTCGCTCAGGTGTTCCCCTGTCCCAGGTCTCTGCCACTGGTTTTGCGGGCACTTCCCGCCAGCAGCGGCAGAGGACCTTGGACAGGCCTCTCATGCCCGAGTTCGTTGAATTGAGCTCGGTCTTTCAGAGTAGCCTCAAGGCACTCTCCGATAGACTTGAGAGTGGTTTCCTCCTTTTGGACCAACGCTACAAGTCTATCGAGGGTCGCCTTGAGCGCCTGGAAGTCGACCTCGCCAGACCAGCGCATCATTTTTACACCCAAATAGCTCGGGACACGGCGGAACACCTTACCCCTGACCTCCAGTTGACTGTCATGCAGGCCTGCAACAATGCTTTTATGCAGGCTATGCAGCAGAGTAGGATTATGCAGCAGTCAGTGGTGGCATTTCCACCGGTGCCACCACTGACTCGTTTTACAGCATTACCTACTTCTGCTGCATATCACTGCACAGCCACCACACTTCCAAGCCTCGCCGGACACCAATATACCGCCACAAGTCCGAGTGCAGCTGGACACTTACCCGCCAACACCATGCCAAGCGCTGCTCCTGCCTGGCCCACCACTGCTGCCGCCACCACCACTGGATGGCCCGTCGTCACCACCCCTGCCTGTAGCGCCGCCACCACCACCACCAGCGGGAGGACCACCCCGGTATGGACCGCCACAGCCACCACGCCTGCATGGCCCGCCACCACCACCACCACCACCACCACCTCGGAGCAGCATCAGCTGGGGGACCCGCATTCAATATTTACGGCCCCTGCCAGGACATCCACCACCACCAGCATGCCACAGCTGGAACAAGATCCTGGCAGGCGGTCCACAAGCGCCAGGCGGTCCCCCAGCTCCAGCCAGTCCACAGCCTCCAGGCGTTCCAGAGGCTCAAGGCGGTCCAGAGGCTCAAGGCGGTCCAGAGGCTCAAGGCGGTCCCCAGGGTCTAGCCAGTCCTCAGGCTCAAGCGAGGACAGCAGGAAGACGACGGGCCACCGTCCTAAAAAAACTAAGAGGAGGACTCTTACCCTCCCTCCTCCATCACCTCCCACTTCACAACTTTCCTTGCCTCGGCTCCCTTCCCCCACTTCTTTGGTTCCTCCTTCCCCTAGAACCCCTTACTCCACCCAAAGCCGTTCCTCATCCCTCCACACCCCCCAGTTTCCAGCAACTAAAACATAAGTTAAATAAATGTTAAATTTTTTTTTCAAAATAATGTTTTCTTATTGTGTCTTTCGCCGCCTGCACACACTGCGCCCTACACTATGGTTTGTTTTTCTTTACTTTATACCGGATGGTCAGCCATCCAACTCTGAAAGGGATACTATATTTCATTTTTTTTTTTATATATATATATATGGCTTTTATATAAATAAAAAAAAAATGAAATATAGTATCCCTTTCAGAGTTGGATGGCTGACCATCCGGTATAAAGTAAAGAAAGGGAAACCACCAAAAAAAAAAAAAAAAATTATATATATAAATAAATATATATATATATATATATATATATATAAATAAATATATATATATATAAATAAATTAATATATATATATAAATATATATATATATATATATAAATATATATATATATATATAAATAAATAAATATATATATATATATATATATATAAATAAATATATATATATATAAATATATATATATATTTATATATTTATATATATATATATATATTTATATATTTATATATATATATATATTTATATATATATATATATATATATATTTAGATATATATATATTTAGATATATATATATATATATTTATATATATATATTTATATATATATATATTTATATTTATATATATATATATATATATTTATATATATATATATTTATATATATATATATATATTTATATATATATATATATATATATATATATATATAATTTATATATATATATATATAATTTATATATATATTTATATATTTTTTTTTTTTATGGTGGTTTCCCTTTCTTCAATTTAACCTGGGCAGATGAGTAGTGGAGTTTATTAAGACACAGTACACTGGGTACAGGTAGAAAAAACCATGTATTTTATTTTTAACAAACAACAAAACTATTAAACCATTTGATCCTGCCATGCTACACGACCAACATCGGATAAAAAGTAGTCCGCAAATTGGTCCCTCATTTGGGCAACTTCGACTGAGGACCGAAGAGGGTGCTGAGTAAAATCTGGCAAAGGGTTGGCAGCAGGCTCATCCATGTCAAAGTTCGGCCGCTCCTTTGCCATAACAAAATTGTGGAGAACCACGCATGCCTTCACCACCTCATCTACTGTTTCCATTTTGAGATTGATGGCGGTGCTGAGAATTCGCCATCTGGACACTAGAATGCCAAAGGCGCACTCTACAGTCCTGCGAGCCCTCGTAAGCCTGTAGTTGAAAATTTTCTTGCGGTGGTCCAAGTCACGGCTGGAGTACGGCTTCAGCAGGTTTGGGCACATCTGAAATGCCTCATCCCCAACCACTACAAATGGCAGTGGTGGAGTTTGGGTTTGGGGAAGAGGCCGTGCCAGTGGAAAATTGAAATGGTTGCCGTACAACCTCCAGCCCATATCAGAGTTCTTAAAAGTCTGGGAATCGTTGCCCCGTCCGAATGCCCCTATGTCCACCGCCACAAACCGGCAGTCTGCATCCGCAATGGCCATTAGGACTGTGGAAAAGTACTTCTTGTAGTTGTAGTACTCGGAGCCACTTCTTGTGGGTTTTGTGATGCGGATGTGCTTCCCGTCCACCGCTCCTAGGCAGTTCGGGAAATTGCAGACTGCCCAGAATTTCTCCGATATTTGAAGCCACTTTTCAGCAGTGGGCAATGGCAGAAACTCCGGACACAGAACATCCCACAGAGCCCTGCAGGTGTCGGCAACAATCCCGGATAAAGTAGAGATTCCCAGCCGGTACTGGAAATGCAGGGATGAAAGACTCTCTCCAGTTGCCAGGAACCTGCCAAACATAAAAAGAAAAAATAATTGTATTTCTGTCTTGGGTATTACTAAAAACACTGAAAATAAAAAAGTACATGGCCTAACTATTTTGCATGTTTTTTTAATACAACATAGCAAAAAAACATTTTATAAAGGCTTGGGATTAGTACATGACAGAAGAAAAACCATTATGCAAAAAAGCAATTTCCCAAAAATAATGTTCAAATTCAATAGCCAAAAAAAACCAAATTTTTTGGACCAAAAAAAAAAAAAAACAAAAAAAAACAAAAAGCCAAAAAAATTATGCAAACATAACAACATACATACCGTAAGGTGACAAGGAGCCTTTCTTCGGGAGGAATGGCACGCCGGAGCTGAGTGTCCCTTCTCCGGATGTTTCCTTCAACCATACCCAGCAAGTCAAGGAAGCTTTCCTGGGACATCCGTGTATAGTCAGCAAATTTCTCCGGGTTTTCCTGTAGCTCGCTGTACAGCGTGTGATATGCTCCACGGCTTGCCCGGAGTTCGATGATTGGATGCCTCCAAAACCGACACCGCTGCCGTCTCTGCTGTCTCTCCCTCTCCCTTTCTTGCTGGCAACAAAAGACATACGCCTGAGACAGCGCAATGTCAAGATCCAGCTTGAAGCGGAAATTATCCAGACGCAGGTCCATCTTGACACCGGAAACAGCAGCAAAATCTGATGAATTCAGCAGTACAGGGTCTATAAAACATTCCAATGACACACGCCCACTGGTGACCCATTGGTGGTCAAGGATTTTTCTATTGTGAAATGTCACACCTAAAAACGCAAGCCCATAAAAAACGCAACCGCATGCAAAAACGCATGTAAAACGCAAGTAACACTGCGTTATTTTGACGCATCAGCGTGCGCATGATGAAAAAAAAACGCACATTTGTTTTGCGTTTTTCTTTGCGTTTTTTATGCGCACGATGCGCTGCGCAAAAAAACGCTAATGTGAAACTAGCCTTACATGTAAGAGAGCGTTACCATTGTGAGAAATATATAGATGAGGAAAGCAGACTGTCAGTCATTACATGTCTCCCACTAGTAATGGTATCAATAAAAACATGCTCTCAGAGTACAAAACATAAGCCATCACCCATCCCCAGATCCCAAAAAATGAAAATGCTATGAGCCTTGGAAAATGTCGAGAAGCGCAAAAATTTTAGTTCATACACATTTTGGATTTTTTTTTTCATCACTTAAATAAAAAATAAACTAAACATGTTTGGTATCTGCATACTCGTACCGACCCGGGGAATCATATTACCAGGTCAGTCTTACCATACAGTGAACCTGGTGAGTAAAAAATACAAAAAAAAAATGTGTAGAATTGCACTTTTTTTTTGTAATTTCACCACATTTTTATTTTTTCTCATTTTCCGGTACATTGTGTGATAAAATCAATAGTGCCATTCAAAAGCACAACTCGTCTTGCAAAAAAGCAAGCCCTCATACAGCTATATTGACAGAAGTATAAAAAAGTTACGGCTCTTAGAAGATAGGGAGAAAAAAACAAAAACGAAAAAAAGGGGTTAAAGAGGACAAGATAAAGCATCATAAACTGGCCACATCGTGGAATTATGGATGTAGAGGTGGACAAAAATGTATTTTAAATTTGTTTTTATTTCCAGTAAAATGTAGATTCTAATTTTTCCTTAAACCAACAGGGTGATAGCAGGGGTTCTTGTCTGGGGTTGGTTACTTTTTCCTCTGTATGATGAGAAAAAAAGAACATGCCCCCAGCGAAGCTCTGAACAATTTTCTTCTGTGTGAGACATTTTATGACACACAGCCCTGATCTCCTCCCGCCGAAATATCTGCACCTACTGTGTAGAGTAGAGCTGAGCTATGTGTCATTACAAACACTTTGAGAGCACTGAGAACCACCTCCTAACTCTTGACATCAAGGCTCTACTTTTGATTAGCTAGGTTGATACAATATTATCATTGTGGTCTGATGCACAAGTGACCTCACACCAGGCTGACAAATCAAAAGGAGTACTATGGATGAAGTCCGGTAGGAGGAGGTTCTCAGGGTTCCTATTTAGTGATCACAGATCTGCAACGTGGTCGATGGACCGGGTCCTGTGAATATATTTGCAGAAACTCTACTGACAATGGTTTGGGAATCTGATTGTGTCCTTGTCTCTGTCTTGCTGTCTTTGAACCTGATTTCTGACACTGATATTCCCCAACTCATTCCACCAGCCAACGGCTAGTCTGCGGATACAAGTCAGAGACCCCCTACAGCAAAGCTCATACCACAGTGTAAGGCTATGTGCACACATTACTCCATTCCGCGGGAAAACCGCATTTTAAATTCCCGCGATTTTACCGTGGAAAAACTAGCGATTTGCAAGTGTAATTAGCTTTCAGAATACTAGCGTTTTCCAAGCGATCTGTAGCATCGCTTGGCAAACTGATTGACAGGTTGGTCACACTCGTCAAACACAGTGTTTGACGAGTGTGACCAACTTTTTACTATTGAGGCTGCCTATGCAGCATCAGTAGTAAAAAGATCTAATGTTAAAAATAATTTTAAAAAATAAAAAATGGTGTTTTTCTCACCTTCCAGCGTCCCGCGCAGCGTTCCCGATCATCGCGATGCTCCCGTTCCCAGTAATGCCTTGCGAGACCTCTGATGACGTTGTGGACTCGCGATACTGTAGCGGCCTCGCGATACTGTAGCGGTCTCGCGAGACCGCTACGTCATCACAGGTCCTTGCCACAAGGCATTACTGGGAATGGGAGTTGGCGGGAGCATCGGTAAGGCTGCGCGGGACGCTGTGAATATAACCCGATTTTTTATTTTTATTTTTTTTTTCTACAGGGATATGGTACCCACAGCCCGGAAGACAGTCTCCTCTCCTCCAGACCGTGGGTACCATCCGCAAATGTTCTGCTTACTTTTCGCATGGTGGGCATAACCACATGCAGAAAGTAAGCAGAACAATGCATTCCTATGTGGGTGGAATCGCCGCAATTCCGCAAAATTAATAAGCATGCTGCATATTTTCCACAATGCGATTCCGCCACGGAAAAATCCGTAGCATTAGAACAGCATTGCGGAATCCCATAGGATTGCATGGGATGCTTTTTTTTTGCATTTTCGCGGCAAAATCAAGCGTTTAAAAACGCAGTGAAAACGCAAAAAAAAACGCTACGTATGAACACAGCCTAAGGATTAAAGGTGAACATCAGGGAGCCCTTGGGATCTGCTAAATGGAGTCTCCTAGGCGGTCCGTGGTAGACCATTTATGATGCTCAAAGAGGCCCAATGCAGTACTAGCTATGAGGGCTAAAGGTAACAGCTTCAACCCTAAAAACTAGATATGAGATATTAGATGCTGTCACTTCTATTCCCTTCATAACAAATATCCAGGTCTCTTCGGCTCTTTGAAGCTTTGCATGTATAAGGAATCGGTATAATCAGTATGTCTGAAATATATATTTATTACCCAGATTATCGTTCCTATGGGCCGGAGAATTTTGAGCAATCAAAAGAACTGTTGGGAGAGATGATATTCGCAGTGGCTGTTCTCCTGACACTGTGAACTGAATACAGACACCAGCTTCCGTCAATACTAAGAATAATGGCCTGCTGCGATGCTCTCTATGGATGAAACACAGATCAATGAATCTGAATGAACGAATTCATTTGATTTTCCGGATTTCTGCTGTTGCTTACAGCTGCTTCTTGTGATCGCAGTGCTTTTTATTAAAGTATAATAGGAAACTACTAATAAGCAATTTCTAGAACACAAGTGACAGTTCTCTCTTAGTGAACCATGGCTTTAAGTTTAGTAAATACATTAACCTTTTCATGAATGGGGGTAGTTTTAGTGAAATTCTCCCTATTGGAGCGCTTTGTTCTAAGAGTATATTCACACTGGAGATTTTTTGGTATACAAAAATTCAATGTCTATTTGCACTTCAGTCTGCAGCAAAAAATCTAAAGCTGACCTTTGGTTTCCTGCTATGGATTGGCAGCTTCAGTCGCCATTGGGTTTAGCCGCATTCAGTGGAGCTATTGGGAAAGGCGACAATGGAGCTGAATGATATATCAAAACTATAAAAGAAGTCTGCAGCTGTATATGAATTCCAACAAGGAATATTCACCAGCGTGAAAAAACCCTTCTTGTAAATGCATATTAAGGGTATGTGCACATGGTGTCTTTTTCAGGCAGATTTCACCTGGAAACTACCTGAGAAAGTGCTAAAAAGCACTAAAAGCTATAAACCAATGCACTGTTTTATATATAAAATTAAAAAGAAAAAAAAAAACAGTACATTAACGAAGAGAAAGATGACAAAGAAGATGCTTCAGAAAGAACACCACCAGCATTTTCCTAAAGTTTCTTCTGCTTCCCAAAGTATGCAGATACTCCAATCCATTGCAATGCTTTATACCCGTAATCAAAATGAAAAGAGGGACTAAGTAAAAAAGTAAAAAATTATTTAAAAAATACAATAATAATGATAATAATAATAAAAATATGCAGTATATTATACCAACAAATACACAATTTTATGCAAAAAAAAAAACGTAAACCTATTTTACTACATCTGGAAAGAGCTGTCTCACTAGTTAACCCCTTCGGTGATGACTGTAAAAAAAAGTGGCAAACTTTGTTTTTTCATCATACCGCTGGAAAAAAAAATGGAACACAAAGACATACCAAATAAAAATGGTATAGCTGAAAACATCATCTTATCCCGCAAAAATAGGCTGCCACACAGCTCCATCAGCAGAAAAATATAAAAGTTCTAGCTCGCCGCGATGCAAAAACAATTATTTTTTCTTGAAAATAGTTTTTATTGTGTAAAAGCGCAAAACATAAAAAAATAAATGTTGTATCGCTGTAATCGTACTGACCCAAAGAATAAAGCTGCCTTATTAATTTTACCACACATGGGACGGCATTTAAAAAAATTCCAAAAAACAATTCCTGAATTACTGTTTTTTGTTCATTCTTCCTTCCAAAAATCGAAATAGAAAGCGATCAAAAAATGTTATGCTTTCGAGTACCAATTAAAATGTCAGCTTGTCCCCCAAAAAATAAGCCCTCACATGACTCTGTTGGCAGAAATGTAGGAACTTTAAAGCTTTCAAAACATGGCGATAGAAAAACTAGTTTTTGTAAAACAAAGTGTCTTTTAGTGCATGACAGCAGCCAAGCATGAAAAATATGAATCTGGTATTGCTGTAATCGCACCAACTCTAAGAATAAAGTCATCTAATCATTTATACCGCACGAGGAATGTTCTTTGCCAGTTCTTCGCCTTTACTGTTTTGTTCTTTTTGCCTCTCAAATATCGCAGTAAGGCTCAGAGTACATTTATCCTGTGCTTTAAGCTGAGCGCTTACATCGGGTTTTCCGTATAAATCTTTGAAATATGTGATTCAGATGGTTGAAATATGTGATTCAGATGGAACCTCAGGAGGAAGATTCCTTATAATGAGGCACATGGGGATGCTATGCATGCTTTCCTGCCTGTGATCCAGTAGTGTCCGTTGTTTTAGGCGTGCATAAAAGCGTGGTCAGCCACAGTTTTGTGATCTTCTGAAATGAAGGACAATGCTGATCAGAGGCCAGACGGGACCCAGAGTAACTCTGCTGCCTCGTTATAGTGAATGAATCCCTCGGGGGTTTCTTATGAAGCACGCCACTTGGAGAGTTAGGCCGGGGTCACACTGGCGAGGAATACGGTCGAGTGAGAGGCGCTAAAAGCACGCATTAGACACGGACAAATGATTCTCTATGGGGTCCCTCGCACCAGCCGTATATTTCTCATCCGTATTCTACGCTCCGTGCCAATCGCAGCATGCTGCGATTGTCAGCGTACTACGCCCGTAGTACGCCAATGCAAGTCTATGGGTGCGCAAAAAATATGGATTACACACGGACCAGACGTGTGACCTGCGAGCAATACGCAGGTCTTTTGGCTGGTGACAGGAAATGGGCCAATCCATCATCAGAAAGCCTAGACATGCAAATGAGCTCAAAAAGCGCTCCAGACATCCAGGAAGTACGCCTCCACGGAGTACAGCAGCAGCATGGCGTCCACTTACATAAATGTGGAGATGTTAATAGTCCTGGTGCAGGAGCGTCCCGAAATCTGGGACCAACGCGATGCCAATTATTCAAACCGGGCAAGAAAGGAGGCGTCATGGAGGCGCATCTGTCGCCAGATGTACCATGACTTTGGTGACCGACCACGTGAGGAGCAGCATAAAATTCGTAAGTACAAGGCAAAACATGAGTAACCTTAGCGCACAACAAAAAAGGAATATAGAATCAGCACCCCCCTTCCTGTGCATGTACTTTTTGCCTCATGAGGCCGTTAGATTTGGATGTGACACGTGGATTCACACAGCCATAATTTGGGTTTAGGCCACAAGCTCCTCATCCTCCTAGACAAATCAATTATTAAGTGTAGCTAAAGAGACCCTGTGTATCTTCCCAATTAGATATGCCACCATGGGTAGAAAGCACACCCCAGAAGGCCCCATGCCTAGACTACTGGTAGCAAATGTGACCTATCAAATATGTGAATTTGACAACATTTCCTGTCACATTGCAGTGGAAGATGTGATGAAACGCTGGCCAAGCATCCGGGACCAATACCGCCGGGAACGCCAGCAGCGGTCCAGGAGTGGTGATGCGGGATACGTAAAAAGAAAATATATCTATTACGACTGGCTGTCCTTCCTCGCCCCAATTCTGGATCTGAGACCGTAAGTAGATACCTCACACCACATTACACAGATACTTTACAGGGCCAAAAATATTGATGTATTTTTGCCTCAGTTCTATTTCATAACAGAACTCAATCCAACCTTACGGATCGAGGAACAGGCTCAGAGACAGAGCCTATAATTGATCCTGTAGGGGATGAGGTGGCTGGCCCATCTTCTCCCCCTACAAGAAGCATGGCAGAAGATGAGTCATCACAGGAGAACCCATTGGCTGCCCAACAAACAACACCACCAGGACGGTCTGCTGCTGCCCCATCACCCATCCTGGAAGAGCCGGGCAACTTGAGCAACAGCCCAACTGGCCAGATCAGGGGATCCCCACAGGCTGCTGTTACATCCCGGCGAGGCCGAAGAAGGCGCCAGGTCACTGTTCAAGAGAGCAGGACCAATGTGGACACAGGGGTGCTAAATTATTTATCAAGAGTCACTACAGATGATGGGGAGGAGGCCTACTCACGTAGCCTGACCCTTTATCTCCGTGCCCTTACCCGTGAGGTCAGGCTCATATTAGGTGATGTTTTCAGATCCTGCTTGATGCAAGCACCCCCCCAATACCCCATATGAGCTTTTTGAATATCTGGAGAGGTGGCAGCTTTCCCCCAGAAATCTAATGCGCATGAGACCATCCACACAGATGCTTGCTCAAGCAGGGTCCGAACATCCTCTAATACGTGGGCCTACACCTCACCCCCTTCCTCCCCCTACCCAACCTTCCCAACACCAGCAACAGATTTCTGGCTCTAGCCAACCCCACCAATATGGCCACTTAGTCCCACCCAGTGTTGGAGGCTGGCCCCAACCTGGTTGGGGACGACATGGCTATATTGGTGGGTATGAGACACGGGCCTACCCGCCCCAACAAGATGCCCCTCAGCAGTATTACTATGGCCACTACCCCCAACAATCACAGAAGGAAGGTCAGTACCAACAGCATGGGCAACAGTATGCACCCACACAGGGCGATGTTGCTCAAAGTAGTCAGCAGCAACCACAGGCTGCTCCTCCGCCTTCTCCTTCCCCAACATTCCACAATTTATAAGTGGCTTAAAACATGGACTTAGTAAACCCATACTGTACATGACTGTTGTTAATTGGTCTGATGGGAGGAGATGTCCAGTGTGTTTGAACTGGTGGTTAAAATCCCAAGGCAAAGTCAAAAAGAGGTTTTATCCAGCAGCAACATGAGCTAAAACAGATAATACTAACATTTCTTATGACGGTTTTCAAATCATATGATTAAGACACCATGACAGGCAAGGCTACCTTATGTGTTTCTGAGACATATTACATATCTGTTAAAAATACAATATTTCATGGCGCTATACTGGCAAAGTCAAAGGATCAAAATAGACTACTCAGTGGATAATGCCTAGAAAAGGCGTGCTGTCCATATTCACTTAGTAAAATTTAGGCCAGCTAACTATATTCCAAAATCAAGGCAAACAGCCTCAAGACCATCACGCTCTCTCTATGTATTATCAAGTCAGTCTTCTAATTTGATCCTTTGACTTTCCCAGTATAGTGTGGTGAAATATTGTGTTTATTACAGACATGTAATATGTGTCAGAAACGCGTAAGGTAGCCTTGCCTGTCATGGTGGCTTATTAATATGATTTGAAAACATTCATAATAAATGGTAGTATTATCTTGTGTAGCTCATTTTGATGATGGCTAACTCCTCTTTTTTACTTTGGATTCCAAATGTTGCAATGTTGTTATTGCACTATGTATGTTGTAGGATATGTTTGTAATTTTGTTTGAACAACAATGTTGAAATATGTCAAAAGCCCAATTTGGGCCATTGCCCAAGTTTTTCATAGGGCAAGAATATGTTTGCCTTACAAACTTAAAAAAAAAACACAAAAAAGCCAACAGTAAAAATTGGCCAACTACACTTTACATCTCTGTCTTAATTGTCCAAACCCATATCAAAATACGTTTATCAAAGCAACAGTCAGAGATTCAGAAGGGGTAGAAATATATATATTTTGACACACATCAAACCAACATTGCCAACATAGATCCAGCATGCTCTTGCCAAGAAGGTTCCCCCTGAGGTGCCATAAAGTAATTAGTGAAATGATCACGCACATTGAGGCCAGAGATCGGTCTACGTTGATGGTTGATAGGTGGTCTCACCCTACACACATTGTCCGGCCTACGCACAACACCAGCAGAGGAGGAACAATCATGTATCCTGGTGAAGTTATGAAGTACCACACAGGCTTTCACTACTTCATTTACATTTTGTTCACTCAGCTGAATGGCAGACTGGAGTACCCGCCATTTGGCACAAATAATGCCAAAGGAACACTCCACCAGTCGCCGAGCACGTGATAGGCGCAAATTACATATCCTGTGCCTGTGGTGAAGTTTGCGCCGGGGATATGGCCTCATGACATTGCGCATTAACTGAAATGCCTCATCTGCCACAAGAACATAAGGGACAGATTCTTGAGTGGAGCCTGGTAGCTGGCGTGGTGGTGGTAGATCCAACTGGTTGGTGCGTAGTCGCCGAGCCATAATGGAAGTATTGAAGACTCTAGAGTCTCCCGTCCTTCCATAGGCCCCAATGTCAACAATTATAAACTTGTATTGAGGGTCAGCCACAGCCAACAATACAACAGAAAAGTACTGTTTATAATTGAAGAATTGGGAGCCAGAGTTCGGCGGCTTACGCACCCGGATATGTTTGCCATCAAGGGCCCCAATACAATTTGGAAACTGGCATTCTTCCTCAAAGTCCCCTGATATCCTCAACCAGTCTTCCATCCTGGCCTCGGGCATGATGACTTGATATACTCTTGTCCATATTTCAAAACATGTTGACCTGACTATGCCAGATATGGTTGATCTTCCAATCCCAAACTCATGGTGGAGGGCAGCATAAGACAGGCCAGTGGCCAGGAAGCTGAAGAACAACAGAAAAGGATGATTGTCGAATGCACATATTTACAAAACAAACAGGTCCATACATACCAAACTTGGTAAGATTTCAGAGCAAATAACACACACATCTTACTTTGCACAATGAGTAAGTGATATTCAGTACATATTCCACGCAACATTCGTGTCTATAAGTTGAAACATTTGTGGACTAAGATGAGGGCTTACAACTTACTCCAAGAAGGCAAAAATTCAAACTTTGCCCAACACATCATGAACATAGAGAATGTGGTTGTGTAGTACATACCGTATTGTGAGTACAAGTCGCTCCTCTGCAGATATAGCTTTGCGCATCCTTGTATCCTGAAAGGTTATCAAAGAGTGTCGAAAATGTTGCAAGGCTCATGCGACAGTATTGGTAGAATTTGACAGGATGCTCCCACAGAGAATAATAGAGGCGGTGAAAATGAACTTTTGTGAGTCGTTGCCTCAAAAGTGGATGTACCCACATGCGTCTCCTCCTCTGCGGATCCACTATCACAGGGTATGGTTGGCCAAAGCACCATGACAAAAGCCAGTTAAAGAGAACCTGCTCAGTTGTGTTGAAAGTCAGACTGTCTGCCATGTTGCACATACCACAGCAACACACCTAGTGAAGGCAAGGTGACAAATGGACAGAATGGAGGCTGCCACCTGTTCCTGAGCCAATAAATACAGTGCAGGCTAATGTTTTAAATAGTTATTAGGCCTCAAAACCGTTAAATCCATTTTGCAAGGCTGTGAGAAAATCTCGCCATACGGATTGCATACGGATGCCATACGGATTACATACGGATGCTGACATGCACAAAATACGCGACCGCACCTTGCTTACGGATGACCTACAGAGCACTATTTAGGGGTCATTCATCCGTATTACGCCTGTAAACTACGGACCGTATTTTGCGCAGGTTAGTGTGACTCCAGCCTTAGATGGAAACCCCGATGTAAGTGCACAGCGTAGAGCACAGGATAAATGTGATCCCAAATGTGTGTAAAATGTTCACAATAAAAGCTTCAACTCAATCCACAAAAAAAGCAACTCCCCACTCAGGTCTGTCAACTGTTAAATTAAATATTGGGGGCTTCCACATTACTGGTAGTACAGAGGCTTTGGAAAAGTGCAATGGCTCCTCAACTCCAAAAGAAAACCAGCTAATTCTGTGCTCCCAAATCCAAATGTCCCCCTTCTTTCTGAACCTCACAGTGTTCCTAGACCACATTTAGCATCCACATGTTTGCCATAAGTATAATGTCCAATATAGGGTCACTCGAGTTGGGATTCTGTTCTTCTAGCACTTAGTGGCTCTGTTGTCATGCTATGAAAGTCTTTGGTAAGAAAGCAGGGCCTCAAACTTTCAATGAAACTGGGATCCTAACTATCCCTGTCTTAGGGGTACTCTTGAAGGTAGAGAGGCCCGACTTTCCAACCTTACTGTGCTCCTGTTGTCTCCTGATCTGTCCCCTCCTTCACCCCATAATGCCTGGGTCAGAAATATAAGGCAAACAAGACACAAAGGCAAAACAGGGATAACAGAAGGTAACAAACATACAAACACTCACCAAAGGTATAGAGAGATAGGGAAGGATAGGAATGTAGCAACCAAATGGGAATAGGGACCAGAAGATAAACAAATACATACTACAGTAAACTAAAGATCACTACTACAACAACTCCATTCCAGCCACTTAGCTTAAACACTCAGTACATGAAAATGAATCTCCAGTAACAACAACAAATTCCTAATCAGCACAACTTCTCAGCATCTCCCAGGAGCCAGGAAACAAAACTTTCACTGGCAAGACATAGAGCAGCGGTTCTCAACCTGTAGGAAGTGACTGCTTTGGGGGTCAAACAGGGGTCACTTAAGACCATCGGAAATCACATATAATGGTAGCAAAATTACTGTTATGAAGTAGCAACGAAAATAATTTTATGGTTGGGGGTCACCACAACATGAAGAACTGTATTAAAGGGTCGTGGCATTATGAAGGTTGAGAACCACTGACATAGAGGGTCTGTCAAGGATTTATAGGGAGAGGTAATGACCAGATCAGAAGCAGCTGAAAATAGAGCTGAAAGTTTCACCAAAGGAAACCAAATGCATTCAATATGTTACACAAATACAAAGGCTAAATGTAAGATCTGAAATTCCCAATATGTAGTGATCTTCTACCCTCACATCTCCCAGGAGGATGTGACATCTGTATATAGAGTCTGCAAACTCTTCTAAGAAAATCTGTGCTCCAGGAGACAAATAGCCCTTCGTCCCTCCCTAGTCTTGCCTTATGACTAAGCAGTACTGTAAAGTCACACATGGGGTATTGCCTTGTTTAGCAGAAACTGTGTGACAAATGATAGTACCGTTTTTACACCTTTACCCTTGTAAAAATGTAAAATCTAACACTAAAACAAAATTTATGTGGTAAAAATGTATTTATTTTTCTTCACTGCCCAATGGTATAAAACTCACACTCGTCGTGTCAATATAATCACTGCACCATTAGATGAATTCACAGAGAGGTGTAGTTTGTAAAATGGTGTCACTTATGGGGTGGTTCTGCTTTTCTAGCACATTGGGGGCTCTCTTAGTGAGTCATGGCACCAGCTAACTATAGCAGTAAAATATGCACTATAATATGGCGCTCCTTCCCTTCTGAGCTGTGCACTGTGCCTCAAAAATAGTTCCCGATTACATGTAGGGTATTGGCACAATCAGGAGAAATTTCACAACAAATGTAGAGGTCCATTTTTTAATATTTGCTTTTATAAAAATTACAAATTTGGGGCTAAAGCAACATTTTAGTGGTAAAAATGTATGTGTTCTTTCTTCACCGCTCAGTGGTATAAATTTCTGTAAGGCAACTCAGATGAATGGGGCACCCGAACATCCGCTGTTTTCAATGCTGTCATGTGCATGGCAGCATGGCAAACATTGCCTCAAATCAGCAGTAAGATAATTACCACCAGTCAGAGAGCTGCGGTTCCCATGCTGTGAGATGACAGAGTGAGCCAGAAGCTGTGTCTGGCGGTTAAACGTTTACTGCCAGTCACAGAGGAGTTGGCTGATAGTAGTAGGAGCCTATGTCTGTTGTCGCTGATAATAGTGAAAGTAGGCGCCACTGATGGAAGTAATCATCAGCCGACACCTGCTCTATGAATAAATACATTTTTTTTTTAAATTGCGTGGGGTCTGTTCTATTTCCGAAAACCCTCAGATGTCAGCTTTATCAAGGCTGGTTATCAAGAATAGAGAGGTCTCCATGCTGTTGTTTTGAATATTATTTAACCCCTTTCTTACCGATGATGGAATAGTACGTCATCGGTAAGGATCCCATGCTTTGAGGTGGGCTCTGGCGGTATGCCTACCTCAAAGGTTATGAACAGCTGACATGTGCCCGCAATACATGTGAGTGGAATTGCCATCCGCCCGCGCCTATTAAATAGTTAAATCCCCCTGTCAAAGCTGACAGCGGGCATTTAACTAGCGTTTCCGGGCGCCAGGCAGGAAGTGAGCTCATCGCCAATCACGTGATTGGGGGTCGGCGACACTTTGCCCGGACATCCAGAGGTCAGAGAGACCTCTATGGTTGTTGCAGGCACATTGCTTTGAGCGCCGCCCGGTGGCCAGCACTCAAAGCAATGCAGTAAATCGGCTCCATATGGGTGATATGCTCATCGCCTATATGTAGCAGAGCCGATCGAGTTGTGCATGCTTCTAGCCTCCCATGGAGGCTATTGAAGCATGCCAAAAGTAAAAAAAAAAAAAAAAAAAAAAAATGTCTAAAAATAAAAAAATAAATACATAAAAGTTCAAATCACCCCCCCTTTCGTCCCAATCAAAATAAAACGTTTGGTGTCTATAAACTCGTAATAAACTGGAGAATAATAATGGCAGGTTAGTTTTAGCATTTAGTGAACCTAGCAAAAAAAAAAACAAGCAAAAAACAAGTGTGGGATTGCACTTTTTTGCAATTTCACTGCACTTGGAATTTTTTTCCCGTTTTTGCGTACAAGACATGGTAAAACCAATGGTGTCATTCAAAAGTACAACTCATCCGCAAAAAATAAGCCCTTATATGGCCATATTGACAGAAAAATAAAAAAGTTATGGCTCTGGGAAGAAGGGGAGCGAAAAACGAAAATGAAAAATCGAAAAAAGCTCTAGGAGTTATGGGGTTAAGTAAATAATTTAAATAAACTGCGTGGGATCCCCTCTTTTTTTGACAACCACAGACAGCTGGGGGCTGGTATTCTCTTGCTGGATATTGGCTCCCCATCCTAAAAATAGCAGCCCGCAGCCACTCCAGAAAAGGTGCATCTTTCTGATGCGTCAATTCTGGTGCTTTGCCTGGCTCTTCCCACTTGTCCTGTTGTGGTGGCAAGTGGGGTAAGATTCGTAGAGTTGATTTCACCATTGTATTGTCAAGTGACATCAAGCCCAGGGTTTAGTAATGGAGAGGTGTCTATAAGACGTCTATCCATTATTAACTTCATAGTCAGATTGTAAATAAAGGACAACCTGAATAAAGTCCTTTATTTAAAATATTTTAAAAAATACACACTGTTTTACCAAAGATAAAGCTGCCATTTTACTTGGGTCCGCTGCACCCTGTATTAGTGCAGATGCATTTAGGCCTGCCTGGTTTGTATCTGAATGTTTTGGAGGATTTTTTCGTCTTTTTGAGGTTTTCATGTTAGAGTAGGACTGGCAAGTGTAAGGAACCTTGACGCAGTTTGTCAGCTTCCGCATTAAGGCCTTAATATCAACCAATACCTTACATATATTGATATGTTTTTTGTGCACTTTTTATATTTCTTTCAGGGTGCAGTTGGGCCCAAATGGTTCTGCAAACTTGTGGCCTCTGTTCACACGGGATGCATTCTAGTTGGCACTGGGCTGCCCCCCTATATGGTGTTACTAAGAGGTTGTGAACCAGAAGCTCTACATTCCCTGTGTGAACACTGCCCCATGCGGATTATTTCTTCTGCACTGGTGTACCACACGGCCAATCCCTGATTGTAGGCTGGCTGTTTCATTTGGTATTTATGCACCTGTGCAGTTGCCATTTTACTTGGGTCCGCTGCACCCTGGATTAGTGCAGATGCATTTAGGCCTGACTGGTTTGTATCTGAATGTTTTGGAGGATTTTTTCCTCTTTTTGAGGTTTTCATGTTAGAGTAGGACTGGCAAGTGTAAGGATTATTCTGGCAGAGAATACAAATAAAAGTGGTGTTTCTGGCTTGATTAAAACTTTTGGCTAAGCTGAGACATTGAGCTTTTGTATCCCCTGATGAAGCGGCTTATACTGACTTTCTGGCTCTTGACGGTTGCATTACATGAACGGATCAATTTGAAGGATTTTTTCCATTACTATTACAACTGCCTCTGTTTTCTGTCTTTGTGCTGCTTTCAATTCTTTCTAACGGCATTGTATAATATCAACACATGACGGCTGCATCAATCTCATGTGACAACACGTTATTGATGAAGGTGAGAATACAGAGACCGTCATGAAGAACTGTAAATTGGGGATTATAGTACAGTGGGGAAAAAAGTATTTAGTCAGCCACCAATTGTGTAAGTTCTTCAACTTAAAAAGATGAGAGAGGCCTGTAATTGACATCATAGGTAGACCACAACTGTGAGAGTCAAAATGAGAAAACAAATCCAGAAAATCACCTTGTCTGATTTGGCAAGATTTATTTTGCAAATTATGGAGGAAAATAAGTATTTGGTCACCTAAAAACATGCAAGATTTTTGGCTCTCACTGACCTGTAACTTCTGCTTTAAGAGTTTACTCTGTCTTCCACCTATGACCTGTAGTAATGGCACCTGTTTGAACTTGTTATCAGTATAAAAGACATTTGTCCACAACCTCAAACAGTCACGCTCCAAACTCCACTATGGTGAAGACCAAAGAGCTGTCAAAAGACACCAGAAACAAAACTGCAGCCCTACACCAGACTGGGAAGACCGAATCTGAAATAGGCAAGCAGCTTGGTGTGATGAAATAAACTGTGGGAGCAATAATAAGAAAATGGAAGACAAAACAAGACCACTAATAATCTCCCTCGATCTGGGGCACTACGCAAGATCTCTCCCCGTGGGGTCAAAATAATCACAAGAACGGTGAGCAAAAATCCCAGAACCACACGGGGGGACCTAGTGAATGATCTGCATAGAGCTGGGACCACCGTAACAAAGGCTACCATCAGTTACCATCAGTAACACACTACACCACCAGGGACTCAGATCCTGCAGTGCCAGACATGTCCCCCTGCTTAAACCAGTATATGTCCAGGACTGCCTGAAGTTTGCTAGAGAGCATTTGGATTATCCAGAAGAGTATTGGGAGAATGTCATATGATCTGATGAAAGCAAAGTAGAACTGTTTGGTAGAAACAAAACTTGTTGTGTTTGGAGGAGACAGAGTTGCATCCAAAGAACATCATACCTACTGTGAAGCATGTGGGTGGCAACATCATGCTTTGGGGCTGTTTCTCTGCAAAAGGACCAGGACGACTGATCCATGTACATGAAAGAATGAATGGGGCCATGTATCATGAGATTTTGAGTGCAAGCCTCCTTCCATCAGCAAGGGCATTGAAGATGAAACATGTATGGGTCTTTCAGCATGATAATGATCCCAAGCACACCGCCAGGGCAACGAAGGAGTGGCTTTGTAAGAAACATATGAAGGACTTGGAGTGGAGTAGCCAGTCTCCAGATCTCAACCCCATAGAAAACCTTTGGAGGGATTTGAAAGTCTGTGTTGCCCAGCGAAAGGCCCAAAACATGACTGCTCTAGAGAAGATCTGCATGGTGGAATGGGTCAACATACCACCAACAGTGTGCGACAACCTTATGAAAACTTACATAAAATGTTTGACCTCTGTCATTGCCAAAAAAGGATATATAACAAAATATTGAGTTGAACTTATGTTAATGACCAAATACTTATTTTCCAAGATAACTTGCAAAATAAATATTGCCAAATCAGACAAGGTGATTTTCTGGATTTGTTTTCTCATTTTAGTTGTGGTCTACCTATGATGTCAATTACAGACCTCTCATCTTTTTAAGTGGGAGAACTTGCACAATTGGTGGCTGACTAAATACTTTTTTCCCCCACTGTATGTTATGTTTATGTTACACATATTTGGACTAAGTTTACCTAAAATTAAAACTTAATTGAGAATGAAATGAAAAATTATTTAAATCTTTTTTAAAAAATTGAGATTTTATTTTTTAACAAAATAGCCCCCAGACCTAATGGGGAGTTATACTGTAGAAATAGTCAAACCAGTTAATCCATATAATGTAAAATAATGAAAGACACTTATCTGCTGGAGATTCTGGGGTACCAGATAAAAACTGTCTATATAAATACTAGTCATGGAAAATGTTAGACAGACAGAGAAATAGAGGAAGGATCTCATGCCAAGGTCACGAGGCTGGTGGAAGACCTATATTAGGTGTCCCTTGTGATCCCCTTATTATTCTGTTCTAGGTTCTGAACTATTATGTTCCTTTTCTGCTGATTTATACAGGATTGCAACAGCATAGTGAGGTCAAAAATGTTAGACAGGCAGAAAAATAGATGGAGGACTTCACCCCAAGGTTCCGAAGCTGGTGAAGTCCTACAGCATATGCCCATTGTACTCCCCTTATAATGCTGTCTTGGGTATAGGACTCTTAAGTCTCTGTTATACTGATGTACATATGATGATAACAGCATAGAGAGGTCAAAAATGTAGGAAAGACAGAGAGACAGAGTTAGCTGGATAACCCAACCCAAGATCTTGAGACTGTTGGGAGAGCTACAGAATGTGCCCCTTATGCCCCTTAGAATTCTGTATTTGGTTGAAGACTATAATATCCCTGATATACTGATTTACAGATGATGGGAACAGCATAGAGCGGTCGAAAATGCTGGAAAGACAGAGAATTAGCTGGAACCCAAGCCAAGGTCTCGAGACTGGTGGAAGAGCTACAGAATGTACCCCTTATGCCCCATTAGAATTCTCTATTTGGTTAAAGACTATTATGTCCCTGTTATACTGATTTACAGATGATTGGAACAGCATAGACAGGTCGAAAATGCTGGAAAGACAGAGAATTAGCAGGAGGACCCAACCCAAGGTCTTCAGACTGGTGGAAGAGCTGCAGAATGTGCCCCTTATGCTCCCTTAGAATTCTGTCTTGGGTGCAGGACTATTATGTCCCTGTTATACTGATTTACAAATGATGGGAACAGCATAGTGACACATAATTAGATGGAGGATCCCACCCCATGAACCCCAGGCTGGTGGAAGTGGTACAGCATGTGCCCCTTGTGCTCCCCTTATAATTATGTCTTGGGCAGGATCGCAAAAGGATAGTGAGGTCAAATCAAAAAAATAAACGGCAGTCATAATTTTAGCTCACCTTTACAGTAAGACGCATCCGTGTTTCTTAGGCCGGGAGGGTGGAGGACATAACACTGCTCTAATGGCCTCATCAAACACTGTCTTGAGACCACGCTGTGTAAGAGCAGAGCACTCTAGATACTTCACAGACTCTGTCAATACAAAGAAACAAATCTTAAGTAAAGGTTCAAAATGGAAAAAGAAAGCATTCAGGTCATGAACGGAAAGCAGAGAGGCACAAAAAAACCCCAGATAAAGCCTAGAAAGCGATCCATGGACAGTGTAGGTGAATACTGTAGGTGAGCAGGATAGACAGCAGGCCGGCTATTATTTATTATGGTAGCAGCCTCCTTAGTGTGCTTACATTCAGACCTTGTCTTTATTCAACCAAATACAAGATCATTATCCATTCTTTTCAACGGCATCATTAGTCTTCTCTTTCTGTTTCCCGCAGCTTGCTTTCATAAATCCTTTCTTCATGCCGGCAGTATCAAAATGACATATAGGATTTATTTAACCCTGCCACAGATTAGCTTCTTACTCTATGACACGTTTATTCCAAGATGCAATTCTGATACCTTTAAAGGGGTATATTACACTTCACCAAATGAAAGTTGTTCATTATATAACAAAAAGTTATACAATTTTCCAATATATGCCATGGTGTCATGATTTTCAAGACCTCTAACCAATCTCTGATGGCACAGTATGGTCACAGACATCTCCTACTAGTGATTCATTGACTTCTGCTGATGTCACGTCGACAAAGCAGCTCCTTTTCTTCCGCTCTGCTCTGTTGATGGGGCGTGACTACCGACATAATGCTGATTGACTGCCCCTCCCCACCGTCTAACTGCTGGAAACCTGCTGTCAATCAGCATGACATCGCCAGTCACGCCTCATCAACATAGCAGCCTAGAAGAGGAAGAGCTGCTCTGCTGAGTTCTACGCCGGCACTGGGTAGATCCAGCATATAGTTAGCAACTACCTGCCTACTAGTTTTTAGTAACATAGTAAAAAAAAAAATAGTACTGGATAAACCCTCTAATTGTTTACTGCCGGTTGATAAAAAGGTGTCCATTTTTCAGATTTTGACTCATTCCTAGCAGATGTTGTCAAAGAAGAGAAGAATTAGGCAGTTAGAAATTCCACAATTAATTCATATATTTTCCTCTCTTCCTGCTGAAAACTCATGAACGCTTTGGCCGAGCTGACTGCTCATGTGTATCGGGGGCTCGAGAGATAACACCTGATTAGCAAAAATTCAGTCAACAGATATCTCATGTGTATGGTCAGCTTAAAAGGAATCTGTCCTCAGGTTTTTTGCCACCTAACCAGAAAGCAGAAAAATGTAGAGACAGAGACCCTAATTCCAAAGAGGAGTCATATACTGGGCTGTTTGATGTACTTTTGATAAAAAAAATCACTGTTTTATCAGCAGGAGATTATCACTAGTGGACTAGTAGACCTACTGCCATGTAGTCCTCCATATTCATGAGCTCTGTGTAACCCCACCCACACTACTGATTGACAGCCTTTTGCCTATGCACAGTGCACTCAGAGCAGTCAGTTATAGGTATGGGCGGGTTATGCACAGCTCAGCATTTAGAAAACTGGTAGATCTGCACCTGAAAAAACTATGATTTTATCAAAACTACAGGAAGTAGCCCAGTAAGTGACACATCACTGAAATCAGGATATTTGACCCTACATTATCCTGCCTCCCATATAAGGTAGCAGAAACTTGCTGACAGATTCCATTTACATGTACTAAGGTACTCACAACTGATTACCATTGCTACTGAGGAAAAAGGCAAGCAGATATTGTGCATCATGGGATAGATTAAATGTATTAATTATTAGAGACAAGCTGAAGACCCTGGTGTTGCCGGCCATAGTAACTAACTGTGGTTAGTTATAACAAGTTAAAATGATTATTTTGCACATAAAAACATTCCACATCATATATTCAACACTATAAGTTTGCAACACAAATTAACTAAACGATTACCCAAGTATTGAACATTCCACATCATATATTCAACACTATAGGTTTGCAACACAAATTAACTAAACGATTACCCAAGTATTGATAGTATTCTATTTTCGACTCATTCAAGAGCCTTTTGATAAACAACATTTTTGTTTTTTCTTTCGGTGCAAAGATGAACAGATTTTTGGCAGTTCCAACTCTTGAACAGGCAATGTAAAGTTGACCATGAAAAAAGCATGGAGATTGCAAATCGATCCCTACAACTTTCAAGGACTGTCCCTGAGCATTGTTAATGGACATTGCAAATGACAGTCGAAGTGGAAACTGGAGGCATTAAAATCAAAAGGCAAATCCGATGGAATGAGAGGAATTCTTGGAATGAAAATGTCCTCTTCTTTGGCACATTCTGTTGTATCTAATCCTATCCTGTGTAATACTGACTGCTGAGCTTGTATCTAATCCTATCCTGTGTGAAACTGTCTGCTGACCTGTGTATCTAATCCTATGCTCTGTGTTACTGCCTGCTGAGCCGTGTATCTAATCCTATCCTGTGTGTTACTGTCTGCTGACCTGTGTATCTAATCCTATGCTGTGTGTTACTGCCTGCTGAGCCGTGTATCTAATCCTATCCTGTTTGTTACTGTCTGCTGACCTGTATATCTAATCTTATGCTGTGTGTTACTGCCTGCTGAGCCGTGTATCTAATCCTATCCTGTTTGTTACCGTCTGCTGACCTGTGTATCAAATCCTATCCAGTGTGTTGCTGTCTGCTGAGCTGTGTATCTAATCCTATCCTGTGTGATACAGTCTGATGAACCGTGTATCTAATCCTATCCTGTGTGATACTGTCTGCTGAGCCGTGTATCTAATCTTATCTTGTGTGTTACTGTCTGATGATCTGTGTATCTAATCCTCTCCTGTCTGTTACTGTCTGCTGAGCTATGTATCTAATCCTTTCCTGTCTGTTACTGTTGTGGGGAGGTTGGCCTGACCGATGAATCTGCTTTCAGTGAGAGGCAGAGGGAATAGCTCCAGTTCTGTGGGAACAGCACACCTTCCCCGCCTATCAGCATCAACAACACCTAATCGCGCCTCCCTCAGCCCGAACCCTACATTTGGCGTAGTCGGCAGGATCATTGCTGCCAATACAACATCTTCAGCGGCAAGCCTGCCACCAAGTAACAAAAGCCCCTCAAACTGTGTGGGGTGAAGAATTTTTTTTTGGTTTCCTGTGGATTACAATTTGAGACTGGACTGTGGATTGCTGGCTGCCAGTAAGTACAAGAAATGGCTATGGTGATTTGGTGTCCAAAGAGAGAGATACAGACATTACTGATTGTACTGGATGATCCAGGGCTTTATCAAATCCGCCCCTGGGGGGAGTGGTATTCATCTGAAGAAAACTGTTCCCTCATGTTGGACCCTGGAAGATGGGTGGAGAGGCCCACCGCCGCACTCCCCAAGAACGGGAGTGGCCCGGGTGGAGAGACTTGCTGCGGCTGTTTGGCGCCATTCAGCTACTGGACCTTGGACGACATGAGACACTGTAGCTGTCGGGGTATCGGATGCCAGGAATGGCGGTGGTGCCAAGAATTGGAGACACGTCGGGAGACCTGCTCAGGGGGCCTCCCCGCGGAGCTGTTGGGCCTGGAGGCCGGCCCTGTCGGACGGCGGGGTGAAAATCAACGGCCGAAACAGGAGTGGTGGGAAAGTCTGCTGGGAGCAGCAGTGGCTGGGAAGGTAAGCGTGTCCCCGGCCCCGCCGGCGACACCCCAGGCAAACCCCGTCCCCACGTACCATGCAGCGGACAGACCACAGGGCCTTGACACTGGTCCTCAGCCTCCCCGCCCGCCTCCTCACGCTGTGGTGCCTCCCGCTCTGAGCGACGGCGTGGCCCCCGTCAAGCTGACTGCCACCGCATCGGTTCCACTCCCGGTCACTGCTGAAATCGGGCCATCAGCTGCAGTGCCTGACACACCGGCAATTGCGGCCGCTGCTTTATCTGTGGCCCTACCTGTGCTTGCTATGCCGGAGCCCGTGGACAACTTGGTATCAGCTGCGGCCTCCCCTACGGCCGTGCTGACGTCGCTGTCAAAGCCAGCCGTGGCCTATTCAATACCAGAGCCTACGGCCGCTTCTGCCCCGCCCCCGACCTTGACCACATCCCGCCCATCGGACTCTGCTGCCTATGCCGGACCCTCCGCCTGGGTTGCGGAGGTCATCGATGGAAAGAAGGCCAGAGAGCGGGAGATCTGGGGGCTGCTTCATGAAATAGGAGAGGCTGGCATGGCGGTTCCACGTTCCATCGGGAGGCTGGTGCACGCAATCCGGGAGAAAAGGTATGGCTTTATCCGGGATCGCGCCACTGGAGAAAAAGTTTATTTAAATGTGGCGTCCATCTGTCATGGCCAGGCTCTACAGGAAGGAGACTGGGTCTCTTATTATAAGGAGTACTGCCCCCAAGGCTACTATGCTGTGGCAGTAATTGCGTGTCCTGAAGATTACGTGCCCCCGTAAAATGGACTCTCAGAGACACCCCAAGAGTCCCAGGACTTTAAGCTCCCTTGCTGAGTTGGCGAAACACCGGCCTCAGGAGATGGCCTGGAGTACCGGGAATTTGATGCACCGTTGTGCAATTCATCGGACAGTTTCACGTCCGAATTAATAGAAACGTTTTTTGTTGTTGTTGTTCATCTCCTGACATATTAGGGGTGCATATGGGGGATGCTCAGGTCAAAGGAAGGGGGAGCATGTGAGTATGATAGTTCTTGATGTTTGAAAAAGAAAAGGGTAAAAGAAAAATATATATGTATCTGTTTTGATAATGACGTATTGCAACAAATATGAAAAAGTGTGGAGAGAAGTTGAAATGTTAAAGTGTTATTTAAAAAAAAAAAAAAAGTGTATTCAGCAGATGCCGGGTACGTGGAGTATGCCGACCCTGACTCAGTTAAGTTGACAGGACGACGTAACAAGAAGAAGACAGATGGACCAGGTATCTGAGTAAGAGTCTGTGTGACTGAGAGTCTGTGTGACAAAGGGGTGTGACAAAGGGGTCTGTGTGACCGAGAGTCTGTGTGACAAAGGGGTCTGTGTGACCAGGACGCCGACCTTGACTTGTTGCTATAATGCCAGGCCCCTGACATGGTTAAAGGAAGGAAGAATGTGGGGAGGTTGGCCTGACCGATGAATCTGCTTTCAGTGAGAGGCAGAGGGAATAGCTCAGTGTAGGAATAGAAGCACTGAGATGAAGAATAGGGTGCCATACTGAGTGTGACCATTAGAGGGCAGTGGGGAGCACAGAAGAGAGTAGTTATGTAACTGCCACAGGTCAAGGTCACTCTCATTGGTCAATGGTGACTGTCAGGTGACAGTGGGCGGAGCTACCTAGGATGGTAGTACAAAGGCTGAGGGAAGGTTCCAGAAGAGTCAGTCAGCCAGGGGAGCTCACTAGTTAGGAGGGTCTGCTGTGAAGTGAAAGGCAGTGGAGGGCCCTCAGAGAGGATCTGACAGGAGAGACAGTCACGGGGGGTGGCCCAAAAGACAGAAATGACAGACAGACACAGTCTGTGAGTGACCAGTAATGGTGTACTCTGGACGGTGAAGCATTGTGGTGGAAGTGCCTAGGGCAGCCACAGTGAGGAGAGCCACAGAGGACGCCACGACAGTGAAAACTGCTGAGCGGTGTATCTAATCCTATCCTGTGTGATACTGTCTGCTGAGCCGTGTATCTGATCTTACCCTGTGTTTTACTGACTGCTGAGCTGTGTATCTAATCCTATCCTGTGTGATACTGTCTGCTGAGCCGTGTATCCAATCCTATCCTGTGTGTTACTGACTGCTGAGCCATGTATCTAATCCAATCCTGTGTGATACTGTCTGCTGAGCCATGTATCTGATCTTACCCTGTGTGTTACTGACTGCTGAGCCGTGTATCTAATCCAATCCTGTGTGTCACTGCCTGCTGAGCCATGTATCTAATCCTATCCTGTGTGATACAGTCTGCTTAGCCGTGTATCTAATCCTATCCTGTCTGTTACTGTCTACTGAGCTGTGTATCTAATACAATCCTGTGTGATACTGTCTGCTGAGCCGTGTATCTAATCTTACCCTGTGTGTTACTGTCTGCTGAGCCGTGTATATAATCCTATCCTGTGTGATACTGACTGCTGAGCGGTGTATCTAATCCTCTCCTGTCTATTACTGCCTGCTGAGCCGTGTATCTGATCTTACCCTGTGTGTTACTGACTGCTGAGCTGTGTATCCAATCCTATCCTGTGTGATACTGACTGCTGAGCCGTGTATCTAATACTATCCTGTGTGTTACTGTCTGCTGAGCCGTGTATCTGATCTTACCCTGTGTGATACTGTCTGCTGAGCCGTGTATCTAATACTATCCTGTCTGTTACTGTCTGCTGAGCTGTGCATCTAATCCTATCCTGTGTGTTACTGTCTGCTGAGCCGTGTATCTAATCCTCTCTTGAGTGATACTGACTGCTGAGCTGTGTATCTAATCCTATCCTGTCTGTTACTGTCTGCTGAGCCATGCATCTAATCCTATCCTGTGTGATACTGACTGCTGACCTGTGTATCAAATCCCATCCTGTGTGATGCTGTCTGCTGCGCCATGTATCTAATCCTGTCCTGTGTGTTACTGTCTGCTGAGCTGTGTATCTAATCCTATCCTATGTGATACTGCCTGCTGAGCCGTGTATCTAATCCTATCCTGTGTGATACTGACTGCTGATCAGTGTATCTAATCCTATCCTGTGTGTTATTGTCTGCTGAGCTGTGTATCTAATCCTCTCCTGTGTGATACTGTCTGCTGAGCCGTGTATCTAATCTGATCCTATGTATTACAGTCTGCTGAGCTGTGCATCTAATCCTATCCTGTGTGATACTGTCTGCTGAGCCATGTATCTAATCCTATCCTGTGTGATACTGTCTGCTGAGCCGTGTATCTAATCCTATCCTGTGAGATAATGACTGTTGAGCTGTGTATCTAATCCTATCCTGTGTGACACTGGGCTCCCCCTGCAGTCTGTGTCAGAGGGTGGTCTGTGTCGGCACAGTATAAATTGTGTTATTTCCAGCTTTACAGAAGGATGATAACACCATAGAAATGATAAGAATAATAGGCCTCAGTTACCACAACTGTCTACAAAGAAAACTGTTGCTCATAGCAACCAATCACAGCTCAGCTTCTTTTAAACAGCTCTGGTGAAATGAAAGATGCTTAGTGATTGGTTGATATGTGGAGTGGGCGTGGCTAATACACACACAAACATACACTCATTTTTATAGATGAGTGAACCTTTCATGGTTTGGTTCCGATAGGCGAACGTCCTGATGATCGCCTAACAGTTCGTCGAACATTTCTGAATCCCATTGAATTCAATGGGAGGCAAAACAAAACGCATAGACTACACATTCAGGGAGGCCAAAAGGCAGCCAAAAAGCTCAAATTAGGGACAAACATCAGGAAAAGTGGCATCAATTCACCCAGAGTACAAATAGTATAATTGCAGCAGCATGGATGCCTGTGACAGGGCCTGGGACATTGCTTGGACCAGCATATCTACCTTAAACATTGATCAGTAACAGATGGATGATGTGCATGTCAGCAGTAGAAGACACCCCATGTCATGCTTGTGTGGCAAGGTACTGTAAGAATAATCGTTTCTTTTTAAAATGTGCTAGAGAAGAATGAGGGACATTATTACTGGAAGGGCCCCCGAATGGGGAACATTATTACTGGAAGGGCCCCAGAATGAGGGACATTATTACTGGAAGGGCCCCAGAATGGGGAACATTATTACTGGAAGGGCCCCAGAATGGGGAACATTATTACTGGAAGGGCCCCAGAATGGGGAACATTATTACTGGAAAGGACCAAGGATTAGAGACATTATACAAGGAAGGGGCTCTGGATGGGAGACATTGCTATAGGGTGATGCCCAGAATGGAAGGCGGCATATTACAGGAAGGGGTCACAAGGAGGACATTATTCCTGGAAGGAACCCAGGATGGGGGACATTAATTCAGGAAGGGATCAGAAGGGAGACATTATTATGGAAGGGGCCAGGACAAGGGACATTATTACAGAAAGGATACAGGACGGGGAACATTATTACATGGGGGCGAATACACATGTTTTTATAAGTTCTAGAATACTGCAAGGGCCAATACATCTGTCCTACATGCTTGTGGGGGCCTAAGTCCAAATTTTACATCAGGGACGACTGGATTCCAGGGACACCACTGATTCCAGGGACACCACATGCTTCTAAATTCCACCCTAACCAACCTTCTGACTTTTATTAGGTTGTTCTTGGTTGTCTACAGCTAAACCCTTTGTTGTGTTGTAGATGATTTATGGAGCGTACTATATTAGGATTGATTTCACAACCAGCACATGCTCATGTGTGGCACCGCAGCGGGCCTATTCTATAATACCTCAAGATAACCCCCAAGTTGTAATTTCTCTCTCTTCTCCATTTCCCTACAGTCTTATAGTATGTCATGAAAGTGATAAAATAGAGATTTAAACATTCAGCTGCTCATTTGCATCTCCCATGTGAGTTCTATGTATAATTAACAAGAGATGTCAAAACCGTGAAATTGGGGAAGGATAAGCAGATGTCTTAAGTCATATAAATCCATTATCCATTAATTATCATATATTCACTCTATTAGGCAGAATGTCACTAGAATGCCAATTATAACCAATGTGTCTCAAAATTGATCCAAATGCTCGGCATTTGAGTTCTTTAGAAGATGACTATTATTTTTACTTATTTATGGTTGAGATATTATATACATAGATATAATTTAAGAATGAAGCAGATTAGGATTCAGAAATGTAAAGTTAACATTGGCTTCATGAACATTATCAATCGTGTAACATATTATATGATAGAATAAAAGCCAAAAATGGAGAGTGCTCAGTAGTTGCTACTGGAGTTGGGCGGATTGATATGCAGCCAGGTCAGTAGTCTCTGGCTGCTGGATAAGAGACTAGCAAATCTCTTACCTTCCGGGATCCGCTTATGATTAGCCGGGCTGGTGCGACGTCATCTGTGGGTCCTGCTGCAGTGATTACTTTGCTTATCAAAAGCCAAGACAGGTATCCCGGAAGACAAGAGATTTGCTAACCTCTTGCCCAACAGCCAGAGACTACTGACCTGGCTGATGAACTAGAGTGCTGCTTATCGATCCACCCTTCTCTAATTGTTACCTCTTAAGGGCCAACAGAAATGGTGATGATTGATAGCAAGCTTTGGAGACCACTCAGAACTCTCCATCAGGCACAGTTTCACCGAAATCAAAAGAGACGTTACGTATCAACCACTGAAGACTCTACTTGTTTAGACGATACAAAGATATCATTTATTTCTCTGTAACATAATTGATATAAAACTTTTCCTGAGCATTTTCCATTGATTTGCATTTATACTACTACTAGCTGAATAGCCCAGCACTGCCCGGGCATGGTAACTAACTGTGGTTAGTTATAGCAAATTATAATTATCCTCCATCCCATAGTCCCGTGCCCATATACCCATCATACATATCCATGATCTCATAGTCTCGTGCCCATATACCCGTCATACATATCCTCCATCCCATAGTCCAGTGCCCATATGCCCATCACACATCCTCCATCCCATAGTCTCGCGCCCATATACCCGTCATACATATCCTCCATCCCATAATCCCGTGCCCATATACTCATCACACATCCTCCATCCCATAGTCCTGTGCCCATATACCCGTCATACATATCCTCCATCCCATAGTCCCGTGCCCATATACCCATCATACATATCCATGATCCCATAGTCCCGTGCCCATATACCTGTCATACATATCCTCCATCCCATAGTCCAGTGCCCATAAGCCCATCACACATCCTCCATCCCACAGTCCCATGCCCATATACCCGTCATACATATCCTCCATCCCATAGTCCCGTGCCCATATACCCATCATACATATCCATGATCCCATAGGCCCGCGCCCATATACCCATCATACATATCCTCCATCCCATAGTCGAGTGCCCATATACCCATCACACATCCTCTATCCCATAGTCCCGTGCCCATATACTCATCACACATCCTCCATCCCATAGTCCCATGCCCATATACCCATCATACATATTCGTCATCCCATAGTCGAGTGCCCCTATACCCATCACACATCCTTCATCTCATAGTCCCATGCCCATATACCCATCATACATATCCTCCATCCTATAGTCCCGTGCCCATATACCATCATACATATTCTCCATCCCATAGTCCAGTGCCCATATACCCATCACACATCCTCCATCCCATAGTCCCATGCCCATATACCCGTCATACATATCCTCCATCCCATAGTCCAGTGCACATATACCCATCACACATCCTCCATCCCATAGTCAACCATTATGACATTATAATGAGCGGCGGGGCTTGCAACCTATGATGACATCAGCTTCGCCATGGCAACCATTATGACATCATAATGAGGGGCGGTGCTTGATACACACACACTTTTTCCCCATTATGTAGATAGGGGCAAAATTGTTTGGTGAATTGGAACGCGCGGGGTTAAAATTTCGCCTCACAACATAGCCTAGGACACTCTTGGGGTCCAGACGTGTGACTGTGCCAAATTTTGTGGCTGTAGCTGCGACGACGGTGCGGATGCCAATCCCGGATATACACACACACATACATACACACACTTGAGCTTTATATATTAGATTATTATGATTGTTGTTATTATTATTATTATTATTATTATTATTATTAATAACAGACTTCACCCATGGTGACTTGGAGATGAACACTCTGTTGGAAGACCGATCTTGTGAGAGCCTAGATAGGTCCACCAGGGTATTCTCCAATGTTATCTTGATTGTATCAAGCCATCAGATTACTCTTCATCTTGTCCTTCTATTCTTCCGACCATGATGTTTTTCTCCAGTGACTGCTCTCTTCGTATGATGTACCCAAAGTAGGCAAGTCGTAACTTGGTGATCCTTCCAGTAACATGTCTGGCTTGATTTGTTCCAAAATTGATTTGTTTGTTCTTCTTGCCATCCATGGTATTGATAACATCCTTCTCCAACACCACATTTCGAAGGCGTATTTATACTAACACATCATTACATTGTCTTTGCTACTGGCATGCTTAGGGTGATTTATACTAATTTCTAGCCAGTTAACACTGGTATTTTTTAATTTGTTTTGATATTTACATTAGATCTCTTGCTTTTTTAATGCTTAGAATTGCATATTATTTTGTGTTATTCTAGATATTAAAAATAGTTATAATAGCAAACCGTTTATAAATCAATGGTGAAAAAATAGAAAAATATTCAGAATTGAGAGTCCTCAGTGGTTGACATCTTTCCTGGTGAAAAAATAGAGATGCTAGTGGATAACAATAGCTTCATATGTCATGGGTCAATATGTTATGCCATCAGTCTGTTCTTTTGTTGGATTTAAGACAGGAATTAACATTTTACACTCACTAAGGTTAACATTTCATTGCGTCTGTCTACCCATTTCCCAGTAAAATGCTCATTTGAAAAATTATACTTTTGTCCATACAATATATTAGGACCGACCTTTTAAAAAAAGCTCCCCATCAAAGTTTGTATTCTCTTAATATACTGCAATTATCATATTATATAACTTTGATGAGGGTGACATGTTCCCCTGGGAAATCTGGAGTTAAAAGGTCACAACGGGTAATGAATTGAGGGTCCCCGTTAGAGATGGTGTGATTCATGTCCTATTTTAAATGGATTTCCTTTCCATCAGTGCTGGAAGGGTTAAGGACTATTTCCATGCTGGCATTAAACATACAGCATTGTGAGTGTGGTTAAGGGTGATATAATGAGACTGTGGTGTGGTCACATGGTCTGTGTTGGAAGATCCTGGTAATGGACAGACTTCTTGATTGGCATGTGATGAGACCATGTACCTGCAGAGCCTGGGACGGCTACTGTGTTGTGGAAGCCAGGACTGACAAGGAGTCAGCGTGTGGAGTGGAGCTCCTGGAAGGTAACCCAAGACAAGGGGGTTATAATATACGGCAGAGAGGTTTATCTGCCACATGAACAGACTGGTGGTCATGATTGGTCGTGGATGTAATGAAATGGACTTTACGTTATGCGGTTTATGTGGTTAATAAACCAAATAGACTGTTTTTGTGGGAAACCGTTCCTGTGTGCTTTAATCCCATTGCCAAGCGATTGTCCCCCAAAACACTCAGGAAGCGCTATCTCACAGTAATTTGTAGTTGGTAGTAGTTACTGATATGTTTGTGAGTGTTTATTTTCTTTCTCTTATTCCTATTTATTAATATTAATAATAATAATAATTTTATTTCTATAGCGCCAACATATTCCGCAGCACTTTACATTATAGAGGGGACTTGTACAGACAATAGACATTACAGCATAACAATAATCACATAGATCAAAACAGATACCAAGAGGAATGAGGACCCTGCTCACAAGCTTACAATCTATAAGGAAAAAGAGGAGACATGAAAGGGTGGGTGGTAACAATTACGTTTGTTTTTCGGACCAGCCACAGTGTAAGAATCTGGTGTTCCTGTAATGCTGCATGAACCAGTTAACAGTCTAAATATGTAACAGTACAGACACAGAGGGCTATTTAATGCATAAAGCATGTGAGAACATGATGAGAGGAACTTGGTTATGGTAAAAATTTTGAATGAGCCACACAGGGATATTTAGGTTAATGCGTTGAGGCGGTAGAGCAGTCTGAACAAATGCGTTTTTAGGGCACGCTTAAAAGTGTGGAGATTGGGGATTAATCATATTAACCTGAGTAGTCCACTCCAAAGAATTGGCACAGCACGTGAAAAGTCTTGGAGATGGGAGTGGGAAGTTCTGATTACTCAGGATGTTAACCTCAGGTTATTCTGAACAGGATATTCAAGATGCTGATAATTCCACGCTCCTCCAAAATCAGGCATGGGAACCACTGGGTTCCGAAGAGTTGCATACTTTATTCAGGGCTATAAAACTACGCGCTTTGTGGATATCCTGTCCACTTCCTCAGGTACATAGCTTGAAGATCCGTCATGGGTCCGGTGCCCTCTGCAGCCCGTCTTGACAAATTCATTATATGTGTTGGGCATACTCACAACATGCAAAGGTGAGAATTCTACCTTATAGTCCACTAATTGTTTATTGGGTAACTGCGCTATTGTGCCTCTTTTTTTATTGTTTCTAACCTCAGGTCATTAGCAGGACGGAGGGCACGGGTAGGGTGGTAGGCTGAGATGAGGAAGTAGATGTAGGGTGGTGCTGAGCCATGGAGAGCTTTGTGGGTGAGGGTAATAAGTTTATACTGAATTTTGGAGTGGATGGGTAGCCAGTGTAAGGACTGGCACAAGGTAGAGGCATCGGTATAATGACTGGCGAGGAATATGATCCTGGATGCAGCATTCAGGACAGATTAGAGAGGGGAGAGTTTGGTAAGAGGGAGACCGATTAGTAGAGTTACAATAGTCCAAATGAGAATGAATAAGAGAAACAGTAAGAGTTTCAGCAGAGTCGAAAGTAAGAAAAGGTCACATATTTAGTTTGCTCATCCCTCCTTTTCCCTTTCTTCTTCCCTAATTTTGGTGAGCGTTTTGTATGATAGTGGTTTTCAGTTATCCCTGTCTGTTTTTGTGTCTGGTTTTCCTTACATTTTTGTCCCATGCCTCATGGGGTGGGGGAGGGGACAGATTAGGGTTTAATAGGAGCATAGTAAGGGCGGAGACCCAGGACTCTCTACCTTCAAGAGTACCCCTGGGACAGGGACAGTTAGGGTCCCCATTCCATGGACAGTTTTAGGCCTCCTCCCTTACTGCAGACCGTGTACTTACAATTGTTCATTTTGCCCTTCTACCCAGCTAATTTTTCTGTTTTCCATTAATTCAATTACATCAAGTCACGTGTAAAAACAGGTTAGCTGAATTCTTCTAAGCTTTATGTGGCAATAAGACGTCCACTTTCCCTCTATGAGTCATCACTGCAAAAGTCCCTGGCAAGGGGGGATGAGGGAGCAGCTGGGTCATGAGTTGAAGAGGGGAAGGATAAATGAAGGGACAAGAGACTTTCTGTTTCTACATAGAGCAGAGAAAATAGAATAATTAACTGGGTAGAAAGGAAAAATGAGCAATTATAATCAAACAGTGCTATATAATATGATGACTGCAATACATTAAGAGGGTAAAAACCTTGCTGGGAGTGCATCTTTAATAACGGAATTGAGATTATACATTTAGTCCCATTGCCACAGTTGTATAGAAGCAAGCCCATTGCCATCTGCCTTAACAAATATTTCTGACCGATTGTCTTGTTCTAAAGAGCTCACTGATACCAGCGTGATACTGTAGTAGGATAGTTTGGCACTTTGAGTGACAGCTCTCTCTGCACACACACACTGCAGGCCAGCTGTCACTGATCGGTTCTGCAATGCCCCGTTGACTCAGAGAGAGCTATGACACGGAGATTAAAATGTCTTCTTGGTGTAGCCGTACTTGAAGTCAGCCTACTACACAGCGTTTTAACACTATTTGCCTGCATACTAACCTTATATCTGCTGATAAATAGCATTTTTGGTGATATTGGGTTCCCTTAAGTTTGTAGTGTGGGCAGATTGTAAGCTTGTATCAGCAGGTCTCCTACCAATTATATCTTTATCTGTTCCATACTGTCCTTTCTTATTTTATCAGTATTAATGGACATCAATCATCACAACTATCTTAAAGAATAGATCTCTTTATTGATTTGCTCTTGTAAAATAAAAGCTGTGCTGTGATTGGCTGATATGGGCAACAAAACCAATTTTTATTTGACACAGTTTTCAAGTATAATTGTGTTCCCTCCATATTGAGCTATGTAGGTTGATAAATCAATATTATTAATAATAGCCAGATATCCTTTAGTCCTCAATCACATTAGAAACTTACCTATTTCCTTAGCTAGAGCCAAGCCCTGTGGGTAAGAAATTGGGGACAGCTTCTTTTCTTTAAGCTTCTCAATAGTTTCTTTGTCATCACGAAGATCAAGCTTGGTCCCAACAAGGATTATTGGGGTGCTTGGGCAATGGTGCCTGACTTCTGGAAACCACTGAAAGCAATACAAAAAAATTGAACAGTTTATTAAAGTTTCTTTATATGCTGGAATTTCTTGAAAAGAACCTTTCAGCAGTTTGAGAATGTTAAACTGACCACATTATAGAGTAGTGGTTACAGATCTTAATAAAATGAAACACAGAAAAACACAGTAAAACAAACATATAAAAATACACTGTTGTAAAAAAGTAACAGTAAACAACAAGTGCTAGTAAAAAATGATAAAAAAACAGGGTATTTGGTTATTACATTTTTTGCAAAAAAAGTATGCTAGTCGCTCTACCAAACGTCAAGGTAACCCATATCAGAGCAGTCCCTAACTTATGTATTTATGGCCTTGTGGGCCATGCATATGTGTCGCCCTTGATGGTTCAGTTGCCACAGAGGTACTGCACCTCCTCCTGAGGTGTGGTACCCCACCATTCAGGTAAGGTGGAGACACCTGACCACGCTCCAACACCTGCATCCCACACAACATAGTAGTGTAGCAAAGCACCCTTTGGTGGCTCCCTGCTTGGAACACGAAGCGTGCTGGGAGGCGGGTGGAGTTTAGTTTGCATCAAAAGAGCGGGAAGAGGATAGGATTCAGACAGTTAGTCACAGGAGTTTGACGAGGTCAGTCTGTGAAAGGAGATCCCCTGAGTGGGATGGATGGAAGGAAGTGCTGCAGCCGACCTCAGTGATCTGGGTCCGCTGGCACAGGAAAGGAACATTAATAGAAAGCCTGACTCTCCATAAGAAGGAAAGAATTAGTACAGAACGTAAGAAGAAGAGAACAAGGATCAGGGTTAGAGGAGAATCCTTCCCTAGTTCTAAGCGGAAGGCCAGGGTCCGGTCCCCGAGGTAGTATGGATACTAATGGTCCTGCAGCAGACACCGGAGGAATAGAAGTTGTCACCACTTTATTCCCACACAAGACTTGGGGGCACAACAGCAACGTGAGTGAGCCGGAACTAGGTAGTAAGGAGTCTCCGAAGCAGGCTACAGCTGTCTGCCGTACAAGTAGAGTTCATAGGAACATCTGACAGGAGGAACTCCAGTGTAACTCAGTACTGTGAGTACTTCACTAAAAGGCGCTAAGAGGGAGATGTTCAGAAAAGGCACATATGTTGGCGGAGTGTTGGAAAGGAGTACTTCATCTTGCCTGGAAGTTGGCTGAGCTCCTGACCTGGAGGACACGGCACGGATGCGGCCACCTGTACCTGCAACAGACTGTGAGAAAAGCTTTGGAACTACATGCCCTGGTGCCCTCCACTTATTCCTGCGTCAACCTGCCCCACACTGCTACATCCCCTGCGCCCGACACTACACCATCTAAGTGTCACTTCACCTACTCTGCCCTGGGACTACAGCCCTGCCTGTGGAGGGCTATAACATCATTGCTGCACCACACCATCTGTCCCAGAGGATCTGTCTGCAGTGTCGGCTCAACATCTTCATTGCCGAACACCACAGGTGGCGTCACGACTTATTCATTCATAAACTCTAATCATCATAAGCACACTGAACTTTCCCCCTTTTACAATGGGCGCCCACACATAAAAGCCATCCTCTGGAGCGTGTCCAACATTTGGTAGAGCGGCGTAGCATACTTTTACAACAGAGTATTTTTATACCTTTGTTTTACTGTGTTTTTCTGTGTTTCTGTGGCGCGCCTGAGGCTCAGTCGCCACAGAGGTACTGCACCTTCTCCTAAGGTGTAGTGCCCCACCAACTAGGTAAGTTGGGAACTCCTTTCCACACTCCAACACCTGCACCCACACACAGGATAGTTCAGCAATGGGCCGGATTGCGGCTCCATGCTTAGAGGATAGCAGAGCATCTTTCGTGGGTCCTTGCTTCGTAACACGAGATGTGCTGGGAGGTGGGTGGAGTTAGATATAAAAGAGTGGGAAGGTTTAGAATTGGAGTTCAGTTCAGTCTGGAAGTCAGTCAGACGGGGAGTCTGAGTCAGAGAGCAGGCTGACAGGAGGTCAGCCTGACGGGAGGTCAAGGCGGAGGAATACAGTCAGTCAGGAGAGGCTGAGGACTGGTCTTAGTGGAACGAGCTCCCTAGGAAAGGAACAGAAGGAGAAAGACGTAGAACTGCAACCTAAGCTTCCATAAGAGAGAGAAGGAACAGCGCGGAACGAAGGAGTAGGAGAACAGAGAGGAGTTGTGGGTTGGAAGAGGAACTCTGCCTATAGGTTCTCAGCGCAAGGACGGGGCCCGGTCCCCGAGGTTGTATGGACACTTATGGTTCTGCAGCAGACACCGGTGGAGTAGCTGGCTGTAAATGCACTACTCCCATCTAAGACTTGGGACACAACAGCAACTGAATAGAGAGCCAGGACTCAAAGAGGAGTCCCCGATAGAGGCTACAGCTGTCTGTCATACAAGCAGAGTTGTTAGGAACATCTGACAGGAGGAACTTCAGAGTACCACGGTACTGGAGCTCTTCACACTAAAGGCGCAATAGAGGAGTTGTTCAGGAAAGGTACATGTTGGTGGAGTGTTGGAGAGGAGAAGCCTAACTTGCCCGGGAGATTGATTGAGTCTCTGCCCCGGAGGACACGGCATGGAAGCGGGCACCAGTGGTTACCAAGAACTGTGAATAATGCGTTGAAACTGCTAGCCCTGGTGTCCTCCATTCCTTCTTGCATCCGCCAGCACTGCTACATTCACTGCACCGGACCCTACATCATCAAGGTGTCCCCACATCTACACTGCCCTGGGACAACAGCCCTGCCTGTGGAGGGCTATACCACCATTTCTGCATCCCACCATCTGTCCCAGAGGATCTGTCTGCAGCGTCGGCTTAACATCTCCTGTTGTGAGTTCATTTTCCCCTTCACCATTGAGGTCTGATGAACTCCCTCTTCTGGTGAAGGAAGGTAGTGAGGCTGATTACCAAGCACCTGTGCAGGATGATGATGACTGGGTGACTGGAATTGCTGACTGGATATAAGGCAGCCGACGCCCTTCTGCCTTGCGGGTGATTTCTCTGAGGGATTCTAGGAGACCAGTCTGATTCCTGCTCCTCAAAAGCTAAGTTTTCTGCTCTGCTTTTTGCATTTGTGTTTTGGTTTTGTTTTACCTTGTTTTTCTGGATTTCTGTCATTCCCTGCTGGGGTGAGCTGAATTCCTTTTTGCTCTGTCTTCAGAAAATACCTGAGTACTGATGTAGTCTTTTTGAAGCCTAGCGTCTTCAGGGCTTTTTTCCCTATCAGTCTGTTGGCTCTTGTTTTGATAGGGTTTTTGGCGGATTGCAGACAGCAGCTTTTCTATCCTGTCCTATTTAGTTAGCTTGGGCCCCATCATTTACTAAATAGGACAGGATAGGAAAGCTGCTGTCTGCAATCCGCCAAAAAACCCTATCAAAACAAGGGCCAACAGGCTGATAGGGAAAAAGGCCCTGAAGACGCTAGGCTTCAAAAAGACTATATCAGCACTCAGGTAGACAGAGCAAAAAGGAATTCAATTCACCCCAGCAGGGAATGGCAGAAATTCAGAAAAACAAGGCAAAACAAAACAAAACACAAATGCAAAAAGCAGTGCAAAAAACTTAGCTTTTGAGGAGCAGAAAACAGACTGGTCTCCTAGAATCCCTCAGAGAGATCACCAGCAAGGCAAAAGGGCGTCGGCTGCCTTATATCCAGTCAGCAATTCCAGTCACCCAGTCATCATCATCCTGCACAGGTGCTTGGTAATCAGCCTCACTACCTTCCTTCACCAGAAGAGGGAGTTCATCAGACCTCAATGGTGAAGGGGAAAATGAACTCACAACAGTACCTCCCCCTTGAGGAGGGGTCACCGAACCCTCATCCATGCCACCAGGGTGATCAGGGTGAGCCCGATGAAAGGCACGCACCAATCTTAGGCATGAATATAAGAGGCAGAGACCCAGGAATTATCCTCCTGACCATAACCCTTCCACTTAACCAAATACTGGAGTCTCCGTCTAGCCAGACGGGAATCCAGTATCTTCTCTACCTCATATTCCATGTTACCTTCAACCAATACAGGGTCCGGAGGTGCCACCCCAGGAACAACTGGTTCAACAAACCTCTTCAACAAGGACTTATGAAACACATTATGGATTTTAAATGTGACAGGAAGAGCCAAACGAAAAGAGACCGGATTAATAATCTCCAAAATCTTGTACGGTCCAATAAATCTAGGCTTAAATTTAGGAGAAGCCACCTTCATAGCGATATTTTTTGATGATAACCAAACCATATCACCAACCTTAAACTGGGGACCAATGGTCCTATGTCAGTTGGAAAACCGCTGGGCCTTTTCCTGGGAGAGAGATAACTTATCCACCACTTGGTCCCAGATCTGGTGCATTCTCTCCACCACAGTGTCAACACCTGGGCAGGCAGAAGGCTCCACCTGCCCTGAAGAAAATCGAGGATGAAACCCAAAGTTACAAAAAAAAGGTGACATCAAAGTGGCAGAACTAGCTCTATTATTTAAAGCAAATTCGGCCAAGGGCAAAAATGAAACCCAATCATCCTGATCAGCGGAAATAAATCATCTCAAATACGACTCCAAGGTCTGGTTTGTTCTCTCCTTCTGCCCATTGGTCTGAGGGTGAAAAGCAGAGGAGAAGGACAACTGAATTCCCAGCTTGGAACAGAAAGTCCTCCAAAATCTAGACACAAACTGAACTCCTCTGTCAGATACAATGTTCTCAGGAATCCCGTGCAAGCGAGCACCAACTCAGAGGAAGATGGCAACTTAGGGAGTGGTACAAGATGAACCATCTTAGAGAACCTATCACAAATCACCCAAATAACAGTCATTCTCTGAGAGACAGGCATATCAGAGATGAAATCCATTGAAATATGGGTCTATGGCCTCCTGGGGACCGGCAAAGGCATCAACAACCGACTAGAGCGAGAACAAGGTTTAGACCGGGAGCAAAATTCCTGACATCACGAGATAAGGCGGGCCACCAAAAAGACCGACTCACCAGATCTCTAGTACCAAAAATACCTGGATGACCAGCCAATGCAGAGCAATGAACTTCAGATATCACTCTCTTCTTCCATTGGTCAGGAACATACAACTTTCCCCTGGGACAACGCTCAGGTTTGTCCTCCTGGAACTCTTCCAGAGCACGTCTCAAATCGGGGGGATGGCAGAAAGAACTACCCCTTAGGATAGAAAAGCTTTGGGCGGATTGCAGACAGCAGCTTTCCTATCCTGTCCTATTTAGTTAGCTTGGGCCCCATTATTTGCTCAGCCTATCTTTCTATCTGTGTGAGTGTTTTTTCATCTTGCTTCACCATCATTATATGTTGGGGGCTGCCTATTGCTTTCGGGTCTGCTCTGGGGCAGTTTAGATTTCCCTTTCTGTCTTTAGGCTATTTAGTTCTCCGGCTGTGATCGAGGGGTCTAGGGCACCGTAGGAACCCCCCCATGGCTACTGCTAGTTGTGGTTGATAGGTTCAGGGGTCTGCAATCCGATAGCTGCCAACTTCTCTGGTTTTCTGGACTTAGCTAGTATTTCTGTTTTTGCCTCCTATGGTGACTCATTCATAACAGAATCACCCACCATACAGTAGATCCTAGGTCCTAGGGTACTCAATAGCAGGAAAGAATTGTGGCGTCACAAACTATTCAATTCCATTAACCACACACCACCATTGACATTGGGCGCCCAGGGCCACGGAGCGGGTCACAGCTGCCGTGATACTTTCCCCCTGACACCAGCCCGGTACCGAGTACCCCACTGCCCTGGGACTGGAGGACGACGCATTTCAGTCTTTTGGTGATGTGAACACTGTCCTACAGACTTGTTCACTGTGTGTATGGCCCATGTGTTTGTATAGATCTTAATAAAATGTAGTATTTATGTCTTTATTTCTCATCTCTTGTTCCAGAACTATTAGCTTATAAAGTTTAGATTCTAATTTCCCCTTTGTCTCTGGAGTGGGTACTTTTTTCCCCTATATGGCATTGTCCAATCATAAAAAGCATATGTCATGTAAGGTAAATAAAAGAACACGCCCACAGAAATGGTCAAACTTTACTCTCTCTGTGTGAGATATATACTAGTGACACATAGTCCTTACTTATCTCAATACCAGCTTTTAACATGATTACAAGTAGGAAAGAGGAATAGAGCAGAGCTGTGTGTCATTACAAACACATCTGCATCTCTCATCTCATAGTGAGGTCGGCTCTGCTCTACTCCCTCCCAAACTGACTGCCATGAAATGAGAGTTGTAAGAGATGTTTATAATGACACACATCTCTCCTCTTCCCCTCTCCCCCCACTCATAGATGCCTGCATTGAGATCAGAGAGGAGAGCAGGACTGTGTGCCACTACATATCATTCCATATCACATAGAGAAATCTGGGTCTGACATTTTCTGGGTGCATTTTCTTTTTTTATACACTGAATATAGCCTCCTGCTTGTGGTTGGACAACATAATACAGGAGAAACAGTCCTCAGAGAGCAATCTCTGCTAATGCCACCGTTGCTTGAACTGGAAATTATAAACTAAACTTTAGGACCTAATATCGAAAAGAGAAATGCAAAAAAAAAAATGTTTTATTCAGCTCTGCAGTAGCTGTTCTGTGATGAAACCAGTTTAAAGCTCAAAAGTTGGTGAAAGGTCCCGTAGATTGTTGGAAATCCTGGTCCTGATACCCCCACCAATCAGAATGGTTTGGAGAATCGCTCATCTCCTCCATGATTGCTCACATATTGGTGTAAGGGCTCAGTAGAAAGTCTTTGGCTCTGTACACCACTCAGCACTTTCTTATACTTTATATACATACAAGCTTAATTCTTATATAGGAAATGCTTGACATATAAAAAATGCTGACAGTTTGTTTATGAACTGCAAACTTTCTTCCAACTCAAACTCTTTATCTGTCAGGTCACAGAGAAACAATTCTGCCATCAAAAGACTACGCCTGCTTGAGCATTTGACTTCTAAGCGCATGTAAGTAAGTAGGTAAGAAAATGCTCTAAGGAAATATAAAAAAAATCAACATTCAATTAGTACCCCACTGCGCAGCTTCTATCGGTTTAATCAAAACAATGATTTTATATTTCCTCGAAACACTGTCCGGCCTACCATTTCTTATTTTTATGACGCTGCCATATGTTTTTTTGCTGTTCATATGGACATAGGGAACAAAGGCATCCCCAGATTGTAATTGATGAATGGACTGACCTTAGTATCATAAGCACCAAATAAAAAGAGCAAGGTCGTCCACTCTGTTAGAAGTCACTTGTGGGCACACCCTAAATCAACAACATGTCCATAATGCTAATACGCACATGTAGATTTTCCCCTTATACAAATATTATAATAACTTACTACCAATCTGAAGAAATCATCAGTAACATTACAAAGAAGGCTATCCTGACACTTATGTACCCTGTAGAATATAAGGACAATGACCAAAATATCATTGCAAAACACCCTATTAAACTTGTCAATATTAAAAAAAAAAATCTGGAAGAATTTTTCTATGGGTGGCAGCACTTGAACAGATGTAATTTTTTTTTCATTGGTTTCAATATACAGTGTAAAATGCTGCCATCATAGAGGACAAATATTTGCATGGTGGTGTAAGGACAAAGGTTGATGTCAGTTTTTCCATATTATCATTTCAAAATATGGCAAAAGTCATGGAATGTTTTCTGGAAATTTTTTCCAAGGGCTTTATTAGATACATTTTATATTCCTTGTCACGTACAGTAAGGTCAAAGGAATGATTAATGAAAACAATTTTGCAGGCCAACCGTCATGGCATCCATGTAGAGTTTGACAAATGGCCCTTCCGTCTTATGCCCTAACTGACATAGGGTGTGAAGCCAGAACTTCGGACACTCTATCCTGCCATCAACTTCATAGGTATACAGGGGGGCATGTAGGGGCTTAGGACCTGTATAAGGGCATCTGAACCCTTTATGGGCCGTTAGGTGACAATGGGGCTGAAAAACAAGCAGAAATACAAAGTTCTTCTGTCTTTCGAATAGCTGCTGCATCCTCAACAGCAACGAGCTACTTTCCATATTGTTGTAAGATGAGTTATTATCACTTGTATTTTAATGATCTGTTTAGGCGATGGAGGAAGGTAAACTCTTTTTCATTTCGAAAGAGGGGTATTAAAGGGAATCTATCAGCAGGATTCCACCCCCCCCCCAAACAATTATATCCATATATGGCTTTTTCAAATATTAGTCCAGCGATATGTTTACATGGCCAGTCCATTCCTCCGTTACTGAAAAATCAGCGATTGAATTCTTTATGAAAATGAGAGTGTAGATCTGAAGCCTCTGTCACTCCAGCTCTATTCCCTGTTCAAATGACAGCTTCTAAGCCATGTGACTTCAGGCAATTATTATTATTATTTATATGGAACAGTTATTCAAACAGGAGGAGATGGTGCTGGGAGGGGAATAGAGCTGGAATGACAAAGGCTTCAGATCTACAGCTTTATCAATAAAATGTTGATTTCTCAGCAACAGAAGAACAAACTTACCATGTAAAGGTAATGCTAGACATGTCCATGAAATAGCTACATGCACATATAAATAGTTTTGGGGCTAAAAAAACACAGATTTCCTTTAAAATGTACTGGGAAAGAGAAGGCAACTCATTAAATCTTTGCACTGGACCCACCTATATCTTAAAATGGTCCTGATAGCTGTAACCTTTTCCTTGGCATGGTCTATTAACCCCTTTCTGACATCGGGTGTAATTTTACAACGATGTCGGACTCCCTCCCTTTGATGTGGGTTCCAGTGGTGAGCCCACATCTTTCCTGTCACATGTCAGCTGTTTTGAACAGCTGACATGTGCCCAGAAGAGCCGCGGGTGGAATCGCGATCCACTCGTGGCTATTAACCTGTTAAATGCTGCTGTCAAACTCTGACAGTGGCATTTAACACGCGCTGCCAGCAATCGTGCCGGAAATCCACCCACCGGTAAACCCCGTCATGTGATCGTGGGTCACCGATGGGTTGGCATGACAACCAGAGGTCTCCTGGAGACTTCTATGGTTGTCAGTGCCGGATTGCTATGAGCGCAAAGGTTCAAATCACCCCCCTTTGCCCCATTCAAAATAAAACAATAAAAAATCAAACATACACATATTTGGTATCACCACGTTCAGAATCACCCATTCTATCAATAAAAAAAGGATTCTCCTTATCACTAAACGGCGTATCGAGAAAAAAAGTAAAAATGCCAGAATTACGTTTTTTTGGTCGCCGCGACATTGCAGTAAAATGCAATAACGGGCGATCAAAAGATCATATCTGCACGAAAATGGTATCATTAAAAACATCAGCTCGGCACTCAAAAAATAAGTCCTCACCCAACTCAAGATCATGAAAAATGGAGACGCTACAGTTATCAGAAAATTACACAATTTAAAAAAGAGCCTAGACATGTTTGGTATCTATGAACGTGTAATAAATAAAAAAACTGACCATCACATCCAAACATGAATTAGGTGTGAACAGGTGCTTAACTAGAGTCGACAACTCATATACAATCAAACATACAAGGCAGCACTCTGCATGCAAACATGAAACATGAAAATTGAATTGCATTACTGCATTAGAAATATGAAAAATTGAGAATACTTAGCGCATACATTGGCCAATTCATATGTACCAGCTAGCCACGGTAAGGCGATTCTCGTATACTAGGACCTATCAATGCCAATCCTCTTTTAGACAGTCTACAACTCTATGGGAAGCAAATGTGAATTCTCTCCTAGACTATTTGTTTGATATGAACGTGTAATGATCTGGAGAATCATAATGGCAGGTCAGTTTTAGCATTTATTGAACCTAGCAAAAAAGCAAAACAAAAAACAAGTGTGGTATTGCACTTTTTTGCAATTTTACCACACTTGGAATTTTTTTCCTGTTTTCAAGAACACGACATGGTAAAACCAACGGTGTCGTTCAAAAGTACAACTCGTCCCGCAGAAAGCAAGCCCTCACATGCCCATTTTGACCAAAAAAAGTTATGCCTCTGGGAAGAAGGGGAGCAAAAAATGAAAATGCAAAACCAAAAATACCTCTGGTCATTAAGGAGTTAAAGAGTAAGAAGGTCTTACCAGAATGATACAAGTGTTCCAGTTGCATAGACACCTTTAGCAAGTAGCATAACCTCTCTGAGAGGTCCTTAAATCGGGGTTTGGGTCATTAGCATCTGCCAGAAGTCCCAGTAACTTGGTCTGTGCCACATTGACTATTGGCTACGGGCCCACTGTGAGATGCTACTCTCTGACATGGTACGCCTTGGTAAAACACAAGTTTCAAGGTCATATTAACCACTTACTACGAGAATCTGCTCTTTTATGGGTTATCTAATCTCCTTTTGGTCTCTACATGTGCAGTAATTCTAGTATGCAGAGTTCAGTATCATAACATGCAATGAATATATGCCAAAAAGAGGGCATCCACGTAGGTATAACAAGGGAGAACCCATCAAATGGGATAACAATGAAAGAAAAAACCGTAAGGGGTGAAATGAGAGCTACCAGAAAAGGCATTTTCCACAACCTCAAACCCTATGTCAATGAGATCACTATAAGGGGATGGAAACCTATAAATATGAATAAGCGCTAACAGAAGACTTCCTTTAGGGAATCCAGTAGAAAATATCATTGTATAGTGTCTTTGATGTGGCTGAAATGGCTAATAACTGAGCAACCACCTCAAACTATTACAGGTCTGTAAAATAGTTCAATGTGAAATTAAATTAATCAATCATTGGAGGCTTAGACTGTCATGGATGAACCAGCGTTTGAGATTCTTCAATGTAAAGCTAAGGGTAAATGAAAAATTATTACATGTATCCTTGTGGCTGGAGGCAATATCCCTTACTGAATAATTAAAAGCTGTGAATGTGGTATTGTTGAAACGCTGATTACACTTTTAACAAATTCTATAACACTTGGCCAAAATAGGAGATGTATGTGACAACATGAAGAATTATATAATAACGCGGTGCAGACAGCTGCAGCCAATAATATCTATCAGATTGATTATTCTATATAGCAATCGATAAAAAAATAAAACTGCAATCACGCATGGTCGATGTAAGGATGTAAGACGCAGAATGCGGCATGTTCAGCGCATTTCAATTTCCCTGAGAATAAGGTCAAGAAAAAAATTCACAACTGGATCTACTGATAATGATAAAGGAATGCAAATATACCACCTGAATAAAAGTCAAAATCATGATATATTATGTGTTTTACTGTGTGTAGGATACTTTGAACAGGAAATGTTAATTTCATCCAAGTCTCTTTCATACGTATTTTATTCGTTTTTGTTGTTTTATGTAATTGTAATGTTATAGTGACCACAAAGTGAACCTTCGCCGACTTGTTTTGTATGCCTCCAAGGAAGCTAAAAGGTTTTGTTAAAATATTTGATCTTAGCGATGCATTTACATTTCATTTTAAGCCTTAGGCCTCTTTCACACATCAGGTTTTCGCCGTCAGGCGCGATCCGGCGCTTTTGACAAAAACCGGATCCGGCGAAATGCAATGCCGGATCCGGTTTCCCCCCCATTGACTTGCATTAGAGCCGGATCGAGCCGGATGGCCATGCGTTTCATCCGATTTTCGCCGGATCCGGCAATGTGACGCGATCCGGCGTCTGGAAAAAACGGCTACTGTAACGTTTTTTGTCTCCGGCGAAAAAGCCGGACACGCCGGATCCGGCGTGTCTGGCTTTTTCATACAATGAAAGCCTATGAGCGCCGCAATGCGCCTGATCCGGCGACAGCCGGATCCGGCGGCCGGATCCGTTTTTTTTGGTCTGAGCATGCTCAGTAGCTCTGCCCACAAGACATATATAAAAGCAAGACAGTGGGACCCTCAGCCACACCCAACATGACACCGAAGCCAAGAACCAGGAGCAGGAGAAGGCAGCAGACATCTGCAGCAGCACCATCAGCACCACCCCAAATGGAGCAGCATGCTGAACAACGGGAGGGGAGTCCAGCAGCAGATGAGAGACGGTAATTATCAAATCCCCCATTCCTCCAAACTAGGGCTATGGAATATCAAGGTATTCATTGGCCCTTTGTTTCTCTTTATTCAACAGCCGCCCAATAGATGCAGCAGCAGCAGCAATGGCGGCAGCAGCAGGAACACCACCCACAGCCATGGAGTCTGGACATGAGGAAGACAGCACATCTTCTTCTGGGAGCCCTCCCTCGCATCGTCAGCGTTTGACGGTAAGTTTTTATTTCCAAAATCCATCATCTCTGTAATATATGTCTATTCATTGCCTTTTATTTCAAAACAGGAATCACAAGATGAAGAGGAGCTCCCAGAAGAAGAAGGAAGGGGTGGACAGACGCTTGGAGTGGGCTCACAATTGGTAAGTTTTTTGCATCAAACGCAGAAACACAACATCACACTACACACAACACATAGAAAACAATGTTCTGCAGACCACACACAGCAAACAAATGCCTACATCCAAAGACATAACATTTTTTGTTTTCTTCTCTAGTCTTCCCAATCTGGTGCTCGGCCAAGAGGTCCTCGCAGTGCCTCCCGGGGTCGTCGGCGACAGCAACGCGGCGGTCACCAGCGTGTAAGTATAAATATTTTTGCTTTGTTTTTTTGCACTTTTTATTTCATTTCTTTTGTGGAGGCTAATTATGTTATTTTTGTCTTTTTCTTTAACAGCCTTCACAGCGTGCTCCCGACTCTGACGGTGAGGATGGAGGGATTGATGTGGACCGCCTCATCGATCTCGCCAGAGAAAGGGAGCCGCTCTGGAATATGGCTGACCGCCGCCACGCTGACCTTATCGTTACCCGACGACTCTGGGAGGAAATCTGTTCGCTCCTTGTGGACCGCTGGGAGGACCTCGAAGCTCGGGCCCAGATTAAAGAGCGTAAGTATATACAGTACCGGTTGCTTGATTTAAACCAGTGTTTCCCGAACTCCAGTCCTCGTGGTCCCCACGGATCATATGTTCAGGATTTCTATTTACTTTGGAAATCCTGAAAACATGAACCCTGGGGACCATGAGGACTGGAGTTTGGGAAACACTGATGTTGTATACTAACCACTTTGTCCTTTCTCGTTTCAGGGGAGAGAATTGTGAAGCGGTGGCAGTCTGTGAGGGATCATTTCAAGAAGGAGTTCAATAAAGAGATGCGGGCCCCGAGTGGATCTGGAGGACGCAGGCGCCAGTACAAGTACGCACGAGCCCTGTCGTTCCTCCGGGAGACAATGCTCACCAGAAGGTAAATATTACACACCACATGTGACAAAAAAATGTTTAGATGTAACTTTTTTTTCAGCCAGGGCCATACCATGTCACTATTTTAATTGTTTTTTTTTCTCTTTATTCCACAGCACGGTGAGCAGCACTCGGAAGCCTGCACGATTGGACCCTTCTGAGGCGATCCCTGAGGAGACCGGCACCGAGGGACACTTCGACCGCCCCGGTACATCTGCACCTTCCCAGCCTTCCCACACATTCGACCCATCTGTCCCATCCACCAGCACAGGAGCATCGTGGCCGCCTACATTACATGAAGCTGCTGGTGAGGAGATCGCTTTCCCTTTACCCCACCCTTCTGCCCCTGCCACCTCTAGTACACCTGCGGGTACTGGGCGGCAGCGGCAGAGGGGTCAGGAAAAGAGTTATGCGCCAGAGTTCTTGCATCTGAATGCATCTTTCCAGAACTGTCTAAAAGTCTTGTCAGAGCAAATCTCCGCAGGCTTTCAGCAGATCAACTCCAGCATTCTGGAGGTGAAGACACTTCTGCAAACCATGCATTCAGAAGCAAGATCTTCGCCAAACCACACCTTTTTCAGGTCTGTTGTGGAGCGCATGGCAACACTATCTCCTACCCAGCAGATGCATGTAATGCATTCGTGCCACGGTGCTCTACAGCAGGTTACCTCCCAACCTCCACCTCCCACCACTGTAGTTCCTCCACCTGCACCCCCTCCAGCCACTTTCCATCCTCCCCCTCCTATTACATCTGCACCCCCTCCAGCCACTTTCCATCCTCCCCCTCCTATTACATACCAGCAACCTGCCCAGTACCAGCAACCTCCCCAGTACCAGCAACCTCCCCAGTACCAGACATCTCCCCACTTCCAGCAACCTGCCCCGTATCAAACTCCTTCCCCGTACCAAACTCCTTCCCCGTACCAAACTCCTTCCCCATACAACTTTCCATCAACATCATCTGCTCCTACAGTCCCTGCCCAACCCTCCACTCCACCGCCCACCACCTCTTCTGCCTCCCACATGTCCACCCATTCTGTAGCTTTTTCCACACCATCACCTCTAACTGTTCCTTCCCCACCACGATCCCAGTCCTCTCTCCACACTCCCATTGTCGAAGTGTCCCGCAGCCCCTCCAGCAGTATTTCCACCCCACACTACACAGATTTGTAATGTGTGTTTTGTAATAAAAATGCCCAGTTTTTTTTCAAACCTTTATTAAAAAAGTTTTTTTAACTTTAAAAACAGTTTACAAACAAAAAAATATTTTAAATAAAAGTTAAATTATTGTTTACACTGGTTGTCTGTCATTTCTTTCTGCGGCGAAATATGTTTAAAAAAAAGGTTAAATAAAGGGTATTTAAAAGGTAAAAAGGTATTCAAAACCAGGTATATAACTGTGGGTAAATTTTAGCTTTTTGCCACAGTTGTGTTCCTGGTTGTGTTTGAAGCAAAGTATTTCACCTAAAAAGTTGTGTTTATTGTTGGTGATTTCCTAACAATGTACACAACTTTTGTTAAAACGTGAAATACTTTGCATAAAACACAACCAGGTACACACCTGTGGCCTAAAGCTAAAAATAGAGACCATGACAAGATAGCCAACTTTGGTTGGGAAAGGTATATACTGTTGGTACAGAAGGTACACAAGTTTGGTTAGGGCACAAATCTTTCACACTCTGTCATCCTGCCAGTGTACTCTGCCTTGAGGTGACATAAAGTATAGGGCAAAATTGTCCCTCATTACTGAAACCGTCACAGAACTTCTAGTGGTAATGTCATGGTAATCTTGCAAGGTGGTTTCTTCAGAGGTGTCCTCAATGGAAATGGGTTCCTTGCAGATAACAAAATTGTGGAGTACCACGCAAGCTTTGATCACCTCGTCAACAGTTTCTGTCTTGAGGTTGATCGCAGTCAATAGGACCCGCCATTTGGCTGTCAGCATACCAAAGGTACATTCAACCATTCTTCTTGCTCTTGTGAGGCGGTAATTAAAAATGCGTTTTGGTCTTGTCAATCCTCTGCTAGAGTACGGTTTCAAAAGGTGTTCTGACAGCTGGAAGGCTTCATCTCCTACACAGACAAATGGCATAGGTGGACCAGATGTTTGCGGCAGCGGTCTAGGTGGTGGGAACTGGAAGGTCTTTCCATACAGTTTATGCCCCATGGCAGACAGTTTGAAAACTTGAGAGTCATTGGAGCGGCCATAGGCCCCAATATCCACAGCAATAAATTTGTATTCCGCGTCAGCGATGGCCATGAGGACAATTGAAAAATATTTCTTGTAATTGAAATATTCCGATCCCGATCCGGCTGGCTTTACAATGCGGATATGTTTCCCGTCCACAGCGCCCAAGCAGTTGGGAAACTGACATATCTGTTGAAACTTGTCAGCAATTTCAATCCACCTCTCTGTTGTGGGCTCTGGTAAAAACTCTTCAGCTAAGGAGTCCCACAGTGCACGGCATGTGTACTTCACTATTCCAGATATGGTGGAAATCCCGAGTCTGTACTGGAAATGCAGTGACGAAAGGGATTCTCCAGTTGCAAGAAATCTGTGGGGAATTAAAAAACAATCAATTAGTTTTAAATCACAGCATTACATACCAAAACTAAGCTATAACACTTGGAGATACAAACTACCACCAACAAGATTGCAGTGAAAGTGTGCTCTGATGCGATCACATCCAATAAATGTGGCTTACCTTAAAGTCACCATCAGACGCTCTGCGGGTGAAACAGAGAAGCGGCAATAGGTGTCCGCTTTTCTTATGAGGTGTGCAATGCGCTCCACCAAGTAATCAAAATTCTCCATTTTCATCCGAACATATCGAAAAAATTTATCCGGGTTTCGTCGAAGGTCCATGCAGAGTGTAGAATAGACCCCACGCGTCATTCTCTTGGCTGTGATGGGGTGGATCCACAAATGTCGTCTACGATGCCTGATGCACTGCTGTCTCGCTCTCTCCTTCTCCAGAACAATCACCCTCAAACGATTCGCCTCCGCTATAAAATCCGCCAAATTCTTCAAAATATTTCCAATCACAACATCCATCTTCACCAGTAACTTGCTCTTCTCTCCAACCTGCACTTTCTCCTCGACAACCTGTCAAAGAAGGGCTGTAGGAACACTCTATATATAGTTTTCCAGTAGCCAATCCCGTTCGGAAGGCCACAAGGGTCAATTTAAAAAAACGGATCCGGCGTAATCCGTCGAAAAACGGATAGAAAAACGGATGAACCGGATGAGACGGATCCGGTTTTGTCTGTCAAGAACAAGACGGATCCGGCAGAAAACCTGAACCGGCACATCAGGTTTTACAAAACATTTGCCGGATCCGGCGTTCCGGCACGACGCCGGATCACGCCTGACGCCGAAAACCTGATGTGTGAAAGTAGCCTTAGTAGTAGAGTTGAGTAACTTTGGTCCCATCGGATTTCGTGAAACCCGACTGAAACAAAATTTGTGTCGGATGAAACCGGTCTGATTATGGCAAAAAAAGTCGGAGTTTCGTCCGAAACCCGACCCCAATGCAAGTCAATGGGGAATAAAAGTCGGCATTGAGTGGATGAATGTCATCCACTCAATGCCGACTTTTATTCCCCATTGACTTGCATTGGGGTTGGGTTTCGGATGAAACTCCGACTTTTTTTTGCCCTAGTCAGACCGGTTTCATCCGACACAAATTTTGTTTCAGTCGGGTTTCACGAAATCCGATGGGACCAAAGTCGCTCAACTCTATTTAGGAGTATAATAATGCTCCTTTTTTAAAGAAAAGTGTCTATTATTTTATAATATATTGACACACATACAGCGCTTAGCATAAATAAGTAAGATTTTGAGCACTACCTCACTGAACACAACAGTAATTTCCAAAATTTTGACACTTAAAACATTTTTTTAACCCATAACATGAAAATAAGGTTAATACTATAACTTTCATTACACAATCTTCAGTTTTCCTCAAATTACTTGATGCAAAATGAATATACCCCACATCAAAAACTTATACATCTAATATTTTGCAGGAACTCTATGATTTTAAAGGTATAGATATATACAGTGCCTTGCGAAAGTATTCGGCCCCCTGGAACTTTTCAAACTTTTCCCACATATCATGCTTCAAACATAAAGATACCTAATGTAAATTTTTGGTGAAGAATCAACAAGTGGGACACAATTGTGAAGTTGAATGAAATTTATTGGTTATTTTACATTTTTGTGGAAATTAAAAAACTGAAAAGTGGGGCGTGCAATATTATTCGGCCCCTTTACTTTCAGTGCAGCAAACTCACTCCAGAAGTTCATTGTGGATCTCTGAATGATCCAATGTTGTCCTAAATGACTAATGATGATAAATATAATCCACCTGTGTGTAATCAAGTCTCCGTATAAATGCACCTGCTCTGTGATAGTCTCAGGGTTCTGTTTGAAGCACAGAGAGCATCATGAAGACCAAGGAACACAACAGGCAGGTCCGTGATACTGTTGTGGAGAAGTTTAAAGCTGGCTTTGGATTCAAAATTATTTCCAAAACTTTAAACATCCCAAGGAGCACTGTGCATACATAGAGTGGGTAAGGAAAGTATTCAGACTCCTCTTTGTTTCATTGCAGCCTTTCGGTAAATTCAAAAAAGTCAATTTTTTTCTCTCATTAATGTATACTCTGTATCTGCACCCCATCTTGAATGAAAAAAAACAGTCAAGATGGGGTGCAGAGTGTACATTAATGAGAAAATTTTTTTACTCTTTTGAATTTACCAAATGGCTGCAATGAAAAAAAGAGTGCAAAATTTTAAAGGGGTCTGAATACTTTCCGTACCCACTGTATAGGCATATATAGTTAGTGTGTGTATACATATACAGTGGGGCAAAAAAGTATTTAGTCAGTCAGCAATAGTGCAAGTTCCACCACTTAAAAAGATGAGAGGTGTCTGTAATTTACATCATAGGTAGACCTCAACTATGGGAGACAAACTGAGAAAAAAAATCCAGAAAATCACATTGTCTGTTTTTTTTCATTTTATTTGCATATTATGGTGGAAAATAAGTATTTGGTCAGAAACAAGCAATCAAGATTTCTGGCTCTCACAGACCTGTAACTTCTTCTTTAAGAGTCTCCTCTTTCCTCCACTCATTACCTGTAGTAATGGCACCTGTTTAAACTTGTTATCAGTATAAAAAGACACCTGTGCACACCCTCAAACAGTCTGACTCCAAACTCCACTATGGTGAAGACCAAAGAGCTGTCAAAGGACACCAGAAACAAAATTGTAGCCCTGCACCAGGCTGGAAAGACTGAATCTGCAATAGCCAACCAGCTTGGAGTGAAGAAATCAACTGTGGGAGCAATAATTAGAAAATGGAAGACATACAAGACCACTGATAATCTCCCTCGATCTGGTGCTCCACGCAAAATCCCACCCCGTGGGGTCAGAATGATCACAGGAACGGTGAGCAAAAATCCCAGAACCACGCGGGGGGACCTAGTGAATGAACTGCAGAGAGCTGGGACCAATGTAACAAGGCCTACCATAAGTAACACACTACGCCACCATGAACTCAGATCCTGCAGTGCCAGACGTGTCCCACTGCTTAAGCCTGTACATGTCCGGGCCCGTCTGAAGTTTGCTAGAGAGCATTTGGATGATCCAGAGAAGTTTTGGGAGAATGTCCTATGGTCTGATGAAACCAAACTGGAACTGTTTGGTAGAAACACAACTTGTCGTGTTTGGAGGAAAAAGAATACTGAGTTGCATCCATCAAACACCATACCTACTGTAAAGCATGGTGGTGGAAACATCATGCTTTGGGGCTGTTTCTCTGCAAAGGGGCCAGGACGACTGATCCGGGTACATGAAAGAATGAATGGGGCCATGTATCGTGAGATTTTGAGTGCAAACCTCCTTCCATCAGCAAGAGCATTGAAGATGAAACGTGGCTGGGTCTTTCAACATGACAATGATCCAAAGCACACCGCCAGGGCAACGAAGGAGTGGCTTCGTAAGAAGCATTTCAAGGTCCTGGAGTGGCCTAGCCAGTCTCCAGATCTCAACCCTATAGAAAACCTTTGGAGGGAGTTGAAAGTCCGTGTTGCCAAGCGAAAAGCCAAAAACATCACTGCTCTAGAGGAGATCTGCATGGAGGAATGGGCCAACATACCAACAACAGTGTGTGGCAACCTTGTGAAGACTTACAGAAAACGTTTGACCTCTGTCATTGCCAACAAAGGATATATCACAAAGTATTGAGATGAAATTTTGTTTCTGACCAAATACTTATTTTCCACCATAATATGCAAATAAAATGAAAAAAAAAACAGACAATGTGATTTTCTGGATTTTTTTTTCTCAGTTTGTCTCCCATAGTTGAGGTCTACCTATGATGTAAATTACAGACGCCTCTCATCTTTTTAAGTGGTGGAACTTGCACTATTGCTGACTGACTAAATACTTTTTTGCCCCACTGTATATATATATATATATATATATATATATATATATATATATATATATATATCATATTACTTAATAATTGTTAAAAATTGAAAGCATATCCGTTCTTACCTTTGCTCGCACGTTTTCATAGGATGCTGGACTCACCAATGAAAAGCAAATGAGAAAAACATCCTACAGGATAAAAAAAATAAAGCACATGAACCACGATTTACTTTAATCTAAGAATTTCTGTAGGATCTGAAATAATGTGTAGGAATTGTACACACCTAGATTATCACTTCAGAGGTTGGCTAACCTAACCTAATGTTACTGGGTCACAGACCTCCTTTAAGATGACAAATGAGCTTTTATAACATTGTGCAGACTTGACAATTCCTTCTTAAATGGTCAAAATAGCTTCTTCTGCTGATACACCATTTCCTAACAGCTCTATGGAGAGTTATTGTTTAGGTAACATCTTATTCTTCGAGAAGAATTATAACCATAAATACACCATTAACTACACCATTAATTGTACATTTAAAAATTGAAAAAAATGCACAATAAAGTAGAATTTTTCAATACGGTTGAATAATGCATGTGACTTTTAATAGTGGACCTACAAGAAATAAAATATAATAAAATGATTTGATAACTTTTAAAAATTTTTCTTTTTAATGACTACAATGTGATTGTGCTATATTCTATCACCTTACCGTTTGGGGGTAAGAAAGTGGCCTCAGACGATCATAGTCTTCCTGTCCCGCTGTGTCCCATAGTCCCAGATTCACTGGCTTACTGTCCACCATGACATTAGCTGAATAGTTGTCAAACCTGTTAACAATAGCAATAGTAAAAGTATTTTTTTCTTAGTGATACTATCACACTATTATACAGTCATGGCCAAAAGTTTTGAGAATGACACAAATATTAATTTTTACAAAGTCTACTGCTTCATTTTTTCTAATGGCAATTTGCATATACTCCAGAATGTTATAAAGAGTGATCAGCTTAACAGCAATTACTTGCAAAGTCAATATTTGCCTAGAAAATGAACTTTATCCCCCAAAACACATTTCAACATCATTGCAGCCCTACCTTAAAAGGACCAGCTAACATTGTCTCAGTGATTGCTCCATTAACACAGGTGTGGGTGTTGATGAGGACAGGGCTGGAGATCAATCTGTCATGATTAAGTAAGAATGACACCACTGGACACTTTAAAAGGAGGCTGGTGCTTGGCATCATTGTTTCTCTTCTGTTAACCATGGTTATCTCTAAAGAAACACGTGCAGTCATCATTGCACTGCACAAAAATGGCCTAACAGGGAAGATTATCGCAGCTAGAAAGATTGCACCTCAGTCAACAATCTATCGCGTCATCAAGAACTTCAAGGAGAGAGGTTCCCTTGTTGCCAAAAAGGCTCCAGGGCGCCCAAGAAAGACCAGCAAGCACCAGGACCGTCTCATAAAAGTGTTTCAGCTGCGGGAACAGCCAGCAGCAGTGCAGAGCTTGCTCAGGAATGGCAGCAGGCAGGTGAGTGCATCTGCACGCACTGTGAGGCGGAGACTCTTGGAGCAAGGCCTGGTCTCAAGGAGGGCAGCAAAGAAGCCACTTCTCTCCAGGAAAAACATCATGGACAGACTGATATTCTGCAAGAGGTACAGGGAGTGGACTGCTGAGGACTGGGGTAAAGTCATTTTCTCTGATGAATCCCCTTTTCGATTGTTTGGGACATCTGGAAAACGGCTTATTCGGAGAAGACCAGGTGAGCGCTACCACCAGTCTTGTCTCATGCCAACTGTCAAGCATCCTGAAACCATTCATGTGTGGGGTTGCTTCTCAGCCAAGGGAATGGGCTCTCTCTCAGTCTTGCCTAAAAACACAGCCATGAATAAAGAATGGTACCAGAATTTCCTCCAAGAGCAACTTCTCCCAACCGTCCAAGAGCGGTTTGGCGATCAACAATGCCTTTTTCAACATGATGCAGCACCTTGCCATAAAGCAAAGGTGATAACTAAATGGCTCAGGGAACAAAACATAGAGATTTTGGGACCATGGCCTGGAAACTTCCCAGATCTTAATCCCATTGAGAACTTGTGGTCAATCATCAAGAGACGGGTGGACAAACAAAAACCTTCAAATTCAGACAAAATAAAAGCATTGATTTTGCAAGAATGGACTGCTATCAGTCAGGATTTGATCCAGAAGTTGATTGAGAGCATGCTAGGGAGAATTGCTGAGGTCCTGAACAAGAAGGGTCAACACTGCAAATATTGACTTGCTGCATTAACTCATTCTAACTGTCAATATAACCTTTTGCTACTCATAATATGATTGCAATTATATTTCTGTATGTGATAAAAACATCTGACAAACACACATAAAAACCAGAGGGCAGCAGATCATGTGAAAATATAATATTTGTGTCATTCTCAAAACTTTTGGCCATGACTGTACAGTGATTTTGGTGCCAACAATGTCTGAACGGTATTATATTCAGTTTATGGTACTGATTAAGAATATTTCTTCGGATTTGCCAGATTGGCTCTAGTTTCTTAGATATTTAATAGGTAATTAATTAATTACAGAAGAATTCTGGCTTTTACAACCTATACACTGAAATAAAAAATAATTATATGGAATATTTAATTACCTAAGACACTTAGAGTCAAAAGACCAAAAGCTATTCCATTTGTTATCACACACAAGTTGCATTGGAGCAATGCATTATTTTCACGGTTGAATTATCTCATAAACTAGTACCAATTCCACAAAAGTAATTGGATTCTTGAATTCAGCGCCCTCAAAATACCCTGTTCTGTCTCCAACATCTAATTTATAATCCTGACTATCTGCTTGTTAATGTTTTCAGTGTTTTTGGCTCCCTCTAGTGACCAGAGTCATAACCACAGTCTTATTTTGTTTTACTTTCACTTTGCTTGTATTTTCCCTCCTTTGCAGTGCATTCTGGTAAGGTTGCAATGCATCCTGGTAGCCTCTCCAAAGCATTATGGTTGGTTTAGCCCCTATTTTCCTTCTAGTTCTCCATTTTCCCTCAGCCTGCATCCTGGAAGCATCTAATTTTTCTTCTCCCCTTGTGAGCACATCGCTGGTATGTAATCATACTTCTTGTATCTAATTCCTGTCCCATATTAGCCTGCTTAGTTAGTTCTCCCCTGCTCAGCTAGTAGTGCAGATGTTGATTTATAATGTATTATGTATATATGTATTCCTATGTACCCTGTACCGACTGAGTGTATATATGTTTGTATTGTATTGGACCCCGATATAGCAGTTTAGCTGCCTGTATAAGCTACATGAATTCTGTGTCATTTAGTGAGGACAGAACATACCCAAAATCCATTTAAAAAATCTTAGCACCTGAAAAAAACTTTTTTTTTGTGCAGCGGTGACCCGGTCCATGGCCCTGGGCGCCCAATATCAATGGCGGTGATGTTAATAGAATAGTTTATATGGATAGTTCGTGACGCCACCCATGGTGTTTGGCAAATATGGTGTTAGGCCAACGCTGCATGCAGATCCGTTGGGACTGATGGTGTGGTGCAGCAAAAATGGTGCAGCTCCCCACAGGTGGAGCTGTAGTCCCAGGGCAGTGTAGGTGCAATGGATGAGGAGAGGCGCAGTTGGTGTAGATGCAGGTACTCAGGTGTAATGGAGTGGAATAACTGGAGGACACCAGAGTATGCGGTTCCAAAGCAACTGTTTGCAGTTCACACAACTGCCTGCCTCTGCACTGTGTTCTTTGGGTCAGGGCCCCAGCCAACCTCCAGGCAGGATAGGATTCTCCTTTCCACACTCCGCCAATATGTACCTTACTGAACGACTCCTCCAATGCACCTTTAGGTGCGAAGCACTCCAGTACTTAGTTACCGTGGAATGCCTCTCTCTAGGTGTTCCTAATCTTTACTTGTATGACAGACAGCTGTAGCCTGCTTCGGGGACTCCTCTCTGCGTCCCGGCTCTCTATTCAAGTGCTGTTGTGTCCCAAGTCTATGATGGGAGCAAGGCGTTAGTGGCTCACTACTCCTCCGGTGTCTGTTGCCGGACATAAAGATCCAATCAACCTCGGGGACCGGGCCCCGGCCTTTGCGCTCTTGGACTGGAAGGGTTCTCTATCTTTCTTCAACCAGCTTCCCACCGTCCTTCTATTCTCCTTCATTCCGATCTGTTCTATCTCTCTTATTGAAGGTTAGGTTATCAATCTTATCAGTCTCTTTCTCTGTCTTTCTCGTGCCAGCAGCCCAGCTCACTGGGACCTGCTGCAGCACGTCCTTCAGACACCCATCTTCTCTCTTCTCTCTCCTCTGACCAACTAACTACTAACTTTCACTCTTCCCACTCTTTTGTATCATCTCACTCCACCCGCCTCCCAGCACATCTTGTGTTACGAAGCAGGGTTCCACAAGGGGTGCTCTGCTAACCCCCAGCCTGAAGCTGTTAGGTGGCCCCACTGAACTATCCTGTGTGTGGAATGCAGGTGTGGAGTGTGGTCAGGAGTTCCCACCTTACCTGGATGGTGGGGCACTACACCTTAGGAGAAGGTGCAGTACCTCTGTGGCGACCGAAGCCTCAGGGGCGCCACATTACCATAAGTCCATTCTTAATAACGAACATCTTGTAATGTAATGTTATTAGGATACAGTTAAAGTCTGCATTGTAATGCATGTTTCCTGCAATAAACATGTAGACATTAACAAGAATTAGTAAAGCAATATAATGGGTAGGTTTTGGGCAGACTTTGATCAGGCGTCGGTGGCAAAATTTCCTTCATAGTGTATAGAAAACAGTTGTTAGCAGTGATATTACGATCATTGTATCTTATGTACACAGACCTACTACCAAGTCATACAACCTATACGATGCCTGTAGACTACCGGGGAGCGAGCTCTTCTGCCCTGTGTGTACCGGTGACTTCATGCAGTGACATACATAGGTTTTTCCGATCGGATACCACATTACCGAATATGGCTTTCAGAGTAATATCTCCATAATTTTGTGCCATGTATAAAGTACCTGTCGTTAGCGCAAAAAAACTCTCTTATCTGAGTAAGAAATCTGCCTCTTTCCTCGCTGTATTTGTGCTCGTAACAGAAGTCAAGGGACACGGTAGAAGTGTACCTGCAAACAATATCGGTAGATCACTTTCACCACTTTGACAACTCCGTAAAGTTCTTCTTTAACTAAGGATAAATATATATGGACCTCTGTTGGGGTTTATATAACTAAGAATAAGTAGATAACCATGAAATACTTAGCTGTAAACTCTTATTTCCTTTAATTATGTACAGTATGAAAGTTGAGCATCTTGGTTAGGCAGTAAAACACACCGGTCATTTTCAGTATGTCTCATGGTTGGTTCTTTTCAGTAGCGTAACTACCAGGTTACCAGAAGGGCTGATTGTCCGGGGCTCCCCACTTGGAAGAGTCCACGCAGAGCAACTGCCACTCTTAACTGTATCAGTGCGTAGTGTGGAGAAATGGTTCCCCTTCACTTCTGCTCTCTGTTATGTAGGCTGCAGGTTGCTATAGGCCTCTGGCCTACAGAATGGCAGAGTGATGCCCTGGATGAAACCTGAGAGCGGGCAGAGCAGAGTGATGACATTATCATGCTGGACTCATTCTTGCCATACCTTGGGGAAGATGGTTTTGGGGATGTTGTATTGTTTAAGGACTACTATTGAGTCAATCATGCAGCGTCATAGGGGGGCCATGTTGTCTATAGGGGAGCAGTGGGGGCATCATACAGTGTGTGAGACTTTGGGGTCATCATAAAGTGGATAGGGGAGCTAAAGACTTATCATTCTGTGTGTAGGGGAGCAGTGAGGACATCATACTGTGCATAGGAGAGCAGTGAAGCAACATCAAACTTTGCATAGGGCGCTGTGAGGGCATTATACTGTGTATGGAAGAGCTATGGGGCATCATACTGTGCATAGGGGAGCTGTACATGGGGGACCTAGGGGACATTTTTAGTGTACATGGGAGAACTAATGGGACTTTGTTAAATGGTAAGTGGGCACTTAAGAAGGGCACTATTGTTCTAGGGCATTGAGGGTATTGTCACTGTCAAGGGGTCATGCAATAGACATTTTTGATTTTTAGGGGACAAAATGTCGGCACTGTTTTCTAGGGCACTAGCAAATGGCATTAATATTATATAGGGAGCAATTTTACAATCTAGAGGGCCCAAATGAGACACTTTACTTTGTTAGGAGCGCAGCGGAGGGCAATATTATGTGGGGCACTTAGAGGAGCTCTGCTTTTGTGGCACACTGTAAGTGCAGTGACACATACGGCAGCAGTGTCTCAGTATTGGGGTATCGGTAGGATGAGGAGATTGTGCAGGTTGGGAATAGATGTGTACTTGCTGGAAAAGTGAGAAGTCAAATGTGTCTTTGTTTTATGCTTTACAGATGACTCAAAGCGGATAGAAGTCGTCATGTCGGTCTGGGTCAGATGGAAAATATGGGAAAAGTGAACGACTCCATCAGAAAGAACGTCACCGTCTATAATTATGACACAATCTCTTACATGTTCTGCAGGACTGGTATCTACCGCTATACGGTCACTGTATAGCAGTAATATCAGTAATGGTCTTTGAATAGAAACTGATATGATGACATGATGGTCATTGGCAGAGGTTACCACTATACTCACAATCAGGGGACCCAATCTCAGTTGTAAACATGGTTCATAGATTAGGGGCCCACCCATATGTTTTGCCATCCCCCATTTTTGTGCAATCCCTAACCACACCTCTGGTTCTTTTACACCCAGATTCACATTTAGAAATCACAGAAAGCAATGTGTTTAACGGCTCATTCAGATGTCAATTATGTTTCTTGTATGCAAAACATTGACCAATTTCCATCAGTATTTTGGATCAGATTTTCATCAGAGTTCCAGTTTTTGCCTTCAGAGTTTTATGAATTTTTCTTGGCAGCAAACCCCCCATCCCCACACCAAAATCTGATGGAAGCTTCGCAGATGGCATCCGAGTGCTATTGGATTTTTTCACAAACCCATAGACTTTCATTGGTGAGTTTGATCCTTGAACCGGAAAAAAATTCAGACATGTCTCCCTGTTTTCGCGCAGAAATGGAAACAGCCCCACAGGCTATAATAGGTATGAGTTCTATCTGTGAAAATCGTGACAAACTGGCTTCTGAATAAGCCTTAGGGAAAAAATTAGATATAAATAAATCCATTATAAGGCCATGAAAGAGCTACTTTTTTACTGTGATTATGTCAGTGAAACCCATCTGAAAACTGCATTCATTTTTACCTTTCCATCACCCAGTTGTAATTTTGCTTTGTGTGATGTATTGTTTTATCACACAGTAAAAATGATGGTTAAATATCACTGCAAATATATTTCTGCAGACAGAACGTTATTGAAAGATGTCAGAAAAGCCATTTTCTTCCGGCATTTACAGTTAGTTTCTGATTACAGCTTTTTGGCGCAGTGGATGATACACTTCTGCAGAATTCTACACTACGTTTTTCGATATCTTACATTAACTCGCAGTGGAGGCCATAGATAAACGCTGAAAATACAGATAAGTGACACAAAACTGTGCCTAACACGTGACATGGGGAGATTATACTGTTTTTCCAGGATGCCGCCAAAATATATAAGGTCCGTTAATCTGTAGTATCACAGCCATCTCCACCTTGTATCAGGAAGATATATCTGCATGCAATAGCATAGCGTGTATTCCCGGCGCTTGGGATAAGGCAAGTATCTTCCCCCCTTTATACTATGGCACTCCCTGAGTCCCTTACAACAGTTGGGTAATAAACTCGTTATACCCTAAGCCCATAGATTGTATTTTAATTAAATAGTTTGCCCTTTGAGTTTGAAACTTTAAAAAATGAAATTTATACATTGGTAGAATATATTTTGGATTTTTTTTAGCTACAGTTTATGTAACTATTTTCTAACCCTAAACCTAGCCCTAACCCTAAATCTAGCCCTAACCCTAAACCTAGCACTAACACTAAACCTAGCCCTAACTCTAAATGTAGCCCTAACCCTAAACCTAGCTCTAACCCAAAATCTAGCCCTAACCCTAAATCTAGCCCTATCCCTAAATCTAGCCCTAACCCTAAACCTAGCACTAACCCTAAACCTAGCCCTAACCCTAAACGTAGCCCCAACTGTCATGAACTAATTTTCTGCTCCACCAGTTGAGAGTTCCCCTTCCGTTCTCCCTCTGGTGGTGACAGGAGGTAGTGTGGTTGGTTTTAGTGGTAGTGATCTGCCACCTGATGAGGAAGATAACGATTGGATCTCTGGAGTATCAGACTGGATATAAGACAGCCGACGCCCTATCCGGGTGCTGGTGATTCAGTCTGCTTCTCAGGTCCTGGACTTCAGCTCTCTTCCAGTCTTCTTAAGTTAAGTTTGTTTTTTGCTAATGTTCACACTTGCTCTTGTTGGTCAATTCAGTTTTTTGTGTAATCAGCCTGCCCCTGCTGGGGCTATGCTGAAATTCCACTCCTATTAATCAGTATTTGCCAATCTGCTTTTTGTTCCTTATTAGATTGGCCTCTTTTTTTCTCTGTCTCAGAATGTTTCAGAGTGCTGATATAGGTTTAGAAGTCTAGTGACTTCAGGGTTAATTTTGCTATCAGAAGTGTTGGACAATAATTTTGCAGGGTTTTTTTGGCAGATTGCAGATAGTGTCTTTCCTTTTCTGTCCTTTTTATTTAGCCGGGCCCCATCGTTTGCTAAGCCTATTTTCCTGCCTTTGTTTGTATTTTCATCTTGTTTCACCGTCAATACATGTGGGGGGCTGTCTTCCTTTGGGGTCTGCTCTGGGGCAGTTAGTTTTCCTCTTTTCCTGCTTTAGGCTTATATAGATCTCCGGTTGTGATGAGGCGTCTAGGACCAACGTAGGAACGCTCCACGACTGCTGCTAGTTGTGCTGGTAAGATCAGGGATCTGCAATCTGCATAGTTACCAACTTCTCTGGTTTTCTGAGACTTAGCTTGTTGTCTTTTTTTTCCTCCTCGGTTTCCCATTCATAACACCCAACTCTTAACCTAGCTCTAACCCAAAATCTAGCCCTAACCCAAAATCTATCCCTAACCCTAAACCTAGCACTAACCCTAAATCTAGCCCTAACCCTAAACCTAGCCCTAACCCTGAACCTAGCCCTAAACCAGCTCTAGTTAAAGTTAGAAAAAGTACGAAAAATGTAGAAAAAACAGTAACTGAGGCAGAGCACAGATGTACCTGGAGCGCCCGCCAAGGCAGTGGAGTACTTGGTACCGGGCTGCTTTCTTAAAGGAGCAATGTCACAGCAGCGGTGACCTGGTCCGTGGCCCTGGGCGTCCAATAAAAGGGATGTATTTACAAGGGATTGAAAAATAAAGAGCTTTTGTAATGAGTTTGTGACGCCACCCATGGTATCTGATCAATAGTGACCAGCGCTGCAGTGCAGATCCTCTGGGACAGATGGTGTGATGCAGCAGAGTTGGTAGAGCTCTCCACAGGTAGAGCTTTGTCCCAGGGCAGATGAAAGATGTTGAGGAATAGATGGGGAAGTAGTAGGTAGCAAGAGATGTAGCAGTGCTGAGAAGGTGATGCAGGGAGAATTCAAAGGACACAACAGAGTGCAGTTTCTTTTTCCTTTTACTGTGCTTTGTAGGTACAGTCCAGGACTCAGATTACAGATGGTGCAAGAGTTAGTCAGCCTGGAAGCAATTTGGGAATCTCTCTATGCAGGTGAGTTGTGAGGTCTCCTTTTCTAGCGCTACTCTGAAGTATTGCGGTTCTGAACTCCACTCAAGTTGCTCTTCTGTCCGTTACTTAGAACTCCACTAGCATGACAGGCAGCTGTATCCTTCTTCTCTGGCTCACACGTTGCTGCTGTGTCGTCGAGTCTCAGCTGGGAACAGAGCATTTACAGCCTCTTGTTGCTCCGGTTTCTGCTGTGGTATCATTAGCATCCACACAGCCTCAGACTCCGGCGTCCGGTGTCTGCACTTCAGCTTGGGGACGAACTCTGTTATAGTTCCAATCTCCAGCTCCTTTCCCACATCGTTTCTCTTCCCTGTCCACACTTCAACTAACTAACTTCCTATTCCTGACCACATAGAGCAGCTCCCGTGCAGTTAGGTTCAGAGCTCCCTCTGCTGGCCTGGAGTAGGAACTGTGATGTGTGCTGGAACTACCTGATAAAGAGATCCTTTCACTGCCTCCAGGCAAGACATTACTCTTCTTTAGAGGGAGGTAAGGTCACTGTGGCAATCGTACTCCTGGGGGCGCCACATACCTGACTCCTGGTGTCCTAGAGGGCCTAAAGGCTCCACTGCCATTATGAACTAAGGAAGTTAGGAGACATTTTATATATTTTTCCAAAAACTTCAAGCTGCACCTCTTGTTAACTCAGCAAAACATAGCGCAAAGCTGCCATGAACCACCCTGGATAAGTTTGTATAATAAGTGACTTTCATCACCTCCATTACCGCTGATCACAGATGTTGTGTTTCTTAAGTAAATGAACAGCATATTCACCAACATACAAACCTTGGAAAGCTAAAAGGAAGGAATCATTAAAATATACAAAAATAGGGGTCTGTGGGGAACATGCACAGGTAGATTTACAAGTTGAATTAGCACTAAATGTCATTATTTATTTATTTCACTCATTTATATAGCGCTATTAATTCCACAGCGCTTACAGACATTATTATCACTGTCCCCGATGGGGCTCACAATCTAGAATCCCTATCATTGGAATGTGGGAGGAAACCGGAGAACCAGGAATAAACCCACGCAAACACGGGGAGAACATACAAACTCCTTGCAGATGTTGCCCTTGGTGGGATTTGAACCCAGCGCTGCAAGGCTGCAGTGCTAACCACTGAGTCACCGTGCTGCAACGTGCATTTCTTTGTTATTTTTTTCCCGATACAAAAAAAAATAATTTTCTAATGATTCAATGAAAAAGTGTTTACTCGTCATTTCTGCACTCCTTTCGAGGATCCTTTAATTGAACTGCTGAGCAGAAGATTGTACTTACACAGTGGGGATATATTCTCCAGGGAAGGCATTAGTTGTGTAACTGATGAGCAGACATGTTTTTCCCACCGCTCTGTAAGAGAAAAGCAAAAGCATTAAGTGACTTCTTTACTTCTTTCAATGTTTTTTTTTTTTGCCTTCCCCAGGATCAACAATGCAGAACTAGATGGACATAAGGTCTTCCTTCAGCCTTCAAAACTATGTTACTATGTTACTGTAAGCAAGAATATAATATCTGTTTATTGAAAAATCACAAATGTTGGTCCCGGCACAGGTTTCTCCAGTGGTCTGTAGAGGCTCTGGAAACAATGAATGCACCGTCTGGATGTCAAGATCCCTTGCATTTTAGGGCAGTGACTGAATTGATATAAAAATCCCTGGCTGTCTAGGGCAGAAAATAGTTAATGTCAGGAGCTTTTGAGGCTTAAGACAGTAGACAGGTTCAAGTCAGGATCCATGGTAGCTTGGGGAAGTGAATAGGTCATTGAAAGGGATTCATGTCATCATCAGTGATGGTCTAGGACAGTAAAGGAGTTCAAGTCAGGATCCGTGGTGGTCATAAGGCTGGACACATATGTCAGATATCTGTTGGCCAAACAATGCTTCAGAAGATCGATTGATTAGCAGCCTTCTCAGCCAACTCTCCCATTCACATGACTGGTCACTAGGCTGAGCGCTCCTGTGTTTTCTAGGAGAAAACCGCTGATTGACACGTTGGCCAGTGGCTTATCTCAGGGAGAACAATGCGATCAGCAATCTAAAATTGGACATGCCCAATTGACATCATACACATGAGACCATAGGCCAAACACATCGATATTGGTGTGTTCAGCCAACATTAGGGTACCGTTACACCTAGCGATGCACCAGCGATCCCGACTAGCGATATGACGCAGTCAGGATCGCTGGTGCATCGCTGGGTGGTCGCTAGAGAGCTGCCACTCAGGCAGATCTCACCAGCAACATCGCTGGGGACGGGGATCGCTACTTACCTGTCAGACGCGGCGATCCTGCGTCCTCCCGCCCGGCTCCACACGTCGCTCGTCGTCACAGCAGGAAGCCCAGCAGGAAGCAGACGACGAGAAATGGTCCAGCAGCTTCTCGCGCGATCAGCGATAACCAGCGGGGGAGCCGGTCGGAGGTAAGTATCACATGCAGCGATATCGCTAGCAATATCGCTGCTACGTCACAAAATCGGTGACTTTACAGCGATATTGCTAGCGATATCGCAGTGTGTAACGGGGGCTTTAGTCTAATGTGTATGGGGACCTTGAAGGAAATGAAGGTGTTAATCTCGGAATCTGTGTTGGTCTATGGTGGCATTAAAGAGATTATTGTAGTGTTGAGCATTCCGATACCGCAAGTATCGGGTATCGGCCGATATTAGCGGTATCGGAATTCCGATACTGACTTCCGATACTTTTGTCATATCGGATACCGGAATCGGAATCGGAAGTTCCCATCATGCTATGAGCCTGCTTGCTTTGATTAAGCCAATGAGAATCCTCCGAAGTGTGGGCACATCCTGTTAGGCATGTAGGCATGTTAACTATTGGCATGGCTGTGATTGGCTGCCGAAATGATGTCATGATGCACTATAAAAGCCACCGCAGCCGCCATTTCTGGTTCACTCTGCTGTGAATTCAGTTAGGGACAGGCTGCTGTAGAAGACTGTGAGGGACAGTTAGAAATAGCGATTCCACCAAACATCTAGTGCTTTACCCAGGCTACATAAACCACCACTGTAGCCTTCTTTGCCCTAGCAGCAGTGTTCACAGCTGTCTGCAAGGGCTGTGTGAGTGCAGCTCACGCTGTGGAGTGGGTCCTGCAGCCACGTCAGGTTGTAGGCTGCCCAGCGTTCCTCACTGCTGCCTCATACATCTTTTAATTTTTGAGCTGCATTTTTTACATAATTTCAATCTAGTGTGCTTCCATCCATATCCATATACGTTGGTTGCAAACACTAGTAGTAGACAGCGGAGCCTTTCTGCAGCCTTTCAGTGCTAGTGTCCACTTTGCTGCACTGTTCACGGCTGTCTGAGAGGTCTCTGACTGTGTGTGAGTGCAGCTCACGCTGAGTAGTGTGTCCTGCAGCTACGTCTGGTTGTAGGACGCTCAGCGTGTCACTGCCTCACACATTTTTCTTTTATTGCAGCTCATTTTTTCTTCTATTAGTGTGCATCCATCCGTCTCCATCTACGGTGGTTGCAAACACTATATAGGAGTACACAGCGGAGCCTTTCTGCAGCCTTTCAGTGCTAGTGCCCACTTAGCTGCACTGTTCACGGCTGTCTGAGAGGTCTCTGACTGTGTGTGAGTGCAGCTCATGCAGAGTAGAGTGTCCTGCAGCTACGTCTGGTTGTAGGACGCTCAACGTGCGTCACTGCCTCACACATATTTGTCTTTGAGTGCAGCTCATTTTTTCTTCTCCTATTAGTGTGCATCCATCCGTATACATCAACATTGGTTGGTTGCAAACACTATATAGGAGTAGATAGAGGAGCCTTTTTTTCTGGCTTGTGCCCTGCCGGCGCAGCCAGATTAGTATTACCCAATTTTTTTGGAGCCTCATCTTTTGCATTGTAGGTTACCTGCCTGCATTGTAATAGCTCCAAAAAGTTGGTGATACTATCAGTTTAAATTCTTTGTTCACATACTTTGAGTTGGTTTCCAACAAAGAAACCACAAAAAAAGTTCACCAAACACTACATTTGGAACTTGTGTAGGCCACATCAGCTCCTATTAAAGTGTAGTCCACACACACACACTTCATAAAATTAGTGTTTCTTGTACCTGTAACCAGCTGTTCAGGAATAAGCACACTAAGGCCCCCCTTTGTACTTTTCTGCCTATCTTAAGCAGTCTGGCAAGATGAAGAAGGCAGGGAGTAAGGCGCGTGGGCGTGGGCGTGGAGTTTCAGCAGGGAGAGGACGTGGGGATTCTGCAGGGAGAGGACGTGGGGATTCTGCAGGTAGAGGACGTGGGGATTTTGGGCCTGCTGCGGGCACCAGTGGATCAGCATCCCCCAGTTTTAGCAGGCAACAGTCCTTTATGCGCAGCTTTGTAGGACCTCAACGTACCCCACTGCTGCGGGAGGAACAAATTGAAGCCGTTGTCAGATGGATGGCAGCTAACGCATCGACTTCAATTACTTCCACAGCCTCTCAGGACCAGAGCACCGAAGAGCAACCATCTGTCTCTTCACCACCTGCCAAAGTGCCCAGGCAGTCAGAGAGACATGGACAGGAGCCATCACAGTCTCTACTTCTGTTCTCGGAATCTGTTGGCTTGGAAAGAGGGGGCCAGCCAAGCAGCATTCCTGAATGTGAAGAAGAGGGAGTATGCAGTGATGCGCAACTTCTTTGTCCCTCTGAATCTGAAGAGGCGAGTGGGCCAGTGCCTATGGTCAGCACACCTCAGTACGCATCAGATGATGACGAGACTCAGTTGCCACTTTCTGGTGCGTACGGTGCTGGCGAGACAACCCCGGAGAAGCAGCTGTTTGAAGAGGGGAGGGAAGATGATGAGGTCCTTGACCCATCATGACGTGAGGAACAGGAAGGTGGTGGGAGCAGCTCGGAGGAAGAGATTCCCCTACCGGCCAAAACAGGAGGCAGAGGGAGGGGGAAGACTTGGTTGCCTGTACCCTCCACTTCGGCACCCGTTAGGAGCATTCCTCATTCCAAAGGCAAAACGGGCGCTCCCAAGACTTGCAGTGCGTGGTCCTTTTTTGACACAGTTGCAGATGACATTTGCTTTGTCAAATGCAAGCTGTGTCATCAGATAGTGAAAAGAGGGAGAAATGTCAGCAACCTCAATACCACAAATATGTGGAAACATGTGCGCACCAAGCACGAGTTGGAGTTGCAGAGACACCCTGAAGACGTAGGCCAACGTACAGCACCACCTACCACCTCTTCAGTTCGTGTTGGGGCCTCTTCCTCCAGCTCACACACTGCTGGTTCGGCTTCCTCACAGGATCGCCAAGGAAGAACCTCTGGCACTGTTGTCTGGAGACCCTGTCAGATTCCACCCATAGCAGCACGTTCCCATCCATCACAGCCATCGGTAGCACAGGCATGGGATAAAAGGCGCCCTTACTCGGCAAACCATCCCCGAGCACAGTCTCTGAATGCTGGCATTGCCAAACTTCTGGCAGTTGAAATGCTGTCATTCAGGCTGGTGGACACTGACAACTTCCGGGACTTAATGGCATTGGCAGTCCCCCAATACAACGTGCCCAGCCGCTTTTTTTTCAGCAGGCGAGCCGTCCCTGCCCTGCAGAAACATGTTGAGGGCAAAATAAAACATGCGCTACTAAACGCCGTTAGTAGCAAGGTCCACCTGACCACCGATGCGTGGACCAGTAACCATGGACAGGGACGATACCTTTCCCTCACTGCCCACTGGGTCAATGTTGTGGAGCCGGGTACAGATCTGGAGAGTGGCGCTGTACGTGTTCTTCCAACGCCACGGATTGCAGGACTCCAGTCTGTACACATAGACTCCTCCTCCTACTCAAGTTCCTCAGAAACAGCAGAGCAGGAGCCTGTTACGACCGATATGAGCACAGCCGTGGCCAAACGTCAACAGGCTGTACTCAAATTAATTTCTTTGGGGAATCGAAGCCACACAGCGCAGGAGCTCTGGAATGCTATCAAGCAGGAGAGCGATGTGTGGTTTGGGCCAGCGAATCTCCAGCCGGGCTTGGTAGTGTGTGACAATGGCCGAAATCTGGTGGCTGCTCTTGGCCTAGGCAACCTCACACACATCCCATGTCTGGCACATGTGCTTAACTTGGTCGTGCAGAGCTTTCTGAGGGACTATCCGGATCTTGATGCACTGTTGCACAAGGTCCGCATAGAGTGCGCTCACTTGCGGCGTTCCAGCACGGCAAGATCGCGCCTCGCTGCTCTGCAGCGACGATTTGGCCTTCCGGAACATCGCATCATATGTGACCTACCCACCCGGTGGAATTCAACGTTACATATGTTGGAGCGGTTGTGTGAGCAGCAGGCAGCAGTCATGGAGTACCAGCTGCATCAGGCGCAAACAAGTCGCACTGTGCGCCGTTCACACTTCAGCACCATTGAGTGGGCCTCTATGAAGGACATCTGCCTGGTTTTGCGTGCCTTCGATGAATCCACGCGGATGGCGAGTGCAGATGATGCACTAGTCAGCATGACTGTCCCCCTTATCTGCCTGCTTCAACAAACACTGCAAGCACTAAGGGATGAGGTTTCGGAAGAGGTGGAGGATGAGGAGTCCCAAATGCCATCTTCTTCTGGACAGTCTGCGCTACGTGTTTCCTCACAAAGGCCTAGGCAGGGGACACTTTGTGAGGAGGATGAGGAGGAGTCGATGGAGGAGGAAGACATCTCTCCAGAGGAGGGAGGTACACAAACCTCTACTCAGTATGTACAGCGAGGGTGAGGTGATGCAGAGCAGGCCGAGGTCACGCCTCAAACAGGGGACAGCGGTTCTATGGCAGTTGGGAGTCTGCAGCACATGGTTGATTTCATGCTGCAGTGCCTGAGAAACGACCGCCGCATCGCCCACATTCTCGTCTCGGCTGATTATTGGGTGTACACCCTCCTAGATCCTCGCTACCGGGACAGCGTACAAAGGCTCATACCAATGTTGAACCGGGAGCGTAAACTGCGGGAGTACGAAGAGTCACTGGTGCAGTCCATAATGTTTTCCATTCCACCCGACAGCATTGTTGCAAGTGCTTTACAAAGCAGCTCTGTGCGTCGAGGCAGTGGAGGAAACTCTGCACAAAGAGGGAGCAGAGGCAGCGCCGCAGCACAAGGCAAGACCACTATGGCCCAAATGTGGCAAAGTTTTGTGTGTCCACCACAATTGTCTACACCATCAGCGACGCCTCAAGTCAGCAGGAGGCAACGCTTCCGTCAGATGGTGTCAGACTACATGTCTTGCCCTGTCACTGTACTCCCAGATGGCTCTTCCCCCTTCAAGTTTTGGGTCTCTAAGCTGGATACATTGCCAGAGCTTAGCCAGTATGCATTGGAGGTGCTGGCTTGCCCTGCTGCCCGTGTATTATCGGAACGTGTCTTTAGTGCCGCAGGTGGTGTACTAACAGACCGTCGCACGCGACTATCTTCCGATAATGTTGACCGGCTGACTTTTCTGAAAATGAACAAGGCCTGGATCTCCAAAGACTTTGCCATTCCTCTTACAGACTAAATTAGTGGTTGGCAACTGTATCCAGGTCTGCTGGTGTGTTCATTTTTCTACCACCTGAACTATAATCCCTGTGCTTCAACACAGCCAGTTGTCGCTCAGATGTGTCGTCTGCACAAAGAAACACACTAGCTCCTGTGTTAGTGGGGTTCAGTAACGCCAGCTGATCCCCTGCTGTGTGGATGGCAAAGTCACCAGCTCCATTAACATTCAAACCACTACTGATTTTTAACCGTGCCCAACTTAGGTCTCTGGCTCCACTGTCTCTACTATTTCCCCTGGCCTCCAACCCCGCCATCTACATCTCTGAAGTGGCGTCAGCACAATCTACACTTGTTCCTGTGTTCCTGTGGCTCAGTCCCATCAGTTTATCCCCTGACGTGTGTCCGGCAAGGTCTCCTGCTCTGTCCACATTCCCATAACCAGTAGTGGGAATGAGGACAGAGCTGGCGAACTTGCCGGACAAACATCAGGGGATCAACTGACGGGACTGAGCACCAGTAACACAGGAACAAGTGTAGATTGTGCTGACGCCACTTCAGAGATGTAGCTGGCGGGGTTGGAGGCCAGGGTAAATAGTAGAGACAGTGGAGCCAGAGGCCTAAGTGGAGCATGGTTAGAATCAGTAGTAGTCAACAACCTCCATAAAAACCGCTCCCCATTGGCCTCTGCATGCGGCATGCGTAATCCTGGGCTCCAACAGTGTCAGCTGGTGTTCAGAAGTGTCGTCTCCACAGAGCCAAACACATTCGTTCAAGTGTTAGTGGGGTTCAGCACTGCCAGCTGTTCCCCTGCTGTGGAGATGGCAAGTCTCCTGCTGCCTTCACCTGCCAAAAGCAACAGGCCCCAGCCTGCTCCTCGCCTAATCCTGGGCTCCAACAGCGTCAGTTGGTGTTCAGAAGTGTCGTCTCCACAGAGCCAAACACATTCGTTCAAGTGTTAGTGGGGTTCAGCACTGCCAGCTGTTCCCCTGCTGTGGAGATGGCAAGTCTCCTGCTGCCTACACCTGCCAAAATCCAGTAGGCCCCAGCCTGCTCCTCGCCTAATCCTGGGCTCCAACAGCGTCAGTTGGTGTTCAGAAGTGTCATCTCCACAGAGCCAAACACATTCGTTCAAGTGTTAGTGGGGTTCAGCACTGCCAGCTGTTCCCCTGCTGTGGAGATGGCAGTCTCTCCTGCTGTCTCCGCATTCCAAAGACAGTAGGCCTCTGCCGACACCCTTCTATTTCCTGGGCTTCAACACAGCCAGTTGTAGCTCGGAAGTGCCGTCCACACGGAAAGAGACACTTGCTCCCGTGTCTCAGTGGGGTTCAGTAACGTCAGCTGATCCCCTGCTGTGTGGATGGCAGTCTCTCCTGCTGTCTCCACATTCAAAATACAGTAGACCTCTGCCTACACCCTCCTATTTCCTGGGCTTCAACACAGCCAGTTGTAGCTCGGAAGTGCCGTCCACACGGAAAGAGACACTTGCTCCCGTGTCTCAGTGGGGTTCAGTAACGTCAGCTGATCCCCTGCTGTGTGGATGGCAGTCTCTCCTGCTGTCACCACATTCCAAATACAGTAGGCCTCTGCCTACACTCTCCTATTTCCTGGGCTTCAACACAGCCAGTTGTAGCTCGGAAGTGCCGTCCACACGGAAAGAGACACTTGCTCCCGTTTCTCAGTGGGGTTCAGTAACGTCAGCTGATCCCCTGCTGTGTGGATGGCAGTCTCTCCTGCTGTCACCACATTCCAAATACAGTAGGCCTCTGCCTACACCCTCCTATTTCCTGGGCTTCAACACAGCCAGTTGTAACTCGGAAGTGCCGTCCACACGGAAAGAGACACTTGCTCCCGTGTCTCAGTGGGGTTCAGTAACGTCAGCTGATCCCCTGCTGTGTGGATGGCAGTCTCTCCTGCTGTCTCCGCATTCCAAAGACAGTAGGCCTCTACCTACACCCTCCTATTTCCTGGGCTTCAACACAGCCAGTTGTAGCTCGGAAGTGCCGTCCACACGGAAAGAGACACTTGCTCCCGTGTCTCAGTGGGGTTCAGTAACGTCAGCTGATCCACTGCTGTGTGGATGGCAGTCTCTCCTGCTGTCTCCACATTCAAAATACAGTAGGCCTCTGCCTACACCCTCCTATTTCCTGGGCTTCAACACAGCCAGTTGTAGCTCGGAAGTGCCGTCCACACGGAAAGAGACACTTGCTCCCGTGTCTCAGTGGGGTTCAGTAACGTCAGCTGATCCCCTGCTGTGTGGATGGCAGTCTCTCCTGCTGTCACCACATTCCAAATACAGTAGGCCTCTGCCTACACCCTCCTATTTCCTGGGCTTCAACACAGCCAGTTGTAGCTCGGAAGTGCCGTCCACACGGAAAGAGACACTTGCTCCTGTTTCTCAGTGGGGTTCAGTAACGTCAGCTGATCCCCTGCTGTGTGGATGGCAGTCTCTCCTGCTGTCACCACATTCCAAATACAGTAGGCCTCTGCCTACACCCTCCTATTTCCTGGGCTTCAACACAGCCAGTTGTAACTCGGAAGTGCCGTCCACACGGAAAGAGACACTTGCTCCCGTGTCTCAGTGGGGTTCAGTAACGTCAGCTGATCCCCTGCTGTGTGGATGGCAGTCTCTCCTGCTGTCTCCACATTCAAAATACAGTAGACCTCTGCCTACACCCTCCTATTTCCTGGGCTTCAACACAGCCAGTTGTAGCTCGGAAGTGCCGTCCACACGGAAAGAGACACTTGCTCCCGTGTCTCAGTGGGGTTCAGTAACGTCAGCTGATCCCCTGCTGTGTGGATGGCAGTCTCTCCTGCTGTCACCACATTCCAAATACAGTAGGCCTCTGCCTACACTCTCCTATTTCCTGGGCTTCAACACAGCCAGTGGTAGCTCGGAAGTGCCGTCCACACGGAAAGAGACACTTGCTCCCGTTTCTCAGTGGGGTTCAGTAACGTCAGCTGATCCCCTGCTGTGTGGATGGCAGTCTCTCCTGCTGTCACCACATTCCAAATACAGTAGGCCTCTGCCTACACCCTCCTATTTCCTGGGCTTCAACACAGCCAGTTGTAACTCGGAAGTGCCGTCCACACGGAAAGAGACACTTGCTCCCGTGTCTCAGTGGGGTTCAGTAACGTCAGCTGATCCCCTGCTGTGTGGATGGCAGTCTCTCCTGCTGTCTCCGCATTCCAAAGACAGTAGGCCTCTACCTACACCCTCCTATTTCCTGGGCTTCAACACAGCCAGTTGTAGCTCGGAAGTGCCGTCCACACGGAAAGAGACACTTGCTCCCGTGTCTCAGTGGGGTTCAGTAACGTCAGCTGATCCACTGCTGTGTGGATGGCAGTCTCTCCTGCTGTCTCCACATTCAAAATACAGTAGGCCTCTGCCTACACCCTCCTATTTCCTGGGCTTCAACACAGCCAGTTGTAGCTCGGAAGTGCCGTCCACACGGAAAGAGACACTTGCTCCCGTGTCTCAGTGGGGTTCAGTAACGTCAGCTGATCCCCTGCTGTGTGGATGGCAGTCTCTCCTGCTGTCACCACATTCCAAATACAGTAGGCCTCTGCCTACACCCTCCTATTTCCTGGGCTTCAACACAGCCAGTTGTAGCTCGGAAGTGCCGTCCACACGGAAAGAGACACTTGCTCCTGTTTCTCAGTGGGGTTCAGTAACGTCAGCTGATCCCCTGCTGTGTGGATGGCAGTCTCTCCTGCTGTCACCACATTCCAAATACAGTAGGCCTCTGCCTACACCCTCCTATTTCCTGGGCTTCAACACAGCCAGTTGTAACTCGGAAGTGCCGTCCACACGGAAAGAGACACTTGCTCCCGTGTCTCAGTGGGGTTCAGTAACGTCAGCTGATCCCCTGCTGTGTGGATGGCAGTCTCTCCTGCTGTCACCACATTCCAAATACAGTAGGCCTCTGCCTACACCCTCCTATTTCCTGGGCTTCAACACAGCCAGTTGTAGCTCGGAAGTGCCGTCCACACGGAAAGAGACACTTGCTCCCGTGTCTCAGTGGGGTTCAGTAACGTCAGCTGATCCCCTGCTGTGTGGATGGCAGTCTCTCCTGCTGTCACCACATTCCAAAGACAGTAGGCCTCTGCCTACACCCTCCTATTTCCTGGGCTTCAACACAGCCAGTTGTAGCTCGGAAGTGCCGTCCACACGGAAAGAGACACTTGCTCCCGTGTCTCAGTGGGGTTCAGTAACGTCAGCTGATCCCCTGCTGTGTGGATGGCAGTCTCTCCTGCTGTCACCACATTCCAAAGACAGTAGGCCTCTGCCTACACCCTCCTATTTCCTGGGCTTCAACACAGCCAGTTGTAGCTTGGAAGTGCCGTCCACACGGAAAGAGACACTTGCTCCCGTGTCTCAGTGGGGTTCAGTAACGTCAGCTGATCCCCTGCTGTGTGGATGGCAGTCTCTCCTGCTGTCACCACATTCCAAATACAGTAGGCCTCTGCCTACACCCTCCTATTTCCTGGGCTTCAACACAGCCAGTTGTAGCTCGGAAGTGCCGTCCACACGGAAAGAGACACTTGCTCCCGTGTCTCAGTGGGGTTCAGTAACGTCAGCTGATCCCCTGCTGTGTGGATGGCAAAGTCTCCTGCTGCCTACACAGTCGTACTACTAATGATTTTTAACCGTGCTCCAATTAGGCCTGTGGCTCCACTGTCTCTCGTATTTCCCCTGTCCTCCAACCCTGCCAGTTACAGCTCCGAAGTGGCGTCTGCACAATCCACCTTTGTTCCTGTGTTACAGGTGTTCAGTCCGGTCAGTTAATCCCCTGATGTGTGTCCGGCAATGTCGCCTGCTCTGTCCACATTCCCATAACTATGGGAATGTGGACAGAGCAGGCGACATTGCCGGACACACATCAGGGGATTAACTGACCGGACTGAACACCTGTAACACAGGAACAAGTGTGGATTGTGCAGATGCCACTTCGGAGCTGTAACTGGCGGGGTTGGAGGACAGGGGAAATACGAATATCAGTGAAGCCACAGGCCTAAGTGGAGCTTGGTTAAAATTAGTAGAAGTCTACAACCGATCTTAAAATTTCTTCAATGCAGCCTCAGCCTGCTCCGTGCTTGTCCCTGGGCTTCAACACAGCCAGTTGTTGCTCGGAAGTGCCGTCTTCACAGAGTAAAACACTAGCTCCTGTGTTTGTGGGGTTCAGTAACGTCAGCTGTTCCCCTGCTGTTTTGATGGCAATCTGTCCTGCTGCCTCCCAATTGACAGCACATCAGGCCTCAGCCTGCTAAGTGCTTGTCCCTGGGCTCCAACATCGCCAGTTGCTGCTCATAACTGACTTTGGCACGGGTACTCCCTCCTGCCCAGCTTGGTTCCAGCCCTGCCTGCTGTTTCCGGGAAGTGTCAATGTCAGTTTGCCACCCCAAGTTGCCATGTCGTGTTGCGGTTGGGTTAGCCGAGGCTAGGGTGCCAGCAGATTAGGTGCTTCCTATGTGGACTGCGGGTTCTGGTAAGAAAGGCTTGTTCCGTAGTGCCAGTAGGACAAGCACCCCCTGTAGGACTGTGTGATTCGGTAACTGCGGTCAGCTTGCGGCATGCCAACTTTGCTTTTCAGGGGTAACTTCAGCTGCCCCTCCGGGTTCCAGCACCGTCAGCTGGTTCTCGTCAGAGCCTTTGGCCTAGGTGCCTCCATCTCGGTATCCGAGTTCCGGCAACGTCTGCTGGTCCTTGGTAGTGCTTTGTAGCACAGGTACCTCCTGCTTAGTAACCGGGTTCCAGCACCGTCAGCTGGTCCACGGTTGTGCCATTGGCTCTTATTCCTTCTGCTGCCCCTCCGGGTGCCAGCACTGTCAGCCGGTCCTCGCTATTTCCATTTGCTCTTGCAGCTTATGCTACCCCTCCGGGTTCCAGCACCGTCAGCTGGTTCTCGTCAGAGCCTTTGGCCTAGGTGCCTCCATCTCGGTATCCGAGTTCCGGCAACGTCTGCTGGTCCTTGGTAGTGCTTTGTAGCACAGGTACCTCCTGCTTAGTAACCGGGTTCCAGCACCGTCAGCTGGTCCTCTGTTGTGCCATTGGCTCTTATTCCTTCTGCTGCCCCTCCGGGTGCCAGCACTGTCAGCTGGTCCTCGCTATTTCCATTTGCTCTTGCAGATTATGCTACCCCTCCGGGTTCCAGCACCGTTAGCTGGTTCTCGTCAGATCCTTTGGCCTAGGTGCCTCCATCTCGGTATCCGAGTTCCGGCAACGTCTGCTGGTCCTTGGTAGTGCTTTGTAGCACAGGTACCTCCTGCTTAGTAACCGGGTTCCAGCACCGTCAGCTGGTCCTCGGTAGTGCCATTGGCTCTTGTTCCTTCTGCTGCCCCTACGGGTGCCAGTACCGTCAGCTGGTTCAAGAGGACAAAGAACAGGAAGACAACCACCAAGATGCAGAACAACAAGAGAGAGAAGACAAAGAAGCATAAAAAAACAAAGCAGAAGAACATTAAGCATAAGACTAATACTCTGAGCAAATGATATTATCTTATTTATAAGCAGAAGAAGACTAAGCAGTGTATGGGGGTGAGTCCGTTCCTCCTCGTGGTGCCCCTGGAAAAGGCCTGCTGCTGCAGGCCAAACTGAACACGGACAAATCCTGTTGTAAATCTTTTGTGACAGGCAGAACGGAAGGTGTAAACTTCTAACTTTTCTAGATAACAACTACAGGAATGCCTGACACAAACAAGAATATGATGAAGAAGAATAGGAAGAAGATGAAGAAGTTGAATATGTAGAATAATAATTGTTGAATAAGAAGAATATGAAGAATGTAAGAAAAGGAAGAAGAAGAAGAATGTAAAAAAAGGAAGTAGAAGAATGTAAAAAAAGGAAGAAGAAGAAGAATGTAAAAAAAGGAATAATAATAAGAAGAAGAAGGTAAAAAAAGGAAGAAGAATAAGAAAGAAGAAGAAAGAAGAAAGAAGAAGAAGACATACATGTCTGGCAAAATATAAATGAGGCTAACATAGTCAATATCTTTGTAACTCCTAACGTCTTTAAAAAAAAAGTTTAATTCCTGCTATTCCATTTGATTGGGCTAAACCTCTATGGCTTTAATGTCTCCTCCACCTCCCACAATACATTCTACATTATTCTTAGTTGTTTTTCTTCATGTAGAATTAACCTACAAGGAAAGAAAGGGTTTTTTTTAATTCCGATATTTTGGCCCCATTGACTTGCATTGGTTCCCGGTATCGGAATCGGCGATACCGATACTTTTTTTTAAGATCGGCCGATCCATTACGATCCGATATTTTCAAGTGTCGGCTGGTATCGCTCAACTCTAGTGGTGAGTTCTCCTTCAATAGAAGTCTTCACACAGAGGCTGGACAGACATCTGTCTGGGATGATTTAGTGAATCCTGCTTTGAGCAGGGGGTTGGACTAGATGGCCCAGGAGGTCCCTTCCAACCCTATCATTCTATCATTCTATGATTCTATTACTATTATGTGCGAAGAGTAGAGTTGAGCGATACCGTCCGATACTTCAAAGTATCGGATCGGAATGGATCGGCCGATCTTAAAAAAAAGTATCGGTATCGCCGATTCCGATACCGGAAGTCCCATTCAAGTCTATGGGACTTCCGGTATCGGAATAAGAAAAACCCTGTTTTTGCCTTGTACAGCCTCTCTGGGGTCTGTACGGGCCTTTCGGGGGGCTGTGCCGGCCTGCCAGGGGGTCTGTGCAGGCTCCGGTGGTCTGTGCCGGCCTGCCGGGGGGCTGTGCCGGCCTGCCGGTGGTCTGTGCAGGCTCCGGTGGGCTGTGCCGGCCTGCCGGGGGGCTGTGCGGGCCTGCCGGTGGTCTGTGCAGGCTCCGGTGGGCTGTGCCGGCCTGCCGGGGGGCTGTGCCGGCCTGCCGGGGGGCTGTGCCGGCTCCGGGGGGCTGTGCAGGCATCGTCCGATGGGACTACAAGTCCCATCGGGCGATGCCTGCTACCATGACAGTGATTGACACATTAGCCAATGATGGGACAGTAGTAGTCCCATCATCCGGTTAATGTGTTGAATGTAAAAAAAAAAAAAAAAAAAAAAAAAAATTACATGCTACATACATACAACATGCATACTACATGTAACATACATACTACATATATACTACATGCATACTACATACATGCTACATACTACATGCATGCAACATGCATACTACATATATACTACATGTAACATACATACTACATATATACTACATGCATACTACATACATGCTACATATTACATGCATGCTACATACATACTACATGCATGCTACATACATACTACATACATACTACATGCATGCTACATACATACTACATGCATGCTACATACATACTACATGCATGCTACATACATACTACATGCATGCTACATACATACTACATGCTACATACATACTACATATATACTACATGCATGCAACATACATACTACATATATACTACATGCATACTACATACATGCTACATACTACATGCATGCAACATGCATACTACATATATACTACATGTAACATACATACTACATATATACTACATGCATACTACATACATGCTACATACTACATGCATGCTACATACATACTACATGCATGCTACATACATACTACATACATACTACATGCATGCTACATACATACTACATGCATGCTACATACATACTACATGCATGCTACATACATACTACATGCATGCTACATATATACTACATGCATGCTACATACATACTACATGCTACATACATACTACATATATACTACATGCATGCTACATACATACTACATGCTACATACATACTACATACATACTACATGCATGCTACATACATACTACATGCTACATATATACTACATACATACTACATGAATGCTACATACATACTACATGCATGCTACATACAATACATTCATACAATACATACATAGACATACAGTACATATAACATAGAGTAACATACTTACCAATACTTGTCATATTGTTCCCCGAAGCCATTGTCTTTTACGGAATAAATATTAACATAACAAACCACAAAAATACTCACCCATGATCCGAAGCAGTCCACGAGTGTGTCCCACGACGATCTTGGGTAGAGAACTGCAGCATCAGCTGATGCTGCCGTTCTCTACGGGCTGCAGGAATCCAATGACGGAAGGTAGGTATCCTTCCGCACTGTATTCCTCCGCCACTTAAAAAAAAAGTCCCTAGTCTCACTTTATGCCATTGCTGCGTGGGAATTTCCCACGCAGCAATGGCATAAAGTGAGACTAGGGACTTTTTTTTTTTAAGTGGCAGAGGAATACAGTGCGGAAGGATACCTACCTTCCGTCATTGGATTCCTGCAGCCCGTAGAGAACGGCAGCATCAGCTGATGCTGCAGTTCTCTACCCAAGATCGTCGTGGGACACACTCGTGGACTGCTTCGGATCATGGGTGAGTATTTTTGTGGTTTGTTATGTTAATATTTATTCCGTAAAAGACAATGGCTTCGGGGAACAATGTGACAAGTATTGGTAAGTATGTTACTCTATGTTATATGTACTGTATGTCTATGTATGTATTGTATGTAGCATGCATGTAGTATGTATGTAGTATATATGTGGTATGTATGTAGCATGTAGTATGTATGTAGCATGCATGTAGTATGTATGTAGTATATATGTGGTATGTATGTAGCATGTAGTATGTATGTAGTATGTATGTAGCATGCATGTAGTATGTATGTAGTATGTATGTAGCATGCAGTATGTATGTAGCATGCATGTAGTATATATGTAGTATGTATGTAGCATGTAGTATGTATGTAGCATGCATGTAGTATGTATGTAGTATATATGTAGTATGTATGTAGCATGCAGTATGTATGTAGCATGCATGTAGTATGTATGTAGCATGCATGTAGTATGTATGTAGTATGTATGTGGTATGTATGTAGCATGTAGTATGTATGTAGCATGCATGTAGTATATATGTGTTATGTATGTAGCATGCATGTAGTATGTATGTGGTATGTATGTAGCATGTAGTATGTATGTAGCATGCATGTAGTATATATGTGTTATGTATGTAGCATGCATGTAGTATGTATGTAGTATGTATGTAGTATGTATGTGGTATGTATGTAGCATGTAGCATGCATGTAGTATGTATGTAGTATATATGTGGTATGTATGTAGCATGTAGTATGTATGTAGCATGCATGTAGTATATATGTGTTATGTATGTAGCATGCATGTAGTATGTATGTAGTATGTATGTAGTATGTATGTGGTATGTATGTAGCATGTAGCATGCATGTAGTATGTATGTAGTATATATGTGGTATGTAGCATGTAGTATGTATGTAGCATGCATGTAGTATATATGTGTTATGTATGTAGCATGTAGTATGTATGTAGCATGCATGTAGTATGTATGTGGTATGTATGTAGCATGTAGCATGCATGTAGTATGTATGTAGTATATATGTGGTATGTATGTAGCATGTAGCATGCATGTAGTATGTATGTAGTATATATGTGGTATGTATGTAGCATGTAGTATGTATGTAGCATGCATGTAGTATATATGTGTTATGTATGTAGCATGTAGTATGTATGTAGCATGCATGTAGTATGTATGTAGTATGTATGTGGTATGTATGTAGCATGTAGCATGCATGTAGTATGTATGTAGTATATATGTGGTATGTATGTAGCATGTAGTATGTATGTAGCATGCATGTAGTATATATGTAGTATGTATGTAGCATGTAGTATGTATGTAGCATGCATGTAGTATATATGTAGTATGTATGTAGCATGTAGTATGTATGTAGCATGCATGTAGTATGTATGTAGTATGTATGTAGTATTTTTTTTTTTTTTTTTTTTTTTTACATTTAACACATTAGCCGGATGATGGGACTACTACTGTCCCATCATTGGCTAATGTGTCAATCACTGTCATGGTAGCAGGCATCGCCAGATGGGACTTGTAGTCCCATCGGACGATGCTTGCACAGACCCCCGGACATCAGCACAGCCCCCCGGCAGGCCGGCACAGCCCCCAGGCAGGCCGGCACAGCCCCCCGGCAGGCCAGTACAGACCCCCACAGGGTGCACAGACCACCGGCAGGCCGGCACAGCCCCCGGGCAGGCCGGTACAGACCCCGGGCAGTCCACACAGCCCCCCGGCAGGCCGGCACAGCCCCCCGGCAGGCCGGCAGAGACCCCCGGAAGGCCCGAAATGACGGCGCATCATGATGCGCACACACCGCGCATCATGATGACGTCATTTCGGCTGTCAATCAACTTTGAACTTCCGATTCCGATGCCGACTTCCGTTATTGAAAAAATATCGGAAGTGGGTATCGGAATTCCGATACAGCAAGTATCGGCCGATACCCGATACTTGCGGTATCGGAATGCTCAACACTAGCGAAGAGGTATATGGAAAAAGTATTCAGTATACAGGTACAATGTGGGAGCAAGGGATATTTTACAGGATAAGGCACCATATCTGGCCTTCAGGATTGTGGAAAAGCCGTGTAACATTTGACAGAGGATAACTCCAGATTTAAACTAATTGGTTCTAATACATTTGTGATTTTGCATCATTGACTCTTACAAAATAGAAGAAAAATGACCGTTGTCATGTGTCAGTAAAAAGCAAAATTAATCAAGATCAGACAAGGAAATGTGGAAGATAAGAAAAATATTTATCTTATCTGCTACGAGCATTAAAAAATTCAGTTGGCAAGGCCCATATAGAATGTCCGATCACGGCCGGTAAATAACCACCTCTTACAAACCAATTGGATGTTTCGAGAAGCTGACCGCTCTTTTAAGTGTACAGAACGATTGTTAATAAGATCGTTCTGTAGGCACAGAACATAATGTTATTGGTATCACGTCTCCTGTTAACACAGGACATTGTGTTACCAAGATTAATGATTTTGAAAGTCAACTCACCTGACGAATGAGCGTTTTGCCGACCTGTTTAGAGAATCTGATAATCATGAAACATTCATTCCTAGCAATGTTCCTGATTATCGGCCTGTCTACATGAGCCCTAAGGCACGATAGTCACATGCCTTATACTTTCCTGCTATCCATCTGCTAAATATCTTACAAAGTACGGTAGATAAAAGACAGACACATGTCCAGCAGATTCAACCAAAGGATGGAAAAAGATATAGAGAATGGGTTTTCCCATGAACAAAAGTTCATTTTACTCAATATCTCTTGGAATAATAATAATGTCCACAACTGGATGTGTTTAAATATAATCTTCCTATGCTGAGATAATCTTATAAATGTGCCCCTGCTGTGCACTGTATAATGGCTGTGTCTGACCATACAGGAACATGGTCTGATCATACCACAGCTCCTGTGCAAGGGGTGAAGCAAAAGAGCATACAGACAGGACAGCACTGGATCATAGCTGATTCTTTCAATGATTAAAATAATTGAATTGCTTATTTTTAAACAATGTCTTACTTCAAAGAAAGAATCATTTGCAATCCCCTGCTATCCTGTCTGGATACTCTTTTGCTTTGTCTCATGCCCATGAGCTGAAGAAGAAGATGAAGAAGCAGAAGAAGCTGACAGCAAAACGCGCGTTGGGGAGAGGGGACATTGAACAGATCTCTCCTAGTGTCTTCAAAGAGGTAAATCTTATTTCATGTACGTACTTTCCCATTTTTATTCATCTGACTGCATGGTGTGCCCCAGCACATTACTTCAAGGCTGATTGTATTAACGAGAAAAGGGCTATGAGAGACAGCATAGATATATGGTTTGCGATGAAGGAGCAGCCGCCATCTTGGATATGGGGCCTAATGATCGCCTCATGTCTGAGTTTGGCCTGTCCCAGTGACGCCATTTTGGTCTGAGTTCACAAGAATTACAGGCAGCTAACTGCTCCTACCCCCCCATGACCTGTAAGCATATTGAAGAAAGCTGGATTTAGTGCTCCAATGTTGAATAGCAAGGTCTTTTAGTATGATGATGAGATAAGGCCAAAACAGAACTTCAAAGCTTGAGTAGGAGCCACGCCAGCATGGGGAATGAAGGTGCATGGGGGCTACAATTAGAATATACCTGCCAGCTGGACACAGAAATACACATTCATTGTCTCTCCCAGCCGCTTCGACTCCATCCTAGGATCATGGATTATGAGCACACCTTTCGAGTTACAGACTCATAAAAAATATCTGCGTGACCCTGAGGAAATCGTGCATCTGGCAGTGCGACTCCTGAGTCGGTGAGGGCTCTGGGACCTGAGATATAGAGATTGGCCCTCCACAGTGACCCAATGGGGCCATGTTTGCTCTCCACATGACAGGCAAAACAAACCGCATTCACTGGTACCTCTCGTGTCCTGATCCGATCATCCTGGAGGAAGTTACCCCCTTTCTTAGATATTGGGAATAAGTTCTGCAGGGAGCTAAAGGGTGGAGATTATTAGCCCACCCTCTGACACAGGGGGGAGGAACCCAGCATGCTTAAGAACTGGGAGCACATGGCAGACAGTCTCACTCACACAGAAGAACCAGATGATGATCTAAGAAGGAAAGGGGGACAAACCTGCCAAGGGAGCAGCGGCCCACGCTTGGGTCTGTCCGGCAACTAAGATTCTTGTACCTGTGGACTGCAGAGCTCCCGGCATCTACATGCAACCTACAACCTGGTAAATTGACCTCTAGCTTAATATCTAAGTCTTGTACCATTATTGTTATACTTTACTATGACTGCGAATCCACTGTAATTCTGTTGTATAGCTTACTGTATATTTCTGTAATTATCTAGTGCGCCCTTAAGGCAATTAAACCATAAAATTAATCTTGGGCTGATGCTTTTACTCTGATTACGGATCTTAGAATACCCAGCGGGTAACAGGACATCCTCTCCGGCGGCCATTTGCTCTAGGTGCAGTTCCCTTACTGACCTGAGAGACAAAGGGGGTGCCTGAGAGCTGTGCCTGTGTAGTTACGTCACATTGGTGACTTGGGAGGAACCGGTCTTTCCTCCACATTGGTGGCAACGGTGGGATCAGAGTAATGGTGTGCGTGGGACCCCTACTCCCAGACACTAACGACTACCAATGGTAACTTTCACTGCTGGGGTCTTAAGGTCAGCCCAGCACTAGACGATCAGAGAGTAAATATAATAAGTTGTGTGCAAGGTCAGGGTTGCAGCTGTGTCAGTAACCAGAGATTCCCAAGATAGCGGAAAGCACCAGGAGTAAGACAAAGGGGGAGACCAATGCTATGGTCTATGAGGAGGTGGTGGAGGACAATACCAATGAAGGCGAGGGGGAGCTCCGCCAGGGTTCCTCAAGGAGCCAGACCCCCGTGCTCAGTCCCGCAGTGGACTGTCCACCACCTGCCCACCCCAGCCTGTCCAGATCGGAGGCCCTTTTCCAAGTGGCTATGGCACAGCTCAAGGCTGGTAACGCTGCCGCCCATGACAGACTCCTGATGGCGGCAGAGAAAGCAGCAGAGCGTGAGCATGCAGAACGTGTGCTTCAAGCTGCAGAACGCCATGAAGCTGCGGAGCACCGGCACCGACTGGAGATGGCTCAGCAAGGGCTCCCGCTGGACACTCCAGCCCCACCGGGGACCAAGGCGTCCAAGATCCGGGCGGAGGACTTCCCCCTGCTTGAAAAGGATGGAGACCTGGATTCCTTTCTGCTGGCCTTTGAGAGAACCTGCCTCCAACACCATCTGGCCCTGGATCAGTGGGCAACGTACCTGACCCCCGCTTGAGGGGTAAGTCCCTGGAAGTTTTGGGGGACTTACCTGCCGGGGAGGAGCAGGACTACAACAGTATCAAGCAGGCCCTGATCCAGCACTACAACCTCACCCCGGAGTCGGACCGCAGGAAGTTCCGGAGCCTGCAGCGGGGCTCAAAGAACACCTGGACCAACCACATGCGGTCACTGCTGAGAGCTGCAGAGTACTGGACCTCGGGTCTAGAGCTCACCACCCACCAGGAGGTCCAGGAACTGTTCGTCACGGAGCAGTTCTTGTGCAACTTCCCATAGGACCTCCAGCAGTTCCTCCGTGACCAGAAACCAAAGGGGGCTTCTGCTACAGCTGCCGTGGCAGACGAGCATGCCAACAACAGGGCATCTGAGCCAAAGAAGCCTGCCAGCAGCACCTGGAGAGGAGGTAAGCCCAATCCTGCCCCTGTCCCCCCAGCCCCCAGAGTGCAAGGGGTGTACCCCCCTGTTGCCCTCTCCAGGCCAGGAGCAGAACCCAGGCGTTGTCATCATTGCAACCAGTCGGGACACTTTAAAGCTGCGTGTCCCCAGCACCATAAGGCCCCATCCCTGTCCCAGAAACCGTCCACTGTTTTGTGTGTGGGAGGGGGTGGTGAGAGGTCCCTGGACAATTACCAACCCGTCACCATCGGCCGCTCAGCGGTCATGGGACTGCAGGACACAGGCGCTGAACAAACCTTGGTACGTCCTGAGGTAGTGTCCCCTCAAGAATTGGTGCCTGGTAAAACCCTTTCCGTCTCCGGAATTGGAGGCATTGAACCGCGCTGCCCGTCGCCAAGGTGTTTTTGGACTGGGGCGCCGGGAGGGGAATGCGGGAGGTTGGAGTAACGCCAAATATTCCTGCCACTGTGTTGCTTGGGACCGATTTGGGGTGGCTAGTGTCTCAGTATGTGGCCACTAAATCCCCAAGTCCGGCTCCCCAAGAATGTCATGACTCTTCTGTGAATGCTAATGTTAATGTGTTGAATGTGCCTTCAACAGTGGAGGAGGAAGTGAAACCTGATGGTAAGCCATGCACTGACACTACACACACAGGGCCCACAGTGAGGTCAGGTGATAAGACTGCAGGGGAGAGCTCTGAGGTGGAGGGAGGTGCTGCTATGGGCAGTGTAGGGCCCCTAAGTGAATCCAGCCTGCTGAGTCTAGGGCCTCTGCAGAAAGAGGAACAGGCCATGGGGGAGGGGGCATCTCGGGAGAGGAGCAACCAGGTAAGACCCCAGGGCAGGAGTTCCCCACATCCGGGATGTCAGGAGGCCAGGGAAGTCTGCCTGACCCGGCGACTTGGTCGGGGGCCGAGGGGAAGCAGGCCGCTGTTACCAGGAGTAGGAGCGCCGGAGCCAAGAAGCCTCGTGGAGGTCCGACGGTTTCCCCCTCTCCGACCATGTGGCTGCCGAGTCAGACAGCGGCCAGGAGATAGATCCCGGGGAGCAGACAGAGGATGTGGCAGTTTCGTCAATTCTTGCCACATCGAGTCAGGGATTTCAGGCAGCGTTGGAAGCTGACGCTAGCCTGAAAGCTCTCAAGGAGCAGGCGGCACAGCCTCCCCTGGAGTCCGACTGCGAGCGAGTGGTCTAGGCCCAGGAATGGCTGTACCCGGTAACAGTCCAGCAGGGTTCACCGGAGGCATGGCCCAGGGACCAACAGTTAGTGGTACCCTATTTGTTCAGGGCGGAATTGTTGCGGATCGCACACGAGATTCCCATGGCCGGACACTTAGGGATCACTAAAACCAGGGCCAGGCTAGCTCAGCATTTCTACTGGCCGGGAATGAGGACCGAGGTGATTGCCTACTGCCGTTCATGTGACACCTGTCAGAGGGTGGGGAAGGCAGGACGGCGTTCCAAAGCCCCACTGGTAACTCTGCCCATCATCGAAGAGCCTTTCTCGAGGGTGGCTGTGGATCTCATTGGACCTCTGTCCACTCCCAGCCACTCCAGGAAATGCTTCATTCTAACAGTAGTGGACTATGCCACCCGGTACCCGTAGGCGGTAGCTTTGTCGCCCATTCGGGCCGACAAAGTGGCCACTGCCTTACTGGAGATTTTCTCCAGAGTGGGGTTTCCCCAGGAAATGCTCACCGACCGAGGGACCCAGTTCATGTCGCAGCTGATGGAGTCTCTCTGTAAGCAGATACAGGTGCAACATCTGGTAGCCAGCCCGTACCACCCACAGACCAATGGACTGTGTGAGCGGTTCAATGGCATCTTAAAGCAGATGCTGAAGATGTTGGTCGACTCCCACGGGAGAGACTGGGAGTGGTATCTCCCACACCTGCTGTTTGCCTACCGGGCGGTCCCACAGGGCTCAACAGGGTTCTCCCCTTTGAGCTCCTGTATGGGCGACGTGTACGGGGGCCCCTTGCTCTGGTGAAGGAAGCATGGGAAGGGGATTTGGCCACCCCTGGAGTGTCGGTCATTGAGTATGTCATGCGCTTCCGGGACAGAATGATGGCCTTGACACGGCTGCTGCATGACAATATGGCCCAAGCCCATGCTGACCAGAAGCAGTGGTACGACCAGAATGCTTGTGAGCGGACCAACCAGGTGGGTCAAAAGGTGTGGGTACTGGTCCCCGTACCTGAAAACAGCTTCAGGCGGCCTGGGAGGGTCCATACCTTGTGCACCAGCAGCTCAATGCTGTCACCTATCTGGTCACCCTGGACCACGCCCATGGAAGGAGGAAGGCCTTCCACGTGAACATGATGAAGGCCCATCAAGAGCGGGAGGCTTGTGCCCACCCAGTGAGCAACCTTCCCGAGGAAGGAGAGGTAGAAACCCTCCTGGATCTGCTCACCAAAGCCAAGGCGGGTGGATCCATTGAGGATGTGGGGGTTGGCCACCAGCTCTCAGAGGACCAATGTTCCCAGCTGGGGGTCACCCTACACCCCTTTTGGGAGATGCTCAGCAGCCTGCCTGGAAGGACTGAGACAGCCGTCCATGACATGGACACCGGCAATCAACCCCCAATCCGACGTTCAGCATATCGGGTCTCTCTTGAGGTGCAGCAGCAAATGCGCCAAGAGATAGACGAGATGCTGAAGCTGGGGGTGATCCAAGCATCCAACAGCGTGTGGGCTTCGCCTGTAGTCCTCGTCCCTAAAAAGGACCGAACTTCGTGGTTCTGCGTGGATTACCGGGGGCTCAACGCTGTGACGGTCACCAATGCGTACCCAATGCCGCGCATCGATGACCTGCTCGATCAGCTGGCCGGGGCCAAGTACCGGACCATCATGGATCTGAGCAGGGGGTATTGGCAGATTCCCCTGACCCCTGGGGCACGGGAACGCTCTGCCTTTATCACCCCATTCGGACTGTACGAGTCCACAGTGATTCCATTTGGCATGAGGAATGCCCCTGCCACTTTTCAGAGGATAGTCAACACGCTGCTCGAGGGACTGGAAGGGTATGCGACCGCGTACTTGGATGACATTGCCATCTTCAGTCCCACCTGGGAGGGTCTCCCAGAGCACCTGGCGCAGGTGCTCGGGTGGATCCAGCGAGCAGGCTTGATCATTAAGTCGGAAAAATGCCAGCTGGGTATGAGTGAGGGCCACTACTTGGGACACCGGGTAAGTGGGGGAGCTCTGAAGCCAGAGCCCGGGAAGGTGGATGCCATCACATCCTGGCCCACCCCCAGGACCAAGAAGCAGGTGATGTCCTTTTTGGGGACTGCCGGGTACTATAGGAGGTTTGTTCCACACTATAGTGCCCTGGCCAAGCCCCTGACGGACCTCACCAAGAAGAAGCTGCCCGTCGCAGTCGACAGGACAGTCGCCTGTGAGACAGCTTTCCAGGCGCTCAAGACTGCCCTTTCTAGCTCTCCTGTACTACAGGCGGCCGACTTCACGCGGCCGTTCGTAGTGTAGTCCGACGCCAGCGACTTCGGCCTTGGTGCTGTGCTCAGCCAGGTCAACACTACGGGCCATGAACACCCTGTACTGTACCTGAGCCGGAAGCTCCTGCTGAGGCAAGTGGCCTATTCCACGATGAAGAAGGAAAGTCTGGCAATTGTGTGGGCCCTGCAGCATCTGCAGCCATACTTGTCCGGACACCAATTCACCGTGGAAACAGACCACAACCCCCTCAGCTGGTTACACATGGTCTCTGGGACGAATAGGAGGTTGCTACGCTGAAGCCTCGCTCTCCAGCAGTATCACTTCACCATTCGCCACAAAAGAGGCATGGACCATGGTAACGCTGATGGGTTGTCCCGGCAAGGAGAGGGTGCGGAAGGGTGCATGGGGGAACACAGGAATGTGATACCCCTTAGCGCCCTCTAAAGCAGGGAGGTGTGATGAAGGAGCAGCCGCCATCTTGGATATGGGGCCTAATGCTCGCCTCATGTCTGAGCTTGGCCTGTCCCAGTGACGCCATTTTGGTCTGAGTTCACAAGAATTACAGGCAGCTAACTGCTCCTACTCCCCCGTGGCCTATAAGCATATTGAAGAAAGCAGGATTTAGTGCTCCAATATTGAATAGCAAGGTCTTTTAGTATGATAATGAGATAAGGCCAAAACAGAACTTCAAAGCTTGAGTAAGAGCCATGCCAGCATGGAGCATGAAGGTGCCTGGGGGCTTCAATTAGAATAAACCTGCCAGGTGGACACAGAAATACACATCCATTGTCTGTCCCAGCTGCTTCGACTCCATTCTAGGATCATGGATTATGAGCTTACCTTTCGAGTTAGACTCATAAAAAATATCCGTGTGACCCTGAGGAAATCGTGCATCTGGCAGTGCGACTCCTGAGTCGGTGAGGGCTCTGGGACCTGAGATATAGAGCACATGGCAGACAGTCTCACTCACACAGAAGAACCAGATGATGATCTAAGAAGGAACTGGGGACAGACCTGCCAAGGGAGCAGCGGCCTCCGCTTTGGGGTCTGTCCGGCAACTAAGATTCTTGTACCTGTGGACTGCAGAGCTCCCGGCATCCACATGCAACCTACAACCTGGTAAATTGACCTCCAGCTTAATATCAAAGCCTTGTACCATTATTATTATACTTTACTCTGACTGCAAATCCACTGTAATTCCGTTGTATAGCTTACTGTATATTTCTGTAATTATCTAGTGCGCTCTTAAGGCAATTAAACCATAAAATTAATCTTGGGCTCATGCTTTTACTCTGATTACGGATCTTAGAATACCCAGTGGGTAACAGGACATCCTCCCCGGCGGCCATTTGCTCTAGGTGCAGTTCCCTTACTGACCTGAGAGACAATGGGGGCACCGGAGAGCTGTGCCTGTGTAGTTACATCACATTGGTGACGTGGGAGGAACCGGTCTTTCCTCCACATGGTGGATTCCAATATCATATACTCCTTACTAGTCCCTCTCTCTATGTTTTTATTCCTACATAAATTTGTGTCAGGTTTTGGATGTTTTTCTATGTACCTTCATTTATGCATTGTTGTTATGTGACACTTGTTTCTGAAAGAGTTACATACCCATATAAACAGTTTGGGTTGTCTGAAATCCTACTGACACATTCCCTTCATAAATCAGAAATATAGATGTTAAATTTTGCAGAAAGCCTTATGTTACTTTGATTCACCAATTACTTAACAGCTTTTACAAGTGACATAATCTACCAAACTACCAAATAAATTACTTGCCCCTATGTATAAACATCATGTTTAGCTTAGGGTACCTACACACATTGTGGATTTAACGCCGATTTTCCTTTGCGTATCGGTAGATCATCTGCATTGTTTCCAAAACATTGACTGTAAAAACTGACCCTAATCATGTTCTTTGGGGTCTCAGCTACCCCCGGAACATGAGACCCTGGAGAATTTCTGACGCTGGGGGAGAGCTATACCCTTATTTCTCAGCACCGTTAAAAAGCTGCGCTGAGGAATAACTACCCTTAACTGCCGCCATTAAAAGGTGTATCAGCGATTGTTAAGGGGTTAATCCCAATTCCTAATTTTTCCTTACCCATGTACAGTGCGGAAAAAAAGTATTTAGTCAGCCACCAATTGTGCAAGTTCTTCCACATAAAAAGATGAGAGAGGCCTGTAACTGACATCATAGGTAGACCACAACTATGAGAGTCAAAATGAGAAAACAAATCCAGAAAATCACCTTGTCTGTTTTGTCAAGATTTATTTTGCAAATTATGGTGGAAAATAAGTATTTGGTCACCTAAAACCATGCAAGTATTCTGGCTCACAGACCTGTAACTTCTTCTTTAAGAGGCTCCTCTGTCCTCCACTTATTACCTGTAGTAACGGCACCTGTATGAACTTGTTATCAGTATAAAAGACACCTGTCCACAACCTCAAACAGTCACACTCCAAACACCACTATGGTGAAGACCAAAGAGCTGTTGATGGACGCCAAAAATAAAATTGTAGCTCTGCACAAGGCTGGGAAGACTGAATGTGAAAATGGCAAGCAGCTTGGTAACATAGTAACATAGTAACATAGTTATTAAGGTTGAAGGAAGACTTTAAGTCCATCTAGTTCAACCCATATCCTATCCTAACTTGCCCTAACATGTTGATCCAGAGGAAGGCAAAAAAAAACCATGTGGCAAACAGTAAGCTTCCCATTGGGGAAAAAAATTCCTTCCCGACTCCACATACGGCAATCAGACTAGCTCCCTGGATCAACGCAATATTAAGGAAACTAGTGTATATACCCTGTAATATTATACTTTTCAAGAAAGGCATTCAGGCCCTTCTTAAATTTTAGTAGGGAATCACTCATTACAACATCATATGGCAGAGAGTTCCATAGTCTCACTGCTCTTACAGTAAAGAATCTGCGTCTGTGAGTATGCTGAAACCTTCTTTCCTCCATACGTAGAGGATGCCCCCTTGTCCCCATCACAGGTCTAAGAGTAAAAAGAACATTAGAAAGGTCTTTGTATTGTCCCCACATATATTTATACATTGTAATAAGATCACCCCTAAGCCTTCGATTCTCCAAACTAAATAACCCCAAGTGTAATAACCTGTCTTGGTATTGCAGACCCCCTAGTTCCCTAATAACCTTGGCCGCTCTTCTCTGCACCCGCTCCAGTTCAGCTATGTCTTTCTTATATACCGGAGACCAGAACTGTACACAGTATTCTAAGTGTGGTCGCATTAGTGACTTATATAGAGGTAAAATTATGTTCTCCTCATGAGCATATATGCCTCTTTTAATGCATCCCATTATTTTATTTGCCTTTGCAGCAGCTGCCTGACACTGGCCACTAAATGTGAGTTTGTCGTCCACCCATACACCCAGGTCTTTTTCAGTGACAGTTTTGCCCAGATTTTTACAATTAAGCACATAATTATACATCTTGTTCGTTCTACCCAAGTGCATGACCTTACATTTATCCCCATTAAAGCTCATTTGCCATTTATCAGCCCAAGCTTCTAGTTTACATAAATCCTCCTGTAATATAAAATTGTCCTCCTCTGTATTGATTACCATGCAGAGTTTAGTGTCATCTGCAAATATTGAAATTCTACTCTCTATGCCCCCTACAAGGTCATTAATAAATATGTTAAAAAGAAGCGGGCCCAAAACTGACCCCTGTGGTACCCCACTGCTAACTGTGACCAAGTACAAGTGTGCTCCATTAATAACCACCCTTTGTTTCCTATCCCTGAGCCAGCTCTTAACCCACTTACACATATTTTCCCCTATCCCCATTGTTCTCATTTTAAGTATCAACCTTTTGTGTGGCACCGTATCAAAAGCTTTTGAAAAGTCCATGTACACCACGTCCACTGCATTCCCTTGGTCCAGTCCGGAACTTACCTCTTTAAAAAAGCTTATCAGATTAGTCTGACTGGAACGGTTCCTCGTAAACCCATGTTGATATTGGGTCTTGAGGTTATTCTTCTTCAGATACTCCAGTACTGTACAGTATCTCTTAGAAAACTCTCCAGGATTTTACCCACAGTTGAGGTTAAACTTATTGGCCTATAATTTCCAAGTTCCGTTTTTTCTCCTTTTTGAATATTTGCACCACATTTGCTATACGCCAGTCCTATGGTACAGACCCTGTTATTATGGAATCTTTAAAGATTAAAAATAATGGTCTTTCTATGACTGTGCTTAATTCCTGCAGTACTCGGGGGTGTATCCCATCCGGGCCCGGGGATTTGTCAATTTTAGTGATTTTTAGATGCCACCGTACTTCCTGCTGGGTTAAGCAGGTGACATGTAATGAAGAATTTTTATCCCTGATCAAAACTATTACCTTTGCTGGAACTGCAGGTTTTGGTTCCCCAATGTATTTCAGGGTAGTTAAAGTCCCCCATAATAATGACTTCACCTTGAGTCGCCGCTTAATCTGTTTGCTTTATGAGGATATTCTCTGTTGATTCCATTATTTTTGGAGACTTATAACAAACCCCTATCAGTAATTTATTATTTTTCCCCCCTCCCCTTATCTCTACCCACAGGGACTCTACATTTTCATTAGATTCATATATATTATCACGAAGGATGGGTTTTAAGGATGATTTTACATATAAACACACGCCTCCCCCTCGCTTATTTGTACGGTCATTTCTGAACAGACTATAGCCCTGTAAATTAACCGCCCAGTCAAGGCTCTCGTCCAGCCATGTCTCAGATATCCCCACCATGTCATAATTATGTTCCAACAACATTAACTCCAATTCCTCCATCTTGTTGGCGAGGCTTCTGGCATTAGTATACATGCACTTATGTATCTCTCTGTACCGCTATTCTTTCTTAAATTATTAACTGTTCTAACCCCACCCCCATGCCACCCCCACCCCCAATGTCATTATTTGTGCCCAGGTCTCTATCTGCACTGTCTTCCCCTCCTATAAAAGGAATACCCTCCCCCCGTCCCTAGTTTAAACACTCCTCCAACCTTCTAGCCATTTTCTCCCCCATCACAGCTGCACCCTCCCCATTGAGGTGCAGCCCGTCCCTAGCGTAGAACCTGTAGCCAACTGAGAAGTCGGCCCAGTTCTGCAGGAACCCAAACCCCTCCTTCCTGCACCAATTCCTGAGCCACTTATTAACCTCCCTAATCTCCCGTTGCCTTTCTGGCGTGGCACGTGGTACAGGAAGTATTTCTGAAAATACCACCTTGGAGGTCCTTGCTTTAAGCTTGCAGCCTAATTCCCTGAAATCATCTTTAAGGACCTTCTACCTACCTCTAACTTTGTCATTTGTGCCAATGTGCACCATGACCACTGGATCCTCACCAGCCCCTCCCAGTAATCTGTCAACCCGATCAGCGATGTGTCGGACTCGAGCGCCAGGTAGGCAGCACACCGTTCTGTCTTTGTGACAGATTGCCCTATCTGTTCCCCTAATAATTGAGTCTCCCACTACCAGAACCTGTCTGGCCTGGCCTGCTCTCCAATTTCCCAATTTACTGGAGCAGACACTCCTCCGGCTTTCAGAGGACATGCCTTGCTGCAGCAGTGCTACTCCTGCACTAACACTCCCCTCATCTGCCAACTTTGTAAACTTATTGGGGTGTGCCAGATCAGGAATAGCCTCCCTGGTGCTCTTCCCTCTACCCCGCCTTCTAACTGTCACCCAGCTAGCTGCTTCATTGTCCTGCAGCTCTAACCTAGCATCCCCCCCATCTATCCCATTGAGCGTCTGCTCAGTGAGCAGAAGACTCCTTTCCATATTGTCTATGGATCTCAGTGTTGCCAGCTGCACATTTAGATCCAGTATCTGGGCTTCAAAATGCACAACGTGCTCACATCTTGCACAGCAGTGTGCACCCTCGACCGGCTGTTCAAGGATTTCATACATGTGGCAAGACATGCACTGGATGGCATTGGCAATAATTGGCAATAGTGGAGCACATCCTAATGGGGGATTGCACCAGACAGAAAAGATAAGCAAAAATAAAATAAAAAGTATTAAAATATAACAGTAATTCAGTAATACCTCCCTTGGAAACTCCCTGAATCCAAAGTCACTGAATCACAAGTCGCACTTACGCTCAGGTCACACTCAACTCGTTCACACTCGCTCAAGCAGATTTAAAAGAGGTTTTTTATTCCCTTTTACCAGTGTAGGTAACAGCAGGTTCGCAGGATGCAGTGATGAGAAGCGAGACTGGTTGAATTTTGAAAAGCAAACTTTTTATAATTTAAAGCCGCTAGGGCTATAGTAAGCAACCAAAAAGGGGTAACAGCAGTTGTCCTCGCGGGAACTCAGTACACCCAAACACTATTTGAAAAGAACACGACTAACCCGGCCGAGGCCGGTTACTATGGGGCCACGGTATGGCCGTCTACGGGTCCTTATACTCTATAATGTCACTTATCCATCCAGACATCCCTCGGCGCCTCTGTGGAAGCTGCGTTGTTGATGAAGCTGCTTTGGCATCTTTGATAAGGCTGTTCTGGTGTCTTTGAGGCTGCTGTGGCGTCTTTGATGAGGCTGCCTTGGCGTAGCAGCCGCTGGGCCCAGCTGCTGAAGATCTGGAGTAGTCTTCGGGCACACCAGCGCCCAGGAGGAATTGGGGCACAACAGGCCCTGATGGAGTCCTGAGATGGAGTAACCCCCTGTTGTAACAGCGGGGTTGCGATTTTTAGTGAGTTCAATGGGACTCCTGTCCCCAAGCAGGGTTGTGTTGCAGTGCTCAAGAGTTTACCGGCCATGCGCATAGCCTGGGGCTGTGTGCAGAGTGTCTCTGTTGACGAGGAACAGGCCCCAACTGCCGACTGCAGCGGGGTGAAGACGGCTGTGTGCGGTGATAGACAGGTCGCAACCACGGGCTGACGTGAACCGGCAGCATCCGCGGGTGGCAGCGGGCAGGCCGCAACTGCGGGCTGAAGGGGAATGGCAGCAGCCGGGAGAGGGAGCGGACAGGCCGCGGAGGGCTTGGGCTCAGCGGTAACAGCCGAGGATGACCGGGGGCAGATCGTAATCCGGGATTGGGGTGAAGAGACAGTCCCCTGTCGGTAAGCTTGGCGCCTCTTTCCTGAGGGCCGCTGCGTATCTACCCTCTGCTGCTGGTCTCTTCTCTGAACTGTCAGTGTCCTTCCCGCTCTCTCACACCTCCTCCGTCTCCTGCTTCGTATCTGACGTATCACCAACTGCCTCCTCTGCGCGCTCCCTGCCCCTTTTATACTCGCCCCTCCCCTTGCTGTCCTGTCACTCTCAATAGTCCACTCTCCTCCTCTGTCCCCCGGGTACTGTTTCCTTAGGAACTCAGATGGCGGTCCCCATGGTTCCGGCCCGGACACTCTGTGGGGGTACTCCTCCCTACACCAGCACACCACCCTGCTGCTCAATGCACTTCCAAAAGGAGTTGAGCCCCAACCAGCTGCCCCTTATAAACCTTTAATTATGAACTCCCACCCTTAATTAACCCCTTGTGAATAGTTACACCTCAAGATTTAAATTCAATATAGTTAACCCTTAAAAACACAGATAGTAAAATAAGAGATTAACCCTGCAGAGAGAAAAAATAGGTTAAACAAGCCCCCCAAAAATTGAACAGGTAGAAAGCACTCAGCAACCCACAATTTAGCAACTCACACAGGTATTTGTTAAGGGTTTTCCAAATACCTCTTCACTGAATCACAAGTCACACACTTACCACAGTTCGCACTTACGCTCAGGTCACACTCAGCTCATTCACACTCGCTCAGGCAGAAGATTTAAAAGAGTTTTTTTTTCCCTTTTACCAGCACACCACCCTGCTGCTCAATGCACTTCCAAAAGGTGTGATGAAATCAACTGTGGGAGCAATAATAAGAAAATGGAAGACATACAAGACCACAGATAATCTCCCTCGATCTGGGGCTCCACGCAAGATCTCACCCTGAGGGGTTAAAATGATCACCAGAATGGTAAGCAAAAATTCCAGAAACACACAGGGGGACTAATGAATGAGCTGCATAGAGCTGGAACCACAGTAACAAAGACTACCATCAGTAACACACTACGCCACCAGGGACTCAGATCCTGCAGCGCAGATGTGTCCCCCTGCTTAAGCCAGTACATGTCTGGGCACATCTGAAGTTTGCTAGAGAGCATTTGGATTATCAGAAGAGTATTGGGAGAATGTCAAATAGTCTGATGAACCCAAAGTAGAACTGTTCGTTAGAAGCAAAACTCGTTGTGTTTGGAGGAGACAGAATGCTGAGTTGCATCCAAAGGACACCATACCTACTGGGTAGTATGGGGGTGGTAGCATCATGCTTTTGGGCTGTTTTCTGTAAAGGGACCAGCACAACTGATCAGTGTACATGAAAGAATGAATGGGCCATTTATCATGATATTTTGAGTGCAAACCTCCTTCCATCAGCAAGGGCATTGAAGATGAAACATGGATGGGTCTTTCAGCATGATAATGATCCCAAGCACACTGCCAGTGCAACGAAGGAGTGGCTTCGTAAGACGCATATGAAGGTCCTGGAGTGGCCTAACCAGTCTCCAGATCTCAACCTCACAGAAAACCTTTGGAGGGATTTGAAAGTCTGTGTTTCCCAGCGACAGGCCCAAAACATCACTGCTCTAGAGGAGATCTGCATGGAGAAATGGGCCAACATACCACCAACAGTGTGTGAAAACCATGTGAAGACTTACAGAAAATGTTTGACCCCTGTCATTGCCAACAAAGGATATATAACAAAATATTGAGATGAACTTTTGTTAATGACCAAATACTTATTTTCCACCATAATTTGCAAAATAAGTCTTGCCAAATGAGACAAGGTGATTTTCTGGATTTGTTTTCTCATTTTGACTCTCATAGTTGTGTTCTACCTATGATGTAAATTACAGGCCTCTCTCATCTTTTTAAGTGGGAGAACTTGCACAATTAGTGGCTGACTAAATACTTTTTTCCCCACTGTATATATGGCTTTAAAAAACCCAATATAAATTATTAAAAACTAAATATACACTTTTGGCTTCTGTTCACATATGCTCTATTTAATTCCAATCCATCACATCATGAACACCAACAGCCCTCTCCATTGTATAAAACGGCTACCGTCGGGTTTTTGACATTCCATCATGGTAAGCATCCAACACGTGAGCACAATCTTATAGTTTATGTGTTTTTCAGTTCACGACTCTCATACTTACTAAGAATGGTATTGAGCATAAAAGAAAAGTTAAAAACCCATCCAAAAATGCCCCTGACCAGTATCATAATGATTGCAGCCACAGAAGGAGCATATGCGACCTGGCCCATGCGGGAGAGGGCCTGCTGATGGCATCTCCTATTTCAGCTGGATATGCGTCCAAGCTGACACGGTGACATCATGACTGGCACGCTGAAGTCAGCTGCAGGCTATAGAAGAAGACATATTGTGGGAGCAGATGAAGGTAAGAGGAATTTATTTTTTTTTCAATGTGTTGGAAAAGGGTGGCAAAACGGACATTATAACAGGAAAGGGTCCAGGATGAGGGACATTTTCCAAGGAAGAGGCCAGGATAGGGGTCATTATACCAGGATGGGGGTTATTATACCAGGAATGGGCCCAGGATGGGAGACATTACATCAGGAAGGGACCAAGGATGGAGGACAATATATCATGAAGAGACACAGTTCCGGGGACATTGTACGAGGAAGGGGCACAGGATAATGGACACTATACCAGGAAGAGGTACATTATAATAGGAAGAGTTGTAAGACAGGAGTCATTATAACAGGATGGGGGCCAAGATGTTGAAGATTATTACAGAAAGACGCAAGGACGTGGATATTATTACAGAAAGAGACCATGACTGGGACATTATTACAAAAAGAGGCAAGGACGAGGGACATTATTACAATAAAGGATCCTGGACAGGGTTAAATTATGCCAGGAAGGGACTCATGATGTGGGATTTTTTACTAGAAAGGGGTCCAGGATGAGGAATATTATTACAGGATGGGGGCTAAGATGATGGACATTATTACAGAAAGAGGCCAGGATGGGGGACATTATTACAGAAGGGGGCCAGGACAGGGAAGATTATTACAGAAAAGGACAAGGGCGGAGGACGTTATTACAGTAATGGGCCCAGGATGAGAGACATTATTACAGGAAGAGGATGGGGAAGGGGACATTATTACAGGATGATGCCAGGATGGGGACATTAGTACATGGAGAGTGAATGTGTATGTTTTTATGGGATTTAGAATGCTATAAAGCCCATACATCTGACCAACATGGATGTGTGGTCCCAGGTTCAAATTTTGCACAGGGACCCATTGGATTGTAGTTATGCCACTGCCCTTGACTCATCCACCTTATTTTTGGACAGGACTGCAACCTTTTTGACCAAGGGTGGTTTGAAATTTGCGATATTTGGGACAGTTGACCAGTACAGGCACTGTATATAACCATATTACAGATCTGTGGGGAAAAAGGCTCATGGCATGCACTGTGGACAATAAAGACAGTTTTTCATTAAGAGTTTTAATAAATCTGCCATGATAAGTTCCAATGCTTACTAACCTTTAGGGACTTTGTGTGCAACCATATAATTCCCCTGTACATGACTATAGTGCTGGAAGCTATAGCAGTAGGTTTACAGCATCATTATTTTGTTATTTTGCAGCTGCCACATGAGCAACCAACAGATGGAAATCAATTGTGTTCAGAAAGCTTTATTCAGGGACTCGCTGACAAATTCCCTTTAAAATCTTTTTCCGTCATTGCTGCAGTCAGACATCTTACAATTTAGGTGATGAGGAGGTTGTGCGTCTTCAGATGTTTCTATTCTGAGAAGTATTTGTCGGACTTGCACGTTTTAGTAATGTCTGATTCACATTCATTCTGCATAAGGTGATTTCCATTTAATATCAAGTCAGTGCTTGCATACTAATGCCGCCATATTGTGGCTATACATAGTGTTCCTTTGAGTCTGTTGATTTATGAAAGCTTTTATGTATAGAAATAAAATGAGATATGTAGATATAGAGGGTTGCTTATGCAGCATGAGGACTTTGCCCATAAAATCATTTGCCTTCAGAGATAGGCAGTGTATAGCATCCAAATAAGAAACATAAGCTTCTACTGCCCCCTTCTGTTTGGTTACATATATGTTTATTTATGCCGCTACCGGTAGCTGTCAATGAAGCCTTGCCTCATTAGCAATAGTGATAGTTTGGCAGTTGTACGCTGTTTTACAATTGCACTTGTGGGAAAGACCAAGGCAGGATAAATAAGGCTTTGTGAATGATAGTTTGCATAATGCGGCAGGTAGATCAGGGGCAATGACAAATCCTGATAGTCTAATGCTTTCCTTGGCTGTACAAGGGATTCTGTGTACCATTCAGCACAGCTAAAAATCAAATCTGAAGATCTAGATATAAAAAAGAATGCTTATCTAAAAAGACTGACTCATTGCTCTCATGTATCTCAGTACAGAATGTGGGTGTCAGTAAGCAGTTCAGCTATTGCTCTATGGTGGTTTAGCAGTTTGTCCTTTATATCATTTGCACATTTTAAGGTATTAGAGTTTCCATGCTCTGATGCGTTTTTAGTGAAAAAAAGCAGCTACAGCAATATGTGAAACACATTTATTATTGTGGTTTTCCCAAGTTTAAACCATAATGTTTTGCTGTTCATGGCCATTGGAATTAGTACAGTTTAATTAAATTAGTGTTGTGTAAAAAAGTAAACATTGGCCGACCAAGGTGTGAGATTGAACAATGTGGTCGACCTAGGTGTGAAATTGAAAAATGCCTGTAGCCTACCAAAATGTGAAAGTAAGCAGTGTCCTGCAAACCCAATGCTCTCCTAACTTCCCTTCTGTTCTCCTGCTCTAACCCTCAAGCTCCACCCACCTTCTAACACCCTTGCCTAGCCAGCAGGGATGGTGAAGCACAGCACCTGCTGCTATAGTGTGTGGTGGATGCAGTGTTGTGTCAGAGCATGGTCAGGTGTCTCCATCTTACCTGCAAAGTGGGTTTACTACACCTCTGGTTGAGGTGCAGTACCTCTGTGGTCACTGGACCCTTAGGGGTGCCACAACAGTGAAAAAAACACCCGGTGTTTGTGTTGACATATGCAACAGATCAGGACTTTAAGTGAAGGGAGGACTTTACACTAGCCTGACAGCAGATGGCAATAGTATGAAATTATATGTTTGCTGTATTGTGGGGAGGGAAGCTCTCTATTGTTGTTGTTACTTTTACTATCGCTTTTGAGTGTGTTATGCCAGCAGCACGGGCTGTGTGCTACTGAATTCTTTTATCTAATGTTTACCCATATGAAGTAAATACTGTTTACTCAAGATAACTTGCTCAGTGAAGTTCTCTTATGTTCCGGTGGATTCTCAGAAGATACATTCTTCTACAGTTTGGGATTAACTTCCTGGTGATGTCTGTGCCCAAACAGTAGGTGTTTGGTATGGACCAGGAGCTTTACTGTTTGAGTTCACCCATCTTTATTGCTAATATCTCTGGAACGAAGAGGCGAAATAAAAAGAAAAATATTTTCTTCTTCTCTGCAGCCACTATTACATCGTGTGTCCTGTCCAATGTGAAAAATTTCATGAAAGGTCCTTTTTACATTATTTGAAGCCAAAATGGTCTTTGAATCACATATTCTTCTCTGCCCAACAATCCATAGATGCTACACCTAAAATGATCTACTTTCTCCTGCCAAACAAGAAAAAATACTGCCTACAAGGATTGTGTTGCAGGTGTTCGTTTTTTTTCAAATGTCCTGTACCAGTCAAGGGTAGTAAAAGCTCTCTATATACAGCAACGGCCAGTCTAATTCAGATTTATTCACCAACTGCTGGCTTCATTGCTGCTTGTTTTCATTTCCCCATCACTTCTATTCAGATTCATAAAGAACATCCCCTACTGACAATCTGTTAGCGCATACTTTACTTTTACATTAAGCATCACTATATTTGGAAGCATCGGGTTGATTAGTTGCCAAATTATGCCCACCTAGACACAACAATGTGTGGTAAAATGGCACAAATGTCAAAACTAATGCAAACACTCTTCATATGCAATAGATGAATCCTTCTACCTGCGAGTGATTAGCATTAGAATAAAGAAGCTACTGCATTATTTACATTTCACTCCTGTCGTGGAACCGAGGTGCATAAAATTAGCCTGATTAACAAGGAATACAAGACAGGGCAGACTTATTGACCAGATTAGCGTTACATGCTAGGACTATGTCTTACAAATTGGCTTGTTTCTACTTCAAAGGGGTTTTCCATCTTTATGTAAGTAAAACTTACATCACTGGATAATAAAACAGATAAAACTTGCTGATATGCAGTGATTTATTTCTTCATGCTTTTCGAAATTTTGCCATCACTTGTCTACATCCAGAGGCTGTAAATGGACAGAGAGCATGTACTTCTCACAGACAACATGTGGAAACATTTTAAAGGGAACCTGTAAAGTTTCTTGATGGCCCCAATCACTACTATAGTGACGTGGGTGTAGTTTTCTTTATTTTGATCATTTCTTTTATTTAAAGTGAACCTGTCAGCAAGATTTTGCTAAGTAAACTAAATGCACTGTCAGGTTCGCAGTGTTAAATTGATTACAATGATACCTGGGGTGAAGAAATCCATCCTGTGGTTCTTGTGTAATCAGTGTTAGACGTTTTCAGCTAATGATATGCCTGTGCTCCTGGGTGGGACTGTAGACAGAGTCTTATCTTCTTGCTCTAGGAAAGAGAAACTAAGGAAAGACCTAAAGGTACTGTCACACTTAGCGATGTACCAGCGATCCCGACCAGCGATATGACGCGGTCAGGATCGCTGGTGCATCGCTAAGTGGTCACTAGTGAGCTGCCACACAGGCAGATCTCACCAGCGACATCGCTGGGGACGGGGATCGCTACTTACCTGTCACACCAGGCGATCCTGCGTCCTCCCGCCCGGCTCCACGCGTCGCTCGTCCTCACAGCAGGAAGCGCCGCAGGAAGCTGACGACGAGAAACAGTCCAGGACGTTCTTGCGCGATCAGCGATAACCAGCAGGGGAGCCGGTCGGAGGTAAGTATCAGACACAGCGATATCGCTAGCAATATCGCTATAACGTCACAAGTTATAGCGATATTGCTAGCAATATCTCTTAGTGTGACAGGCCCTTTACACAGGCCGCCCCGAAGCAGAGACATGTTCCTCATTATAGAGACAGACTATTTGTGCTTTGGGGAGGCTTGTGGGCAGGTCTTTCCTTGGTTTCTCTGGCTTAGAGCAGGAAGATAAGAATCTGCCTACAGTCCCACCCCAGAGCACAGGCATATTATTAGCTACAAACTTCTAACACTGATTACACAAGAACCACAAGACAGATTTCTTCACTCCAGGTATCATTTTAATCCGTTTAACACCGCCAACCATAGAGTGTCTGTAGGTTATTTAGCAAATCCTGCTAATAGTTTCCCTTTAATAATAATCTTTATTTTTATATAGCGCTAACATAATCCGCATCGCTTTACAGTTTTGCACACATTATCATCACTGTCCCCGATGGGGCTCACAATCTAAATCCCTTTAACTTAAGCCCCTGTCACACACAGCGATCTCGCTAGTGAGATCTCTGCTGAGTCACAAGTTTCGTGATGCAATAGCGATCTCACCAGCGAGATCGCTGTGTGTGACACTTATCAGCGACCGGCCCCCCTGTCAGGTATCGCTGATCGTCCTGGAATGGCCAGGACATTTTTTTGATCGCTGGTCTCCCACTGGCCAGCACGCATCGCTGCGTGTGGCAGGCGGGAGACCAGTGATCAGTGAGCTGGTAACCAAGGTAAACATCGGGTTTCTAAGTGCCGCGCGGAGCTTAGAAACTCGATGTGTGCCTTAGTTACCAGCGCGCTGGTGCAGGGAGCTGGTAACCAAGGTACACATCGGGTTTCTAAGCTGTTTCCCTTCTATTATTATAAACGTCCATCTACAGTGCACCCAGCATCCCTTCTTCCTACAGACAAGTCCGTCCGTCAGGTCACCTTCCCCACAATACTACTAAACCACACTGCCTGTCAGCAGAGGTTGGTACCCTATACCTGCGCAGTTTCGCCACTGCTCCTCGACGGCTCAACTTGCTGGCCCAATAAGGCCTTGAGTTAGACAGGGCAGCAGAAGATTCTTAACAATAAGGGATAGAAGGTGTGTATGTCGGAAGATATGTAAAAAAAAAATCTGTTATTATGTGAAAGGTATGACACTCAGACCATATGAAGTCCATTAGCCCATGGAAATAAATATATGTGGCGACATATAGTGGGTACGGAAAGTAATCAGACTCCTTTAATTTTTTCACTCTTTGTTTCATTGCTGCCATTTGGTAAATTCAAAAAAGTTCATTTTTTTTCATTAATATACACTCTGCACCCCATCTTGACTGAAAAAAACAGAAATGTAGAAATTTTTGAAAATTTATTAAAAATGAAAAAACGAAATATCACATAGTCATAAGTATTCAGACCCTTTGCTCACACACTTATATTTATGTCACATGCTGTCCATGATCCTCCTTGAGATGGTTCTACTCCTTCATTGGAGTTCAGCTGTATTTAATTAAACAGATAGGACTTGATTTGGAAAGGCACACACATGTCTATATAAGACCTCACAGCTCACAGTGCATGTCAGACCAAATGAGAATCATGAGGTCAAAGGAACTGGCCAAGGAGCTCAGAGACAGAATTGTGACATGGCACCACAGATCTGGCCAAGGTTACAAAAGAATTTCTGCTGTACTCAAGGTTCCTAAGAGCACAGTGGCCTCCATAATCCATAAATGGAAGAAGTTTGGGACCACTAGAAGTCTTCCTAGACCTGGCCATCCATCCAAACTGAGCAATCGGAGAAGAGCCTTGGTGAGAGAGGTAAAGAAGATCCAAAAGATCAATGTGGCTGAGCTCCACAGATGCAGTAGGGAGATGGGAGAAAGTTCCACTAAGTCACTATCACTGCAGCCCTCAACCAGTCAGGCCTTTATGGCAGAGTGGCCCGACGGAAACCGCTTCTCAGTGCAAGACATATGAAAGCCTGCATGGAGTTTGCTAAAAACACATGAAGGACTCCCAGACTATGAGAAATAAGATTCTCTGGTCTGATGAGACGAAGATAGAACTTTTTGGTGATAATTCTAAGCGGTATGTGTGGAGAAAACCTGGCACTGCTCATTATCTACCCAATATAATCCCAACAGTGAAACATGGTGGTGGCAGCATCATGCTATGGGGGTGTTTTTCATGTGCAGGGACAGGATGACTGATTGCAATTGAAGGATACATGAATGCGGCCAAGAACAGAGATATCCTGGATGAAAACCACTTCCAGAGTGCTCTGGACCTCAGACTTGGCTAAAGTTTCACCTTCCAACAAGACAATTACCCTAAGCACACAGCTAAAATAACAAAGGAGAGGCTTCAGAACATCTCTGTGACCATTCTTGACTGGCCCAGCCAGAGCCCTGATCTAAACCCAATTGAGCATCTCCGGAGAGACCTGAAAATGCTTGTCCTCCAACGTTCACCATCCAACCTGATGGAACTGGAGAGGATCTGCAAGGAAGAATGGCAGAGTATCCTCAAATCCAGGTGTGAAAAACTTGTTGCATCATTCCCAAGAAGACTCATGGCCGTAGTAGTAGCTCAAAAGGGTACTTCTACTAAATACTGAGCAAAGGGTCTGAATACTTATGACCATGTGATATTTCAGTTTTTCTTTTTAATAAATTTGTAAAAATGTATACAGCTCTGTCAAGATGGGGCAGAGTGCACATTGATGAGAAAAAAATAAGTTTTTTGAATTTACCAAATGGCTGGAATGAAACAGTGAAAAATTTAAAGGGGTCTGAATACTTTACGTATTCACTGTAGATGGGGCGAGAGAGACCAAACTGCACAGCACGTTTCACTCTGCGTATGTTGTTTGGTCATGACGTGACTCTGACATGGCTTACCTGTGGTTTGTGATGTTTGGTTTTTATGACATTTGTAAAAATGACAAGTAAACATACAAATCTTAGCTTATCTGTAGATACACAATCTTCCCTTAAGACAATTTAACATGCCTTGCTTGTTAGTAAACGGTCTGAGCTCTGGTATAAATCACACATACGCTGGAGAGCAGGTTTTACCTGATCTTCGTATCCTTCACTCCTGTATATTAAAAATTCTGTCCAATTACTTACAAAAACTAGACAAAGCCACAGCTGACATTTTGTACAAGTCGACCCCATGTATTGTTTTAGGATCTTTTTATTAGAATGTAAAGATTCCTGTTAAGGGGGCTTTACACATAACGATATTGCCAGCGATATCGCTAAAGCGTCACCGATTTTGTTATGCAGCAGCGATATCGCTAGCGATCTCGCTACATGTGATACTTACCTCCGACCGGCTCCCCCGCTGGCTATCACTGATCGCGTGAGATCGTCCACGTCCATTTCTCGTCGTCGGCTTCCTGCTGGCGCCGACAAGTGAGCTATGGACGCGGGTGGAAGACGGCGGTCATCGCTTCGTCTGACATGTAAGTACGACTGCCGAGCATCGCTACATCGCTGGTGAGATCTGCCTCTGTGGCAGCTCACTAGCGACCATTTAGCGATGCACCAGCGATCCTGACCGGGTCGTATCGTGGTCGAGATCGCTGGTGCATCGCTAAATGTAAAGGGGCCTTTAGTCTCAAAAGTTAAAATATTGTTTAGACCAGAGACATAGTTGTCAAATGAACATTCAGCTGACATTTATCTAAGCAGTATGGGCACCTTGAAGGGAAGTGATCTATAGAAAATGACCTATTGTTTAAATCAATTTTTGTTAGGCGTATTTAAAAAAAATTAGCAATGTTTTTTCTTTATACCGCTATCTTTATAAAAAAAAATAGCAATATTGCAATTTCCATGCTAGCGACTGGAGCGTTTTTAGACTCCTGTACTAGGAGTACAGGATTAGGCTGGATTACAATGACAGGTAACACCTCTGTACACAGCTGATAACACAGGATCCACCAATCACAATAGTCGGTGGCACAGCTGACCCTGCTCTCCCTCACTTTACGATGACCTCTGCACATGCTCATTAGACACTTCAATATAAAATATAGGGGTGGGATCCGACCATCGTGGCTATGTACATGTGTGGTTTCTTGAAACAAAATGACAAATGAGTTTTAAAAAAGTGGCCAATGTGACAATTGCAAGATTTCTATTTTTTTGTTTTAATACAGATTTTGATATCTAAAAAAATGACACAAAAAATCCATTTAACACAAAAGTTTAATTTAATCAATAGGTCATTCTCTGATGATCGCTTCCCTTTAAGCCATTATAGGAGACGTTTTATCTCAGCATGTCTACAAAGGACGTGTAAAAATTAACCAAACAAAATGGTCAATATTGTCTGGAGCACAACCATTGCATTTAGCAATGCAGCTTAACACTGTAAGAGGAGGCAATAGTACCCCTGAAGAGCCCCTGTGTGATGTGGCATTAGTGGGTGAAGGTCAACACCTACTAGCTAGATGGAGCCATGCAAAACCAACTGGGATTGGAAAAGCTGCAGGGGGTGATAAGTTCATGTGCGGGACCCAGTCAGGTGTCTTGGATGATGAAGTTCCCTTATATAAAGGTCTTGTGCACCAAACCACAGAGAGAGTTGGTGCCATGGAGAGGAGCGGTGCGGATGTGGGCCAGATACGACTGACGCCTGTATGACAGGTTTCAGCAAAGCATATGCATTTGCAAAGTACTGGCTGCTCACAGAAGGAGCCCAGACAATGCCAAGCAAGATCAGGAGACCTGACTACGTCGGTCAAGATACTAGGACCAGACCCACGCCTGTCAAGACCAAGAACCGAGACTGCACCAGTAAAGGCCCAAACCCCCGATCTATGCGGGTCAAGTACCAAAGGACAGACATCAGCCGAGAGCCGGAGACCAGCCCTCTTTCCCCTAGGTCTAGGAGACACCCAAGGGAGGAAGCTTGTGATGGAAGGAGGAAGACATGAGTGAGACGGGCTGTCACTTTCTTCACCAATGTATGGTACAGGGGTTAGCTTGGGATAGGACAACAGGTGGGGTGAGTATTGATCTGGGCAAAGGAAGCTCAGCGTTCTTTGATCGATTTTGTTAGGACTTGTGGACGAGCAGGAATACCTAGTAACCCCTGAGAGGGCCATTGTGCCAATAGGAGGTGGGAGTAAATTTCTAAAGCTATAAGTGGTGACGTTGCTGAGGTTTCGGCAGTTCATAGCCGATAAAATCTGGTCACCTTTTATACGTCCCCGCTTGTCACTGCAGGAGCAAGAGGGTCAGGGAGTGTTTTGTTCAAATAAAGGACTTTGCTCTGTGAGTGTTTTTTAACTTAAACTTGCGGGGTTAGAAATAGGGGTGTCTTATTGAGGACTTTCCTTTACAAACCCTTGGGCTTGATGTCAGAGTATAATGCAGCCCCCTCAGAGTATAATGCAGCCTCCTTAGAGTATAATGCAGCCCCTTCAGAGTATAATGCAGCGCCCCCCACACACATTATAATGCAGCCCCAGGGCAAAGTATAATGCAGCCCTCCAAATGCACACACAGTATAATGCAGCCCTTACACACACAGTATAATTCTGTTCCCCCACACACAGTATAATGCATAGACATATATATATACACACACACACACACACACACACACACACGCGCACATACATACACACATACATACACACATATATACCCATCTACAATTCTCACTTCTCCTTGTTCCCCACACTGCCCCAGGCTCTGCTCCGGTCTCATCAGCTCCACTGCTGGTGCAGCGTGGTGCATGATGAAGTGACATCATCATGCACCTGCTGACTCACAAGCAGAGGGAGGGAATAATGGGAGAGGGAGTGTCATCTGACGCTCTCTCCTCTATCACTGCTTTCAACTGTATCAGCATCTATGATGCCGATAAGTTAAATGCGCGATGCGGGGGGGCTGAACCTGGCCCCTCTTACTCATGAGCCCCATAGTGGCCACGTGATGTGCCACTATTAGCTGGTGGGGAGACCTTGGAGGAACAGCCTGCCCCTATCATTGGCCCATAATTATATATGCCACTGAAATTTTCCTATCTATCTATTTCTCTGTTATCTATCTATCTATCTATCTACCTACCTACCTACTATCTACCTAATATCTATCTGTCTGTCTATCTATCTATCTATCTATCTATCTACCTACCTACCTACTATCTACCTAATATCTGTCTGTCTGTCTGTCTGTCTATCTATCTATCTATCTATCTATCTGTATTTAAGATTCTTTTCTTACTTAGAAAAATAGCTTGAAATGCCATAGAGAATTACTGTATGTAAAAGCTAATGTTAAAAACGCATTGCATACGGATTGCGTTCGCATGTCATACGAATGTCGTACATGTGCCACTACATAGAAATTGCATTGTACTCGCAGGACACTCGTCCTACTGTTCAGGAACAACAATGGACCAATTTTTTCTTACGCTGATGACTGTGCTCCCTCAAACTGCTTCCACAGTTCCACAAAATCCCACCATACTGGAAGTAATAAATAGTTCTGCCTCATGCTATTCTGTGCGTTGCCTCCTGTCACCTGCTTACAACACCACCATGATCCCCATCACATTTTCACGTATAGTAATTTTATATCTGTCCTCCATCATCGGTGCTAACTGTTAATAGTGCAGAAGAAACTTGTACTTAGTTGGTAGGCCCCAAGACCACTACTATTTCTGCTATTTTGGTGGTAAGGATCATGAGTAGAGTTGAGCGATACCGTCCGATACTTCAAAGTATCGTATCGGATGGTATCGGCCGATCTTTAAAAAAAGTATCGGTATCGCCGATTCCGATACCGGAAGTCCCATTCAAGTCTATGGGACTTCCGGTATCGGAATAAGAAAAACCCTTTCCTGCCCTTGTACAGCCTCTCTGGGGTCTGTACGGGCCTTTCGGGGGGCTGTGCCGGCCTGCCAGGGGGTCTGTGCAGGCTCCGGTGGTCTGTGCCGGCCTGCCGGTGGTCTGTGCAGGCTCCGGGGGGCTGTGCCGGCCTGCCGGGGGGCTGTGCCGGCCTGCCGGGGGGCTGTGCAGGCTCCGGGGGGCTGTGCCGGCCTGCCGGGGGGCTGTGCCGGCCTGCCGGTGGTCTGTGCAGGCTCCGGGGGTCTGTGCAGGCATCGTCCGATGGGACTACAAGTCCCATCGGGCGATGCCTGCTACCATGACAGTGATTGACACATTAGCCAATGATGGGACAGTAGTAGTCCCATCATCCGGCTAATGTGTTAAATGTAAAAAAAAAAAAAAAAAAAAAAAAAAATTACATGCTACATACATACAACATGCATACTACATACATGCTACATTCATACTACATACTACATACATGCTACATTCATACTACATAAATACTACATGCAACATACATACTACATATATACTACATGCATGCTACATACATACTGCATGCTACATACATACCACATATATACTACATATATACTACATGCATGCTACATGCATGCTACATGCTACATACATAACACATATATACTACATGCATGCTACATACATACTACATGCTACATACTACATATATACTACATGCATGCTACATACTACATGCTACATACATACTACATATATACTACATGCATGCTACATACATACTGCATGCTACATGCATGCTACATACATACTACATACATGCTACATACATACTACATATATACTACATACATACTACATACATACTACATGCATGCTACATGCATGCTACATACATACCACATATATACTACATGCATGCTACATACATACTACATGCTACATACATACTACATGCTACATACATACTACATATATACTACATGCATGCTACATACATACTACATGCATGCTACATACATACTACATGCTACATACATACCACATATATACTACATACATACAATACATTCATACAATACATACATAGACATACAGTACATATAACATAGAGTAACATACTTACCAATACTTGTCACATTGTTCCCCGAAGCCATTGTCTTTTCCGGGATAAATATTAACATAACAAACCACAAAAATACTCACCCACGATCCGAAGCAGTCCACGAGTGTGTCCCACGACGATCTTGGGTAGAGAACTGCAGCATCAGATGATGCTGCCGTTCTCTACGGGCTGCAGGAATCCAATGACGGAAGGTAGGTATCCTTCCGCACTGTATTCCTCCGCCACTTAAAAAAAAAAAAGTCCCTAGTCTCACTTTATGCCATTGCTGTGTGGGAAATTCCCACGCAGCAATGGCATAAAGTGAGACTAGGGACTTTTTTTTTTTAAGTGGCGGAGGAATACAGTGCGGAAGGATACCTACCTTCCGTCATTGGATTCCTGCAGCCCGTAGAGAACGGCAGCATCATCTGATGCTGCAGTTCTCTACCCAAGATCGTCGTGGGACACACTCGTGGACTGCTTCGGATCGTGGGTGAGTATTTTTGTGGTTTGTTATGTTAATATTTATCCCGGAAAAGACAATGGCTTCGGGGAACAATGTGACAAGTATTGGTAAGTATGTTACTCTATGTTATATGTACTGTATGTCTATGTATGTATTGTATAAATGTATTGTATGTATGTAGTATATATGTGGTATGTATGTAGCATGTAGTATGTATGTAGCATGCATGTAGCATGCATGTAGTATGTATGTAGCATGCATGTAGTATGTATGTAGCATGCATGTAGTATGTATGTAGTATGTATGTAGTATGTATGTAGCATGCAGTATGTATGTAGCATGTATGTAGTATGTATGTAGTATATATGTAGTATGTATGTAGCATGTAGTATGTATGTAGCATGCATGTAGTATATATGTAGTATGTATGTAGCATGCATGTAGTATGTATGTAGTATGTATGTAGTATGTATGTAGCATGCAGTATGTATGTAGCATGTATGTAGTATGTATGTAGTATGCATGTAGTATGTATGTAGTATGTATGTAGCATGCAGTATGTATGTAGCATGTATGTAGTATGTATGTAGTATATATGTAGTATGTATGTAGCATGCATGTAGTATGTACACTCACTGGCCACTTTATTAGGTACACCATGCTAGTAAGGGGTTGGACCCCCTTTTGCCTTCAGAACTGCCTCAATTCTTCGTGGCAGAGATTCAACAAGGTGCTGGAAGCATTCCTCAGAGATTTTGGACCATATTGACATGATGGCATCACACAGTTGGCGCAGATTTGTCGGCTGCACATCCCTGATGCGAATCTCCCGTTCCACCACATCCCAAAGATGCTCTATTGGATTGAGATCTGGTGACTGAGGAGGCCATTTGAGTACAGTGAACTCATTGTCATGTTCAAGAAACCAATCTGAGATGATTCGAGCTTTATGACATGGCGCATTATCCTGCTGAAAGTAGCCATCAGATGTTGGGTACATTGTGGTCATAAAGGGATGGACATGGTCAGCAACAATACTCAGGTAGGCTGTGGCGTTGCAACGATGCTCAATTGGTACCAAGGGGCCCAAAGAGTGCCCAGAAAAAATTCCCCACACCATGACACCACCACCACCAGCCTGAACCGTTGATACAAGGCAGGATGGATCCATGCTTTCATGTTGTTTACGCCAAATTCTGACCCTACCATCCGAATGTCGCAGCAGAAATCGAGACTCATCAGACCAGGCAACGTTTTTCCAATCTTCTACTGTCCAATTTCGATGAGCTTGTGCAAATTGTAGCCTCAGTTTCCTGTTCTTAGCTGAGAGGAGTGGTACCCAGTGTGGTCTTCTGCTGCTGTAGCCCATCTGCCTCAAAGTTCGACGCACTGTGCGTTCAGAGATGCTCTTCTGCCTACCTTGGTTGTAACGGGTGGCAATTTGAGTCACTGTTGCCTTTCTATCAGCTCGAACCAGTCTGCCCATTCTCCTCTGACCTCTGGCATCAACATGGCATTTCCGGCCACAGAACTGCCGCTCACTGGATTTTTTTTCTTTTTCGGACCATTCTCTGTAAACCCTAGAGCTGGTTGTGCGTGAAAATCCCAGTAGATCAGCAGTTTCTGAAATTCTCAGACCAGCCCTTCTGGCACCAACAATCATGCCACGTTCAAAGGCACTCAAATCACCTTTCTTCCCCATACTGATGCTCGGTTTGAACTGCAGGAGATTGTCTTGACCATGTCTACATGCCTAAATGCACTGAGTTGCCGCCATGTGATTGGCTGATTAGAAATTAAGTCTTAACACACAGTTGGACAGGTGTACCTAATAAAGTGGCCAGTGAGTGTATGTAGTATGTATGTAGCATGTAGTATGTATGTAGCATGTATGTAGTATGTATGTAGTATATATGTAGTATGTATGTAGCATGCATGTAGTATGTATGTAGCATGCATGTAGTATGTACGTAGTATTTTTTTTTTTTTTTTTTTTTAACATTTAACACATTAGCCGGATGATGGGACTACTACTGTCCCATCATTGGCTAATGTGTCAATCACTGTCATGGTAGCAGGCATCGCCCGATGGGACTTGTAGTCCCATCGGACGATGCTTGCACAGACCCCCGGACATCAGCACAGCCCCCCGGCAGGCCGGCACAGCCCCCCGGCAGGCCGGTACAGACCCCCACAGGGTGCACAGACCACCGGCAGGCCGGCACAGCCCCCCGGCAGGCCGGTACAGACCCCGGGCAGTCCACACAGCCCCCCGGCAGGCCGGCACAGCCCCCCGGCAGGCCGGCAGAGACCCCTGGAAGGCCCGAAATGACGGCGCATCATGATGCGCACACACCGCGCATCATGATGACGTCAGGCCGTCAATCAACTGAACTTCCGATTCCGATGCCGAATTCCGATATTGAAAAAATATCGGAAGTCGGTATCGGAATTCCGATACAGCAAGTATCGGCCGATACCCGATACTTGCGGTATCGGAATGCTCAACACTAATCATGAGGAGTAGGAAGTTTACTGTTATTTATGGTCAATGTTCTGACGCATTAATGTCAATCTGCCGGACACCTAAAGAAATATCTCTCAGAGATACTGTAAAAGGTGAAATAAAAAGAGATGTCTCTTTTGAAAGATCAACAGTAAAACAGGAACTACTCTGGAAAATAATATACTGTCTGTGGTAAAAGATATCATCCCAGAAGCTAAGCATAACACTTCTGGTCACTTTTCTAAGTGAGCCCCTTGAATTGCTGAGGGTTTCATAATCAGGACCTGCATCGATCAGTTGGGACACTTGTTTGGATTCTCATTCCTGAACAACCTAAATAAGCTTTTTTTTGTTTTAATATTTTTAAAAACATTTTTTTTAACTTTTGGCATGTTTCAATAGTCTCCATGGGAGACTAGAAGCTACACTACTTCAATCGCCTCTGCTACACACAGGTGAAGAACTGATTGCCCGTGTGTAGCAAAAATGTCACTTGCTATGAACACCGACCACAGGGCAGTGCTCAAAGCAATCTGGCTATGACAACCATAGAGGTCTGTTGTAGACCTCTGGTTGTCATGCCGACCTATTGGTGAGCCGCGATCATGTGACTGGGTCACCGATGGGCAAGATAAAGTATGCGCTTCTGGTAAGTGCGAGTTAAATGGCGTTGTCATTAATTGACAGTGGCATTTAACTAGTTAACAGCCGCGGGTGGATCGCAATTCCCCCTGAGGCCGTTGTGAGCACATATCAGCTGTATAGATCAGCTGACATGTCCCTGGAAAGGTGCGGGCTCAGCGCCGGAGCCCGCACCAAACAAGGGCAGTTCGACATGGGCGTATTATTGCACCCAACGTCGGAAAGGAGTTAATAAATAGGATGGAAGATCTCTCTTGGGCCACATTCACATGTTCGCTATTTGGTCAGTATTTCACCTCTCCTGGTTTTGGCTTACAAATACTGATGTGAAATACAGACCAAATACTGAATGTGTGAATGTAGCCTTACATTGAGGCTAGAAATTTGAGCTTGCTCGGTTTCATAAAAGAAGCCAGAAGTGATCGCAGTTACGATATGTTTGGTCACTACAAAAAAATTGGCACTTGACTTATTTTTCTAACGGACTTTACAGGGACCCGAGGGCATGTATGATGTATTATTGATTCAGAACTAGAGTTGAGCGAAACGGGTCGAAAAAATTCAAAAGTCGCCGACTTTTGGCAAAGTCGGGTTTCATGAAACGAAACCCGACCCTAGGATGAGGTCGGCCACGAGGTCGGCGACTTACGCGCCAAAGTCGCGTTTCAAAAGTTTGTTTTGCGCTCTTTTTCAGCCAATCAGGATCCACGGACACTGTGGGCAACGTGATGACATAGGCACGGGTCACCACCATCTTTCAGAAGGGCATGCAAGTGATTGGCTTGCTTTGGTGGGCGTCACAGGGGGTATAAAAGGGCGTGCACGCCGACCGCCATCTTACTTCTGCCGATCTTAGTATAGGGAGAGGTTGCTGCTGATTCTGTAGGGAGAGCGTTAGGCAGGGAAGAAGACAAAAAAACTGCTTCTGCAGCTAGCGATTTGGCCTGCACAACACACCAGTCACTGTGTGTGCAGTGCAAGGGGAGGCTATATAGTGGTGTATCAGTGGTGTTGGTTGTTGGGCTGCCTTCTAAGGCTTCCTGACATTCCTGCATTGCTGTTTACCCACTGCTCCGCAAACTGCTTTTTTAAAAGCAATCCCAATTTTTTTTTTTTGTCCTGCTGAGAAGAAAAAAAAACTGCTTCTGCTGCTAGCAATTTGGCCTGCACAACACACCAGTCACTGTGTGTGCAGTGCAAGGGGAGGCTATATAGTGGTGTATCAGTGGTGTTGGTTGTTGGGCTGCCTTCTAAGGCTTCCTGACATTCCTGCATTGCTGTTTACCCACTGCTCCGCAAACTGCTTTTTTAAAAGCAATCCAATCTCCCTTATCCTCTAGTCACTTTTGTCACAGCTGTGCCATCGAGCCTGTCACATAGCGCTCAGATATTCATTGGGCCTCACACAATCCAAAAGTGTCCAGTGTCCAAAAGTGTGTGCAGAGATTCAAAATCTCCCTTATCCTCTAGTCACTTTGGTCACAGCTGTGCCATCGAGCCTGTCACATAGCGCTCAGATATCAGTGGGCCTCACACAATCCAAAAGTGTCCAACCAGTGTCCAAAAGTGTGTGCAGAGATTCAAAATCTCCGTTATCCTCTAGTCACTTTGGTCACAGCTGTGCCATCGAGCCTGTCACATAGCGCTCAGATATCAGTGGGCCTCACACAATCCAAAAGTGTCCAGTGTCCAAAAGTGTGTGCATAGATTCAAAATCTCCCTTAACCTCTAGTCACTTTGGTCACAGCTGTGCCATCGAGCCTGTCACATAGCGCTCAGATATCAGTGGGCCTCACACAATCCAAAAGTGTCCAGTGTCCAAAAGTGTGTGCAGAGATTCAAAATCTCCCTTATCCTCTCGTCACTTTTGTCACAGCTGTGCCATCGAGCCTGTCACATAGCGCTCAGATATTCATTGGGCCTCACACAATCCAAAAGTGTGCAGTGTCCAAAAGTGTGTGCAGAGATTCAAAATCTCCCTTATCCTCTAGTCACTTTGGTCACAGCTGTGCCATCGAGCCTGTCACATAGCGCTCAGATATCAGTGGGCCTCACACAATCCAAAAGTGTCCAGTGTCCAAAAGTGTGTGCAGAGATTCAAAATCTCCCTTATCCTCTAGTCACTTTGGTCACAGCTGTGCCATCGAGCCTGTCACATAGCGCTCAGATATCAGTGGGCCTCGCACAATCCAAAAGTGTCCATCCAGTGTCCAAAAGTGTGCGCAGAGATTCAAAATCTCCCTTATCCTCTAGTCACTTTGGTCACAGCTGTGCCATCGAGCCTGTCACATAGCGCTCAGATATCAGTGGGCCTCACACAATCCAAAAGTGTCCAACCAGTGTCCAAAAGTGTGTGCAGAGATTCAAAATCTCCCTTATCCTCTGGTCACTTTGGTCACAGCTGTGCCATCGAGCCTGTCACATAGCGCTCAGATATCAGTGGGTCTCACACAATCCAAAAGTGTCCAGTGTCCAAAAGTGTGTGCAGAGATTCAAAATCTCCCTTATCCTCTAGTCACTTTTGTCACAGCTGTGCCATCGAGCCTGTCACATAGCGCTCAGATATCAGTGGGCCTCACACAATCCAAAAGTGTCCAGTGTCCAAAAGTGTGTGCAGAGATTCAAAATCTCCCTTATCCTCTAGTCACTTTTGTCACAGCTGTGCCATCGAGCCTGTCACATAGCGCTCAGATATTCATTAGGCCTCACACAATCCAAAAGTGTCCAGTGTCCAAAAGTGTGTGCAGAGATTCAAAATCTCCCTTATCCTCTAGTCACTTTGGTCACAGCTGTGCCATCGAGCCTGTCACATAGCGCTCAGATATCAGTGGGCCTCACACAATCCAAAAGTGTCCAGTGTCCAAAAGTGTGTGCAGAGATTCAAAATCTCCCTTATCCTCTAGTCACTTTGGTCACAGCTGTGCCATCGAGCCTGTCACATAGCGCTCAGATATCAGTGGGCCTCACACAATCCAAAAGTGTCCAGTGTCCAAACGTGTGTGCAGAGATTCAAAATCTCCCTTATCCTCTAGTCACTTTTGTCACAGCTGTGCCATCGAGCCTGTCACATAGCGCTCAGATATCAGTGGGCCTCACACAATCCAAAAGTGTCCAGTGTCCAAAAGTGTGTGCAGAGATTCAAAATCTCCCTTAACCTCTAGTCACTTTGGTCACAGCTGTGCCATCGAGCCTGTCACATAGCGCTCAGATATCAGTGGGCCTCACACAATCCAAAAGTGTCCAGTGTCCAAAAGTGTGTGCAGAGATTCAAAATCTCCCTTATCCTCTAGTCACTTTTGTCACAGCTGTGCCATCGAGCCTGTCACATAGCGCTCAGATATTCATTGGGCCTCACACAATCCAAAAGTGTCCAGTGTCCAAAAGTGTGTGCAGAGATTCAAAATCTCCCTTATCCTCTAGTCACTTTGGTCACAGCTGTGCCATCGAGCCTGTCACATAGCGCTCAGATATCAGTGGGCCTCACACAATCAAAAAGTGTCCAGTGTCCAAAAGTGTGTGCAGAGATTCAAAATCTCCCTTATCCTCTTGTCACTTTGGTCACAGCTGTGCCATCAAGCCTGTCACATAGCGCTCAGATATCAGTGGGCCTCACACAATGCAAAAGTGTACATCCAGTGTCCAAAAGTGTGTGCAGAGATTCAAAATCTCCCTTATCCTCTAGTCACTTTGGTCACAGCTGTGCCATCGAGCCTGTCACATAGCGCTCAGATATCAGAGGGCCTCACACAATCCAAAAGTGTCCAGTGTCCAAAAGTGTGTGCAGAGATTCAAAATCTCCCTTATCCTCTAGTCACTTTGGTCACAGCTGTGCCATCGAGCCTGTCACATAGCGCTCAGATATCAGTGGGCCTCACACAATCCAAAAGTGTCCAGTGTCCAAAAGTGTGTGCAGAGATTCAAAATCTCCCTTATCCTCTAGTCACTTTGGTCACAGCTGTGCCATCGAGCCTGTCACATAGCGCTCAGATATCAGTGGGCCTCACACAATCCAAAAGTGTCCAGTGTCCAAAAGTGTGTGCAGAGATTCAAAATCTCCCTTATCCTCTAGTCACTTTTGTCACAGCTGTGCCATCGAGCCTGTCACATAGCGCTCAGATATTCATTGGGCCTCACACAATCCAAAAGTGTCCAGTGTCCAAAAGTGTGTGCAGAGATTCAAAATCTCCCTTATCCTCTAGTCACTTTGGTCACAGCTGTGCCATCGAGCCTGTCACATAGCGCTCAGATATCAGTGGGCCTCACACAATCCAAAAGTGTCCAGTGTCCAAAAGTGTGTGCAGAGATTCAAAATCTCCATTATCCTCTAGTCACTTTGGTCACAGCTGTGCCATCGAGCCTGTCACATAGCGCTCAGATATCAGTGGGCCTCACACAATCCAAAAGTGTCCAGTGTCCAAAAGTGTGTGCAGAGATTCAAATTCTCCCTTAACCTCTAGTCACTTTGGTCACAGCTGTGCCATCGAGCCTGTCACATAGCGCTCAGATATCAGTGGGCCTCACACAATCCAAAAGTGTCCAGTGTCCAAAAGTGTGTGCAGAGATTCAAAATCTCCCTTATCCTCTCGTCACTTTTGTCACAGCTGTGCCATCGAGCCTGTCACATAGCGCTCAGATATTCATTGAGCCTCACACAATCCAAAAGTGTCCAGTGTCCAAAAGTGTGTGCAGAGATTCAAAATCTCCCTTATCCTCTAGTCACTTTGGTCACAGCTGTGCCATCGAGCCTGTCACATAGCGCTCAGATATCAGTGGGCCTCACACAATCCAAAAGTGTCCATCCAGTGTCCAAAAGTGTGTGCAGAGATTCAAAATCTCCCTTATCCTCTAGTCACTTTGGTCACAGCTGTGCCATCGAGCCTGTCACATAGCGCTCAGATATCAGTGGGCCTCACACAATCCAAAAGTGTCCAGTGTCCAAAAGTGTGTGCAGAGATTCAAAATCTCCCTTATCCTCTAGTCACTTTGGTCACAGCTGTGCCATCGAGCCTGTCACATAGCGCTCAGATATCAGTGGGCCTCACACAATCCAAAAGTGTCCATCCAGTGTCCAAAAGTGTGTGCAGAGATTCAAAATCTCCCTTATCCTCTAGTCACTTTTGTCACAGCTGTGCCATCGAGCCTGTCACATAGCGCTCAGATATTCATTGGGCCTCACACAATCCAAAAGTGTCCAGTGTCCAAAAGTGTGTGCAGAGATTCAAAATCTCCCTTATCCTCTAGTCACTTTGGTCACAGCTGTGCCATCGAGCCTGTCACATAGCGCTCAGATATCAGTGGGCCTCACACAATCCAAAAGTGTCCAGTGTCCACAAGTGTCTGCAGAAATTCAAAATCTCCCCTGTCCTATAGACACCTTGTACCTTGTTTTACATTACTATATAGTTTGTTGGATTTTGTCTACATTTCTACCAAAAATGAGGAAGGCTGGTGGAAGAGGCCGTGGAATTGGGCGGGGGTTGGCAGCTGGTAATGATGGTGTTGGTGGTGGATCTGATGGTAGTGGCAAGAGCAAAATAGGACCGAATGCAGGAGGTGCTGACCCTGCGTCATCGTCTGGCTACATAAGGCCTCGAACGCTTAGTTTTCTAGGAGTTGGCAAACCGCTTTTAAAGCCAGAGCATCAGGAAAAAGTTTTGTCTTACATTGCTGACTCAGCCTCCAGCTCTATCGCCTCCTCTTCTTCAGTTGTAAAAATTAAAAAGCACTGAGTCGTCATTGGAGGCTCATGTTCATGAACCACACCTTTCCTTGTGTCCTTCACCCCAACCAAGATTGAAGGATGACGCAGGCCATACTACTGATTACTCCATGGAGCTGTTTTCACATACCATGCCTGGATTATCAAGTGAAATGGTGAATTACCCAAGCCAAGATGAATCTGACATGGTGTGCACTGATGCACAGCCGCTGATGGATGATTCTGCTGGTACATTCACTCAGAGCACTACATTGTCCTCGCAATGTACAGAGCCAGATTCTGACCCTGATGAGACTCAGGTGCCCCTTCCCGCACACTATACCACCATACACGGTGACACAGAGGAAGGTGCACATGACATAGAAGAGGAGGTGATGGATGACCCAGTTGTTGACCCAGATTGGCATCCATTGGGGGAAGAGGGTGCTGCTTCCAATAGCTCAGATGAGGAGCATCCACAGCAGACATCGACATCGCAACAGCTGTTTTCTGGCAGGCCCGGAGCACTCCAAAGACAGGTTCCAAACATCAAAAGAGTTGCTGGACAGCTTGTCCAGAGGGTCAAAAGATCACAGCGTGCTAGGCCGCAAAATGTCTGCCAAAGTAGGAAGAGTGCAGTGTGGCACTTTTTTGACCAAAATCCTCATGATCAGGCCAAGGTTATCTGTAAGAAGTGCGCAAAGACCTTTAGCCGAGGGAAAAATCTGAAAAATTTGAATACCAGTTGCATGCTTAGACATTTAACCAGCATGCACTTGCAAGCGTGGACACAACACCAAACCTCAAGTGCCACATGTGCAACTGATCACAACGAAGGTAGTCAGCAACGCTACATTGTTTCCCCCACTGTAAGCCCACCGGTTAGCACAGCAGCAAATGTTGAGGTGTCGTTGCAAGACCACAGCAGTCAGGGAATCCCACTGTTATATCAACGAAAGACTGATTCTAGGCCATCAGAAAGAACACCAACTCCATCACCATCATCAACCCTCTCTCAGTCCGCCCTGTCCACCGCTACTTCCACCATATGCAGTTCTCAAGTCCAGCTCACCCTCCCAGACACAATGAGTAGGTCAAGAAAGTACTCAGTCTCTCATCCGCGTACACTGGGTTTGAACGCCCACATTGCCAAACTAATCTCGTTTGAGATGATGCCCTTTCGGTTGGTGGAAAGCACAGCTTTCCGCGAACTCATGGCCTATGCAGTACCACGCTATGACCTACCCAGTCGCCACTTCTTCTCTCGCAAAGCCATCCCAGCCCTCCACCATCATGTGAAAGACCGCATTGTCCATGCACTCAAGCAGTCAGTGAGCGGAAAGGTGCACCTCACAACTGATGCATGGTCCAGTCGGCATGGCCAGGGCCGTTACGTGTCCATCACTGCGCACTGGGTTAATGTGGTGGATGCAGGGTCCACAGGGGACAGCGGTGGTGGGACAGTGCTGCCTAGCCCACGGTATAGGAAACAGTTGGCTGTAGGCGTTCGACCCTCCTCCTCCTCCTCCTCCTCCAGAAGCGAAAGCTCGTCCACAGAGTGCAGTCGTACGAGCACTCCATCTGCAGCTGCCACTGTTGCACACGATGTGTCCCCCTATCGAGCAGCTAGTGGAAAGCGTCAGCAGGCTGTGTTGCAGATGATGTGTTTGGGCGACAGACACACCGCCGAGGTGCTGACCGAGTACTTGAAGCGACAAACTGAGTCATGGCTGGGCAGTGTACATCTTGAGGCAGGCAAGGTAGTTAGTGATAACGACCGTAATTTTGTGGCAGCCATAGCCCTTTCAAAACTCAGCCACATACCTTGCTTGGCTCACACCTTGAACCTGGTGGTGCAGTGCTTCCTCAAAAATTATCCGGAGTTAACAGCCCTGCTCCAGAAGGTGCGAAGACTGTGCGCGCACATCCGCCGGTCGCCTGTACACTCCGTTCGTATGCAGAAGCTGCAGCGATTGCTCCACCTTCCCAACCACCGCCTCATTATCGACATTGCAACAAGGTGGAACTCCACCCTGCACATGGTGGAGAGGCTGTGCGAGCAGAGGCAGGCCATAATGCATTTGTGGGAGGATACACGGCCAGGCACTTTGAGAGCAGACATGGAGTTGACAGGTGTGCAGTGGTCGAAGCTGAAAGACCTTTGTAAAGTCCTTCAGTGTTTTGAGGAATGCACACGGCTGGTAAGCGCAGACGACGCCATCCTAAGCATGAGCATCCCACTTATGCGTCTGCTCATGCAAACTTTGACGCACCTTAAGGAGCAGGCGTCTGCAGCCAATGTTGATGATGAGGAGGAAGAGGAGGAGGGAATCCTTGATGACATTCAGCCATTGTCTGCTCAGGGACCTCTCCTGGACGAGGTGGAGGAAGAAGAGGAGGAGGAGGAGGATGATGGGGATGATTACTTAGGGGAGGAGGATGCATCTCGTGGGGCAAGTGAAAATGTTGGCGTGGCAAGGTCTGGTACAGGGTTTGTGCGTGACTGGAGGGATGTGGATTTGCCAGAAAGTGCTCCTCCACCCAGCACTCGCAGTGCATCATTGACACCGGGAACATTGGCCCACATGTCAGATTATGCCTTGCGGATCCTAAAAAGGGACCCCCGCATTGCCAAAATGATGAACGATGACGACTACTGGTTGGCCAGCATCCTGGATCCACGCTATAAAGGCAAATTACAAAACATCATGCCACAGGAGAACCTTGACCTAATATTGGCTAATAAACAAGCAACTCTGGTAAATCGGTTGCTTGAGGCATTCCCAGCACACAGCAGCGGTGATGGTTCTCACACGAGCCGTACGGGCCGGGGGCAGCTTGGCAGAGGTGTTCGTGGTGCACACAGCAGAAGTGGCGTTGGAGACAGGGGTTTCATGACAATGTTGTGGACTGATTTTTCAAATACCGCTCACACAACTGGTAATACTGCATCGATGGAAAGTGACAGGAGACAGCAGTTGTCAACTATGGTTACAAACTACTTTTCCTCCCATATCGATGTTCTCCCACACAGGTCATTCCCCTTTGACTATTGGGCCGCTAAACTGGACACCTGGCCTGAATTGGCCCAATATGCCTTACAGGAGCTCGCTTGCCCAGCTGCAAGTGTGCTATCGGAAAGAGTCTTCAGTGCAGCTGGATCAATCCTGACAGAAAAAAGGACCCGTCTGTCAACCCAAAATGTGGATGATCTAACCTTCATTAAAATGAACCACGCATGGGTTTCCAAGGATTTTGTCCCACCTTCCCCTGATGACACATAGGGTGACAGAAAAATGGCTTGCTTTGGTCCACCTCTTCCTGGTACTTCACCTATTTCGCCTTTTGCATCAGCTGAATGTCCAACATCAACATATGCCACTTTCTAAAACTCCCTAACTGTGCTGCCTCCCCCCCATGGCCGGGGTCACCACCTAGCGCACGACACCGTGCGAGTGCCATTGCCCTGAACAGGTGGGTAGGCCGACTCTTGGGCGTGGGCACTGGCACAGGGTCCCTCATAGTGCAATCAAGTGTCTCTGACGGTGGTGGTGCACACCCGCCGTCAGACACACCGCTGTACTATGAGGGGCCCAGTGCCAGTACCGACGCCCACGAGTGGGCCCCCCTTGCTTGGGCAGGGCCCCAGCATTTGCAATCTTTACCTCTCCCTGCTCCTCCGCTGTGTAATCTGGGCCGTCAAATCCATACTGTGCCTGACACCGTCTGAGCCTGCCTCCTGAGACATATATTTTGAATGTGTACGCTATCCATACATGTTATCCGGGGATACGGTACCCTTTCTAACCTTTGTGCAATCACGTGCAATCCATACTGGGCCTGACACCGTCTGAGCCTGCCTCCTGAGACATATATTTTGAATGTGTACGCTATCCATACATGTTATCCGGGGATACAGTACCCTTTCTAACCTTTGTGCAATCACGTGCAATCCATACTGGGCGTGAGAACGGCTGGCGAGCTGTTAAGCAAGCTACAGCACCTGTGGTTTGCACACGTAAGTTTTTCATTTTTTCAGGAATGACGGTTAGGCCTAATTCCGGAACTGCGGTTGACCTGCACTTACTGGGAAATCATTGTTCGCGGGTAATAATTGTAATCAGTGATCCCCATCACTAACGTTGTTCAGCGGGTTATCTGCACCTGTAAGCGACAAACGCTGGCCTTTTCAGTGTAGCGCACATGCAGCCACGGACATGTAAGGGCATGACACACCAGTTATTAGCCAATCTCATGTGGCTAGTAAGCCGGACTCGGACCGCGGGGCATGACGGAGTCTCGTTCGTTAACGGAATTAAGCTTGCAATGTGTGCATCTGTTCTGTAGCTGGCATGGTTGAGGTTTCCCAGGTGGAGTCGAATTTAACCATAGGCTCCACTCCTGGTGGTGCCCTTCTGGACATTCCTTTAAGGTTCAGCTTTGCAACCATACTGCCCACGTAAAACAAACACTTTGCCTTCATGAACGCTGTTTGGAGGGTCATGACTCGTGGGAATAACGCCGCCCAATCAGTTAACCTGCTAGAGAGATCCTTCGTTGCTCCCAAGCATGACATCACACTCCCTAGGAAGAAGGTAATGCCACTGTGGCGACCGTACTCCTGGGGGCGACACAAGTGCACTGATGCCCAGCCACTGCTCGATGAATCTGCTGGTACATTGGACATTCCCCTCGCACGCTACACGACCTGAATCTGACCCTGATGAAACTCAGGTTACCCTTCCCATATACAGTTCCATCTTACACGGTGACAAAGAGGAAGCTGCAGATGAAAGTGCAGGTTCGGCCCACCCGCCATCAGACACACCACCGTACTATCAGGGGCCCTGTGCCAGTGCCGTCGCCAACGAGTGGGCCCCCCCTGCTTGCCCAGGATCACAGCACTTGCAAAGTTGAAATACTGTGCAGTGAGATGGAAGATGGGGACGACGAGAAGTCCAGACAAGTACAGGGATTCCCTAGCGAGGAGACTTATTTGATTGTTTTCAATGTTGGGACAGCAATTTTTGGGGAGCACTATACTCTGGAGAATGATAGATGGGGCCCACCATATACTGGAACATTCCAAAGGTGGACATCAGACACTGGAGCAGCATTTACAGGGCCCATTATACACTAGAGCATTAGAAATGGGGCCCATTATGTTTGGAGCATTATTTGGGCCCATAAGACAGTGGAGCTTCATCCATGGGGACCAACATATACTGTAGCATTATGTGGAGCTCATCATATACTGTTTCAAACATTATATGGGACCAATGATTCTGTATGGAGAAATAGATGGGCCTCGTCATGAGATGTAAAAAGTGAGGTATTTTTCATTGTACTATACCGCTATTTCTCTGCCGTATCGGAGCATGATGAGTTGTGGTATGTGTTAAAGGGGCGCTCTTTCGCCCAGGGCACATGAAAACCTGGAGCCAGCCCTCCCCCCCACAGTCTGTAGCCAAATAACCCCCATTTTTCAGTGCGTAACTTGTATTATGAAGTTAATTAAGGTTGACAAGCTTAAGTAAGAAGAATTGATGCTTTTGGCATTCAAATGGGCACTGTTGGTGTGTTTCCTGTCCTCCTCTCACTGCCGACTTTTATTCCCCATTGACTTACATTGGGTTTCGTGTTTCGGGACGACCCCGACTTTTCCCTATAATCGGACGATCTTGCTCGACCCGACTTTTGGAAAAGTCGGGTTTCACGAAACGAAACGCGACCCTAAAAAACCAAAAGTCGCTCAACTCTATTCAGAACAATGGATCTGTCTGCTTTTAATATACTGTATTTAACTATTTTTCTTTGGATTTTATGTTGTCTACATTTTATACACTGAGTATGCTCGCAAGTTTTTTGCTTGTTTATCACCATTTTAGATGTACAGTAAGTAATGTATCAGTATTGGAATGTCATGTCATGCCTTCCACCATGTGCAAGCTACAACGGAAATTGTCTGCTTTTGCAGGTGCTGACAGATTCACCTGGGTGTATAAAATACAAATTGTAAAAATGAGATAGAGACCTAAAATAAAGGAGCTCCAAACAACGAATGCATATTATATTTACAGCCTCCACTTATGAAGCCCAGACTATGTCAGTTAATATAAAGCACATATCTTGTATTCTGTACATTGAGTTTTTTGCCATGGGAAAAAAAAATCTATATATGACCATGACCACTTTATAATATGCATCCATATGTCAAATAAAACTTCACTGCTGGTAGTAATTGTCACAAAATGAATGCATGTAAACACCACTTCCCCTCCTGGCCTGGGCGTGGTGCTTTCGTGTAATTCGCTTTTGTTTTTTTTCAGCATTTTCAACAATGTACCTTGCCTTGCTGCTGGGTCATAATAAGTAATATGCCAATCATAGTAATGTTGCAGAGCTTGTAAATGATGATGATGAGGATGATTGGTACCATGATCCCAAAATGAGAAGTGCTGTTGATGCTCATTTTATTAGTTAATTGCTCCTTTATCAAATTGTACATTTCTGCAGAACACCCTTCTAGTGTCAGTCAATTGAGAACATCTATATCTTGTATCTTCATCTCCATTTCTCCCCCTCTTCCTCTCTTTCTCCCTCTCTAGCCCCTTTTCTTTCTCTCCCTCTCTCCCTCTTTCTCTTTCACTTTCTACCCCTCTGTGTCTCTTTCTCTCCCAGTCTTTTTATCCCCTTCTCAGTCTCTAACTCTCTCTCCTTCTCACTTTCTACCTCTCTCTTACTTTTTCCCTTTTCTCCCTCCCTCTAATTCTCCCACCTCTCTCATCCATTCTTTCTCTCCCACTCTCTCTCCACTCTCTCCCTCTATCCCTCCTTCTCTCTCTTTCCCACTCACCCTCCCTCCCCTGTTCCATCTCTCTCTCCCTCTCACATTCTTCTCACTCCCTTTTCCTCTCTCCATCCCTCTCTCTTTTTCTATCACTCACTCTCCCTCTGTACCTTTTTCGCCTGTCTCACTGTCTTTCTCTCCCTATCTCTCTCCTTCTTCTAAAGGAGGTGGTCGAGCTGTCATACCCCCTACTTTGAAGGCATCAATGAGTTTAATGTAAATGTGTGAAATATGTTTTCTTGAGGTAACAAGTGTTAATTTCCTTGCAGTGGTCGCGTCAGAAGGTGGAAAAGGGACATGAGGTGCTCAGTGAAGAGAATGCTGGTGCCATTAGTCTTCTAGAAGCCAGAGAGAAAACAGTGTCCATTGTGTTCACAGAAGAACGTCTGGAACACAATGGTGGATCATGTGACAGAGACAGAGGACATGAGCTGTGAGAGACAATATAGAGACCAGTATGCAGTAGATGAGTACTGGCAGGGACTTGGAGTGTTTTGTCTACCCTGAGAGTCTGATTACCGCAATCAAGTAGTTCCGGAGATCGTCACCAGTTATTGTGGTTCAGCCTGAAAGTAGATACTCAATGTCCACCTCTCAGGGAACCGGAGAGTACACGATCACTCCAGAGTTCCAAGAAGACACAGAGCCCACTGCAGAGGGTATGGAAGCTTCAACTCCATCCCATTCAGTAAGGACAAGCACAGGCCAGCAACTATTGGAAGGACTTTGGAACTTGACTTCATTGTGGGATCCTGATGCAGATGTGCAGGTAGTTCCAGTGATGACTTCGCCTTAAAGTGGCTTGGTTTTACCTGACAGTAGTCTGGAAGAAGATGGAGAGATTTCAAGAAACACCTGAGCAGTGACCAAAGTGCCTTCTGGGAAGGTGCAGGTACTCAGTTGGTCTGGTGCGCTATTTTGAGGGGTCAAGTTCTGAGGAACCCATACCTAAAGGCTGGAGACCAGTCAGGTCTCAGAAAACAAAGTTTAAGGAACTCCACCTTTGTTATTTTTGGAAAGGCTGTTGGTACCTTCTTGGCCGGAAGTACTGTTTTTTTCCTAAAAGGAATCTGAGGGACTGTTCGAGATACAATCTAGGCCAGATGGGCCTGTACTAGCTTCAGATGGATGACGTTGTTATGTTTTACCCTCTTGCTGGATTGGGGGACTTTGCAGCTGCCAGAGAGTTGCACACCTTTCGCTGAGAACTGTGCCCAATTACAGAAAAAAACATTGCCTCCAAGAGACTATGTGCTTGCTGCGTAGGCAGGGCTGTGCAGTTAAAAGGCTGCGCTTCCCCGTCCTATGGACTGATGGGTGACAAGTGATTGCACACATCATGGACTGTGTTCTGATGATTAGGCCCAATGTTTGGGGAGGGGTGTTGGATGACCCAATGTTTCTGGCTGGGTCAGGAACCTTAAGGACTGTGCTCTTGGACAGGAAGAGCTGCTGTAGTGTTGGCCTGTTCTCCTCTGTTAAATATGGGCATATACACCTTGTTCCAACCTAGTAAGAACGAGGTCATGCCAACCCAAAGGAAAAAGCCTGAAGAAGCAAATAATTGATGTTTTTATGGTGTGGTCTTATGCATTGTTGTCTTTCAAGTTTCCAGATGGTCGATGGCGACCGTTATTCAAGAGGAGAAGAATGTAAGGTGGTGATGGACCTGTCTAACCCTCTATCCTGAAGGCATCAATGAGTTTTAATGTTAATATGTGAATTATGCCACTGTCTTCCCTTTCATTCTTATACAGAACTAGTTGAGAAGTTAAGTTTTGCCCAGTAACAGAGACAGAGACAGTTATGTCAGAGTTATCTGTAAAGCCAGCCCATAGTGGGTAGGATCATTGCGAATTTCTCAGTAGTTGGAGATTTTTGCAGGAAGGTCAGTCAGTTTTAAATTGAGAAGAAAGTGTGGAGAAATATGGAGAGAAACAGAGCTAGTGTGGAGCTGAGAAGCACAAGGCAGCAAGAACCATTACAGAACTGTAGTGGTAACTGAAATCCAGTTGAGAAGGAAAGTGGGTGAAACCCATTAGTGGGAGCATTAAAGGATGAAGTGAGTCCATTGTTGGCCTGGTGTGGGGGTCTTTGTGAAGGAAGGGTGCGGCACAACTGAGAACACAGAAGAGGGAAGCGGCTCTAAGAGCAGCCCTTGTAAGGGGTAATACACTGCTGTTTGGGTGCAGAGTTCACAATGTACCATATTGACTCACATGTCTCCTCATTGTTAAGATGGAGGTTTACCTCATTTGCACTGCTTGCTTACCATCTACATGTAAAGTGTCATCGCCCAAAACTGATAAGAATATACCTCTGTATGAGACAGAAGAAATTGTAAAGTGTACTGCCTGCTGCCTTGTGTGCTTAAGGGTGTTGCCAATTAAAGGGAATCTGTCACCTATATTTTGGTATATAAGATGCAGCCACCACCATCAGGGGCTTATCTACAGCATTCTGTAATGCTGTAAATAAGCCCCCGATGTTACCTGAAAGAGAAGAAAAACGAGTTAGATTATACTCACCCAGTAGATAAGCCCCCGATGTTACCTGAAAGAGAAGAAAAACGAGTTAGATTATACTCACCCAGGGGCGGTCTGGGTCAGGAGGGTGTCGCGGTCCGGTCCGGCGCCTCCCATCCTGTAGCCATGACGTCCTCTTCCTTGCTTCCCATCGCGGCGCAGGCGCACTGCTCTGCCCTGTTGAGGGCAGAACAAAGTACTGCAGTGTGCAGGTACCGGAAGAGGTGCGGCGCCTGCGCACTGCAGTACTCTGCTCTGCCCTCAACAGGGCAGAGCAGTGCTCCTGCGCCGTGACAGGAAGCAAAGAAGAGGACGTCATCGCTATAAGATGGGAGGCGCCGGACCGGACCCCGACACCCTCCGGACCCGAACTGGCCAAGGACCGCCCCTGGTTGAGTATAATCCAACTCGTTTTTCTTCTTTTTCAGGTAACATCGGGGGTTTATCTACAGCATTACAGAATTTTGTAGATAAGCCCCTGATGGCGGTGGCTGCATCTTATATACCAAAAAATAGGTGACAGATTCCCTTTAAAGAGTGCCTTGTTTTTATGAACGCACCTGGTGTCCTTGTCTTGAAGTCTAATGGACCTGGTGAGGCATGGAACGGGAATGGCCTCAAGGTGAAGGTACGCATATCAACACTGCCAGAATATGGACACACACATCCAGAACTCTCGTTTATTCTGTAATGTTCCGGGGTGTTGAATTCATGACATTCACCCATGGCTACCACCCTAGGCACGTTTACATTCTCTCTCTTCCTCACCCCATCTCTCTCTCCCTTTCCCTGTATGTCCTTCCCTCTTTCTTTATTTTGACACCATTAAAGTCCTTACTTTTTTTTTACTAAATTACCGTACTTTGAGCCTAATTTCTGCGAGAAAATATTGGCCTCATGACTTAGGAAAGTCTGACTGACGGCTTCACTGTAATGACCCATCCCAAAACCCACACTTACCCCTTCTTAACTTAAATAAGACACGACTGCGTGACATTGGATGTAAAAGGCCACAGCAGCCCCGTTTATTAACACCAAACAAGCAATAACATTTTATCCATAAACGTCGAAATATTCCATAAACATAACCACCAGCAAAAGGAGGGGGGGGTAAATGAAGAGTCCATTGTACATGATTGCAACACCAGCTCCACCACGTGCCCTCAGCCGCACACACCGGCTCGAGGACACCCAGCCGAGTGTTGCCCAACCAATGTCCTGCTGGGACCCAGCCCAGCAGGGACCCACGTTAACATGCCCCGCTGTGACCCAGCACAGCAGGGTCCCACGTTAACATGTCCCGCTGTGACCCAGCACAGCTGGGACCCACCTTAACCAAGTATACCATTGCACCACCAGGGGTACCCCCCTCCTTTCCGCCACCGTGAGCACGTATGACACCTTGTACGTGCGAGTACCACCACCAAAAAACCCAACCCGAGCCGACTCTGCGGCTCGAGTAACCAATGCTTCTGTACCAAGACCAATCGATCAAAACTGATCCCCATTAGACCTCACAATGCCAACCTACACCAAAACACCAGTACAACAAGGTCAGCCACACCCAAGACCTGCAACTAGCCAACCGCATCGTCCAATCCTATGCACCGCCTGCGCAACCAGTCCCCAACCTGAGCCGCCGCCTCTGCCTCATTGAGACCGCAACATTGCAGGCGCCTCCGAAAATTGCACTTCACCTAATAATTAATCAAAGCCAACCATTATTGCCGTGAACAAAAGAACCTACATTGGTTCCCCAAACCTCTGATAGATTCTTGAAAATGTGCCCAGTAAAACCCACTATGTAGTCATTCCAAACAGGAGCCCCTATGAACAACAACACGAGCACGGCTCCCAGGCAGAAAATTGCACTCCACCTGATAATAATCAAAGCCAACCATTATTGACGTAACAAAAGAACCTACACAACCCCCAACCTCCGACAGATTCTTGAAAAACGTGCCCAGTAAAACCCACTATGTAGTCATGAACAACAACACGAGCATGGCTCCCAGGCAGGAAGAAATGAACCACAGCATTCAGGCCCGATGTCTCAGATTAAACCCCTTGACGCCCCAGCGACCAAGTCTCCACCACACACGTGCAGTACCAAAACGCTGTTGGTCCCGTCAACCCTGCGTGATAGCATCGATCTTAAAATATCCACCCAACTCAAAAACATAAACCAATCCACCCCGGAATCACCATGACCCGGAAACGAATTAATTGTGTGCATCACCCGTGCACTTCGAACCCAGAATCACAACACTACTGTTCCCACCCTCTTACCAAAAGTGAGATGTACTCCGCACCCATTCCCCGCTGAACTGCGGACTCGACACTATTCACAAAAAGAAAGAAAAGCGACTCCACACCACCTGAAGTCCAGGAAAACTCAGACACACATCACGTCTCCCGAAAACCCCAGACACCATAAACCCGGGCCATCCGTCAAAACATTGCACTCACCGGTGCCCGATGCTTGTCCACCACTCAGCCTTAAAGCACCGCAAAAAAACCACCCCCAAACGGACATTTACCAGGTCCTTAGAATCATTAAAAGTCAGTGCACATCGCACTAGCTTTCCCTGCCACGGCGTACCACCAGCCCGACATTAATGAAAGTAATGTTATAGTTGCAACCTGCTCACCCACTACCTAAAGTAGACCTCCCCAGCAGCTGCGCTGCACCACAACCGTGTCCCCATAATACCAGCCGGTCCTGACAAGTGCGCATAACGGAATGAATGACATAGCCATGTATTGCCGGACGGGCTACACCCACGCGGGAGACCATACACACGGCCATCGAAACAACATGTCCTGCCTCATGCTCTATACAGAATTCCCGACAAATGGAACAACACCCGCTGGATAAACAAACCGTTCACCAACCAGGACCCCCGAGACCAGTAAAGCACACGCTGGGTTACCCAACTCAAATGTTGCATCATCCTTGCGCAACACTTCACCCTAGCCCCCCGTCCGGGGGCACCCAAAAAGAAAAGACTCTAAGGAGAGCTGTATACCCAGAAGGCAAAGCAGGACCAGCTGCACCCACAATAAACCTCCTAGCCCATCGTAACGAAAACTACCCACTCTGTATAATAAACTCATACGTAGCTGCCATCAACGGCTGTAACAAATACCACCCGATACAGTCTGCCAAAAGCTCAATCGGCAACCCTAAAGAACCGCAGTGAGAACCCAACAGTCCTTACGTACAAAAGTTGTTAAAACTGCCCCTGGGCAGCCACGACCAGCAAATTACGGTAAGAATGCCATATGACTGCAGATCATGCAAAAGCCCCCAGTGGCTCGTAGACCCACGTATTCAATAACCTAACTCAACCCCCAAAACAGCAGCGCGATATACACGGGAACCTAATAACGACCCCCGACCTGAAACGATGTACTCGTTAACCTAATCTGACTTAGACATAGGGCCCCAGGTGAATCAAACACGTTGACTTATCCAAACACATGATAACCGCAAATACGCCCTGAGCATGAAGAAACCCTAAGTAGTCAAGGGTTGGACCATGAACAGAAAATAAGCACACCACCTAACCTAATACCAGATAATCCCTAGTAGTCCTAGGTTGGACCATGAATAGAAAATAAGCACTCCACCATCCCTAATACCAGAAACCAAACCATGGACCCAGGTTGGACCATGAACAGAAAATAAGCACTCCACCATCCCTAATACCAAAAACCAAACTACGGACCTCAACAACCAGACATTGACCAACCATAACACCCCAGCTCCACGCAAAAACTACGTACCCCAAGAAATTAACCAGGAAAACAAATCCGGTAAAAGGTCAACTCCAAGCCCCCCGGGGGAAATGTCATCCATTGCTGCCAGAAAGGCAGGTTTCCAAAAGATCTGCCGTCCCAAGCATCTCGACCTCTCCTGAACGTCTGCCGCAACAAACCATAATGCCCCTAGTGAACATGAAAACCCTTAGTACACTCAAAGCCCCTATTGGAGAACCGAACCCGGACCGAGGCATATAAATAAACCACACCGTAATGAAAACTCGACCACCTACCCCCTCACCTCTGACCAGCAATACCACACACCCCACTGTAACGTGAAAGATTAAGCCGCCCGGTGCACTCCCCAAACTGCTCACCACGTCCGTGAACTGACATCAAACCCTTATCAAATACTAGGCGCGGCGATAAAACTGCTCACCACATCAGTGAACTACTATCAAACGCTTATCAAATACTAGGCGCGGTGATAATCCTCCAGCCAAAAGACCCCATGCCTATAACAATAAACCTTAAAAACTGGCATGAATATGGCTATCCACCACCGCTCTGCCAATATCCGTATCACCACCTGAATTACTCACAAACTGCCATGGAATCACCACCAGTCATACACAAACACCCAGAGAATGCAAGCACAATTATACCAACCAAAATAAAATGATGTCGTCACCTATAGATATACCCACTATCATAAAAGCAAACTAGCATGAAAAACCTCCCAACACTCATGAAGTGCACAAAACAGCCTCCTGGACCACAAAGCAACCATTCCCTCACAGATTCGAACGCTGTCCACGTCGACCAGCCGCGCATCTTTCCGAACCCCCAGACAAACACACTACCACCCTAGTGCACCCGAAACCATACTTAGCAACACCCTTCCCAACCAATATAATCTAGACATTAACAAAGGTTTAAGTGTGCCTTAGTGAGCCTTACTTACTATAGATATACCCACCACTATCATGAAAACAAAATAGCATGAAAATAAAAACTACCCTACACTCATGAAGTGCACAAAACGGCCTCCTGGACCACAAAGCAACCATTCCCTCGCAGATTCGAATGCTGGCCACATGGACCAGCCGTGCATAGTTCCGAACCCCCGTGACAAACCAACTACAACCCTAGTGCAAAACCATACGTAGCAACACCCTTCCCAACCAATATAATCTAGACATAATAAAGGTTTAAGTGTGCCTTAGTGAGCCTTACTTACTATAGATATACCCACTATCATGAAAACAAACTAGCATGAAAATAAAACCACCCAACACTCATGAAGTGCACAAAACAGCCTCCTGGACCAAAAGCAACCCTTCTCCCACAGATTCGAACGCTGGCCACATGGACCAGCCGTGCATCGTTCCGAAACCCCGTGACAAACCAACTACTAACTTAGTGCGAAACCATACGTAGCAACACCCTTCCCAACCAATATAATCTAGACATTAATAAAGGTTAAAGTGAGCCTTACTTACTAGGCTGACTCCGCGGAACCCCAAGGAACAGCCATCACGTGTCGTCCGCGTCGAGCACCGCAACTGCGATCTTCTCCATGGATCAACGCCGACTGCAGCCCTCCTGGGCCACAGCGCCAGCGCCCAGACCGACTGTCCGTCCGGGAACGCTTGGCAAAAAGTCACCGGCTCGGAGCCTCAAACAGGGGGTAGGAGATTGGCGCTCCAGCCGCAGGCAACACCTCCTGAATCTGGCACCCAACGCCGGGGGAACGCGACGCCGGACCACATGACCTGTGGCCCTTGGCTGCAGAAGGGTGGCCACATGACCGTGTCACCGCCCGCTTCCCCCCAGCGCCGCGAGAAAGAAAATGAGGCCGGTGACGTCACACACCACCTCGCCACTGGGCTCCTTGCCGCGTCACGTCACCGCCGTCCACTGATGCCGATGACCGCGCCGGGTCAGGTGACCACGCCGGGTAACGTGGCCGCGACGTGCACGTCACCACTGTGTGCCGCAATCCGAAATGGAGGGGAGGCCGGCCACGTCACTCACCGCCCCGCTGTCTTGCTGCCTGCTTCTCGACTTCTGGCTCCGGCCCCATGATGTCTTCTGCAACAGGTCTGCTAATGGGGCTCATCCACCGCTGCAAACTTAAGGCTAAGGTGCTCAGAAGGCCGTGATCGTCGCTGCCGCTTCGGAGGCAGAGAGGTCCCATCTTCTCCGCCGTCGCCATCACCGGACCATCGCTGCAGATTTTCCTTCATCCACTGCTGGCCGCGCTGCTCCATCATCCTCTTCATCTGTGCCACGAGGTATTCCATCTTCTGGATCCAGAAATTATATTCACTAAAGGGTTGAAACAAAAGCGCAATAGGGTCTTATCCGGGTAAAATGTACAAATACTGAAAGTATTATACTCACCTTCTCAAAGAGAAAGTAAAGCCTGCATAGTAAGTCAGCCTGCTGCACGTCCAACGGTCCACAGCGGAACCGCACCACAGTTCAATAAGGAATAAATTCTTGGACTTTAAGTGCACTGCCAGACAGATTCAATAACCACACAAGGTTAAAAAAGTTAACCCTTTAATTCCTACGCGTTTCGAAGCATAACGCTTCTTCTTCAGGGGTTGTTATGCTTCGAAACGCGTAGGGCTTAAAGGGTTAACTTTTTTAACCTTGTGTGGTTATTGAATCTGTCTGGCAGCGCACTTAAAGTCCAAGAATTTATTCCTTATTGAACTATCTTCTGGATCCAAAGATTCAAGCTGAAGTCCCAGATGTGAGGGGCTGACGATTCCAGACATCTGCAAGGTAAGGAATGACCATCCCCCCACAGTTCTGCCCTATATATCCATCCCACAACTGACCACTCCCTGACAACTCACATTGCACCATAAGCCCCATAGCTCCACCCCACACCTTCCCCACAAACACAAAAGCACTACACCTTAACGCTTCACTAACCCTCAGGCCTAGCATCCTTCCTTAGTCATGTGCGCCCTCCCTGTAGCCCCTTTGGGGCAGGCGTCCGGGCTTGCCTTTCTGGGGCAGAGAATTGTATCTTAAGCCATGCCCCCTTTTGCACAAAACCACATAGCGTCTCTGCTAAGCTGTATCCTCTTGCCAAACCAGGTACAAAATGTGTTACCAAAAATGCATGATATATTTTGTGCAAGATACGCAGGATCAGGCTTTGCAGATCCTTACATATGTTAGCACTCAAAGGGCTTGGTCTAAAAATAATAAATGGTTTAAAAAGATAAATGTCTACTTACCTACCGATCCCCTACCACACCTCCGCCAGCCTCTGAGCTTCCTCTTGTGACCGCCGTAATAAAGCATTGCTGACTGCAACGACCAGTGGTCACATGTCCATACAGCCAGCATAAAATGTTTAAAGTCAGTCTCATAAGAACATGTAAGCCCTGCAGACAATCATTGGCTGCAGAGGTTAATCAGTGGTAACCTCCACCTCAGAGATTGACAGAGATTGGTTGCTGGAATCGATTTTGTCACCACTGGAAGATGAAGCTTGGAGACTGTCAGGGGACTTGGGCAATGTTACAGAAGAGTGAACGGTGAGTATATATTTTTTAATGTTTACACCGTGTTGAGACTTTTTTTCAGAAAGAAAAAAAAACAGGCATCCCCTTTAAGTAAAATAATTTGTGCAATTGCATGCTATGAGGAAGGAAACCATCCAATAACTGAAGTACAAACAACAGGTCTTAGTAATTGTAAGTCACAAGGAAGAAAAAAGGGGATCTTTTCTAGGTTGTTATCTAAACTGTAGGTCTAAATGGCATGCAGGTTGCCAAACCCATTGGCAGTAAATGAAACAATGGCCTCCAGCCCAGGATTTAATAACTAGGTGATGAATGTATGTCTGTAATTCTACATGTCATCATTATTGTGAGTGTAGCTTGAATTAGTAAAGATTTGTTTGGAAACAGAGAATGACATTAGGAGAAGATGTGCAGAATTTGGTTCCAGGTACACTCAAGCTGTTATAGATGTGCACCACCTCCACCCTTAGCTCACATTCACACCTGAGTCCGGATCTGTCTTTTTATTTCCAATTATTCACCGAACCTAGAACATCTTTTGTTGTTAAAAAAATCCAGGAAAGACCTTAATAAAGGAGAAGACTTTCAATTCTCAAAAACATGTTCCCATCATCTGGTTTATACTTACGGTAGCCTTCAATCTACGAAGAGGGTGCGTGGTATAGGCCACTCTAACATAGACACGCTGCCCATGAATCTTTTTCCAATCTATTACAGAATTGATCTGTATGCAATTAAAATTTTTGATAAAAAAACCCTAAATCAGAGGGACGTCTCATATAAAAAAAGTTAGAGTATTCTCATAAAAGAACAGACATACATTAAAGTCACTGCATAAACCACATATACAGGAAGTAGGTTGTATAGCTTAAGGGCTAATTCTATAAATTCAAGTCTCCATGAAGTGCTCAGTTTTTCATTATATGTCTTCCACAACTTCTATCCCAGTAGAGATACAATGAATATTTTTGTACTTACCCATCTCCCACCACAACGCACTTTATGGCCTGCATGGCTAGTTAGAGACGTGATCTTGTGTTCTGTGCACTTGTCACTGAACAAAAAAAGGAACTTACAAGATAGAGAGAGGAGGAGGAGGATGTCTACACAGAACCGACCACAAATGCTCAATGCTGTAAAACAGGAAAAGATATTTCCCCAACTATACAGGAACTAAACTTCACCCTTTACTGACAAATAACTGTCATGTCAACTTCATTCTACTCTTATCATGTCAACTAAGTAGAGTCCAAAAGGTTTCTTGCAATGAAAGACAAGTTTCTACTGCCCCTTTCTATCTATTGTCCTGGCTAATGAGCGTACAATTCTGTAAGCGGGCAAACATATTCGAATTTACGTTAAAAATTAGCATAAAAGTCAGGTGCCCGTGTAGACTTAATGTTATGATGCACTGATGGCCAGATACTGTATGTGCCAATGTGAGATGGGCATCTTATTCCAGTAGACTTGCTATTAAAGTGGTTGTCTACTACTTGGACAATACCTTCTCGATGGCTTTGTTTCCCACTTTTAGAATAATAAACTCCGGTGTCGGCACCATTCCAGCTCTCCCGGGTATTGCGTAACATTGTTATGTCACGCGATCCCAAGGGTCAGTCAGCAGTGGCTTCACACTTCTGCTTTCAAGCAAATCACATACATCCGGAACAGCACCAGCACCAGAGGTAAGTATAGGTGCTAGTATTTTACAAGCAGGAAACATAGAGACTGAAAATGGGTTGTCAGAGTAGTGGACAATCTCTTTAAGACCAGTCAAAGAATTGCCAGTGCTAATAAATATGCATTTTACATTATATATTGATATATCAGTAACAAAGGTGTTGTTTCATTACCGATATTTATGACATACCCACAGAATAAGTAATAGACTCTGGTTCTACCTCTGGAACATGTACCTATCTGCAAAATTGTAATCCCTCCTGCGATTTGGCAGTAAAGAGGAAGGCATCTACAGCTCGCTACATTCAATTCAAGAGTTTTAATAAAAGCAGAACTTGTGTGATTGGCTCACATTCTTGGAGATAGGAGCTGGTCACAGAGTTAGGACCCTACTAGACATTTATGGTACAATTTCCAAGCAATTAGCCATAATTAAAGGGGTTACAAATATCAAAAACTGACCATCACTTCCAAACAGAGAACAGGTATGAACAGGTGCATACTAAGCACCAGAGTTGCCTGCTTACAGATCGCACATCCCGGAAAGTTGAAGTATGTAGTCTTCCCAGATCATATAGAGTGGAGCTTGATAGTGAGATATGTTATAATATTGTTATGTTTGCACTGGAGTAGGAAGCCACAACTGATGAAGTTTACCTTGACTAACCATAACTCAAGTCTACATGTCGCCCATCACTAATCTTAGTGTCTAGAGATGATCAAATTGGAAAATACACACAATTTATTTTTTTCATACCTTTTTGAGTATTCCAATTAGGCAACTGTACACCCCCAAACTATACTGTGGGCTGTTACTGGATTTCGAGGCTGTGTGCCTACTACTTCATGGCTTGGACAGGGAAAATTAATTTGCTTTAACCAAATATTTCAATACGTAAATTAGAGTAAATTTAAAAGAGCCAGTCTGTGAAACTGGAGAAACATACACTATGCACCAATGTTCCTGGCAGGCTAGTGCTGGTACTACATTAGCCTTTTTTGACCATCAAGTAAACCTTGCTTTGCATTTGTGTTTGATTCTATAGTTTTCAAGTGATGGTTAGATGTGGCTGGTAACAAATTTTCATAAAGGACTTAAATGTTACAGAAATGTCCAAGATGTACAGTATGTTAAACCAAAATGTGAAACTGACTTGGTACCATGAGAGAAAAAAGTAGCCATACCACGTCAAAATATATGTTAGCCCCTAGCAGCACCATTTGCACCTCTGGCAGCAACAGCAGTAGTAGTACAAAATACAGATTACAATTGGCGTACATTTCCCCTGTGAAGCGCATCAGTGGGGAGGAAGTGAAGGGTGTAATCGAATATAGAGAAGAAAAATAGAGTGTTCCAGCTCTTTAAAAATTCTTGAATCAAACAAGCAACTCTGGTAAAACGTTTGTTTGAGGCATTCCCAGCACACAGCAGCGGTGATGGTTCTCACACAAGCCGTAGGGGGCAACAAGGAAGAGGTGTTCGTGGTGCACACATCCAAAGTGGCGTTGGAGACAGGGGTTTCATGACCATGTTGTGGACTGATTTTTCAAGTACCGCTCACACGACTGGTAATACTGCATCGATGGAAAGTGACAGGAGACAGCAGTTGTCAACTATGGTTACAAACTACTTCTCCTCCCATATCGATGTTCTCCTTCACAGGTCATTCCCCTTTGACTATTGGGCCGCTAAACTGGACACCTGGCCTGAATTGGCACAATATGCCTTACAGGCGCTCGCTTGCCCTGCTGCTAGTGTGCTATCCGAAAGAGTCTTCAGTGCTGCTAGATCAATCCTGACAGAAAAAAGGACCTAGGAATATACAGCCGACAGCACACGGATTTGTAGAATGCACGCCCCAAGGATCCCAGGACCCAATGGGATCAACAGTTCACAGAAAACATGAAAAGGAGCAGCATCCGTTCCAGGTGAAGGAAAATCTTTAGTTTTATTCTGCCATCAATAGATACAACGACCATAGCATGGTTTTTATCAAGTACATCAAATAACAATTGGAGCCACTTTAAATGGTGTGGACAAACCAATCACCATTCAGGAAACGCCCCTTAGTCAAAAGTACATATACATCTCCTCAAACAAGACATCAGATGTAAAAAACAATCAGTGCATTACATATAATACAGAGTGTAATCATATAAATATAAAAAATTACACAGACAGAGGAACAAATGTATTTGTAAACAGTGTCCACAAAACGATCCCCCAATCCCCATATGGCATAATGATCACTATGGTGATAAATCACCAATCACTGTCCTCCATACATAATCACCCTCCCCAAATAAGAGTGCTGTATAGCGTTAGCGCCAAAACAGATAGCCTATAGCTGCAGTCCATACAAATTACTAAGCAAAACTGCTACCGTAGTTACCTGTATAGTGGCTCAAAGATAGCGTGCGATGGCGCCGCGCAGCCGCAAGGAGGGCAGAGATGCAGGCGAAATCCCGCGATGCACCCATGCCTGAAACATCGCGCATGCGTGGTGCCACAGACAGGACGCAATCTGCAGGAGCCAACCCCGCTCCACCCACCCTCAGCCGCGCTTGTGCAAAAGCCCACATCCTAGCATAGAGCCCAGTATAGGACTCAGACATGTCAGCACAACCGCGGGCATCCGTCAGACAGGGGAGGACATCACATGACAGGTCACATGACCCGTCATGTAAACAAATCCACCACAGCTAGCAAAATACCCACAAGTGTAGCCAGACTACGGGGTCAGAGGATGTAATACTACCAAATCCATGGCATAATCCGGGCTGCAATAGCCAATAGTATAATAGCAATACATAAAAACCTATTATATGGACCGCATTACAAAATAACAACAACAAAATAATAGCATATAGGGAAGGACAGAGGGCAAGAGGATCGAACACCAAAAAACACATCACAAATACAAGATAATGATTTCAGGACTGTTCAGTCCCCGTGTCCTCCAGTCGTTCCCCATACGCCACTTAAAGCACAAAAAAATACAAAAATTAAAATATAAATAAAAAACTCCAATATATATGTAGGGTTGAGCAGGTTCACAGGATGCAGTGACGAGAAACTAGACGACTGATGGTTTGCAAAATAACTTTTATCTAGCTTTAGCCACTGGGCTTGTCTGAACAGACATACAAGTAAGAACAAAACAAACAGTCCACGCAGGGACTCAACAATCTTATCCAACTTCTAATGCCACTTAGCCTTCCAGGGACTGCTGCTTTCGTGAGCGTGGCTGCGTTGAAGTCGCTGAGGCGGCTGTAAGTCTTGCTTCCCCGGGAAGGAATGGGGCTCAACAGGCCCTGAAGAAAATGATGACGGTGGGGCGCAACAGGCCCTGAAGAAAGCAAGGCCGTTGGGGCGCAACAGGCCCTGAAGAAAACGCTGCCGCTGGGGCGCAGCAGGCCCTGAAGAAAGCGATGCCACTGGGGCGCAACAGGCCCTGAAGAAAGCGCTGCTGCTGGGGCGCAACAGGCCCTGAAGAAAACGCTGCCGCTGGGGCGCAACAGGCCCTGAAGAAAGCTATGCCGTTGGGGCGCAACAGGCCCTGAAGAAAGCGATGCCGTTGGGGCGCAACAGGCCCTGAAGAAAGCGATGCCGTTGGGGCGCAACAGGCCCTGAAGAAAATTATGGCGGTGGCACGCGGTGATGACGCAGTTCCCCAGATGACCTGTAGCCGTCCTTTATCAAGGAGTCTCTCCCAAAGCCAGGGTAGCGAGCCTTTTATCTCGCCTGTGACAAGGTGGCGTATCTTCAGGCCGGTGACGGCGTGATGGGGGAAGGCTGGGAGGAAGGGCCCAGGCCTCTGTGGCCTGGTTACAGGTACTCACGGCCACAACCTGAGGTAAAGCTCCTCTCTCACCAAGGCGGGGGGTAGCGGGGAATATTCTCTCAGAACGGGAGCGGGGAGCAGTCTCTAGGAGCAGTCTCTTGTCGGTAAATGTCCAGCTTTCTCCTCGCAGGCTCCTCTCGGTGCCCCTGCAAGTCACCCTGCGTCCTGCCTTCACTCCCTCTCTTCCCCAACTGCCACTTCAGCGCGTCCCCTGCTCCTTTTACCCTAGCCCCGCCCCCTGTCGCTCTGACAACTTCAGTCGCATGTCTCCCCTTGTAATCCTCCTGATGTGATTCCTTCAATAACTCTGATGGCGGTCCCCTTGGTTCCGGCCCAATCACTATGTGGGGGTCCTCTTCCCCACATTCCCCCCCTGTAAGCTCACCAGTCCTCGGGCGAGGGAGTTAGTCTATTGAGATTGGCCTGTAAAGGTGTCAATATTCAATATTCGTTGCCATACGAACTGATCTTGTTCATACCGTTCAGGGGGTTTGCCGGCTGTTGACCGCTCGGAGCGTCTAAGTTCGACTGGGGTGGAATCTTCTGGGGTGGTGGACGTCGGTGGGCTGCATGATGCCAGTGGGTTAATTGTGTCAACTGGCTCATTATTGGGTGGAGGGCCCTTGGGAACTGGAGGGAAATCCTCGTCGTCCGAGTCTCAGCATATGGACTCCGGTTCGGATGTCTTCGGGACGGGTTCCAGTTGCTTCAGGTCAGTGGAAATACACGGGCGTAACATATTACGATGCACAATGCGGGTGGGCAGTGTTTCATCCTGCTCGGGCCGTATTTCGTACACAGGTCCTTCTGGATGGATACGGCGTAGTACCCGATAAGGACTCTCTTCCCAACGTGACTCCAGTTTATTCTGGGGGCGTTGATCTAGTACAAGCACACAGTCCCCGCTTTGGAAATGGGGAGGGGAGGTTGTATTCTTCCCTGGGTGTTCCCAGTCTTGAAGTTTGGTATGTACAATTCGGTGAAGAGTTTGCAGCCTGTGGCGATTATTTCGGACCAAAGACGACACTCCGGTCCAGGACCGAGGCTCTTCGGGGTCCAACTCTACCTCCATGATCCCTTTACCCTCTCGTCTGAACAGCAGGAAATAAGGAGTATAGCCCGTAACTCGATGTACCCGATTATTATAAACCCATACTAATTCAGAAACATATTCAGGCCAACGAGCTTTCTTGTCACTCTCCAGAGTGCGTAACATTTGAATCAATGTCCGATTAAATCGCTCACAAGCCCCATTCCCTTGCGGGTGATATGGTGTGGTCCGGGATTTATCAATCCCATAAAGATGATGTAGTTCCTCCATAACTTTCCCCAAAAAACATGCTCCCTGGTCGGAATGTATACGTTGAGGACAGCCGTACACTTGTATAAAGTTTCTGCAAATTGCGGAGGCGGCTGACTCCGCGGTCTGGTCTCGAGTAGGGGTGACCATGACGAGGCAGTGTTCATATCCCTGGAATGCAGGACCAATGTGCAGATAATCCACTGTCAGGAGCTCAAAGGGTGCTGAAGTCACAATCGTCTGTGTTGCGGCCCTCTGAGCAGGCGGTTTGGCCAATTCACATAAGCGGCAGGTACGGCAAACTTCGTCCACAACAGCCGACAAGCGTGGGTGATAAACTTTCTGTTGTAACCATTGCAAAGTCTTTTTGACTCCAAAGTGGGCCCCTTTTTTCGTGAGCCTCTCGAGCCAGTTCGTGTAGTTGAGCTCCGGGCGTAACCATCTGCCAAATAGTCGTTGAGGTTGTTTGCGAAGTGATTTTACGGTACAGTAGTCCCTTTCGGATAATCAGTCTCTCCCATTGTCGCAGCATCAGCGACAGGTCTTGGGTCAAAGTTTGTCGTTGAGTATCAGTGGGTAATTGACCAGCGGCGACCCATGTCTGGAGAAGTCCAACTTCATCTTCTTGTTGCTGTTGTACCCACTTATCCCGAGATTGTTCCAGGATGCCCCTGTGGGCCTCTGGGGAAGATACTTTTGCATCAACATTGGTGAGCACGGCAGCGGTAAGAGCGAACGGTATTTCCTCTCCTTCTAATTCTTCGTCTCGATTCTGTCCGGGAGTTGTATGTCGAATCCTGGAGAGAGCATCTGCATGAACATTCTCGGCCCCTCTTTTGTAAATAAACTTGCAATTGTACTTCACCATACGGGCCACCCATCGCTGCTCCAAAGCCCCCAACTTGGCGTTTTCCAAATGAGCCAGTGGGTTGTTGTCAGTTCGCACTACCACCTCGGAGCCCGCTAGGTACTCTGCGAATCTCTCCGTCATAGCCCACACCACTGCGAGGAGCTCGAGCTTAAAAGAGCTGTAATTGTCAGGGTTACGCTCGGAGTCATGGAGTGAACGACTTCCATATGCAATCACCCTCTCCCGGCCATCCTGAACCTGTGACAACACAGCCCCTAGCCCATGAAGACTCCCATCAGTGTGCAGGATGAACGGCTGAGAGAAATCCGCATAAGCCAACACTGGGGCATCCGAGAGTGCAGCCTTGAGATCTTGGAAGGCCTCTTCCTGAGGGTGTTGCCACTGGATTTTTCGCCCATTGGCCCCAGCGGGAGCCCCCTTCAGCAGGTCATGCAGGGCTCGAGCTCGACATGCAAAATTCTTTACGAAACGACGGTAATATCTAGCTAACCCCAGAAAAGCCCGCACGTCTTTCACCGTCTCGGGGGTAGGCCATTCCTGTATAGCAGCAATCTTCTCCCGGGATGGCCTCACACCCTCTGCCGAAACGACATGACCCAGATACTCAATCTGAGAGCGAAATAGGTGGCATTTCTGAGGCTTCACCTTCAACCCGTACTTTTGCAGCCGGCTGAGTACCTGTCCCAACCGCTTCAGGTGGTCCTCAAAGGAGGCGGCATAGAAAATGATGTCGTCCAGGTAGATCAACGTGGCCTCAAAATTGAGATCCCCTAGACATCGCTCCATCAATCGCTGAAAGGTCCCGGGGGCGTTGGCCAGCCCGAATGGCATTTGATTAAACTCAAACAGTCCCATGGGCATTATGAACGCCGTCTTAGCTCTGTCCTCTTCTGACATGGGCACCTGCCAGTACCCACTGGCCAAGTCCAGGGTCGAAAAATATGTTGCTTTGCCCAATGCAGACAGAGATTCTTCTATGCGGGGCAGTGGGTATGAGTCTTTAATAGTGCAAGCATTCAATTTACGATAATCCACACAGAATCGTAGTGTACCATCTTTCTTCCGGACCAACACGATGGGGGCCGCCCAAGGGCTTTGACTGTTCCGTATCACCCCTTTTTGCAGCATCTGAGCCAGCAAAGTTTTCACCTCTTGATAGAGTTGTGGCGGGATCTGTCGATATCGTTCTCGGATAGGGGCCGCTCCTGCTGTGGGGATCTAATGAGTGATGGCGGTGGTACACCCAAAGTCGTCCTCATGGCTAGCAAATACTTCATGGTACTGTCCCAGAGAAAACAAAAAGCAAAAAACAGAAATATCCTGAACTAAAACGTAAAAAATATACTGCAAATAATGCATAAAGGTAGTAGTAATAATAATAAGGGTATTTAGTAAACATAATTTTGATCAAAATAATGTACAAGCCATCCCGCCACGTCACGGCAACCCTTGTGGGACAGTCCCTACTCTAGTATTTAAAACCTTTTCACTTGCCAAGTGACGTGAATGTGAATAAGGATCGAGCGGCTGAACCACTAGTAACAGCTTAGGCCAGACTGGATGGCTTTCCCAGCTCAGAAAAATGGCGGTCACACCCATATATGCACTGAATGCACAATGAAATGAATAAAAAACAAATCTGAACCGAGAATGTAAGTTAATGTGTATGCACAATGTAAGTGCATATTAACACATGACCATTAACCAGAGAAAACAAAAAGCAAAAAACAGAAATATCCTGAACTAAAAAGTAAAAAATATACTGCAAATAATGCATAAAGGTAGTGATAATAATAAGGGTATTTAGAAAACATAATTTTGATCAAAATAATGTACAAGCCATCCCGCCATGTCACGGCAACCCTTGTGGGACAGTCCCTACTCTAGTATTTAAAACCTTTTCACTTGCCAAGTGACGTGAATGTGAATAAGGATCGAGCGGCTGAACCACTAGTAACAGCTTAGGCCAGACTGGATGGCTTTCCCAGCTCAGAAAAAGGGCGGTCACACCCATATATCCACTGAATGCACAATGAAATGAATAAACAACAAATCTGAACCGAGAATGTAAGTTAATGTGTATGCACAAATACCCTTATTATTATTCACGTCACTTGGCAAGTGAAAAGGTTTTAAATACTAGAGTAGGGACTGTCCCACAAGGGTTGCCGTGACGTAGCGGGATGGCTTGTACATTATTTTGATCAAAATTATGTTTACTAAATACCCTTATTATTATTACTACCTTTATGCATTATTTGCAGTATATTTTTTACTTTTTAGTTCAGGATATTTCTGTTTTTTGCTTTTTGTTTTCTCTGGTTAATGGTCATGTGTTAATATGCACTTACATTGTGCATACACATTAACTTACATTCTCGGTTCAGATTTGTTTTTTATTCTTTTCATTGTGCATTCAGTGCATATATGGGTGTGACCGCCCTTTTTCTGAGCTGGGAAAGCCATCCAGTCTGGCCTAAGCTGTTACTAGTGGTTCAGCCGCTCGATCCTTATTCACATTCACGTCACTTGGCAAGTGAAAAGGTTTTAAATACTAGAGTAGGGACTGTCCCACAAGGGTTGCCGTGACGTGGCGGGATGGCTTGTACATTATTTTGATCAAAATTATGTTTACTAAATACCCTTATTATTATTACTACCTTTATGCATTATTTGCAGTATATTTTTTACTTTTTAGTTCAGGATATTTTTGTTTTTTGCTTTTTGTTTTCTCTAGTTAATGGTCATGTGTTAATATGCACTTACATTGTGCATACACATTAACTTACATTCTCGGTTCAGATTTGTTTTTTATTCATTTCATTGTGCATTCAGTGCATATATGGGTGTGACCGCCCTTTTTCTGAGCTGGGAAAGCCATCCAGTCTGGCCTAAGCTGTTACTAGTGGTTCAGCCGCTTGATCCTTATTCATATTCACGTCACTTGGCAAGTGAAAAGGTTTTAAATACTAGAGTAGGGACTGTTCCACAAGGGATGCCGTGACGTGGCGGGATGGCTTGTACATTATTTTGATCAAAATTATGTTTACTAAATACCCTTATTATTATTACTACCTTTATGCATTATTTGCAGTATATTTTTTACTCTTTAGTTCAGGATATTTCTGTTTTTTGCTTTTTGTTTTCTCTGGTTAATGGTCATGTGTTAATATGCACTTACATTGTGCATACACATTAACTTACATTCTCGGTTCAGATTTGTTTTTTATGGTACTGTCCCAGCAATGCCTTTACTTGTGAAAGTTGGGCCGCAGTTAGTCCAGAAAGCTTGGCCCGCATCTGTTCCAAAATATTTCGGCCCTTCTCTTGTGTCGAGACTTCGTGGGCCTGTAAGGTTCGTATTGTTACCTCCCAAGGATCCTCGGGGTGTACTCGTAATTGAACCGCAGGAGCGGGCAGCACTTCTTCTAAAGGCTTTACTAGTTTGGCCAGTACAGTCCGTGCTTTCAGAATGGTATCTCGGTCTTCAAGGTTAACGCAGCGGACCTGGATGGTTCCTTTTCGCACCGTAGCGAGGGAACGGGCCACCAGTATGCCAGGAGGTAAGTGCTCTGAGTGACACGGCTCCACCTGCACCTCTATGCCCTCCAAAGGTATCGGGGCCCGAATTGGCAGGGCCACCACTGTCTGTCCAGGAGACAGCACAAGCAGGGTTGCCGCTGACGCCATGACCTTGCCCAGAGCCTCACCCTCCTGGCAGTCCCGATGCACCCGCACAACTCGCACCAGCTGCTGGAATACCTGTCCCTGAGCTGTGCGAGAACCCCACTGCTTCAGTGTCCTTTGTGTGGGATCATTAAGCAACAGGTTACCAAACTCTCTTAAAATATTCATGCCTAGGGTGACGGGGTGTCGTTGATCAGCTTCTCCTTGAGTCAGCACCACCCCTCGGCGGCCGAAGGGTTTACCGCACAACGTCACCTGCACCCACACTACCCCGGCAACCCAGACCGGCAGTTGGTTGGCGGTTACTTGTCTATTCATGGGCCCCCACTGAGGCCTTGCTGCCTCCGGAAAGATTCGTTGAAAGTACGCTGCGGACATAGTGGTTACTTGTGACCCCGTGTCCACCAGACACCGGACGGCCCGGCCCTCTACTTCTGCCCAAACTACCGGACACTTTGCTACCAAATCTTCGGGACTTCCACCACCCCTAGTTGTGGTTTTCGGCTCTGAGCGGCGTCCCCCCAGCCCGGAGCCCTTTAGTTAAATGGCCGCCGGGGTGGGTATCTCCCACGCCGCAGACACTCTCGGGCGAAGTGTCCTGGTTCTCCACACTCATAACACCGGGCCGGTATAGATTGACCACCCCGCGGAGAGCGTGACCCCCGGGACCGGGATTAACACTGGGTCGTCCAGTCTCCGGTTCGTTTCTTCTCTTTCAGCCAACTCGCTCTTAATATTTTTCAATTCTCGCTTCATCTCCTCCACCCACTGAGGTTCCTCAACTGTGTTTGAGGAGGCCTCCACACCTCGGACCTTCCCCACGGGGACCGCCATCCCCTGCTCTTGCTCCCGAACCCGTGCCTGACTTCCCACTTCTGAAAAGTCTATTTGGGGATTCATTCTGATCTGTTTCCGTAATGCCTGCTTTATCAGTGGATCTCGCAGTCCAGTCACCAGTAGGTCACGTAGGGTAATGTCAACAGGTCCTACCCCTACCCCGTCTTTTCTTTCAATAGCCGTATGCAATTCTAGGAGTACATTCATATACTGAGTAATCGTCTCCCCCTCGGCCTGCATCCGGCTAAACAGACGGGTCCTTAACTCTCCCACATTAGTGGGATCCCCGTGGGTGTGTTCCACTATCTGCAACACCTTTTTAAAAGTGTTGCGGTGCCCCGGAGGTTTCAACATCACTGACCTCCGCACCTCCCCGTCTAGGGCCATGAGTGCCACTTCAGCTTCCAGGTCAGGGGTCATTGGGTGCATCCGAAAGAGCCCCCGCATTCGCTCTGTCCAGCTCCATAGCATAGTATTGGAGCCGGAGAATCTAGGCAGGTTGTTCAGCATGGCCCCTAATGAAATGCTAGTATGGGGGTCCTCATTATTTACAGAGTCTACAGCTTCCCCCTGACCTGCGCCACCACCGTCTACGCTCGGAGACTGCATCCTGCCGATTATGCCAACTGTGGGGTTGAGCAGGTTCACAGGATGCAGTGACGAGACAGTAGACGACTGATGGTTTGCAAAATAACTTTTATCTAGCTTTAGCCACTGGGCTTGTCTGAACAGACATACAAGTAAGAACAAAACAAACAGTCCACGCAGGGACTCAACAATCTTATCCAACTTCTAATGCCACTTAGCCTTCCAGGGACTGCTGCTTTCGTGAGCGTGGCTGCGTTGAGGTCGCTGAGGCGGCTGTAAGTCTCGCTTCCCCGGGAAGGAATGGGGCTCAACAGGCCCTGAAGAAAGTGATGACAGTGGGGAGCAACAGGCCCTGAAGAAAGCAAGGCCGTTGGGGCACAAAAGGCCCTGAAGGAAACGCTGCCGCTGGGACGCAACAGGCCCTGAAGAAAACGCTGCCGCTGGGGCGCAACAGGCCCTGAAGAAAGCGATGCCGTTGGGGCGCAACAGGCCCTGAAGAAAACGCTGCCGCTGGGGCGCAACAGGCCCTGAAGAAAGCGATGCCGTTGGGGCGCAACAGGCCCTGAAGAAAGCGATGCCGTTGGGGCGCAACAGGCCCTGAAGAAAGCGATGCCGTTGGGGCGCAACAGGCCCTGAAGAAAATTATGGCAGTGGCGCACGGTGATGACGCAGTTCCCCAGATGACCTGTAGCCGTCCTTTATCAAGGAGTCTCTCCCAAAGCCAGGGTAGAGAGCCTTTTATCTCTCCTGTGACAAGGTGGCGTATCTTCAGGCCGGTGACTGCCGAGTCGGCGTGATGGGGGAAGGCTGGGAGGAAGGGCCCAGGCCTCTGTGGCCTGGTTACCGGTACTCACGGCCACAACCTGAGGTAAAGTTCCTCTCTCACCAAGGCAGGGGGTAGAGGGGAAGATTCTCTCAGAACGGGAGCTGGGAGCAGTCTCTGGGAACAGTCTCTCACGTCTCTCTTGTCGGTAAATGTCCAGCTTTCTCCTCGAAGGCTCCTCTCGGTGCCCCTGCAAGTCACCCTGCGTCCTGCCTTCACTCCCTCTCTTCTCCAACTGCCACTTCAGCGCGTCCCCTGCTCCTTTTACCCTAGCCCCGCCCCCTGTCGCCCTGACAACTTCAGTCGCATGTCTCCCTTTGTAATCCTCCTGATGTGATTCCTTCAATAACTCTGATGGCGGTCCCCTTGGTTCCGGCCCAATCACTATGTGGGGGTCCTCCTCCCCACATATACACTTGACAATGAAAGAGGATGTCAATATATTTAGAGGGTGGGAAAGATTCAACTGGTACAAACATGTAAATTATAGTCCACATTCAAACCCCTCAGCCGTAATGTGTCCAATGTAGATATCCACCTTAACTCCTTCTTTTTCAAAAGTTTAATCCTATCCCCTCCATGCCTCAAAGCTGGAACTCCATCAATCACTCTAAATTGCAATTGGTTGACTGAATGTTTGCTATCAGAAAAATGCTTAGGTACAGGTAATTCTAGGAGTTTAGTTCTAATAGTGCTCTTGTGTTTGCTAATCCTCGCCCTCATCTCCATGAACGACTCGCCTACATACATAAGCCCACAAGGGCAAGAGATCAAATAGATAACATAACTTGAAGAGCATATGTATCTTTCTTTTATGAAAAACCTTTTACCCGTCCGTGGATGATTAAAGCTGTCCCCCTTAATCATATTCCCACAACTCGCACATCCCATGCATGGGAAATTACCAGGCCTCGGTGGGCACAGTGTCTGCTGTAATGAAATTTTTACAGGGCCCACATCAGCTTTTACAAGCTTATCCTTCAAATTATGTCCCCGTCTATATGAAAAAATTGGTTTACTGGCAAATTCACTGACTAGTGGTAAACCCCTTTGTAAAAGGCTCCAGTGTCTATTTAAGATCCCCCCAATTCTATTACTCAATGAGCAAAAAGTAGATATAAATGGGACACATTTAGAAGTCCCTTTATCTTGTTTGTGACAAATCTCATTAGATGTCAAACTCAACTCTTTGTCTTTAAAGTGTTTGACATCCTTAGCCAGATGACCCCTCTTAACAAATTTGTCACACATCTCCTCAAGTCTAGCATCCAATCTGACCTCATCCTTCACAATCCTCCTAACCCGCAACATCTGACTCCAAGGTAGTGATTCAACCATCCTCCTTGGATGATTACTACTGTACAGGAGAAGACTATTTCTGTCCGTTTCCTTCACAAAAAGATCAGTGCATAAAACTCCATCCTGTTTATACACCATAGTATCCAGAAACTGAACTAGATCAATAGAATATGTCAAAGTAAATTTCAATTCAGGGAATATACCATTTAATTCAACCTGAAACTTCAGCAGATCATCACTGCTGCCTTCCCAAATACAAAAAATGTCGTTGATGTAGCGCCACCAGTAACGCATCATCGATAAGGCTGGGTTCATATTGCGTTGTAGGCAATGCGCTGACAGTATCATAGCGGCACTAATGCTATGTAATGGAAGCGTTAATGCCCCCATTGCCTGCAATAATAGTAACGCATCCTAATGCATGCCAAAATCAGCATGCATTATCAATGATGCGTTACTTCATGACGAACCCTCAAACGCGGTCTGCAGCGTCCGAGGGTGCGTCGGGTCTAGCGCACAGCTAACGGACACGGGCGCTATGCATAGACCTGTATGGGCTAATGCATGGTAGCGCATGGTAACGAAAAGCTACCATGCGTTAGTGGATATGTTATCGCTAGGTTACAAAAGATGTCAAAAATGACAGCTGCGTTAGTGCATCCATTTAACAGATCCGTTAAACAGATGCCCCTAACGCAATGTGAACCTATCCTAACGCATTCTGATTTTGGCATGCGTGAGGATGCGTTACTATTGTTGCAGGCAATGGGGGCGTTAACGCATCAGTTACATAGCTTTAGTGCCGCTATGTAACGGATGCTGTCAGCGCATTGCCCACAACGCAATGTGAACCCAGCCTAATAGTGCCCTCCACTATTGAACCCGAAGGATGCACTGGCTTACCCTAATCTAAGCATTAATATATGGCATACAATACAATATAATACAGTATACTACAACATGGTAACACATAATGTGGCAGTACCAATAGACAGGAGGTAATACACCATAGTGTAGCAGTACCGAAGCATGATAATATCTGTACATTAATTTGCAATATCTTAACATCAGAACTCCTTAAAGGGGACGTGGCATTAAAGGGATAGTATACTCAATCCCTTACAACCTCACCATTCATGCAGCAGTATTCGGGCCTACGAAAGGGCGCATAATGTCCTGTCGCCTGCATGCACCAGAAGAAGGTGTTGTAGTTGGGCATGTAGCAGGTACAGAACGACCCTGTCCTCTCCCTGCATCAGCTATACCACCACCACCATTAACAGTCACATCAACACCACAACAGCCACGTCCCCTATTGGATGTGCTCCTCATTTTTGGAAGTGTTTTTTCTAAACACTACTTGCAAAGAGATGGCGGAAGAGTAAATTTGTTTGTTTGAAACAATACTAGAATATACACAGTGCTCCTGAAAAAAAAGAGTGCCTAGAAATGGCAACGAGAAGGATGATATCAATTATTTATTTCCAAGACTACTACAAAGCACACACTAGCCCTGAAAAGTTATTTTTTGAGCCGCCTAGACATGGCAACTAGACAGCTGATGCCAATTATTTATTTCCCAGACTACTAAAAACACACACTAGTCCAGAAAAAATATTTTTGGGACCTAGAAATGGCAACGAGACTGTTGATGTCAAATATTTATTTCTCAGAGTACTAGAATACACAGCAGCTTAAAGGACATTACTCCTAAAGGTGGGGGGTACAGATTACACACTGTGGCTTAAAGGACAGTACTCCCACAGATGGGGGATGCAGATTACACACTGTGGCTTAAAGGACAGTACTTCCACAGATGGGGGGTGCAGATTACACACTGTGGCTTAAAGGACAGTACTCCAACAGGCGGAGGGGTGCAGAGTACACACAGCGGCCTAAAAGACAGTACTCCCACAGACGGGGGTGCAGAGTACAAACAGCGACTTTTAACAAACTAATAGCACAATACTCCCACAGATATGGGTTGCAGAATAGACACAACATTTTTTTGCAGAGTGAGCAGTTATTATCTGTCTCTCCCAGCTGCATCCTATCCTTGCACTAATGATAGCATATACAGGCCGGGTCACGTGCTACGCTGGCCAATCATAGCCATGCCAATACTTGTCATGGCTGTGATGGTATCAGAAGTGCCCACATTCTAAAAGCATGTTGATTGGCTGTGCTCTAGCCTTTCAATAAGTTTTATTAGACTGGCAAACATGAACAGGAAACCAGACATATAGTAAAAAGCATGTATGGGTTTGCTCATCCTTGCGAATTAGATCAACTATAATGCACAGTATGTGCAATGTAAGCTGAGACTTCATTGTGTTATGTTGGTAGTCATTGCATGAGCCGGAAGGAGCTCACTAGGTAGACAGACAGAGAAGGCAGGCTTTGTGGATGTAATTAGAAAATTTGTGTTTACCTAATGCATAATGAGTCACCAGTAGAGTTGAGCGACTTTTGGTTTTTTAGGGTCGCGTTTCGTTTCGTGAAACCCGACTTTTCCAAAAGTCGGGTCGAGCAAGATCGTCCGATTATAGGGAAAAGTCGGGGTCGTCCCGAAACACGAAACCCAATGTAAGTCAATGGGGAATAAAAGTCGGCAGTGAGAGGAGGACAGGAAACACACCTACAGTGCCCATTTGAATGCCAAAAGCATCAATTCTTCTTTCTTAAGCTTGTCAACCTTAATTAACTTCATAATACAAGTTACGCACTGAAAAATGGGGGTTATTTGGCTACAAACGGTGGGGGGGAGGGCTGGCTCCAGGTTTTTATGTGCCCTGGGCGAAAGAGCGCCCCTTTAACACATACCACAACTCATCATGCTCCGATACGGCAGAGAAATAGCGGTATAGTACAATGAAAAATACCTCACTTTTTACATCTCATGACGAGGCCCATCTATTTCTCCATACAGAATCATTGGTCCCATATAATGTTTGAAACAGTATATGATGAGCTCCACATAATGCTACAGTATATGTTGGTCCCCATGGATGAAGCTCCACTGTCTTATGGGCCCAAATAATGCTCCAAACATAATGGGCCCCATTTCTAATGCTCTAGTGTATAATGGGCCCTGTAAATGCTGCTCCAGTGTCTGATGTCTACCTTTGGAATGTTCCAGTGTATGGTGGGCCCCATCTATCATTCTCCAGAGTATAGTGCTCCCCAAAAATTGCTGTCCCAACATTGAAAACAATCAAATAAGTCTCCTCGCTAGGGAATCCCTGTACTTGTCTGGACAGGTGCTGTAGCTTGCTTAACAGCTCGCCAGCCGTTCTTACGCCCAGTATGGATTACACGTGATTGCACAAAGGTGAGAAAGGGTACCGTATCCCCAGATAACATGTATGGATAGCGTGCACATTCAAAATATATGTCTCAGGAGGCAGGCTCAGACGGTGTTAGGCCCAGTATGGATTGCACGTGATTGCACAAAGGTTAGAAAGGGTACCGTATCCCCGGATAACATGTATGGATAGCGTACACATTCAAAATATATGTCTATACAGCATGAGGCAGGCTCAGACGGTGTTAGGCCCAGTATGGATTGCACGTGATTGCACAAAGGTTAGAAAGGGTACCGTATCCCTGGATAACATGTATGGATAGCGTACACATTCAAAATATATGTCTATACAGCATGAGGCAGTCTCAGATGGTGTTAGGCCCAATATGGATTGCACGTGATTGCACAAAGGTTAGAAAGGGTACCGTATCACCGGATAACATGTATGGATAGCGTACACATTCAAAATATATGTCTATACAGCATGAGGCAGGCTCAGACGGTGTTAGGCCCAGTATGGATTGCACGTGATTGCACAAAGGTTAGAAAGGGTACCGTATCCCCGGATAACATGTATGGATAGCGTACACATTCAAAATATATGTCTATACAGCATGAGGCAGGCTCAGACGGTGTTAGGCCCAGTATGGATTGCACGTGATTGCACAAAGGTTAGAAAGGGTACCGTATCCCTGGATAACATGTATGGATAGCGTACACATTCAAAATATATGTCTATACAGCATGAGGCAGGCTCAGACGGTGCTAGGCCCAGTATGGATTGCACGTGATTGCACAAAGGTTAGAAAGGGTACCGTATCACCGGATAACATGTATGGATAGCGTACACATTCAAAATACATGTCTATACAGCATGAGGCAGGCTCAGACGGTGTTAGGCCCAGTATGGATTGCACGTGATTGCACAAAGGTTAGTAAGGGTACCGTATCCCTGGATAACATGTATGGATAGCGTACACATTCAAAATATATGTCTCAGGAGGCAGGCTCAGACGGTGTCAGGCACAGTATGGATTTGATGGCCCAGATTACACAGCGGAGGAGCAGGGAGAGGTAAAGATTGCAAATGCTGGGGCCCTGCCGAAGCAAGGGGGGCCCACTCGTGGGCGTCGGTACTGGCACTGGGCCCCTCATAGTACAGCGGTGTGTCTGACGGCGGGTGTGCACCACCACCGTCAGAGACACTTGATTGCATTATGAGGGACCCTGTGCCAGTGCCCGCGCCCAAGAGTCGGCCTACCCACCTGTCCAGGGCAACGGCACTCGCACGGTGTCGTGCGGTAGGTGGTGACCCCGGCCATGGGGGGGGAGGCAGCACAGTTAGGGAGTTTTAGAAAGTGGCATATGTTGATGTTGGACATTCAGCTGATGCAAAAGGCGAAATAGGTGAAGTACCAGGAAGAGGTGGACCAAAGCAAGCCATTTTTCTGTCACCCTATGTGTCATCAGGGGAAGGTGGGACAAAATCCTTGGAAACCCATGCGTGGTTCATTTTAATGAAGGTTAGATCATCCACATTTTGGGTTGACAGACGGGTCCTTTTTTCTGTCAGGATTGATCCAGCTGCACTGAAGACTCTTTCCGATAGCACACTTGCAGCTGGGCAAGCGAGCTCCTGTAAGGCATATTGGGCCAATTCAGGCCAGGTGTCCAGTTTAGCGGCCCAATAGTCAAAGGGGAATGACCTGTGTGGGAGAACATCGATATGGGAGGAAAAGTAGCTTGTAACCATAGTTGACAACTGCTGTCTCCTGTCACTTTCCATCGATGCAGTATTACCAGTTGTGTGAGCGGTATTTGAAAAATCAGTCCACAACATTGTCATGAAACCCCTGTCTCCAACGCCACTTCTGCTGTGTGCACCACGAACACCTCTGCCAAGCTGCCCCCGGCCCGTACGGCTCGTGTGAGAACCATCACCGCTGCTGTGTGCTGGGAATGCCTCAAGCAACCGATTTACCAGAGTTGCTTGTTTATTAGCCAATATTAGGTCAAGGTTCTCCTGTGGCATGATGTTTTGTAATTTGCCTTTATAGCGTGGATCCAGGATGCTGGCCAACCAGTAGTCGTCATCGTTCATCATTTTGGCAATGCGGGGGTCCCTTTTTAGGATCCGCAAGGCATAATCTGACATGTGGGCCAATGTTCCCGGTGTCAATGATGCACTGCGAGTGCTGGTTGGAGGAGCACTTTCTGGCAAATCCACATCCCTCCAGTCACGCACAAACCCTGTACCAGACCTTGCCACGCCAACATTTTCACTTGCCCCATGGGATGCATCCTCCTCCCCTAAGTAATCATCCCCATCATCATCCTCCTCCTCCTCTTCTTCCTCCACCTCGTCCAGGAGAGGTCCCTGAGCAGACAATGGCTGAATGTCATCAAGGATTCCCTCCTCCTCTTCCTCCTCATCAACATTGGCTGCAGACGCCTGCTCCTTAAGGTGCGTCAAAGTTTGCATGAGCAGACGCATAAGTGGGATGCTCATGCTTAGGATGGCGTCGTCTGCGCTTACCAGCCGTGTGCATTCCTCAAAACACTGAAGGACTTTACAAAGGTCTTTCAGCTTCGACCACTGCACACCTGTCAACTCCATGTCTGCTCTCAAAGTGCCTGGCCGTGTATCCTCCCACAAATGCATTATGGCCTGCCTCTGCTCGCACAGCCGCTCCACCATGTGCAGGGTGGAGTTCCACCTTGTTGCAATGTCGATAATGAGGCGGTGGTTGGGAAGGTGGAGCAATCGCTGCAGTTTCTGCATACGAACGGAGTGTACAGGCGACCGGCGGATGTGCGCGCACAGTCTTCGCACCTTCTGGAGCAGGGCTGTTAACTCCGGATAATTTTTGAGGAAGGACTGCACCACCAGGTTCAAGGTGTGAGCCAAGCAAGGTATGTGGCTGAGTTTTGAAAGGGCTATGGCTGCCACAAAATTACGGCCGTTATCACTAACTACCTTGCCTGCCTCAAGATTTACACTGCCCAGCCATGACTCAGTTTGTCGCTTCAAGTACTCGGCCAGCACCTCGGCGGTGTGTCTGTCGCCCAAACACATCATCTGCAACACAGCCTGCTGACGCTTTCCACTAGCTGCTCGATAGGTGGACACATCGTGTGCAACAGTGGCAGCTGCAGATGGAGTGCTCGTACGACTGCACTCTGTGGACGAGCTTTCGCTTCTGGAGGAGGAGGAGGAGGAGGAGGAGGAGGGTCGAACGCCTACAGCCAACTGTTTCCTATACCGTGGGCTAGGCAGCACTGTCCCACCACCGCTGTCCCCTGTGGACCCTGCATCCACCACATTAACCCAGTGCGCAGTGATGGACACGTAACGGCCCTGGCCATGCCGACTGGACCATGCATCAGTTGTGAGGTGCACCTTTCCGCTCACTGACTGCTTGAGTGCATGGACAATGCGGTCTTTCACATGATGGTGGAGGGCTGGGATGGCTTTGCGAGAGAAGAAGTGGCGACTGGGTAGGTCATAGCGTGGTACTGCATAGGCCATGAGTTCGCGGAAAGCTGTGCTTTCCACCAACCGAAAGGGCATCATCTCAAACGAGATTAGTTTGGCAATGTGGGCGTTCAAACCCAGTGTACGCGGATGAGAGACTGAGTACTTTCTTGACCTACTCATAGTGTCTGGGAGGGTGAGCTGGACTTGAGAGCTGCATATGGTGGAAGTAGCGGTGGACAGGGTGGACTGAGAGAGGGTTGATGATGGTGATGGAGTTGGTGTTCTTTCTGATGGCCTAGAATCAGTCTTTCGTTGATATAACAGTGGGATTCCCTGACTGCTGTGGTCTTGCAACGACACCTCAACATTTGCTGCTGTGCTAACCGGTGGGCTTACAGTGGGGGAAACAATGTAGCGTTGCTGACTACCTTCGTTGTGATCAGTTGCACATGTGGCACTTGAGGTTTGGTGTTGTGTCCACGCTTGCAAGTGCATGCTGGTTAAATGTCTAAGCATGCAACTGGTATTCAAATTTTTCAGATTTTTCGGCTAAAGGTCTTTGCGCACTTCTTACAGATAACCTTGGCCTGATCATGAGGATTTTGTTCAAAAAAGTGCCACACTGCACTCTTCCTACTTTGGCAGACATTTTGCGGCCTAGCACGCTGTGATCTTTTGACCCTCTGGACAAGCTGTCCAGCAACTCTTTTGATGTTTGGAACCTGTCTTTGGAGTGCTCCGGGCCTGCCAGATAACAGCTGTTGCGATGTCGATGTCTGCTGTGGATGCTCCTCATCTGAGCTATTGGAAGCAGCACCCTCTTCCCCCAATGGATGCCAATCTGGGTCAACAACTGGGTCATCCATCACCTCCTCTTCTATGTCATGTGCACCTTCCTCTGTGTCACCGTGTATGGTGGTATAGTGTGCGGGAAGGGGCACCTGAGTCTCATCAGGGTCAGAATCTGGCTCTGTACACTGCGAGGACAATGTAGTGCTCTGAGTGAATGTACCAGCAGAATCATCCATCAGCGGCTGTGCATCAGTGCACTCCATGTCAGATTCATCTTGGCCTGGGTAATTCACCATTTCACTTGATAATCCAGGCATGGTATGTGAAAACAGCTCCATGGAGTAATCAGTAGTATGGCCTGCGTCATCCTTCAATCTTGGTTGGGGTGAAGGACACAAGGAAAGGTGTGGTTCATGAACATGAGCCTCCAATGACGACTCAGTGCTTTTACTTTTTACAACTGAAGAAGAGGAGGCGATAGAGCTGGAGGCTGAGTCAGCAATGTAAGACAAAACTTTTTCCTGATGCTCTGGCTTTAAAAGCGGTTTGCCAACTCCTAGAAAACTAAGTGTTCGAGGCCTTATGTAGCCAGACGATGACGCAGGGTCAGCACCTCCCGCATTCGGTCCTATTTTGCTCTTGCCACTACCATCAGATCCACCACCAACACCATCACTACCAGCTGCCAACCCCTGCCCAATTCCACGGCCTCTTCCACCAGCCTTCCTCATTTTTGGTAGAAATGTAGAAAAAATCCAACAAACTATATAGTAATGTAAAACAAGGTACAAGGTGTCTATAGGACAGGGGAGATTTTGAATTTCTGCACACACTTTTGGACACTGGACACTTTTGGATTGTGTGAGGCCCACTGATATCTGAGCGCTATGTGACAGGCTCGATGGCACAGCTGTGACCAAAGTGACGAGAGGATAAGGGAGATTTTGAATATCTGCACACACTTTTGGACAGTGGACACTTTTGGATTGTGTCAGGCCCACTGATATCTCAGCGCTATGTGACAGGCTCGATGGCACTGCTGTGACAAAAGTGACTAGAGGATAAGGGAAATTTTGAATATCTGCACACACTTTTGGACACTGGACACTTTTGGATTGTGTGAGGCCCACTGATATCTCAGCGCTATGTGACAGGCTCGATGGCACTGCTGTGACAAAAGTGACTAGAGGATAAGGGAGATTTTGAATTTCTGCACACACTTGTGGACAGTGGACACTTTTGGATTGTGTGAGGCCCACTGATATCTGAGCGCTATGTGACAGGCTCGATGGCACTGCTGTGACAAAAGTGACTAGAGGATAAGGGAGATTTTGAATATCTGCACACACTTTTGGACACTGGACACTTTTGGATTGTGTGAGGCCCACTGATATCTGAGCGCTATGTGACAGGCTCGATGGCACTGCTGTGACAAAAGTGACTAGAGGATAAGGGAAATTTTGAATATCTGCACACACTTTTGGACACTGGACACTTTTGGATTGTGTGAGGCCCACTGATATCTCAGCGCTATGTGACAGGCTCGATGGCACTGCTGTGACAAAAGTGACTAGAGGATAAGGGAGATTTTGAATTTCTGCACACACTTGTGGACACTGGACACTTTTGGATTGTGTGAGGCCCACTGATATCTGAGCGCTATGTGACAGGCTCGATGGCACTGCTGTGACAAAAGTGACTAGAGGATAAGGGAGATTTTGAATATCTGCACACACTTTTGGACACTGGACACTTTTGGATTGTGTGAGGCCCACTGATATCTGAGCGCTATGTGACAGGCTCGATGGCACTGCTGTGACAAAAGTGACTAGAGGATAAAGGAGATTTTGAATATCTGCACACACTTTTGGACACTGGACACTTTTGGATTGTGTGAGGCCCACTGATATCTCAGCGCTATGTGACAGGCTCGATGGCACTGCTGTGACAAAAGTGACTAGAGGATAAGGGAGATTTTGAATTTCTGCACACACTTGTGGACACTGGACACTTTTGGATTGTGTGAGGCCCACTGATATCTGAGCGCTATGTGACAGGCTCGATGGCACTGCTGTGACAAAAGTGACTAGAGGATAAGGGAGATTTTGAATTTCTGCACACACTTGTGGACACTGGACACTTTTGGATTGTGTGAGGCCCACTGATATCTGAGCGCTATGTGACAGGCTCGATGGCACTGCTGTGACAAAAGTGACTAGAGGATAAGGGAGATTTTGAATATCTGCACACACTTTTGGACACTGGACACTTTTGGATTGTGTGAGGCCCACTGATATCTCAGCGCTATGTGACAGGCTCGATGGCACAGCTGTGACAAAAGTGACTAGAGGATAAGGGAGATTTTGAATTTCTGCACACACTTGTGGACAGTGGACACTTTTGGATTGTGTGAGGCCCACTGATATCTGAGCGCTATGTGACAGGCTCGATGGCACAGCTGTGACAAAAGTGACTAGAGGATAAGGGAGATTTTGAATCTCTGCACACACTTTTGGACACTGGACACTTTTGGATTGTGTGAGGCCCAATGAATATCTGAGCGCTATGTGACAGGCTCGATGGCACAGCTGTGACAAAAGTGACTAGAGGATAAGGGAGATTGGATTGCTTTTAAAAAAGCAGTTTGCGGAGCAGTGGGTAAACAGCAATGCCAGCCTGTCAGGAAGCCTCAGAAGGCAGCCCAACAACCAACACCACTGATACACCACTATATAGCCTCCCCTTGCACTGCACACACAGTGACTGGTGTGTTGTGCAGGCCAAATTGCTAGCAGCAGAAGCAGTTTTTTTTTCTTCTCAGCAGGACAAAAAAAAAAATTGGGATTGCTTTTAAAAAAGCAGTTTGCGGAGCAGTGGGTAAACAGCAATGCCAGCCTGTCAGGAAGCCTTAAAAGGCAGCCCAACAACCAACACCACTGATACACCACTATATAGCCTCCCCTTGCACTGCACACACAGTGACTGGTGTGTTGTGCAGGCCAAATCGCTAGCAGCAGAAGCAGTTTTTTTGTCTTCTTCCCTGCCTAACGCTCTCCCTACAGAATCAGCAGCAACCTCTCCCTATACTAAGATCGGCAGAAGTAAGATGGCGGTCGGCGTGCACGCCCTTTTATACCCCCTGTGACGCCCACCAAAGCAAGCCAATCACTTGCATGCCCTTCTGAAAGATGGTGGTGACCCGTGCCTATGTCATCACGTTGCCCACAGTGTCCGTGGATCCTGATTGGCTGAAAAAGAGCGCAAAACAAACGTTTTAAACGCGACTTTGGAGCGTAAGTCGCCGACCTCGTGGCCGACCTCATCCTAGGGTCGGGTTTCGTTTCATGAAACCCGACTTTGCCAAAAGTCGGCGACTTTTGAATTTTTTCGACCCGTTTCGCTCAACTCTAGTCACCAGCATAAATATAATTTGAGGTGCATCAAGCACTGATCACAAGATCTCAGTCTATCTCCTGAGTGCACAGCCTGTCGCAGAATATCTCAGGCTTAAATAGAAACTGTACTTTCAACAAACTTCATATAAGAATAGTGCAGGTGAATCTAAGCAACTTTTAATATACAGTGGATACGGAAAGAATTCAGACCCCTTTAAACGTTTCACTCTTTGTTTCATTGCAGCCATTTGGTAAATTCAAAAAAAGTTCATTTCTTTCTCATTAATGTACACTTTGCACCCCATCTTGACTTAAAAAAATCAAAAAAGTAGAATTTTTTGCAAATTTATTAAAAAAGAAAAACTGAACTATTACATTGTCATAAGTATTCAGACCCTTTGCTGAAACACTCATATTTAAGTCACATGCTGTCCATTTCCTTGTGATCCTCCTTGAGATGGTTCTACTCCTTCAATGGAGTACAGCTGTGTTCATTTAAACTGATAGGACTTGACTTGGAATGGCACACACCTGTCTATATAAGACCTCACAGCTCACAGTGCATGTCAGACCAAATGAGAATCATGACGTCAAAGGAACTGGCCAAGGAGCTCAGAGACAGAATTGTAGCAAGGCACAGATCTGGCCAAGGTTACAAAAAAATTTCTGTAGTACTCAAGGTTTCTAAGAGCACAGTGGCCTCCATAATCCTTAAATGGAAGATGTTTTGGACCACCAGAAGTCTTCCTAGACCTGGCCATCCAGCCAAACTGAGCAATCGTGGGAGAAGAGCCTTGGTGAGAGAGGTAAAGAAGAACCCCAAGATCACTGTGGCTGAACTCCACAGATGCAGTAGGGAGATGGGAGAAAGTTCCACAAAGTCAATTATCAGTGGTGCCCTCCACCAGTCGGGCCTTTATGGCAGAGTGGCCCGATGGAAGCCTCTCCTCAGTGCAAGGCATATGAAATCCCGCATAGCGTTTGCTAAAAAACACATGAAGGACTCCCAGACTATGAGAAATAAGATTCTCTGGTCTGATGAGACGAAGATAGAACTTTTTGGTGATAATTCTAAACGGTATGTGTGGAGAAACCAGGCACTGCTCATCACCTGCCCAATACAATCCCAACAGTGAAACATGGTGGTGGCAGCATCATGCTGTGGGAGTGTTTTTGAATTTACCAAATGGCTGCAATGAAAATGCAAAGAGTGAAAAATGTAAAGGGGTCTGAATACTTTCCGTACCCACTGTATATTCCTTGAGGGGTTTAGTTTCCAAAATGAGGTCACCTGTTGGAAATTTCCACTGTTTAAGCACATTTGGAACTCTCCAAACATGACATGGCGTCTGCTCTTGATTCCAGACATTTTTGAGTTCAAAAAGTCAAACGATGCTCCTTCCCTTCTGAGTCCTGCTATGCACCCAAATAGTATTTTTCCTCCACATATGGGGTATAGGCGTTCTTAAAAGAAATTGCACAACAAATTTTGAGGGTCATTTTCATCTTTTACTCTTGTGAAAAAAAATTGGGGGTTAAAATATATTTTTTTGAAAAAAATCTAAAATGTTTATTTTTTCTTCCACATTGCATTAATTCCTGTGAAGCATCTGAAGGGTTAATAAACTTCTTGAATGTGGTTTTGAGGACTTTGAGGGGTGCAGTTTTTAGAATGGTGTCACTTTGGGGTATTTTCTGTTATATAGATCTGCGGTCCCTAAAAAAAGTTTTAAAAATTTTGTTGGAAAAATTTGAAATTGTTGATCAACTTTTAATCATTGTTACTTCCAAACGAAAAAAAAAATTATGTTTAAAAAATTTAGCTGATGTAAAGTAGACATGTAGTAAATGTTATTTATTAACGATACTATGTGACATAACTCTCTGATTTAAGGGCATAAGAACTAAAAGTTTGAAAATTGTGAAATGTTCACAATTTTCAACAAATTTCCAATATTTTTACAAATAAATCCAAGTATTATCGAACAAATTTTACCACTATCATGAAGTACAATATGTTGTGAAACAAACAATCTCAGAATCTTTGGGATCCGAAGTGTTCCATAGTTACAGTGCCTTGCGAAAGTATTCGGCCCCCTTTAACTTTTCAACCTTTTCCCACATATCATGCTTCAAACATAAAGATACCAAATGTAAATTTTTGGAGAAGAATCAACAACAAGTGGGACACAATTGTGAAGTTGAATGAAATTTATTGCTTATTTTAAATTTTTGGTTAAATTCAAAAACTGAAAAGTGGGGCGTGCAATATTATTCGGCCCCTTTACTTTCAGTGCAGCACTCACTCCAGAAGTTCATTGTGGATCTCTGAATGATCCAATGTTGTCCTAAATGACTAATGATGATAAATATAATCCACCTGTGTGTAATCAAGTCTCCGAATTTATGCAGCTGCTCTGTGATAGTCTCAGGGTTCTGTTTGAAGAACAGAGAGCATCATGAAGACCAAGGAATACAGGAGGCAGGTCCGTGATACTGCTATGGAGAAGTTTAAAGCTGGATTTGGATACAAAATGATGTCCAAAACTTTAAACATCCCAAGGAGCACTGTACAAGCGATCATATTGAAATGGAAGGAGTATCATACCACTGCAAATCTACCAAGACCCGGCCGTCCCTCTAAACTTTCATCTCAAACAAGGAGAAGACTGATCAGAGATGCAGCCAAGAGGCCCATGATCACTCTGGATGAACTGCAGAGATCTACAGCTGAGGTGGGACAGTCTGTCCATAGGACAACAATCAGTTGTACACTGCACAAATCTGGCCTTTATGGAAGAGTGGCAAGAAGAAACCAATTTCTCAAAGATATCCATAAAAAGTGTTGTTTAAAGTTTGCAACAAGCCACCTGGGAGACAACCAAACATGTGGAAGAAGGTGCTCTGGTCAGATGACACCAAAATTGAACTTTTTGGCAACAATGCCAAACGATATGCTTGACGTAAAGGCAACACAGCTCATCACCCTGAACACACCATCCCCACTGTCAAACATGGTGGTGGCAGCATCATGGTTTGGGGCTGCTTTTTTTCAGCAGGGACAGGGAATATGATTAAAATTGATGGGATGATGGATGGAGCCAAATACAGAGCCATTCTAGAAGAAAACCTGTTGGAGTCGCAAAAGACCTGAGACTGGGACGGAGATTTGTCTTCCAACAAGACAATGATCCCAAACATAAAGCAAAATCTACAATGGAATGGTTCACAAATAAACGTATCCAGGTGTTAGAATGGCCAAGTCAAAGTTCAGACATGAATCCAAATGAGAATCTGTGGAAAGAGCTGAAAACTGCTGTTCACAAACGATCTCCATCAAACCTCACTGAGCTTGAGCTGTTTGCCAAGGAAGAATGGGCAAGAATTTGTCTCTCGATGTGCAAAACTGATAGACATACCCCAAGCGACTTGCAGCTGTAATCGCAGCAAAAGGTGGCGCAACAAAGTATTAAGTTAAAGGGGCAGAATAATATTGCACGCCCCACTTTTCAGTTTTTGAATTTACCCAAAAATTTAAAATAAGCAATACATTTTGTTCAACTTCACAATTGTGTCCCACTTGTTGTTGATTTTTCATCAAAAATTTACCTTTGGTATCTTTATGTTTGAAGTATGATACTTGGGAAAAAGTTGAAAAGTTCCAGGGGGCCGAATACTTTTGCAAGGCACTGTATAACCTCATAAAGTGACACTTGTTGGATTTAAAAAATGAGGCTTGGACATTAACGTACAAAGTGTCTCAGTCCTTAAGGAGTAAAGGTTAAAGGGGGTCTTATGGTTTCCAGATCATATCCCAGTATGTTGGTGTTAGCTGACTTTAGTGTTTCTTTATAGCTGCTGGTGGCCCTTTTGACTGCTATCTAAGCCCAGCAGGTCATTTTGAAGAGTAGCCATCAAATGATCACAGGTTCAAGTCCACTAGGGATACTAAAATAAAATGTAAAAAAAATATTATTTCACCTTTCTCTCCATAAATATAAATAAATACAAAATAAGCATATATATGGTATCATCGCATTTGTAAAATCCTGATGTATAAAACTATAAAATAAATTAACATGTATCCTAAAATCCATAAAGAGAAAAAAATTAAAACAGCAGAATTGCATTTTTTTAGTCACAGCACTTCCTGTAAAAAAAATAAAAGAAACCATCATCAAAAGATAGCGTGTGACCCAATAGAAAATTGAGCTTGTCACACAAAATATAATCCCTCATACTGGTCTTTTGGCAAAAAATAAAAAAAGGTTGGAAAGGAGAGGAAAAAACTAAAATGCAAAAATAAAAAAATCACCTGGTTCTGAAAGGGTTAAAGGTTTAAATTAATTTATTGATTGAGTTAAAGATAATACTTGACTAGTGGTGAGCGATACCTTCCGATATCGGGAAATATCGGATCGGATTAGATTGGACCAATACCCCAAAAATATCGGATATTGCTGATTCCGAAACCAATGCAAGTCAATGGGACACAAATATCGGAATGAAAATAAACCCTTACTTTCCTTGTAGGTTAATTCTACATGAAGGAAAACAACTAAGAATAACGTAGAATGTATTGGGGGAGGTGGAGGAGACATTAAAGGCATAGAGGTTTAGCCCAATCAAATGGAATAGCAGGAATTAATTTTTTTTTAAGACGATATTGACTTTGTTAAGCTTTTCTATATTTTGTCAGATATTTATGTTTCACTACTTCCATGCTCTTCACCTTCTTTTTTACTTCTCCCACACTTTCTCCTTCATCATCCTCTTCAGGGTCATCTTCTTGGTCTTCTTCGGGGTGGTCTTCAAGGTTGTCATCTCCAGGGTCGTTGTTTTCGGGGCCGTCGTCTTCTTCAGGGTCGTCGTCAGGGAGATCCAGAGTGATTACCAAAAACCATTTCAAAAAGCTTGAACTTGGAAATGTAGCAGAAGGTACAAGAAGGCTGAGGAACTGCTGAGAACCAGCTGACGGTACTGGAACCTGGATGGGTAGCCGAAGGTACAAGAGCCAATGGAACTACCGAGGACCAGCTGATGGTACTGGAACCCGGTTACTAAGCAGGAGGTACCTGTGCCAGAAAGCACTACCAAGGACCAGCAGACGTTGGTGGAACTCGGATACCGAGAAGGAGGCACCTAAGCCAAAGGCTCTGCCTGGAACCAGCTGACGTTACTGGAACCCAGGGGGACATAAACAAGATTAACTTCCAAAGAACCAGCTAATGGTACTGGAACTCAGATAGGCAGCAGAAGGTACACATGAAAAAAAAAGTTTCAAGGCCGTGAGCCGGCCGGAGTTACCGAAACCCACAGTCCTACAGGGGGAGCTTGTCCTATTGGCACTACGGAACCAGCCTTCATTGCCAGATCCCGCAGCCCACATAGGAAGCACCTAAACTGCAGGCACCATAGAGTCGGCTAACGCGACTGCAACACGACAGGACAACATATTGGAGGCAAAGTGACGTTGACACTACCCGGAAACAGCTGGCATGCTGTAACCAGGCTGGGCAGGAGGGAGTACCCTTGCCAAAGACACTTCTGAGCAGCAACTGGCGGTGTTGGAGCCCAGGGATTACAGTAGAAACAGAGTGTAGCCAGAGGCCTAATTGGAGCAAGTTTAATATCTGTAGTAGTGTGAATGTGGACAGAGCAGGAGAAATTGCCGGACACACAGCAGGGTATCAGCTGACGTTACTGAACCCCAATAACACTGGAGCATGTGTTGACTGTGCAGACGACACTTCTGAGCAGCAACTGGCGGTGTTGGAGCCCAGGGACTACAGGAGAAAAAGAGTGTAGCCAGAGGCCTAATTGGAGCAAGTTTAATATCTGTAGTAGTGTGAGTGTGGTCGGAGCAGGAGAAATTGCCGGACACACAGCAGGGGATCAGCTGACGTTACTGAACCCCAATAACACTGGGGCATGTGTTGACTGTGCAGACGGCACTTCTTAGCAGCAGCTGGCGGTGTTGGAGCCCAGGGATTACAGTTCAGATGGTAGAAACATGAACACAACAGGAGACCTGGATACTGTTGCCAACCAATTATATAATCTGGAAGAGGACTGGCAAATTCCTGCGAGATCCAGGCCTTGTTCATTTTCAGAAAAGTAAGCCGGTCAATGTTATCGGAGGATAGTCGCATGCGACGGTCTGTTAGTACACCACCTGCGGCACTAAAGACGCGTTCCGATAATACACTAGCAGCAGGGCAAGCCAGCACCTCCAATGCATACTGGCTAAGCTCTGGCCATGTATCCAGCTTAGAGACCCAAAACTTGAAGGGGGAAGAGTCGTGTGGGAGAACACTGAGAGGGCAAGACATGTAGTCTGTCACCATCTGACGGAAACGTTGCCTCCTGCTGACTGGAGCCGTCTGTGATAGTGTAGACATTTGTGGCGGGGACACAAAACTTTTCCACATTTGGGCCATACTGGTCTTGCCTTGTGCTGAGGCGTTGCTTCTGCTCCCTCTTTATGCAGAGCTTTCTCCACTGCCTCGACGCACTGAGCTGCTTTGTAAAGCACTAGCAGCACTGCTCTCAGGTGGAATGGAGAACATGATGGAATGCACCAGTGTGTCTTGGTACTCCCGCATTTTACGCTCCCGGTTCAACGGTGTTATGAGGCTTTGTAAGTTGTCCCGGTAGCGAGGATGTAGGAGGGTGTACACCCAATAATCAGCCGTGTTGAGAATGTGGGTGATGCGGCGGTCGTTTCTCAGGCACTGCAGCATGAAATCAACCATGTGCTGCAGACTGCCAACTGGCCAAGAAACGCAGTCCCCTGCTTGAGGCGTCATCTCTGCCTGCTCTGCATCACCCCACCCTTGCTCTACATACTGACTACTAGAGCATTGTGTACCTCCCTCCTCTGGACAGATGTCTTACTCCTCCATTGACTCCTCTTCATCCTTCTCACAAAGTGTCCCCTGCCTAGGCCTTTGTGAGGAACCACGTTGCGCAGACTGTCCAGAAGCAGATGGCATTTGTGACTCCTCATCCTCCACCTCTTCCACAACCTCCTCCCTTAGTGCTTGCAGTGTTTTTTCAAGCAGGCAGATAAGGGGGATAGTCATGCTGACTAGTGCATCATCTGCACTCGCCATCCGCATGGAATCATCGAAGGCACGCAAAACGTGGCAGATGTCCTTCATAGAGGCCCACTCAGTGGTGGTGAAGTGTGTCCGGCGCACAGTGCGACTTGTTTGCGCCTGATGCAGCTGGTACTCCATTACTGCTGCCTGCTGCTCACACAACCTCTCCAACATATGTAACGTTAAATTCCACCTGGTGGGTAGTTCACATATAATGCTATGTTCCGGAAGGCGGTATCGGCGCTGCAGAGCTGCAATGCGCGATCTTGCCATGCTAGAACGCCGCAAGTGAGCGCACTCTATGCGGACCTTGTGCAGCAGTGCATTAAGATCCGGATAGTCCCTCAAAAAACTCTGCACGACCAAGTTGAGCACATGTGCCAGACATGGGATGTGAGTGAGGTTGCCTAGGCCCAGAGCTGCCACTAGATTTCCGCCATTGTCACACACTACCATGCCTGGCTGGAGATTCGCTGGCACAAACCACACGTCGCTCTCCTGCTTGATGGCATTCCAGAGCTCCTGCGCTGTGTGGCTTCGATTCCCCAAATAAATTAATTTCAATACGGCCTGTTGACGTTTGGCCATGGCTGTGCTCATATCGGTCGTAACAGGTAAGCGTTCACGGGTCCATGTGGAGGTAGACTGTGACGACTCCTGCAGCGCTGATTCAGAGGAACTGGAGTATGAGGAGGAGTCAATGTGTACAGACTGGATTCCTGCAATCCTTGGAGTTGGCAGAACACGTACAGCGCCCCTCTCAAGATCTGTACCCGGCTCCACAACATTGACCCAATGGGCAGTGAGGGAAAGATATCATCCCTGTCCATGGTTACTGGTCCATGCAGCGGTGGTCAGGTGGACCTTGCTACTGATGACGTTTAGTAGAGCATGTTTAATTTTTCCCTCCACATGCTTTTGCAGGGCAGGGACGGCTTGCCTGCTGAAATAAAAGCCGCTGGGCACGTTGTATTGTGGGACTGCAAATTCCATGAAGTTACGGAAGGTGTCAGTCTCCACCAGCCTGAATAAGAGCATTTTAAGGGAAAGTAGTTTTGTAATGCCAGCATTCAGAGCCTGTGTTCCTGGGTGGTTTGCTGAGTATGGACGCCTTTTCTCCTATGCCTGTGCTACCGATGGCTGTAGACTGGCCTGGGAGTGTGAGGATGACAGGGAACGTGGTGCTGTGGGTGGAATGACACTGTGTCTCTGTACAACAGTGCCAGAGGTTCTTTCATGGTGATCCTGTCAGGAAGCCGAACCAGCTGTGTGTGAGCTGGAGGAAGAGGCTACAACACGAGCTTGTCATGATCTCAGTGCGGGTTTGACTCGCACATGTGGGGTTAATGTCTGGAACCAGTGCTGATGACTGGCATTTCTGGAGTTAAAGGTTGTGATCCCAGTGCAGGCTTACCTGCACACCTGGGGCTTATTATTGTGGCCTCTCCCTGGCTCTGGGAAAGCTTCTAATAGCCTCAGGATGCTTCCATCCCCGACAGTTATACTTTCGCCCTTGGCATTGTGTGGTGACCCCTGAGTGTGTTGGTGCTGTGTTCTTGTTTATCTGATACTCTGTGTACGACTCGGTCTGTTCTCTGGATACTGCTTGTTGGATTCTACTTGGTACCTTCTATGTCTGTTTGGCTTTGACCACTGCATGTCCCCGACTATCCGTTCTGTCTCATCCCTGGTACTTTATTGTTATCTCTGTGTATGACCTGGTTTGTCTGACTTTGAGTATTCCTGTATAGTATTTTGCCTATCTCTGACAGCAGGACGCTAAGCCCCGCCCCCTTGCGGTCACATGACTGTAGGTCCTTCACTGCTCACTGACTTTAGCTTCTCCAGGTCCTGTTTGCTTGAACTATCGGGCCGCGTCTGACCCCGGGCCCCTCTGCAGTGTGGGTGAGTCCTTGCTCCACGGTGGCTGCACGCCGGTGCTGACAGGACTGTGACAGAGCTGAAGAGGTGGTAGGTGGCGCTGTAGGTTGGCCTAGGTCTTCAGTGTGTCTTTGTAACTCCACCATGTGCTTGGTCCGCACATGTTTCCACATATTTGTGGTATTGAGGTTGCTGCCACTTTTCCCTCTTTTCACTTTCTGATTACACAGCTTGCATTTGACAAAGCAAATGTCATCTGCAACTGTGTCAAAAAAGGACCAGGCACTGCAAGTCTTGGGAGCGCCCATTTTGGGTTTTGGAAGAGGCATACTCCTAATGGGTGCCAAAGTGGAGGCTACAGGCAACCGAGTCTGCCCCCTCCCTCTCCCTCCTTTTTTGGCCGTTCGGGGAATCTCTTCCTCAGAGCTGCTACCACCACCTTCCTGTACCTCACGCCATGATGGGTCAAGGACCTCATCATCTACACTACCCTTTTCAAATGACTGCTTCTCCTGGGTAGTCTCGACAGCACAGTACGCACCAGAAAGTGGTAACTGAGTCTCGTCATCATCTGATGTGTACTGAATTCTGCTGATCATAGGCACTGGCCCACCCGCCTCTTCAGATTCAGAGAGACAAAGCTGCTGCGCATCACTGCATACTACCTCTTCTTCAAATTCTCGAATGCTGCTTGGCTGGCCCCCTCTTTCCAAGCCAACAGATTCAGAGAACAGAAGTAGAGATGGCTCCTGTCCAGGGCTCTCTGACTGCCTGGGCAATTTGGCAGGTGGTGAAGAGACAGATGGGTGCTCTTCAGTGCTCTGGACCTGAGAGGATCTGGAACTAATTGAAGTCGATGTGTTAGCTGCCATCCATCCGACAATGGCTTCAATTTATTTGTCCCGCAGCAGTGGGGAACGGCAAGCTCCTACAAAGCTGCACATAAAGGACTGTTCCCTGGGAAAACTGGGGGATGCTGAGTCACTGGTGCCCGCAGCAGGCACAGAATCCCCACGTCCTCTCCCTGCAGAAACTCCACGCCCACGACCACGTGCCTTACTCCCTGCCTTCTTCATCTTGGTAGACTGATAAAGATAGGCAGAAAACTACTAAGGGCTTAGTGTGCTTATTCCTGAACAGCTGCTAACAGGTGTAAGAAACACTAATTTTATAAAGTGTGGACTAGACTTTAATATGAGCTAATGTGGCCTACACAACTGTAAAGTGGAGTGTTTAGTGGACACTGGATGTGCCCAAAGATGTAAAACCGATAGTATCACAAACTTTTTGTAGCTATTACAATGCAGGAATGTAACCTACAATGCAATAGATGAGGCTCCAAAAAATAGGATAATACTAATCTGGCTGGGGCTGCAGGGCACAAGCCAGCAGAAAGGCTCCTCTATCTTCTCCTATATAGTGTTTGCAAATATTCTAGCTGGATACGGATGCAACCACACTAATAGGAGAAATATGGAGAAATCTGGAAAAATGAGCAGCACTAATGCAAAAAAGGACAAAGTATGAGGCAGTGACGCACGCTGAGCAGACTACAACCGGAGGTGGCTGCAGAACACACTACAGCATGAGCTGCACTCACACACAGAGACCTTGCAGACAGCCGTGAACAGCGCTGCAAGGCTGCAGAAAAGCTCCTCTATCTACTCCTATATAGTGTTTTCAAGCAATCTAGCTGGATACGGATGGAACCACACTAATAGGAGAAATCAGGAAAAATGAGCTGTACTAATGCAAAAAAAGGACAATGTATGAGGCAGTGACGCACGCTGAGCAGACTACAACCGGAGGTGGCTGGCTGCGGAACATACTACAGCGTGAGCTGCACTCACACACAGAGACCTCGCAGACAGCCGTGAACAGTGCAGAGAACTGTGCACTAGCGCTGCACGACTGCAGAAAGGCTCCTCTATCTACTCCTATATAGTGTTTGCAAGCAATCTAGCTGGATACGGATGGAACCACACTAATAGGAGAAATCAGGAAAAATGAGCAGCACTAATGCAAAAGAGTACAATGTATGAGGCAGTGACGCATGCTGAGTGGACTACAACCGGAGGTGGCTGCAGAACACACTACAGCGTGAGCTGCACTCACACACAGAGACCTCGCAGACAGCCGTGAACAGCGCTGGAAGGCAAAAGAAAGCTACAGCTGTTGATAAAGTAGCCTGGGTAAAGCACAATATAGCCAATCGCTAGGTCACACTGTCCCTCAGAACAGCAGCGTCCTATCCCTAACTGAATTCACAGCAGAGTGAACCCAAAATGGTGGTGGCGGCTTTTATAGTGCATCATGACATCATTTCAGCAGCCAATCAAAGCCATCCAGTAGTTACATGCCTAACATGCTCTAACAGGATGTGTCCACACTTCTGAGGATTGTCATTGGCTGAATAAAATCAAACTGGCTCATTGCATTATGGGAACTTCCAATTCCGGTATTCGATATACTAAAAGTATCGGAACTCAGTATCGGAATTCAGATACCGCGAATATCGGTCGATACCCGATATTGCAGTATCGGAATGCTCAACACTATAACTGACCCATTGCCTGGCTTTAATTCCACCTCAGTATGACCAGTTTACAAGTTCATGAGAAAACTGCATGGAAACCCACTGGACATTTCCACATTGAGTCAAGCAGCTTTTACTGTGGACTCTTTTTTTTCATATTTCCTTGCGTTCTATGAAAATGCTTCTCTTGACCCCCTGCCGGTCTCTATATTTTGGCCTTTAACTATATTTCTGAAAAAGTAATAGAACATCAGAAAACGAATTACCCACATTATTCTGGCAGAGAATACAAATTAAAGTGGTGTTTCAGGATTGATAAAAACTTTTGGCTAAGCTGAGCTTTTGTATCCCCTGATGAAGCGGCTTATACTGACTTTCTGCCTCTTGACGGTTGTATTACATGAACAGATCAATTTGAGGGATTTTTTTCCATTACTATTACAACTGCCTCTCTTTTCTGTCTTTTGTGCTGCTTTTAATTCTTTCTAACAGTATTGTTTAATATCAACACATGACGGCTGCATCAATCTCATGTGACAACACGTTATTGATGAAGGTGAGAATACAGAGACCGTCATGAAGCACTGTAAATGGGTGATTATAGCATATTATGTTTATTTTAAACCTATTTGGACTAAGTTCACCTAAAATGAAAAATGAAATTGAGAATGAAATGGAAAATTATTTAAACCTCTTTTAAAAATTGAGATTTTATTTTTTAGCAAAATAGCCCTTGACCTAATGGGAGTTATACTGTAAAAATAGTCAAACCAGAGAATCCTTACAATGTAAAATAATGAAAGCCACTTATCTGCTGGAGATTCTGGGGTACCAGGTATAATAAACTACAGTGGGTACGGAAAGTATTCAGACCCCTTTAAATTTTTCACTCTTTGTTTCATTGCATCCATTTGGTAAATTCAAAAAAGTTCTCAATACTTTCCATACCCACTGTATCTATATAAATACTAGTCATGGAAATTGTTAGACAGATAGAGAAATAGAGGAAGGATCTCATGCCAAGGTCACCAGGCTGGTGGAAGACCTACATTAGGTGTCCCTTGTGATACCTTATTATTCTGTTCTAGGTTCTGAACTATTATGTTCCTTTTCTGCTGATTTACACAGGATGGCAACAGCATAGTGAGGTCAAAAATGTTAGACAGACAGAGAAATAGATGGAGGACTTCACCCCAAGGTTCCGAAGCTGGTGAAGTCCAACAGCATATGCCCATTGTACTCCCCTTATAATGGTGTCTTGGGTTCAAGACTATTATGTCCCTCTCATACTAATTTATGCAGGATGGCAACAGTATAGTGAGGTCAAAAATGTTGGAAAGATAGAGAATTAGCTAGAGGACCTAACCCAAGGTCTCCAGGCTTGTGAAAGAGCTACAGAATGTGCCCCTTATGCTCCCTTATAATTCTGTCTTGGGTGTAGGACTATTATGTTCCTGTTATACTGATTTACAAATGAGCAAAAAGGAGAAAAAAAGGAGTAATGGATTCAATAGTAATTAGAAAAGTACAAAATTTATTAATTTACACATGCACAGTAATGAGTAGAAACTCAAAATTACTCCATAAAATCAGACACAAACAGGGCAGACCTGAACAGGGACTACAACATAACAACCTGTGCTTCACAGTATATCAGCACAAAAGATTTAAATAATACATACAGGGTTAACCATGACCATATACAAATTTTCAAGTAGTCAGACATGACATGATGCCCAAAATAGATAAACTAAAGTGCTACATGATAATAGAGATAAGCAAAAAAACCTGCCAACATGACCAAAGTAGCCCCAGAGTTGGAGTGTGTAGATATAGAGTAGGGGCAGGTTGCTTACCAAAAGGCACGGGAGACCAGGTCCAATGCGGCAACCCCCGACGCGTGTTTCGCGCCTACTGCGGGTGCTTTCTCAAGGGAGTGTAGGCTGTGTATGGACCGGACCCTTTTATATCATACTACCGCACTCATACACGCGGTCACATGGTGTAGGTGGGCGTATCAAAACGCAACCACGACGCATGCGCCGTGTAATGCCCATTTCTTCCAAGCAGGAAGTGACCACAAGTGTGGTCACATGTAGAGGGGCGTCATACACGGTGGTCACGTGATGTGAGTGGGCGTGTTTAAGGCCGCGTTAGCGGCGCATGCGCAATGCAGCGCCCACATCTTCCCACTGGAAAGTGATCGCACATGTAATTTTAAGGGGGATAAGCCAAAACCACGATAGCGGCGCAAGCGTCGTGTAGCACTCCGGTCCTCTGACAGTGGAAGGGGCGTCATGCATCAGAGTGCACGCGCTGGGGAAGAGAACCTCCATGCTCCTGCACCCGAGGTTGAAAGACGCCCGCACCCATGCAGAGACACCGGGGGAACACAGACCATGCGCACCGTGGCAGAATGTAATATAGCCTACAAGAAAAATTATTATATTAAATGTCTGTGCGCACAATGATAGAATCCTCATATGGGCATGGACCACATAGGCCGCAAGCAATACATATAGCAAAATCCATATAGAAAAATACCGAATATTAATAATATAAGTACTACAGTACAATCATGTCAATATATAAAAAGAGCATTTATAAAGATTTATACAAATAGAGATCAATATAATATGCAAGATCGATAAGGGCAAATATATGGCTTGCAGTCAAGTTTATCAAGTCCGTGTAAGTACACAATAATACAAGACATATAATAAAGGACACATATTAAGACAAAAATTGTCCTTAGACGACGGTCCAAAGGGATGCAGATGTCAGGATTCTTCACACTGTGATCGTATATATTAGGCAAAAGGTAGTGGCAAATCCCCTTCCATTATCCAAGGGATGATGGCAGCATCAACACGTCCCAGATCCAAAATATAAAAAGAGTACCGTGATGTCCACAGAGAACCAACACAAAATAAAAAAATGTCTATTCTATTCTTAAGACCATTCCCCGCCATTTCAGGTTCTTTCACAATTGTGACCCAGGGGCCTTTATGGTAAGGGGTATTGATTGTATCCATCTGGGCATTCGGGCTGGCAACTACAAAAAGACATTGGCCCAAAGAGAGGCTAAGTGGATTGTTGCCTTAGACACAATGACCCCGAAGGGTCTCAATGAGTCTCTGAGCTTCGCTTCATTTTTATAGTCCATACTGTCTCCGCTGCATCCACCACTGTTTATATTCCAGCTCCTGTCGGCAATGTTTTATGTTTTTAACCTTTTTTTTGTTTGTCTTTATTTTAGAATAACATTTTTTTATTCTGTGTTGGTTCTCTGTGGACATCACGGTACCCTTTTTATATCTTGGATCTGGGACGTGTTGATGCTGCCATCATCCCTTGGATAAGGGAAGGGGATTTGCCACCACCTTTTGCCTAATATATACTATCACAGTGTGAAGAATCCTGACATCTGCATCCCTTTGGACCGTCGTCTATGGACAATTTTTGTCTTAATATGTGTCCTTTATTATATGTCTTGTATTATTGTGTACTTACATGGACTTGATAAACTTGACTGCAAGTCATATACAGTGGGGAAAAAAAGTATTTAGTCAGTCAGCAATAGTGCAAGTTCCACCACTTAAAAAGATGAGAGGCGTCTGTAATTTACATCATAGGTAGACCTCAACTATGGGAGACAAACTGAGAAAAAAAAAATCCAGAAAATCACATTGTCTGGTTTTTTTTCATTTTATTTGCATATTATGGTGGAAAATAAGTATTTGGTCAGAAACAAAATTTCATCTCAATACTTTGTGATATATCCTTTGTTGGCAATGACAGAGGTCAAATGTTTTCTGTAAGTCTTCACAAGGTTGCTACACACTGTTGTTGGTATGTTGGCCCATTCCTCCATGCAGATCTCCTCTAGAGCAGTGATGTTTTTGGCTTTTCGCTTGGCAACACGGACTTTCAACTCCCTCCAAAGGTTTTCTATAGGGTTGAGATCTGGAGACTGGCTAGGCCACTCCAGGACCTTGAAATGCTTCTTACGAAGCCACTCCTTCATTGCCCTGGCGGTGTGCTTTGGATCATTGTCATGTTGAAAGACCCAGCCACGTTTCATCTTCAATGCCCTTGCTGATGGAAGGAGGTTTGCACTCAAAATCTCAAGATACAGTGGGGAAAAAAAGTATTTAGTCAGTCAGCAATAGTGCAAGTTCCACCACTTAAAAAGATGAGAGGCGTCTGTAATTTACATCATAGGTAGACCTCAACTATGGGAGACAAACTGAGAAAAAAAAATCCAGAAAATCACATTGTCTGGTTTTTTTTTCATTTTATTTGCATATTATGGTGGAAAATAAGTATTTGGTCAGAAACAAAATTTCATCTCAATACTTTGTGATATATCCTTTGTTGGCAATGACAGAGGTCAAATGTTTTCTGTAAGTCTTCACAAGGTTGCCACACACTGTTGTTGGTATGTTGGCCCATTCCTCCATGCAGATCTCCTCTAGAGCAGTGATGTTTTTGGCTTTTCGCTTGGCAACACGGACTTTCAACTCCCTCCAAAGGTTTTCTATAGGGTTGAGATCTGGAGACTGGCTAAGCCACTCCAGGACCTTGAAATGCTTCTTACGAAGCCACTCCTTCGTTGCCCTGGCGGTGTGCTTTGGATCATTGTCATGTTGAAAGACCCAGCCACGTTTCATCTTCAATGCCCTTGCTGATGGAAGGAGGTTTGCACTCAAAATCTCACGATACATGGCCCCATTCATTCTTTCATGTACCCGGATCAGTCGTCCTGGCCCCTTTGCAGAGAAACAGCCCCAAAGCATGATGTTTCCACCACCATGCTTTACAGTAGGTATGGTGTTTGATGGATGCAACTCAGTATTCTTTTTCCTCCAAACACGACAAGTTGTGTTTCTACCAAACAGTTCCAGCTTGGTTTCATCAGACCATAGGACATTCTCCCAAAACTCCTCTGGATCATCCAAATGCTCTCTAGCAAACTTCAGATGGGCCCGGACATGTACAGGCTTAAGCAGTGGGACATGTCTGGCACTGCAGAATCTGAGTCCATGGTGGCGTAGTGTGTTACTTATGGTAGGCCTTGTTACATTGGTCCCAGCTCTCTGCAGTTCATTCACTAGGTCCCCCCGCGTGGTTCTGGGATTTTTGCTCACCGTTCTTGTGATCATTCTGACCCCACGGGGTGGGATTTTGCGTGGAGCACCAGATCGAGGGAGATTATCAGTGGTCTTGTATGTCTTCCATTTTCTAATTATTGCTCCCACAGTTGATTTCTTCACTCCAAGCTGGTTGGCTATTGCAGATTCAGTCTTCCCAGCCTGGTGCAGGGCTACAATTTTGTTTCTGGTGTCCTTTGACAGCTCTTTGGTCTTCACCATAGTGGAGTTTGGAGTCAGACTGTTTGAGGGTGTGCACAGGTGTCTTTTTATACTGATAACAAGTTTAAACAGGTGCCATTACTACAGGTAATGAGTGGAGGAAAGAGGAGACTCTTAAAGAAGAAGTTACAGGTCTGTGAGAGCCAGAAATCTTGATTGCTTGTTTCTGACCAAATACTTATTTTCCACCATAATATGCAAATAAAATGAAAAAAAAACAGACAATGTGATTTTCTGGATTTTTTTTTCTCAGTTTGTCTCCCATAGTTGAGGTCTACCTATGATGTAAATTACAGGCACCTCTCATCTTTTTAAGTGGTGGAACGTGCACTATTGCTGACTGACTAAATACTTTTTTTCCCCACTGTACATGGCCCCATTCATTCTTTCATGTACCCGGATCAGTCGTCCTGGCCCCTTTGCAGAGAAACAGCCCCAAAGCATGATGTTTCCACCACCATGCTTTACAGTAGGTATGGTGTTTGATGGATGCAACTCAGTATTCTTTTCCTCCAAACACGACAAGTTGTGTTTCTACCAAACAGTTCCAGTTTAGTTTCATCAGACCATAGGATATTCTCCCAAAACTCCTCTGGATCATCCAAATGCTCTCTAGCAAACTTCAGACGGGCCCGGACATGTACAGGCTTAAGCAGTGGGACACGTCTGGCACTGCAGGATCTGAGTCCATGGTGGCGTAGTGTGTTACTTATGGTAGGCCTTGTTACATTGGTCCCAGCTCTCTGCAGTTCATTCACTAGGTCCCCCCGCGTGGTTCTGGGATTTTTGCTCACCGTTCTTGTGATCATTCTGACCCCACGGGGTGGGATTTCGCGTGGAGCACCAGATCGAGGGAGATTATCAGTGGTCTTGTATGTCTTCCATTTTCTAATTATTGCTCCCACAGTTGATTTCTTCACTCCAAGCTGGTTGGCTATTGCAGATTCAGTCTTCCCAGCCTGGTGCAGGGCTACAATTTTGTTTCTGGTGTCCTTTGACAGCTCTTTGGTCTTCACCATAGTGGAGTTTGGAGTCAGACTGTTTGAGGGTGTGCACAGGTGTCTTTTTATACTGATAACAAGTTTAAACAGGTGCCATTACTACAGGTAATGAGTGGAGGAAAGAGGAGACTCTTAAAGAAGAAGTTACAGGTCTGTGAGAGCCAGAAATCTTGATTGCTTGTTTCTGACCAAATACTTATTTTCCACCATAATATGCAAATAAAATGAAAAAAAACAGACAATGTGATTTTCTGGATTTTTTTTTCTCAGTTTGTCTCCCATAGTTGAGGTCCACCTATGATGTAAATTACAGACGCCTCTCATCTTTTTAAGTGGTGGAACTTGCACTATTGCTGACTGACTAAATACTTTTTTCCCCACTGTATTTGCCCTTATCGATCTTGCATATTATATTGATCTCTATTTGTATAAATCTTTATAAATGCTCTTTTTATATATTGACATGATTGTACTCTTGCACTTATATTATTAATATTCGATATTTTTCGATATGGATGTTGCTATATGTATTGCTTGCGGCCTATGTGATCCATGACCATATGAAGATTCTATCATTGTGCTCACAGACATTTAATATAATAATTTTTCTTGTAGGCTATATTACATTCTGCCACGGTGCGCATGGTCTGTGTTCCCCCGATGTCTCTGCATGGGTGCGGGCGTCTTTCAGCCTTGGGTGCAGGCGCAGGGAGGTTCTCTTCCCCGGCCCGTGCACTCTGATGCTTGACACCCCTTCCACTGTCAGAGGACCGGGGTGCTACACGGCGCATGCGCCGCTATCGTAGTTTTGGCTTATCCCCCTTAAAATTACATGTGCGATCACTTTCCAGTGAGAAGATGTGGGCGCTGCATTGCGCATGCGCCGCTAAAGTGGCCTTAAACACGCCCACTCACCTCACGTGACCGCGTATACGACTTGCCCCTCTACATGTGACCACACTTGTGGTCACTTCCTGTTTGGAAGAATTGGGCATTACACGGCGCATGCGCCGTGGCTGCGTTTTGATACGCCCTCCTACACCATGTGACCGCGTGTATGAGTGCGGTAGTATGATATAAAAGGGTCTGGTCCACACACAGCCTACACTCCCTTGAGAAAGCGCCCACAGTAGGTGTGAAACGTGCGTCGGGGGTTGCCGCCTTGGACCTTGTCTCCCGTGCCTTTTGGTAAGCAACCTGCCCCTACTCTATATCTACACACTCCAACTCTGGGGCCACTTTGGTCATGTTGGCAGGTTTTTTTGCTTTTCTCTATTATCATGTAGCACTTTAGTTTATCTATTTTGGGCATCATGTCATGTCTGACTACTTGAAAATTTGTATATGGTCATGGTTAACCCTGTATGTATTATTTCAATCTTTTGTGCTGATATACTGTGAAGCACGGGTTGTTATGTTGCAGTCCCTGTTCAGGTCTGCCCTGTTTGTGTCTGATTTTATGTAACTCTGAGTAATTTTGAGTTTCTACTCATTACTCTACTGTGCATGTGTAAATTAATAAATTTTGTACTTTTCTAATTACTATTGAATCCATTACTCCTTTTTTTCTCCTTTTTGCTCATAAGATTTATGGAGTGGAATTTTATATGTAATGGCGGTTGATTTATTATGGTTACCGCATATGTTTTGCTATAGAGTACTGGGCGTTTTTGTATGCATGATTTACAGATGATAGTAACAGCATAGTGAGGTTGAAAATGCTGGAAAGACAGAGAATTAGCTGGGGGACCCAACCCAAGGTCTTCAGGCTGGTGGAAGAGCTACAAAATGTAACCCTTATGATTCCTTATAATTCTGTCTTGGGTGCAGGACTATTATGTCCCAGTTATACTGATTTACAGATGATGGGAAAAGTATAGTGAGGAAATCTTAGACCAATGGAGGATCCCACCACAAGGACCCCAGGATGGTGGAAGTGGTACAGCATGTGCTCTTGTGCTCCCCTTAAAATTCTGTCTTGTGTGAAGGGCAGGATCTCAACAGGATAGTGAGGTCAAATCAAAAAAATAAATGACAGTCATAATTTTAGCTCACCTTTATAGACAGGACGTTCAGGGGGTCAAAAGGCAGCCAAAACAGCTCAAATTAGGGACAAACACCAGGAAAAGTGGCATCAATTCACCCAGAGTACAAATAGTATAATTGCGCAGCATGGATGCCTGTGACAGGGCCTGGGACATTGCTTGGACCAGCATTTCTAGCTTAAACATTGATCAGTAACAGATGGATGAGACGCATGTCAGCAGTAGAAGACACCCCATGTCATGCTTGTGTGGCAAGGTACTGTAAGAATAATCATTTCTTTTTAAAATGTGCTAGAGAAGAATGAGGGACATTATTACTGGAAGGGCCCCCGAATGGGGAACATTATTACTGGAAGGGCCCCAGAATGGGGAACATTATTACTGGAAGGGCCCCAGAATGAGGGACATTATTACTGGAAGGGACCAAGGATTACGGACATCATACAAGGAAGGGGCTCTGGATGGGAGACATTGCTATAGGGTGGTGCCCAGAATGGAAGGCGGCATATTACAGGAAGGGGTCACAAGGAGGACATTATTCCTGGAAGGAAGCCAGGATGGGGGACATTAATTCAGGAAGGGATCAGAAGGGAGACATTATTATGGAAGGGGCCAGGACAAGGGACATTATTACAGAAAGGATGCAGGACGGGAACATTATTACATGGGGGCGAATACACATGTTTTTACAAGTTAAAGAATACTACAAGGGCCAATACATCTGTCCAACATGCTGGTGGGGGCCTAAGTCCAAATTTTACATCAGGGACGACCGGATTCCAGTTACACCACTGATTCCAGGGACACCACATGCTTCTAAATTCCACCCTAACCAACCTTCTGACTTTTATTAGGTTGTTCTTGTTTGTCTACAGCTAAACCCTTTGTTGTGTTGTAGATGATTTATGGAGCGTACTATATTAGGATTGATTTAACAACCAGCACATGCTCATGTGTGGCACCGCACCGGGGCTATTCTATAATACCTCAAGATAACCCCCAAGTTGTAATTTCTCTCTCTTCTTCCCTACAGTCTTATA